>NC_090921.1:1490655893-1491986829 GCF_040938575.1 Ambystoma mexicanum
GTCGACATTTCTGTCACAACGTCGCGTTCTATTTTGTTTTATATGTCACTTTGTGTTCTGTTTGATATTTCAGAGTTACATCTGACTCTGGAAAGCACATGCTCGTTTGTTAAAACTGTATCGTGTATGATAGAGAATGTGCACAGTTATGAGTACATTTCCTCTGCATTCAAGAGGATGGTACACAGTGGTACTCATTGTCAAAGTGAAAAAGTTGTGTTTTGTTTTGGGTTTGTCTTGCAAAAAAATGTACAAGAACAAAACTGTTTTGTGGAATTAAATGACCAATGGTAAAAATTTCCTATGGCACTAATTACAGCTCCATTGGTCAGTCACTCAATTTATAAGTGTGCAGTGATACTATCAAGAACTTTATATGTGATCTCTCACCCTGATTATTTGCATAATACTACTATGTGCCCACCTGGGCATATCAGGGCCTAGTCAGGTGCTCTTTTGTTACTTTTGGGATGTTTCTACTCCACCACCTCACCGTGTACCTGCAGAGTACCCCAGAGTTTTATCTTATGGTTGTGGCTCTTGAAGGCACGCTGTCAAGACTTGATTTATGCTTAGAGTATGTATACCTCCGCCCCCAAGCACCGGTCAGGGAGATAAGTACTAACTCGCTGACCGGTAATTGAGGCCACAGGTGGCTGGAACAAGAGCACCGGGTCCCCAGGTAGCTGAAATGGAAATAGGATATTAATGGATCAATCACAGTACTGTGTAATGCACAAGAATCATAACGAGACAGGTAGAGAAATGGCACCTAACAGTTGTGTTACTGAGGATGGTATAGAAGTGAGGGAAGGAAACAGGGTCTCTGAATTCAGGAAGCAGTTCCCCACTAGGGCGGTGCAGTATTGTGGAGCAGCAATAATCCAGCTACTTAGATGCCTGGTCCAAGGAAGCACGTGACGTGGTACCACTACGATAGTTGTAGCATGAAAAGGCAATGACCCAGGCATAGGGGCCTCGGTGAGGCCGTGCATGATACAAAGGGAAAATCCAAAAGCAATCCACATAACAGAATCCGAGGTCAGGATTGTACGGTAGCACAAGAGAAGAGTGCCGTAGCAAAATGTTATCGTAAAGCAGTGTGTAAAAGCTTTGCCAAAGGTAGTTGTAGTTCGTGTAAATCCGAATGGAAGGTAAGCGTCTTCGCCAAGTAGATTTCCAAGAGCAATCCGTGAAGCCACGCCGTGGTCTTAATCCAGGAGAAACAAGAGTCCGTAATACAAGAGATAACACTAGAAGATGGGCTAGAACACAGCTGAGAAGTACAGAGTGGAGCATCCGGCATTCTCCTACACCGTTGATGTGGTTACCCAATCACGTGGCAGAGTCCGTGCCACGTGATCAGACAGCCGTGCTGTATGCCCCCAATTTCCATGGCAACTGCCATCTGAAACACGTCCGGAGTCGCCAATGGCAGGTCTTCTGTGAGGAGTTAGTGCCTCTTCTTGGTTGACATCTGAGGCGACTTACAAAACGACCGCCATGTCGCTGTCTGGTAGGGCGCCCTTGTGTACAGTGAGTGTGTTTAGCAGGAGTTATGAACTGGTGTGCTGGATCCCTGACATACGACGCTAAACTCTCACCCCAGAATTAATGCAATCCACTAGGGAAAAAGGCCCAAGAAGCTCTTGCAAGGATATCAAGTATTTAATCCACACAAAATGGGTGCATCAGCAAAGAACTCTGCTGCCACGGAACGTTCTGCTGAAAAAGATAAACAGAACTTTATGAGGAAAAAAATTATCACAAGTAACCTACACATATACAGTAAAAAACCAGCGTGGCTGGTTGTTGGGACCCTATGCATGTCCAGCCTGCTCTATAGGAGATGCCAGGCCATCGGCCCCAGCCTAGTCCATCCGTCTTCCATCACGTGCGATCTGTTGGACTCATCATCTACACGGAACCAAGGTCGAGCTAGCAATTACTTGTAACTATAAAACAATGTAACTTCTATCATTATGCTGTGCACCTGGCATGCACAGGAACTGGCACAAAGGGAGCCTTAGGTCAAGCTAACCCACACATCCTTCACTCATTCCTTATTGCACCGCCCGCACCCAAGGCTTCCACCCTTACTTTGAACTATAATGTATTCCTCCCTGTACCTTGCATTACAAATCTTATTAGTCATAGTGGGTTTAAGATGATACGGCCATGTCCTCAGATATTTTGTGGCTAGGTAGTTTACGATCAGTGGTCTGGGGTCACCTACTGTCATGGAATTCAGGGGTCTCGGGACTGGGACAGTTGTGGATGTCGTAGCTCTTCGCTGGCTGGCTGGGTAGGGGTCGGAGGCCTGCTTTGGTCTAGCTGTGATGAACGTGCACTGTGAGGTGCCTGGTACTGTCTTGTGCCTTGCAGGGCATATTCCTCCCAAACACATTGGCAACAAAGTGTAGAACAAAGGAGGGTCTCTTTGGGGGCAAGCAGCGCAGCTTTTCTTCACCATTGCTCTGGCCTAGTTAGGTTTCCTCATGCCAGTTCACAGCCTGTATCTAACGCGCTGAATGCTGCGTGGCCGTGCAGGCCTCATGTTCTGCTCAGATCTTTGTTTGTTTGCATGCATGCACTATGTCTAGATCTACACATTGAATATAATATTGTGATCATGTAGGGATTTTTGAGAGGCTCCCCTTGCCCCTGGTCCATTACAATCCTTCGAACAGGGCTTGTCTCACTTCAAAGCACATAGGGTTTAACCCCTTCCCAACACTCTTCGATATCTTTTTCATCCCTCTGGCTCACCTGATGTCCTTCTTCTTTTCTCATTTCCAATGTTATGTTAATGCACACATTATAGTGATATATGTATAGTAATTGTAGGTAATGTAGTGGGAGTATTCAGTATTTGTAATATGGCGGAATGATATAATTAAAGTGCATATGGTATTTATGATTGTAGAAACATTGAGGACAGTGCTCCTTGATGTCTCCTCCACCTTTCACATGGTCAGCAATTATATCCTCATTAAACGATTACATAATACCAGTGGCATCATGGGCCCGGCACTGGACTGGTTGATTTGTTTTCCTCACTAACCGCCCTTAACAACTGCAACTGGGCTGTTGGTATTTCACCACCTCACTGTGTACCTGCAGAGGACTCCAGGGTTTTATCCTATGATTGTGGCTCTCCCATATCTATTTTATCCCTCTGGCTCACCTGATGTCCTTCTTCTTTTCTCTTTTCCAGTGTTATGTTAATGACACACAGGTTTCCTTAAACTTCCCTGAACTAATTTGTTGGCCTCGTCTGTGGGCCTCATCACGAGTTGGGCTGTATTCCCGGCTGTAATACCGCTGACTGTAATAGCCCTAGCACCGACCAGTCCGGTGGTACTACCACCGGATCACGGGTTGGGCCTTAACTGTAAATCCCCATTCCTGATTGGGTCCATTGGATCCAATGGGAAATTTTCAGTGGTAATACTGTGGGCTAATACAGCCGGCTGTAATACAGCCGAAAACAGGGATCTTCACCTCCAGAAAAAAGTTGGAGGTAAAACAGTCGATTTAGCGCCGAACTCGTGATAGGGCCAGCCCTTAAATTCAGTGGTAATACCGTTACCATCGCATTTAAGGGCTACACCCCATCTCGTGATGAGGCTATCTGTAATTGTCTGACCGCCATAGAGGCATTGTGTGCGGCTAACAATCTGTGTCTGACTGCTACTAAGATGGAGATCTTTTGTACTGTGACACCTGTGGCATGTTTTACTGTTTTACTCCTACCCTCTGGCCACTGTCTTTGGGCCCTTGTGGTTATCTTTAAGTATGCTTATTTTTATTTACTTCTATTTTTAAACTGTGAAAGGTGTTTCATAAAGGTACCTTTTTTGTGTTTTTGGATTTTGTATTTTTGTTTCTTTTTAATTTGCAGGTGAGTTAAGGAATGAAGGTGGAGTAGGGAAATAAGAGAAGGGACATCAACCATAGATATAGGGCCTCATTACATGTTGCGCGGTAAGGGAACACCGGTACCGGTAAAGAATTACCGGTACCGTTAATTTCCTAAGTCAATCACGATCCGGACCCACCGCTATCAGCGCACCCGTTAATTACGGTGCCACTAATAGCGGCAAGGCCGCGGGTGCGCGACCCCCAGGCCGGAATTAGCGCCATGGCGCTAATACCAGGCCATCACAAGCCATGTGGACATGGCATTAGCGGCATGGAAAACACCCAAAAACCCCTTACCGGCATGGCGCTAATAACGGCATCGAAAAGCACCCGTTAAGAGACCTGAGCAGTGTACCCATCTACCACAGGTGGACACAATCAGCACAGGTGCATGCAATGGAGACATGCAGCACAAAAGAGCACACCACACCCCTACCCACACCCCTTCCCACACCAAGATGGTCCCAATAGCAGCAGCATGACATGACGGGCTTGACTACATGATAGCAGTGCAGCACCAACAACAACAGCCCGCACCAGAGGTGACCCGTAACAGGTACCCATTCCTCACACCATACAGGTGATGCCAGCTATCCACTGAGGAGGTGGCTCCCAACCTCTGTACGGAACCCACAGAACCAGCAGGAAGAGGACAACAATATTGCACATCCCCGTACCTGCGTCGTGATAGAGCTGGCAGTCAGCCTTCCAATGACAGTGCTCCGCTGCCTAAGCAGCCTGTGTGAGGCACTCCTGTACAGCCATGTCAAAGTGGCAAAGATAACCATGGCATGTGTAGAGCATCAAAAAATGTGCATATGATGGAATGTGCCAATGCCACCTGAAATTGACATGCAACCACCAGAAGAGCATGATGTGGATGGGGATGAGTACGGGTGGAATGCCCCGGCAGGACATGCAAGAGGCAATGCCAAGGAGGCACACGATGTGCGTCAGAATCTGATTCTGAAATCCCATCAGGCACAAAGGTGAAATAGCATGGACGGAGACGGATATTGTTGCCCTGGTGCATGTTTAGAGTCCCACAAAGGACCCTGTCCAAGATAAATGACACATACGCAATGATGGAGACCACACTTGGGTTTCAACTTCAGAACAGTGTGTATTGAACAGAATGTGATAAGAAGTGCAACACCCCAACACACCCAAATGCACCCTTACCCCCTCCCCCCAAAACACCCAAATGCACCCTTACCCCCCTCCCCCCAAAACACCCAAATGCACCCTTACCCCCCTTCCCCCAAAGCACCCAAATGCACCCTTACCCCCCTCCCCCCCAAAACACCCAGGTGAGTCTTATGGTGTCTACGTTTCCTGCACCACATGTGCCACCTGGTCCTTGGTGGACCTAAGCATCAGGGCCTCCACCAACATTGGGTTGGTGTGATGTGGGGCGCCTCAGGTTGCGCAGGGAGCGGCGCAGGGGGCTGGTCTGCTGGGAACTCGCTGAGGAGGAGGTTCCCGGTTGATCCTGTGTTGGGGGTTGGTGATACTGCTCCATGATGTCCCCAATACGTAAAATGGCCTGGCGGAGTTGGCCCATCTCCTGGCATATCCTGTCAGTGCAGGCCTCAATGGCCTCCTTTGTTTGCCCTGCATATTTGTTGAGGTCATCCCTTAGACGGCCTGTCTCGGCCACATGCTGGGCGACCAGCGCAGTAATGTCTTCCTGCCTCCGGGTGATGGTTGCAAGGTCTGCCAGGGTGGTAGGTGCTGCTGGGCTGGACGGTGCGCCCTGGTCCGTGCTTCCGGCATCCGGTGAGGACACCTGAGGGCTCCATGCACCTTCTACAGTCTGGGTGTCATGTGCTCCCTGGGTAGCAGATCCGGACGTTGCCCTTGGACTCCCCTCAATGGACCATGTTGGGCTGGGGTTATGGATGAGTTGTAGGACGTCGATTGCGTCCTCCTCGTCAGTGGCCGGTGCGGTGGCTGCTGCCTCCCCAGTTGAGCTGGTGGCTGCGGAGTGCGTGCCCTCCGTGCTCATCTCAGCAATGATGGGGCACACTTGCGTGGGTTCAGCTACAACCGGAGCCGTGCCCTCAGGCTGTGATGAAATGGTGCTCCTGCCGCCCTTGGCCCTCTGCAGATGGACTGTCCTCCCAGTTCCCCTGGAGGTGGTGGCGGTGTCACCTTTCTCATGCATTCTGGCTTTTTTGGCTGCTGGGGGAGCACGTGCTGCAGTGCTTGTGTCTCCAGTGTCTGTCGGTGATCCTGTGGAGGACATAAATAGGGTACATCATCGTTAATGGGTCTAGGTGCCTCATGCAGAATGTTCACGTCATGCTGCTCTATGCATTGGAGCCTATTCATCAGTGATTCTTGTAATGGGGATGTCGGGTTGGTCATGCATTGATGGGTCTGTATTGCACGTGTATATGGTGATGCATGCATGTATGTGTGTGGCTGGATCAATGGCCTGGTCATCGACGCATGTTTGGGGTACCCCCTCACCCTTCACTGTGCATTGTTTGACGTATACACTCACCTCCATCAGATGAGATGGCCACACCATGCTCCATGTCTCCGACCCCCTCTATGGCTTCGACTCCTATTGTGGAGGCACATGTCACTTCCCACTCCTTCATCTTCAGAGGTAATTCTGCGCCACCTCCTGTGGCCATTGCAAGGTTGTGGTTGACAGATAGGATATTCCGCACACGTAGCCGGAGGTCGTCCCACCTCTTGCGGCAGTCCTTCACACTGCGGGTGGTAGTGCCCACCGCACTAACTTTGCGGGCAACTTTGTCCCAGATGGCCTTTTTCTTGATGATAGCCTCCCGGCGCATATCATTGGCGAAGACGACTTCGGCATTGGCTGCAAGTGTGCTAGTCAGAATTATGAGCTCCTCTGGTGTAAATTTCTCTTTCCGCTGACGATCAGAGGTTTTTTTTAGGGCCTTTGACATCTTCAGGCAGTCCTGGATGGTTTTTGGTCGGAGTTCTCCGGAAAGATGTCCTGGATGCAGAGGATGGCAATGGATTGTGTTTTTAAAGATGGCCGCCGTTCTCTTTCCCGTTCCTGTGCGATGACGCTATTTCCGGTTCCGCTTTTTAACGGTGTCCGCTAATAGCGGTGACCGCTATTTGCGTGTTGCGTGAGGGAGGAGGTGCTATCAGCACTTTGGCCGAGGCCGGTAATGGGCATTTTGTGGACTTTTGCGGCATGGCGGTAATGTCATTTACTTGAAACGAGTGGGGAGGCGTCCTGCCACTTACTTTAGGTCCATTTACCTGTATGGTAAAGGCTGAATTTCTTTGCATGCTAATTATGACAGTGGTTATATTATTTAACTGACTGTCATAGGTTTTCTTAAAAGATGAGCAAGAAATAGACCCTTATGGAAATGCATCATAGCATACTTTTATTATTCTGCTAGTGCTAGTAGGTACACAACATATTTTATGCTTTTAAAGTTTTTACAAAAATAAGTGTAGAAAATGCTATTTCATAATATGCATCTTAAATCAGAATACATTCATTTTGTTTTACAAATGCATTGGAAAAAAGAAAGAGTGAGTGACAAACATGGTTGTGACAAACATTCAACAAATGCACTAAAAGAGTGTAACAAATGTGATATACAAAATCACCATTAATATTGTTTGTTCGTGTCTTGAATAAAGCATATAATCAAGACTGTATGGTGTTTGTAAGCTCTAGAGAAGACAGGGACCTAGTCGTTGGTCAACGTCAGGAATCAAATCAGGTTATGAGACGGGACTGTGGGAATGTAGCCCACAAAATTATGTAGCCCCGTGACGTTTCGGCAATAAGCCTTCTTCTTGGGCCTTGACTTGGTCTCCCCTGTGTGTGGAGAAAAGGAGGGAAAAAAATAAGTGGCAGGACGCCTCCCCACTCGTTTCAAATATTATTAGCTCCCAAGTCCATCCACTTGTTCATGAGCTTACCCTCCAGTTATAATGGTAATGTCATTTACGGCATGGCGCTATGCTCGTGTCCGCGAACTCGCAATGGGACGCTATTAGCGGTCTTTTGTGAGTGCGGACACGCTAATAGCGCCATGCCGTAAAATTCCGATTTTTACCGCACAACGTGTAATGAGGCCCATAGAGGGGCAGGTGGACAGGGGAAGTTTTTGGGCAGTGTTTCTCATTCTCCTTGAGTATAGCCTCGAAAGCACTTCAAAACTGCTCCCCCATGCAAATTGGTGTGTTGCAGTATATACACAGTACTGTTGTCTTGGAACGGTATGGGTCAACAGCTTCTATTATGGTTTGCATGGTAGCTGGTGGGAATTATTGCCCCACAGGAGTAGCCTGTGTGGTGGTAGTATTGGTTGAAGAAGATGAGGTAGAGGAAGACAGCCTACTACTTCCTGAGAAAGGAACAGCCTTTCTGAGAGCATTCCGGTAGTTGGATTTAGTGTGGCAGAGCATGGAGGTTGTCCCATAGGAGTACTGGCTAGATAGTGCATTTCACCTTGGTAGCCCTAGCCTTTGGTACACCCCCAACAGTTGTAAAGAACTGCCAACCCATGGTTTTCTCTTGGTGCTAGAGGTAGCCATTTCCTCTACTTCATCTTCCTGGTCCTCTTGATTGTTTTCTGCATGATTGTGCTTCTTCCGTTGTGTAGGCCCTGCAGCTGGTGGTGGTGTTGGAAGAATGGATGGAAATAGCTGATGCCATTTTTGAAAATAAATAGCAGTTCTGATAATATTCTTCCAAGCATGTGCTCTGTCCTAGATTGCAAATGGATAATCAGTAAAAATAGGTCTGGGAGTGGTGCAAAGGAAACTTTTCAATTTGAAACTTCCTAGATCAGCTGAAAAATGCAGTTTTGAACTGTTCGCGAAGTGACTGCACGGAGCGGTCTTTCTAAATTGAACAGTCAAGACCCTGCCACACACGAGTGTGCACAGAGGCTGACAGGCTCTGTGTGCCTGAGCGGACTCATCGCAGGAGTGACAGGTAAATTTGAAACTGTATGTGTGTGCGTGTGTTTGTGTGTGTGTGTGTGCGCGTGTGTGCGTTTGTATGCATATGTTTGGGGAGAATTTGTGTTTAGATGTGGGAAGGGGGTGGTGGGTGAGGAAAGGAGGTATTCAGGGTAGTTAAAACACCATCGCAGTAGTGACAGGTAAGTTTGAAACTGTATGTATGTGTGTGGGTGTGGGTGTGTGTGTGTGTGTGTGTGCGTTTGTATGCGTATGTTTGGGGGAATGCGTGTTTAGATGTGGGAAGGGGGTGGTGGGTGAGGAAAGGGGGTATTCAGGGTGGTTAAAGCCCCCTGATTAACGAGAGCGTGAGCGGGAGAGGGTGGGGGTGGGAAAAGATGGGGGTTATATGTAATAATACTGCATTTTACACACAGGGGTTGTGTTTATAATATTGGTAACAAGATACAAGGGTTGATTGGGAGACTTACTATGAACTACTTAATGTATTAAAGAATGTACTCATGTGAACAACACATTATATTGGAATGTTGTTAATACAGGAATCTAATCATACATGCACATAAGGAAATGCAGCATGCACCATAGAAGTACAGTATTTTATAATCTGGTAATTTTGGAAAGTAAAATAATGAATACTACTTTATCACAGTTTTCTGTATTGTCCAACATGGAATAAATAGCAAACAATTAAAAAATGACTACATACTTGTATTAGTACAATAATGCATATGAAGACCCGCGAGGCCTACAAATTAGAGGCACATACAGGGAAACTAACGTAAGGAAGAAAGAAACAAGAGCACAAGAAAATATCAATTACATTAAAGTTCATCTTCATGTAAACACATGAATTGTGTGTTTGAGGCCTGTTTATTACTGTGTCTATATGCACCATGAGCTAACACTAAACCCTAAGGAAAGTACTTTAAGAACATATGACAAGGTTAACGTCTAGATATATAGCACCTTTACCATTTTCATATTCTGATTGTCAGTGAACAAAACCACCTGGCCTAGATATGTCAGTCAACAAAAACAATTGGTCTAGATATGTGATGTCATCAGTGATGTCATCAATGAGATTTGTGATGTCATCTTTGATGTGCTGGGTGTTAGTCTTAGCAGTGCAGGGTCGAAGCGCGTGTTATGGTTGCTTAGCTGACCATAACTGGTACATTTGTGGGGGGGTTTCGGTTTTACTTGTAACTATGGCGTCCCTTCAACAAAGTTTTTTCACTGAATTACAGGGCCTGCGTGTTATGCTCACCTGGTTCCACGGGGGTGCCACCCAGCAATCGGTGTCCAGGTATCCCTCCTTGCGATGCCCAGTAGTGACCAGGGGAAGAATCCTGCCAGAAATACAGGTAAACAATGTTTAGGACCGGGTAACTGGGATTAACAGCCTCCCACCACCCGGTATGTCTGCGGTCGCTCTGGGCTTCCTCTCACCTTGTTCTTGATGTTGGCGGGTTCTCCGTCCTGCTGTCTCAGCAGGGGCGCATGGTGCTTTGCGGGCAATGGCGATCGAGTTACTTCACTGATGCCGGCCCAACGTGATTCTTTCAGGTAGGTCTTATTGCTATGATGTTTTGCTGTCCTAGCATGCCTTTCTGGAATTAACAATGTCTTTTTTCTCTTCCTTAGGTACGTGGAAGTCCAATTCGTGGCGAAGATTGGATTCGGGGTTCGCTGATAAGTATTAGCGTTTTTGGAGTGTCTAGATGCGGCGAGTTGGCGCTTAATGCAGCGCTAAGGTGCCTTGCCTTTGCTAACCTGTTATCTTTTGTCTTCACAGGTCGCGGTGCTCTGCCGGAGTGTAGAATTCCAGAGATGTTGCGGAATGAAGTGCGAGTGGGAAGGTAAGCCTTATGGCGGAGTTCGTTAACTGTGTAAAATCTCTAAAGCCTTGTCTTTCCCTTTCTGCAGGTCCGTCGATCCGAAGGAGCGCTGGTTCCTGGATGCTGGTCGGAAGAGCTGAGAACAGCTAATGATGGAATTCAGGTAAGCTGCAACCTTTTCTAACAATGTCTTCTTTCTTTTTCTGCAGATGCTGTTTATCCGAGGTTCGTGGCTGAAGCTGAACGCGGTGAGCGTCACGTTGCAGTATTGCAAACTAACGTGAAGCGTGTCAGTCCAGTCGGGCGTGGTTTAAATAGCTTCAAGAAAGAAGTCCAGGTAAAAGAGTTCCAAGGTGCCACACCCAAACCATCCTTCTGCAAGCCAGGTTCCAAGAAGCCTGATTCTGTGGATTCTTCCACGTTGAATGACAGTTACCAAAAGTAGTTCCCAAGCACAAACTCATTATTTAGTATAAGCCTGGCGCCAAAGGCGCCAGGACTGGCCCCAAGAAGGCCTCGGTTGGGATTTTGAGGAGACTGGGGTCAAGGCTCCCCCTGGCCCATGTGTAGGCCAGGGGGGCTTTGGGGTAAGGATTGTGACACTGCGGTAGTGGCCCTCTAGTTATGGTTAAGTTGCTCAACCCATAGGAAGAGCAGTTTTTGAGTGGCTTATAACTTTGCCCCCCTGGACGAATCCTCACCAAACTTTAGGGAAATGCCCCCCTCGGATTGATTCTGCAAAGTTTGGTGAGGTTTTGTCCAGGGGGAACAAAGTTATAGGGCGGTCCTAAAATGTGTGGTTTTCCTCATAGACGCGATGGAAAAATAAATGTTCTCACACTCACAAACCGCTGGACAGATTTTCACCAGATTTGTGGCAGGAGCAGCGGCTTGGTCCTGTAAGCGTGCTTTTGTAAATTTGGTGTAAATCCGTCCAGTAGTTTTTTTTTAAAACGACCAAAAAGTAGGTAAAAATAATTTGTTATATCAGGGTCTGGTCACAGACTCACTTCCCTATTCGGTCTGTGGACAACCTCCTGGACCAATTAGGGTGCGGCACGATGTCCGCGGACATCGGATAAGCCAGCTGATTGGATGGTGAAAAGCATAAGGCGTGTCATATTATTTGAGACGCCCGCTATTTTGGATCCGCTGGTGTCCCCCGAATTACACGCTGGGAAAAAAGTTTAGAAAACACATTTTGGGTTATTTAGTGGATGAAAGAGGGGCTGGAAAGGGTGGGGGAGTGGAATAAAGATGATATAGGGCTCTTTTTATAAGTGGAAAAAGGACGTGCAGGTGCCGTGGAGTTCGCAGACACCGCAGTAGTCCACAGACAGCCCTGAGAGCTGAGAGTTTGGAAAACACATTTGGGTTCATTTCATTGTTGAAAGAGGGTGTGGAAAGGGTAGGGGAGTGGAATAAAGATGATATGGAGTGGCTTATTTCGGTGATAAAAAGCGTTTGCAAGTGCTGCCGTCAATTTCGATCTCCACAGGCACCAATTCAATGGCAGGGGGTTCAGGGAGAGTTATTTGCAGGTGTATTGTATGTAATTTTTATATGGTTTAATAATATGTAGTGGTTGTGGCCAGTGGCCAGATTCCCTGGGGCGTGGCCACAGGCCATGGCCCCAAAAATGTGGCTACTGGACAAAACCATTATATAAATATGTGTATTGTAATTATATGTACTGTAGTGGGAGTAAAAAGTATGTGGCATCTAAGATTGTAGTACAATTGAGGATAGTGCTTATGGAATATGTTTTTGTTTACACTTGGTATGGTTACTTAGTTGTAAACAGTAGTAAAGCTGGAATCTCTCATTTGTTTTCTATGAGAAAAATAAACTGTTGAAAATCTTTAATTGCATACAATTTTACATATACATTTACTTTTTCTGACCCTCATAAACAGTACATGATGTCAGGAATAAGAGCCGGCACCGGAGGGGAGTGCTACGGTTTGCATATTGAGGTGTTAGAGCGCTGGGAGGACTTGGAACTACATTAGCCAGTATTCTCAGTGCACCGGGTAGTCTTCCAAGCGTGCGCGTTGCCAGCTGTCTCTAATTGGGAACAGCTTATTAGCAGGCAACGGCGTGCTGCAGGTGTGGCTTATTCTGATTCCAGGGAGCGGTTGGCAGCGGCGGACATGGAAGACTGACAGCGTTCGTAATTGCTGATATGATCAAGGACCTTACCGCATGGGGAAGTCAGGATGGCAGCAGACTGATTTAAGGCGCTACGTTCCTCGTCTGGGAAGTCCCGAAGGGCTCCCAGACCTCAGATAGGTACTGGGGACAAACACGGAAATGTATATGTGTTACAAGGCTGCTGGGTTGTTTATTGCAGTGTTTTCCACGTGTGAGTTGTCCTGAGGGGCTCCCAGACCACAGATAAGTGCTAGGGGAAAACCTCTCATGAATCTATGGACAAGGCATTGTGTCACACGTTAAATATACTTTCCCACTTCAAACATTAGAAGTCAGAGAAAAGCCGTGCATGTGGTTCAGTAACCTATCACCATGTTTACTATCCATTACTGTTTTTGGGCATGAAACTAAGTGCTCCGAGTGATGCAAACTAGAAGAGGAATTATTTCTGTGTTGCTTTTGCCTGCCCAAGGGGCCATGTGTTCTTGTTTATCATGTTGGGCAAATTCCCATGTGTATGTGTTCTATTTCGTTGCTTACTACATGTTTTCTGTTATGGGTTATCATAATTGAGCGCACGTAGTAAGGTGTGCTTCTCAGGTATTAGGCCGTTCATCAGAGGATTTGGTGTACAGTACAATCTCATGTTATGTTCTATGTCTAGACAGGTTAGGGTTTTTCCCTGTGCTTCCCCTTACCTATCCAACGTAGGGTTTTCCTTATCCTCTTTCCGGTGTTCCTAAAATCCCCACCCTATCCACAACCTCTTCCCAACTCCTCTTCCCCCCATTGGCTGCCACGTGGCGACCTGTTATTTGTACCAGGTGCCTGTGCCAACCACGGTGGGAGGGTCGAATCCATTCGGCTTCCGTGGTTCGGGGAGGGTGTCGATCTCTCTTCCCTTCCATTTAGTTGTGTTGTGACACATGATATGTTTTATGTTTGGTACAACATTAGTGTATGCGACACTGTTACTGTATTGACTTGAATAATCATTAGGCAATTTGGAAAAAAAATCCAGAGAGGATTTTAAAAAAAACGACTACAATTATGTCAATGTAAATGTGATAGTATGTTTGTTTGAAGTGTGTTGTTATTAAGGGAATGTTTAAAGTAGTTAGATACCTGTTGGCGTATTCAAACCACATTATACTTTAGAAGAAATTCTGTAGTAACAAGAATTGTGATGGCGTATTTCAAGTGTATTGCAATGAAGGGTATTTTTTAAGTAGTTAGATACCTGTTGACGTATTCTAACTATCTAACTACAAGTACTATTGTAGTATTTTGGATAGAGTTAGATACCTGTTGGTGTATTCTAACTGTTTATTGTGCTACAGTTTAGTGAGTACATTTGGGTTGAAAGAATAATAAGTAGGTATTTTTTAGATTTGCTGGTAACCTATGTTTTGGAGTAATGGAGGTGTTGTTTCAAACATATTCACATGACAACATCCACATAACAGACAAAGCAAAGAAGATGTCAGCAATCTACACATGGGAAGGGCCCTACCAGTTTACTGCGATGTCCTTTGGCTTAAGGAATGCTCCTGCCATCTTTCCGAGGATGGTGAATCAAGTCATATCTGGGTTAGAGAACTTCAGTCTGTCATAATCACTGCTTCCAAGGAGCCAGGATCAGCCCAACGTCCTTGGAAGCAGGCCCCTAACCCTGATCCTAAGCACCAGCCGGTCCCCACAGGGACCTTTTGGACCTTGTCCTGGCGCCGGTGGCACCAGGCTCATCAGAAGCATCGGTCCCGGCACTGGAAGCGCCGGGCTCATCATTGGTGTGAAGGTGCTTGGGTGGACTTACCTGCGGCAGACCATGCTGCTTACTTGCCAGACTCTTAGAAGTCCTCGGTGAACTGGGACTACTTTCTTACCTGGGTGGGGCAGCTCCACTCCCTGGATACAGCACTGGAACTCTTCTGGAAGCAGGAACTCTTTTCTTACCTAGGCGGGGCCGTGGAAGGAGACGCCTCATCACTCCAAGGCTATTTAAACCACACCCGATTGATGAAACGTGCTTCGCGTTATTCTGCATCTGCAGCAGAACGCTCACCGAGTCTGTTCCAGCAATTCTTCTTTGGATCCTGAACCTGCAAGAATTATACTTACCATTCCTGTACCCGAGCAACATCAGCACCTGCAAAATACCAGAAACAACAGGTTAGCAGAACAAACTTTCACACGCAGTGCTTGCTTACCTGATCCATCGGCAGCGGCCGTGTCTCACGCTGCACCTTCGCCGGCAAAGATAAACAGCATTATTATACTTACCGGCACGCTGTGCACTCCAGATTCTTCACGCTGCATCTGCACCTACAAAGATAAACAGCTTTATTCTACTTACTGGCACGCAGTGCATTCCGGATTCTTCACGCCGCATCTTCACCTGCAAAGACAACAGCAGTGTCACACTTACCGGCACGCGGCGAATTCCGGATTTCTTCATTCTGCATCGTCTCCTGCAAAGACAAAGAAAGAGACAGTAAGAGCGCTGGCCATACTTACGCAACTCCAGGCGCTTCAGTGCCACGCATAAAAGACTATAAAGACTAAAGGTGTCCAGAAACTTACCGGTCGTGCAGTCAACGACGGTACCCATCCTCTGAAGTCAAGAGGCCCACGTTTCACCAGTGAAGGAACTGGCAATGGCACCCTGCACTAGACGCAGATGGAGAGCCCAGCATTCACCTATCTAAGGTGAGCACGTTGACCTGGGAGGGGGGTTCAACAGACAAGCTGGGAGGAGAGAGAGATAGGGACATTCAACAACCCAGACCTTTAATCCCCATATTATTTCACCTGCAGAAACCTCACCCTTCGAGTTCGACACACAGTGCGGAGAGGGTCGACCCCAGAAGCCAACCGAATCCTGCACATCACGTTTCGTGTTACAGACACCTTCCTGCCAAGACCCGCGCCTCCGTGGGAATCAGGTGAGCGTTACAGAGTCTTGCCTATCTATTTGAAGTTGCAGTCTTCAGCCATACCTGGAAAGACCTTCTATCCCACCTGAAACAGGTGTTTCAAGCCATGCAGAAGGCCGGCTTGACTATCAAGGCATCTAGTTGCCAGATAGCACATAGCACTGTTACTTACCTCGGACACTAAGTAGGTGGCAGTAGGAAACAGCCTCTGTAGCTCAAAGTCCAGGCTGTGGTGGAATGGGATATCCCCACTACCCAGACTTAGTCAAGGGCCTTCTTGGGCCTCATCAGTTACTGCAGGCCCTTCCATTAAGGGGTACTAGACACTTACCTTACCTCTCAGTGAGGTAACATCTAAGAAGATGCCAAAGAAGGTTACTTGGACCTCTGCCTTCCAAATGTCCTTCCAGAGCTTGAAGGATGGATTGTGCAAAGCCCCAGTTCTGAGGATCCAGCATTATGGGGAAGAGTCCATCATTCAGACAGAAGCTTGTGATTACAGAATTTGTGCTGTACTTGCACAGCTAAACTCTGAGAGGGTAGAACAAGCTTTCCCGTATCTTAGTAGATGTCTGACCAAGTAAGAACAAAGTTGGGCCGCCATTGAAAAGGAGGTGTTTGCAGTCATGTGGGCAGTTTGAACACTGAAACCCTACATATTTGAATCTTATTTTGACATCCAAATGGACCATAGATATCCGAGGTAGCGCATGGCTATGCAGGGTGAGAACCCGAAGTTGTTGCATCAGGCTGCATGCCTACAGGGATTGCAATGTTTTTAAAAATGAGTTGATAAAATAATGTGGGAAATTCCATTTCAGGAAGGAAATCTACTAATCTGATTCCCCTGTCCTAAAGCTCCATTGCAAAAAGCATAGTGTATACCCGTGCCCAGCTGCAACAGCAGCCTGATCTGCAGCCTATGCTCTCCAGTGGCACAGAGCAGGTTTCACTTTGCTTGGAGCCTGGAGTTAAACCAGAAGGCTCCCAAATATTTTGTAAATACTAAAACACACTGAATGGTCTAGGGCAGGATGCACAACTGAGGTTGCCAGAGGGCCGAATGCACCTTGCATGCTGCCTATAGTGTGCCATGAAGTAAATGTGGTAGGAATGGTAGACAGGGGCATGGCAGGAGGCTTTTTCCACCCCAATTTTTATTAATCGCCTGGAGAAAAAAAAATCCTTTTTGAGGTGTACTGGTTTTTATTTGTATTTCAAACTTAAATATTGTACTACACATTTTCCATTTTCAACATTTATTTATTTCTTAAGGACATATTGGCAATGATTCAGCATTTCTCAGATGTCATTTTCTGGATCTCGGGGTCCAGGGATGTGCCTACTCTCAGAATAGCCTGGAGTTGGTGGTCAGTGAGTCTTGTCCTTTCATTGGATGTATGCAATCTCCAGATTAACGTCAAGGATATTTTATTGGCCCGATAACAAACCACTACAATCGATTGGACAATTTCAACGCACCCTGGTGCACAACAACCAATCAACAATAACCACTATCCATGTGGTATACAGCCCCACCAGAGAGCGTTGCCTTCTTAGTTACAAAACTACCAAAGAAGTAGGCCTCCTTGATGTACACTATCAGTCCACTAATCTAGTGCAGCACACCGCAGGACCACAGAGAGGAGTGGACACCATATGCAGAATATCGCCCGCCCAGCTTTCAAAAGACAGAATGAAGACAAACATTCCAGCGCTATTTCAAGGGCTGGGAAAGCTGAAAGTTGTCAAGCAGCATGAATCAGTAAGCCACTGCCCCATGAGGTGCCAGCCTGTGCACAGGAGGAAAGAACCACGTGATAGTATGGTCACATGGGAAGACCGGGAGGGGATTGAGGGAAAGGCTACCGTTGGAAATTAAATGTGAGAGGTGGTGAAGCGGGTGTGAAATAAAGGTGCACCTAAATCCAGGCCATCTATGTGTGTGTCCAGTCCTTTCCAAATCTTGGACGTGTGCAACATGTGTAAGCACCTTTCTTTGCGAAATCACACAGTTGTATATTTTATGTATGTTACACTTCTTCACAAGACACCCGGATTGAGGAACATCTTCCCTTTTTACCTCCTTCCTCGCAGTACATACACCAACTGCCGCTCCCAGGCTCCCCACCCCTTTCTGCTCCTTCCTCTTCCCGCCTAGTGTCGTGGCTCTGCTTATAGGTACAGTAGCCTGCAACACCACCCATTGAAATGTGTTTGAAGGTCTGGCTCAGCATTCTTCCACCAGTCGTTTGGGTCGTCTGATGAACTTTTGGGGGCGGCGTCCTCTGCCCTCGGCTTCCTTGCCCTCCGGTTCTCTTACTTGTTCTCCTACATTTTTTTCCTCACCCACCTGGGGGCAGCCAGGGGTGGTCTTGTGGTTCTGCCCTCTCTGGCTCTTGTCAGATATGGGCATGTCCGCTTCTTCCCTCTTGATGAAGTTTTTAAATCATGAGGCATTCCTTGTTATTTTGTGTCTTGCATTCTGTGCTGTCACCATTGTCCATTTGAGGCCCCCACTGGGAGGGGTCTTGGTGAGAATCTTCTGTTTGTTTTCCTGGTTATCGGCTGTCTTACTAGGACCTCCTCGCAGACTGCAAACTCTTTGGGCACTGCTTTCTGCCTTTCGTTTGTGTGTTATTTGCCCCTTTCTTTCTTCTCTGGGTCTCTGGTCGCTATATCCTCACCTTGCTCCTCGTGATCATCTGGGTTACTCACCAGTCTGGTCTGTATCTGATGGTGCATTAGTATTTCAGCTGGCACCTCTCCGGTCGCTTCACAGGGGTATTCCAGTAATCCCTGAGCATCCTGCACAGGGTCTGGTGGGGGTTTATGCCTTCAACATGAGCCCTTTGGATAGTCAACTTGATGGACGCCATGAATTGCTCGACCATACCATTTGCCTGGGGCCATCGGGTTGTGATCTTTTGATGATTGAACCCCATGTGCTTTGCAAATGCAGCAAAGTCATGGCTGTTGAATGGTGGGCCGTTGTCCGATTTGATTGTGCAGGGGATGCCCCACTTGCTCAGCACTTCATCAAAGGTTGCATCGACTTGTGGATATGCCGTTGTGACCACTTTCTTGATGATGGGCGAACTTGAATGCTCATCAATGAAAACTAGTAGGTATTCACCAGAGTCCATGGGGCCGTAGAAATCAACTGCTATGCAGTCCCAGGGTCTGTCTGTCGGTATTGGTGCATACACCCTTGCGGTGTATTGGCAAGGCAAGCAGTTCTTTACCCATTCCTCTGCGCGAATGTCCATGAAATGGAACCAGACGGGGCACCTCAGTAGCTTCTTTGAGTTATCAGCCCCTCTGTGTCCCTCATGGGCCGCCTTTATGACTCCTGCCCTGAGCGCGGAGGGGATTACCAACTTGCATCCTCACAGGAGTATTGACTGGTCCTTGACTGCGAGTTCTTTGTGTATTTTAGCCAAGCGTTCGATTTCCTGTCTGTTCACCCCCGGATGGCTTGCGAGTTGTTGGCGTTAGTCCCTCCACTTGCTATTGGTGGTTAATGCTATGGCCATTACTATGGATGCATTGGCCGCAAATGTGGACGCGACCGTCTCCAGTGAGAGTGCAGGCAGAAGTGCTTTTGCTGTGACATGATTAAGATACTCTATGTCATCTTTCCTTATCATTTGGCTTCCCGTGGGGTGGCGTGAGATGTAGTCCGCCGGGTTTTTGGTCTCCCCCTGGTCTGTGGATGATCGTGTAACCATAATCTTGGAGGCGTATGACCCACCTCTCAATCTTTGGTGGCATTTTGTTTCAGGTATTCCCAAATAAAGAGAGCAGGGGCTGGTGGTCCGTGATCAGGGTAAATATTTTTACAATGATGAAATTGTGGAAATGTTCAGATGCCCAGACCGCCTCCAGGCTTTCTTTTTCTGCCTGCGAGTATGCTTTTTCTGTTGGTGAGAGTGCCATGCTCACATATGCCACAATGTCTCTGGGACTGGCATCCACCGTGATCTCTGTGTGGCAGGTGGGGTCAAAGTAGGCCAGATGTTTAGCTTCTGCTAATGCTTGCTTGATGTTTTCGAATGTCTTCTGGCTTTCCTCGTCTATTGGAACCTTGTGTCCTTCTGCAGGAGACGGCGCAGCAGTTCTGTGCGGTTCTGTGCGGTCGCATAGTGGGGGATGTATCTGGCACAGTAGCCGGCCATGCCCAGGAAGGATCGTATATCAGCCACTTGGTGTGGCGCTTGGAGGTGATGGTGCTAACCTTGTTGGGGGCAGGTGTCATCCCCGCGTCAGAAAAGACGTGTCCGAAAAATGTTGTTGAAGCTAAATTTCTCTAGGTTTAGTGTGAGGCCTGCATCTTGTAGCGCATTGCATGTTTGCAATAGCACAGTGTCGTGCTCCTCCTGAGTTGCCCCAAAAACAAGGATGTCATCACTGTAGTTCAATGCAGACTTGTTTGGGCAGATGACTTGTCTGATGGCCTCTTGAAATATTTCCGCCACCGAAGAGATGCCAAAATTCAGCTGTCGGTACCGGAAGAGGCCTTAGTTTGTTGAGAATGTGTTGATTATTCTTGATTCTGGGTGTAGTTCTAATTGGTGGTATCCTTGCACAAGGTCTAGTTTCGAGAATGTGGTTTCCCTGCTCAAATGCACAATCATGTCTTCAATGCATGGGCCTGGGTGGCGTTCCCATTGAATGGCGCTGTTGGCCACTCGCATGTCGACACAGAGCCGTATGCGTCCCCCTTCCTTGGGGTCGATCACAAGTGGAGAAACCCAGAGGTGGGACCCGTGGCCGGCTCGATGATGTCATTATGCAATAGTTGGTTCAGTTCCTGCGATACCGCATTTTGGAGGTGGAATCCAACCCTTGTGGGTTGTTGTGGGACAGATTGCAAAGTCTCATCGACGTGTAGTTTGATCACCAAGTTTTTCAATTTCCCAAGTCCTTTGCATAAGTCCGGGAATGTTGCCTGGAGTTTTCTCTTGAGATCGAAGTGCACATGTTGTTGGCCCTGTCCATCGTGCACCCCATCTCTGGGCTATCTGCCGGCGTCTCTGTCGATTGGATCACTTAGACCTTTTGGTAGTGTATGTTGATCAGCCCCAGACGGCTTGTGGTGTGGTAGCTCAGTAGGCTGCGACCTTTGGTGGGGCTGCGGATGACATGAATGGTGGTGTTGACCACGTGACCATTGTGTGTCAACATGTGTCTAAATTGCCCCACAGAATGTAGTAGTTGTGCTGCACCCCATTGAGAAATTCTTGAGGATGTCTTTGTGAGGGTCGGTCTTTCATGCATAAGTAGGAACTCCTGCTTGCACATTATATTTACGGTTGCGCCAGAGTCGATTAGGAAGCTAAAGTGTTTGTTCCCCAGGTGGACAGTTATTCTGGGCACCTACTTCGCTTCATGGTCATCCTGGATGAGGTTGACATATTCGTCAGATCTTTGTGAGCATTGGTTGAAGACGTAGTGTTCCCGTTGTGGTTGGGTTCAATTACAAATGTTTTGTTAAGCGCTGTGATGAGTGATGCATAGCTATCTTTCTCATTTGGGGGAATGGTCTTGATAATGGACTTGATCTCTCCTCCAACCAGGTTGATGAACATGTCGCACAGTGTTGGTGACTGCTCCTCTCCCGCAGCCTTGACAAAGTAGTTGAAGTCCTCGACCAATTCAACCCATCAGGGCCCTTTGTCGATCTGAGGGACTAGGGTGAATGGGAATGGCTTCCGTAGCAGTGCGGCCTTGGAGGTCGAAAGCATGATTGGGGGCTGTATACCCTGCTGTGTGGGCGAACTGGGGCCACTCATGGTGAGGGCCTGTGATCTTTGCGCGCCTCCACACTCCACTTTTGATCACTTCGTGGTTCTCCTTTTAGTGATTTGTATTCTTTTTTTCTCCCTGCTACCTGGTAGTGGGGTGTGTTGTGCTAGCACTGTTCTGTGGACAGCCGGTGCCGTGGCAGTCTCAGGTGTGGCTTCTGGTTAGCCAATTGCGCTGGGGGTGACCGTGCAGTTGCTATTAATGTCAGCGGTAGCAGTTCCTACCTTGGAAGGCAGTACAGCTGTTCCCTGTTGCCACCGGCGGGGTTGCTGTTTCCAGAATCACTAAATGGCGGGCTGCCAGACCGCTGCTGACGTTGGGATCGCTGCTTGGAGGAGGAACAGATGGACGGCGGACTACCTTATGATTCGCCGGGAAGCTGGCGGACTGCCAGAGGGATGCTGTCGGAGGACAGCGGACTGCCGTGAGGGACCCAATGGGATCACTGCTTGCGGATCTGTCGGCGGGATCGCCAGTAGGAGGACGGGGGCACAGTGGGAGACATCTTCTTCGCCAGTTGTTACACTTCATCACAAATAAAGGACGTAACACCCGAATAGAGGAACTCCTTCCCTCTATTTCCTCCTTCCTCGTAGTACATATACCAGCTGCCGTTCCCGGGCTCCCCGCCCCTTTCCTTCCTCCCTCTTCCCGCCTAGTGTCGTGGCTCTATTTAAAGATGCAACGACTGGAAATAAGTTTGTACTTGTTCTGCTTTTGCCAGAAGCAAAATGTTCAGTAAAGCGCGTGTGTGTGTTTGTGTGTGTGTACTCTCCTCTTCCTTGTTTGTAGCAGAACTCCAATAGTCGTCACAAGCCCAGATATCCCAGTGCCGAGGCCAGTCTACTTCTTTCTGTAATGGGTAAATGCCACGTGGTCTTCAACTGCAGGCAGACTATGAAAAACGGGGCGCACGCCTAGCAGACAAAGCGACCATTGAATTCAATTAGAAGGAGAGCGAAAATCCTGTCAAACGCTGGTGCTTTATTTTTAGAATCCTTTTTTGGGGAGGAAGAGGACTCTTTTGTTGTTGCCTTATAAGGAATAGTACTTGTACAACTAAAGTGAGGTCAGAAGCCCTGAGGTCATTTTACTGGCAGGAAGGCTTTCTGCTGGCTCCAAGTGAAACAATATTCCCCTCCTGGGTCTGGCCTGGAAACTCAAAACTTTGATTTGTCTGGAAGCAGCCCAAATGTCAGCAGATACCACGACGCCAATACACATACCACGGAGCTTTCCAGCAAATATGAATTCGTCTTTCTCTCTGCAGAAGCCAATCTGCTGATGATTTAAACTATGAATAACGTTCATTTCATTTTAAAATTTCATATAATGTGCGGCTTTCCTTACCCTAGTCGAAATAAAAGGCATTTCTTAAGCATTGACCAAGCAAGCAAAATGCTCATAAAATGCCTAATTTAAGCACTATTTAAGCCGTACCGATGCATGATTAGGGCACAAATAATGTAAATTAGATAACTAAAAAGCCAGTGAACCTTTTCAGCAGTTTACTCAATGCATGTAGAATAACGTAATTGATCATGGTCATTAATGCATGGGAACAGTCACTGCACTAAATAACCTGCTTTATAAGTGCTTGAGAAATGTCAAGCAAGCATTTCTCTTCTTCTAGGGTATGGTCTCAAGAAGCTGGGTTTAATAGTGTCTTACAAAAGCACCTGGAGACCATGCAAATGGCAGCAGTGTACGGTATTAAACCTTATAGCATAACAAAACATATACTTGTATATCCACCAGAAAGACCACTTTTGTGCTGTTGATTCATTTAGTCCATTACAATAATGTTACTATTGTCCATAAGTCTTCTATTTCTATGCCATCCATCCCCCCTCTTGCAACCACCTGAGTGCCTCTTCAACTGCTGCACTCCAAGGCTGCGCCTGGACAAGGGGAAGCCTCGGCCCCTTGGGGTGATTGGATGATTGATCCATAGCCTGTGTGCTGAGTGTCCCACATCATGCAACGCTTGTCTGCTGATTCGATGGGTGGGCAACCCCGCGGTGTGGAATGCATGCAAACCCTGGTCAGGATTTTGTTGGCTATGCACCTGGATGCACAGGGGATGGCTGTTGGATCTGCACTGGGGGACTTTGTAACCCTGTGCCTCACCCGAGCAGCAGGATGCATCGAGTTTTTAGAAACAAGGCTAAGGGAGGTGCAGTGACTCTGCTACCGCTCTTCCTGCACATCCTGCTACTGTTGCCTACATGTGTGCCCTTAAGTCTTGAATTCTTGTATTATTTGCCATTGCTATGTGCATATATTTATTTATTTGTACATTTGTAAAGCGTGCATAGCCCATAGGCATCTAGGCGCTGAGGCTTAAGAAATTGGTTACATGTTTTTCTTGGCTGTGTTAACATATATACATTTCTACATTTGCATATATACATTTGCATAGGAGGTGGTACATAGATTCGTTACACATCCAAAGTTTCAAGCTTACTTAGAAACAGGTGATTCCGACAGTTATAGTAGCAAGGCTAATTATACATGGTATTAGCCCTGGCCATTGCGTTAGTGTATGAGAAGCCTCAGAAGCTGAGGAATCAGCTGCCTATTATCCCAGGTCTAATCTAAATAGTAGGGTTTTTAAGTGTTTTCTGGATGACCAGAGGGAAGTATTGTTTCTTAGTTGTGTAGGCAAGGAATCCCACAATTTGGCTGCTATTACTGAGAAGCTCGAACAACCTGCTTTCTGTCTTCTGTATCTAGGGGTGGTGATCAGGTTAGCATATGAGGAACGTGTGGGTCTGATAGATTGGGTTTTGCTGATCTGGTTGCTAAGGTATACTGGTGCATTGTTAGTGAGACATTTCTGTGTGAGGGTAAGAATTTTAAATTTGATCCTGTCATGGACTGGGCGCCAGTGAATATTCCGCCTAGTGGCTGAGATGTGTTCATTATTGGGGATATTCAGTGCCATGGCATTATTCTGTACTATTTGTAGTTTTTTTAAATTTCTGATGCTTGTTCCGGCAAATAGTGAATTACAGTAATCGATCCTGGAGAGTATCAGGGTTCTGGCCAATGTGATGGAGTTGTCCGTGGAGAGGAAGGGTCTACTTGCTCTTATCCGTTTGGCGGTATAGGCTGCTGAGGAGACTATGGCATTGACCTTTCTGTTTAAAGTGAGGGAAGAGTCAATGTAGACCCCAAGGGTTTTTATTTTGTTGGCGACCGTGATAGTGTTGCCATCAATGTTGAATGATTTGTATTGCTGTGGGAGATTGCTTAGCTTATTTTTGTTTCCGATTAGAATTAGCTTGGTCTTGTCGTTGTTAAGGCACAGTTCATTAAGAGCCATCCAAGCTTGGATTGCAAGGTAGATTTTGTTTTGATTTTTGGTATCTGTGTCAGAGCATCCAGTGATCGGTAAAACAATTTCATATCATCCGCATAGTTGGTATACGTGATACCCATTTTGTCAAGCTTATCAAATAGGAGCTTAATGAATGCATTGTATAATGTGGGTGACACGCAGGAGCCTTGCGGTACACCACATGATACAAGGACGGGGAGGCTGCTGATGTGTCGGAAAATACCCTAGTGATCCAATCAGAGAGGAAGGTGAAGTGGGAGAATGGGATAACACCCTTCCCCCAATCTCATCCAAACCATGGCCTAGGGGACCACGGCCCAGGCACACCCCACGAGAGGAGTTTGCTTACTTACCAGATGACAAAGTATCCTGCTTCAAAAGCATACACATACGAGGAGCATGCCCACTAGCACGCCCGGGTCAGGCCGATGCCTGCGCCATGGACCAGCTCGATTAGACACCAACCACGGAAATCATCATTGTTAGAGATGCCATGACGACATAGCCAACAGACAAGAACACATGTGCCACCATGCACACTAGTCACTCACACACCAACCAACACGAAGAATATATTCAGTGCTATGACGTAGCAGACTGACATACCCACAGACATGCATCATTGTTATTTTTCACATAGGCCTTCTACAGCACAGCAGAAACGCAAGACGCCTGAAGAGCTTGTGTATATGCTTGCCGATGCTTTCTCGCTACCTATCACTATGAAGATGCCACCATGTATATCTAATGCTGCGTATGACACTCTGTCACCCTGCGACCCCCATAGTATGGATTATGTACCGCCAGCCACGAACTAGGCCCAAGTAGGCCGCAAGCAAGAGTCCCCAGGCAGGAGCCTCGCAAACGAAAATCCTCCCAGAACGAAAATGCAAGTGCTGACCATGCAGAACGAGCCTCCAACGAGAGCCCACAGCCAAGGCCGCGATGTTGCAACCCACATACCGTGCTACCAGCGCCAAGGTCACACCTGCCGGTGCCAAGCCCTCAGAGGCAAAATACAAATCTAAGGCTCATAATTCTGCTCCAGCTACGGTCTCCCCACACATGAGCAAGCCGAACTGACAAGATGCCAAGTTCACAAGACAAAAAGTCGCCAGGGTCCCATGTCTGGGACACAGGTTGCAACAAAGAAGCGGCAAGTTGGACACCTACAGCAATGGGAAAGACCTGCTCACCAGCCCATAAGCAGACCTGTCCATTGTCTGCACAAATACATAGTTGCACATTGTTGCTAATGTCAGGTACACCGCGAGCTGGGAACGGCGATGGCCCCAGGCTTGGGGGCTCGCGGGGGTACCAATAAGAATACAGGGGGCTCAGCACTGACGCCATTACTCCTAACCAATCACCAAGGGTCCCCTTGTAACAATTCCAAAGTAGAAACTGTTAGGGACGGCCCAAGTGTACCACCTGACCCGTCCTTATCCACTAACATTTCTTCCCATAGGGAAGGACTAACCCTACCACTCGGGGAACCAACCCGAAGTGGCGATAGGTTTTGGGATGATTTTCCCAGGGGACGCAAGTAGCGCGTCATACGGCTGTAAAAAGGGCCTGCGAGCCCCACTAACGACGAGAGTCTCACCGGATGCATACGAGCTGTGACCTATCCCTGCCGTTACTATAATGAACAGCAGTATTACCTTGCTCCTTGTGTGTGCCTCATACTTCTTTTGGGACGCAGGAGGAGTTGGGGCCTCCCCAGCCCCGGAGGTCCGCGGACGGCTCTGCCGGCCCCCGGGAAATCACCCCGACAAAGGAGTTAATCCATTTAATGGCTTCTGGAGAAAAGTGGGCAGCTGTTTCAAGGTGTTGGCGCAGTATGTCGCGATTGACAAAATCGAAGGCTGCAGAGAGATCTAAGAGGAGGAGGATGCATAGGTCACCTTTATCATTATATTGGTCCATTTGTGTTTTTAAGTCTAGAAGGGCCGTTTCTGTTCTGTGGCCCGGTCTAAATCCTGATTGTCTTAGACCTGGGAGATTATTGAGTTCCAGGAATGTTTGGATCTGCAAGTAGGCAGCGCGATCAAGGATTTTTTTATAGGAATGATACTGTGGTGATGGGTCAGAAGTTTGTGGGGATGTTGGGGTCTAATGTAGGTTTTCTTAGTAAGGGTAGTACCCAGGCTGCCTTTTGGTCATTCGATACTGTGTTGGTGGCAAATAATCTGTTGATGAGGTTGGTTATGAAGGGTGCTAATTCATTAGCACATTCTTTTATCAAGGTTGCAGGGCAGATATCGCTCTTGCATCTTGAAGGTTTTAATCCTTTAATGATATTGATGGTATCTAAGGTAGACACGGGTATGAAGGTAAATGTATTAATCTTAGGTAGTTCCGTTAATGGGGGTGTAGTTGGCGTGGTAGTGTTGAGGTTAAGTTTAGATTGTTTTAGCTCTATTTTTTGTTGTACTAGTGAGATTTTGTCTGTTAGAGCATTTTGAATGTTAAGGCACCATTGTTCGTCTTTGGTAGTGTAGTCTGGTGTGGGTGCTGGTGATTCCAATTTGCGAAGAATAGTGAATAATTCTCTGGTGTTTGATTGGGCGTTTTGGATTCTTTGGTTATAGACTTCACTTTTGGCTTTAATGATTTCATTTTTATAGTTGTTAGCTAATGTCTGGAAATGGGTCTTGTTATCAGGTGTTGGTGACTTGAGCCAATTGTTTTCAGCTGACCTTTTGGTTACATGCATGGTTTGACGTTCTACGGTGAACCACGAATTAATGTGTGCAGAAGGTTTGGCTTTTTTAATTTTCAAGGGAGCTATCTTTTCAATGGCTGCCATCAATATTTTGTTATATTGATTGACCAGTGCTGATGGGTCGCTGTCAGAATGAGTCAGGTCCAGTAAAGGTTTTAGAAGTGGTAATATATTGTCATGATTGATATTTTTCATACTTCTAGAAGGTAATGAGGATGCCGTTAGAGGTGGTTTCGCTGTTTTAGTAATAACAGTAGTAGAGAAGATTATGATGTTATGATCTGACCAGGGCGCAGGGGTGTTGGAGAGAATGTCTGTGACACAATTGGTGTCAGCTATCCAGTCTAAGGTGCGTCCTTTTTCATGGCTGGGGGAACAGATTCTATTTGTGAACACTAAGGCTTTCATGGAATTGGCCAGGAGGCCTGCCTGGCTATCAAGAGGGTCGTTCAGGCCTAAGTTAAAATCTCAGAGAATGATCGCTTTAGATTGAGGTTTCATATTGTGAGCTAGGAGTGAAGTGATGCCATCTTCGAATGTAGAGGTCGGACCTAGGGGTCTGTAAACGATGTGTAGTGTGAGGGTGCAGGTGGGTGTGAGTACGATTTTTATAGTGATGACTTCACCTGAAGTGAAGGGAGGTTCAGTAGAAGTTCTTATGTTTAAGGTTTTCTTGGCAAGTAGGGCTACTCCACCTCATTTTGCTGTTGTTTTATCCTTCCTGTAGATAGTGTAGCCTTCTGGGATGGCTAAGGATAGGTGAGGGCCTGATGCTGTGTGGGGCCAGGTTCCTGAGACTGCTATGAAATCTAGGTTGTTAGTTTTGATGACATCTCCTATGTCCAGAGCATGGGCGAAAATGGATCTGGCGTTAATGAGAGCGCCTTTTAGGTGTACGGTCTCATTGACAGTGGCTGTAGTCTTGGAGGATGGGTTAACATTTGTATGGCATTCTGATCTATCATCCGATGTGTGTAGCTTTGTATGAGGTGAAGTAGGAAGTGTAGGCTTTTTTGTGGTACGTGGGCTGTTATTGGTCTGATGTACTAGTTCTGCATCTAAGTTGTTATGTATCTCATGTTTTTGTAAGTTATAGTTGACAGCCAGGCATGTCTTGTAGTGCCGTTGGGTGTGGAATTGGTTAGTGCAAGAGGACAGTCTAAGGGCCTCATTACACGGACGGCGGTAAGGGTTAACGGTCACCGTTAATGGTACCGGTGACCGTTAACCCTTACCGCCTTACTATGAGGTCCCTTTGCGGGTTGGAGACTTTAACGCCTGCTTTTTGCAGGCGTTAAAAACCAACCCGCAAAGGGACCAGGGAGCTAATTACGGTACCGCAATTTGCGGTGCCGTAATTAGCACCTTCCCCATTCCCATTATGCCCTATGGGGCAAAAATGGGAATGGGGAAGGGCAATGGGGGAAGGGGGAATTACCGCCCCACCAACCTTGGAATAGGGCAGTAATTCCCCTTTCCTCCAAGGCGGTGCCGGTATTTTACCGGCATGGACCAAGGTGCTAATAGCACCTTGGTCCACCGCCGTCCGTGTAATGAGGCCCTAAGTCTTCTAGTGAGTCCAATTATCGGACGTGAGGATGAAAATGAGGCCACGGTTCGTAGATCATGTGGGTGAAGTTTTTGTAGGGTGGAGGCCGGTGGCAAAGTGGCCTTGGTAGCAAGGGAGTGTGACTGGGCTGTCCATGCGGTTAGACGGTAAGTTCTTGTGGGTCCATCCGGTGGAAGTGTGACTGGAGGGCGGGCATTGGTGATGGGATAAAGCCTTTCTTTGTCCAAAATGAGGGGGTTGTTGTTAACTGAGGGGGTTGGAGAAGGGAAGGGTGAGGTTTTGTTTAGGAAAGGAGTTGGGCATTGGCTGGGGTGGTGGCGGGCACAGTGTAGGCGGGCTAGGCCCTCCACTAAATGGATATTAGCACCTGCTATGCAAGGCAGCTCCTTTAAGGTGGTAATGTTCACATAGGTTTCAGAATGGGGTGGCTTCTTCATGTGTACCATATAGTACCAGCCACTGTGTTAAAGTTAGGTGTGATTCAGACCCAATAGCATTTGGGATTTCAGGTCTCTCCATGACCCTGGTTCTCATCATTCTCTTTGGCTGGTCTCACCATGGCCTCGTTTCTCAGCATTCACTTGAAAAGGTCTCTCCACATCCTTGGTTCTCACCATTACCTTTGACATGTCTCACCGTGATCTTGTGCCTCAGCTTTCACTTGGACAGGTCTCACCATAGCCTGGTTTCTCACTATTCCCTTGGGTAGGTCTCACCAAGACCTGCTTCTCAGCATTCACTTGAATAAGCATCGACAAGAGACTTCATGATTGGGTTTCAGACTTGGATGTTATAATTGGTGTACCATCTTTGGGGAGGACCAACTGGATTTCCAATTGAAAGGCTTTGTCTGTTATCCGTGCTCTAGTATCCATCAAACTGAGGAGTGCCAAGCTGGACTTGACACATATCCTACCAAACGTCCCAATGGGCATTTTTACTTTGTGTCTGGTTTTAATGCTCATCCTGCCTCCAGCCATAAAAGTAACAAGTTCATTACTTTTTAGTACACTTTTTCTCATGGTTGACGCCTTAGGTGCTTTTGACATCATCAGTCAAAGGAATCTTCCAACAAGCCTGGGAGACATTTTAATTAAAAGAAACATCTATGCTGGGCCATCTCCTTCCTCAATGGTAGAACCAAAACCACAACCATGCCCCCCTGCAAATACCATTCATGTCCATGGACCTGTGGAGCCCCCAAGAATCCATACTGTCACCTTTTTCAAAATCATTTTTTTACCCCTAGTGCACCCCACTCCCATCCTACACAGTAAATAATCTCGGAACCCAAAATGGACAATTGCATGCTAACCGCAGGCGAGCGGCTTGTCAGAAACTGATTTTTCCAACTCTGCACTCTACGCCACATCATACCCTACTTAACATTCACCCACAGAAACATGGCTGTGGTATCACTAGTGCTAACAAGTCTGGATTAAACAAACAGCCTCATGAGAAAATTACACAGAGGCCAACATGTTACTAGCCCCTCTAGTGAGAAGGAACACAGCCAAATAACTTGTTCTTGGATTTGTTTCCACACAGGATGTTTTACAACCACGTTTTAACTCATTGTGCCTTTCACAGAGGGGAAGGATTCAGTTACACACAAGTCTGGTTCCACCCACAGGTGCAGTCCATCACCAAAATGCTAGGCAATTCTCCTCTGAAAAAGAGTACCTTGAGCAACCCCTGACGTGTGTTTCTGCCTTGTTGGGCATCATTAGCTAGGTGAAGCTGAGCCTCTCCAAGGTACAGTGAGTAAAGAGTCCAAGAAACTCTAAGTCAGTTATAAATTGGGTGATCTTCCAAAATGGAGGAGAAAAGCAAAGCAGAGATGAACACACTGCTTTTCTGCCCTTCTACACCTTGGAAGGGCTGCTAAATGGGTTACGGCATTAAATGGGTGTGTAGAGGCATTACACCTTGCTTTTATGCCTCCATTTAATGTTGAAAATGACCCCATTGTTATGTGAACCTGTTGTAACCTCTGCTTAGCTAACAACATTCACTCTCCTCTCCTCACATTAAAATAAAATAACTGACAAATTAATATCTTAATAAAGTAGCTTTTTATAACCTACAAATTAAAATCTTCTTCAGAATCTGACTACTATACATCATCTCAAGCTAACCGCTGAAGACCACCATTCATTGATATGAATCCCAGCCCTTTCGGATCCCCTGCCTCATGACACTGAACCAGACCTTGTTTTCTCAATAGATGGAAGAATGTTACAACCAAGACCCAGGACGCAATCAAACCGTAATCCCACCTCTGCTCCAGCCCCTCAATTAATGGCTCACTATTAAAATGATCAACCTTACAACTCACTCACTCACTCACTCACTCACTCACTCACTCACTCATTCAATCACTCACTCACTGCCCATCAGATGTCCCATAGGTCTAGTGTACTCTTTCCATTGTCGCTCAAAAGCCCCACTGATGGCTGCTTCACAACTCAGGGGGCTATTCTTATGGCTTACCTGCCTAGTGTCTATCCCTCTCAGAAGAATACAGAGTTTCCATATCGGCACACAGGTAATGGGTACTTGCGACTGTAGTGCGTGTGCGAAATGAGCCCAAAAACATGGCGCTGATGCGCAGCCTCTTGGATATTCACTTCCATTTACCGCAATGAAACGGCAATGAAAACCTATGTTTTCTTGGGCTCAGCAAGTAAACATGTATTTCTGCTGCAAAGAGAAGGGGAAATATTTATGTCAGATGACCAAGCCGGGGAGAATAGTTGTTGTTTTGTCCACTGAAGGATATGCCAGAAATGGAGTCGGAGCGCTCTGCAGGTGCAATGATAAGGGGTGATGGGAACAAAAGCAAGGAGAGAAGCTGGGTTTTTAACCACTTCTAGCTGGAATATTACACTCTTTTTGCACCTCAGGCTTATTGTCTGCTCTTCGGCAGAGGGCAGCATGGTAACCCATGAAGGGCGGGCATCGAAAGTAGCCCCATAAAATGAAGAGGTTTTCCTCTTGGGAAAGCAGTTAGAATTTGGACCCCGGGGTATGCCGTCTCTCTGAGAGGGAGGACACTCTGCTCCAGATCCCATTAGGATGAGTAATCTCTTTGCCTATCTGTTGTGGGACTAAGCAGTGTCATAGTGGCCAAGATGAAGGTGTCTTCTGCAACCATTATAACGGTGATGAGCTTTTTATTTGTTTATGTATAACTGACAATGCGTTTATTTTTCTCTATGTATGTTATGAGTGAATAAAGGGCCTATACCGTGGCATTTATATTATAACTATAACCAATGTTGTATATGTAATTCTTTGCCTACATGAGTCCAATGACTAATTTTGCTAGGGTACGGGGAGCGTAAGTAGAGGTCTCCCCACGTGGCCAAGATAAAGCACAACAGCGACCTGCTCTCATCAACACCATCTGAATTTCCTTGATCCCAACAACACCATCTCAATTGTTGTTCTTGCAGCGCTACATGCAGCAAGGCCAACATTATTGGTAGAAGGGAACTATATAAGACAACCTACCTTACCTCACCTTACCATTACTAAAGAAATCAAGAGCATGGAGTTGATCGCAAGGGATTTCACTATTCAGGGAGTTCTGAAAGGGCTTCCAAGGTTTTGTTGGATTGGTGGCATTGAAAATGGGTCATTGTATTTTTATTTATTTGTAAATAAATAAAAATAAATAAATAAAAAATAAAAAATGAGTATCAGAGCTCAAGAATCCCACTGCTGGCACCAATTGTAGGATGGCTAGGCATAGCCACACATGATCCAAGAAATGTGTGGTTCAAAAAAGGGGTTTTATTTACATGTTTGTCAGGGAAGGGGATGGATCCTACACTTATAGGAACTAAGGGAATCTTAGGTGGATCCTAATGCAGCGTCAGGTATGGAACATAAAGTGGGATATTCTTCAAAGGTCGTACACCATACGTGGAGGAGTCCCAAATCATCCAAACCTAGTTTTATGAGTCCTTGTCCATCCAGGTAGCCCTAGTCTGCAAACAAACCTAAACCTAACAAGTCGCAGCCTCTGTATTCTAAAATAGAAACATTTTCTAATTCTTGACCAACAAAATAGTTCACAAATCCTGATCTATAAAGTCCATCCCTTGTCTTAAACACAAAAAGAAAGGCGTTTCTCCCGGGAAAGCTCATCCAGGGTTTTATTTGCAATCTAAACCTTCAGCTGGTCTTCCTGCTTTCAAACTCTGTCTCTAGACTACTTTTTTATTTGTATTGTTTGTGCATTGGTTTGCCATATAAAACTTTCGCAATATCTGAAAGACAAAATATTAAAATCATCATAAATGAATAGCATAAATAAATAGATATGAAGAAAGTAGAAAATACATAGCAACAATACATACATGCCATTGCCTGTTTCTTATGTCACTGGTATCCCTATTATACTGACAATGAATGGACCTAATTTCCAATTACATATAAACAATATCTTTAGAAATCTAAGGGCGGACAACTTCCAAGAAATCTGCTGGCCCGCAAGTACTCTATGCCACAATACTTCTGAGGACATTACTCTGAACTCACTTAGAAGGTTGAGAAGAATTGTAATCCAAGTTTAGGTAATGTTTGCCATTCTATTGTTGAGTGGTATAATGTTTCGATGTTATTTGGCATCTTACAAAACCGATAGATTCTAAGATGTTTATTTCCGAACACCTAGAATCAAGTTAGTTGGAAATAAATTAAAACACATCCTAAGGAATTGTGCTCTCCATCGAGCGTCAATAAATGTAATTAGATATTGTGGAACTGAACTTAGTGGTTTCTCTTGGAGTGTCACATATTGGAATAGTATTGTAATTGTGGTAATCCAATCATTTATCTACAATTCTCTTTTCGGATCAACATGATTAGCTTCCAACATCTCACAATTAGCCTCAATTGCGCAATTGAGTTCAGAGTGTTCTGACAAGCCTCAAGCCATTTGTTAAATACTTCATAATTTGTATTTATGGCTAAAGTTCTCTGCATCCACCGTGAGGTGTCTTCTTGTGCCATCAACATTTTTCTAAATGGAGCTAGCATTTTCCATTTTACAATATTTTCTAACTAAAGTAAACCCAATTCTTATTGGATTGCCTGATTGGGGACACCTGAAGGCAGATCCAGAACACTTTTCCAAAATATGCCTCCAAGATGAACCCACAACATCTTCTTGATTATTAGCATTGTCTCAGCTCCATAAAAAAGGGTTAGGCTGCTTTTGCCTTATAAATGTTTAATACTATGGTGTAAGGAGAAGCTACTATATTTACCTTAGATAGTGGCTTGAGAAGCTCATCTTTTCGTCTTTAGTTACAATCTCTTGCACAGTTTTCCTTTGTTGAAACCCCCGAATAAAAAGAAGCCTAAGTACTTCAGGAAAGAGAACTATTTCTTATTTGACATGATTCAATCGTCATTTAAATTTAGCAAAGGGATTTTTTCTCCCAGCTTTGACTACAAGAATTTTAGTTTTTTCTATAATCAAAATTAAATCATTCACTTTGACGTACTCTTCCAGTGCCATCATTTGTCTCTGCATGCCAGTCGGAGTTGGTCCAACAGCACCCAGTTGTGGCACACAGAATTCAACTGACTTTATTAGAGCCAAGATGAGGTGGAAAAGATTGAACCTTTTGTAGTGCTTACCCTATGTCCGAAATAAATAGGTCAGATAAAATGGGGGTCAAAACACATACCAGTTTTAGCCCCCTACCTGTTTCTATTGCAGAGGTCAAAATACCTTTTTTATTTAACCTTATTCTGACCAAGGTTTTCGAATAGAGGGACTTAATCATATCAATCAAGTGGAGGGGCAATCCAACAAGAAAAGCGTTTGCCATAATAGCCTTCAAGTAACACTATGGAAGGCCATGGCCCAATCCACAAAATGCACATAGATGTATTTATTCTTGTTTATAGCTCTCTCTTTCAGTAAATTCAGAATGAAACCATGTAGTGGTGTTCCTGGTCCCTTCACAAATCCAGATTGGAATTTGTCCAGTTTTCCAGAGTTTTTTTCCCCATTAAAAAGCTCTCATTCCACTAGTGAAGCAAACAATTTGCTAGGAACATCTAACAAAGCGTAGTTAGATGGTAGTTAGAAGGATTTCCTCTGTCCCCCTTCTTATATATTGGTACCATCAATGACATTTTCCAGGAATTAGGAAGCACTCTAGAAGTTGTTTAAACACAGCTGAGATGATGCAAGCCCATATATCAGGATTGAATTTCAAAGTTGCATTAGACAACACATTTGGTCCTGGCTCTCTTGAACGTTTACTTTTATGGATTAAGTTGTAGATATCTTTTGTATCAAAGAAAGTGATCCGAAGTTAATGGGGTATTTCAATAATATTCTACCGTTTAGTAGTTGTGGCATATATTGCTTTTTAATGTTCAACCCAGATGTTTTCCGGAATGGGATTAAGTTGTAAAGATACATGTGTGTCTCCATTTGAGCTGATCAGTTTCCAGAACTCAGATGACTTTTTATAGATCAATGCTTTCAACATGATCCCTGAGCCTCTCTGTATTAATCTGCTCTTATTATGATGCATCCAATGTTTATGCTGCTGTTTTAGAGATGTTCGGGCCGCCAAGATTTGATTGCTGGCCGTAGGGCCTAGCGCACGTAACTTGGTACGCAATTCTCTTTTCTGCATCTGAACCATTCTGACAAAGATATGTTTCCTATTTGAGGAGGATCTTATTGGATTTGGTAACTCCTCATGTAAGGTCACTAGTATCTCCTAATAAGTGCAGGTAACAAAATAAGTATCAATGTCTATATTTGTCAATGTTTCTTCAATGCTGGAATCACATTTTGTAATATAACTTTCCTTCCATGATAACCTGTTACCCCTGTTGTTACCCCTGTTGTGTACCGTCATATTCAACAGATAAACAGTCACCTTAAGTTGCTGAGTGTAAACCACCCAAGTTAGTAACAAAGGCTGATGGTCGCTAAGTCAGTATCAACAATAATTAAAGATTTACAGCGTTAAAATACTTCTTCAGTCATGAAGATATAATCTTAAATAGCATTCTATTTGTTTTTGGTGGAATAACCTCTCACCTAATATTACTGTTCAGTTGTAATAATCCCAGATTTGCATGAGGGTAGCCAGGCCTTTCCTCTTGTCTAAGCTGCTTTCTTGGAATGAGAAGTTACCAGAAGTGGTTGTGATGCAGGTTCGCAGCTGATGTTTAAGTGCCCATAAATGATAATACTGTTAGGCCTAGACACATTTTGCCAGTCATCAAGAATACCCTCAATAGTATTTAATAAAGCATCTTCTGTGATAATTTTCGGATTCCAATATGTGTTAATGATTAAGGAGTAATGCATATAGGGCAACCTTTCCTTGTCCCAACTCAATTCTATAGCTTGAACAAATGGGTTGGGATGATTCCAGATACTTGCCGAAAAACCCACACCATTGTGATAGCCTACCATAAGGCCGGCAGAGGGACGTCCCATTGGGCTCTTGGTTGCCGGATTAAGAAACAGGGAATACCCATCAAGGTTAGGTTTTTCCTCTTGAAGTGTGAATATTCAAAAGATTTAAAATTAAAATTGCTCTTCTAGAACAGATAAGAAAATCCTCTTGTGTTCCAAGAGGCAATTCAGATTAGTCGATTGGCTCCTACTAAGAAATGTTATCATTTAGAGACTCTTTGGGTTGGAGAGCTCTTGCCAACCAAACCCAGTTGTCATCTTCCTTCTCATCTCTAATTCTCCTCTTAGACATCTGAACTTGCCTCTTGACTGTGGCTTCATTAAAGCACATAAACTGCATCAATGAAGTTCCATAAAAGTGGTTATTCTTGTTTGAAGCATGGTTCTTAGAATTATGCAATGCTATAATTTCAATAGATTTAGATACTTCTGTTACATTATGACCCAACGGTAGCAGCTCGTCAGCTGCTGCTCGTAACATATGGGCTACCAACTTTTACCTTATGTGTAATATAATGCAATCTAGACTTTGGTCACTAACAAATAACACTTGTTCAATGTCTCTAGAAATGATCCCTCTTAAGGAATCTATAACGCTGAAGAGTGACAACACATTCATTATGTTTAGAATATTAGATTCTTAGGCTATCAGACGTTTTTCAAGGAGGAGTTGAGTCAAACTTGATTCTCTCTTTAACTGTATAAGGTGTTAATGAAGTATATGATTTATATAATGAATCCATCCTTCTTTCTTCCAGTGTGGTATATTCATCCATTTTGGTGGCCGTTTTGGCTAGTGGCCTTATTTTCTCTCTAGACATGGTCATTGTTTGTGCTAACTTATACTCAAACTGCAATTCCTTGTCCTCTTCACCATTATTGAATGGTCGGTGTTGAGACTTAGTCGGTTCTTCACAAGAATATGTCAAGATATTCAATAGAAGGTCTGAAATGTCTTCATGTAAGTTCTCCTATATGCCTACTTCCTGATTCACTTTTGTCTCAATTCTCTTATGAATGTCTTATTGTAAGGGTTTTAGTTTTTTGAAACCTAAAGTTCAACATTTATTTTTCTTGGGGGTATTCATATTGCTATTGGCCATCGAATTTGAAGGCTCCAAAGAAGGCAAAGTAAGGTCCCATTGACATTTTTGGGAACCACAATATGGCTTTCACCCCTGCTATGAGAGGGTCTGACATGGTCGGCAATGGCCCGCCAGCTGCAAGAGCCTTGCCGAGGTCTGGGGGCTGTTACCGGCCATGTCTGCCCCCACGGCGTTGGTGAAAGCCATTCACACCTATTTTGTTTCCACAGGAGATTGGCTGCTCATGCAATGCCAATCTCCAGAGAAACAACAAAACCAAAAAGATGGCCACAGCTATCGGGAAGAAGAACTAAGTCCCTTTTCCATTTCTATGGTGGCAGCCGGGAGCCGGAATAGCGCCGGGACCGGAGCACAACGCTCTGGTCCACCAGCTAAGTGGCGAGGCAGTGGGGTGTGGGGAAGGGATATGGTTTGTTTTGGGGGGTTTTGGGGGGTTTTGTTTGGGGAGGCAACTGCCTACCCACATTAAAAAAGGCAAAGGGCCTTAGGTGGGTGGAAATAGAGGGCAGAAAATGGGTATTCTCGCTCGCTGCTCCAGCCATCCAATTGGCTGAGCACCTGTGATGAATCGTGTGGAGTCATCACTGATACCAGCCTAAAATATCCTTCCATGTGGCCAGGGGATGGCAGCCGCCACCTGATCCTGACCATGGGCATGGTATTATGAAGGCGGATGCCATGGGAGGAGATTGCTGTTGGGGAAAAGTGGTGACCCCATCAGGGGGGGCACGTATGGCCCTCTTCCCTGCGAAGAAGATCTTATCATACCTGATTTCTTGATGGCATATTGCCAGTATACCAATCCTTCAAATAATAAAACTCAAAGACCTCTTCCTAAAACTCAAAGACCTCTTCTTGCTAGACACTCTAGGCAGGATGACATTCACCCTTTATGTGCACATGGTGTTCATATAACATCTTCTAGGTCTCCCCATCTTGACCTAAATGTAAATCCAAAGCATTGCAACTTTACAAAACTTAAATCTCCAATGGACTCCAAGTCCCAGAAAACCTATAGTACTGGGACGAGGAAGAGGAGAAAGGAGTTAATGTGGAGCAAGAAGCACACCAAGCTGAATATGCAGTCTAGTTGTAGGGATTCCAGTCAGCTGTGCAGTACATTTAAAAATGGTGTGCTTTTGGAGCCAAACAGAACAGAAAGAGAGGAGAGATGCAGAGCGAGTGCAGTGGGAAACAGAACCGGAGACAGACACGCTCAGGCAGTCTACGCTGAAGGAAGCAGGTGCATCCTACCAGAGTGGAGAGAGACCGGAAGCAGCATAGCAGAAGCAGAATGGTGACCGCGAATGAGCCGGCAGCGAGGACAAGGCTGGCGGGAATGTCGTCACACTGAAGAACCTTCATTCCGCCGACAAGTGAGGGTGAATCCGGCGGGAAGACCAAAGAGGTACCTGCAGGGTGGGGAATGCTTCCCCAGTGTTCAAACTTTGCGTCAGCAGTACACCAAAGGTCCGGGGCACCAAGAGATACCAGCGAGTCTGCCCTGAAATGTTGGGAGGCCCGGGGCCTACTGACAGTAGTACCAGCAATTACCAAGAGGTTTTGAATGTCCGCCAAGTACTGTTGAAAGAATACGTTTACGCAATTCACCATATGAGGGATGCCAATATTGGGTAAAGTTGGAGTAAACATCATGAAAAGCAAATAAACATTACTAGTGAAGTAATTGAAAGGTGACATTTGTACAACTCTTCATGTATGAAAGGACGATATCGGGAAGATTGGATCAAGAATTGCCTCAAGCCGATGAGTACTATTGCTGAAATTGAACAGCAAAACTTTAGCAAACCTCCATACAAGGGATGACAGCGTGGGGGAAGTTGGAACAAGTAATAACTGAAGCCAGTGGAGTATAAAACAGTGAAGAAGTAAAAATTGTATTATACTCAAGAAAGAAAAAGTATCAAAAGATTGTGAAAAGACCTGGTGAAGGTGTTGCATCAGTCAGTGAGTCTTTGGGGAAGTGGAGATACCTGGCAAGAGATAATGCGCTTAATACCGACCGTTTCTAAGCACGAGATTGGGATTAGAACCAGTGTTGCTATACGTTGCCTTGCTTCCAAGACAAACGCATTGCCCCTGAGCTATCCTCCTGGAAGACCTGGCGGAAGTATTGTATCAGACAACAAGTCTTTGGGGAGAGCTACCTGACAGGAGAGTACACCAGGGCATCTTTAAGGCCCAGAAGGGGAACAATTGGAAGGGGAGTACACCAGGTAAACCAGCTATAGTTTATAAACAGAAAAGACATTGTAAAACAAGTTCCTGGCATGGGAGTATACCAGGAAATCTTCATCAATTAATTGCTGAGTAGAAGGGACACTTTTTTTTCCGTCATCCTTACAAAAATCATAAACTGTTTTGAAATGATACTCTATGACATTCCTGAGAAAGTGTTGCACAAGAGAGACATTTCCACTACCCTTGGAGAATCAGTGCATCATCCCTGAAAAAGTACTAAAACCATCCTTGCTCATTTAGCCAAGAGACACTTTACCCTCTTTGAAATATCTTTTGTTTGGAAGAGAGATTTTCATTGTAAGGAGGTTTTAGGCAAGATTGTATGCAGTACCCTTTGGGTGCACTACAATAACCTTGTCCTCCTGGCAATAGGGACCCAACTTTTGGTATAAGTCTGAACTACACAGGTTAGTTGTGTGGTCGAGCGGCCAGGATTATCTAAAGAGGAGTCAATGTGAGCAGTAAGGTTGTGACACAGAGTTTCACAAGACAGTTATCCAAATAAACACTTACACTCAAGGTTTCTTGATAAAACTATTATTCATTTATTTCACAGTCTGTTATATAAGCCTTCATCAGAAAGGGAGCAGAACATATAAAACTTTTATATATTCTTCAAAACACGAGAAAAGTCAGCTTGTGCCTACACCTCTTTGCGCCAATTTTAATACATAGCCAAAAATCACAAAAGCCGATTATTCTTGAAAAGGAGTATTCCTTGATTTATTAACTTGTGTTTAGCCCTTAGCGGATGACACGTGTTTCGGCGTATATCTTGCGCCTTTTTCAAATCCGGGCTGTTTATATACATGGAAAATAAAACAAAATCAAATACAATATTGAATAACTTCGTTGTGTTACATCCTCCTTAGCTATTTACTACATAGTAAAAGTGGTGACTTTCATTACTGTTGTAAAACCATATGTTAAACCTTCCCAAAACAAAAAGCAAAATGACACCTTCGCCTTACACCTCGTGCAAAATCAAAGAAGAAGGAAAAAATATCAATAAGATGTATACGTTACAGAAATGGGGAAGATAAATAGGAATCTTATCTTAATTGTATTTTAAAATATTGTGTTGAATGTCCAATTACCCTTCCTTGTGAGGTTACAGTTCCCCCTCTGAAAAATGTCTTTCTTAGCTGGTCAAGTGGCCGGGGTTCTAGGGTTCAATCCCTCCTATACACAAAATTACGTATGATATTATCAGCTTACGCTAATATTCGTATTGAGTCCACGGTTAATCGCTTATACTTTTTCACCTTTTATTTATATATCCATTACCAATTGAGAAAATCTCTTTATCACATTACTAAATATTTTCGATTGTTCCCATGATTCTGAGGCTTAGTTATATTTGCCCACATCAATTACTTTAAGATTCAGTATGTTGCAGTAGCGTAGTGCGTCTCCTTGCTAGTGCGGGAGAGAAAAAGAACCTTTCCTAGTCTAGGGACACGTGCACTGTTATCTAGGCACACGTGAGCGGTTGTCAAGTTTTAAAACATTTGCCTTTTCCGCAAGTTCGTTTGAATCGAAAAATAGTGATTTGTCTGCTTTGCACGGTTTAGACCGCGCGTGCTGCTTATGGTGGGCTTCCCACCCATTTTTAGGGCTTACCTGAAAATTATAATGCTCCTGCCTCACGCGTCGGGGGTTCCATCTTACCTAGAGTTTACTCATTGTTATTAAGGAGTCCTTTCCCTTCAGTCCCTCTTCGCTCTCAATGCGTGTTTCATGGCGGCCATATTTTGGGATACCTGCCGGTTTTACTAGGCGGCAGGTTAGACATAGTCCTTTCCCTGCATGACCATTACGTATTTAGAACCGATATGTTTATCCAAATTTAATTTTCTAAATTAAAGTGGGCATTTGTTTATAATTCAAATGCTCTAGTTATTGCAAACACTTCTTGTCCTACAGTTAGCCTGCGCAAAGGATTATGGTTATAGTAGTCTCATGGCTGTTACGATGTTTAGTTTCTTTTCTTCCTTTTAGCTGTATTCCAATGGCTGTTTTATTATTTGTTAATCCCCACTTACGGCCTCTACATGAACCAGGATCTTTCTGAATAATTATTGTGTAGTTTTTGTATGTGACTACCTACTATAATTAATTTTTCCAATGGTTAATATTTATACATTCAGTTTGTGCAAACACGAATTCTTGACAATATTGCAAACGCCTGAATAGGTATGTGTCAGTGATCAGACAATTATTGTTTTGTCAGTTTCAATACCAATAGGGGTTAAATCGTCATGGTGACGATTAGCACTATAACAATACCACTAACAATTTTTTACATGCTTTACTTATTTTTGATCTCCATTCCATTTATATCAAATAAAATGAACCATTTCATTGTCCGAATTCAACCCTTGTTCTACCGTTTTGAAACGGCAGATGAGTCTGGCTTCTTCCTGCCGTAAACGAAATTCTTGGTTCCCTCCTCGAACTCGACACTTTATGCAACCAGTTGCCACCATCAACCAGTCATTCAGAATATTCCCAAAGGGGAGTTTATTCGAGCTAGACGAAACTGTACTGAATCATCAAATTTTGAGAGAGAGTGCCAACTACTATCAGACAGTAAGTGGGGATTAACAAATAATAAAACAGCCATTGGAATACAGCTAAAAGGAAGAAAAGAAACTAAACATTGTAACAGCCATGAGACTACTATAACCATAATCCTTTGCGTATGCCAACTGTAGGACAAGAAGTGTTTGCAATAGCTAGAGCCTTTGAATTATAAACAAATTACCACTTTAATTTAGAAAATTAAATTTGGATGAACATATCGGTTCTAAATACGTAATGGTCATGCAGGGAAAGGACTATGTCTAACCTGCCGCCTAGTAAAACCGGCAGGTATCCCAAAATATGGCCGCCATGAAACACGCATTCAGAGCGAAGAGGGACTGAAGGGAAAGGACTCCTTAATAACAATGAGTAAACTCCAGGTAAGATGGAACCCCCGACGCGTGAGGCAGGAGCATTATAATTTTCAGGTAAGCCCTAAAAATGGGTGGGAAGCCCACCATAAGCAGCATGCGCGGTCTAAACCGTGCAAAGCAGACAAATCACTATTTTTCGATTCAAACAAACTCGCGGAAAAGGCAAATGTTTTAAAACTTGACAACCGCTCACGCGTGCCTAGATAACAGTGCACGTGTCCCTAGACTAGGGAAGGGTTTTTTCTCTCCCGTACTAGCAAGGAGAAGCACTACGCTACTGCAACATACTGAATCTTATAGTAATTGATGTGGGCAAATATAACTAAGCCTCAGAATCATGGGAACAATCGAAAATATATAGTAATGTGATAAAGAGATTTTCTCAATTGGTAATGGATATATAAATAAAAGGTGAAAAAGTATAAGCGATTAACCGTGGACTCAATACGAATATTACCGTAAGCTGATAATATCATGTGTAATTTTGTGTATAGGAGGGATTGAACCCTAGAACCCCAGCCACTTGACCAGCTAAGAAAGACATTTTTCAGAGGGGGAACTGTAACCTCACAAGGAAGGGTAAGAGATTGCCGAATTGGACATTCAACACAATATTTTAAAATACAATTACGATAAGATTTCCTATTTATCCTCCGCATTTCTGTAACGTATACATCTTATTGATATGTTTTCCTTCTTCTTTGATTTTGCACGAGGTGTAAGGCAAAGGTGTCATTTTGCTTTTTGTTTTGGGAAAGTTTAACATATGGTTTTACAACAGTAATGAAAGTCACCACTTTTACTATGTAGTTAATAGCGAAGGAGGATGTAACACAACGAAGTTATTCAATATTGTATTTGATTTTGTTTTATTTTCCATGTATATAAACAGCCCGGATTTGAAAAGGCGCAAGATATACGCCGAAACACGTGTCATCCGCTAAGGGCTAAACACAAGTTAATAAATCAAGGAATACTCCTTTTCAAGAATAATCGGCTTTTGTGATTTTTGGCTATGTATTAAAATTGGCGCAAAGAGGTGTAGGCACAAGCTGACTTTTCTCATATTTGTCAAACGGAGTCGAGGAACTCAGTGTCTCCGTGATGACCCACACCCATACGACAACTGAACAGTTAATGGAGAAAGAAAGATATTACACAAAGAAGACATAATAAGCTCAAAGAGCAATCAAAAATAAGTCGCAAAGGTACACCTCAAGATATCTCTACATGAAAAGTTCCTCTAGTTCACAAGGATTACTTCAAAACACACTTTCAATTTCTCTAAATCAGATGACACCGTTGGGGATGGCACACTTTGTACATTGATTTATCACTAGTACATTTAGAGCAATAATGAGTTAGGTGAAAAAGATAGACTAGAGGAATAAAATAAGGTTAACAAATAACTCATAAACATGCAGGTACTTTTAAACACCTCCCAAAGCACAAAGTCAGAGGTAAAGAGGTGTCTCTCAGGGAGCCAAGACAGCCAATGTTAATTGCACAAAGTCAAGTGGAGCTGAAGATCTTCTTTGCAGGTATGTAAAAAGTCTTGCACAATATTTGTAGACATTTTTGTAGAAAATATAACACTTGAAGGGCTACAAGCTGAGAGGCTTGTGAGGGGCAAAACTTTAGCAACTCTGCAAGGTAACCAAGACAGGTCTCAACTGAGAGCAAGTAAGGCTACACAACAAGAGGTAAGTTCTATTAGACTTTACAGTACCTCTGCAATGGGACAGTCAGTGGCAGCAATGGGCAAACTTCATTTCAGTGGTTCTTCAGTGTTTCAGCTCCTCGCGTCTGACAGCAAATAGCAACACTACAGTTCTCGAATACCACTTCAGACTTTCCTTGCTTCTGGGGTCCAGCACTCTGTTGAGGTGGCTCAGGCTTGGTCAGTCCTGCATCAGGGAAGTCTGGAGGATCTTCCTAGAGCTCGGGTCAGACTTAAAAGCAACGCACACAATATGGTGTTCCTCTCCCTGGCTCTTTGGTTCCAGCAGCAACTGCTGTGGAAATGTAACCAGCTTCAAGAGGATGTCCAGATGGGTTTACTTTGGAATTGATTGGTACCACCTTCTCAAAGGGAGAAGTCATCCTTGCAGGGCTTCTCCTGTCGAGGTGAATTCGGAGCTTTAGCACAGCAGCAGGGCTTCACCAGTCAAACCAACGGTCCAGGAGTTGCAGCAGGCGTCTCTTCCAAGTTCTTCTTGGGATTCCTTCGTCCACTGGTCGACTCTGCCTTCCAAGCCAAAAAAAGCCTCGCCTTTTTTGCAGGTTTCTCCCATTCATTCCAGCCTAGCGATGAATCACACAGCAGGGTGACTGTCCTTGCCGGACAGCCAGCCAATCACCTTTGGGTGCATTCTTGTAACCAAGGGGATTAAGCACAGGGAGGTTTGGGCACCTCCCTCACTTCTTGCCCCTGCCGGACATACTGGAGCCAGAGACCGACTTCACTCGTGAATCCCGCCAAAGACAAAACAAACAAAGAGACCAAACCTGGTTTGGCGCGCAGAGTAAATCTCAAGAAGGACCTTCCCACCAAGTAATGGCAAAAAAAGAAGACCGGGCCATTTTGATGAAAGGGGCATCCATGGGTGCCTTACCGTGGCTGCGAACGCAGCCCTGAGGTAAAAACACACAATGGTAGTAAAAAGTAAACCACTGCCATCCGCCATTAATAGTAGGAAGGGTAAAAAAAATGTTACATGAGAAACTAGACAAAGGGGATACTAAGTAACCCCTCCAGCACCCCATGGTAAGATAGTGTGCTGGGTCTACAAAGTCACAAATTGTAAGTAAAGTCAATTTCACTTCACTGCTCTTGGAAACAGTAGTTTCACCAAGAGAAGTTATTTAAACCTTGGGGAAATCTAAGAGACTTCCCTGTGCCACTGCACTGAAGGTGCTGTGTGACACAATGCAAAGACGATGCCTATGGAGTTTTTGAGACTCCAAAGTTAAAAAGAACACAGAAATTAAATCACATTAAAATTACATGAGAGATAAAAAGTCCTAAAGTCAAGCAAAAGAGCTGGGGGTCTCTAAGGTAGAAGGGAATTAGCACATTTCTGAGAATTCTGCCTAACAGGAGGCGTTCTATGAAAGAGAAATTTCTACCCCTCCGAAGGAACTGTTGTTTGAACTACACATTGTATACCTAAATGAACTCCGGGTAAGGGAACTATCCCCTGGATCCAGGAATTGTTATGGTGGATTTACATACTTAGTTCTTGCACTTATTTTTCTAAGTTTAAAACAGAGGCATTTACCTTACACATGTTGCTGTTCATTTATTGTGTGAGGGTCAGATACGTTTTGGACACAAGGATAGTTTGCTTAAATTAGATGACAAGACACACACTGTTCCCCAGTTTTGATTTCATAGGTAGGGAAACTCTCATGTGGATAGGGATAGAAAGGCCTTTTTCCAAACCCTTTCATTTTAATAAAATATCCAATGTTGAAACACTACAACTTTGTGTTGGTCTCTTCTTTCTGACCCTTCACAGCGACCTTTCCCAGGTGAGAATTATTATTAACCCCCACCGATTTATTTTTTAGATTTCTTCTTCTACGAAGCTGTTATATTTCTTGCCTTTTTCTTCTTTCTCTGATAAAAAATGGAATAATTTAGAGCATCCACCTGTGTGGTTTCCATTATTTCTTCCTGCTGTGACGTTGGAAATGGGACGCATGAACGTTTATTTTAGTATAAGTTACATCAATAGCTCCCTTTTGCTGATCTTGAGACACGGATCTGTTATTCAGTGAAGTAAATGAGTCTTGGTCTCCATAAGTTTGTAATAGCTGGGGGCCGTGATTCACAGATGGATTGTTACTTCTTTCAAGCAGCCATTACATACCCCTTCAAAAAAAGCCAATTTCGTGTTTGTGTATACTATCATGATCTGTTGTTCATTTAGATTGGCATTTATATTCTCATAAAGCCTTACTAGCAAGTTCATTATGTAATTTAAGGCTGCGATTGTTTCTGCTCCAAGCGGAGGGATAGAGCTTTGTTCAGGAATTGTCACTGAAAAAAGGTACTGGGAAGATGACATTGAGGACTCATCGTTATTATCCTGCATTTAAAAAAAATGTATTTGGAGAATGTGCCAACATGTGATCCCTAACAATACGTTATTTCTTATTGGTGTGGTTAATGTAGAAGGTGGAATATTCTCACTTTCAAAGTGAATTAACATTTCTGTGTCTGTTATTTGATTTGTTTCGAATGGTTCTGTGAATATAGGCGTAAGAGAGTTTGTCGTGGTCGTCTATTTTTCATTGTTTTTGCTTCCAAAGAAAGCAGTTATCTTGGCATAGAAGGGGGTTTGTTTTATTGTTTGTTTGTTTGTTTGTTTGTTTGTTTGTTTGTTTTATTTATTTCTGTAGCGCACCTAACTGTGGGATATCTGGGCGCATTAGAGCAAGAAGTATAGTTGTTACAAACATAGTCCAAAATATTAGGTTACTGAGTACAATTGTTACAGAGAGGCATATGACACGTTACAGCTCACATTGAGAACATGAACATTTCCAGGAGCAAGAAACACATGGTAAATGATAGCAAATAGTAAATTGCATACAGTGGTTAATGCTTACCAATTAGCCAGGAAATTGACTTTCTCCGGAAGTTAGTGAAATACTGGGGCAGCTTAAGGGCAGGTGGAAGTGTGTTCCACAACTGGGACGCCATGACGGGGAAGCTACTGCCCCCTGATTTTTTAAATTTATATCTTGGGACTACCATGCAAGATGCGTTAGTCGACCTGGTAATCTGTGTAAAGGATCTGATGGTGAATTATTCAGTTAGATAAGGTGGGCTGCATGATTCAAGGATTTCAATGTAAGATACATGGTTTTTAACTAAATGTTTTCCTTGATAGAGAGCCAATTGTGTTGTCTTCTTATTGCTGAGATATGTTCTCTCCTTGGGCTACTCAGCGCTGCTCTAAGTGCGTAGTTTTGCAAGATTTGTAGTTTGTTGAGCACGTACTTACTGGCACCCAAGTAGAGTGTGTTACAATAGTCCAGTTTGGACAAGATGAGTGCTCTGGCTAACGTGAGGCAACTTTCCGTGGAGAGCAGTGGTTTGCAAGCCTGTGTCAGTATGCCCTTATATGCAATAGCTGAAGCCGTAGCATTGACTTGTTTGTGTAAGTTTGAGGTGGAGTCGAGGTAAAAGCCAAGTGTTTTTATCCCTTAGGCCACTAAGATGTTGTTCCCATCGATATTGAAAGAGGCATATTTTGGCTTGAGTTTGTTCAAGTTGACTGAGGAGCCTAAGATCAGGAGCTCTGTTTTATCGTCATCCAGGCAGAGGCCATGGGTGGCCATCCATGCCTGAATGATCAGATCAATTTTGTTCACAAGCCTTACATCGGCATCATAGACACCTGTTAGAGGGAGGAGGAGCTGGGTGTCATCTGCGTAGTTCATGTGGTCGAGATCAGCCACTGTTGTCGTCTCACACCCACAGGCTGCCTAGGGGATTTAGAAGTGTGTGGGACAAGAATGCACCAAATTAACACTGGGCTTAACATTCTCTTTGTCATCCATAATTGAGGGTAGGGCATAGGGCGGCATCATTTGCCTACATTCAGGATGATTTACTTCTTAAATCATAGGAGGTAGGCCTATCAAGAAACAAAGTAAGACTTACCAAAAGAAGGGCTGCTTCTTGGGGAAAATTGACACCATCTCAGCTGTATGCAGTTGATTTCAGTAGACTGCACTCAAACTTGCACTCTCGCACAGTGCTTTGTACTGGGAGTGCTTGTTAAAGGTATGGTAAACCCACATTTCATCCTTCCTTCATCTACATTTTCAAACAGAAAGAGTCCACCCGGTGCAGTAGACGTCACTTAAACGTGCACTCTTGTGCCGCGATTCGCAGTGGGAGTGCTTTTTAAAGATATGGTAATGCCCAATTCCGTCCTTCCAGCAACACTTTCTCCAAACAGAAAGAGTCCCCCCAGTGCAGTAGACTGCAGTCAATCTTGCACTCTTGCCTACTACTAAGTCACCGGTTTTTCAGACTTCCCTTCAGGCTTCACTTTAGCCTCTTTACATCCCATCTTGAACTGGACTTGTGGCCAGTGCTCTTCACTGGGCCGTCGGATATCCACAACCTCTGGTACTTCACTTGAGCAGTTACTTCTCTTCTAGAGCTTAGGGTTCACGGTGGGTTTTCCCCACACACAAGGGATTCAGCATTCACAGGTGCAAGTCTCTCTACAACCTTGGTTCTCACCATTGGCAAGTCTCACCATGTGTCATGATTCGCCGTTTCCGCCCCTTCAGGGCTTCATGGTCCATTGTGCACCGCAACGTTGGATTTGCTATCCTCCCATCATGGCCGGCGCCACAGAAATGCTGCAGACTAGTGTTTACGCAAGATCCATTGATTCCTAGAAAACAGACACGCCCCTGCGGCTCTGCACATCTCAACGCTACGCTTCCGAGTTCTCAGCAAGTGTGTTTGTGACTACCTCCCTCCTTTCTGTGCTACTTCTCCAATGTTATCGGCTCCTAATTCCTTCCTGGTGTTCTATATTGCTGCCCTTATGCTTCAGCCTGAGGGACGCTCGTTCCTCTTCCTTCCCGGACCCCTGTCTTGTTCCTCCGTGCTCGCTGCCAGTCCCCTGCTCTCTGCAAGTATTACGAACTCCTTTCAGGTTGCAAGCTCCATCACGGACACTGACTGCCCATCTCTTACCTTCCTGGAATTCTGAACTTCCATCTCCCCAAGGCTGGTCTCGGTCCCCACCCTTGAGGGGGAGGATACCCGCCTGTACCTGTACATGTCCCGAACTTCCAGGAAAGAAAGATCTCCAAAGAAGAAAATGACAAAGGACAAACTGGTGAGACAAGGGGCTGAGTGTGACACCCTGAGCTGGCTTCTCAGCATTCACTTGGAAAGGACCCACCATTTCCAGGTTTCTCAGGGGTCACTTGGGTAGGTCGCACCTGGAACTGGCTTTTGGTGCTTAGGTCTTTCCTCGACCTCTGGCAGGTTTCACACCCTGTTATCAATGTCCAAGAAGTAAGCAATTCTGGCAGCAAATTTGACAACCATATACCAAGCAGCTGTCTCCCTGCTCCTGCAGGAAGTGCAAAGTACTCCTTGGTCGGATTGGTCTGCTGTGGATTTGGAAATGCCCACAATCATTGCAATTTTTTGCCCAACTGACCAACTTTCCCAAACTGGCCTATCGGGAATTAGCGCATGTGCTTGCAGCACATGTATGCAATGCTGAGTGTGCGGGACTGAGAAACAGGGAGCTGTGCAGCATCCAGTTGGTAAGGAGCTGGTCAGGGGTGTTGTGTGGTAGGGGTGCGAAGGGAATACAGGCACGTTGTCGGTGAGTAGGAATGGGAACTGGGGAGGTAGCGGAACCACAGGAGCATTATGTGCTTTGGTTTTTGTGGGTGTCCCCAGCACAGGACAAGGGAGCTGGGAGGAGGTGGCAGAGAGGGGCCTACAGGGATTGCAAGGGTGTCCCCGCACAAGTAGAGAGTTTGCGAGAGCAGGTAATGACCATGATAGATGATTGCAGCATGTAGAAGGATCCATGGTAAAAGCACATTTGGTGAAAGGAAAATGTTATCCTCAACATAGTAGGTAGAATAAATCAATCGTAGGTAAAACCGAGGTTTGCATTATTTGTAAATTAAAAAGAGCAAAGATAGACTAACAAGAAATATGGTCTACGAGCACAAAGTAGATATGATTAAGGTCTTCATTCCTATCTGTTAGTGCAGACTTAATTTTTGCATGGTTCTTCTTACTCACAAGAATTTATATTTACGGGCGCTGATAAGGCAGGGTCCCAAAGGGACATGCTGTCATGCAGGTAATTCATTTTTAGATCTTGTTGAAAGAACAGGAACAAAACGGTCTACCTGAAAAAGAAGTGTGGCTCAAACATTCTCTTGGCTCTATCATAAGTAGTTTGAATGAATCATTTAGGTGCATTATAATGCCCTTAACACTACACAAGAAAACAACAACAAAAGGTTCCAATTATTACCAAATCAACATAACAGTAATTTATCATTCCTGCATCTTCAATTTAAAAACCTTTTTTCTTAAAAAGGGGAAACCTAAGTATAGGTTGAACCTTTAAAGTGCATTTTGGTATTTTCTAGATGTTACTCCAACAGGGATGTGCAAGTAGATATAACTGTTCACTTTCTCACAAAGATACCTTGAAAATCCACGCGGCCAGAACCCATTTCTTGAATGTTCTTGTCCTTTGAGCGGAAGGAGGTTTCTGACTTGAGCCTTTTTAAAAGGGATTGACCCAAATTCTACTAATGTACAAAGAGCGGGTACAAAAAAACAGAATCGATCTGAATCTCAATTTCTTTTCATGTGTAAAGAATATATAAGAAGAGTTGTCCCCTTCCACCTCCAAAGACATTATAAATACTTATAGTGGTATGCAATCAATAGGCGGCCTGATCTGGTACAGATACCACTCAAGTCAATGATGGGATTTGTTGTCAAAATATAACATCTACATGCTTGAGTATTGCAGCTTCAACCCAAATTCAAAAACAGTGCCACGCCACAGCCATTGCTATCCTTTAAATGTGCATCATTACGAGATTAGAGATTATTCTGGAGGAATAGCCACCAAACTAATTTGCTACTGTCACTACTCAGTCCATGGATTTACTTCAGGATTACAAGTGGGGGGTCCAGTGTTAGCTCCCATTTTTAGAGTCCACAGATTTCTTTGGCGAATTTGGCAGATTTACTGTGAGTGATGATTCCCAATAAATCATCAGTTCCCTCCAGCAATATGATGGCCGTAAATCATCAATTTCATCACCAAAGTTGGTATTTGCTGGCTTGGTAAAACAGATCATACATCTTTTACTGCCAAAAAGGTGCAGTAACAGAATTAGCACCAGAAATGTACAGCACGACTAGTAATGAGACAAACATCTGTTTTTATCACATTTATATAAGACACACAACGCACATTGGAACTGTTGGTGCTGATTTCACATTTATCCCCAACATCTGGCTAGAAAAATACGTGTTCATTTTTCTACAGTTTATTTTATCATCAGACTTGTTTTTGCTTTACATGTGAACATTAGTAAGAATATTCATCAACCAAACATCTTTATTCGAAAGAATTTCCATAAAAGTTAAAAAACCATAAAACACAGAGAATACAAACACATTAAAACATGGATGCACATAGTATGCACAGGAGGTTCAGACAAATAATCAGCCGCACTAAAATTCGAATTCCTTATAGTCATTGTACCAATTTCAGGAGTTTACCCCTTTTCCGCCATACGCTGCACAGAAAAGTTGAAAAACTGCAAAAATAACATCAGGCGACCTTACACTTTTGCATAATAGTTCTGGCTCCAACAATGATGATATGCCTATGTTGCATAAACAGGGTCTTAGGTTCCATTTTCTTAGGTCATCATGCAGGGGGCATGAGAAAAGAAAATGCTGTAAAGTTTCCCTGGAAGAGGGACCAAAGGGCAATGTGGAGAGAGATTACTGTTCCACTTTGCTTTCATAGCTGCAAGTGGAAGGTTGCCAAACCACATTTGCATTAGTAGAGATCACTTAAGTGCGTCGTCAAGTACTCCTCCGTCATAAAGGAGTCCTTACATATCAGACACTCATACCAGGTTGATATGTTTAGGCATTTGGTTATGTAGCCGCCTCACTTGCAATGTGTGGTAAGTCCTCTAGAAAACTATTTTTATGGGAAGCATTAATAGTTTATGGACAAGACCAGAGGTCGCCCAAGTCCAACCTGCACAATAGTGCTTTTATATGGTGGAGCCACATAATAGCATTTATTCCATTTTGGGTCAATACGTCTTCTATGGCTTCATAGAATTTTGCATGAAAACCCCCCGGCCAAATGCCGATACAAAATAGAATAGGCTTAAGGGCAATTACATCCAAAATGCACAAAAGACCAAATTCCATATGGGGTGGAATGTTGGGGGAGCAGGCTGGCACAAACATTAGCCTCTTAAGGAAATTGTTCTCAGTCACTGCCAAGGTATTTGGGTTAGACGAACCCCACAATCCGGCTCCATATAGGGCACCTGGGCTCTATAAATCTCAGCAGCCGCAGTAACTACGTGACATTTAGCACGACCTGCGGAGGCCAGAATATCATTACATTTCCTTCTCAGGTGTGCATCGTCTTTCACTACTTGATGACTCTGTTTCCATCACCCGAGATTTTGACCCCCAGATAATGACATGTGTTAACCTCTGCAGTCCGAGCCCCATCTATATGAAGGACCATATTGGTCCAAAGCCCTCGGGGACTTGTCACACTTCGTACATTTTATCTTCGAGGCATTCGCCTCAAACCCCTTAGCTTGACAAAAAACAGTGAATTGTGCAGCCTACTTTTTCAGCATCACCAGCAACGAACAAAATGCCTACTCTTTGACCAGCCAAGAATGCCATTAAAAAATGAATTGAAAAGCAGTGGTGCCAATGTGCAACCCTTGGCTCCCTTCATGACTCCAAAGTAGTAAGAATATCATGAAATGGCGGCTCTACAAGAACAAAGAGTGAGCTGTAGCATTGCAGATCACCACCTGTACTTGAAATTAAAAACAAGGTTACAAAGCTTACATTTCAGCACATCTTCCTCTCCAATTCAAAATTGAAACAACAAATACATTTCTGTAACATATTACATTTCCAGAGTGCCTGCATATCAGGCCCCTACAGTATTCACCTGCACGCTGTCAGTGCAGAAGCCCACCTGTTTAGGTTTTAATTAAATCAGATGATGTCATAATGGCCACCTAACGGGTGAACGACCAGAGAGAGGGCTCAAGAGCTTATGAACAACACTTCCCCTAATAGATGCTTTCGCCCCGCCTGTATGCCACTGGCCCGAGCGATTAGTTGTCATCAGATCTTAGCAGACTTTGGTTGAGGGTTCTTAATTAACTTTTGGCTGGTGGTAGTGCTTATGAATCGTGCTGCGTATTAGGCATGCCCCATGAGAGTTGCTGAGTTTGGCATTTCTGGAACTACTAAGGTAAGTCGATGAAGGCCTTTTAGCAGCCATGTTTGGGAAGCTCCGGTTCTAGCCAGATAGAACAATGAGACTTTCCTTGGGGACCGGATGTTCGTCAGGGGCGGAGATTAAGCGGAATCAAAAGGGCTGACTGAGGAGCATGAACATAGTCAACAGAATCATAGAATAAAACAAACAATGCTATTTGTTCTGGCGAGGTGGGAATAGTGTGACGGAAGGTCTGACTGCATAAGACAATTTGGCAATATGGGGTCGAGCATCTTGTGGGGTATAAAAGCTTGCAATCTGTAGGGTTGAGCGGGTTACTTTGCAGGATTGGGACTGGATGCTGTCTGTTATTTGCAAGATATCGTGCTAATAAACCTTTGCCTGTTCATTCTCTGAGACTAAACCTAGCTGATTTTTTTGTTACATTAATGGATGGTGCTGACGACTCAGACATGTCGCGCAACGTGGTACACCATCAGACATTGGGTTGCCTCCTCCTAAAAAGCCCCCCATGTGCATTGAAAATAAGTTAAGGACTTCTTGTTTAAAACTCCTTGGGCGGGGCTGTTGCGGGGAGCAGCACAGGGCCAGTTAGCATGCATTCAGGGCCGCACAGGGAGCTGAGGGTCTTTTCATAGCTGTGGGGATGAAGAGGCACATGTGGGATGTGATATGATATATGATATGATATGGCATTTATAACGCGCCTATACACAAGTGTTCAGATATTATGGGGAAATGGGAGAGAGGTTCTGGTTTCGGTATATTGGGGCTCATTACAAGTTCACTGGTAAAACGGCAGTAATACCGGTCAAGCTGTATTACCGATACCGGCAGGGTTACCGGCGGAATTAGCGCCGTATTACGAGTTATCAGGAGCGCGCACACACCCCGGCACCGACAGGTGGTATTACCATTGTCAACAACCATCAGCCGGTAATACCAGTGAAATAATGCTGGTAATACAGTTTCCGACCTAATACCCGTATTACCAGTGCCGTTATTAACAGCGTCAGAAATAGCGTCATTGATTGCCGTAACGGAAAGTGCAGTAGTGGCCATCTTTAAAAACTTAATCCATCCCGAATAAACCATTTCCTGCTGACATCCAGTCCCCAAAGTTGTCTCACGGCGATGGCGGTTGGTACATCTGACACCATGGACATGTGAATGTAGTGTCCAAAAGCATGTGTCCCCCAGCAGAGATGCACAAAATGGGTGCGGGAAAGGTTCAACACATGACAGTCACAGCAAATGGCAAGTGAGCACATAAACATGTCATGGGAGGTAGGTAAACGTAGCAATGCACCTGCAATGTAGTCGAATTATGCATGCCATGAAGCACCCATGTGGGCCAAGATTATCCATGTCAGAAATTGAAGCCCCATCGCACCCAAAATAACAAGCCACCATGGAAGGGTAACCGGCAATGTGTAATTGTGAAAAGGTTCACTGCCAGGCAGGCGCCCTGAAATTCAAAATATTGTAAAGAAGGGTGTTCTGTCGAGTTTCTTGGCAATATAAACTGATATGACTGTTTTACATTTACACAGGCACTCATATTTCCTTTTTAGTGAGAGTGTTAGTAAGTGACACTTGGTGCGTAAATTAAATAACATGGCATTTTACATTTGGCTCCTAAAATTAGTAGCAGACAAAGGCGTGGCCATCAGTTTCGCCCATCCAGGCTTTCTCAAGGCAAAAGAAACCATAAAGTCAATTGAACATTTAATCCGACCCCCTCCAAAGGCACCATCAGAAGGCTATATACTCCTATCGGGTATGTCTTGCCATGGATGGGCTCTACGCCCTCCCTGCAGGTTCTTTTTATCGATTCCCGAGTCCAGTCTCAAAGGAATCATTACATCCGTTTACATTCTTCTTCGCAGGTATGACTGCAGTATGCTGCTAAATTCCGTACTTCAACCTCTATGCCTCCCTTTCCCCCTCCCTCCCTATGCCCAGCACCTTCCTACCATCGTTGCATGCCATGTGCACTCGGCGCTCGGAACCTCCGCTCATGCCTATGGACTGGGGCTATCGCTAAACGGACATGAAATAACATATAAACAAAAAGAACAAAATACAACATTGACACTAAGGGTGCGGCTTTGCCAACATGCCCTGTCTTAACACTCCTCATTGAATGATCCATGATTACCTGCACCCCCATCAGATGTAGCCCCCTGCACCCTGGGGAGTGGCTTTGCTTGACTGTGCACTCATACCAATTTTGACCACGTTACAACTTCCTGTTTTGCATTTGCTCTCACCTATTTTGTCCCATTTGATTTTCTGCATGCCTGATGTAGCCCCCCCTCCCCGGCCCCATACCATGAGGTGAGTCTTTGCCAGTCTGCTTTCACACACCTATTTTGTCTGTAACCAATATGCGTGTTTCTTGCACTTCTCCAAATGTACCATAGACCATCTGTAACTAGCACCCAGATGCCTCTGGGTATTGTGCGCTGAAAGAAATGCAAATAAAATAAATAACATAAACACATTGAGGAGCCATGAAGTCAAATGAACGTACTGGCTATTTGTTGTTTTTAAAGGAAAGAGGTCGGAAGAGTTGAGAGAAAGAATTCAGAGGGAGAGATAGAGGGAGACAAATAAAAACTTAAGTGAGGGATATGGTTATTCGAGAGTCATGAGTGAATGCAAGTGAGTACTGTCGTTACTTTAATTGCGTCAGATGACTGTGGACATGTATATACCCTTTATGGTGGCGTGTGGTCCCAGTGTTGGAGACCTTTCCATCCACAGCCAATGTAAAGGACTGGTTCCCATGTGAGCTACTAAAGTTAGTTTAAAGTCGGGCCATATCCTGACCTTTCGGATAAAGAATGTGACAATACTTAGTAATAATCATGTGTAGTGGTGCTGGAAAGGTCATATACTATGTTTACCTCAAGCGGTGATGGCTAGATTCCTGCGGTGTGTGGTGCAATAAACCACCGCCTGTGCTTAAAATCTATATTTGCGCATAGGTTTATCAAGGCCTAGTATGCATATAGATTCATTGTTCGAGCAAGCTTTCTCGATCATTCATAATGAAAGAACGCCTGTACTTGAAGTTGCACGAGTTAGCATCGGCTCATAGGAAGCTCCAGGGTTTAATGACAATGCAAGTTTCCCAGGGTATAGTGACAAAATGATGGGTTTATTATTATAAGAGGCCAAAAGGTTGGCTTTGAAGCTAACCCCAGGCTAACATTATTACAGACACAATGTATGTTTTACTTACCAAAGATCTGCCTAGGTCTCAGCAGATGTGGCTCATCCCCTTTCAGTATAGGAAGACGCCATCTTGATGCAACGCTAGTCTAATATAGTGCCAGTGACATGATCGCAGTCCTATGACTGACCTCACTGTATCATGTCCTAATGCCGTGCTACATTAAGTATCCCTGTCACTGTATTGACGTGAGAAATAAAGGCTTAGCTTAGAGAACCAACGAGTAAAGGCAAGGTTCTCAGTAACTATCTTAAATGGGCAGTTGCTTTGCATACATAAAATAAGGAAATGTGTCAAAAGAGACTGTACAGTAAGTTACACAAAAAGGTGCGATAAGCGATTGCATAGTGGGAAAGAAAACATGGTAATTATTCAGTAGAGTGGCCATAGTCATGGGCCAAAGGTGCAGATTCAGTGGTGTCAAGGGGGGCGCACCTTCCAGTTGCGGGAGTGATGGGAAAGGGGAAGGGGCCTCCTGAGACGGCGGGACATCATTGACAGCTACAAAGTGTAACTTATGCGCTGTGTACATAGGTGCAGCTAGAGAAGTCAGTGGGGAAGAGCAGGGGGTGAGGGCACTGAGGAGGGTACGCAGGGATAGGATTCTGGGGCAGGGGCAAGGGGTAGAAGGGATAGTACAGTACAAAATGAACCACACAACAGCCATTTTGAGGCATAAGCCGCAGATAAGTAAACCACCTGTCTGTTTGCACTGACAGGCCCTGTGTTTGGGCAGACATGACTTTCTTGAGCACTCAGTCACAGCATTGGGCTGTGGACATTTTGCAAGTTGAATGTTCCCAGGATACTGTAGTCGGTGGGAAAGGGGTCCAGTCAATACTTTCAAGGTCAGCGATTCAGGCACTTGGGAGCTCGCTGGTAAATGAGGGGATTCAACTAAAAAATACAGGCAAACAGGAAGAAAATCACTTTAGGGTCTGCAGTTTCAGATCACCGCTTGGCAGATGGGCCCGGGAAGAGGGCTGCAGGGTGAGGGAGTGAGCCAGGAGGGGACCAATCGGCAGGAGAAGTTTGGTGTCCCTGGGGTGCAACAGCGTTCTGTGTCCTTGCCAAGTTCAGCAGGGCACCTCATTGGTTGGATGCCGTGTGAATGCCTCCCCATTGCCATGCTCAGGTTGTTATGTGTGTCTCATGAGAACGGGCCAGTGGAAGAATAATAAAGTTCCAGCGGTCAGCACAATTGCGTAATGTAATGAATGTCCAATGTCGTTGTAGGGTTTTTTGAGAAGCTTTGTGATGTCACTAGGGGTGGTGTTTGACAGAAGGGGTCAAGATGGCCTTCTCCAATCATGAGTGGCTAACGTATAGTTAGCCACAGAGGACTGACATAGTCCCGCCAATAAGCTTCGTAGGAGGGTTTAACATTTGTTGCAAACTTTGTTCATGCTAATATTGTGAGAACATATACAAAGTTTAGCTGCAGTAGGCGGTGCCGACAGCTCCCTTCATTCAGTTCTGTTCCACTGTGGTGTTTGAATTGGGCTCTCCCAGCTGCATCTGGGTCTGTAATAAACTGCACTAATTCTGGCCTGGTGTATGATCCTTTTTAGATTAATTTGATGTTCCAGCTGTTACCATTGGAGGACCCCTGACACATTTGGAGGCCCCAGCGAGACCCTCACTTCCCTCGGCCTGCAGAGGGTATTCCGGCCGCCCTCCCGGGTGGATGCACTGGTCAGGCGAGTGCAGACCAGTCTCATGTGCACAACCGAGGAGGCCCTGCAGACGCTGAGTTCACGGATGTCTGTCTGGTCCCAAACACCAGCCATGCTCAAGGGGAGAGGTGAGCCACAGGGAAAGGCTTTGTGGCGGGAGGACACGACGATCCCTTGGACATGAATGCGCAGCACTGTGGTTGCGTGCCCACGGAGTGGGAACAGATTTTCTTTAATGGTGTTTAGGACGCATCCTACAGGGGAGGGGGGACGATCCGCCATAGTAGATGTTAGTTCCACCTCTCCGGTAGGGAGTGGGTGTGTGGTCGGCACATCTGCATTAGAGCAGAAGGGTGCCTATGAGGGTGTGGTCCCCATTAGATGGAAATACACGTAGTGCAGGCGATTGCATAGTTGCATCATATTTTGGGGAACAGGTGTTTATGATTTGTTGAGGTGTTGAAGGAGGGCGCGCGACAGGGTAGTATATGTTGGGTATGTTCGTGAATCTGATTTTTAGTGTTTTGTGTTTCTTGCAGTGGTCAGAGTATTTGTCGGTTTATGGGGAGCCAGCTGAGGTGGAAGGATTGACACCAGAGATAACGTGTACATAATTGTGCTTGAACTAGTAATGGCAAACGTAGGACCAGAGGAGAGCCGTGGCCCGGTGTCTATATGCTTACCTAGAGTATTAAGGAAATTGGTGGGCCTGTGGAGAGGGCCACTATTGTACTAACACGGATTGAGTGGGCAGGCCTGAGGAGAAAGCCAGTGAGCATGATAAGTGTGAGTGGGCGGGCCTATGGAGAGGGCCATTGAATGCAGATGGGTGTGAGCTGAAGGGGTGGTAAGTATGGATGTGTGAGGAGAAGAGTTGGAGTATGTCAGTGAGCAGAGTGAGTAGTAGAGATTTGGTGGGAGAGGTGTAGGGTATGAGGGTATGAGGGTAATTTGAAGTGTGGGGAAGGTTTAAATTAAAGAAGGACAGAGGAGCTCCAGACACAAATATTGTCGGGGTGCATGCTGGGTGGGAATGGCTTTTAGGATGGATGCACTCCTAGATCACTTATCCAATAACGTGATAAGATATTAAAATGTCACTTGCAGTGGGTTCAGGACACTTCAGGTCAATGGTTTCATGAATGGCCCGGAGAGGGAAGGTTCAATAGTCGAATAATAGAACATATGTTCTTGTCCCTGCTCTCAATGTACAACGGATCACAACTCAAGAGCAGGCAAAACATTTTAGGGCTTCGGAAGCTCTATAAAGAGAAAAATGAGGATCCTGTGCAAAGGGGCAGACAAGACAATGTCATTGCAGGACCACCTGGTGCTCCGCCCTTTCCCTACGGTTGTATCCAACATTGAAACCTGCCGCGGCGGTACACCAACCCACGGCGCCTGTCCCCAGAAAAGTGGGTGGACATCAAGGAAGATAAAGTTCAAATTGGATAATGAGGAGTCTGACAAGGAGGAGGAAGAAATAAACATGTCCAACAAAGACCGTGGTGTCTCAGACGAGGAGGAGGTAGCAATAGGCACAGGAACAACGATCTGGGGGCCGAGAAAGAGAGGGGATGAAAGCAAAGGAAGAAGGGGAATAAGGGGGAAACAAGTAGAAACTGGTCAACTAGGCTCTGCCATAGAAACGCAAAGATAAGGATGGCAAAGGCCATTAGAAGGGAACCGGACACAGGGCCCCAGACAACCCAAATGTCCCTCCTACAGAAGGGATAGGGAGATGCGCACTATGTGCCATGGCAGATGATGGACAGAGACAACTTGATTTACAGCTTGCCCTCCCTTATGGCATGAGCTAGCAAATGGATATACGCTCTCAAAAAAGAGATAGCAGGAGTGGATATGAAAAGCTTGTTTGCAGCGAGAATAGGGGACAGATGGGGACAAAATATGGGAACAAGAGGGATACAACGGGGTAAAGATGAGTAAAAATACACACGATGGAGCGCGTTTCAATAACTGCCACGCACACGTGTGGTAAATACTCAGAAGTATGCATCCCGATACTTCAGATCTGGGGACCACAAGATGAAGCCATAGCAGGACCCTGCAGAATATATACAACATATACAGGAACTTTGGACACTAGATACACGAAAATCGTGGGATGAATACATACTAATTTTTTATCATATTTTGGTCTGAGGCCTTCCCCCAGATGTGCAGAACTCCCTAGATAAGGTAGTGGGGATAGAGGCAAATGGGTGGCCAGAAATACAGTCAACTTTACTTTACTTTACTTTACTTTACTTTACTTTACTTTATTGTATTTATACCGCATAGCCACTGACCCAGAGTTTAAGGGCTCCCAACAAGACAAAACAAACACACAAATGATAAAAAATGAGCAGAGGCCATAGGAGTCCACACCTTTATAGGAACCAGGAAATCATAATGCAAAACCAAGAAATGAACCTATCTGAACAGAAACGTCTTGAGCCTCTTCTTAAACAGGGTAGTAGAACTCTAATCCCTGAGGTCTAAGGGAATTGTATTCAAGACAATAGGAGCTGCTACGAAGAACGCCCCTTTTTTTACTTGTGACATTCTAAAGGCTGCAGTTCTTAGTTGGGTAGTGTTATTTGATCTCAGATTATGTGCATTTGTTTTTAGTTCAAGCATTTCCCTCAAATACAGTGGTAATGAGCCTGTCAGGCACTTATGAGTAATCAGGAGAAGGCGAAAATCAATTCTATCATACATACTTGCAAACAGAAGCAAGAAAAGGAGAGCAAATCCGCAGAAAATGCAACTAAGGCAGAGAACAAGCTAGTACAAAAGGGGGCGGTGCTCGCCCAAGGTCCGGTAGAAGTGGTTCTGCCCAACAGGGGCAGGTGGGTCCCACTATGGAGTGGGCCAGAGCAAGGAAGGTACTACAGCCACAGTGTGCCCCACAATTGTGGGCCCAGCAGCCCAGGTTTTACTCACAAGGGGGGCTTATCAGCCAATGGGATGCTACTCACAAGTGACAGGATACCCACGCAGGGGAGGGGAGGAATTTATAGAGGAGCAGGGCTTAGGTTTTCCGAGCCATGCATCCTCTGTGGTCAACAGGGCCACTTCACACAAATGTGTCCCTTTGGGCAGCAAGTATATTACAATCCCAGGGGACCACAAGTAGGTGGGCAACAGACAAAGCAAAAGACCCTGCCACAGCAGGTGCAACTGTTGTCCCAGCAAGTACAGATGGTCGCCCAAGTAGGGCCGGTAGGGATCTCGGCAATGCCCACAGATGCACTGCAAGCACCTGTGCAAACACACCCACAAGGGGATAACCCAATACACTAGAGTAACTGTTCTGGGAGGGATTCCTTTCCCATTCTGGCAGACTATAGTGCCCCAAGAGGAGTGCCCACAAAAAGTGCATGTGTGTCCAGTACTTGCAGTAACTGAAGACCCTGAAGAGGAACCTGAGGTAGCAGTGAAGATCAGACAGAATGATTTCTTTTTCCTGATAAATACAAGGGCAACCCTATCTTGCATAAAAGAGGGTGGGTGTCCACTGTCAAATAAAGTTATAGACACACAGGGCTTTTCTGGGCTATCGTCATGGTTCCAGTTAGCCAGGATTTACCTTTAATGATAAACATAGAGCACCTTGTAGCCTCTCTGCTGAACTCGAAAGATACTCCCATAAACATATTGGGAAGGGACTTTTTGAGCAAGCTAAATGCAACCATGTCATTTACAGAAAAAAGGTATGGTGTGTTCAACTCCTGGCATGTACCCAGTTAGGGCAGAAGCTATTATACAGGTATACTATGCCTACATCACCTTACAAGGTCAACCTATGCATCCTAAGGTGTTCTTATATGGGTTTCAAATACTATTGGGATGGGTGCCAAGGATGAAAGGGAAGACATTTCGACTATCTACAGAATTTCTGTTCATGTCCTCATGGCCCAAGGACATTGTTCTGGCTACGCAAGTATTGTTGTACTTCAAAGAGGTGACTATACAAAAAGACATGGTGATACTTTGTGGGACAGATGAGGACAACATTAAATGGCGTACAGTACTCTGTTTTGACCCCACATTGACATTGACTGGCATGACTCATGTACAGCTTTTTGCAGATGGGAAAGAGGAGGAGGAAGGAGAAGATGTGTTCCAGCTACATATCCCATTCCCATATGAGTAATGGAGAGGTTAGTTTGCAACTGACGCAGATAGTAAAAAAGGAAGCCAACTACGCTCGGGAGGATTTGAAGAAGGTCCCAGAGATATTATGGACAAAGGGGTTCCATGATTTAGGAGTGCTCAGAGGAGCAGTGGCGGTCAGCATAAAGTTAAAAAAGGGGCATTGCTACCCTGGGTAAAACAGTACCCCATTTCCTGTGAAACAGATGAGGGCATTTATGACACACTCTTCTCATTATGGCAGCAGAGCATAATACAAACTTCAACATCCCCATGCAATATGGCCATATACCCATTTACGAAGGCAACTTTGTGGGCCTGGAGATTCATACAGGATCTCCGCCCCCTGAACAGTGTGGTAGAGGCCAAATTTACGCTTGTGCAAAACCCCGCTACAATATTGTGCATCGTTCCAGCAAACGTGAAATACTTCACATTGATTGATCTCGAGAATGCTTTTTTCTATCCCATTACATCCCGACTCCAGGTATCTCAACACCGGTCTTATCGCAGGTCCGATTAGAGCACACAAGGTTACCCCATGAGTACTGTGAGTCGCCCAGTGTGTTCAACAGAGTGATCCAGATGGATCTGCGCAATCTACAGGCACCTAGGATAGTGATACAGTATGTAGATTATCTCCTAGTGTGCAGTGTTACAAAGGAACAGTGCAAGGCAGATTCTGTCCTTCTTTTGACCTTGCTAGCAGACAAGGGGTACAAGGTAGACAACGAGAAGCTACAGTATTGCCAGGAAGAGGTGGTGTACCTTGGACAGATAACATCTACATAAGGGCGGAGGATAACACCCGAAAAAGGGGAAGCAATACATTGGACCCCAGCACCCCGCACGGTAAAAGAAGTGCAGCAGTTCTTAGGACTGTGCAATTACTGCAGGGCATGGGTATTTGATTATTTATCCTTCACCAAGCCCCTCCTACAAGGACTCAAAGAAGCACAAAAGTGTATAGGTCATTTTAAATGGACCTCTGAGATTCATGAAAACATTGCCCTACTCAAGGAGGCACTGGCACATGCACCAGTGTTGGCAGTCCCCAACTATAAAGAGAAGTTTTACTTTTTCACACATTCTGACGGCACAGTGATGATGGTTGTCCTCACCCAGAAAAAGGCTCTGGGAAACAAGCCCCTGGTGTATTACAGTGGCCTGTTAAACCCAGTGATGCAGGGTCACTTCCCCTGCGAACAAGCATTTGCTGCAGCATAATTTGCCATAGAAAAGGCAGCAATGATAACAATGGGGTGTCCCATAATTTTATACGTGGAGTGCTCGCTTTTTGCTATACTTGAGAAGTCAAAATCTACACTAACCACTCAAAGAGCCTCAGGATATGAGGTGATATTGACAAACCCATCAACTGAGGTTGTAAGATGTCATGTTGTGAACCCAGCAGAATTAATAGAACAGCCTGATTCGCCAGGAGAATATGTTCACGATTGTGCATCCTACATGGACAAAATGGAAGGGAACCCCCAGATGAAGGAGGAAATGATATGGATGGAGACATGCTCTTTGTTGTTGAGTCATCAATGATAGATTCCAGCACAGGATGCAGGCAAACGAGTGCTGCAGTGGTGGGCCACATAGGGGTAGAATTTTGCCTTTGCTCGCAGGTGTGTTTGCCAGCTCATTATTTAGCACAAGGCTGAGCAAATACATTTGAGCAACTTGCACAGCAGTGAGATATTTCTGGTGTATTCTTACAGTTTTTGCAGCAAAGTCATGGGAAGATGAGGTGTTGCCCACACCGCATGCATGAATTTGGATGTAGTTTGGCCCGGAAACCTTGCTCTTAAAAAATACTATTCACATTCTGGTTTCCAGTGGGTTACAAGTGTTTTATTTGTGTTAGTTAGGTGGTCAGCCGACACGTACTTCGACCTCTCAGGGTCCGGAAACTTGCCATGGTCAACTTGGTTCTCCATGCTTCAAATTGCCACAGGAACTTGGTCATCAAGACAATCCCCAAAGTGGAATACATCAGGGCCCGATGGAACTGCAAAAGTGTGTAAGCATTTAGAAAAGAGTGTCAACTACTGAAACAATGATTTCAGAATAGAGGATATAAGACAGCCACTCTAGAAGAAGCCAAAGGGGTGGCAAGTGACCTACGAAGACAAACATTGCTAGTGCCCAAAACAAAGAACCCTGTGACGACAAAAACATAAGGTTTGTGCCCAGGTAACTCTGATAGTTTTACATTCCAGAGAATCCTTAAAAACACTGGTCACTGTTACTCATTGATGATGATATCAAAAAATAGTTGGAAAAAAACCCATCCCTGTCATAGAGCAGTGCACCGACACTACGCTCACTACTTAGTCCATCATTCATGCCCAATAGTCCACAGCCTCAAACAGACTGGCTAACCCACGCCAGATTCATAGGCTTCTCAAAATGCCGGGCATGATCAATGTGCTCATATGCAATGAACACAAAAAATGTCAAATTTAAGAACTGTAAGGACTTCACCATTAATGAGCACATAAACTGCCACACCAATTATGTGACCTATGCAATTGTGTGTACATGTGAGAAAATCTATATAGGGAGTGCTATTAGAGAGCTCCATACATGTATCAAGAAACTCCTGAATGTGATGGGATTGCAAGACCCAAGGCTGCCCTTGTTAACCCACTGGCAAACCAAACACCAGCTCGACGACAAGACAAACATACGGTTTGTGGGACTGCAAACAGTCAAATGCGACACAAGGGGCGCAACCGTGAGCTCAATCTAAGGCTGCAGGAAGCACGACTGTTCTGCTGATTTACATGTGTGGCTAATGGCCTAAACTCAGATCATAAGCTCAATCTCTTTTTGTAAAGAAAAATTAGCAAATATGTCACAACCGTTTGATAAGAGGATTGCTGTCCCTGACATGGAATTACCTACCCAGGTGGGCATAAACCACACGCGCAGCCATCCACATGCAGAACTAATGGCCCCACACCCACGATGCCACCCCCATGTACATCTCAGTCACAACAGCCACTCTCCAAACAGACACTTCTCTGTCAAGACTAGAAATGCTCACATACTGCACTAACCTCCAGCATTGCACAGGACTTGGTCAAAGCTAGGACCGGCCCTGCCTATACAAGGACACCAGAACCAGAAGTGCCCCACAGTGGAGCAGACTTTCTTTTTATTTTTAAATTCTCTTTATTGAATTTTTCAACAACTTTAACAATCCCCATAACTCCCCCCTCCCTCTCTCCCCTCCTCCCCCCGGTGCTGTTCCAAAGTCTCCATAGCTCCCTGTCACCACAAAGTGTCTAGTCAGGGTTATTCCAAATCCAGAAATCTTAAACGTTGCGGGCGCCACCCGATCCTGAAATCATCTCTGAGAAAGGAAAGGACCTCACTCCACTCGCCCGCAAAGTTTTGTATTGTATTGTTCATTGCATAGGAGGCCCATTACATCGCTACTATCTCCCAGACTCTACGCAGCCAGTCTTGAAACATTGGTATGTTCGAGCTCTTCCATCTCTGGGCTATGATTGTCATTACTGCCAGAGTGAGCATCACCCTCCCTCTTTCCCTGCCCCTCGAACACGCCGGCCCTTCTGCTGGCCTCAAGCCTAATAGTGACCATTCCGGGGGTATGCCTCCCTCTGCCCCAAACACTTGTTCCATCGTCTGCTTGATGTCTCCCCAGAACGGGACTATTTTTGGGCATCGCCACCAAATATGTTCCGCAGTGCCCTCCTGGCCACATCCCCTCCAGCAAGTTCCCGACGGGTCCGGGTAGATCCTGCGCAGCCGAGCTGGAGTATAGTGCCACCCATATAATATCTTATACCAGGCCTGCCGGGTTTGTGAGGCTCTCGCTAGTTTGGGGATCTTCCGCCATAGATTTTCCCACTCTGTCTTCTCTATTTCCCTGCCCAGAATTGTTTCCCACCTTCCCATATAAGCCCATTGTGGCCTCGGGGTAGCCTCATCCAAGATCTTATAAAGCTGCGGGATAAGGCCTTTCGATCCGTCGTTGGTCATCAGGAATTTCTCAAAAAGGGTTGGTGATCTAGTGGCCACCTCCTTATTTATGGGGTATAGAAGCCAGTGTCGCAGCTGTGAGTATCTCAGCCGTTCACCTTCCCCCAGTACGAAATCCCTTTTACAATCTACAAAAGAACTGATCTCCCCTCCTATAAACATGTCCCACATCCAACGGCATCCTCCCTCCCGCCAGTTCTGGAATGCCCCTCTTTCCAACCCCGGGGTAAAGTCTTTATTATTGAAGATGGGGATGAAGGGGGACGGGTAGGTTGTAATTTCCTTCCGTTGGACCAGTCTGTCCCAATTGTCTGCAACTAGTTTGGTGATCGAGCTCGGGTACATATGGCCCGGACGGTGCTGTCTGGGTAGCCACAGAACCTCCCCCAGTTCTTGTCGCGTGACCGCTCTGTCCATCTGAACCCAGTGTTTTCCTTCCCCCTCCCGCAGCCATTCCCTAATCACCCTTAGTTGGGCTGCTTCGTAATATTGACGGAAGTTGGGAACAGCTAGTCCCCCCCTTTTCTCGGGGCCATAAATTGCATCCTACTCACCCTTGCCCTTTTTCCCTCCCATATAAATTTGTTTGTTATCACCTGGAGCTCCTTGAAGAAGCTGGCCGGGACTGCTTGAGGGATAGCTTGGAAGAGGTAGAGCAGCCTCGGCAGGGCAACCATTTTAAGTGCCTCTAGCCTCCCCAACCAGGAGATCCGCAAGTTCTGCCACTTAAGGAGGTCTTTCTTAATTCTTCGCAGGAGTGGGGGTAGTTTGCTGCATACCATCCAAATAGAGCTTGAGTGATTCTCACCCCCAGGTACGTAATTCCCCCGGTCGCCAGGCAAAGGGCGTTGTCCCCTTTAACTCCTCCCTCTCTTCCCTTGCCAATGTCAGGTCCATCAATTCGGACTTGTGTATGTTAATGCGTAGTCCGGATGCTTCCCCAAAGTCTTCTAGTAGTAGCCTGTATTGCATACTCGACTCTATGGGATTGGTCAGGGCAAGCAACATGTCATCCGCGAAGGCCGCCACCTTGTGCTGCCTGCCCCCAAACGGTATTCCCTGTATTCCTTCAGATTCAATACAGCACCCCACACATATATCCACATGACCATTTTGCCTGGTCACCCAGTGAGGAACATTAAAGGACCAGTAGCACTCATGCTCCAACCCAACACAACATAACTCATGATCCCCAGAGGAGCAACACACAGGTCTCAGGCCACTTTCATATGCACCTTGCATCTCCAAGTAGTCAGGATTGTCCACAACTGTGCCACTATTCAGCACAGCACCTTACATTACCCCTCTAGAGTGTATACATGCACACTTGACTTAGCTCCCACCGCCCGCGGCTGCCCAGCAGTTCCCATGCTCACAATAAATATTGCTCAACCGGTAATGCATGCAAACCTTGCCCCACATGGAATATTAGGATCTGCATGTTTCATCACCCATTCAACCACAGAATATTAGGCCCACCATGATGACCACCCAGAGCGAACACGTGCCAGGGCCCTCCTCAGAATCTTAGGGTCCACAGCCATTTCACAATGGCACAAGTGCCAGCACACCATGCTAATAACAATAGTGGTCCAAGAGCTTTGATCACACACAGCCCAGCCAGCCTTTCAAATGCACACTTTCCCCCATTACACAATTTGCTCATATAACAGGCTGCCCAAGCGCCTCGGCGCCATGTCCCAGTTATGCTTAAAGTTTCATATTCTTTAATGCCATCCTTCCAACTTCTCAATATAATTTTCTTCCTTATAATATAAATTTTTTACTATATTTATATAACTTCAAATTATGTATTTACGAAGCATTGACGGTCATAAACTTCATAACGGGAGCTCACACGCTTCACTGAAACAAACTATGCTGCATAGTAACTGAAACGCACATACGCAACTTTGCCAATGCTCCCCACAGGACCAGGGACAAATGCACACATAACGCACATGCATGGGCAAGAGTAGTGTCTAGCCAACACGATTCTTTGCCATAAACACAAGCACGATCAGACCAGTGTTTCAAATAATTCAGGTCACCATGACATGCGCGATAAACCAGTGTCACCCACACAGGCCTGATGAAATAAGCACAAATATAGCCATTGAAAGCAGACAGCTCCCAGGGAACTAGCGGGATGAACCAATGGCTTCCAATCACCAGGTCAACAGCCAAGTAAGTGAAACAGCAGGGGCTGTATAAAAACTCCACAACAATTGAGTCCCTTTTGGATTTTAGACAATGGCCTCACTTAGTGATACACTGTTCCCCAATGTATTAATTGTACTATTAGCAATCCATGAACAAGGTGCAGGATATTAAATGTTTCCTAGTAGACCAATTGCATGCAAATTGGCACCCCACCCCCACCCACGCAACCCTGTCCCTGGCACCAACAACCAATGGATATTCACAAGCTTCCCCATAGCCAAGGCTGAGTGTCACCATGCACATTCCAATTGGATTCATGACGACTAATCATCCCCAATGCATATATTGCAATACCCCAGCTCCAGACTTTAGCCTAGGATATGCTGCAATTTAACACTTGCCTGCCCCCAATGTCTCAATGCATAAACGTGCAACTCTCACAGCTAGCTCCAGTTCACAGCCATGGACATGCTGCATGTCACAAACATGTCGGCTTAGCAATTCACCCTTCTCCCAGATGACCACTCCTCCACCACATCCAGGACTATGGCCCTGCCCCAGTATACAATGCTAACCTGCATTCCACCTTCATTTTATAGATCCTTTCCCACCCGGGCTAATATCAAAGTAAGAAAACAGGATAGAACAGAACGTTCCCTCCAACGAAGGGTGCCAACATACCCAGATCCGCCAACAGGCCATTAAGAACCCACAAACTAGGTAAGGCCTTCTGTGTCAGGCCAAGCGACTCTCCAGCCTCTATTTAAGGCTTCACAAATGTAAAAACACAAAACCAATACCTCGTACTCACTAAATATGTTGCTTCCTTTCTTCCGTCTCATCTCTCCTCCTCCACCGTTCTAACAATAATGCATATAATAACTGTACCACTGTAAATAATTGAAAATGTAATGACTATGATTGTAACCATGTTTCTAAACTATACAAACAACTGGATTAATAACCACTGACACCTCCAGATTAGGCAGTATTTATGTCTTTGTGATTGTGGATTATGCAACACGATATCCCGAGGCATTCCCAATGTGAAATAACACCACCCAGCAGTTCTTTGAACATCTTCTACCGTATTTCTCCAGGGTCGGTTTTCCCAAGGAAATACTAACGGACCAGAGTTCGAATTTTATGAGTAAGCTTATGGCCGAAGTCAAAGAGCTGCTCCACATTACCACCATGCGAACATCTGTGTACCATCCCCAAACCGATGGCTTGGTAGAAAGATTCAATAACACCTTAAAATGAATTCTTCGAAAACTGGTAGACAAGGATGGGAAAGACTGGGACCAAATGATCCAATGGGCACTATTTGCAGTGAGGAAACCCCCCCAAGCTTCTACAGGTTTCTCTGCCTTTTAATTGCTCTATGGAAGAGGCCGAAAGATATCCTGGACACGCTCCGGGAAACCTGGGAAGAATGAGAGGAGGCCCCTATTCCCATCTCGCAAACTGCCACCCGAATGCGAGAAAATATGAAGTTGGTCTGAGACTTAGTTTGAACTCATATGGAAAAAGCTCAGAGCCAACAAAAAGCCACTTATGACAAGAAAGTTAATTTAAGATCTTTCTCCATAGGACAGAAAGTACTGGTCCTCTTACCAACCTCAGAAAACAAGCTGCTCTCCAAGTGGCACAGACCTTATGAGGTAGTAGAAAGAATGGGAACCTGTACTTATATAGTAGCGCAACCTGGTAGAAAACAGAAAATCCATTTGCATCACGTAAATCTCTTGAAAGAGTGGAAAGAGAACCCATCAGCCACCCATGCCAAACTACTAGCCTATTTGGTTCCCGAAGACATAGATAACTTTGATTTAATTCCTTCCAAGTTATCTACTCAACACCAGCAAGACTTAAAGGATGTAGTAATTTCATTCCCTGATGTATTCTCAAAAAAACCAGGAAGAGCAATACGTGCATACCACTATATTAGAAGACCTAAAGGTGATATGGTACACTTAAAACCATATTGACTCTCAGAAGCTTGTAAGAAGATAGTGATCGTGGAAACCTAGTGTTGAAAGACAAAATTATTGAGCCATCCTCAAGTCCATGGTCCTCTCCTATCATTCTGGTCACTAAACCTGACCGTTCCTGGAGATTTTGTATCGACTTCCGTCAAGTTAACTCCGTATCGGACTTCAATGCCTATCCCATGCCACGCATTGACAACCTAATTGTTAAACTCGGAGCAGCCACCTTTCTATCTACCCTAGATTTAACCAAGGGGTACTGGCAAGTACCCGTATAAATGGATCAGATAAGGAAAAGACAGAGTTTCAACGCTACTAGGATTACTCCAATTTAAAGTCCTACCTTTTGGTTTACACGGTGCACCAGACACTTTCCAACGCCTCATGGGTCAAATCCTGCAACTCTGATTTCTATGAATCTTATATTGATGGTATTGTCATTTAGAGTAAGACTTGGGAGGAACATCTCTTCCATCTTTATACCATCATGAAAGTCCTCCGTAACGCTGGCCTAACTGCTAATCCAGCTAAGTGCACATTGGCCCAATCAGCCATAAAATATCTTGGTTTTTTCATAGAGAATGGGAATGTACAACCAGAACAAGAGAAGGTAAAAGATGTTTAGATACACCAAATCCCAAGACCAAAAGAGATCTTAGAGGTTTTCTCGGGTTAATAGGATACTACCGAAGGTTTATCCCCAACTTTTCAGATAAAACAGCCCAGCTGACAGATAAGCGTAAGAATGCCGAACCCCAGAAACGTCATTGGAATGACGGGGATAAGATATTTTATAACACCTTGTAGCAGATGCTGTGTCAGAACCCAATCCTAAAGGTAGTCGAATTCTCAAAGGAGTTTGTCTAACAGACAGATGCCTCCCTTACAGGGTTAGGGGCCGTCCTGTACCAGGTTTGCGATGGATTGGAGCATCCCATCTTATTCACCAACCGCAAGCTGTTCTCACGCAAAACAAATTACTCTGTGTTGGAACTGGAGGCCCTAGCCATCAAGTAGGTCATTATCGATCTTAGGTACTACCCATTGGGATGAAAGTTCACACTCATTACAGACCACTCACCCCAAGTTTGGATTAGCCAACGCAAAGATTCCAACGCTAGGGTCTTGCAATTCTTTCTAGACCTACAACCCTATTGATTCACAGTGGAACACTGAAAAGGAAAAGACCAGGGAAATGTGGATTTTCTTTCCTGATTCCCCTGTGAAACAAATGTGGCTACATCGCATGGTGGAAAGGTATGTGAGAAACCTGAAGTAGTCTCCCTAGCTAGTCCCCGGGGATCTGTCATCCAGGTGACCAGGACACGGCCATCGCTATTGCATCCAGTTCCTGGGGGTGCACCAGTGAGGGAGGATCAGCTGGATGGGGCTCCTTAGGGAGTGGGAGTGGGACAACAACGGTTGAAATGCGGTATGCCCCTTCTTTCAACACCCTTTCCCCATCCTATGACGTAGGATATTACTAAACACTATAAACAGTGAGGTTGAGGTTTGCCAGTCAGCGGTAGCGCTTAAGCATATCAAAAGACAGAAAAAGGAGAACAACCTATACACGATGGCTCTAGCTGCTGCAAGCTTGGGGAACAAGTAGGCACCTCGAACCTACTTCAATTAAACAACAAAAACAGTTATTGTTCCACTGGTTAGATGCGCTGCTACATCCAGTTCTGAAAGCAACCACCAATGGAATACAGATCGCGATATCACGAGTGCCAATGTCAGCATAAAGGTAATTCTCAAGCGGATCTTGGGAAGATGTTTTATTCATATTCAAATGCCAGAGGAATTTGCTGACACGTGTTTCGACCTGCAAGGGTCTTTCTCAAGGCAAAACTCTGTGTGTTACAAACAATGCAAAATGCAAAAAGCAAAGCCATGTTGATTCCTTGCGCCATATTCACCACAAAACATTCATGTTCAAAAAACCAAAACATGTGGGATCAAGGGCATAGATCACAGGGATGACATAAAATGCATTGCAAAACAATTATGTTCCAATTTTGTTTCAAAATGCGCATAAATGTGCAGGAACATGTCATCGTGAAATACAGCCCCAACAGCAGGAGAGAGAAAAACAGAAACACATTGAGCCACTAACAACTGTCATCTTGTGTGAAGTCCTGTCAACATGCTCATATCACAATGGATATACTGTTAATATCTGCTAAGGCCATGCGGTCTGATTAACATCTTAAATTGAATACTCAATTGGTCATGCGAGGATTATAGATACATCTGTAGCAATTGCCAGAACCCAGTGCCACTGTCCGTTGTGTTGTCTACTGCACCCGTCAGCCATTTTAAGTGTATGGGTGTGAGCTAATATCACCCCTACTCCATAGTGTACTAATGTGACCCATGTGTACGGCACAAGTACTGAGTGCCGTGCCGAAATAGTGACGCTATCATGAAAAAACGGAGTAATACGTGTTCAGAAGATATGTTACCAAGAAGCATGTATCCATCAACTGGGCATCAAAGTAGAGTCAATGCTGGATTGAAAGTCGGAAATGGAGGATCTCTGTTCCTGTGTACCCTATAGAAAATGGTAAAAATGATCTATATTCGCTCGAATACACAAGTCATGATGCACTCCATAACCCAAGCAGGGGGTTGGCCAAATAATGAATTACCTGTTGGTGGTCTTGTAATTACTTGAACCGGTGCAAATGCTGCGTTGATTTGGTCAATTACAATCGTGGAATATGATCCATAAATGGAATGATCTGATAAGCCAACAACAAAAAATGACGTACATGTTGAGAGGTTCAAACGGTATGAGGTGTGTTTGTCCAAACCACTCTATATGAATTAGAGAAAGGCACCTAATACGTGCCCGACGCGTAACTTGTCACGTGCTAATGCGTAGTCACGTGATCAAGAAACTCGCAATCTAATAGATAATAAGTCTATGGACCGATGAATAAATCGCTGATGTCTGTATTTGACATCATGTAGGTCGAATGCAAATTGTTAGATGTAACAAGAACTGTGCCCATAGTGCAACATGCTACATAATGTCCTTAACTAGGCAATCAATACTGAACAAAAGTAAAGAAAAGTAAAAGTATGTGCACAACTAATATAACTAATTCTAAAATCATTAGCTGACAGGCGCAGTCCCGACAGTACGGCCGGCACCGGGCCCCACCAGTGCCACACAAATTTAGCGATTAGCTGCTAAGTCAAAACAACATGAGTGAGCTAACTGAGTAATGTTCTTCCATCTGAAGCACAATGTGAAGACCACGCGCAACTGCCTAGGGGCCGATTCATGGAACAAACGTGCGCCGAAAATCTACGCGCAAGCAGGCGCAAGCAGGCGCAAGCGGAAAAAAAGAGGCGCACGCGCACGCGTGCGATTCATGGAAGTCCCTGCGCATGTCTTCCTCGGGATGTGCGCCAAACCCGTGCATGGCGCACAAGTCACTGCAACATCGCGAAAGGCGTGCGCGACGCGCACAGTGAAAGCGCACAACCGCAGCGCACACACCAGAAAGTGGGCGGGACATGGGGCGTAACGCACGGAATGGGGAACAACACGCGAAAATAAGGGCGTAACTGGGGATGTACTGCAGGGAAGCAGACGGAACGCCCACACGCACTCGAACCACACGTATTCATGGAATCGAATAGGGCAAAGCCACGCACAGCCAAAGACACGCACAAGCTGAAACACGGCCGCCACACGAAGGCAGGCGGTAGAGTCCCAGCGCATCAAAAAAGTGGCGCGCGGGAAGTTAAATACGCGATTGAGCGGGTACGTGGATTTCAGGGGTGCGCGAGAATTTCTACACGCGATTGGCCTGGGTACGTGTATTACAGGGGTGCGCGAGAAAATCTACACGCGATTGGCCTGGGTACGTGGATTTCAGGGGTGCGCTAGAAAATCTACACGCGATTGGCCTGGGTACGTGGATTTCAGGGGTGCACGAGAAATGCTACACGCGATTGGCCTGGGTACGTGTATTACAGGGGTGCGCGAGAAAATCTACACGCGATTGGCCTAGGTACGTGGATTTCAGGGGTGCGCGAGAAATGCTACACGCGATTGGCCTGGGTACGTGTATTACAGGGGTGCGCGAGAAAATCTACACGCGATTGGCCTGGGTACGTGGATTTCAGGGGTGCGCGAGAAATTCTACACGCGATTGGCCTGGGTACGTGGATTTCAAGGGTGCGTGAGAAAATCTACACGCGATTGGCCTGGGTACGTGTATTACAGGGGTGCGCGAGAAATCCTACACGCGATTGGGCCTGTGCGAGTGGGGCAGTGTATTACGTGGGTGTACGGGAAGTTGAAGAGGTGAATTGCCAGTGTGGGTCCTCCCAGGTCTCCCCTCTACCCCCTCCACGACCTCTGCAGGCAGCCCACACCACAGGGGACTACCCTGCACCCCTGGTCATGTCCCGCAGGCAGCCCATCCACCATGGGCATGCCCCCCAGCCAAGCCACATGCCCCCAGCACCGTGGGGCACCTGCCAGCAGGCCCCCAACCATGTCCCACTCATGTCCCCTTGCCCCCCCCAGTCACCAGGGGCAGCCTCCACCAGGCCCCCACCCATGTCTCCCACCACCCCCACCCCTCCAGTCACCAGGGGAAGCCTCCACCAGGCCCCCACTCATGTCCCCCTGCGCCCCCACCCCCCAGCACTGTGGGGCACCTGCCAGCAGGCCCCCAACTGTCATGATCTCTGCTTCCAAAAGGTCAGGGTTTTCCCAACTCCCTTGGAAGCAGATCCATAACCCAGGTTCCGAGTGCCAACCAGTCCCAATTGGGACCTTTTGGACCGAGTCCTGGCGCCAGTGGCACCAGGCTCATAAATATGCCCAGTCCCAGCGCTGGAAGCGCCGGGCTCATAATGCTTGGGTGGACTTACCTGCAGCAGACCATGCTGCTTACTTGCCTGCCAGTTGAGCCTCTGATCCTCTTCTGTTTGGAACTACTTTTCCTGTTGGGTGGGGCTGGAGCCACTCCCTAGATTCAGAACACTGGAACTCTTCTGGAAGGCAGGAACTCTTTTTTTACCAGGAACTCTTTTCTTACTTAGGCGTGGCTGTGGAAGGAGACACCTAAGCACTACAGGAGGCTATTTAAACCACACCCGGTGGATGAATCTTGCTTTGCGTTATTCTGCACCCTCTGCAGCAGAACGCTGATCGTGTCTTCTGCATCCAGTCCTGGCCCTAAGGAAAAAGGCTTACCATCCTGAATCCAGTCTTCAGCAACACCTATAAAGACAAGAAAGAACAGGTTAGCATTCCGGCATCTGAAAGGCAAAGGCTTACCTACTCTTCGTGCGCTCCGGAGGTCTTCACACTGCATTCCGGCATCTGAAAGACAAAAGCTTACCAACTCTTCGCACGCTCCGGAGGCCGTCGGCGCTGCATCTCGCATCTGAAAGACAAAACAAGGTGCGTTTAAAGACATTGGGGAACTTTAATACTCACGTGCCATTACTCCTTTCCACATCTAACCCAGTGGGTATCCCGGCACCCTGCAGCCGCTCCGAACTTGTACCTGCAAAATAAAAAGACAGTTAGAGCGCTTTGTGAAGCTGGCAACAAGCGCTTACTTACGTGCTTCCAGGCGCTTCTATTCATCACACGGGCTCCATCTTCAATTCACTTCAGCCCTTCATCCGCCATCGCCGGAACCCTGCAAAACAAGAGACATCATTATTAAAGACTTTAAAGACATTTGAGTTACTCGAAACTTACCGTTCGTGCAGTAAACGACGGACAGCAGTCCTCTGAAGTCAAGAGGCCTGCGCTACCTATCCAGTGAAGAAACTGGCTACAGCACCCTGCCCCGAGGCAGATGGAGAGCTTGGCATTCACTTACCTAAGGTGAGAGCGTTAACCTGTGGGGGTCTACAGGAGAGGAGAAGAGGAAAGAGATAGGGACACCCCAATAACCCCAGTTCATTAACCCCGTATTTTCTATCTGCAGACATCTTACTCTGCACGTCAGGCATACAGGGCACAGAGGTCCAGCCCAAAGAGCCAATCGGGTGCTGCACATCACCTTTGAAGATACGGTAGTCGCCCAGTCAAGACCGGCGCCTCTGCGAGAATCAGGTGAGCGTTACAGAACGCAAAGCCTACCCGCATCAGGGGCAAATCTTCCTTCAACATCCTCTATGAATCCAGTGCAGATCAACCTACCTGGGAATGTACCTCTGGCTCCGCCCGAACGATTTTCTGGTGACCCAAAGAGGTTTGCGGTATTTATCAATCAGTGCCGGTTGCACTTCTTATGCCGGCCAGCAGCCTTTCCAACTGATCAAGCTAAAGTAGCTTTTGTACTTTCGTACCTTAGTGGCAATGCGGCAGACTGGTCGATCCCTCTAGTTAATCAAGATGATCCGGTTCTCCATGATTTTCAAGCCTTTCAGCTTAGTATGGAAAAACTGTTCGCAAGACATGCACAGGGGCAGGCCTTGGACAATGAGCTTCTTTCGTTGCGACAGGGTAATCAAGACCTTTTGGCTTATATTGCATCTTTCAATAGACTAATAGTGGAAACTCAATGGCCTGAGGACAAAAGGATTACGCTGTTTTATAGAGGTCTACGTGAAGAGCTCAAAGACGTTTTAGCCCAAGTAGTGAATCCCCCACAAGACTGTTCGGATTATATAGACTTGGTCGTTCAAATAGATCACAGACTGCAGAACAGGAAGGCCGATCGTTCCAAGTTTGATGCTCGAGTATTTTCCAAACCGCCAACTCCTTCCAAAGGAGTAGACTCCGGGGAACCCATGCAAATAGGGGGTCTGAAAGGTCCTCTAACACAAAGGGAGCGGGAAAGGAGAAAACAGTTGCAATTATGCCTATATTGCGGAAACTCAGGGCACTTTCTTCGAGACTGTCTGGTGAAACCTGCCAAGAAGGCAGTAGGAGCTGCAGTTACCACAGTTACAAACTCTGAGCAGGGAAACGACCTCGCCCGACAAGAATAGAGGTCCTCTTGCCGAGCGTGAAAACCAGTTCCGTGACCTCGCATTTCGTGATACCTATGGTCCTCATTAGCCCTGATAATCCGGGTCGATTACATGCAATTGAAGCTTACGTCGACAGCTGTGCCATCGGCAATTATGTGGATCATGAAATGGTTTTGAGGATGAATCTAACTCTTTGTCCCAAGGCTGTAAAGGACATCATTACTACGGTGGATGGTACGGAGATAGCCTCCGGGCCAGTAACGCACACCACTCAAGAGGTGACGCTAGTAAGTCAAGATGGACACCATGAGAAGATCGTGTTCGATGTGATCAAGGCCCCTCAGTTCCAGATTATTCTAGGAATACCTTGGTTAGAGAAACACAATCCTCTGATCGATTGGCGAGCAAGAACGGTCCAGTTTCCAGAATGTGTCTCTACGTGTCACCCTCCACCTGGTGTTGCACTGGCAGCAATTTCTTCAGAGACTCCCCAGTTACCTCCCGAATACCTAGAATACCAAGATGTTTTCCGGAAGGAGCAGGCTAACTCTCTACCTCCTCATAGGTCTTATGACTGCCAGATAGACCTGATACCTGGATCTACTCCTCCTTGTAGTAGAATTTATGCCCTCACCGAGCCTGAGAACCTTCACCTTCGACAATACCTGGATCAATACCTGGCAAATGGGTTTATTCGTCCCTCCAAGTCCCCTGCCTCTTCAGCTTTGTTCTTCGTTCCAAAAAAGGAAGGAGACCTTAGAACTTGTATCGATTATCGCTCCCTGAACCAGATCACCGTTAAGAATAGATATCCGTTACCTTTGATCCCTGAACTCCTGGACCAAGTCAGAAAAGCATGCATATATACAAAGCTGGATCTTAGAGGAGCTTACCACTTGGTACGAGTAAAAGAGGGCGATGAATGGAAGACGGCCTTCCGCACCAAGTATGGGCTATTTGAATATCAGGTCATGCCCTTCGGACTTTGCAATGCCCCGGCCGCCTTTCAATATTTTATGAACGATGTCCTCAGAGAGCTCATAGATGTGTGTGTTGTTGTTTACATCGACGACATTCTCGTTTATTCTTCATCGGAAACACGTGAAAATGGTCCTCGAAAGATTGCGTCAACACAAACTTTTCGCTAAGTTGGAAAAATGTGTTTTCAACGTGACTGAAGTTGAATTCTTGGGATTCATATTATCACCTGGCGGAGTGCGTATGGATTCAAAGAAGGTCGATGCAGTTCTCAAATGGCCATCACCATCCTCCGTAAAAGGTGTGCAAAGCATGTTAGGCTTCGCTAACTTTTACCGCAGGTTTATCCCCGAGTTCTCTCGAATAGTCCAGCCCATCACTGCCTTGTTAAAGAAAAACAAACGTTTTGAATGGTCTACCGAGGCGGAACAAGCTTTCCAGGATTTGAAGACTAAATTTATCTCTGCACCAATCTTAAAACACCCTCGCCCCGAACTCCCCTATATCGTGGAAACTGATGCTTCAAGCCTTGCCATGGGGGCAGTTCTATCACAAAAGGACCCGGTAACCAATCAGTTGCATCCCGTGGCATTTTGGTCCCGCAAATTCTCGCCTCCTGAAGTCAATTACACGATTACTGACAAGGAACTTCTGGCTATCAAGTCTGCCTTTAAGGCTTGGCGGCATTATCTGCTGGGGGCCCGACACACCGTTACTGTGATTACGGATCACCGAAACCTGCAATATTTGAAAACCGCAAAAGCCCAATCCTCTAGACAACTCCGTTGGGCATTATTCTTTGCCGAGTTTGACTTCATAATTACCTATCGACCTGGTACCAAGAACAGTAAAGCCGATGCCCTTTCTCGGATGGGAGTGGAAGAACACTTGATCAACCCTAAACCTGTACCAATCATTCCCGAACAAAGAATTCTGGGTGTAATCGCCACAGAATCCATAGAGGAAGTTAAGGATAAAGCCAGGCAACTTGTAACTCCAGCAGACATACAGAATTGGCATCTGCAGGGAAAGGACTTTGCAGTAAAGGACAACTTATTGTATTTCCAAGAACGATTATACCTACCCAGCACAGATTTACAGAAAAAAGTAATCTCTTGTTATCACAACTCTTTAATGGAAGGTCATCCCGGTATAGCCAAGACCTCAGAAAAGATCAAGCGCTACTTCTGGTGGCCGTCTTGGAAAAAAGATATCAGAGACTTTATAATGTCCTGTGGAGTATGCGCCCAAAACAAGAGTCAAAAGGAAAGACCAGCAGGCCTCTTACGCCCTATTGACATCCCACCTCGCCCTTGGCATACGCTTTCTATGGACTTCATCACCGATCTACCTCCATGCTCCGGATACAATACGATTCTAGTAATCGTGGACTTATTCTCCAAGATGGCGCATTTCATTCCGCTCAAAGGCTTGCCAACAGCAGCAATTCTGGCCCGAGAATTTCTCGAAAACATCGTCCGACTGCACGGTTTTCCTTCGGTTCTAATTTCGGATCGAGGTAGTCAATTTATTTCTCATATTTGGCGAAGTTGCTGTCGGTCGGCTCAAATTGATGTGAGACTATCGACCAGTCACCACCCTCAGACCGACGGACAAACCGAGAGGACCAATCAAACTCTGGAACAGTATTTACGCTGCATGCTGCAACAAACTGAAAAAACTTGGAAAGATATCCTTTGGATAGCCGAGTATGCCTACAATAACTCTGTCCATTCGGGAACTGGGAAAACCCTGTTTTTTCTTTTGTACGGCAGTCACCCTCGAACCTCGGAGTTGGATCCCCTCCAAGATCTTGAAACACCAGCAGTAGACTACCTGCATTCTACAATCACCCAAGCCTTTAAGGAAGCTGTTTCTCACCTTCAAAGGGCTAAAGAACAATACAAGAAAGGAGCAGATCAACATCGGAAGGAAGCCCCTCACTATCAAGTAGGGGATCAAGTCTGGTTATCCACCAGATATCTATCTCTAAAAGGGCCACGCACATTCAACCCAAGATACCTTGGTCCCTATTCCATCACTACCATAGTAAACCCAGTAGCGGTCAAGTTGGACTTGCCCCCGCACATGAAGATATATCCGGTCTTCCACGTCTCTCTATTAAAACCTGTGCAACCTAAAACCTGTTAAACCCGACTAACCAAATCTCCAAAACCTATCCTAGTTGATGGAGAACTCGAGTTTGAAGTCAAAAGCATTCTGGACTCCAAGATCTCCAAATCTAAACTATTCTACCTAATTGACTGGAAAGGCTACGGCCCCCAAGAGAGATCCTGGGAACCTGCTGAATATGTCCACGCTCCTCGCCTAATCAAAAGATTTCACCGAACATTTCCTGACAAGCCAAAACCCACGGAGAAGCCCGGTTTGGGAGGGGCCTTGAGGGGGGGTACTGTCATGATCTCTGCTTCCAAAAGGTCAGGGTTTTCCCAACTCCCTTGGAAGCAGATCCATAACCCAGGTTCCGAGTGCCAACCAGTCCCAATTGGGACCTTTTGGACCGAGTCCTGGCGCCAGTGGCACCAGGCTCATAAATATGCCCAGTCCCAGCGCTGGAAGCGCCGGGCTCATAATGCTTGGGTGGACTTACCTGCAGCAGACCATGCTGCTTACTTGCCTGCCAGTTGAGCCTCTGATCCTCTTCTGTTTGGAACTACTTTTCCTGTTGGGTGGGGCTGGAGCCACTCCCTAGATTCAGAACACTGGAACTCTTCTGGAAGGCAGGAACTCTTTTTTTACCAGGAACTCTTTTCTTACTTAGGCGTGGCTGTGGAAGGAGACAACTAAGCACTACAGGAGGCTATTTAAACCACACCCGGTGGATGAATCTTGCTTTGCGTTATTCTGCACCCTCTGCAGCAGAACGCTCATCGTGTCTTCTGCATCCGGTCCTGGCCCTAAGGAAAAAGGCTTACCATCCTGAATCCAGTCTTCAGCAACACCTATAAAGACAAGAAAGAACAGGTTAGCATTCCGGCATCTGAAAGGCAAAGGCTTACCTACTCTTCGTGCGCTCCGGAGGTCTTCACACTGCATTCCGGCATCTGAAAGACAAAAGCTTACCAACTCTTCGCACGCTCCGGAGGCCGTCGGCGCTGCATCTCGCATCTGAAAGACAAAACAAGGTGCGTTTAAAGACATTGGGGAACTTTAATACTCACGTGCCATTACTCCTTTCCACATCTAACCCAGTGGGTATCCCGGCACCCTGCAGCCGCTCCGAACTTGTACCTGCAAAATAAAAAGACAGTTAGAGAGCTTTGTGAAGCTGGCAACAAGCGCTTACTTACGTGCTTCCAGGCGCTTCTATTCATCACACGGGCTCCATCTTCAATTCACTTCAGCCCTTCATCCGCCATCGCCGGAACCCTGCAAAACACGAGACATCATTATTAAAGACTTTAAAGACATTTGAGTTACTCGAAACTTACCGTTCGTGCAGTAAACGACGGACAGCAGTCCTCTGAAGTCAAGAGGCCTGCGCTACCTATCCAGTGAAGAAACTGGCTACAGCACCCTGCCCCGAGGCAGATGGAGAGCTTGGCATTCACTTACCTAAGGTGAGAGCGTTAACCTGTGGGGGTCTACAGGAGAGGAGAAGAGGAAAGAGATAGGGACACCCCAATAACCCCAGTTCATTAACCCCGTATTTTCTATCTGCAGACATCTTACTCTGCACGTCAGGCATACAGGGCACAGAGGTCCAGCCCAAAGAGCCAATCGGGTGCTGCACATCACCTTTGAAGATACGGTAGTCGCCCAGTCAAGACCGGCGCCTCTGCGAGAATCAGGTGAGCGTTACACCAACCATGTCCCCTTGCACCCCCACCCCCCAGCAGGCCCCCACCCATGTCTCCCACCACCCCCACCACCCAGTCACCAGGGGCAGCCTCCACCAGGCCCCCACCCATGTCTCACACCACCGCCACCCCCCAGTCACCAGGGGCAGCCTCCACAAGGCCCCCACCCATGTCTCACACCACCCCACCCCTCCAGTCACCAGGGGCAGCCTCCACAAGGCCCCCACCCATGTCTCCCACCACCCCCACCCCTACAGTCACCAGGGGCAGCCTCCACAAGGCCCCCACTCATGTCCCCTTGCACCCCCACCCCCCAGCACTGTGGGGCACCTGCCAGCAGGCCCCCAACCATGTCCCACTCATGTCCCCTTGCACCCCCACCCCCCAGCAGGCCCCCACTCATGTCCCCTTGCACCCCCACCCCCCATGCACTGTGGGGCACCTGCCAGCAGGCCCCCAACCATGTCCCACTCATGTCCCCTTGCACCCCCAGCCCCCAGCAGGCCCCCACTCATGTCCCCTTGCACCCCCACCCCCCATGCACTGTGGGGCACCTGCCAGCAGGCCCCCAACCATGTCCCACTCATGTCCCCTTGCACCCCCACCTCCCAGCACTGTGGGGCACCTGCCAGCAGGCCCCCAACCATGTCCCCTTGCACCCCCACCCCCCAGCAGGCCCCCACTCATGTCCCCCTTGCACCCCCACCCCCCAGCACTGTGGGGCACCTGCCAGCAGGCCCCCAACCATGTCCCACTCATGTCCCCTTGCACCCCCACCCCCCAGCACTGTGGGGCACCTGCCAGCAGGCCCCCAACCATGTCCCCTTGCACCCCCACCCCCCAGCAGGCCCCCACTCATGTCCCCCTGCACCCCCACCCCCCAGCACTGTGGGGCACCTGCCAGCAGGCCCCCAACCATGTTCCAACCATGTCCCCTTGCACCCCCACCCCCCAGCAGGCCCCCACTCATGTCCCCCTGCACCCCCACCCCCCAGCACTGTGGGGCACCTGCCAGCAGGCCCCCAACCATGTCCCCTTGCACCCCCACCCCCCAGCAGGCCCCCACTCATGTCCCCCTGCACCCCCACCCCCCAGCACTGTGGGGCACCTGCCAGCAGGCCCCCAACCATGTCCCCTTGCACCCCCACCCCCCGTCAGGCCCCAACTCATGTCCCCCTGCACCCCCACCCCCCAGCACTGTTGGGCACCTGCCAGCAGGCCCCCAACCATGTCCCCTTGCACCCCCACCCCCCAGCAGGCCCCCAACCATGTCCCCTTGCACCCCCACCCCCCAGCAGGCCCCCAACCATGTCTCCCACCACCCCCACCCCTCCAGTCACCAGGGGCAGCCTCCACCAGGCCCCCACCCATGTCTCCCACCACCCCCACCCCTCCAGTCACCAGGGGCAGCCTCCACAAGGCCCCCACCCATGTCTCCCACCACCCCCACCACCCAGTCACCAGGGGCAGCCTCCACAAGGCCCCCACCCACGTCTCACACCACCCCCACCCCTCCAGTCACCAGGGGCAGCCTCCACCAGGCCCCCACCCATGTCTCCCACCACCCCCACCCCTCCAGTCACCAGGGGCAGACTCCACCAGGCCCCCACCCATGTCTCCCACCACCCCCACCCCTCCAGTCACCAGGGGCAGCCTCCACAAGGCCCCCACCCATGTCTCCCACCACCCCCACCCCCCAGTCACCAGGGGCAGCCTCCACAAGGCCCCCACCCATGTCTCACACCACCCCCACCCCTCCAGTCACCAGGGGCAGCCTCCACCAGGCCCCCACCCATGTCTCCCACCACCCCCACCCCTCCAGTCACCAGGGGCAGCCTCCACAAGGCCCCCACCCATGTCTCCCACCACCCCCACCAGCCAGTCACCAGGGGCAGCCTCCACAAGGCCCCCACCCATGTCTCACACCACCCCCACCCCTCCAGTCACCAGGGGCAGCCTCCACCAAGCCCCCACCCATGTCTCCCACCACCCCCACCCCTCCAGTCACCAGGGGCAGCCTCCACCAGGCCCCCACCCATGTCTCCCACCACCCCCACCCCTCCAGTCACCAGGGGCAGCCTCCACCAGGCCCCCAACCATGTCTCCCACCACCCCCACCCCCCAGCAGGCCCCCACTCATGTCCCCTTGCACCCCCACCCCCCAGCACTGTGGGGCACCTGCCAGCAGGCCCCCAACCATGTCCCACTCATGTCCCCTTGCACCCCCACCCCCCAGCAGGCCCCCACTCATGTCCCCTTGCACCCCCACCCCCCAGCACTGTGGGGCACCTGCCAGCAGGCCCCCAACCATGTCCCACTCATGTCCCCTTGCACCCCCACCCCCCAGCACTGTGGGGCACCTGCCAGCAGGCCCCCAACCATGTCCCCTTGCACCCCCACCCCCCAGCAGGCCCCCACTCATGTCCCCCTTGCACCCCCACCCCCCAGCACTGTGGGGCACCTGCCAGCAGGCCCCCAACCATGTCCCACTCATGTCCCCTTGCACCCCCACCCCCCAGCACTGTGGGGCACCTGCCAGCAGGCCCCCAACCATGTCCCCTTGCACCCCCACCCCCAGCAGGCCCCCACTCATGTCCCCCTGCACCCCCACCCCCCAGCACTGTGGGGCACCTGCCAGCAGGCCCCCAACCATGTCCCACTCATGTCCCCTTGCACCCCCACCCCCCAGCAGGCCCCCACTCATGTCCCCTTGCACCCCCACCCCCCAACACTGTGGGGCACCTGCCAGCAGGCCCCCAACCATGTCCCACTCATGTCCCCTTGCACCCCCACCCCCCAGCACTGTGGGGCACCTGCCAGCAGGCCCCCAACCATGTCCCCTTGCACCCCCACCCCCCAGCAGGCCCCCACTCATGTCCCCCTTGCACCCCCACCCCCCAGCACTGTGGGGCACCTGCCAGCAGGCCCCCAACCATGTCCCACTCATGTCCCCTTGCACCCCCACCCCCCAGCACTGTGGGGCACCTGCCAGCAGGCCCCCAACCATGTCCCCTTGCACCCCCACCCCCAGCAGGCCCCCACTCATGTCCCCCTGCACCCCCACCCCCCAGCACTGTGGGGCACCTGCCAGCAGGCCCCCAACCATGTCCCACTCATGTCCCCTTGCACCCCCACCCCCCAGCAGGCCCCCACTCATGTCCCCTTGCACCCCCACCCCCCAGCACTGTGGGGCACCTGCCACCAGGCCCCCAACCATGTCCCACTCATGTCCCCTTGCACCCCCACCCCCCAGCACTGTGGGGCACCTGCCAGCAGGCCCCCAACCATGTCCCCTTGCACCCCCACCCCCCAGCAGGCCCCCACTCATGTCCCCCTGCCCCCAGGTCCTGACGAAACGCAATCATGACAGTAATGGGCAGCATACCCAGCACAAACACCCAGGCAAGGATTGCATCCACCCACATAGTAGATGCAATTACATGATACAACCCCAATGGCAAGTATGTAAATGAACACATGTCCCTCACACACACATACACAATGGGTGCAAGTGAATGTCAAAACCCATATCATGACATGCATGAAACCAATGAGAAAATACCACAAATGTAAGTAATAAATATATGTATTAAAGATGAAAATGAAGTAAAGAAATAAAACACACAACAATGGGGATGACAAAACAAATGGTCCATGTCCGAGAACAAATAGAAAAAATCAAAAAACAAAGGAATCCAAAAACTAATGTAGTCCAAAGCAAAATAATGGGGGGAAAAATAAGGAAAAACCATTGCCTCATGGTGAACACAAATATAAATCCAACAAATGTTTTCCAAACATCAAACTATGTACAAGAATATCCCAGGGTCCATGAGCCCAACACCATAAATTAAACCTACTACTATTAACTAATAATAAAAATATATACAGAAAAGTGGCCATTGTCCGAGCGGTCCAAAAAAAACTTAAAAAATAAAGGAAACCTAACACTAACTAACTAAAGAACTATATACAATGGCAGCGGGCAAGTCCTGCGGCTCACTCTGTGATGTTGCCGGCCAGGGCATCCTCGAACTCCATGTCGATGTCCCGGAGGCGGGACTCTGTCCTGGCCCCGAGGTCTCGCAGGGACAACCCCGTGTCCACCTCAAACTCCCTGCGAGCTTCCTCGAGGCACTCAGCCCGCCTCAACGCCCGACGCATGGAGAACTCCGCCCTGACCATGGTGAGCCGCTCCTCTTCCGCCCGCTGCCGCTCCGCACCTATCCGCTGGACCAACTGTTCCCACACGGAAGACACTGCCATCCCAGGGTTCTCCTGCCCTCCGGCCGATGCCTGCCCCTCTGATCTTGATGGCCCAGAGCCATGATGCCTCCCACGTCGAGCCTGCTGCTGCCTCCGACGCCACTGCCTCTGCCAGCACGACGGCATCCAGGCTGATGGAATCCACCGATGCCGTCGTGCACGTGCCCTGCCAGATGATGCCGGCACATCCTCCATCTGCAGGGGGACAGTTGCTGGTGTGTCCACCCCTGCTGGACCTTCGACTCCCGACTGTGGCAGGGATGGGGTCCCCACCGAGCTGGCTGCGTTGGTCGGGGCAGGTCCACAGGGGGCCCTGGTGGCATCTGGGCCGGAAGACGGCATGGAGCACGACTGGCGCATAGCCTCCACAGAGGAGGAGAGGGTCGCCAGAAGGCCACAAACATGTAGGAAACCCCCGTCCATGGCGGCTCCCAAATGGTTCACGTACGCACGGTGCTCTTCGTGATGATGTGCATGCTCCTCCCGGGAAGCATGCACCTCATCACGAATGCCAGCCGTGCGCAACGCGACACCAATCAGGACCCTCTCCACACGGCCAGGGGTCCCCTCGTCCGCAGGTAGAGGAGTGTCAGATGACATGGACATCTCCCCTACCTGCGGACGGGCCTGGGATGGGGCATCCCTGCTGGTGCATGGTGGTGCAGTCACAGTGTCAGGGACAGTGACATGCACAGGCACCTCCACGGCGACCTGTGCTGCCTCCTGCCCCTGGCCCTGGATTGCACCACTTGCACCAGCGGGGATGCCCCCACCAGGCCCCATGTGTGGCTCAGTAGCGGCCTCCTCCCCCTCTGTGGAAACCACCAACCTGGATGTCTCCACGCCGTCTTCCGCCGGTGCAAGCCCCTGTGGGGGCTCACCCACCCCTTCCGCTGCAGCCGTGGTGGCATCCCCGCCGCTCTGCTCCACAGCGCCTTCTCCGCCCTCTTCTTCACTTGCCACTGTGTAGAGGGAGACATAGAACACAAGCATCAGGGTACTGTACAATGGTCCCCTAGACAGGAAGCAACAGCAGATGAGTGGCACTGTCATACATCACTTCCATCATGTCGCGCCACAACACATGGGTCAGTGCAGGCAAAACACATACAGTAACAGGCATGGCGCATGCCATGGACATTGGCATACATGACCAAGGGACTCATGATTCATACAATGTTGGTTTTAAACTCACATGCATCATGGGTCTTGCCATCACATGCACACACCTCACCGTAGTTCCATCCATCTGGCCTCGTACACCACAGACGCAGTGGATACAAGGATGACTAGGCTGCATCAGTGAATCTGAACATTGTCACAGACATGTGTCATGCATCCATGGCAGTTACAAGTCACAGACACGCAGTTCAGACACACACACATGGGCACCATACGTGTACATGGGACCAGCACCCATCCCTCACCCCCACCCATGTCCAGGAACAGAGACTGCCATGCTTCCATGTGTCCATTCCGCACAGAGCCCCCCATGTTGCAATAGAACACATGCACCAACCATGTGGTTCACACATCACTGTACTCACATGCCTGACCATGATGTCCCTGCACACACACATACGTACATGGCCTATGTCACACATACAGGCAGGTATCAGACAACCAGCACACTGCAACATGCCCTGTCTCACACAGTAATGCTTGGCCACTTACCGGCCAACTCCAGATGGGTCTGCCTCCGAAGGATCTGGGCGTGGAGCGCTGGGTCTACGCGTTCCAGGACCCTCATCTCGATGTCACTCAGGCGTGCCCGGCCCCCCTCCGCGCGGCGCCGGGCCTTATTGAGGGTCCTGGACCTCAAGTCCTTCCAGCGCTTCTTGATGTGCTTGATGTCGCGGGTTGCCACCCCCTCCGCGTTGATGGCAACCACTACATCGTCCCAGATCCTCTCCCGTCCTTCCTTGTTGGCGCGTGGTCTTCCGAAGAGGGCATCATAATGCCCCAGGACATGCTCCACCAGGACACCAACTTCCTTCTCACTGAAGCTGGTGGCCCTCTGCCTCTCTGGCTGGGGGTCGCCACTAGTCTCAGATGGTGCTTGCCCCGACATGGCGACCCCCGAGGCAGGCGTGGGTGGGCAACTGGGTCTTGGGGCTGGGCTGTGGAGCGATGGTATCCCAGTCGGGAGTCTACTGTTCCAGTAGGGGTCGACACAGCAACTGGACCCCTGCAGATGGCTGATGTGCAGGCACCAAATGGCAGGGCACGGTGGCAGCAGGCAGGCAGGCAGGCAGCATCAGATGGCACGTGGGAGGCTGCTCGGGACACTGGGGGGCAGTGATTCGGCCTTCTGGGCAGGAGCATGGTCTTCCGTGTGTATTCGCGTGGCCAGCTTGATACGGAGTGATTTGGCACGTGAAAAATCTGCACGTCAGCGTGTAATTCGAGGAAAGGCCCGTAGCACGTAAGCGCGTCTGCACGCATACACATTTTCATTGGACCAAAGGCCCTCAGCGCGTGAGCGCGTCTGTGACCTGTCGTGCAAGGGTGTATCCCTCATTGCACGTGATGACAGAACACACGTGGATTACAATCAATCGCGTGTGAAAGTTCACGCCACCCCGGAACACACGTACCCAGGCTAATCGCGTGTGGAACTACCCGCACACCCGGAAAAACACGTACCCAGGCTAATCGCGTGTGGAAAACTGCACGTCCACATGTGACGTGACGCGCGCATGCGTTTCCCTCAGCACGGGTTAAAGGTGAGCGGGCCCAGCAGTTCGCTGTACGTGCCTTCCGTGGAGACCGACGTGTGTTGCTGCTTCCAGTTGTTTCGCGCACCATCTACTTCACAGCTCTCAAGGACGTATCTCTTCTTTTGGCGGGGGTATTGGCTACGCGTGTTTTTCTGCATCGCGCTAGTCAGACGGTGAGTCGCAAACGCTCCTTTTCCCACTGCGGGTGCCTCTGTGTATTGCACCCATTTTCGATGTCATCGTAGCCTGCGTGTCCCACGCGTACGCGTTATTCGTGTTACTGGGTGCCACCGCGTACTGCGGGAGGTCAAATCCACGCACGTAGGCTGCAGGGTTGCGTGCACGGTTTTACTGCAGTTTTGGGGTGCCTGAGCGTTGCGTGACCCGTCACCACATCACCGGGGTCACATACAGCCTTGCAGGTGCAGGGGGGCTGTTAACATCTTGCTTCCCACCCCCTTCACCCCAATTGCCCAGGACAATTGTGGTGTACACCTCCCATTGGCACCACTCCATCTGTGCCAGCACTATTACATCTGTGCCATGGTTGGGAGGCCACCAAAGGTGAGGGGCGCCTCAGCTGGGCGTACTCCTCGTGGCGGGCGTGGTCGGGGACGTGGCCGTGGTGACCAGGGAGTAGGGGGACTCCAGGGTGTCCAGGGCAGCCACAGAGGGGGAAGAGGCAGGGGTGCGCCACTTGAGCACAATGTTGTGCCATGTGTCGGTGCAGCCATGCCACCACCCCCTGTGGTTCCGGGGGATGCAGCTCCTGCATCTGGCACTGGCACCCGTATGACCCAGCAGTCCGTTCCATCGACTGCCACGGGCCCAAGGGTAGCGGTAGCTGCAGGTGCAGCTGTGGACACCGCCACCCAGGCTCAGGGTCTGCCAGCGCAGGCTGCGTTGGCACTTGAAGAGCCCTTGGTAGATCTCCAACGGGCCAGGGGGGAAACCATAGGGGCACGCCGGGCTGCTCAGACCAAGACACGTGTCCCTGGGGCAGTCATGTCATCTGCTGCCCCGAACAGCCGGGTGTTGGCAAGTGCAGGGGCAGATGCACCCAACAGCACCCCGGTTGTGAGTCTGCCAACCAGGACTGTTGCGGTCAATGACCCTGCCACAGCTGATGTTGCTGCGCAGGGTCCATTAGTGGGCACCCAGCTGCCACTGACACAAGTCAGGCCTTTGGTCATCCCTCCACCTGCCACTCCCTCGGCTCAATCCACCGAACCCACTGGCCATACTGGTCAGGGCGGCATTAGCCAGCCAGGGTCTGCGCCACAGTCCAAGAGGAGGAAGGTTGCACCTGCAGCACAGGCTGGGACCCCACACACAGCCACGACCTCCTGCACGTCGAGGAAGAAGCCTTTCTGTAAGCAGGAACTGGACTTCCTCGTGGACTACGTGCGGGGACACAGCCGTGACATGCTAGTGGGTGCCAATAGTCAGACTACGGCTGCCCAACGTGACACCCACTGGAAGCATGTTGCGGAACATGTCAGTTCATTCGGCCATGAGGTGCGCACAGCGCAGGAGTGCAAAAAGCGCTGGAATGACATCAAGCGCAGCACTAAGGCTAAGCGTGCCTCAAATTACAACTTGACTCTGGTGACTGGCGGTGGGCCTGCACCAGAGGAGGAAGAACTCACTCCGCATGAGGCTCTCGTTGCGGAGTTCATACCACCAGAATTGGTCGAAGGTGTGGGAGAGATGCTGGACTTTGATGCCCAGTCTGTAACGCTCACCTGATTCTCGCAGAGGCGCCGGTCTTGACTGGGCGACTACCGTATCTTCAAAGGTGATGTGTAGCACCCGGTTGGCTCTTTGGGCTGGACCTCTGTGCACTGTATGCCTGACGTGTAGTGTAAGATGTCTTACGTAAGTGAATGCCGAGCTCTCCATCTGCCTCGGGGCAGGGTGCTGTAACCAGTTTCTTCACTGGATAGGTAGCGCAGGCCTCTTGACTTCAGAGGACTGCTGTCCGTCGTTTACTGCACGAACGGTAAGTTTCGAGCCATTCAAATGTCTTTAAAGTCTTTAGTAATGATGTCTCTTGTTTTGCAGGGTTCCGGCGATGGCGGATGACGGGCTGAAGTGAGTTGAAGATGGAGCCCGTGTGATGAATAGAAGCGCCTGGAAGCACGTAAGTAAGCGCTTGTTGCCTGCTTCACTATGCGCTCTAACTGTCTTTTTATTTTGCAGGTACGAGTTCGGAGCGGCTGCAGGGTGCCGGAATACCCACTGGATTAGATGTGGAAAGGAGTCATGGCACGTGAGTATTAAAGTTCCCCAATGTCTTTAAACGCACCTTGTTTTGTCTTTCAGATGCGGGATGCAGCGCCGAAGAGTAGGTAAGCCTTTGCCTTTCAGATGCCGGAATGCTAACCTGTTCTTTCTTGTCTTTATAGGTGTTGCTGAAGACTGGATTCAGGATGGTAAGCCTTTGCCTTTCAGATGCCGGAATGCTAACCTGTTCTTTCTTGTCTTTATAGGTGTTGCTGAAGACTGGATTCAGGATGGTAAGCCTTTTTCCTTAGGCCCAGGACCGGATGCAGAAGACACGATGAGCGTTCTGCTGCAGAGGTTGCAGAATAACACAAAGCAAGATTCATCCACCGGGTGTGGTTTAAATAGCCTCCTGTAGTGCTTAGGTGTCTCCTTCCACAGCCACGCCTAAGTAAGAAAAGAGTTCCTGGTAAGAAAAGAGTTCCTGCCTTCCAGAAGAGTTCCAGTGTTCTGAATCTAGGGAGTGGCTCCAGCCCCACCCAACAGGAAAAGTAGTTCCAAACAGAAGAGGATCAGAGGCTCAACTGGCAGGCAAGTAAGCAGCATGGTCTGCTGAAGGTAAGTCCACCCAAGCATTATGAGCCCGGCGCTTCCAGCGCTGGGACTGGGCATATTTATGAGCCTGGTGCCACTGGCGCCAGGACTGGGTCCAAAAGGTCCCAATTGGGACTGGTTGGCACTCGGAACCTGGGTTATGGATCTGCTTCCAAGGGAGTTGGGAAAACCCTGACCTTTTGGAAGCAGAGATCATGACAGTACCCCCCCTCAAGGCCCCTCCCAAACCGGGCTTCTCCGGGGGTTTTGGCTTGTCAGGAAATGTTCGGTGAAATCTTTTGATTAGGCGAGGAGCGTGGACATATTCAGCAGGTTCCCAGGATCTCTCTTGGGGGCCGTAGCCTTTCCAGTCAATTAGGTAGAATAGTTTAGATTTGGAGATCTTGGAGTCCAGAATGCTTTTGACTTCAAACTCGAGTTCTCCATCCACTAGGATAGGTTTTGGAGATTTGGTTAGTCGGGTTTGAGGTTGCACAGGTTTTAATAGAGAGACGTGGAAGACCGGATGTATCTTCATGTGCGGGGGCAAGTCCAACTTGACCGCTACTGGGTTTACTATGGTAGTGATGGAATAGGGACCAAGGTATCTTGGGTTGAATGTGCGTGGCCCTTTTAGAGATAGATATTTGGTGGATAACCAGACTTGATCCCCTACTTGATAGTGAGGGGCTTCCTTCCGATGTTGATCTGCTCCTTTCTTGTATTGTTCTTTAGCCCTTTGAAGGTGAGAAACAGCTTCCTTAAAGGCTTGGGTGATTGTAGAATGCAGGTAGTCTACTGCTGGTGTTTCAAGATCTTGGAGGGGATCCAACTCCGAGGTTCGAGGGTGACTGCCGTACAAAAGAAAAAACGGGGTTTTCCCAGTTCCCGAATGGACAGAGTTATTGTAGGCATACTCGGCTATCCAAAGGATATCTTTCCAAGTTTTTTCAGTTTGTTGCAGCATGCAGCGTAAATACTGTTCCAGAGTTTGATTGGTCCTCTCGGTTTGTCCGTCGGTCTGAGGGTGGTGACTGGTCGATAGTCTCACATCAATTTGAGCCGACCGACAGCAACTTCGCCAAAAATGAGAAATAAATTGACTACCTCGATCCGAAATTAGAACCGAAGGAAAACCGTGCAGTCGGACGATGTTTTCGAGAAATTCCCGGGCTAGAGTTGCTGCTGTTGGCAAGCCTTTGAGCGGAATGAAATGCGCCATCTTGGAGAATAAGTCCACGATTACTAGAATCGTATTGTATCCAGAGCATGGAGGTAGATCGGTGATGAAGTCCATAGGAAGCGTATGCCAAGGGCGAGGTGGGATGTCAATAGGGCGTAAGAGGCCTGCTGGTCTTTCCTTTTGACTCTTGTTTTGGGCGCATACTCCACAGGACATTATAAAGTCTCTGATATCTTTTTTCCAAGACGGCCACCAGAAGTAGCGCTTGATCTTTTCTGAGGTCTTGGCTATACCGGGATGACCTTCCATTAAAGAGTCGTGATAACAAGAGATTACTTTTTTCTGTAAATCTGTGCTGGGTAGGTATAATCGTTCTTGGAAATACAATAAGTTGTCCTTTACTGCAAAGTCCTTTCCCTGCAGATGCCAATTCTGTATGTCTGCTGGAGTTACAAGTTGCCTGGCTTTATCCTTAACTTCCTCTATGGATTCTGTGGCGATTACACCCAGAATTCTTTGTTCGGGAATGATTGGTACAGGTTTAGGGTTGACCAAGTGTTCTTCCACTCCCATCCGAGAAAGGGCATCGGCTTTACCGTTCTTTGTACCAGGTCGATAGGTAATTATGAAGTCAAACTCGGCAAAGAATAATGCCCAACGGAGTTGTCTAGAGGATTGGGCTTTTGCGGTCTTCAAATATTGCAGGTTTCGGTGATCCGTAATCACAGTAACGGTGTGTCGGGCCCCCAGCAGATAATGCCGCCAAGCCTTAAAGGCAGACTTGATAGCCAGAAGTTCCTTGTCAGTAATCGTGTAATTGATTTCAGGAGGCGAGAATTTGCGGGACCAAAATGCCACGGGATGCAACTGATTGGTTACCTGGTCCTTTTGTGATAGAACTGCCCCCATGGCAAGGCTTGAAGCATCAGTTTCCACGATGTAGGGGAGTTCGGGGCGAGGGTGTTTTAAGATTGGTGCAGAGATAAATTTAGTCTTCAAATCCTGGAAAGCTTGTTCCGCCTCGGTAGACCATTCAAAACGTTTGTTTTTCTTTAACAAGGCAGTGATGGGCTGGACTATTCGAGAGAATTCGGGGATAAACCTGCGGTAAAAGTTAGCGAAGCCTAACATGCTTTGCACACCTTTTACAGAGGATGGTGATGGCCATTTGAGAACTGCATCGACCTTCTTTGAATCCATACGCACTCCGCCAGGTGATAATATGAATCCCAAGAATTCAACTTCAGTCACGTTGAAAACACATTTTTCCAACTTAGCGAAAAGTTTGTGTTGACGCAATCTTTCGAGGACCATTTTCACGTGTTTCCGATGTTCAGATTCCGATGAAGAATAAACGAGGATGTCGTCAATGTAAACAACAACACATACATCTATGAGCTCTCTGAGGACATCGTTCATAAAATATTGAAAGGCGGCCGGGGCATTGCAAAGTCCGAAGGGCATGACCTGATATTCAAATAGCCCATACTTGGTGCGGAAGGCCGTCTTCCATTCATCGCCCTCTTTTACTCGTACCAAGTGGTAAGCTCCTCTAAGATCCAGCTTTGTATATATGCATGCTTTTCTGACTTGGTCCAGGAGTTCAGGGATCAAAGGTAACGGATATCTATTCTTAACGGTGATCTGGTTCAGGGAGCGATAATTGATACAAGTTCTAAGGTCTCCTTCCTTTTTTGGAACTTAGAACAAAGCTGAAGAAGCAGGGGACTTGGAAGGACGAATAAACCCATTTGCCAGGTATTGATCCAGGTATTGTCGAAGGTGAAGGTTCTCAGGCTCGGTGAGGGCATAAATTCTACTACAAGGAGGAGTAGATCCAGGTATCAGGTCTATCTGGCAGTCATAAGACCTATGAGGAGGTAGAGAGTTAGCCTGATCCTTTCGGAAAACATCTTGGTATTCTAGGTATTCGGGAGGTAACTGGGGAGTCTCTGAAGAAATTGCGGCCAGTGCAACACCAGGTGGAGGGTGACAAGTAGAGACACATTCTGGAAACTCGACCGTTCTTGCTCGCCAATCGATCAGAGGATTGTGTTTCTCTAACCAAGGTATTCCTAGAATAATCTGAAACTGAGGGGCCTTGATCACATCGAACACGATCTTCTCATGGTGTCCATCTTGACTTACTAGCGTCACCTCTTGAGTGGTATGCGTTACTGGCCCGGAGGCTATCTCCGTACCATCCACCGTAGTAATGACGTCCTTTACAGCCTTGGGACAAAGAGTTAGATTCATCCTCAAAACCATTTCATAATCCACATAATTGCCGATGGCACCGCTGTCGACGTAAGCTTCAATTGCATGTAATCGATCCGGATTATCAGGGCTAATGAGGACCATAGGTATCACGAAATGCGAGGTCACGGAACTGGTTTTCACGCTCGGCAAGAGGACCTCTATTCTTGTCGGGCGAGGTCGTTTCCCTGCTCAGAGTTTGTAACTTTGGTAACTGCAGCTCCTACTGCCTTCTTGGCAGGTTTCACCGGACAGTCTCGAAGAAAGTGCCCTGAGTTTCCGCAATATAGGCATAATTGCAACTGTTTCCTCCTTTCCCGCTCCCTTTGTGTTAGAGGACCTTTCAGACCCCCTATTTGCATGGGTTCCCCGGAGTCTACTCCTTTGGAAGGAGTTGGCGGTTTGGAAAATACTCGAGCATCAAACTTGGAACGATCGGCCTTCCTGTTCTGCAGCCTGTGATCTATTTGAACGACCAAGTCTATATAATCCGAACAGTCTTGTGGGGGATTCACTACTTGGGCTAAAACGTCTTTGAGCTCTCCACGTAGACCTCTATAAAACAGCGTAATCCTTTTGTCCTCAGGCCATTGAGTTTCCACTATTAGCCTATTGAAAGATGCAATATAAGCCAAAAGGTCTTGATTACCCTGTCGCAATGAAAGAAGCTCATTGTCCAAGGCCTGCCCCTGTGAATGTCTTGCGAACAGTTTTTCCATACTAAGCTGAAAGACTTGAAAATCATGGAGAACCGGATCATCTTGATTAACTAGAGGGATCGACCAGTCTGCCGCATTGCCACTAAGGTACGAAAGTACAAAAGCTACTTTTGCTTGATCAGTTGGAAAGGCTGCTGGCCGGCATAAGAAGTGCAACCGGCACTGATTGATAAATACTGCAAACCTCTTTGGGTCACCAGAAAATCGTTCGGGCGGAGCCAGAGGTACATTCCCAGGTAGGTTGATCTGCACTGGATTCATAGAGGATGTTGAAGGAAGATTTGCCCCTGATGCGGGTAACGGGGTCTGTCCGGCTTGTGACTGTAGCACTTGTCTAGCAAGATTGTCTGTTCTCTCCTTGGAAATAATTAGTTCCCTTCTTAGAGCATTCGTTTCCTGACGAGCTGCATGCACTTCTGCCCTTAGTTCCCCAAGTAACCGGGCTAGGGGGTCAGTATCCGAGGTTTCCATAGCGCCTGGGCGAGAGTTTTGCGGTAGGCTTTGTGTTCTGTAACGCTCACCTGATTCTCGCAGAGGCGCCGGTCTTGACTGGGCGACTACCGTATCTTCAAAGGTGATGTGTAGCACCCGGTTGGCTCTTTGGGCTGGACCTCTGTGCACTGTATGCCTGACGTGTAGAGTAAGATGTCTTAGGTAAGTGAATGCCGAGCTCTCCATCTGCCTCGGGGCAGGGTGCTGTAACCAGTTTCTTCACTGGATAGGTAGCGCAGGCCTCTTGACTTCAGAGGACTGCTGTCCGTCGTTTACTGCACGAACGGTAAGTTTCGAGCCATTCAAATGTCTTTAAAGTCTTTAGTAATGATGTCTCTTGTTTTGCAGGGTTCCGGCGATGGCGGATGACGGGCTGAAGTGAGTTGAAGATGGAGCCCGTGTGATGAATAGAAGCGCCTGGAAGCACGTAAGTAAGCGCTTGTTGCCTGCTTCACTATGCGCTCTAACTGTCTTTTTATTTTGCAGGTACGAGTTCGGAGCGGCTGCAGGGTGCCGGAATACCCACTGGATTAGATGTGGAAAGGAGTCATGGCACGTGAGTATTAAAGTTCCCCAATGTCTTTAAACGCACCTTGTTTTGTCTTTCAGATGCGGGATGCAGCGCCGAAGAGTAGGTAAGCCTTTGCCTTTCAGATGCCGGAATGCTAACCTGTTCTTTCTTGTCTTTATAGGTGTTGCTGAAGACTGGATTCAGGATGGTAAGCCTTTGCCTTTCAGATGCCTGAATGCTAACCTGTTCTTTCTTGTCTTTATAGGTGTTGCTGAAGACTGGATTCAGGATGGTAAGCCTTTTTCCTTAGGCCCAGGACCGGATGCAGAAGACACGATGAGCGTTCTGCTGCAGAGGTTGCAGAATAACACAAAGCAAGATTCATCCACCGGGTGTGGTTTAAATAGCCTCCTGTAGTGCTTAGGTGTCTCCTTCCACAGCCACGCCTAAGTAAGAAAAGAGTTCCTGGTAAGAAAAGAGTTCCTGCCTTCCTGAAGAGTTCCAGTGTTCTGAATCTAGGGAGTGGCTCCAGCCCCACCCAACAGGAAAAGTAGTTCCAAACAGAAGAGGATCAGAGGCTCAACTGGCAGGCAAGTAAGCAGCATGGTCTGCTGAAGGTAAGTCCACCCAAGCATTATGAGCCCGGCGCTTCCAGCGCTGGGACTGGGCATATTTATGAGCCTGGTGCCACTGGCGCCAGGACTGGGTCCAAAAGGTCCCAATTGGGACTGGTTGGCACTCGGAACCTGGGTTATGGATCTGCTTCCAAGGGAGTTGGGAAAACCCTGACCTTTTGGAAGCAGAGATCATGACACAGTCCAGTGAGTGTTGAAGCGTAGTTGTTGAGGACGTGTGTGTTTCACTTGTGGGATGTGTTGTGCATGATTGCTGCTACATGTGACGTGTACATGGTTCTGAGGTGTAAGTAATGCAATGCTACCGTCATGCATGTCTCCTCTGCCTGCATGCGGGACTCCATGTGGGCATGCTCCCTTGCCCCTCCTCCGCCACTCTGCACCCCAGTTCCACCTTTGCACTGGTCTGCTACATTCTTGCCAATGTGTAGTTTCTTGTTCATGTGTCCTGTGTAGATGCTAACTTCCAGCTTAGAAACTGCCAGACATATGCCGTGTGGTACAGCCTTAGTACTTGATGCAGGGTATCCCACTTGTACTGTGCATGGGTCAGATGTCCCGCAGGGACATGAGTGCCCATTCATGCTCCATGTGCATTGCACGCATGCCCCTATGTGTCCTTGACTGGATGATCACTGTAATATGAGTCCTTGGTTACATACATTGCCTGCCATATTATCGGCCTCCCCATGTCAACTGTGGCTCAGTCCTGCGTTGCACACATGTTTAGGCAATGACAATCTGTGTGGCTCACAGGCCTCAGCCTGTTCAATGGCCAATGACTCTGTCCAACTCTTGTCGTGTCTTCTTCACACGTGGCTGGCCTCCGGATCTTCCATCATGTGTCCTGCCCACTGTCCCAGCATCATTAGCAGTGTTGTAATTTGATTCACATTAAGCTGTTGATGCCAGTCAACACTGCTTGTCAATACACAGGTGTATGGGCAGCCTTTTGATACCATGCTAGGCATCCCTGCTTTGGTACTGGGGTGGAGGGGTGCTTGGCTGCTAGACATGGTACACATTGAATACACAATGCACGTGATGTCTGAATTTGACATTGCACTGCCTTCACATTTCCTGGCACACACCATGGAGTGCTTGTACATGTAGGTAGTGAGTGGCGTACACATTTTCAGCACTGCATAGACCCACTTCCATGCAAACTGCCACCTTTCAACAGGTCTGATCACAGTGGCTATTCTAAGTAGACCCAGCATGCATGCCAGGTCATATGTTGTGTGTCACATGTCTGCCGGATGCCTTTGCTGTCGGTGTGTGTGTGTGTTGTGTGCTTCTGACATGTGTAGTGACCTTTTCCTCTCTATTTTTCAGGTGATGACGCAATGGATGCAGAGGATGGTGTTGTCACGCCAGACACAGGGTTGGTAAGACCACATCAACCCGGCACTAGTGGGGGTCGTGGGGTGGTAGGCCACGAAACCCCCCAAGTGCTGCAGTCCATCCTGTCTCTGGCTGCCTATGAGTCCAGCCTTGATGACGACTCTGACGTCCATGTTGAGTTGGATGACCATCAAGTCCATGTGTCAGGGGTGAGTGATTCTGATGTGGACACTCCTCTGTCTGCGACACCTGCACTGAGGGATCAGACAGTCTTGGTTCCTCCGCCTGTGGTGGATCGGGACGCAGGGTCACCCTCCACACCAGTCACTGATGTGCCTGGGACATCACGTCGACGGGGGCATGTAGTCGTGCAGCCGCAGGCGGTGCCAACACAGCGAGGACCTCCGGTCCTTGGGTCCCGCAGGGGTCAAGCCCGGCAACGCGGTCGCCGCGCGCAACCGCTGTATACTGAGTGGGAGCAAGACATGACTGCCAATTCCGAACGGCAGGGGGCAGCAATGGAGAACATCGCTGACAGCATGGAGCGTGTGGCCCGATCTGTGCTCCCCCCTGCTAGGCAGGTGCTTCTCCAGCAGCAGGCGGCACGGTCCACGGCCCGCTCGCTCAGGCTGGGCATGGCGGCCTCAGACAGGGCACGCTAGGCTGAAATGTCGTCTCTGCGTCAAGCAATTGCTGCTCACGCAGAGGCGCACATGGATGCCCTGAGGGAGGAGTATGCCTCCCTCAGATCCACTCTGGGTGTCCTTATGATGTCCCAGAGGCAGCAGGCAGAGGAGAGGTTTGCACAGCTTGAGCGCACCATCTCGGCTGAGCTACAGGCTTGCCGGGAGGTGCAGCGGTTGTCCAGCCAGGCCTTGCAGGAGGAACTCCGTGTTACACGTGCTACCTTGCAAGAGGAAGCACGTGTATCACGTGAGGTTCTGCATGCAGACCTATGTAACATCGCCACACAGAACCAGGCTCACCTGTCCGGCAGACTTGCTGCCGATGAGGGGCAAGCTGCGGCTAGGCGTGGCCAGGCTACTGTGCCACGTCCTCCTTTCCGGGATGAGCCAGACTCGGACGACCATCTATCTCCCACATAGGTCGTGCTGTGCAGGCGTTGAGCCCATGGAGGTATTTTTTTTTGGCTCAGCATCATCGCATGTGGATGTTGAGCAGCACCCTGTACCTCCCCCCTCCTGGGTGCCTCCCCCCCCCCGGGTCGTATGTGGCCATTTTTGATTTTTCGTTTAGTTTAGTTAGTTAAGTTTCTGTTTGATAGTTAGTTTAAATAGGTAATGTAGGTTTTCCATAGTTAGTGTAATTAGTTAATAGTTGAGTTAGTTTAAAATTTGTAGTCTATTGTGCTTTCATGTGACAGTGCGGTGCCTTGTGGTTTTTGAAGGCATCCACTGTCTGTTCCAGCTGGGCCCTTCATGGTTGTCTTGTGTATGTGTTTGCTGCTTGGGTTCCTTGACTCACATATGCCACTCCTGCCTCCCTTATCCATGGGCTCGCAAGGATGGTTCGGTGTTACAGAATTTTACACAAGGGCTTTGGACTGTCATATCTGTGGCATGTCTGGTGCTTTGTGACTTGTGTTGACACCCCTAGTGGGGATGATTTAGGTGTAATTGTCCACTGTTCAGCTTTTGCTAGATGGGGTGTGTCATGATTAATGTGGACATTGATTGCTATGCATTGTGTATTATGTCTCATTTCTTTCCTGTACACGTGCCTGTTGCAATTCATGCTGTAGATAGTGTTCCACACTTTGGAAGTCAAAGACGGACTGATGGTGTGATTTGTGATGTGACTCTCTGACATGGTCAAGTAATGAGATGCCTGATGAGACACACACAGATCACTTTGATGCATTAATCATTTGTTTCATGCACTTTCTGCAGGGGGATGAGGCACCAGAGCACCTTTGCCAGCAGACATGGCCCATTGGACGACGGAATTCCTGACCCGTTTGTTGGTGCCCACATGCACATGTGTGCACGAGCAGAGCCACAGTGATTGCAGACCCACATCCTAGAACTGCTGACATGTTCCAAGGAACTCCAGGCAAGGTGAGCATCACAGGGGGGCCACGACACAGCAAAGCTTGCACCAGGCGAGTTGCACATGCAGGCTTAGTCACAGCACTGAGGGTGAGCTTAGACGAATATTGGTGTTGAAGCACACAATGCAGCTCAGATGTGTTTGTGGACTGATGGCTGTTGATAGTAGGGTTGTCTGGGACACATGCAGGGGCAGTGGCACATACCCTGCGGTACACCAAGGTTCATTGAGGCACTTGTATCAACCATGTAGCCTTCAGAGACATGGAAAGGGGCAGCTCACAGGGACATACAGCAAGGGACATACTTGGGTGCAGTGCATGTCTATTCCACTTACTTCATGATAAATGCACTGCCAACTTTATTTTGGTCATGGTGGTACGCAACTTGCTCTGTAGTCATGGCTTGCCATATGGGTCTGTCTGCTTACCCAGGGAACATTGCATGTTGTGTGAATTGTGACACATTGGTGTTCCATTTGCCACGCACCCACCAGCGCCTGACTCACTGCATTGACTGTGTATGACCCGTCACAGGGGTGATGTTATATATGGGTACGAAGCATCGAGCACTGATTGTCTGTTTGTAGAGTAGTTTGTTGCTATGGGGCATGTTTTGTGTTGTGTTTTCGTGTAATTGGCACATACAGGTTGTTGACTGTGTCTCTCTTTGCAGCATTGGAGTGCTCCTGTAACCGGCCCTGAGAGTGCGCAGGCAGGAGGCCAGCACTCAAAACCAGAGCTAAGTGTCTTGTTGTTTTCCTTACAAACTGCCCTGCATAGGCTTGCTGGGGAGTGTACTGATGCACGGATGTATGTGTGGTCCTATTTGGTATGTTTTTTTCCCTAATCACCCGTGATCCTATGCAATTATGAAACCTGTACCCTCTACCCGGTGTTCCTGCTTCCCGTGCCTATCCAAGCAACGTTCCCTGACCCTCTTTCCCCACTGGGGTTGCGGATGCCTGTGTAAGCCCCGAACTTGCAGGCGCCAAAACCCTAGAGGGGGTGGTTGGTTCGTACCACTCCTGAGCCTGGACTACAGAATGTCATGACAATGATGTCCAAGTTTGTTTGGATTGTGTATGTGTTCATGCAGGTTGTACATTTTCGTGCATTCCCTAGTTTCATGTGTCATTCCTCCTCCCCTCACCTGCCACTCATTCCAGTCATCCAGTGTGTCTACACCTGTCCCGACTGCATATCCCTGAACCTCATTCCCCACCATGATCTCAGGGGCCTGTGTGAGTTTGACCTTGCAGGCACCCGGGACATGGTGTGGGTGGTTGTTTCATGAGACTCCCGCGCCTGTACAGGGGACCTGTGACAGTACACATCCATTCATTGTGCGTCATCCTATGTCATGTACCACACATGTCTCACATCCTGTCGTGACATTGTTCTGCTGTGCTACCTTGGTTGTTGCATCATTGTGGTAGTACTTGGCGTTTGTGAGGTACTGCTACGTCAAGTCATCTACTGGAGGGTGTTTGGGTTCGTTTTCATGCCTTGGATTTTGTGATTTTGTAAATGAGTGTGGATTCTGAGGGTTCAGGCATCTTTTTACACACAAGGTGGGAGATGGACACGAAGGGTAAAGGTGATCCTGTGGCCAGGTGGAAATGAGGGTTGGAGGCTCCATGACCCAGGTGCAGTTGTTCAGCGGGTCATGGTCATTTGCGCGGGAGGGGGGGGTTGTTGTTGATAGTTGCATTGCCCTGCAGTGTGATGGGAACTCTGACATTGTAATGTTGTTGTCCTATGTACATGTTGTGTTCTGCTGATCAATGCCTGTTCATGTGTTGTGTTTTCCTTTCAGGTGCGAGGGGATAGTTGTGGTTTGACATGCTGGGGTGTACACATGGTGGATGTTCACATGTGATGTGTAGGGAACACTGATGGACACTTGAGTGCACATGCATATGTGGAGTGCATGTCCCTGCAGAACCACACACTTGCACTCGGATGCACTCCATGTACTCCCACCCTTGCATATCCACGTGTACACTGTTTGCCTTCTGGTGCCCACTGTGTCCCGGCAGCACATGTTCTGTGACCGATTATGGTTCCAGTACATGCCAAATTTGATGTTTGATGTAGTCTGTCACTTAGATGTGATGCTCAGGGTGTGCATCACACGCAATGGCTGTTCACTGTGCTGTGCGCTGAGCAGTGTGATGCAGGAGTGGGACACTGCACACATGAGCTGCAGTGTTGATTTTGCAATGCATAATGTGCATATAGACAGGCATTCATTGTGATGTTACGTCTACGACTGTTGCAATGCATTTGGAAACGACTTATTTTGGGTGGGACATTTTGTTGGTCTGTCATTTCATCTGATTCCGGGTCAGGCATCATTGTCCGATGCCACTGTACATTTAGGACATGGCAATGTGTACCTTATTGTTACTGCGTCAGTGTATGGGTATTGCTTGCCATGTCATGTTGATGTTTGGGAGGGTTTGAGTGACATGACAGTGATGGCCATGGCCTGTTTTGCAGGTGTGTGTGATGCACACCTTGCATGTCCAGGTCATCCGCTTCTCAGAGCAACTAGCTGGGGGTAGGTTTCTCTCCGCAGCAGGGCCCTCCCCCTGGAACAGACTTCCTGGCTGACTTGAACTTGAGGGGAACCATCTCCAGTTCTGGAAGCACCTCAAGACCTTCCTCTTTGCTTCTGCTTACTCTCTGCCTCTCCCTTGCAGAATTCTTCACTGGAACTGCACAGGAGCTGCTACTGGGACACTCTCACCAACCTCGGTCCCTGGCCCAGCCACTGTCCACTTGCACTGCCACCCTGGCAACCCCTGCACTGCAGTACTGTCTCTCTATCCCTACAGCCCTCCCTTCCCAGCACTTGTCTGCACTTATCTTTGCAGTTGCCACCAGGCGACCTATGTATTATTCTTTTGGCCTACTTCCCCTGTACTGGACTCCCCCCCACCCTTCCCCTTGCACTTTTCCCTTCCCCCTACCCCTGCACTTGCACAATCTCAATGACACCTGGCCTAGTAGTACCGTTCTCTGTGTTCCCTTGTTCCCCCCCCCTGCCTCATTGGGCCTTGGAATACTTGTGTATGGCCCATGTCATGTCACATGTCATATGTGTGCATTTTGGTTGCACAGGATAGCTTGTGTTTAAGTAGCTAGGGATGCAGACGATGTGGCACTTCCATGGCAACTATCTCAGGGTGGTAGGGTTGTGACAGTTGACTGTCACTTTGTCATCATCGATTGTCACCTGGTATGTGCCAGGCCTGTGTGCACTCCGCAGGGGTGGGAGTTTAGGTGGAAAATGTGGCCACAAGCTGGGTCCGGGCTTCCTCGCCACATGCCCTGTCCCCTCCCATGGGCAGCGCCTGTGCCTGTGGTTGGGGATGTGGGGGCACCACCATGTCCACCGGGACGCCCTGCCGTGTTGCAACATTGTGCAGGACACATGCTGCCACAATGATCCTGCACACTACTGGTGGTGCATAGAGTAGTTGCCCACCAGAGCGGTCAAGGGAGCGGAAACGTGACTTGAGCACTCCGAATGTGCGCTCCACTATGCCCCTGGTTGCAATATGGGCGGCGTTGTATCTTACCTGGGGTGGTGTGGTGGGGTTCCGGATTGGCGTCATCATGTGGTTGCTCAGAGGGTAGGCACTGTCCCCTGGGGAGGTGATAATAATTGAGATTATTAGGGTTGGAATATTTGTCTGTGTGTGACTTGCATGCATGTGCAAGGGCATTTGTACTGACCTAGGAGCCATGTGTCGCCATGCTGCCCAGCTTCCAGGGCCCGTCTCAGGGCGGACATTCTGTATATGAAACTGTCATGGGTGGAGCCAGGGTAGTTTGCATAGACAGAGGTGATGATTCCCTTTGCATCGCATACCACCTGTACATTGATGGAATGCCAGTGCTTGCGGTTTCGGTAGATGTGCTCAGTGGCCCTAGGTGGACGTAGGGCCACATGGGTGCAATCTATGGCACCAAGCACTTTGGGGAAGTGTGCCACCCTGAAAAAATCCAGGACAACGGCCTGCCTTTCTGCGGGTGTTCTGGGCATGTATATGTGCCTGCGGACTGAGGGGCGCGCTGTCATGATTGCCAGTACCTGGTGTAGGCAGCGTGACTGCGTGGCCTGTGAGACCCCCCCCACTATGGCAGTGGTCCGCTGAAACGACCCAGTGGCCAAAAAATGCAAGACATTGAGCAGCTTCTCCAAGGGGCTCAATGCTTGGGAGCAAAGGGTGGGGGATGTGAGGTCATCTTCCCACTCCCTGACCAGGTCTAGGATGATATGGGGTGGAAACCTATACCTGCCGTAGACCTGGTCGTCAGGCATCCCAAAAAGGCTTGTCCGTGGTGCAAAAATGCGTGCCCTGGCTATTCTCCTCCTCCTGCGGTGTCCCACAATCAGTGCAGCAACAAATGGGGCATTCATCGTCGCTGTATATACGCGTTTGTTGTTTGCGCGCACTTTTATGCTGTGCGCGGGCGCGGGACGCCTCCATGTGGGCGGACTCGTTGGTTTCCCGTATTCGGGTGTCATCGCGTGTGATCGGAGGGGAGCGAGCGTACACGCGATTGGCCTGGGTACGTGTGTTTCGGGGTGCGCGGGTAGTTCCACACGCCATTGGCCTGGGTACGTGTGTTTCGGGGTGCGCGGGTAGTTCCACACGCCATTGGCCTGGGTACGTGTGTTTCGGGGTGCGCGGGTAGTTCCACACGCCATTGGCCTGGGTACGTGTGTTTCGGGGTGCGCGGGTAGTTCCACACGCCATTGGCCTGGGTACGTGTGTTTCGGGGTGCGCGGGTAGTTCCACACGCCATTGGCCTGGGTACGTGACGCCATTGGCCTGAGTACGTGTGTTCCGGGGTGCCGTGAACTTTCACACGCGATTGGTTGAAATCCACGTGTGTTCTGTCATCACGTGCAATGAGGGATACTCCCTCGCACGTCACGTCACAGACGCGCTCACGCGCTGAGGGCCTTTGGTCCAATGAAAATGCGTATGCGTGCAGACGCGCTTACGCGCTAAGGGCCTTTCCTCGAATTACACGCTGACGTGCAGAATTTTCACGTGCCAAATCACTCAGTATCAAGCTGGCCACGCGTAAGCACACGGAAGACCACGCTCCTGCCCAGAAGGCCGAACTACTGCCCCCCAGAGCCCCGAGCACGCTCCCACCTGCCATCTGCTGCTGCCTGACTGCCTGCTGCCCACGTGCCCTGCCATTTGCTGCCTGCACATCAGCCAGGGGTGCTGTTGGTGTGACCACCCCTGCTGGAACCAAAGACTCCCGACTGGGATTCCATCGCTCCACAGCCCAGCCCCAGGACCCAGTTGCCCACCCACTCCTGCCTCTGGGGTTGTCATGTCGGGGCAAACTCCATCTGTGACCACTGACAACCCCCGGCCAGAGAGGCAGAGGGGCACCAGCTTCAGTGCCACCGAAGTTGGTGTCCTGGTGGAGCAAGTCCTGGGGCAGTATGATGCCCTCTTCGGAAGTTCCCGCGCCGACAAGGAAGGACGGACTCGGATCTGGACTGACATCGTGACTGCCATCAACGCGGAGGGGGTGGCAGTCCGCGACTTCCAACATGTCAAGAAGCGCTGGGAGGACTTCAGGTCCAGGACCCTGAACAAGGCCCGGCGCCTCTTGAAGGCAGCGGATGCCAAGGGGTGCCGGGGCCACTTGTCGGAGGAACAGATGAGGGTCCTGGAACACATATCCCCAGCGCTCCACGTCCAGGTCCTTGAGAGGCAGACCCGTCTGGAGTCGAGCGGTGAGTGTACATGCATCCTGATTGTGAGCAGTGCGTGTGGTGATTGTTCAGTAGTGTGCAGGTTGCACATCTGTTTGTATGGGGTCGAGTATGGGTGCGGGTGTACAGGTCCGTGGGGCTGACACATGCGAGGGCTGTAATGTGTGAGACATGGATGGTGCCTGTGTGTGTGGGCTTGCATGCCAAATGCAGTTGTGTGGGCACACAAGTTTGTATGAATGTGTATGTGAGTAGACATGTCCGTGATGTCACGCATGTATGTTGTTTTCAGCTGCATGTATCAGCGCTGTGTACATGTGCATGTGTGTGTATTTGACAAGGGTGCAACAGTGATGCAACATGGATGCATGTGACAGCGGTATGTGGAAGCCTGATGGGCAGATGTGACATGGATGCCCGTCTGAACACTGCGACACTTGCCAGAGGTGTACACATGCATGCAAGTGTGGTGGTGTGTGTACATGTGTGGTGCACTTCCTGTGTTGCATGTGATGTCTGGCTCACCTTTGGCTGCTCATGCTGTTGTATGTGTATGGATGGTGTTGGCAGTTGCGATATGGCTGTGGTATGGCTCGTGTGTGCGAGTTGTAATGACATGTGTGTTGGGGATCGTGATGACATGTCTGAGGTTTGCCAATGCCACTCATGTACAACTGTCATGTGTGTATGTGTCCATTGTACATTGCCCTGATGCGTGTGTTTTGTTTCTCCCTGTCTGCAGCGTCAACTGATGAAGAGGGCGGAGAAGGTGCTGTGGAGCACAGCAGCGGGGATCCCACCGCCAGCCGGAGACGCAAGGCCCGGCTCCCCTCCCATGTTGTCATCTCGTCGGGGAGTGAGGAGTCCGGTGCCGCGTCCCAGGCCGCAGCTGCCGGGGGGAGGTCCAAGAGGCGGAGGTTGCAGTTGGACTCCTCTGCAGCAGAAGGGGCAGCTGGGACCCCACAGGGCCCAACGGGGGAAGATGGCACAGAGTCATCCAGGTTGGTGGGGGGTTTGGTGGAGGAGGAGGCCGTGCAAGCACCAGAGACGGGGTCTGGGGGTGGGGATCCCACTGGTGCTAGTGGTGCAGTGCAGGACCAGGGACAGGAGGCAGCACCGGCCGCCGCGGAGGTGCCTGTGTGCAATCCTGTCCCTGATCCTGTCCCTGCATCATCTTGCACCAGCAGGGATGCCTATGTCCAGACCAGTTTTCAGGCAGGGGATGAGCTGACGTCAACTGGCCTTCCTCTGCCTGCGGACGTGGCTATCCAGGCCCGGGTTGAGCCTGTCCTGGCTGGTGTGGCGTTGCGTCAACGGGCCATGCGAGGTGACCTGCAGTCTTTTCATGAAGAGACTGCACGTCATCTCGAATGGCTCGTTGACCACGTCAGCCTGCTGGGACAGGTCACCCAGGCCGGATTCCTCCGTCTGATGGGGCTTGCCACGACCCCCTCCTCAGCTGGACCCCCTACGCGCCAGTCGTACTCTGTGCCATCTTCCCACCCATCAGTCACCTGGGTGCCCTGTGGAGCTGCCTCTGACGGTGCGGCCAGGCTGGTGGAGGAGGCATCCCTGCCACAGTCGGGAGTCGGACGTCCAGCAGGGGTGGCCACGTCAACGACTGCACCCCAGCCGGCGGAGGATGTGCAGGCAGCAGGAGGCAGTGCAGGGGCAGAGGCACAGCAGCAGCAGCACCATGGTGGGAGCCATGAAGGCACGGGGCCTTCGACATCGGAGGGGCAGGCATCGGCCGGAGGGCAGGAGGACCCAGGACAAAAAGTGTCTTCCGTGTGGCAGCGGTTGGGCCACGCCATAGATGCGGAGCGGCAGCGGGCGGAAGAGGCACGGCTCTCAATGGTCAGGGCGGAGAACTCCATGCAGAGGGCCCTGAGGCGGGCCGAGTGCCTCGAGGCAATCCGCAGGGGTTTGGAGGTGGACACGTCGACGGCCCTGCGGACCCTCGGGGCCATGGAGGAGGACCGCCTCCGGGACATTGAGGAGGAGTTCGATGATGCCCTGGCCTGGCACATCCAGAAGTGAGCCGTGGAACTAGCCCGCTGCCCTTGTACATAGTTATGTAGGTAGTGTTAGGTTTCATTTTTGTTTTTGTTTCATTTGGACCTTTTGGACATTGGCCACATTTTTGTATATATTTTTTTTATTAGTTAGTGTAGTTAGATAGGTTTCCTTTATTTTGTTGGGATAATGGACCCTGGCTTCTTGCATTGTACATAGTTGTAGACTTGTACATACTTTCTTTTTTAACATTCTCCATGGATCAATGGCTTTTATTTTTATTTCCCATTGGATTTTGTTTTGTGGACATTGACTTTGTACAACATTACTTTGGATTTCAATATATTTTTATTTTTTTTATTTTGAACGGACATGCTTCTTTTCATTTTTTTACATTCACATTTCTGTTTCTTCATTTTTGATTCTATTCATGTTTCCTTTAATACATTATTTTTTTGTTGAACTTCAATGTGTGGTATCTCATTGTTTTCATGCATTTCATGTTATGTGTTTTGAGATTCACTGACACCCATTGGGTGTATGTGAGGGACATGTGTTTGTTTCGGAACTTGCAATTGGTGTTCTGTGATGTGATTGCAAATTATGAGTGGGTGGATGCAATACTCGGGTGGGTGTTTTGCATTTGGGGGCTGACCATAGAGACCAGGGTTCTGGATTGTGATGACATGTTGGGTGGGGAACATGAGTTGGACATGGGTGGGGGCCTGATGGAGGCTGCCCCTGCACTGCTGGGGGGTGGGGGTGCAAGGGGACATGAGTGGGACATGGTTGGGGGCCTGCTGGCAGGTGCCCCACAGTGCTGGGGGGGTGGGGGTGCAGGGGGACATGAGTGGGGGCCTGCTGGGGGGTGGGGGTGCAAGGGGACATGGTTGGGGGCCTGCTGGCAGGTGCCCCACAGTGCTGGGGGGTGGGGGTGCAGGGGGACATGAGTGGGGGCCTGCTGGGGGGTGGGGGTGCAAGGGGACATGAGTGGGACATGGTTGGGGGCCTGCTGGCAGGTGCCCCACAGTGCTGGGGGGTGGGGGTGCAAGGGGACATGAGTGGGGGCCTGCTGGGGGGTGGGGGTGCAAGGGGACATGGTTGGGGGCCTGCTGGCAGGTGCCCCACAGTGCTGGGGGGTGGGGGTGCAAGGGGACATGAGTAGGGGCCTGCTGGGGGGTGGGGGTGCAAGGGGACATGAGTGGGACATGGTTGGGGGCCTGCTGGCAGGTGCCCCACAGTGCTGGGGGGTGGGGGTGCGAGGGGACATGAGTGGGGGCCTGCTGGGGGGGTGGGGTGGTGGGAGACATGGTTGGGGGCCTGGTGGAGGCTGCCCCTGGTGACTGGAGGGGTGGGGGTGGTGGGAGACATGGGTGGGGGCCTGGTGGAGGCTGCCCCTGGTGACTGGAGGGGTGGGGGTGGTGGGAGACATGGGTGGGGGCCTTGTGGAGGCTGCCCCTGGTGACTGGAGGGGTGGGGGTGGTGGGAGACATGGGTGGGGGCCTGGTGGAGGCTGCCCCTGCACTGCTGGGGGGTGGGGGTGCTGGGAGACATGGGTTGGACATGGGTGGGGGCCTGATGGAGGCTGCCCCTGCACTGCTGGGGGGTGGGGGTGGTGGGAGACATGGGTGGGGGCCTGGTGGAGGCTGCCCCTGGTGACTGGGGGGGTGGGGGTGCTGGGAGACATGGGTGGGGGCCTGGTGGAGGCTGCCCCTGGTGACTGGAGGGGTGGGGGTGGTGGGAGACATGGGTGGGGGCCTTGTGGAGGCTGCCCCTGGTGACTGGAGGGGTGGGGGTGGTGGGAGACATGGGTGGGGGCCTTGTGGAGGCTGCCCCTGGTGACTGGAGGGGTGGGGGTGGTGTGAGACATGGGTGGGGGCCTTGTGGAGGCTGCCCCTGGTGACTGGGGGGTGGGGGTGGTGGGAGACATGGGTGGGGGCCTGGTGGAGGCTGCCCCTGCACTGCTGGGGGGTGGGGGTGCTGGGAGACATGGGTGGGGGCCTGCTGGGGGGTGGGGGTGCAAGGGGACATGTGGCTTGGCTGGGGGGCATGCCCATGGTGGATGGGCTGCCTGCGGGACATGACCAGGGGTGCAGGGTAGTCCCCTGTGGTGTGGGCTGCCTGCAGAGGTCGTGGAGGGGGTAGAGGGGAGACCTGGGAGGACCCACACTGGCAATTCACCTCTTCAACTTCCCGCACACCTACGTAATACACTGCCCCACTCGCACAGGCCCAATCGCGTGTAGGATTTCTCGCGCACCCCTGAAATCCACGTACCCAGGCCAATCTCGTGTAGATTTTCTCGCGCACCCCTGAAATCCACGTACCCAGGCCAATCGCGTGTAGAATTTCTCGCGCACCCCTGAAATCCACGTACCCAGGCCAATCGCGTGTAGATTTTCTCGCGCACCCCTGAAATCCACGTACCCAGGCCAATCGCGTGTAGAATTTCTCGCGCACCCCTGAAATCCACGTACCCAGGCCAATCGCGTGTAGAATTTCTCGCGCACCCCTGAAATCCACGTACCCAGGCCAATCGCGTGTAGAATTTCTCGCGCACCCCTGAAATCCACGTACCCAGGCCAATCGCGTGTAGAATTTCTCGCGCACCCCTGAAATCCACGTACCCAGCCCAATCGCGTGTAGAATTTCTCGCGCACCCCTGAAATCCACGTACCCAGGCCAATCGCGTGTAGAATTTCTCGCGCACCCCTGAAATCCACGTACCCAGCCCAATCGCGTGTAGAATTTCTCGCGCACCCCTGAAATCCACGTACCCAGCCCAATCGCGTGTAGATTTTCTCGCGCACCCCTGAAATCCACGTACCCAGGCCAATCGCGTGTAGAATTTCTCGCGCACCCCTGAAATCCACGTACCCAGGCCAATCGCGTGTAGAATTTCTCGCGCACCCCTGAAATCCACGTACCCAGCCCAATCGCGTGTAGATTTTCTCGCGCACCCCTGAAATCCACGTACCCAGGCCAATCGCGTGTAGAATTTCTCGCGCACCCCTGAAATCCACGTACCCAGCCCAATCGCGTGTAGAATTTCTCGCGCACCCCTGAAATCCACGTACCCAGGCCAATCGCGTGTAGAATTTCTCGCGCACCCCTGAAATCCACATACCCAGGCCAATCGCGTGTAGAATTTCTCGCGCACCCCTGAAATCCACGTACCCAGCCCAATCGCGTGTAGAATTTCTCGCGCACCCCTGTAATACACGTACCCAGGCCAATCGCGTGTAGAATTTGTCGCGCACCCCTGAAATCCACGTACCCAGGCCAATCGCGTGTAGAATTTCTCGCGCACCCCTGAAATCCACGTACCCAGCCCAATCGCGTGTAGAATTTCTCGCGCACCCCTGAAATCCACGTACCCAGGCCAATCGCGTGTAGAATTTCTCGCGCACCCCTGAAATCCACGTACCCAGGCCAATCGCGTGTAGAATTTCTCGCGCACCCCTGAAATCCACGTACCCAGCCCAATCGCGTGTAGAATTTCTCGCGCACCCCTGTAATACACGTACCCAGGCCAATCGCGTGTAGAATTTCTCGCGCACCCCTGAAATCCACGTACCCAGCCCAATCGCGTGTAGATTTTCTCGCGCACCCCTGTAATACACGTACCCAGGCCAATCGCGTGTAGAATTTCTCGCGCACCCCTGAAATCCACGTACCCAGGCCAATCGCGTGTAGATTTTCTCGCGCACCCCTGTAATACACGTACCCAGGCCTATCGCGTGTGGGGACACCCGCACACCCCTGAAATACACGCTCCCCGCTCTGCATTTGCTGCTGCCCTTTGCGCTGGATTGGGGATTTTGATGGCTTTTCCCTGCGCAAGGGGCGTTCTTGGGGGCGTAACTGACGCTGCTGCAGGGTCGCTGCGCCACGGCTGGTTGTGGATGTTGGAATCCATGAATACGCTGTGCGCCTGAATGTGTTTCGGCGCACGCGGCTGGCGCAGACTACCGCACGCGCACACTGTGCGCCAGCCGCGTGCGCCACTTGTGCGCCGAATTCTATGAATTGGCCCCTCAGTGTCTTTATTTAGACCCACAGTGGTGCATCTGAGCCGGCATATAGTATGTGCTTCCAAAAGAAACTCTGGCCAACAAATTCTTTCGATTAGAAAGTCTGTCGAAATGGGAAATAAATAAATATTGGGAAAAAGCATCATTGGCCAATTATATAGAACATAGCATGATTCCTAGAGGCCTACACATACTTATATTTCCTGATTTCACTAACGCTGAGGATCAAGATCTCACCCAGGAATGGGAAGAGAACCTAACCCTGAGTTCTGAAAAAATGTTAAGTTATTGATCACGCACGCGGAACGCGAACATGAGAGGGTTTCCAGGCAAATTGACATTTTACGTAAAGAAATAGAAGACATGGCCAATCCTACTGCAGTAAAAGAAAATAACTTTGACAAAATGCACAGCATACTGAAAGATTATCAGGATGAAATTAAAATTCGCAAATTTCAAAATAAAATTCGGGATGAGAGAGACTAGAACAATGACAGAGTTTACACTTTTCAGGCAAAGTATGACAAAGACAACATTGGGCCTATGGTAAAGACACCCACGACAACACCTGTTTCCTCTGAGGTAGACTCTGAGGAAGAACACCCTAATCTAATAGAAGGCGTAAGGGGGTGGAATCCAATCCCTATCTTATCTCATCGCAGAAGGGGTTTTATGGCAGAAATTAAAAGATACAAGAAGGGAAATATCCCCAGTTATAATGCCACCACAAACAAACATGTACGTTTTGCTGTCCCTTTAGGGAGAGCTATCATAACAACCACCACATCGTCTGAGGAAGAAGAGGAAGAGCATCCAGGGACAGATACAGGGTGCAACATAAACAAACGACAGACAAGGTCCAGTCTCAGGAATCTCCAAGCCAAATCCATTCTGAAAACTTAGTTTGCAATTTATCCTCCAAATCACTTACCACGGCAGAGTTGTCTTTATTGAATAAAGGTTTGTCTTTCGCACCAAGTCGTGAGCCTGATCTCATTGATTTCCAAATAGACCTCTTCAAATTCATACGCAAGTTGAAACTCCACAAATTCTTTCATACTCAGGTCAAACAATACAAGTCCAGGAGTACTCTGTACTCTGCAAGTGAGCTTACCATAGCTGATAACGAGGATACTACACTGCTCATGTCCCTAACGGTAGACTCTAGCACCACAGAAGGATCAATACATCAGGAATTAGGCATTAGCTTAATTTGAAATTACCAGAACATAAACGGTTCTCTAAATTTGTACCACCATCCCAGAATGAGAATGTAATGCATACCTTCTATCAGGCTGTCACACAGGACTTACATTACTACATTGCTCATCGAAAGAACATACCTAATCGACATGACAATCTTTCCAACTCTGAAAAACAGGCACTAACCAACCTTATGCAGGATTCTAATATAGTCATCAAAGAAGCCGACAAAGGCAGGAATATAGTTATACTCAACAAATCTGACTATATTAGGATGGCTAATGACCATCTAGCCACCCCTGGTTCTACCAATGATTGACTGGGAATCCTACACAACAAACAGTAACTAATTTATTCACCCTTATTCAAAATTGGCACTCACGTGGTCTACTTACTGATGAAGAAAAACACTATCTGTATCGACCATTTCCGTTCATGCCCATGATGTATCTTCTGCCCAAAATTCACAAACAGTTCCATGAATTGCCACAGGTTAGACCGATTATGAGTGGTTTAGGATGGGCCACAGAAGGTCTGTCACAATATATTGACACTGCGATCAAAAGTATGGTTACCACGCTCCCATCCTATTTACAAGACACAACACACACATTACAAATGTTATCATCCATCAAATGGTCGGATCACTACTTATTAGCGAGATTTGATGATAAAGCATTATATACTGTAAAACAGCACAATTTGGCACTAGCCTCTATAGACTTTACCTTTATAACCATTCTGCCTCTTATACGGAACATGTATCTATGATTAAAGATTTCCTGGCGTTTACTTTAGAACACAATCAGTTCCTGTGTAATGGCCAATATTATGTACAAACTAGGGGAGTGGCCATGGGAGGCTAAGTATGCTCCATCATTAGCCAACCTCTTCATGGGGAACTTTGAACACCATTACATCTTCAACTCACATAAATTTAGGGACAACATTGTGGAATGGAAAAGGTACAACGATGATCTATTGCTCATATGGAATGGTACCATTGATACTTTTCAGGAATTCACAGACTATCTGAATGACATTACATTTGGCATTGAATTTTCTGGATACGCCAGCCCGACCCAAATAAAATTATTGGATCTAAGAATCAGCATTTCCAATCAGACCATACACACACAAACTTTGAGAAAACCCACGGCTGTCAATTCTATTCTTAATGCAAATAGTTGCCATAAGCGATCAGTCATTGACAATATTCCATTTGGTGAATTTTATCAAGCCCGCAGAAATTGTAGTACTCCAACGGTCTACAAAAACTAATGTGCATTAATTGAAGATAGGTTCAGGAGAAGAGGCTACCCAAGTAAATGTATCAAGAAAGGTATGCAACGAGCAAGTGACATAGCACGGGAGGACATGTTAACTGTCCGAGAGACTAATAAATCTACCAGTTATTCAGAAGTGCAGATCATGACCAGGTATGTGCAAAATACAGATTTGCTATATAAATTGCTTGTTAAACACTGGCACATTCTTAAGTTAGATCCAGATTTACGTTCTTATATATCAGAACGGCCCAGGTTTATTTTCACGCGCAATCAGACAATCAGAGGACATCTTTGTCCCTCTTTCTTAGCACCTCAGTCTGCTCCTGCTGAACAATTATCTTGGTTACCTCCTAAACTCAAAGGTTTTTTTAAATGTGGAATGCGCAATTTCTGTAAGTTCACAATATGCTCTGATTCCTTTTCTTGCCACAATGGTCTCACCATTCAAATACGTGATTTCATGAACTTCAAAACAAAATATGTATTGTATGGGATTCTTTGTGTATGTGGTAAGGTATATGTGGGTTCCACAATCAGGAAATTGCGAACCCGCATTAGAGAACATTTTTCTCATTTGAAAAGTCTGGATTCTAAACTGCCCATTTCCATCCATTGGCAAGAACACCACCAAATGGATGATGTGAAAGACATAAGGTTTATTGGTTTAATGCAAGCACGTGCTCGCCCGAGGGGGGGGTGACCGTCAAGCATTATTGCGCAAGCTGGAAGCACGTACTATATGCCGGCTCAGATGCACCACTATGGGTCTAAATAAAGACACTGAATTACATGTTTTTCTGTAAATAGGCAGTTGTGCGTGGTCTGCACATTGTGCTTCAGATGGACGAACATTACTCAATTAGCTCACTCATGTTGTTTTGACTTAGCAGCTAATTGCTAAATTTGTGTGGCACTGGTTGAGCCCAGTGCCGGCCGTACTGTCGGGACTGCGCCTGTCAGCTAATGATTTTAGAATTAGTTATATTAGTTGTGCAAATATTTTTACTTTTCTTTACTTTTGTTCAGTATTGATTGCCTAGTTAAGCACATTATGTAGCACGTTTCACTATGGGCACAGTTCTTGTTACATCTAACAATATGCATTCGACCTACATGATGTCAAATACAGACATCAGCGCTTTATTCATCGGTCTATAGACTTATTATCTATTAGATTGCGAGTTTCATGATCACGTGACTACGCATTAGCACGTGACAAGTTACGCATCAGGCAAGTATTAGGTGCCTTTCGCTAATTCATATAGAGTGGTTTGGACGAATGCAGTGCGACCTAGTTCACATCGGACGGTTCGCACTGACGTTAAAACATCACGCGTAAGGCAGCAATATTTGTGCAGTGTGTAAGATGCACCTCATACCGTTTGAACTTCTCAACACGTACGTCATTTTTTGTTGTTGGCTTATCAGATCATTTCATTTATGGATCATATTCCACGATTGTAATTGACCGAGTCAACGCAGCATTTGCACCGGTTCAAGTAATTACTACACAACCAACAGGTAATTCATTATTTGGCCAACCCCCTGCTTGGGTTATGGAGCGCATCATGACTTGTTGTGTATTCGAGCGAGTGTAGATGATTTTTACCATTTTCTACAGGGCACACAGGATCAGAGATCCTCCATTTCCAACTTTCAATCTACCATTGACTCTACTTTGATGCCCAGTTGATGGATAATGCTTCTTGGTGACATATCTTCTCAACACGTATTACTCTGTTTTTTCACTATAGAGTCACTATTTCGGCACGGCAATCGGTATCTTGCGCCATACACATAGGTCACATTAGTACACTATGGAGTAGGGGTGATATTAGCTCACACCCATACACTTAAAATGGCTGACGGGTGCAGTAGACAACACGACGGACGGTGGCACTGGGTTCTGGCTATTGCTACACACGTATCTATAATCCTTGCATGACCAATTGAGTATTCAATTTAAGATGTTAATCAGACCGCATGGCCTTAGCAGATATTAACAGTAATCCATTGTGATATGAGCATGTTGACAGGACTTCACACAAGATGACAGTTGTTAGTGGCTCAATGTTAGTGGCTCAATGTGTTTGTTTTTCTCCCTCCTGCTGTTGGGGCTGTATTTCACGATGACATGTTCCTGCACATTTATGCACATTTTGACTTGGTAATGTATTTATTGGAACACAATTGTTTTGCAATGCATTTTATGTCACCCCTGTGATCTATGCCCTTGATCCCACTTGTTTTGGTTTTTTTTAACATGAATGTTTCATGGTGAATATTGTGCAACGAATCAACATGGCTTTGCTTTTTGCATTTTGCATTGTTTGTAACACAGAGTTTTGCATTGAGAAAGACCCTTGAAGGTCGAAACACGTGTCAGCAAATTCCTCTGGCATTTGAATATGAATAAAACATCTTCCCAAGATCCGCTTGAGAATTACCTTTATGCTGACATTGGCACTCGTGATATCGCGATCTGTATTCCATTGGTGGTTGCTTTCAGAACTTGATCTAGCAGCGCATCTAACCAGTGGAAAAATAACTGTTTTTTGTTATTACTAAACACTGCCTGCCCCGTTCCCACACGAACACTTTCGCACAGCATGAAAGACAACGGACTAACACCAGAGCCATTTCCCTGACATGTCCCAATAAAAGGGTGAGGAAAAGACAGGCAATTATCCAGAATCATACACACCTGATGGCCCTTTCCCTTCTCCACAGGGATAAAAGGTGGAGCACAAGAGCATAGGATGAGCAAGGCAGACCGCACGACATGAGAGCTAACTCAGCACAGCAGTTCAAGAGGAGGAGAAAGACGGCGCATTTAGCGAGGGTGACAATGAGAAAAGTGACCCCTTTCCAACCAAGGCCTGTGAAACCTCTGCAGAAGGAATTATAAGAGCACGAACAATAGTCAGTGTGTGTTGCAGCAGATGTCTACGGCACGCAAAACCCACCTCCCCTGATAACCTAGTCCCGGGGAAGGATGCTGGTCTTGATTGTACAAACCTTGACTCCAAGGATAAAGAAAGGCAAACAGTTCATCACAGGCGGTGAGTCAAGGAGAGAATCGATAAGAAACCCAACTGTGTTGAACAAAAAGTAGCCAACAGCTAATTTGAACTTGGAAATGCTTAAAGATACGATTGAGGAAACAGGGGAAAAAGCAGCAACAGAGAAGGCCGGCACCACGTGGGTGCTCAGGCAGGAAACTCTGGGCGATTATCCGACGGTAGAAACTACCGCAACCAGAAGCCCTTGGGAAGAGGTGAAAAGAGGTCAAAGTGGTGATACAGGGGTCTTGTAAAATCATCTGTACTGTCGAAAGTATTTGACCGACAGATGATTGAGAAGCTAAGGGAAATTAATCCTGCTTGGTGAAATGAGTGCATGAACAGTGTGTTTAAAAGTTGGCCAGAGTAAACCCAACAGAGGGATGCTGACAAAAAGGGGCGAAGCTCGAAGAACTGTTTAAAAAGACATTAAGATTTGTGAAAGTTAGACAAGCCACAGTGAGCGCAAAGGAGGGAGGCAAACGTCTGAAAGGGGTCTGAGCCCGAAAGAGGGAGATCCGGGGTGGAAAGTCATCAACCAAAGTTAATTAAAAAAAGGAACTGGGGGGGGTAAACCGGGGGGCGCACAGGCAATGGCAGCCTGAAACTCATGCTCCGCCAACGGCCAGGTCGAACTGGGGATTGAGCCCCCCCCGGCACCCCCCCCGCAGAGAACGAAGGAGCCGACACGAGCAGTTAACCCCCGGGGCCCCCGCCGAGAAAAACAGCGGCTTCGGTAGCCCCCCGGAAGGCTTAGATCCAGAGCTGCGGCCTCGGCGGCGAAAACGCCTCAGGAGAGTTGGGCGGGGGAGGAGCAGTAGGCCGCCTAATCCAGAGGCCTACCTCCGCGCCGGGACTGGAGCCCCACGCGAGAGACCAGCAGAACAGCGAAACTGTCTCCCGCCGCTGACCGAGTAAAACACCTGCAGGCGCGGCGACGACCCTCTCCTACGGCCCCCGATCGGGCGGGGTGAACTGCTGAGGATCTGCGGAGGAGGGGTCCCTCCCACCTTTCCCCGGGCCTGATGACCACCACCACCATAGGCGGATCAGCACATCGCCCCCCCGGAGGGAACGAGGCGCCCCCCCTGGAGTGTGCAGTGGACCCCCGAAGACCCCCGCTCTGGGTGTGAGGCCCCCGCCTGAGGCTGGCGGGGCGTGTGCCCGCCCGACAGCATCTGCTCGAGCACCCGGGAGGCCCAGGAAGGGGAGAGCGAGTTATCAGTGGACCCGCCAGGTGCCTCTGTAGCCCCCGCAGGAGCGAGGCACACTTAACGGTAAGCCGGGCAAACGGATGGGCTGGCAGAGGAAGCTACAAAAATACCATTACCAAGAATCCAGGCCCCGCACTCTCAGCCCGCCCCACTACAGTGCAATGGCCCAGTCTGAAGCCTCGGCGCCCTCGGCGGAGGCAATGGAAAGGGGCTTTGCCTCCATTTTGCAGGAGATAAGAGACATGCGCTCGGACTTTGCCCAAAAGTTCGATAAAATGGGCCAAAGAATAGACAAAGTGGAGGATAGGCTCCTCCAGGTGGAATCCAGCCAGTCATCTTCAGCGACTCTGGAGGTGGAGATGGTCATGAGGTTATCTGCCCTTGAAAGACGGGAGGAGGAGAGGTCGAGACAAATGGACGACTTTGAAAACAGGGAACGGAGAAACAACCTCAGATTCTTTGGGGTTCCTGAGGCAGAGAGGGAGACGGAGCGAGAGGTCACTCGTGTGGTGCAAGACATTATAGCCCTCCTCTTCGAAGAGGAGATGACCACCGAACTCATATTTGACCGGGTGCACAGGGCGGGAGGACGAGCGGGTGGACCTCAATCGATTCTGGTCCGGTTCCACTATTACGCCGACAAGACTCGGGTGCTGGAGGCCACCAGAAAAGCTCAGGAAGTCACATATAATAATTCCCAGGTCTCCATCTTCCAGGACCTCTTCGCATATACGTTAGCCAAGCGCAGGATGTGCCGCCCCCTCACACACCTGTTAAAAGAGAAGGGGGTATGATACAGAAGGGGCTACCCCTTCTCTCTAACCTTTGAATACCTGGGCCAGCGGATGACGTTGACCACCGAAGAGGATATCAAGGGTGCCATCCAGGACTACGTGACGGACCCGGCCCCTCGGAGGCATTTTACCATCTGCATTTATAGTTCAATAAACACCCTTCAACTGTGATCACTTGTGTCCGTCTTTACTTTTACTACCATGAGTTCCTTACAGTCCCTGCTAAGGCATGCAGAACTGCTAGGGCAACTAATTGAGTTGCTGATGATCCCAGTAGAGATAGCGATAATAAAGTGTGCCGCCCCCACAGCAGCCATTACTTTATTTCCCAAGGAAATTGATACAGAGGGGCTGTTCTCTTTCCCCCACTGACTTGGTGTGGAAGAAAATTAGTACGGGGAAACCGGTGATACCCAGAAAACTACTTAATGTAGCATTAGAGCAACTTCATTAGAAGCCCACATGTCAAAACAACACGTGGCCACAGAAATAAATGAAAAGTGGTTTATGCCCAAGCTGTATGAATTAGTGGCTGAATTCACAGGAAATTGTGTAACCTGCCAGAAAGTCCTGGCAGGGCATATGTTGAAAGCTGTTAGGGCAACACTATTGCGACTGTAGGGGGCCTTCCGGCACTTGCATATTGACAATGTCAACATGCAAAACAGATTTGCCTCTTATAGGAACATGCTTGTTGCATTTTATCCTTTTTCACATTGGCTTGAAGTGGCACCCTGTGTCCGCAATGATGCAAAGTCGGTGGCTACACTTTTGGTATTAGAGGTATTTCCAAGGTGGGGCATGTGTGATGAATAAAGGTCTGATAATGGGTAACACTTTGCCAATGATCTCTTCAGGGTGGTTACTGCCCTCCTGGGGATGAAGCACCACCTATGCTCAGTGTACCACGTACAAGTCAACGATTTAGTAGAGAGATTAAACTGCCTACTTAAAGAATGCTTGGCAAAGCTGACAGTGATGCTTGGCAAAAACTGGCTTTATTGCTTACCGCTCACTTTATTTGCATTCCACAACTCACCTGGCGTGGATCACCCTTTGACTCCTCACGAAATTGTCACTGGCAGGAGAATTGATGTCCCTTTCACTCCTGCACGGAAGCTAATAGATCAGCCCAGATCCTCAGTGAAGAAATTCAGACATACTTGACCGAATTTACCAAAGCTAAAACACATGTATCTCACCAGATGCACCCACGCTCAAGCCGACAGGCCACAGAGTCATCACTCACAGATACCCAAGGAGAATAAGCCTTTCCACCAGCTGCGCCTCTCTACCCAGGAGATAAAATACTAATTATAAACTTTGTTCATAAGTGGAAATAACTGCACTTTACCAGCCCTTAAACAGTTGTCTACGCAACACCCACTGCTGTGAAGTGACTGACAGGAAAGGATAGATTCACCTTTCTGATGTCTGCAGAGACAACAGCGCCAGGTCCCTCGGAGAAGAGGAGAGGAGCCCAACTTGATGAGGAGTGTAACACAACTTTCATTGACTTTTTTTTCCTGCCATTAGATTTTACAGGAGGCCTGCGGAGGAGGTGGACAATTTGCCTCGTGTTGATTATAATAGAAAGCAGAAAATTAATCTGGTATGGTTTTGGCTTTTTTCTATGTTTTCTGTTCCTCTCCTTTCTATGGTTTCTATTATATAAAGGGTCAGACAGCACTATAACAAATACTGACTAACAGATAAGTGCAAAAAGGAGAATATTCAATGCAGATGTATTTCATGATGCAATTGGGGAAAGGCAGGACACTGCATCTGGCAATGTATGGTATGACATTATGGGGCGTGTGGGTGAGAGAGGGCTTATGACACTTGTTATGTGTGCTCTCTCATCCCACACTTCACAGGTTCGCCCAGGCTTTTTCTTGCCCAAGAAGTGACAGTGGGGTTGGAGGGGTGCATAATGCACTTGTCGTTGTATAAAACTTGAGGCCTCTTTTAGGGGCACACAGTGGCCGTTGACTGGATAGATGAAGGGGGAAATGTATATGCAGACAACTATATACAGTTAGGGAGAATGCCCACAAACAAGGCTACTAAGCACATAATACTATAATACGAAACAGATGATGCAAGGATAGGAGAGCAATTGTTTACAACTCACAGCAGAGTGCACTGCAAAAATGTATCAGGGCACAATATTCCATGGTGCCACATGAGGCCATTAATGAGGATACAGGGATCAGTGTTCCATGACGGCAAATGGGAAGGGGGAATGGTGCAGTGTTGAACAGAAGGATTGTTAGGGTTTGAGTGGAATGTAGTTGCAAAAATAAATGACAGTTGCAAGGCAATGTGGAACGAATATGTGCATCTTTGACATGCATAGATGAGAGACATCAGCTTGTCCACATAAAGCGTCTTGCACATATCTGGGGGCCAACACTGGCTGCATTAGGGTGATGAGTATACCAGCACTGTAGAGTGGAAAACCAGTGGTAAAGGATCATTGGTGGGCATGTGGGGCCCAGGCATATGCCCAACTGTCTCCTGATTGGGAGGGACTGTCTTACCTCGTCATGCTTCAACGACCGCCCACTAATGGTGAAGAAACAAAAGGCGCAAACAAGTCGGCAGCACACAGTGAACAGAAAGAGGCAGAGTAGTAATTGTTGGTCGGCAGGATCATCACAAAGTTTGGACGCCATCCCATCCCACTTCAGGGTTTTTTCAAAGGCTTCTGTTTTCTTTGTGTCCCTCTTGCTCCCTGGGGTACAAGCAGCCACTAATGCTATTTGGGTGCAAGTGACCCGCTATGAAGTCCTGCTGCTTGCATATTTGACAGAGAAGGTACTCAATGCGCTGAGGAAAGAACTGTGCTGTAAGATTAGGGGCACTTCCGAATCGCTACGTGTTGGATATGATAACAGCAATGGAGGGTGGCGTATGCCACATAATAGGCAGCAGTTGCTGCACCATAAACCCGGCAAATGATGCAGCCAATGGGACGCAAACTGAAGCCATCGAGGAAATTCGTACCCTCCATGCGAAAATGAGTGTGATACACAAGTGGTACTTACAGTGCCGCAGGCAAATGTGGACAAGAATGATGCCTTTTGGGTGGCATGCTCAGCCAATGGGCACGTGTATATGGTAATACACTTGACACTAGAGCAAGAAAGGGGAGATATGAACAGAGTAACAAGGTTGTGAATCCCCAAAACGGTAAGCAAGAGTATGTTGGTCAAAATAGTGTTGATCGAAAGATCGATCCAAGCGGGGATGCAGTAAAGATGCAGATTCAGCTGTGCCAATGGGGGCGCACCTGCCAGTTGCTGGAGTGATGGGAAAGGGGAAGGTGCATCCGTAGGGGGGATATCACTGATAGCCACAAAGTGTAACGTATTCACCATGTGCGCAGGTGCAGCTAGAGAAGTCTGTGGGGAAGAGTGGGGGTGTGGGCACCCAGGGGGGCCCTCTGGGAAAGGGATCCAGGACAGGGGCAAGTGGTAGAAGGCATACTACAGTACAATATGAACCACGCAGCAGCCATTTGGGACATAAGCCGCAGGTAAGTAAACCACTTGTCTTTTTGCACTGACAGGCCCTGTGTTTGGGCAGACATGAATTTCTTGAGCACTCAGCCACAGCAGTGGGCTAGAGAAATGTTGCAAGCTGATCATTCCCAGATACCTTAGTTGCTGGGAAATGGGTTCAGCCGATATTTACAAGGTCGGCAAGCCAGGTACCTCGGCACTTGCTGGGAAATATGCGGATCCAACTAACAAATACAGGCAAACAGGAAGAAAATCATGGTAGGGTAAGACGTTTCAAATCGCCCCTTGGCAGATGGGTCTGAGAAAAGGACTTCAGGGGTAGGAGGTGAGTCGGGAGGGGATCAATCGACGGGAGATGTTTGGTGTCCCTGAGTTGCAACATTGTTCTGTGTCCTTGACAATATCAGCGGGGCACCTCATTCGTTGCATGCTGTGTGAATGTCTCCCCATTTCCAAGCGCATGGTGTTATGTATGTCTCATGAGAGCTGGCCACTGGCAAGATAATAAAGTTCCAGTGGTCAGCACAATGAATGTCGTTTTGGGGCAATGTGGGAAGGTTTGTGACATCACGAGGGGTGGTGCTGGACAGAAGGGGTTAAGATGGCCTTCTCCAATTATGAGTGGGTAGCATATAGTTAGCCATAGGGGACTGATGCAAACTTTATTCATACTAATATTGTGAGAACATATCAAATGTTTATCCACCGTAGGTGGCGCTGACAGCTCCCTTCATTCAGTTCTGTTCCACTGTGCTGTTTGGATAGTGCTCTCCCAGCTGTGTCTGGGCCTGCAATAAACCGTGTTACTTCTTGCCAGGTGCACGCTCCATTTTGGATTGCTTTGGTGTTCCAGCCATTAATTGCCATTGGAGGACACATCACACATGTGGATCTACATATGGGTAGGTCATCTGATGATGGTCAGTGTTTAGTGTCGGTATGCCGTACTAAGAGGAGTTAATATTGAATGGGGTTATAGTCGACAAGACACTATTACGTATTGGTGAAATGCTACCATATTTGTTACTTATATATGTGACATTAAACTGTTAACCCATGTGCCTAAAACAGAGCAAATGTTGTCTTAGAGTCCAAGTTAATGATTGTGCATCATCATGTTGAAAAAGGAGAGAGAATGCATTTAAGTATATAATGGTGCATTAAGCCAACATTAAGCTGTTTGCCCATGTGCATTTCCTATACAACAGATATGCTAGTGTGATATAACTTATAAAGTTGTCATTCAATTAAGGCAAACATTCATGTCTGCTCATTTACATTCCCTGATGTACATGCAGGTCAATCTAAATATAAGTCAGTAGTCCAGTCATTGGAGTACTATATTGTTTCTGTTAGATATTACATGTTGCATGTCAATGTTGGTGAAATATTTATTACCACAAAGCATTTCTGGATAAAGTAATAATTCACATCTGCTTAGTTACATTCCCATATATTCACATATTGCGTATTTCATATTGCATGTCAATATTGGAGCCATATTTATTACCACAAAACAATTTCTTTTTTAAACAGGATCATTCACATCTGCTCAGATGCATTCCCTAATGTATACATAAGTCAATATAAAAGTAAATCGTACAGTGATTGGACTCATGTTTAGTAGAATGTTATATATTACATGCTACATATCACTGTTTATGATATATTTCTGTTACCGCATGGCACCCTTGAGAAAGTGCATTGTATAAAGCTGCATAGTAGCTCCACTAGCGTTTCAGGCAAAGACAATCACAGTTTAGAGAAACACTTCGAATTCACTGTCTGTGTTGAGTCCCATTGTTGTGCTTCTCAGTTGGCATATATCGTGCCTCTTTTCTTCTCCGAGTTCTTTCTCGATCCCCTTCTATGATAGATGCCTTGATGTGATCAATTGCAAGAAAACTTACATCTTTCTTATTGATGCTTGTTCTAATGTTGGGTCAGTGGGAATCTCATGTCTGTGCTGGTCAAAGTGTTGAGATGCTCTATGATCCGTTCTCAGTTCCATGATCATGCTGCCAACATAGTATTTTTTACATACACATATGATCATGTAAACTACACATTTGCTATGGAAGTTACATACAATATGCAAGTACCACACTTGTGGAATCCTGATGTTGGTTGGGCCAATGTAAGCCAATTACTTGCTTGTTTGGTGGCTACCAGTAACTCAGACCGTTTGTTGCAGACAGTGGGATCTTTTTTTCAAACTTCTGCTGGCTTGTCACCAATGCATTATATAAGAAAGTCATCCATTTTGAGCAAGTGCTGGTTTAAAATTGCCAAAATGAATGAGCTGTTAATACTATACTGTGCAATAAACCTGATTTCTTCCCGTTTCATTTTCTTAGGTTCTTTTCTCCTTAATAAATCCTCTCTTAGTTTCATATTAGCTGTTCCTATGGCATCATTGAGGGGTCCTTATCAGTGTATCATCGCTGTTTAAACCTGTCAGTAACCAGTGGAGTAACTTTGCTGAAAATGTGGGGGGGACATGACAACTGAAAGAAAGGGGCAGGGTGGAGGAAGGGCGGACGGTGACTCTGAGGGATAGCATTAAACGACTACACCACGAGAGCCCATTGTCGACGCTCTGTTATAACTTTCACAGACTGGGGGGGGGGGCGTGGCCAGTAGGCATGCCGTGAAGACAGGTTTCTTCGGAGCTCCGTCCCGCGATCCTTGATAACCAAATAACTATCGCTAAAAACCACTCTGCGGAATAAAACAAACGCATATTCCTGAAGGGGATCCGATTACCTGAGCCCGACTGCGTAGCTGAGGCGAATCGGAAAACAGAAGACCCGAAACGGGGAGTCTGAACTCACGCCCCCCGGACCCACAAGATGGCGGTGCCCGCGAAGGAGAGAAGCTAATTGACACTGCAGACCCAGGACGCCCCGCAGACCGACACGACGAAGAGCTTTCTCTGGCGCTGACGTTGAGGGGCCGCCCGCCGGCTCCCCTGACCGTATCCCAGCTCCAGCAGGGAGTCAAGGAGACGGAGGGATCGGGGCAGGAGCCTTGCAGCACCAACGGCGTCGGAATGCAGTGGAGGACCCGTTGGGCTGAGGGGGAGTGGACTGGGTCCGCACACCGGAGAGGTTGGTGTCGCACTCAAGAGGACTTGCCTGTACCAAGGGGGCAAAGGACATTAACATAAAACAGCACCGGAGACCCGAATCGGGAAGCCGGAATTCGCGCTCCCAGAACTCGCAAGATGACGACGACCGCCGAGGACCGAAGCTAATGTAAGGCTACGTTTCTGAGAAACCTTGCGGACTGCTGCGGAGGCGGGCTGTCCCTTGCCCGCATCCTGGCTCCCGCGACCAGAAGACAAAATCGGGGGATCGAGGCTGGTGCCCTACGGCTCCAGCGATGACAACACGCACTGGAGGACTAGGTATGCTGAAGCGGGGCGGACAGGCCTGTCCGCCGAGACGTGAGGATACGGAGACGAGGTTCCGGGCTTGAAGGTGAGCCTGATTGGAACCACACTTGAGCGGGCTTGCCAGAGCTGTGGTGGTGGTGGGCTGCTGCATAACGCAGCGCAGGTCGTGGGGCGCCCCTTCCATTACCCCCCTACCGGAGGCCCCTGACCCCAATGTGCACGGCTGCCTGCAAGCGGGGTGCCTACAACTTGACCCCTAGGACAGTGGCAGAGCCCCAACGTTACGGAGAGGCCCACGAACATTACGGCTCCTCCAAGGGGGTGAGCGCAGACCATTTGATCGGCCACGGCGGTGCCGTTGAGGCTGCGGAGAGAAAACCATGGCGACCTCTGAGTCTCCGAATAAGTAAGGTGAAGGTGGCTAAGTTCGCTGGCTCACCTGGAGCCTGGGGCTCTCCTAGCCATACTTTGTTACCCACTGGCAGGCGGGGGTTCTCCTGGAGCTAAGCAGGCGGCATAACAAGCACAGTGGAAAGACTACTAATTTGACGGTTAACCCAGGGGCCCCCTGCTGCTGGAGCTGGCACCTGGAACAATAAAAAGTACTTGCGGCTGAAACACCACGGAAAGCCGAACCCCCCTGAAATAGCCAGAAGCCGGTCTGTACGGTACCCCCTCTGCGTGCATCTGTGGGCGGGGAAATTGAACTTGCAAGGTCCGCATTATAACTGCAGCTATTGGACATTGGCCAGATAGGGGGCTCTGCCTGTGAAACCTCAGTGGGTAACTCCAGTTCCGAAACACTGATCAAGGGCCATAAGCGAGACCCTCATACCTTGTAAAGCAGGACCTGGTCCAGAAGCAGAAGGATCTAAGGAGGGTGATGTCTCCCACCAAAACCAAGCCGAAGTTGGTCACAATGGATTCCTTTACGACAGTCAGGCCCCAAAGGCTACCACAACAGGCCCAGGAAACCTTAGAAGAGCCCCCTCAGCAGGGTGAAGACCTTAAGCATGTGCAAGTCCTGCAGGCGATAGCGGCCCTAAGAAATGGAATAAACATGGTTTAACTCTTGTGTGTTCTTGCACTGACATGACCCCCCACTTACAATTTTAAGATCCACGTCAGTGGAGGGGAAGATAGAGGAGATGAGATCGGATATGCAGCTCATGCGTCAGGATGCCCGCAACCTCACGGAGAGGGTGACGGAAGCAGAAAACACCCTACAAGAGAATGTGGAAGGCACCCAGGACCTGAAGTCGAGAGTCCAGGATCTGGAACAAAAGGTGGCAAGGCTGGAGGCGCGCTCAGAGGACGCCGAGGGCCGAGCCCGCCGAAATAACATCCGCTTGCTGGGGGTCCCCGAGGACTTGGAAGGCTCAGACCCAACTGAATTTGTTGAAACGCTCCTGCTGCAGGAAATTGGCCCAGGGAACCTTTCACAGGGGTTCTCTGTGGAAAGAGCCCACCGATCCCTCCAGAAACGTCCACCTCCAGGCTCACACCCATGCCCAATTATAGCCAAAATTCTGAATTTTCGCGACCAGGAAATAATACTGCGATACTCCAGAGAAGGAGGCGAGATCAAACGGAAGGACTCGACAATAGTCATATACCCAGATTACACCCCCACTGTGCAATGAGCAAGGAACTCCTTCATTCCAATAAAAGCGCAACTAAGAAAGCTCAACCTAAAATACATGCTGCTTTATCCATCACGCCTCAAGATTCTCTACAAAGGAAGAGCTATATTCCTGGAGACCCCAGCCGCAGCAAATTTGTGGCTAGAACATAACAACCTGGCCGACGACAAGGAAGACCCCCCGAGGTCGGAAATGGGATGACCATCTCCACACTGAATTAAGAGGTATACCGAGATCTCTAACCGCAAGCTTAGTCAAGCAGACATTTACACTATACCAGAGTCCTACTGAGACGAACGCTTGATCGGGCAAGAACTCCAAGAACCACACAAGCACCTGCAGAATGACCCACCCCTCCGGAAACTGTGTTGGTAATCTACCTACACGCCGCCCGATCCGGATGACCAGGACTGGTCTGGAAGGCTCGGGACCCCTGAGCGTTGCAAGTTTGAAGCAACTGCTGGGGGCAGTTCAAGGTTTTACTGTTTTGTTTAGTTTGTTTTGTTCATCTTCCCCATTCAAGGCAATGGGAGTTACCCAAGTTACAAAATCTCCCACAAGCAAAACAAATGCTGCTGGAGGGGGTGGACGGGTGGGGGGATGGTTGGGATTGGGAGAATTGTTCTGAAGGCATCGATGGGTGCCGGACTGTTTCGGTGACAATCTGAGTGACCCGGCATGGCATCCAACGCAAAAATAAAGATAATGACATGGAATGTGAGGGGATTGGGAACCTACTTACGCCGAAATAGAATCAAGTCATACTTGAACAGGAAAAAAGTGCAAATAGCACTGTTGCAGGAGACCCACTGCACGGCGGACTCCCTGGCCAGGCTGGGGGAACACTGGGGAGGACAGGGAGTGGGCACTACCTACTCTAAATTTGCAAGGGGTGTGTACACCTGGATCCACCCCCAACTCCCATTTCATCTAATCAGGTCAGATATTGACCCTGAGGGGAGATTTGTCATACTCTGGGGTCGACTGGAACATGAAGAAGTATGCATAATAAACTCTTACCTCCCCAATACTAACATCCCAGCTCATTTGAACGCCAGGTATGCTAAAATCGCACCCTACAGGCATGGAGTTTTTCTCTGGGGGGGAGACTTTAATTGTGTCCATGATGTGAACCTAGACAGATCCCTGCCCCACCCGAAAGGCCCCTCACCGGCAACCACAGCTCTGTCCCTATTAACAAATAGATTGAATCTAGCCGACACTTGGAGGGAACGTCATCCGGATTCCCGGGGGTACTCATACTTCTCCTCCCTGCATGAACTCCACACGAGGATAGATTACATCTTCATAGGCAAAGAACACCTGTCACAAATAGAGGAGGCACAGTCACAAATAGAGGAGGCACAGCATTTAGGCAGAACCATCTCTGACCACTCCCCGCTTTTAATAGAATGGAATCAAACTGGCCCCAGACCCCCCATCCCTATGCGGAGGATGCCGATAGACGCTCTCAGTGACCCTGCGTTCAGAGAAGAACTACAGGAATTCATAGATAACTTTGTTGAAAGAAATAGGGGGAGCGTTGACCACCTGAGTACGATGTGGGACGCTCTTAAGGTAGTGACGAGGGGAGAAATTATCGCAAAAGCAGGGGGCATTAGGAAACAATTGAGGGGAGAGTTGGATCAGTGGGAACGCCAGGTTGAGCAGCTTGAAGCCACCCCGGTGAGCACTCACCAAAGGGAAGACAACCTTAAGGAACTCAGAACTAAGGGGCCGATTCATGGAACAAACGTGCGCCGAAAATCTAGGCGCAAGCAGGCGCAAGCATGCGCAAGCGGAAAAAAACAGGCGCACACGCACGCGTGCGATTCATGGAAGTCCCTGCGCGTGTTCACCGCGGGATGTGCGCCAAACCCGTGCATGGCGCACAAGTCACTGCAACATCGCGAAAGGCGTGCGCGACGCGCACAGTGAAAGCGCACAACCTCAGCGCACACACCAGAAAGTGGGCGGGACATGGGGCGTAACGCGCGGAATGGGGAACAACACGCGAAAATAAGGGCGTAACTGGGGATGTACTGCACGGAAGCAGAGGGAACGCCCACACGCACTCGAACCACACGTATTCATGGAATGGAATAGGGCAAAGCCACGCACAGCCAAAGCCACGCACAAGCTGAAACACGGCCGCCACACGAAGGCAGGCGGTAGAGTCCCAGCGCATCAAAAAAGTGGCGCCGCGGGAAGTTAAATACGCGATTGAGCGGGGTACGTGTATTCCGGGGGTGCGCGGGAAGTTACACACGCGATTGAGCGGGGTACGTGTATTCCGGGGGTGCGCGGGAAGTTACACACGGGATTGAGCGAGGTACGTGTATTCCGGGGGTGCGCGGGAAGTTACACACGCGATTGAGCGGGGTACGTGTATTTCGGGGGTGCGCGGGAAGTCAAATATGCGATTGAGCGGGGTACGTGTATTTCGGGGGTGCGCGGGAAATTACACACGCGATTTGGCCGGGTACGTGGATTTCAGGGGTGCGCGGGAAGTTCCACACGCGATTTGGCCGGGTACGTGGATTTCAGGGGTGCGCGGGAAGTTCCACACGCGATTGAGCGGGGTACGTGTATTCCGGGAGTGCGCGGGAAGTTACACACGCGATTGAGCGAGGTACGTGTATTCCGGGGGTGCGCGGGAAGTTACACACGCGATTGAGCGGGGTACGTGTATTTCGGGGGTGCGCGGGAAGTCAAATATGCGATTGAGCGGGGTACGTGTATTTCGGGGGTGCGCGGGAAGTTACACACGCGATTTGGCCGGGTACGTGGATTACAGGGGTGCGCGGGAAGTTCCACACGCGATTTGGCCGGGTACGTGGATTTCAGGGGTGCGCGGGAAGTTCCACACGCGATTGAGCGGGGTACGTGTATTCCGGGAGTGCGCGGGAAGTTACACACGCGATTGAGCGAGGTACGTGTATTCCGGGGGTGCACGGGAAGTTACACACGCGATTGAGCGGGGTACGTGTATTTCGGGGGTGCGCGGGAAGTCAAATATGCGATTGAGCGAGGTACGTGTATTCCGGGGGTGCGCGGGAAGTTACACACGCGAATGAGCGGGGTACGTGTATTTCGGGGGTGCGCGGGAAGTTCCACACGCGATTTGGCCGGGTACGTGGATTTCAGGGGTGCGCGGGAAGATCCACACGCGATTTGGCCGGGTACGTGGATTTCAGGGGTGCGCGGGAACTTCCACACGCGATTGAGCGGGGTAAGTGTATTTCGGGGGTGCGCGGGAAGTCAAATATGCGATTGAGCGGGGTACGTGTATTTCGGGGGTGCGCGGGAAGTTACACACGCGATATTATCAGGGTATGTGTATTACAGGGGTGCGCGGGGAGCAGCACACGTGAATTGCACGTGTGGGTCCTCCCAGGTGTACCCTCTACACCCTCCACGGCCCCTGCAGGTGGCTCACACCACAGGGGCCTACCCAGCACATGTCCTGCAGGCACCCCATCCACCTTGGCCATGCCCACCAGCCAACCCACATATCAACTAGCACTACTGCCCACCAACGCATGTACCCTTGCACCCCCAGCCACCAGGGGCAGCCTCCACCAGGCCCCCACCCATGTCTCCCACCACCCCCACCCCCCAGCACTGTGGGGCACCTGCCAGCAGGCCCCCACCCATGTCCAACCCATGTCTCCCAGCACCCCCACCCCCCAGCAGTGCAGGGGCAGCCTCCACCAGGCCCCCACCCATGTCTCCCACCACCCCCACCCCCCAGTCACCAGGGGCAGCCTCCACCAGGCCCCCACCCATGTCTCCCACCACCCCCACCCCCCAGCAGTGCAGGGGCAGCCTCCACCAGGCCCCCACCCATGTCTCCCACCACCCTCACCCCCCAGCAGTGCAGGGGCAGCCTCCACCAGGCCCCCACCCATGTCTCCCACCACCCCCACCCCCCAGTCACCAGGGGCAGCCTCCAGCAGGCCCCCACCCATGTCTCCCACCACCCCCACCCCCCAGCAGTGCAGGGGCAGCCTCCACCAGGCCCCCACCCATGTCTCCCACCACCCACACCCCCCAGTCACCAGGGGAAGCCTCCAGCAGGCCCCCACCCATGTCTCCCACCACCCCCACCCCCCAGCAGTGCAGGGGCAGCCTCCACCAGGCCCCCACCCATGTCCAACTCATGTCTCCCACCACCCCCACCCCCCAGCACTGTGGGGCACCCTCCACCAGGCCCCCACCCATGTCTCCCACCACCCCCACCCCCCCAGTCACCAGGGGCAGCCTCCACAAGGCCCCCACCCATGTCCAACTCATGTCTCCCAGCACCCCCACCCCCCAGCACTGTGGGGCACCTGCCAGCAGGCCCCCACCCATGTCCAACTCATGTCTCCCAGCACCCCCACCCCCCAGCACTGTGGGGCACCTGCCACCAGGCCCCCACCCATGTCTCCCACCACCCCCACCCCCCCAGTCACCAGGGGCAGCCTCCACAAGGCCCCCACCCATGTCCAACTCATGTCTCCCAGCACCCCCACCCCCCAGCACTGTGGGGCACCTGCCAGCAGGCCCCCACCCATGTCCAACTCATGTCTCCCAGCACCCCCACCCCCCAGCACTGTGGGGCACCTGCCACCAGGCCCCCACCATGTCTCCCACCACCCCCACCCCCCAGCACTGTGGGGCACCTGCCAGCAGGCCCCCACCCATGTCCAACCCATGTCTCCCAGCACCCCCACCGTCCAGCAGTGCAGGGGCAGCCTCCACCAGACCCCCACCCATGTCTCCCACCACCCCCACCCCCCAGCAGTGCAGGGGCAGCCTCCACCAGGCCCCCACCCATGTCCAACTCATGTTCCCCACCCAACATGTCATCACAATCCAGAACCCTGGTCTCTATGGTCAGCCCCCAAATGCAAAACACCCACCCGAGTATTGCATCCACCCACTCATAATTTGCAATTACATCACAGAACACCAATTGCAAGTTCCGAAACAAACACATGTCCCTGACATACACCCAATGGGTGTCAGTGAATCTCAAAACACATAACATGAAATGCATGAAAACAATGAGATACCACACATTGAAGTTCAACAAAAAAATAATGTATTAAAGGAAACATGAATAGAATCAAAAATGAAGAAACAGAAATGTGAATGTAAAAAAATGAAAAGAAGCATGTCCGTTCAAAATAAAAAAAAAATGAATATTGAAATCCAAAGTAATGTTGTACAAAGTCAATGTCCACAAAACAAAATCCAATGGGAAATAAAAATAAAAGCCATTGATCCATGGAGAATGTTAAAAAAGAAAGTATGTACAAGTCTACAACTATGTACAATGCAAGAAGCCAGGGTCCATTATCCCAACAAAATAAAGGAAACCTATCTAACTACACTAACTAATAAAAAAAATATATACAAAAATGTGGCCAATGTCCAAAAGGTCCAAATGAAACAAAAACAAAAATGAAACCTAACACTACCTACATAACTATGTACAAGGGCAGCGGGCTAGTTCCACGGCTCACTTCTGGATGTGCCGGGCCAGGGCATCATCGAACTCCTCCTCAATGTCCCAGAGGCGGTCCTCCTCCATGGCCCCGAGGGTCCGCAGGGCCGTCGACGTGTCCACCTCCAAACCCCTGCGGATTGCCTCGAGGCACTCGGCCCGCCTCAGGGCCCTCTGCATGGAGTTCTCCGCCCTGACCATTGAGAGCCGTGCCTCTTCCGCCCGCTGCCGCTCCGCATCTATGGCGTGGCCCAACCGCTGCCACACGGAAGACACTTTTTGTCCTGGGTCCTCCTGCCCTCCGGCCGATGCCTGCCCCTCCGATGTCGAAGGCCCCGAGCCTTCATGGCTCCCACCATGGTGCTGCTGCTGCTATGCCTCTGCCCCTGCACTGCCTCCTGCTGCCTGCACATCCTCCGCCGGCTGGGGTGCAGTCGTTGACGTGGCCACCCCTGCTGGACGTCCGACTCCCGACTGTGGCAGGGATGCCTCCTCCACCAGCCTGGCCGCACCGTCAGAGGCAGCTCCACAGGGCACCCAGGTGACTGATGGGTGGGAAGATGGCACAGAGTACGACTGGCGCGTAGGGGGTCCAGCTGAGGAGGGGGTCGTGGCAAGCCCCATCAAACGGAGGAATCCGGCCTGGGTGACCTGTCCCAGCAGGCTGACGTGGTAAACGAGCCATTCGAGATGACGTGCAGTCTCTTCATGAAAAGACTGCAGGTCACCTCGCATGGCCCGTTGACGCAACGCCACACCAGCCAGGACAGGCTCAACCCGGGCCTGGATAGCCACGTCCGCAGGCAGAGGAAGGCCAGTTGACGTCAGCTCATCCCCTGCCTGAAAACTGGTCTGGACATAGGCATCCCTGCTGGTGCAAGATGATGCAGGGACAGGATCAGGGACAGGATTGCACACAGGCACCTCCGCGGCGGCCTGTGCTGCCTCCTGTCCCTGGTCCTGCACTGCACCACTAGCACCAGTGGGATCCCCACCCCCAGACCCCGTCTCTGGTGCTTGCACGGCCTCCTCCTCCACCAAACCCCCCACCAACCTGGATGACTCTGTGCCATCTTCCCCCATTGGGCCCTGTGGGGTCCCAGCTGCCCCTTCTGCTGCCGAGGAGTCCAACTGCAACCTCCGCCTCTTGGACCTCCCCCCGGCAGCTGCGGCCTGGGACGCGGCACTGGACTCCTCACTCCCCGACGAGATGACAACATGGGAGGGGAGCCGGGCCTTGCGTCTCCGGCTGGCGGTGGGATCCCCGCTGCTGTGCTCCACAGCACCTTCTCCGCCCTCTTCATCAGTTGACGCTGCAGACAGGGAGAAACAAAACACACGCATCAGGGCAATGTACAATGGACACATACACACATGACAGTTGTACATGAGTGGCATTGGCAAACCTCAGACATGTCATCACGATCCCCAACACACATGTCATTACAACTAGCACACACGAGCCATACCACAGCCATATCGCAACTGCCAACACCATCCATACACATACAACAGCATGAGCAGCCAAAGGTGAGCCAGACATCACATGCAACACAGGAAGTGCACCACACATATACACACACCACCACACTTGCATGCATGTGTACACCTCTGGCAAGTGTCGCAGTGTTCAGACGGGCATCCATGTCACATCTGCCCATCAGGCTTCCACATACCGCTGTCACATGCATCCATGTTGCATCACTGTTGCACCCTTGTCAAATACACACACATGCACATGTACACAGCGCTGATACATGCAGCTGAAAACAACATACATGCGTGACATCACGGACATGTCTACTCACATACACATTCATACAAACTTGTGTGCCCACACAACTGCATTTGGCATGCAAGCCCACACACACAGGCACCATCCATGTCTCACACATTACAGCCCTCGCATGTGTCAGACCCACGGCCCTGTACACCCGCACCCATACTCGACCCCATACAAACAGATGTGCAACCTGCACACTACTGAACAATCACCACACGCACTGCTCACAATCAGGATGCATGTACACTCACTGCTCGACTCCAGACGGGTCTGCCTCTCAAGGACCTGGACGTGGAGCGCTGGGGATATGTGTTCCAGGACCCTCATCTGTTCCTCCGACAAGTGGCCCCGGCGCCCCTTGGTCCCCGCTGCCTTCAAGAGGCGCCGGGCCTTGTTCAGGGTCCTGGACCTGAAGTCCTCCCAGCGCTTCTTGACATGTTGGAAGTCGCGGACTGCCACCCCCTCCGCGTTGATGGCAGTCACGATGTCAGTCCAGATCCGAGTCCGTCCTTCCTTGTCGGCGCGGGAACTTCCGAAGAGGGCATCATACTGCCCCAGGACTTGCTCCACCAGGACACCAACTTCGGTGGCACTGAAGCTGGTGCCCCTCTGCCTCTCTGGCCGGGGGTTGTCAGTGGTCACAGATGGAGTTTGCCCCGACATGACAACCCCAGAGGCAGGAGTGGGTGGGCAACTGGGTCCTGGGGCTGGGCTGTGGAGCGATGGAATCCCAGTCGGGAGTCTTTGGTTCCCGCAGGGGTGGTCACACCAACAGCACTCCTGGCTGATGTGCAGGCAGCAAATGGCAGGGCACGTGGGCAGCAGGCAGTCAGGCAGCAGCAGATGGCAGGTGGGAGCGTGCTCGGGGCTCTGGGGGGCAGTAGTTCGGCCTTCTGGGCAGGAGCGTGGTCTTCCGTGTGCTTACGCGTGGCCAGCTTGATACGGAGTGATTTGGCACGTGAAAATTCTGCACGTCAGCGTGTAATTCGAGGAAAGGCCCTTAGCGCGTAAGCGCGTCTGCACGCATACGCATTTTCATTGGACCAAAGGCCCTCAGCGCGTGAGCGCGTCTGTGACGTGACGTGCGAGGGAGTATCCCTCATTGCACGTGATGACAGAACACACGTGGATTTCAACCAATCGCGTGTGAAAGTTCACGGCACCCCGGAACACACGTACCCAGGCCAATGGCGTGTGGAACTACCCGCGCACCCCGAAACACACGTACCCAGGCCAATGGCGTGTGGAACTACCCGCGCACCCCGAAACACACGTACCCAGGCCAATCGCGTGTACGCTCGCTCCCCTCCGATCACAGGCGATGACACCCGAATACGGGAAACCAACGAGTCCGCCCACACGGAGGCGTCCCGCGCCCACGCACAGCATAAAAGTGCACGCAAACAACAAACGCGTATATACAGCGACGATGAATGCCCCATTTGTTGCTGCACTGATTGTGGGACACCGCAGGAGGAGGAGAATAGCCAGGGCACGCATTTTTGCACCACGGACAAGCCTTTTTGGGATGCCTGACGACCAGGTCTACGGCAGGTATAGGTTTCCACCCCATATCATCCTAGACCTGGTCAAGGAGTGGGAAGATGACCTCACATCCCCCACACTTTGCTCCCAAGCATTGAGCCCCTTGGAGAAGCTGCTCAATGTCTTGCATTTTTTGGCCACTGGGTCGTTTCAGCGGACCACTGCCATAGTGGGGGGGGTCTCACAGGCCACGCAGTCACGCTGCCTACACCAGGTACTGGCAATCATGACAGCGCGCCCCTCAGTCCGCAGGCACATATACATGCCCAGAACACCCGCAGAAAGGCAGGCCGTTGTCCTGGATTTTTTCAGGGTGGCACACTTCCCCAAAGTGCTCGGTGCCATAGATTGCACCCATGTGGCCCTACGTCCACCTAGGGCCACTGAGCACATCTACCGAAACCGCAAGCACTGGCATTCCATCAATGTACAGGTGGTATGCGATGCAAAGGGAATCATCACCTCTGTCTATGCAAACTACCCTGGCTCCACCCATGACAGTTTCATATACAGAATGTCCGCCCTGAGCCGGGCCCTGGAAGCTGGGCAGCATGGCGACACATGGCTCCTAGGTGAGTACAAATGCCCTTGCACATGCATGCATGTCACACACACACAAACATCCCAACCCTAATAATCTCAATTATTATCGCCTCCCCAGGGGACAGTGCCTACCCTCTGAGCAACCACATGATGACGCCAATCCGGAACCCCACCACACCACCCCAGGTAAGATACAACGCCGCCCATATTGCAACCAGGGGCATAGTGGAGCGCACATTCGGAGTGCTCAAGTCACGTTTCCGCTCCCTTGACCGCTCTGGTGGGCAACTACTCTATGCACCACCAGTAGTGTGCAGGATCATTGTGGCAGCATGTGTCCTGCACAATGTTGCAACACGGCAGGGCGTCCCGGTGGACATGGTGGTGCCCCCACATCCCCAACCACAGGCACAGGCGCTGCCCATGGGAGGGGACAGGGCACGTGGCGAGGAAGCCCGGACCCAGCTTGTGGCCACATTTTTCACCTAAACTCCCACCCCTGCGGAGTGCACACAGGCCTGGCACATACCAGGTGACAATCGATGATGACAAAGTGACAGTCAACTGTCACAACCCTACCACCCTGAGATAGTTGCCATGGAAGTGCCACATCATCTGCATCCCTAGCTACTTAAACACAAGCTATCCTGTGCAACCAAAATGCACACATATGACATGTGACATGACATGGGCCATACACAAGTATTCCAAGGCGCAATGAGGCAGGGGGGGGGGAATAAGGGAACACAGAGAACGGTACTACTAGGCCAGGTGTCATTGAGATTGTGCAAGTGCAGGGGTAGGGGGAAGGGAAAAGGGGAAGGGTGGGGGGGAGTCCAGTACAGGGGAAGTAGGCCAAAAGAATAATACATAGGTCGCCTGGTGGCAACTGCAAAGGTAAGTGCAGACAAGTGCTGGGAAGGGAGGGCTGTAGGGATAGAGAGACAGTACTGCAGTGCAGGGGTTGCCAGGGTGGCAGTGCAAGTGGACAGTGGCTGGGCCAGGGACCGAGGTTGGTGAGAGTGTCCCAGTAGCAGCTCCTGTGCAGTTCCAGTGAAGAATTCTGCAAGGGAGAGGCAGAGAGTAAGCAGAAGCAAAGAGGAAGGTCTTGAGGTGCTTCAAGAACTGGAGATGGTTCCCCTCAAGTTCAAGTCAGGCAGGAAGTCTGTTCCAGGGGGAGGGCCCTGCTGCGGAGAGAAACCTACCCCCAGCTAGTTGCTCTGAGAAGCGGATGACCTGGACATGCAAGGTGTGCATCACACACACCTGCAAAACAGGCCATGGCCATCACTGTCATGTCAGTCAAACCCTCCCAAACATCAACATGACATGGCAAGCAATACCCATACACTGACGCAGTAACAATAAGGTACACATTGACATGTCCTAAATGTACAGTGGCATCGGACAATGATGCCTGACCCGGAATCAGATGAAATGACAGACCAACAAAATGTCCCACCCAAAATAAGTCGTTTCCAAATGCATTGCAACAGTCGTAGACGTAACATCACAATGAATGCCTGTCTATATGCACATTATGCATTGCAAAATCAACACTGCTGCTCATGTGTGCAGTGTCCCACTCCTGCATCACACTGCTCAGCGCACAGCACAGTGAACAGCCATTGCGTGTGATGCACACCCTGAGCATCACATCTAAGTGACAGACTACATCAAACATCAAATTTGGCATGTACTGGAACCATAATCGGTCACAGAACATGTGCTGCCGGGACACAGTGGGCACCAGAAGGCAAACAGTGTACACATGGATATGCAAGGGTGGGAGTACATGGAGTGCATCCGAGTGCAAGTGTGTGGTTCTGCAGGGACATGCACTCCACATATGCATGTGCACTCAAGTGACCATTAGTGTTCCCTACACATCACATGTGAACATCCACCATGTGTACACCCCAGCATGTCAAACCACAACTATCCCCTCGCACCTGAAAGGAAAACACAACACATGAACAGGCATTGATCAGCAGAACACAACATGTACATAGGACAACAACATTACAATGTCAGAGTTCCCATCACACTGCAGGGCAATGCAACTATCAACAACAACCCCCCCTCCCACGCAAATGACCATGACCCACTGAACAACTGCACCTGGGTCATGGAGCCTCAAACCCTCATTTCCACCTGGCCACAGAATCACCTTTAACTTTTGTGTCCATCTCCCACCTTGTGTGTAAAAAGATGCCTGAACCCTCAGAATCCACACTCATTTCCAAAATCACAAAATCCAAGGCATGAAAACGAACCCAAACACCCTCCAGTAGATGACTTGACGTAGCAGTACCTCACAAACGCCAAGTACTACCACAATGATGCAACAACCAAGGTAGCACAGCAGAACAATGTCACGACAGGATGTGAGACATGTGTGGTACATGACATAGGATGATGCACCATGAATGGATGTGTACTGTCACAGGTCCCCTGTACAGGCGCGGGAGTCTCATGAAACAACCACCCACACCATGTCCCGGGTGCCTGCAAGGTCAAACTCACACAGGCCTCTGAGATCATGGTGGGGAATGAGGTTCAGGGATATGCAGTCGGGACAGGTGTAGACACACTGGATGACTGGAATGAGTGGCAGGTGAGGGGAGGAGGAATGACACATGAAACTAGGGAATGCACGAAAATGTACAACCTGCATGAACACATACACAATCCAAACAAACTTGGACATCATTGTCATGGCCTTCTGTAGTCCAGGCTCAGGAGTGGTACGAACCAACCACCCCCTCTAGGGTTTTGGCGCCTGCAAGTTCGGGGCTTACACAGGCATCCGCAACCCCAGTGGGGAAAGAGGGTCAGGGAACGTTGCTTGGATAGGCACGGGAAGCAGGAACACCGGGTAGGGGGTACAGGTTTCATAATTGCATAGGATCACGGGTGATTAGGGAAAAAAACATACCAAATAGGACCACACATACATCCATGCATCAGTACCCTCCCCAGCAAGCCTATGCAGGGCAGTTTGTAAGGAAAACAACAAGACACTTAGCTCTGGTTTTGAGTGCTGGCCTCCTGCCTGCGCACTCTCAGGGCCGGTTACAGGAGCACTCCAATGCTGCAAAGAGAGACACAGTCAACAACCTGTATGTGCCAATTACACAAAAACACAACACAAAACATGCCCCATAGCAACAAACTACTCTACAAACAGACAATCAGTGCTCGATGCTTCGTACCCATATATAACATCACCCCTGTGACGGGTCATACACAGTCAATGCAGTAAGTCAGGCGCTGGTGGGTGCGTGGCAAATGGAACACCAATGTGTCACAATTCACACAACATGCAATGTTCCCTGGGTAAGCAGACAGACCCATATGGCAAGCCATGACTACAGAGCAAGTTGCGTACCACCATGACGAAAACAAAGTTGGCAGTGCATTTATCATGAGGTAGGTGGAATAGACATGCACTGCACCCAAGTATGTCCCTTGCTGTATGTCCCTGTGAGCTGCCCCTTTCCATGTCTCGGAAGGCTACATGGTTGATACAAGTGCCTCAATGAACCTTGGTGTACCGCAGGGTATGTGCCACTGCCCCTGCATGTGTCCCAGACAACCCTACTATCAACAGCCATCAGTCCACAAACACATCTGAGCTGCATTGTGTGCTTCAACACCAATATTCGTCTAAGCTCACCCTCAGTGCTGTGACTAAGCCTGCATGTGCAACTCGCCTGGTGCAAGCTTTGCTGTGTCGTGGCCCCCCTGTGATGCTCACCTTGCCTGGAGTTCCTTGAAACATGTCAGCAGTTCTAGGATGTGGGTCTGCAATCACTGTGGCTCTGCTCGTGCACACATGTGCATGTGGGCACCAACAAACGGGTCAGGAATTCCGTCGTCCAATGGGCCATGTCTGCTGGCAAAGGTGCTCTGGTGCCTCATCCCCCTGCAGAAAGTGCATGAAACAAATGATTAATGCATCAAAGTGATCTGTGTGTGTCTCATCAGGCATCTCATTACTTGACCATGTCAGAGAGTCACTTCACAAATCACACCATCAGTCCGCCTTTGACTTCCAAAGTGTGGAACACTATCTACAGCATGAATTGCAACAGGCACGTGTACAGGAAAGAAATGAGACATAATACACAATGCATAGCAATCAATGTCCACATTAATCATGACACACCCCATCTAGCTAAAGCTGAACAGTGGACAATTACACCTAAATCATCCCCACTAGGGGTGTCAACACAAGTCACAAAGCACCAGACATGCCACAGATATGACAGTCCAAAGCCCTTGTGTAAAATTCTGTAACACCGAACCATCCTTGCGAGCCCATGGATAAGGGAGGCAGGAGTGGCATATGTGAGTCAAGGAACCCAAGCAGCAAACACATACACAAGACAACCATGAAGGGCCCAGCTGGAACAGACAGTGGATGCCTTCAAAAACCACAAGGCACCGCACTGTCACATGAAAGCACAATAGACTACACATTTTAAACTAACTCAACTATTAACTAATTACACTAACTATGGAAAACCTACATTACCTATTTAAACTAACTATCAAACAGAAACTTAACTAACTAAACTAAACGAAAAATCAAAAATGGCCACATACGACCCGGGGGGAGGGGAGGCACCCAGGAGGGGGGAGGTACAGGGTGCTGCTCAACATCCACATGCGATGATGCTGAGCCAAAAAAAAATACCTCCATGGGCTCAACGCCTGCACAGCACGACCTATGTGGGAGATAGATGGTCGTCCGAGTCTGGCTCATCCCGGAAAGGAGGACGTGGCACAGTAGCCTGGCCACGCCTAGCCGCAGCTTGCCCCTCGTCGGCAGCAAGTCTGCCGGACAGGTGAGCCTGGTTCTGTGTGGCGATGTTACATAGGTCTGCATGCAGAACCTCACGTGATACACGTGCTTCCTCTTGCAAGGTAGCACGTGTAACACAGAGTTCCTCCTGCAAGGCCTGGCTGGACAACCGCTGCACCTCCCGGCAAGCCTGTAGCTCAGCCGAGATGGTGCGCTCAAGCTGTGCAAACCTCTCCTCTGCCTGCTGCCTCTGGGACATCATAAGGACACCCAGAGTGGATCTGAGGGAGGCATACTCCTCCCTCAGGGCATCCATGTGCGCCTCTGCGTGAGCAGCAATTGCTTGACGCAGAGACGACATTTCAGCCTGGCGTGCCCTGTCTGAGGCCGCCATGCCCAGCCTGAGCGAGCGGGCCGTGGACCGTGCCGCCTGCTGCTGGAGAAGCACCTGCCTAGCAGGGGGGAGCACAGATCGGGCCACACGCTCCATGCTGTCAGCGATGTTCTCCATTGCTGCCCCCTGCCGTTCAGAATTGGCAGTCATGTCTTGCTCCCACTCAGTATACAGCGGTTGCGCGCGGCGACCGCGTTGCCGGGCTTGACCCCTGCGGGACCCAAGGACCGGAGGTCCTCGCTGTGTTGGCACCGCCTGCGGCTGCACGACTACATGCCCCCGTCGACGTGATGTCCCAGGCACATCAGTGACTGGTGTGGAGGGTGACCCTGCGTCCCGATCCACCACGAGCGGAGGAACCAAGACTGTCTGATCCCTCAGTGCAGGTGTCGCAGACAGAGGAGTGTCCACATCAGAATCACTCACCCCTGACACATGGACTTGATGGTCATCCAACTCAACATGGACGTCAGAGTCGTCATCAAGGCTGGACTCATAGGCAGCCAGAGACAGGATGGACTGCAGCACTTGGGGGTTTTCGTGGCCTACCACCCCACGACCCCCACTAGTGCCGGGTTGATGTGGTTTTACCAACCCTGTGTCTGGCATGACAACACCATCCTCTGCATCCATTGCGTCATCACCTGAAAAATAGAGAGGAAAAGGTCACTACACATGTCAGAAGCACACAACACACACACACACCGACAGCAAAGGCATCCGGCAGACATGTGACACACAACATATGACCTGGCATGCATGCTGGGTCTACTTTGAATAGCTACTGTGATCAGACCTGTTGAAAGGTGGCAGTTTGCATGGAAGTGGGTCTATGTAGTGCAGAAAATGTGTACGCCACTCACTACCTACATATACAAGCACTCCATGGTGTGTGCCAGGAAATGTGAAGGCAGTGCAATGTCAAATTCAGACATCACGTGCATTGTGTATTCAATGTGTACCATGTCTAGCAGCCAAAATCCCCTCCACCCCAGTACCAAAGCAGGGATGCCTAGCATGGTATCAAAAGGCTGCCCATACACCTGTGTATTGACAAGCAGTGTTGACTGGCATCAACAGCTTAATGTGATTCAAGTTACAACACTGCAAATGATGCTGGGACAGTGGGCAGGACACATGATGGAAGATCCGGAGGCCAGCCACGTGTGAAGAAGACACGACAAGAGTTGGACAGAGTCATTGGCCATTGAACAGGCTGAGGCCTGTGAGCCACACAGATTGTCAGAGCCTAAACATGTGTGCAACGCAGGACTGAGCCACAGTTGACATGGGGAGGCCGATAATATGGCAGGCAATGTATGTAACCAAGGACTCATATTACAGTGATCATCCAGTCAAGGACACATAGGGGCATGCGTGCAATGCACATGGAGCATGAATGGGCACTCATGTCCCTGCGGGACATCTGACCCATGCACAGTACAAGTGGGATACCCTGCATCGAGTACTAAGGCTGTACCACACGGCATATGTCTGGCAGTTTCTAAGCTGGAAGTTAGCATCTACACAGGACACATGAACAAGAAACTACACATTGGCAAGAATGTAGCAGACCAGTGCAAAGGTGGAACTGGGGTGCAGAGTGGCGGAGGAGGGGCAAGGGAGCATGCCCACATGGAGTCCCGCATGCAGGCAGAGGAGACATGCATGACGGTAGCATTGCATTACTTACACATCAGAACCATGTACACGTCACATGTAGCAGCAATCATGCACAACACATCCCACAAGTGAAACACACACGTCCTCAACAACTACGCATCAACACTCACTGGACTGGGCATCAAAGTCCAGCATCTCTCCCACACCTTCGACCAATTCTGGTGGTATGAACTCCGCAACGAGAGCCTCATGCGGAGTGATTTCTTCCTCCTCTGGTGCAGGCCCACCGCCAGTCACCAGAGTCAAGTTGTAATTTGAGGCACGCTTAGCCTTAGTGCTGCGCTTGATGTCATTCCAGCGCTTTTTGCACTCCTGCGCCGTGCGCACCTCATGGCCGAATGAACTGACATGTTCCGCAACATGCTTCCAGTGGGTGTCACGTTGGGCAGCCGTAGTCTGACTATTGGCACCCACTAGCATGTCACGGCTGTGTCCCCGCACGTAGTCCACGAGGAAGTCCAGTTCCTGCTTACAGAAAGGCTTCTTCCTCGACGTGCAGGAGGTCGTGGCTGTGTGTGGGGTCCCAGCCTGTGCTGCAGGTGCAACCTTCCTCCTCTTGGACTGTGGCGCAGACCCTGGCTGGCTAATGCCGCCCTGACCAGTATGGCCAGTGGGTTCGGTGGATTGAGCCGAGGGAGTGGCAGGTGGAGGGATGACCAAAGGCCTGACTTGTGTCAGTGGCAGCTGGGTGCCCACTAATGGACCCTGCGCAGCAACATCAGCTGTGGCAGGGTCATTGACCGCAACGGTCCTGGTTGGCAGACTCACAACCGGGGTGCTGTTGGGTGCATCTGCCCCTGCACTTGCCAACACCCGGCTGTTCGGGGCAGCAGATGACATGACTGCCCCAGGGACTCGTGTCTTGGTCTGAGCAGCCCGGCGTGCCCCTATGGTTTCCCCCCTGGCCTGTTGGAGATCTACCAAGGGCTCTTCAAGTGCCAACGCAGCCTGCGCTGGCAGACCCTGAGCCTGGGTGGCGGTGTCCACAGCTGCACCTGCAGCTACCGCTACCCTTGGGCCCGTGGCAGTCGATGGAACGGACTGCCGGGTCATACGGGTGCCAGTGCCAGATGCAGGAGCTGCATCCCCCGGAACCACAGGGGGTGGTGGCATGGCTGCACCAACACATGGCACAACATTGTGCTCAAGTGGCGCACCCCTGCCTCTTCCCCCTCTGTGGCTGCCCTGGACACCCTGGAGTCCCCCTACTCCCTGGTCACCACGGCCACGTCCCCGACCACGCCCGCCACGAGGAGTACGCCCAGCTGAGGCGCCCCTCACCTTTGGTGGCCTCCCAACCATGGCACAGATGTAATAGTGCTGGCACAGATGGAGTGGTGCCAATGGGAGTTGTACAGCACAATTGACCTGGGCAATTGGGGTGAAGGGGGTGGGAAGCAAGATGTTAACAGCCCCCCTGCACCTGCAAGGCTGTATGTGACCCCGGTGATGTGGTGACGGGTCACGCAACGCTCAGGCACCCCAAAACTGCAGTAAAAGCGTGCACGCAACCCTGCAGCCTACGTGCGTGGATTTAACCTCCCACAGTACGTGGTGGCACCCAGTAACACGAATAACGCGTACGCGTGGGACACGCAGGCTACGATGACAACGAAAATGGGTGCAATACACAGGGGCACCCGCAGTGGGAAAAGGAGCGTTTGCGACTCACCGTCTGACTAGCGCGATGCAGAAAAACACGCGTAGCCAATACCCCCGCCAAAAGAAGAGATACGTCCTTGAGAGCTGTGAAGTAGATGGCGCGCGAAACAACTGGAAGCAGCAACACACGTCGGTCTCCACGGAAGGCACGTACAGCGAACTGCTGGGCCCGCTCACCTTTAACCCGTGCTGAGGGAAACGCACGCGCGTCACGTCACATGCGGACGTGCAGTTTTTCACGCGCGATTACGCGCGGACGTGCAGTTTTTCACGCGCGATTACGCGCATTACACGCGGACGTGCAGTTTTCCACACGCGATTGGCCTGGGTACGTGTATTACAGGGGTGCGCGAGAAAATCTACACGCAATTGGGCTGGGTACGTGGATTTCAGGGGTGCGCGAGAAAATCTACACGCGATTGGCCTGGGTACGTGTGTTCCGGGGTGCCGTGAACTTTCACACGCGATTGGTTGAAATCCACGTGTGTTCTGTCATCACGTGCAATGAGGGATACACCCTCGCACGACACGTCACAGACGCGCTCACGCGCTGAGGGCCTTTGGTCCAATGAAAATGCGTATGCGTGCAGACGCGCTTACGCGCTAAGGGCCTTTCCTCGAATTACACGCTGACGTGCAGATTTTTCACATGCCAAATCACTCCGTATCAAGCTGGCCACGCGAATACACACGGAAGACCACGCTCCTGCCCAGAAGGCCGAATCACTGCCCCCCAGAGCCCCGAGCAGCCTCCCACGTGCCATCTGCTGCTGCCTGCCTGCCTGCCTGCCTGCTGCCACCGTGCCCTGCCATTTGGTGCCTGCACATCAGCCATCTGCAGGGGTCCAGTTGCTGTGTCCACCCCTGCTGGAACAGTAGACTCCCGACTGGGATACCATCGCTCCACAGCCCAGCCCCAGGACCCAGTTGCCCACCCACGCCTGCCTCGGGGGTCGCCATGTCGGGGCAAGCACCATCTGAGACCAGTGGCGACCCCCAGCCAGAGAGGCAGAGGGCCACCAGCTTCAATGAGAAGGAAGTTGGTGTCCTGGTGGAGCATGTCCTGGGGCATTATGATGCCCTCTTCGGAAGACCACGCGCCAACAAGGAAGGACGGGAGAGGATCTGGGACGATGTAGTGGTTGCCATCAACGCGGAGGGGGTGGCAACCCGCGACATCAAGCACATCAAGAAGCGCTGGGAGGACTTGAGGTCCAGGACCCTCAATAAGGCCCGGCGCCTCGCGGAGGGGGGCCGGGCACGCCTGAGTGACATCCAGATGAGGGTCCTGGAACGCGTAGACCCAGCGCTCCACGCCCAGATCCTTCAGAGGCAGACCCATCTGGAGTTGGCCGGTAAGTGGCCAAGCATTACTGTGTGAGACAGGGCATGTTGCAGTGTGCTGGTTGTCTGATACCTGCCTGTATGTGTGACATAGGCCATGTACGTATGTGTGTGTGCAGGGACATCATGGTCAGGCATGTGAGTACAGTGATGTGTGAACCACATGGTTGGTGCATGTGTTCTATTGCAACATGGGGGGCTCTGTGCGGAATGGACACATGGAAGCATGGCAGTCTCTGTTCCTGGACATGGGTGGGGGTGAGGGATGGGTGCTGGTCCCATGTACACGTATGGTGTCCATGTGTGTGTGTCTGACCTGCGTGTCTGTGACTTGTAACTGCCATGGATGCATGACACATGTCTGTGACAATGTTCAGATTCACTGATGCAGCCTAGTCATCCTTGTATCCACTGCGTCTGTGGTGTACGAGGCCAGATGGATGGAACTACGGTGAGGTGTGTGCATGTGATGGCAAGACCCATGATGCATGTGAGTTTAAAACCAACATTGCATGAATCATGAGTCCCTTGGTTATGTATGCCAATGTCCATGGCATGCGCCGTGCCTGTTACTGTATGTGTTTTGCCTGCACTGACCCATGTGTTGTGGAGGGACATGATGGAAGTGATGTATGACAGTGCCACTCATCTGCTGTTGCTTCCTGTCTAGGGGACCATTGTACAGTACCCTGATGCTTGTGTTCTATGTCTCCCTCTACACAGTGGCAAGTGAAGAAGAGGGCGGAGAAGGCGCTGTGGAGCAGAGCGGCGGGGATGCCGCCACGGCTGCAGCGGAAGGGGTGGGTGAGCCCCCACAGGGGCTTGCACCGGCGGAAGACGGCGTGGAGACATCCAGGTTGGTGGTTTCCACAGAGGGGGAGGAGGCCGCTACTGAGCCACACATGGGGCCTGGTGGGGCATCCCCGCTGGTGCAAGTGGTGCAGTCCAGGGCCAGGGGCAGGAGGCAGCACAGGTCGCCGTGGAGGTGCCTGTGCATGTCACTGTCCCTGACACTGTGACTGCACCACCATGCACCAGCAGGGATGCCCCATCCCAGGCCCGTCCGCAGGTAGGGGAGATGTCCATGTCATCTGACACTCCTCTACCTGCGGACGAGGGGACCCCTGGCCGTGTGGAGAGGGTCCTGATTGGTGTCGCGTTGCGCACGGCTGGCATTCGTGATGAGGTGCATGCTTCCTGGGAGGAGCATGCACATCATCACGAAGAGCACCGTGCGTACGTGAACCATTTGGGAGCCGCCATGGTCGGGGGTTTCCTACATGTGTGTGGCCTTCTGGCGACCCTCTCCTCCTCTGTGGAGGCTATGCGCCAGTCGTGCTCCATGCCGTCTTCCGGCCCAGATGCCACCAGGGCCCCCTGTGGACCTTCCCCGACCAACGCAGCCAGCTCGGTGGGGACCCCATCCCTGCCACAGTCGGGAGTCGAAGGTCCAGCAGGGGTGGACACACCAGCAACTGTCCCCCTGCAGATGGAGGATGTGCCGGCATCATCTGGCAGGGCACGTGCACGACGGCATCGGTGGATTCCATCAGCCTGGATGCCGTCGTGCTGGCAGAGGCAGTGGCGTCGGAGGCAGCAGCAGGCTCGACGGGGGAGGCATCATGGCTCGGGGCCATCAAGATCAGAGGGGCAGGCATCGGCCGGAGGGCAGGAGAACCCTGGGATGGCAGTGTCTTCCGTGTGGGAGCAGTTGGTCCAGCGGATAGGTGCGGAGCGGCAGCGGGCGGAAGAGGAGCGGCTCACCATGGTCAGGGCGGAGTTCTCCATGCGTCGGGCGTTGAGGCGGGCTGAGTGCCTCGAGGAAGCTCGCAGGGAGTTTGAGGTGGACACGGGGTTGTCCCTGCGAGACCTCGGGGCCAGGACAGAGTCCCGCCTCCGGGACATCGACATGGAGTTCGATGATGCCCTGGCCGGCAACATCACAGAGTGAGCCGCAGGACTTGCCCGCTGCCATTGTATATAGTTCTTTAGTTAGTGTTAGGTTTCCTTTATTTTTAAAGTTTTTTTTGGACCGCTCGGACAATGGCCACTTTTCTGTATATATATTTTTTATTAAATAGTAGTAGTAGGTTTCATTTATGGTGTTGGGCTCATGGACCCTGGGTTATTCTTGTACATAGTTTGATGTTTGGAAAACATTTGTTGGATTTATATTTGTGTTCACCATGAGGCAATGGTTTTTCCTTATTTTTTCCACCCATTATTTTGCTTTGGACTACATTAGTTTTTGGATTCCTTTGTTTTTTGATTTTTTCTATTAGTTCTCGGACATGGACCATTTGTTTTGTCATCCCCATTGTTGTGTGTTTTATTTCTTTACTTCATTTTCATCTTTAATACATATATTTATTACTTACATTTGTGGTATTTTCTCATTGGTTTCATGCATGTCATGATATGGGTTTTGACATTCACTTGCACCCATTGTGTATGTGTGTGTGACGGACATGTGTTCATTTACATACTTGCCATTGGGGTTGTATCATGTAATTGCATCTACTATGTGGGTGGATGCAATCCTTCGCTGGGTGTTTGTGCTGGGTATGCTGCCCATTACTGCCATGATTGCGTTTCGTCAGGACCTGGGGGCAGGGGGACATGAGTGGGGGCCTGCAGGGGGGTGGGGGTGCAAGGGGACATGAGTGGGGGCCTGCAGGGGGGTGGGGGTGGTGGGAGACATGGTTGGGGGCCTGGTGGAGGCTGCCCCTGGTGACTGGAGGGGTGGGGGTGGTGGGAGACATGGGTGGGGGCCTGGTGGAGGCTGCCCCTGGTGACTGGAGGGGTGGGGGTGGTGGGAGACATGGGTGGGGGCCTGGTGGAGGCTGCCCCTGGTGACTGGAGGGGTGGGGGTGGTGTGAGACATGGGTGGGGGCCTTGTGGAGGCTGCCCCTGGTGACTGGGGGTGGGGGTGGTGTGAGACATGGGTGGGGGCCTTGTGGAGGCTGCCCCTGGTGACTGGGGGGTGGGGGTGGTGGGAGACATGGGTGGGGGCCTTGTGGAGGCTGCCCCTGGTGACTGGAGGGGTGGGGGTGGTGGGAGACATGGTTGGGGGCATGCTGGCAGGTGCCCCACAGTGCTGGGGGGTGAGGGTGCAGGGGGACATGAGTGGGGGCCTGCTGGGGGGTGGGGGTGCAAGGGGACATGGTTGGGGGCCTGCTGGCAGGTGCCCCACAGTGCTGGGGGGTGGGGGTGCAGGGGAACATGAGTGGGGGCCTGCTGGGGGGTGGGGGTGCAAGGGGACATGGTTGGGGGCCTGCTGGCAGGTGCCCCACAGGGCTGGGGGGTGGGGGTGCAAGGGGACATGAGTGGGACATGGTTGGGGGCCTGCTGGCAGGTGCCCCACAGTGCTGGGGGGTGGGGGTGCAAGGGGACATGAGTGGGACATGGTTGGGGGCCTGCTGGCAGGTGCCCCTGGTGACTGGGGGGTGGGGGTGCAAGGGGACATGAGTGGGACATGGTTGGGGGCCTGCTGGCAGGTGCCCCACGGTGCTGGGGGGTGGGGGTGCAAGGGGACATGTGGCTTGGCTGGGGGGCATGCCCATGGTGGATGGGCTGCCTGTGGGAAATGACCAGGGGTGCAGGGTAGTCCCCTGTGGTGTGGGCTGCCTGCAGAGGTCGTGGAGGGGGTAGAGGGGAGACCTGGGAGGACCCACACTGGCAATTCACCTCTTCAACTTCCCGCACACCCACGTAATACACTGCCCCACTCGCACAGGCCCAATCGCGTGTAGGATTTCTCGTGCACCCCTGTAATACACGTACCCAGGCCAATCGCGTGTAGATTTTCTCGCGCACCCCTGAAATCCACGTACCCAGGCCAATCGCGTGTAGAATTTCTCGCGCACCCCTGAAATCCACGTACCCAGCCCAATCGCGTGTAGATTTTCTCGCGCACCCCTGAAATCCACGTACCCAGGCCAATCGCGTGTAGAATTTCTCGCGCACCCCTGAAATCCACGTACCCAGCCCAATCGCGTGTAGATTTTCTCGCGCACCCCTGAAATCCACGTACCCAGGCCAATCGCGTGTAGAATTTCTCGCGCACCCTGAAATCCACGTACCCAGCCCAATCGCGTGTAGATTTTCTCGCGCACCCCTGTAATACACGTACCCAGGCCAATCGCGTGTAGAATTTCTCGCGCACCCCTGAAATCCACGTACCCAGGCCAATCGCGTGTAGATTTTCTCGCGCACCCCTGTACTACACGTACCCAGGCCAATCGCGTGTAGATTTTCTCGCGCACCCCTGAAATCAACGTACCAAGGCCAATCGCATGTAGATTTTCTCGCGCACCCCTGTACTACACGTACCCAGGCCAATCGCGTGTAGATTTTCTCGCGCACCCCTGAAATCAACGTACCCAGGCCAATCGCGTGTAGATTTTCTCGCGCACCCCTGTAATACACGTACCCAGGCCAATCGCGTGTAGAATTTCTCGCGCACCCCTGTAATCCACGTACCCAGGCCAATCGCGTGTAGAATTTCTCGCGCACCCCAGAAATCCACGTACCCAGCCCCATCGCGTGTAGATTTTCTCGCGCACCCCTGAAATCCACATACCCAGCCCAATCGCGTGTAGATTTTCTCGCGCACCCCTGAAATCCACGTTCCCAGGCCAATCGCGTGTAGAATTTCTCGCGCACCCCTGAAATCCACGTACCCAGCCCAATCGCGTGTAGAATTTCTCGCGCACCCCTGAAATCCACGTACCCAGCCCAATCGCGTGTAGATTTTCTCGCGCACCCCTGAAATCCACATACCCAGGCCAATCGCGTGTAGAATTTCTCGCGCACCCCTGAAATCCACGTACCCAGCCCAATCGCATGTAGATTTTCTCGCGCACCCCTGAAATCCACGTACCCAGCCCAATCGCGTGTAGATTTTCTCGCGCACCCCTGTAATACACGTACCCAGGCCAATCGCATGTAGATTTTCTCGCGCACCCCTGAAATCCACGTACCCAGCCCAATCGCGTGTAGATTTTCTCGCGCACCCCTGAAATCCACGTACCCAGGCCAATCGCGTGTAGAATTTCTCGCGCACCCCTGAAATCCACGTACCCAGCCCAATCGCGTGTAGATTTTCTCGCGCACCCCTGAAATCCACGTACCCAGCCCAATCGCGTGTAGATTTTCTCGCGCACCCCTGAAATCCACGTACCCAGCCCAATCGCGTGTAGATTTTCTCGCGCACCCCTGTAATACACGTACCCAGGCCAATCGCGTGTAGATTTTCTCGCGCACCCCTGAAATCCACGTACCCAGCCCAATCGCGTGTAGATTTTCTCGCGCACCCCTGTAATACACGTACCCAGGCCTATCGCGTGTGGGGACACCCGCACACCCCTGAAATACACGCTCCCCGCTCTGCGTTTGCTGCTGCCCTTTGCGCTGGATTGGGGATTTTGATGGCTTTTCCCTGCGCAAGGGGCGTTCTTGGGGGCGTAACTGACGCTGCTGCAGGGTCGCTGCGCCACTCTGCGCCACGGCTGGTTGTGGATGTTGGAATCCATGAATACGCTGTGCGCCTGAATGTGTTTCGGCGCACGCGGCTGGCGCAGACTACCGCACGCGCACACTGTGCGCCAGCCGCGTGCGCCACTTGTGCGCCGAATTCTATGAATTGGCCCCTAAATGTACCCTCGCATGGGAAAGACTAGCTAAATTTGATTATGCTACCAAAACAAATAGAATACACAGAGAAGTTGATAGACCTAGTAGAATGCTGGCCTGGCTATGCAGGAAAGAGTACCCTCAACACACTATTACCAAGTTACAGACTGAAGAAGGCAAGGTAGTACAGACCCAGCAAGATATAAATGACACTTTTAAGGGCTTCTACAAACTTCTCTATTCTCATAGTGTCCAGGTTCCCCGAGAACAAATTATAGACACCGTGGAGGAAATAGGACTCCCCAAAATCTCCTTGGAACAGGCCGCAGCTCTTGACGCAGTTATCACAGCAGATGATATAACTGAGGCAATCAAGTCTCTAGCCACTGGTAAGACCCCTGGGAGCGACGGCCTGCCCACCGAGTTCTACAAGGCATATGAGGCCTCCCTAACGCCCTTGCTGCATGAGGTCTTCCAAGAAGCACATGAGAGAGGGATACTTGCTGATGGTATGAGGGAGACCCTGTTGATTCCAATCATCAAGCCCAATAAGCCCGCTGACAAATGTGACTCCTACCGCCCGATAGCTATGCTTAATTATGATGTGAAGATATTGACCACGGTATTAGCAAATAGACTGGCCAAAATTATAGGGGAGGTAGTGCATGGGGATCAATGTGGTTTCATATCGGGTCGGAACACGACCATGAACCTCCGTAGAGTGCAACAGATTATTGTTCAGACAGAGGCTAGCATGGAGCCATATGCACTACTGTCCCTTGATGCCATTAAGGCGTTTGATTCAATATTTTGGGAGTGGCTAGTGGAGGTTCTGGCTGGCTTCGGCTTCGGCCCGGGGTTCATTAGTTGGATCAAGTTACTTTATAACAAACCTAAAGCCAGAGTAAAAACAGGAAAATACGTATCGGCGGCCTGGGATATACGTAGGGGCACCAGGCAGGGATGCCCGCTCTCCCCCATGCTTTACGTGCTAGGGCTGGAACCCATTGCTATCTACTTCCGTAAACAATTTTTTGACGCTGGGATACGGCTGGGGGGAGTTGATCATATTATCTGCCTTTATGCTGACGACGTACTGCTATAGGTCAGGGACCCACTAAACAACGTGCCCACGATGTTAGACGTCTTAGACAACTTTGCAAAGTTTTCTGGTATCCAGTTCAGTAGGGCGAAATCCTGCCTATTCCCCCTGGCAGGCCTCAAGGGGAAAGACATAACAGATCTCCCGGTGGTGGGAATACAATGGGAACTTGCCTCATTCAAGTACTTAGGGATACACATAATGCACACCCCTATTCTAATGCATGAGCACAACACGAACATTGCGATTCCTGCCCTGAGAAAATCCATGCAATTCTGGGCGAAATTTCCCCTATCCATGATGGGCAGAGCGGCCATAATTAAAATGATTGTCCTTCCCAGATTTTTATACGGGTTTCAGAATATTAATTTTTACATCAATGTGCCTTTCTTCCGCCTGTTGGAGAGGATAATCCGGGACTTTTTGTGGGGGTCAGGAAGACGCAAAATTTCACTCTCCACCCTGATGCTGCCATACACCCAGGGGGGAATCCAACTCCCAAACTTCGAAAAGTATTATCTGGCGGCATAGCTTAGTTTTGTCACCAAATGGCTAGCAGACAAAGTCACATCTGAGACCCCCCTGCTACAGACCCTAGTATCCCCGTTGCACATGAGAGAACTTATCTGGGCCCCTTCCCACCTAATGCGGAATGCCCCTTTCATGGCCGCCCTGGGACAAAAAATCTGGCGCAGGACAGAAACCCTTACATGCTCCAAGCACCAGTACGCCCCGGATATACGACTACTCGCGGACCTATGTGGGTCCGTCACAGATCTACATCACCTCAGACACTGGGAAAGAAAGGGGATATACTCATGGGGGGACCTGTTTATGGACGGGGTTTTTAAAGATTTTGTAACACTCCAGGAAGAAGAGGGAGTCCACACAGGCCAGTTCCTGTGGTACCAGAAGTTGAGGGCCTTAGCACATACCAAGTGGACGTCATGGCCAGAGGAACCGGAAACAAACCCCCTAATCATGCTTCTTTATGCTTTGGGAGAAGGATGGAAACCGGTGTCCCAGATATACGCCCAACTAAGTGACATCCCCAACCCACGGAGCGCCAATTTGAGAGGTAAATGGGAAGCTGACATAGGCCGGGAAATGTCTGATGAAGAATGGGAGAGGGCCTTGTCATTCCCTAAATCTGTCTCTAGAAACCACAGATTCAGACAAATACAACTTAACCTGCTACATAGAACATACTTGACGCAATCCAGGCTGACAAAACTCAATAGCAAGGTGCCCTCCAATTGCACATGGTGTGGACAGAGTAATGCGGACCTGATTCATGTGTTCTGGAGGTGCACTAAGTCGCAATCCTTGTGGACCGCCATACAGCAGACAAGTAATAACATGGGGGCGACCGGATACAAATGGACCCCAGAGGAATGCCTATTGGGCACGTATACTAGGCCAGCTAAACTAAAGCATTTCACCGGACTAATGGACATTATGTGCATATTGGCAAAAAGAACTATGGCAATGTCCTGGAAGAAAGCAGCTGGGCCCCAACAGAAAAGCTGGTACTCTGAGCTGAAACGCTGGATACGAGCAGAAACCTTGGCTTGGGAGGACAGTGTAACCAGATCCACAGATGACTCCAGTATGGCCCTGGAAGCTTGGAAGGAACTCACAGACTCCCTGCTATACCCCTCTGATGACAAGCCCCCATGAACTGGTATGTGTCCACCGTAAAACAGACCTGGGACTAGAGCTCGCAAGCCCTCATGCTGCTTCCCCCCCTTTCTTTCTTTTCTCTTTCTTCCCCCCCTCTCTAAACCACCTGGAACCCCTTCCCCACTAGCCCACTGCGCGGCATCTGCTCAACACGCAAATCATTGGAAGAAAGTTAATGTTGTATCGTTCGTTTGTTATTGTTTTTTTCCCAGTAATGCTCATTGTCCTTGAACCTGAGACATATATGCTGTCCTGCAAATGTGTTAAATAATAAATGCCAATAAACAAATTTGAAAATAAAAATAACTTTCATAGACTGGTGGGGTATCTTTAAAATTCAATTCTAAAGGCATGGCAGTCTTCTGAAACGTATAGAATTCACTGCATTGACAGCAGTAAAAAAGCAGGCGCCCCCTCCACCTAAAGAGGGCCTGCAAGCAGGCTGAAGGGAGCTTGTGTTTGATTAGTGCCACCAGGGCACTGACTCAAACAAGCATATTGACATAATACAAAATGGATGCCTGATTTCTGATTTCATTAATTACTTGCAACATTCTGACTCATTAAAGTTAATGTATATTTTCCTGTGTTCAAAAGACCCCAAGCACTAGCGTACCGAGCGGGAGGCCAAACCGGGACATTTGTCTGTGGGACGTCACTCTAATTCGGCTGCTCAAAGAGGGTGCCCAATGGGAAAGGTGTCCCACTGGCAGGACAATGTGTGCCGAGCAATTCCTGCTCAGCACGCTTATTGTCCTAGCAGCAGGAACCTTACCCTGTCTGAATGGTAGAGGTGTCCCGCTGCCAGGACAATGTCCCAAGGAGCTTCAGGAAGCAGAGGGTCCTCACGTTTCTCTGTGTCAACAGAGCTTTACACTGTAAGCCATTAGGCACTGATGGGAGGTAGGGGGCGACTATTAGCAGGGATTTTTGTCCTTTTAGAAATGTGTATGGAAGGGAGTGATCAGAAGTGAGAAGGGTGCATAATATTGAATGCTTTATGAAATAATTAGTATGGCTTTAAAACCAAGGAGGATTTGTTAGACTCACGTTAATCTGTATGATACTTTTGTGACTTTGCATGCAAGGTGGGGAGAATAAAACTAAATCCATACTCTCATTCCTCCACATATTACTCTGACATTGTATATAGTGTACAGTTAGTCTACTATGAAAGGCTAGCTTATTATGTAATGTGTTTGCTTCCAAGGAACTGCTATAAATAATTATTTAAGCACATGAAATGTAAAGCAAAACCTTAGTAAATATCTATGTCAACTAAACCTGGGAAGATGTGCCCAGTTGCTTAAATTATCCACATCCGAGTTTCACCATTCAACCAAAGTGTGTGATCCTGGGCAATCCATTTTTATCCCATTGTGTCTTATCTGAAGCTCTGTATGTGATTCTGATTTACTTCAAAGCTTATGTTAATATATCATGCTATTATAATAAAAAATCCTGATGACTATAGAGTTGCTCCATATATAACAATAGTGCATTTTAGGTATTTTGCACCACAAGCTTATTTGCCACTTGGCTTACTTATGGCAACTTATTCTAAAGTCATTACCATGGTGCCTCCATGTATCAAAGACTGATGATGCTCCTTGCAATGTCCTTTTCTGTGAAGTCACTTCTGTTGGTGCAATCCATATGCAAATTAGGAGGTTTCCATATATTTTGTTCCAGAGGGCCTGGAAGAGCTCTAATAGATGGGTTTCCTGCATCTGCAAAGATCCTGCAGTTTTATTTGTAAATATGCCATCTGCCACTAATGTTACCAAATAAGTACTTTGGGGCAGGGGTGAGCGGGTTGGGGGTGTGAATGAGACTATTACAAGCACTGCATTTCATGGCTTACCTCACCCCCACTCTTGCAATGCTAAATACATCCCTGACCCCAAATGTGATTGTCCAAATGTGACCCCTCACAAAGGTTCAGCCCGCAGCCCAGCCCTCCAGCAAACATACACGCAGCTGAGCTGAGCTCTGCATTATGTAATGAGACAGCGCAAGCCTGGCTGGGTACCTCAGCCAAGCTTGCGCTGTCCAAGTACATGTTCAATTAATGCAGCAGCCACAATGCTGCCCGCCAGCCCTCTCACCAAAAGATGGGGGGACAAAAAGGCATGCCACAAAAGTTGGGTGGGACTTGTCCCTTCGCCCCCCTATAATTACGCCCATTTCAGTAACTGTCATAATCTCTTCTTCAGAAATATTTATTTTGCTCCAGTTTCATCTCGCTCTTATGAGTTCGCCACCTGGAATGTCTTTAATAACCTGTTTCTTGTGACAGCTTGTAGCTATCAGGGTTGAATCTACATCAGTCGGTTTTCTTTATGGCGAGTATGTATTTGTTTGCCCTTCATCTAAATGGTTAGAACCTAAAAGGCAATTTCAGTGTTGCTCAGGTGTCCAGTTAGTTATAACTGAAAGGTGTTCACATTGAGGTATTCTGTATACTTGGCAAATTCTTCTTCCGTTCCATACCATACTAAAAGTAAATAATGTATATATGGATGCCAATTGATCACGTGCTTGGATAATATATTATGTTGTGATGCTTGTGTCTGCTCGTATTGGGTCATAAAAAGATTTGCTAGTAATGGAGAATAAACAGCTCCCATAGCTACACCTCTTGTTTGTTGGTAGTTTTCGTTATCAAAAACAAGCACATTGTTTTTCATGGAAAACTGCAGTAAGTCTTGCTGCTATGTGCAAGAGGTAAGTTGCAATAGTGGGGCAAAGTGGTAGTCTAATGATGTCATGGCCAGATCATGATCAATTGGCACATAAAGGGCTTCAACGTTGAAGGTTTCCAAATAAAAGTTCTCCTACCATATTGTATGGTTCAATAGCTCAATAATGTGTGTTGAGTCCCTGGTGTAATATTCTAGTCGAAGCACCATTGGCTGTAGATATTGGTCTGTGAATTTAGCTGCTCCTTCCGTAATCCAACCCATCCCGGTAAGTATTGGTCTGACTTCCGATAGGTGCTCAAATGCTTTATGGATCCTAGGCAAGAAGTAGATTGTGGCTAATGCTGGTGCTTCTTGGTATAGTAATGCCCTATCCTCATCTACTAAAATTCCCTTGCTGTGCCATTTGATAACTAGCTGCTTATATTCCTTCAAAATGGTGCTTGCTGGGTTATGTCTCCGTTGAATGTAACAACCCAGTGTTTCCAGATGTCTATGTCCCATACTGATATCCTTTCAATCTAGGATCATAATGTTGCCTCCCTTATCCACCTCATTGCTAATAATAGATGTGTTCCTTGCAAAGTTACCTAGAACATTTCTTTCTTTCTTTATGACTTAGGTTTGGAGACGTCAATGGGTGGTCCTTGATGGTCATCTTGTCCATGTTTTTGTACAAGTCTCAATATTGTTTTCCAGAGCCATAGATGGATAGATGGTATGAATTAACAAAGTTACTCACTGTAGTGACTACCTTACTCCTAGTCCATAGTCCCCTTTCCTCCATACGTTTTGGGACATTCCGTCCTGTGGGACGGGACCTGAGCACTTTTTGTAAAAAGTATCAAATTGAAAAATGTGTCCTTCTCTTTTTATGCGGGGTACCGCATGTGGCGTAGCCCCGCCCTTCTTAGCTGTGCCCCGCGCATCGCCCTTCAGTCCTTTTCTATTACCAGGTCTGAGACCATTTAAGCAATAATAGAGGATAGTTATTAGAGTGGACGGCGGGCGGGCGAATGAAGAAAGGGGACTATGGACTAGGAGTAAGGTAGTCACTACATTGAGTAACTTTGTTATACTCCTACATCCCGTCCCCTTTCCTCCATACTTTTGGGAGATTACCAAGCACTCCTTACAGGATAACGGGTGGATAGAACTCCTTTACTAAAAGAGGTTTTTGAGAACAGCTTGCCCGAACTGAGCATCAGTCCTGGAGCTCTGGTCTAAGCAGTAATATTTCATAAAAGCTGATGGGGAAGCCCACGTAGCTGCTTTGGCAATGGTTTCAAAGGGAACATATGTTTGGAAGGCAATGGCAGCTGCCTTGCCCAGCACAAGATGGGCATGAATTCCCTTCGTAGGCTGAAGGCCCTGAATGGTACACGCCTCACAGATAAAGAAAGTAATCCATTGGGAGTTGCTTTCGAGGCCGGCTTTCCTTTCGGGTCACTGAAGGTCACCAAGAGCTGGGAAAAGCTCCAAAGATTAGATGTTCTGTCTAAATAAAACCTAAGAGCTCGCCTTACATCCAAATTATGCAGAACCCTCTCGCCATCTGAGGCCGGTTCTGGGAAGAAAACTGGTAAGGAAATAGACTGGTTCAGATGAAAATTGGATACCACCTTTGGAAGGAAAGAAGGGATGGTCTGAAGGACAAACTTATCCTTGTGAAAGGTGAGGAATGGATGTTCTATCGACAAGGCTTGAAGCTCGCTTACATGCCTTGCCGAAGTCACCGCAATCAGAAAAGCCATTTTCCATTAAAGGAATTTCAAATCCACCGTAGCCATGAGCTCAAAGGGTTTATGGCATAAAGCAGTAAGAACCACATTCAGATCCCACTTAGGATGCGGGTTACGCACAGGTAGATACAGATACAATAGACCTGCAAAGTGCCTTTTAATGACAGGGTTTGTCAAAAAAAAGAGCAAGAGTTCGAAGACAGGTAAGCGGCAATAGCCGACAAATAAGTCCTGCAAGACAAGACATGCATGCCCGAAGCTGCCAGATGTGAAATGAAGGACAGCAGTGTGTCGATGGCAGCTTCTCTGGGGTCTAGCTTTTTTGCTAAACACCAGTGACAGAAACTGAGCCATTTGCTCCTATACTGAGACCTAGTCGAAGGTTTTCTAGCCGCCTGGATGATACGCATATTATCTGTGGACAAATTGCATCTTTCTAAGGATTTGAGCTCAGGCATCAGGCCACCGAGCTGAATGATTGTGGGGAGGGGTGCCACATCTGCTGACCGCTCTGGTGAAGCAGGTTGGGAATCAGCAGAAGCCTGATCGGTGAGCAGACTGACAGATGCAGAAGCTCTGAAAACCAGAATCTGGCTGGCCACCACAGGGTTATGAATAGGAGAGTGCAATTCCATGTGTTCCTGAGCTTGCATAGCGCCCAGTGAATCAGAGGAAGAGGCGGGAAGGTGTAGGCCCTCATATTGTGCCACGGAATCTCGAGAGCATCCCCCAGGGAAGAGGCTCTGAGCCTGTTCCTGGAAGCATAAAGAGGAAGTTTCCTGTTCGATGAGGTCGCAAAGAGGTCCACTACTGGAGTGCCCCAATGCGAAAGAGGTCGGAAAGGATCTCAGTGTTCAGCTCCCACTCGTAGCTGACAACTGCTCGCCGACTGAGAGAATCTGCTGTTACATTCAGCTGGCCCGGAATGTGTACCGCCAACAGCCAAACACCGTGCTGAATGGCCCATTCCCAAATCTGAATGGATAGATCTACAAGGGAAGGTGACCTGGAACCCCCCTGCTTGCTGACGTAAAACATGGATACCGCATTGTCTGTGCGGATGCGGACCATTTTGTTCACAATCCCTGGCTTGAAAGCTTTGAGCACCAGGAAAATGTACCAGAAGGTCCAGATAATTTATGTGAAATTATGTGTCCTGCGGCGACCATAAGTCGAAAACCTGAAGATGATCCATCGTCGCACCCCACCCGAGAAGGGAGGAGTCTGTCGTAATGGTCACCTGAGGGGAGGGCCCCTGAAAAGGTGCACCCACTGACAAATTGCTGGAAGAAGACCACCATAAGAGATCTGTCATCATGCAGGGTGGAACCGGAACCATTTTGGTGTTCGGATCCACTGCCTGAAGCCAGGAGCTCCGAAGAGCCAACTGTGTAAGTTGCATCTTGAGGCGCGCAAGGGGAAGAGCAAGAACGCATGAGGCCATGCGGCCCAGATGCCTCTGGAACCACCAGGCAGACATCCTGTCCGACAGAATGAAGACTTGACACGTGGTTAACAGATCTGCCATCCTGTCCAACATCAAGTACACTCTGCAGTCGATCGTGTTCCAATGGAAACCCAGGAATATCAGGTCCTGAGAGATCGTCATGGAGGATTTCCACCAGATCACCGACAGCCCAAGACTGAACAAGAGCTGAAGGAGAGACTGAAGATTGCTTGAGGCTTTCACCGGACAAGGACTGCGCAGAAGACAGTCATCCAAATACGGATACACATGAATACCCTGTAGCCTTAAAAAGGCCGCAATGACTGACATCATCTTCGTGAAGACACGCGATGCCGAGCTGAGACCAAAAGGGAGCACTCAAAACTGGTAGTGCTCCTCTCCCAAGGAGAACCGCAGATATTTCCGATGCGGGCTCCAAATCAGGATATGCATATAAGCATCCTGAAGGTCCACAATGCTGAGCCAGTCGCCCTTCTGAAGAGAGGACCTTATTTGGCAGGGCGTAATGATCTTGAATTTCTCTTAGGGAAGAGAAAGGTTGAACTGGGAAAGGTCTAGAATGGTGCACAGGCCAGCCTGGTTGGGTTTTGGTACCATAAACAGATGGGAGTAGAAGCCCTCCCCTCACTCCCCTAGGGGAACGGGTTCCAACGCCCTGAGATCTAGAAGCTTCTGGACCTCAGCTCAGAGGGAGGCCGTCCCCGACTGTTGAGGATTGAAGGGTGGGGTAGGGAGGAGGGGCAAGCGGAAGCCCGCCTGAGCGATGGACAAAACCCACCGGTCAGCGGTGATGGTTTGCCACGCCTCCAGATGAGATGCAATTCGTCCTCCCACCAGAGTCTCGTGCGAGCGCCAAAAAATATCATTTTGCAGACTTTTTGGCGGAGAGACTACCTGTCCCTGAAGAGGAGGCTGACAACCGAGAGAAAAAAACTGCCAGGTTGCTGCCTCTGGCGGGAGTTGCACGGCAAAGGATCAGTCCTGCGCGACCTGCCGTTTTAGAACCCTCTGAAGTCTGAAGAGGATCGAGATAGGGACCCAGATCTCTGAGCTGTGACTGGGGCCTTCATGAGCAGTGACAGAGACTTGGCAGTTTGCATGCTGGCCTTAGTCTTGGTGAGCTTGTAATCCGTTGAAGAATGAAACAACTCTTTGCCCTCAAAAGGCAGGTCCAGAACTTTATCTTGGACCTCCTTCAAAAACTTGTGGCAAGAAGCCAAGTCTGACGAGAGGTGTCCACCCCCAGCATGAGGCCACGAGCTGAGGTGTCGACATTCTGTTCCCTGTGAATGGGTTGCCCCCTACCACAGTCACTCCACCCAATTTCCAAATGAGAACCATTCCCATGGAGTCCATGCGTGTCTTTGTCCCGTCACCTTGCTGTGCCGTGTATGGTGGCTGCATGTTATCCTGCCTCTGCGGTGTAGGTGGTGTCTGTGAATACTACTATGCAGGTGCCTTCATCTTTGATGTCTGTGCCATGGGTTGGTATGCCTGGGGGTATGTGTGCGATGTCTGCACCTGTTGTTGTGTTTGGTCCTGAGCATAGTATTCTGTCTGTTCTCCTGGATATGTGGGCTGATATTGCACCCACCCCCCCATTCTGTTGTATTCCCCCTGCTTCTACAAACCCTAAAAATGTGTCCTATTTGTCCGTACACCCAGCACTGGGGCAGTTCCCCCATTGGTCTCTGATACCCTCCTGAAAGTCACTCCTGGCCGTGCTGCATTGGGTGTCCATATCCTCGACCCCTTGGTGGCCCCTCTCTTCCTCTGAACCCGTGATGCACGTCACCCTGGCCCATGAAATCTCCCCCATGGGCGGTGCTCTGCACTGTGCATGAGGGACACCTGTCCCTTCCGTGCTCGTTAACAGTACCCCTTCCATTAACATCCTAGAGCTTAGATTTACTGCCTACTCACTGTACATATTGTAAATAATATTACTATCTGTCTCACCTTTGGCCCACCGCCTTAATTGCAACGTGTATGCTTGTACTATAATACCAATGTATGTATTTATTTGTAACCGCAACTATTATAACTGTTGCCTACTGCTTGCTAATGTAACTGTACTCTTATGTAACATGATCAAAAAACATACGCACCCGTATGCCCCTGGGCCTGGTTACGCTTCATAAATAAACCAAATACAAATACAAATACATTGTATATTTTGACAATTTCTTCTGCACTAACTTCGCCTCTTCCTGCTTTCTTTCTTTGTGCCTCTTTCTCGCATTTTCTTGCATTAACCTACAATAGTGTACTATAGTGAGTTGAATTCCAGACCAATGTTTGGCATCCATGGCCACTAACTTCTTGAGCTGCCTTTGCACCTGCTCCAGCAACCCTTGGCATAATATATGATAGAATAACCCCACAGTCTTGTCCCACAGGTCTCGTGTTTCTAGTCTCCATTTCTCTTGGAAAGCTTGAATGTACTGTAAGGAGTCTTCATCTTGCCCCATTTTATGTGCCATAATCGCACTAATGTCTGAGGTGTCTGGGTACTGTACTCATAGAGATCAGTAGTTGTTGAACAGTGAACCATTGTGCGCTGTGTTCTTGGTGGTTACTCCTGGGTAGCCGGCCCTTTTCCATACCTCATCGGTAACCTCCCTGAGAATCGCTGAAAGTAAACTTTTCATGTCCCTCACTGCTAGTGTTGTGCCTGCTGTTAGACTTTCTATCTTGTATATCCATTTCCCCACTCCCGCGGTCAACGAGGGTAACGTACACCTCAAGTTGTCTGCACGATATAGCCTAGAACGATGTGCCCTCTGATCCTTGTCACCCTGCAGTCCACCATGTCCTTGTCGGCTTCCCATATCGTGTCTCGTTCTGGGCTCTTCCCTACAGACCGCCGGGATGATCGCCCCACTTCCTCGTCCTCACTCCCCCTAAGTCATGGTCCAACCCGGTGTCTTCACCATCGCTGTCCATATTATCTTGGAAGCTTAGTCTCCTTAATACTCTGCCTTCCTGCTGCCCTTCTTCTATGTCAATCATGCTCTTGCGCACCCCTCTCACTCAGGATCCGGTATTATCTCTGTCTGGCAGCGCGGTTGCCCGATCATATCTTCTGCCTCAGTCTCGCTCTTCTTGCTCCTCTTTTCCCTTGTGGTGACAAAACCTTGCTAAACCCAACTTCATCCGCTCCTCCTCCTCCCTGCGCTGTCACTCTCTAATGAGCCGTTCTACTTCCAACTTCCTCTTCTCCTTCTTTATCTTCTATTGCTTTTCTCTCTCTTTTTCTGCCCTTTTTCTGCTCTTTTTCTTGCCATGTCCTCGAGCTCTCTCTGTCTCTGCATCTCTCGCTGTTTGGGCCTTCGTGCTTCTGCCTTCTGTTTCTCCCTTTGCATTCTGTAACGTTCACCCTTTTCCTCCTTTTCTTGTCTATCTACTTCTTCCATTATTGCTGGCAACTCCCTTGCTTCACTGGTGTCCTTACAACCCATTACTTCCTTACTGGGACCTCCCGCTTCTCCCGCTGTCTTCCCATCTAATTTAAGAAATGTTTGTCTGCCTTCCCATTTGTTCGATACTATATTCTCTGTTTCTTCCTTTCTCCTTCCATCCTCATGTCACTCTCTTCTATGCGTGCCTTGCTCTCGCTGTGCTCTCTTTTTTCACCTCCCAAACCTTTAGCTTCCTTGACCGCGTGCCCGGTCTCGTTCTGTCCTTCCCTCCCGCTGTATACTGGTGGTGCAAATATTGGATTTCTGTACCCTGCCACTGCTCTCAATTCCCTCACTGGATATAATCCCTAATCCCTATGCCTTCGCTCTCATGTTCATGAGGAGGAGGGGCAAGGGCTGAGGAGTTTTCGCCTGCGTCCTCCTGTTGGTTCCGCATCCAGTGGGGCCACGCCACATCCCCTCCATCGTCTTGGAACATTTTCCACTGTCTGAATATAGCCATTTGCTTATTCAATGTCTTCCCCTTGTAGACCTCATGCATATGTGCGTGTAATGGTTGCTGCACATATTTGGAGAAGCTTCAACATTTTGGCCATGGCTTAGACAGTTTACTCTCTCTGCTTCGTGTCTAATTCCGGGCTATATTTACAAATGTTGTCCTTATATCGTGGAAGGGACCGGCACATGTGCTGTAGGGGGTTGTCCTGCACATGGCTTCCACAATAAATTATTTTAATACGTATTAGAACCCAAATGGGGTCTTTTGACACTTCCACTGTTATCAAACAAATGCACTTTACTTGATGTCAACCTCAAATTTCCAAATAACAGTCCAATTCACAAAGTCACAATCCTCTCCGGCTCTCAATTAATATTCTGGGAGTACGCCGTGCACTGCTCTTGTGAAACTCTCGGCTTCCTTAGGCACACCCACTAAACTTGCGCATGCGCCTTCCACACACCCCCACAAAATACCACAACTCTGTCAATCCTTGATCGCCGAAATAAGTTCTGCACCTCCAAGTGCTCTCCGAGTCCTATACATAAACCTCCCTGGTGACATCACATCAATAATATATAAGTGAAGGAAACTTACTCGTTGATACCTGCCCATTCACAAAATAGACCAAAACATTTCCCAGTGTTACCAAAACCCAGACAAATACAAACAACATATATCCACGGCCGTCTTCCTGCCTCCTAAGAGGGCATACCAATTTTTCACATGCTCAATCTGTACCTTCAGCGTCGCCTTGTAGATAAAACGGCTCTGCGAGACTTAACCAGAAGAACACCTTCCGCGATTCAAGCTAGCTTCACTTGCTAAGCCCTATACACAGGGATACCATAATCCATGACCAGAGCTGCAACGCCCTACCCACAGGAAATCCAATATTTACATAATTACTGTCATCCGTATCGTTGAGTCAATCGTCTAGGCCAACTGCCGCAACTAATCCCCTCAAGATCAAATGCTCCCTAACCACAGACAATTAACATCCACTTCTATGTCTTACCACCCACTACTCAACACTACCCCACACCCAAAATCTGTGAACCACTTCCCCTAGTTACCATAGGGCTGAGTTTATACTTACACTGATGCCACATGCTCTCCCTTAATCTGCCATTCCGCCCTTCTGGTCTGCTGGGCGTCCTGTGTACTGCAGGCAGGATTTTCTACAACGCGGCTTGTGACGGCCTCTTCACGGGGTGCACCTTACGGGTGGTCTTTGTTTTTTGTTGGTCCCCTCACAGCCCTCCAGGTGTTGGGACGGAAAAGACAGCTCTGTGCTGATCGAATGTAGCGAACCATCCCCTGCTACCAATTTGTAAAAGTATGCCAGAGGACCGGGGGTTCGCACCCACAAAATCACAGTTTAGCAGAGTACCCACGGCCCATCAAACCCTCCCCTGGCAATGACGGAGAACTGTTTTTATTTTACCAAACAGACAGGGATCATACATGAAATACAAAAATCTCCAGCAATCACAACTCCTGAGCCCGCGTCATGAGTTTTTATCGCATAATGATGTCACAATCTCCAAACCTTCCCTAAAAACCTAAGAACCGAACCCTTTGGGTAGCTCGGTTAATACTGCCTAAAGATATCCCGTACATGAGTTGTGTAATTGGTACTCCAATGTCGGTGGGTTCGCCTGAGGCTTCCCCAAAAACATTCTATGACATTGCTGCAGGGTCGCAGGACTACCATTGGCCCTTGCACTCTCTCACACCACCCCAGGATTTGGGCATTCTGATTGGTTGGAGTGGGTCTCCTCAGGCCTGGGAACCTGTTCTGTTCACAGCACTCAGTGTACCTTTTCAAGGTAATGAGAAAGACTGTGTGTCCCCATTGTTGCCACTGACATAGCCACCTAGCCTGAGAGAGTGCCTGCCAGTTGCAAAGTTTGGTGGGCAACGCATGTATCGATTCTGTCTGTCTACACTGGGAACAGCTTCTATTCCCACAGCGGGTAAATGCCCATTGTTCGGCTGGGCTGTCACCTGGGTTAGGACAGCAAAACTACAGTCGTTCTATGGCCTCCCTCTATGTATACATTAAAGAAAAAAAATATATATATATTATTTTCTTTGGATGTTAGTAGTACTTGAGTCCTTCCAGGTTCCTTCTACGTCCCTGTAGCTCCATATGGTTAGTTGCAATAAGCGGCTGCAAGCTTGCTCCTTGCAAATTTTGTTTTCTTGATTTTCTGCAGTTGGCTAGTGAAAAAGGAAAGGATTCTGACATTATGTATATGTATCTGTCCTCTATCCACCGAATGGCATATGCATGTTCTCCGTGCGTGCACGTGTGTGTCTGCGTAACTTCGTGCAGGGATGCAAGTTTACTTTGTGACTAACGTTACTATGTCGCGTTGTCACTAATGATGTCAGTACGGCTGGCTATTTATCATTAGTCAACCTGGTTTAGTGACGGGCACCTATATCAGCGAAGATGTCAGCTGGATAGGGTTTGAACGGTTGCTTACATATGTGGAATGCCCCAGCTCGGGGTTGGCCAAACAAGACTGGCATCTTTTGTTTCTCATCTTTCGGGCTGGCATGCAACTAGGGGACCCAAGGGCCATTCCAGGGACCCTCTCTTCATTGGTAACCAGATTAACTTCAGGTGTGATTACCTCAGCATTTCTGTTGTGTCCTGTAATCTGCTCATGTTCTCAACCCTATTTGGCATCTCCGTTACACCTCTTCTTTCTCTGCCTCTCCCAGTTTTTCCCTCGTATCTGTATTGGGTGTTCTGATATATGTGGGAAGTGATTCTGTGAAGCATACATGTTTGGTCACATATTGCTGATTGCCTCGCTTGAATCTTTTTATCTGATCTAAAAAAGTTTTTTTATTTGCTGATATTCCTCCATTACTAGGATTACCTGTTTGGTCCTCATTAGTTCTTTTGTTCTCATTATCAGTGCCAGCGATTGCCAGGGATTGTGTTCGGTGTGCTATCCTGTGAACAGGCTTCCTAGCATTCTTATTACATTTTGGTTCGAAAGTGTAGACTCTGTCATACCTGTAATCTCTTTTGTCTCTAAATAATTTTTGGACTTCCTTAGTTTGACTTCATCTTGTTGTTTTTGTAAGATCGTATTTAGTTTTAGGATTTTTTGTTTTAGATGAGTCGGTTGCAGCCATCTGGACAATCTCACGTTTTAAGGCCTCTATTTGTGATTCTATTCTCTTGTGTTCTTTGGCAGTGTGTTCTATGAGTAATTCTTTCATGGTTTTCGAACTAATAGTCGAATTCTCTTGCACTTTTTCCGCTAAATGTAGGTCTTCGCTGTTGCTGAAGTCTGGTAACATACATATTCTAAGTCCCCATGGGATTTGCTTTTTGGGAGATATGTTCTCATTGTGCCCTGTTCCCAGAATTTATTCATTTCTCTAATGGATAGTCTCTCAAGTCTGATACACTTTTCCCTAAGCAAAGTCTACTGTCCCTTTAATCAGCCATGGTCAATATTGGTAAGTGACGGGCTGTGGCACTGGTCAGTAAATTAAGTGTAAATTGGGATGAGTTGTCAGACCATGACTGCTCCTGTGAAGGGAAATCGGGTTGTAACGGTTCAGCTAGATGCGGGGGTGAGTAACACACAACCATGTGTTACATGTATCTAAGTGTATTTGTGAAAAGGGTCACCCTCAGTCAGGTGCTCCAAAATTCGAAATGTTGTAAAGAAGGCAACATAAACTAATACAACTGGTTTCAATTTACAGACACTCACATTTCCTTTTTAGTGAGAGTGTTAGTAAGTGACTCGGTGCGCAAATTAAATAGTATGAAATAACATAGTTTACAATTGACTCCTTAAATTAGTACCAACCAAAGGAACTGCCAACTGTATGGCCATCAGTTCCGCCAATCTGGGCTTTCTCAAGGCAAAATAAACCATAAAGTAAATTAAATATATTGAGGAGCCATAAAGTCAAATGAACATGCTGTTAGGCTACTTGATGTTTTTAAAGGAAATGGGTTGGGAGAGATGAGAGAACGAATCCAGAGCGGGAGACAGAGAGGGAGACAAATAATAACATAGGTTAGGGATATGGCTATTGGAGAGTCTATTAATAAAGAAATTGGGAATGATGGTGAGTACTGTCATTACTGTAAATTGCATCAGATGACTATGGACATGTATACCCAACATGGTGGCGTGCAGTCCCAGTTTAATCAAGCTTAATCTAAGTGATGAGCCTGAGTGATGAGTTTCATCTGGTGGCTTAGGGTATTTCTGTGTGTGTAAAAAGGTGGATTTGTAGGGAGTTATTCCATCCTTAATAATAGTTAGTATTGGTGCATATCAGATGTGAACCGCTAGGTATTAATAGAATGAGGGTAAACTCACTACAACTAGTAGGCAATGACATGTAGAAAGTGACTGGTTGTTGCATATATGACATTTTATCATTTCTCTCTCCCTCTCTCTCTTTCTCCCTCTCTCCTTCTCTCTCTCGCTCTCTCCCCCTCCTGGATTCCTCTTTCTCTCATCTTTTCCAACCCCTTTCCTTTAAACAACAACTAGCCTAACAGTATGTTAATCTGACAATATGGCTCCTCAATATGCTTTATTGACTTTATGGTTTCTTTTGGCTTGAGAAAGCCAGGATGGGCGAAACTGATGGCCATATAGTTGTCAGTTCCCTTGTTTGCTACTGATTCAAGGAGTCAATTGTAAACTATGTTAGTTCATATTATTTAATTTACGCACCAAGTGCCACACTTAATAACACTCTCACTAAAAAGGAAATATGAGTGCCTGTGTAAATGTAAACCAGTTGCATCAGTTTATGTTGCCAATAAACTTGACAAAACACCCTTATTTACAATATTCTTAATTTTGTGCATCTGCCTAAGGGTGAACCTTTTCACAATTACACTTAGATACATGTAAAACATGGTTGTGTGATACTCACCCCAGCAGCAAGATGCACCATCACAAACGTATTTCCCTTGACAGGTAGTGCCGTATCGTCTGACAACCAATCCCAATTTACATAAAATGCAATATGCACATGCATGCAACGTGTACACCTTCAGCAGGCACTGCCACCACCTAGTAGTAGTTGAAGCACTCATTGGATCAATACCACCCAAGCCACCCACAGGAAATGTGCATCTCTGAGACACACACAATGTCACATGAGTGTAATGCAAGCCCGCAGACATGTCTACTAGATGACTAATATCATGTAATTCTATTCCTAACAGGAGCAGAGTCCACGGACAGTGACGAGGCCGGAACCTCCACTGCAGGCACAACATCTGAACCCACCCTTGTACAGTCCAGACCCCTTTACAGCAGGAACAGACAGCAAGGCAGGGCCCTCAGGCCACCACCCCCACCTCCACCACCACCACCACCGTGGACACACCGGCAAGACATGGGGATTGCACAATCCCCATGGCAGTGTGCAGTGCCCCCACCCAGCCAGGCAGGTGGCATGACAGTCACTAAAGCCACCACTATGCCACAGATATCCCAGTCATGTGACAGAGTCCCTCCTGTGTCCGGAAGACGCCCTCCTCACCATCATGGGTAGTGCAGCCACTGGCCCATCATGGCAGGGCCCATGTGGACAAAACAGATGAGGATGAGGCGGAACACGGGATGAGAGGTGCACCTCCATGCTTCAGCCCTGGCCCGCCATACAGCCTACTACATCTGCCGGTGCCCAATGTGTCGGCCATGAGTGTACACATATGTGTGATTGAGGAGAAGCAGGCTTCCATCGAGTATCTGTCGGGCCAGCAGCTGCAGGAGATGCAGTCCATGGTGAGTGCATACAGGGTAGCACCCGCAGGATGGCCTGGTCACTCGGCCGTGCCGCCACTGCCATGACTGCAATGGGACAGAAAGTTCAGGAGCACTACCTCTGTCTCCACCAAGCCCATACACCAATGCATGCAGGTTATCCTCCACCTCTGTGACACCCACACAGGGCTCCCAACTTGGTACCCCAAGGGACTGCTCACAGCGCCTCCTCACTGACAAGGACCTAGTGACGAGCCCCATGCCCAAGAGGAACAGAAAGTGACAGTTGGACACTGCCGTGGTGTTTTGAGCTTGTGTGTTTGGGGAGGGTATTATGAGGGTGGGGTTTGGGGAGGGTGGGTTTTTGGGGAAAGGGATGCTGTTCTGTGAAGGTCGTTCCATGTAGCTACATAACAATAATTTCCACTTGAAGCAATGACATAACATTCCTTATTGTAAAGAAGGTAGCGGGCGCTCCTCTCCAGAAAGAACACGGCATGATAACCTGTTCTGAGATGAGAGTTTGCAGCACACGCTTTTGCTCACTTTCTGGAGAGGAGCACCTGCTACCTTTTTTGTAACATTCCTTATTGTGTACAAGTGTTTAATGTGAGAGAACATGTTTTACAAAGGTGCAGGTGGAGTGAAATGTTATGGCTTTATCAGAAAAGAATTACAATCAGTTCCTGGCGAGGCGAGACAGGCACCCGTCCCTGGCCCCTATTCGCTCAGTGCATGCATGCATGGCACCCGTAGGCACTGCGTCATCCTACTCAGAGGGTGGCATGTCCAGATCCAGGAGCAGGGGAAAGTTCTTTTGAATGCAGATGTGCAACATTGCACATGCAAGCACAATCTGCCCCACCTTGTTGTGCCTATACATGTGCGCACCCCCATACCGGTGTAAATATTGGATGCAAGCCTTCCACAGGCCATAGGTGCGCTCACGGACAACCTAGTCCAGACATGCACCCAGTTGTATGACACCTCCTGTGGCGTCTGGGGATTTCTCAGAGGAGTCATTAGCCATGGAAGCTGCAGGTATCCAGAGTCACCTGAAAGGGGAAGTGACATAGGTGTAAATCATGATGATCTGTGGATGCATTGCCTATAACAGCAGCCTATCGTTAGACAGTCTGTGCATGCATGTACCGCGTCATCGCACAACTCTATTTCGCATTCCAGTCCTTGCATGTGGAGTCAACTACTCAGAGGAGGTGTTCAGTTTGTCATGGTACATCTTGCACACAGCTCCCAGCCAACACTTGTTGCTTTCATAGTCAATGATTGACAGGTGAGCATGCCTGGAGTAGTTTGGGCCTGCGCGTTGCTCGCATGCATGGTTTCTGTTGGGATTCTGGGTTACATATGAAGGTCGTCTTTGTGTATTCCATGCTGGATTATTATACGTGGTAACTTGAGTACATGCCATGCCAAATGCCAGTGTCATGTCCCTCAGTTGCAATTTAGTACAATGGAATTCCATGTATAGCATTGTTCTTCAGACACTTACATAACGGACACGCCAGGAGTTCCACTGGTGTTTGTGGGCCCTACATCTAGTTGTATTCCACCCACCTCAGCTCGCACCAAGGGTGTCTGGGGTTGGGAAGGTTATTCAGAATTTCAGAGTGTCGCTGGAGCAACTAATCTCCCTGTGTATCGTTGGACTGTGTGGTATTACTTTGAATGGACGTTAAGCTTGGTCATTGGTTGTGTCACCAACTGTCATCTTCGCACTTTTTCCCTGGCTCTTGGGGCACCCCTGCACATACTTTGGGCACCCCTATCTGGACCTGCACCCGACCCCCCCATTTGCAGCATGTGCATGTTGTGAGAAGTGTGATTTTGCATTCTGGTACCTGTAGTTCAGTGTGTATGGCTGGCCTGTTGGGGAAGCATGGCATAGCTTTCAACTGCTGCATCATGCATTATGTCCTAGTCCTGTAGGTTGCAGCCTGTCATGTGTGGGGTGTGCGGGTGGGTCCTACATGTAGAGCGCATGTAGAGGGCTTTGTCAGGGCATGCAGTCTCTATGTGTGGGGTTTTCCCTCATTGCATGTCACTTGTACATCAAGGTTAGTGAGATGGAACAGGTACTCACCCAATATCCGGGTCCGTTGGCCTTTGAGGCCCTCCATGGATACTGGCAGCGTGCTGTTCCACAGGACCATGACATCATGGGTTGATCGTGGGAAGCGGGCACAGCAGTGGATGATGGTGAGGTCTGCATCACAGATGATCTGGACATTGAGCGAATGGAACTGCTTCAAGTTCCTGTAGAGCTCTGACATGATTTGTATCAGTCCTACCTCCAGAGCCTTCCCTCCACCCCCACGGGAGTGTCCATGACCCCCCAAGCAGAATCTGTGGTAGCGGTAGAGGTAGTGGAAAAGCATTTACCTGTTACGGTGCAACAGCAAAGAGAGCAGGCAAGAATCCCTGCAGTAGGCAGCTGCTCTCAATTGCCAACACAGGAGAGGTTTACCATTGTCACATATATTTGTATTGATAGTCCACTGCTCACACCATCCAGTAACACTTCATATTTGTATTCAATGAGTATTGCCCGAAAAAGTGAAACAAATTACAAATGCGTGTTTAGTGCGCATTCAGCATGGAACTGTCAGATGACATTTTTGTAATGCAAAGCTGTCAGCTTCGCGGTATCGAGCTGCGTTGTTGTTGGCTTCGTTATTACAATGTAGAATCTATTAGAAAACACGTACCATATGTAACACATCAATACACAGTAGTTCAAATAGATGTCCCACACTTACACTCACACTTTCGCACTCACATTATTCTCTCTATGTGTCCTGGCTCTTTTGTAGGTAGGCCCATCTGCCACGACTCCCAACATTTTTTGGTGTCTCCGGCAGATACCTCCTGGAGGAGCTCTTCCCATGCACATTCTTCTAGATAAGTTTTCCTTTTCGCCAGAGTAGTTTTATAACATGCACAGGCACTGATTATCTCTCCTCTGGTGCTCTCCCTTGTCTGTAAAAGCGTCTTTAGATTATGCTCGGCTTCACTGCAGGATTCATCAAACCAGCTCTGGATGTTATTTTTCCCTGTTCTAAAGTCCATCTGGAAGTGGTCTGTTAAGAAATTCCAGATTTTTTCGGAGGCCGGGATGATAACCCTAGGATCCACTTCCTGGGAGTGGATAGAGGCGATTGATTCCATGTTTGCGTTGACCACCTTGGTCTGAGTGGTCATTGGGTCCATTTTGGCCCACTTCCCTCTGCGCTTGCAGAGGGGGTTAATTTCACAGTGGTCCAGATACAGTAATCATCCTCCCTACTGCCTACCGGTGCCGTAGACCCTCCCCATACATTGGGGTACATGGGCTTATGCGTTGGCAAACTAGACACAAATTGGGATGAGTAGAAGGCGCTCAAGGGAAAAATTGTACTATTGGAACCAGTAGTTTTGCGACTCCACCACTCTGGGTTCAGGGAGGTAACCAGATAGTCTAACATGGCCAGATGGGTCATAGAGACTACCACACAGCCCCCTCCATCAACTTAGGTTCCTTCCCCACCCAAGGTGCCCTACATGCCATCAGGATACCTCTCGGGTTAATTTTCATCATGAGAGTTGTGTGTTTATCCATTGGGATGTTTTATTTATGAGGGAGATTGTGGTCTCTACGGTGTCCTGGTCCAAGCGCGGCAGTCCTGTGATCACTCCCACCAGTGATGCCGCCTCCGGCAGAAGATTAAAAGCCGATTGTTGTGCCGACTGCCCTGTGCCCTTGGAGATTATGTGTGAGCCAACTGCAGAGGTCACTCTTGAGGCCCCATTTCCCCACCGAGCGCGTCCCTCAATGTGGGGCGTGTTCGGTTGTTTGTGGCCAGGAGCTAACGTGGCCAACACCTGTGGTTTTGATACCACTTGACCTCTCACAGGGAGAGTATTGACGGTACTTGGCAGTGGAAGGGCAGGACTTATTCCCACAGACTTAGATTCCAAAAGGACCCATTCTTCTATTCACCAGACCTTTGAGTTCTAGAATGTCATTTTTCAGCCCTCTGGCTAAGTCATCTATGATGCAGTGTGACATATTTAGTGTGTTTTTGAGGGATGTAATGGTGGACAAGACGGGAGCCAGTTAGTTATCCAAGAACTCCTCCAGTATTTTAAAATCACTGGAAGCCGAGTCCAAAGAATCATTCACAGAAATTGGAGCTGGTTTGTTTTGCAGACTGCTCCCCTTATCCCCTGTGGATGGTTGCCATACCCCTAGATGGGGTTCCAGACTCAAAAGCTCATCCCCATCAGTGGGGTCCCGTGCTACAGCACTAGCATTAGGGTTACAGCTGAGGCACTGAGATGGGTTCGAGAGTGAAGTATTTGGGGAAGGGAGGGGTAGCATTATATTTTCCCGATCACTGGAATGAAGAATGGCAACCTCAATTTCCCTTTCAGTATGCTGAATCCATTCTTCAATTTTCCCTGCCATTTGTTTCCGATATTCATTCGATGGGCTGGTCCGAAGGCAGTTGGCCATTTTTAGCTTTCTTTAATTTTGATTTGATGGTGCTGGTGGCATCAGTGGAGCCGCTAAAACCAGCTGCTAGGCTACACTTGCTTTCCTTTGTTTTGTTGGCCACCGAAGGCGGGGCTTTAGCTTTACGCTTAGACAGGGGTCGTCGTAACCGTCAACTACACTACACAATAAGGTGTATGTATGCTGCAGTGCAAAATAATGCTCGTAAAGTGCAAATGCAAGCGCAAGGACAAAAGGGTACCAACATAATAATACACAAAGTGGGCTTTCACTTCAGTAAGCTCAAAGACCTTTACAAGGCATACAAATAAAAACACATGCAATTTAAGAACAGTTCAAGGGCTTCCACATGGTATGGGAATAAAAGAACACAAGCAAATTAAAAACAATGGGCAGATTAAAAACGCAGCTGTAACAGGAATGTAATAATTAAGCAGGGAGAAACCAGGTGATGGGGAAGAGGGAAATAAAAAACCTTGCAGGCCCCAGCCTGGTTTATGGTGCACTCCAGCAAAAGTCTCCACGAAGTGGCTGTTGAGATGGCAATTAAAAGAAAAGATATTGTACAGATTCTAATCAAGTGCCAGTGGCATTAAAAGTTGAGGATGTCCAAACCAATCAAAATGAGAGAACAGATGTCAGAATAAGAAGAGCCCCCGAGTACAGGGAACGCCCGACGGCTTGAAGAGCTGCCAGAGTCCATCTCTCCGCTCCCCCCCCCGCCCCTCAGATTTTCAAAGGGTTTTAGTTTTGGAGGGCACAATAGCACTCAGCAATAAACAGCCCGGACAACCAACAAACGATGATGTTCAAAAAGACTGTATTAGGCTGTGTTTTAGGGATGGAAGGGGGCACGGAATGAGGCAAGAAGTAAGCAATGGAGAGTGCCAATAGGTGCAAATGTGTCAGCTGAAACTTAATGCAGTGAGTCCCCTGCAATAGCAGAGAAGGGCAGAGAAACCTCACAGACTCCCTCCTCGCAGACTGCAGGTACTCAGCCAGGACACGTTATCCTACAATGTGTCCGGCATACGGTGTGAGGAGGAGGAACGCCCGACAGGCTAAGGGGGCATCCATAGTCGGTCTCCCTCTCCTCCCCAATGCAGAAATAAGCAAGCTCAACTGAAAGTACCAATGTGAACCAATACAAGCCAATCCAGCCTAGGCCAAAAGTGTCCCGGGAAAGTCTCCCCTCACTGGCTGCGCACAATGGAAACCACAACTCCCCTATGCCAGAAAGTGACCACGCCCGGCTCAAAGCTGCGCAAACAAAAAGGTCAGCCCATGTAGGCGAGCCCTTTGCCGGGAGAGCCGTACAAATTGGGAGGAACATAGGTGCAAGAATGAGTCAATTCAAAAGGGAAAAGCCAAGTCACGTACTCCACCTACTTGGTTTGTCTTCAGCAACAACGCTGCCTCAATGCTATGCATGGAGTCTCCCCAAAAGGTGGTTTCTCAAATATTCACTGATCCAGTTCAAATGTATTTGCAGCGTGTGTTTGCAGCGAACTTGGGGGGTGCGGTGGGCAGCCCACTATCAGACGTAAAACCAGTCACATAGATCCAGCGGAGTGTTAAATGTGAGGGGTGACTCAGAGGGCAGTAACTGTGGGTTCAAACACAAGGAGGTGGACTGTTTTGCTTCCCGCTCAGACTGCGCTGACTTCAGAAGTCTCTGACCCACCAAGATATGTCCAATGCTGCCACAAAACCCACGGACAGCCTGCGCCTTTCACCTGCGGGTTTCCGCCGCAAGGGTAAGTTCTGGTGGGTTTTGTACCCTCCTCTTCCTCTTCACTCGAATTCGTGTAAAAAAAGAGGGCGTGGCCTAACGGGCCGAGAGCTCCAGAGACCCAGCAACAGCCAACACAGCCACAGGCAACCTGCGCCCTTAACCTGCGGGCTTGGCTCTCTTCCCGGACTCTCGCACAATAACACTAATGCGATGTACATAAACACTTATGCAGCAGTACTTGCATTTACTGAATAGAACCTGACAATTGCATCATGGCTTAGGCCTATGGCTCAGAAATGCCACATCAAGCATGGACAGACATGGCAATTACATTTCACCCTCCCATCCATGAGCCCTAGAACAAGCCATGGAGGAATTATAGGTATCATGGGAATAAGAATGAAGAAACAAAAGAGCATGTAAAACATGGCAGAATACTCATTTGCTCAAATGTATTCACTTAGAATCTTCGCTAGTTACAAAATATTCAAACATAAATATTTCTTATTAAGAAGAGCCAGCTGCAGCAGGTACTAATCAGCATACAACCTTCAGCCACTGATAGTCGCTGGTAAATCAGAGATGGGTAGATATTAGCAACAAGAAAAGTTCCAAACAGTTTTTTTCTGTTATTAATGATACCGTTTTGGTGCATTGACACGTTCACTGCTACTTGACACGATGAAGTAAAACTGATCACAATGAACCCAGCTACAAGGATGTAGAGCAGAGGTGTGGTCCTGTGGCTATGTTTTCAAAGCAGTCCAAAAAACGTTTCAATGGATTGAAGGAAGTAACTGTCTTCGTCAGCCTGCAGATGGAGCTCAAGAAGGAGCTCCCATTTGTTGGAGTGGAGCTTTCCAATGACCATGCATCTCCTTTGGCCGTTCTGGTTTTCTTCCAGTAGGTCTTTGGCCCACTGCAGTGCTCGGTTTGATGTTTCTACGAAAGTCACTGAGGTAATAGTGCTTTTTATTTTCATATCCAGGAGATATGCCAGTCTCAGTGTTAGTTGCAGGAACTTCAGTGGTGAAAGCTTCACTTCAGGCCAGTCCAATTGCACTAGCTCAGTCCTCACTGGTGGAGGTACAATAAAACTGCAATAGTACACCACGTTTGAGACAGTGATCCAGCTGCAATCCCCAGAGGTGCACCACAACATGAAGCATTGAACTGTACAATGTAGGGTCCATTAAGTAGTAGTGGTGCTTTGCTACTGAGGTTTTCCATTCGGATTACACTCAACAGGCACCTGGTTGAGTTCGAATTCTGCTTGCATGGGCTGATCTTGAGAATGTCCTGGCATCTTGTATGTGGTTTTCCCACACAGTTCTTCAGGGAATACAGTTGTACTGTAGAGTTCTCATGTTTCACGCAGGCATGGGTGTAGGGCACCTCATTGAGAGTGTGCATCCATTGTTTCTCTACTTGATGCATGGTGCCTCAGGACTGCAGTTTTTCACACAATTGAGGTGTTTCTGCTGGCATCGGAATATTCAGGATCCCATGCAGTGTCCATGACAATGAGTCTTTGTCCCATGCTGATACTCGGTAGAATGCCTTCTTGAGAACACTCAGCAAAGCGTAGGTGGACTCAGAAAGGGCCTGTCTCAGAACTTGTATTAATAGATCCAGTTCTGTCAGTTGCTCTGGCCATATTTTGATAGGCCAGTCTGAAACCTGGAACACCTGCAGAGAGGGTGACCACGAAGTCTGTAATCTTCAGAAGGTCAACAATTGCTTGTTGTTCATCCTGTAAAGTGTCCAAGTCCTCTTGGGTGATATGCACCGTATCCACTACCACATCTCTTCCGCTTATGGATTCCCTGCTGCAATGCAATGAAGTTGTCATCGGCTGTAAAATGGCTCATCTCGTTGGGCAGTACAGCCAGTCCTTGTATATTTAGGACAGTTTTCTTCCAGGTAGGTTCAGCTTCTTTCATCTCCCTTTTGGCACTAGCCTTTTCTAGGTGACCTATCCTGTCTAGGATTACTGACAATACTTGACTTTCCCCATGTATCTATTACACTAACAGCCCTATGTAAAGGTTCCTGCTTTGCCATTAGTTGCCGTGCTTTGCCTATGGAATTAGCTATGTTTGTGAAAGGTTTTGTAAATCCGAAGCTATGTAAGGCCCTTCTCTTAAACCTTTGTGTCATTTATGACATTCATTGCCTCTGAGATTCCAGTCTACTGGAATGACTTAGGCATTTGTAATGTGTTCGTATTTCCCTTCCTTTATTGCTTTATTAGGTTATTTTGTTGTCCACCCTTCTTTGCCTACCAATCTAGGTTAAATGGGTTGGACTACACATTACCGCAAAATGAGTGTGATTGAGAAAACATTAAATGTGGATGGCTCCATACTACATTTATTATTATTTATTTATTTAATTTATATAATGCGCAACACGACCAGAGGTCTCAGTGCGCAGGAAGACAGAAGCCTGGTCAAGCAAGAAGAAGGGAGAGTGAGCGAGGGAACAGGCAGAAAAGGAAAGAAAACTAGTCGTTGCAATTAAAGAGGCATGTTTTTAATGCTTTCTTGAAGCTAGAGGCACAAGGAAGATTCCCAATTTGAGGGGGAAGAGCGTTCCATAAGGTTGGAGCATACACTTGAAACAGGTGCCACCAAAATATTTCGGATTGTTTCTAGATACATGTGTATTGGCCCTACTGGATAGAAGAGTATGCCCACAGTTGCCTTAGACAGCCGGTTCTTGAGGTACCGAGGAGCCTTGTCAGCCATGCATTTGTACGTCAGAGTGAGTATTTTATGAGTGATGCATTGGCTAAATGGGAGCCAGTGCAGCTCTTTCATTGAGCCTGAGACATGTCCTGTGTACCCAGATTGCAAACAGCTCTTACTGCACCATTCTGGGCAGTTTGAAAGCTTTTCAGATTATGTTTGGATGTGCCGGCAAGGAGACTATTACAATAATCAGGCCGAGAGTTAACAAGCGCTGTAGCCAAAGAGGAGAGGTGATCAGAAGATAAGTATGGTTTTATTTGTCTAAGCAGTTTGTTAACATAGGTACAGGACGTTTTGACATGGCTAACATGTTGCTTCATTGTTAGCCAAGAGTCTAAGATGACTCCCAGTGTTTTGACAAAGGGACTTACTGGGATAACACAATCTGATACAGTGAAGTGGCTATACCTCTCTGACTAGAGCCAACAATCATCACCTCCATTTTCTCTATGTTCAATGGCAAGGAATTTTGCGACATCTATTCATTGATCACATTGTATGTATAATTAATGAGAATGGAATCCATGTCAAAGTCACCCGAGAGCTCTGAACTGAGCGTGTCTGTTCCATGCAGCGTTTTAATTGAGCCTGAGCCGTGTCCTGTGTACCCAGATTGCAAACAGCTCTTACTGTAACATTGTGGGCAGTTTGGAGGCTTTTCAGAGTATGTTTGGATGTGCCGGCAAGGAGACTATTACAATAATCAGGCCGAGAGTTAACAAGAGCTGTAGCCAAAGAGGAGAGGTGATCAGAAGATAAGTATGGTTTTATTTGTTGAAGCAGCTTGTTAACATAGGCACAGGACGTTTTGACATGGCTAACATGTTGCTTCATTGTTAGCCCATAGTATAAAATGACTCCCAGTGTTTTGACAAAGGGACTTACTGGGATAACACAATCTGATACAGTTAAGTGGCTATACCTCTCTAACTAGAGCCAACAATCATCACCTCAATTTTTTCTCTGTTCAATGCCAAGGAATTTGCCGACATCTATTAATTGATCACATTGTATGTATAAATAATGAGAATGGAATCCATGTCAAAGTCACCCGAGAGCTCTGAACGGTATCAGGTAATATTATCCCCACCAAAAATATCACCGTACATATGGTCGTCGGGAACGGCCATAGGCAATATTTTTGGTGGGGATAATTTATGGGGTAAATGGATGGGGGGGTTGCGGGTGTGTCCCCCGCTCCCTTTTAAAATATATGGGGGTTGCGGGGGTGTCCCCCGCAGGTTCCATGGGGTAATATCACCGCAAAAATATGGCGAAATTTTTGTATGCCGATATTTTTGCGGCGATATTAACACATGGAACCCTCTGAACTGAGCGTGTCTGTTCCATGCGCCTGCCAAGAATCACACCCCCATGAAGTATTAAGAGAGACTGTGTCTTGCCAAGCATTAACTGCCATTGTGGCATAGAATACTTCATCATAGACCACAGAAAGTGTAGCCCACATATAATGGCCATCTGTAGGAGGTGGGGGAATATTTATCCATTTTGCACTATGCGCTCTTCTTTCACTTGGGGCTTTGGTATGTAAGCGAAGTATGTCCTAAACTCTGGTGCTGAGTCCTAAAAGAGGAACAATACAATGCTCCCAGAGGGTTGTGTCTAACTACTGCTCAGGTTTCCGTTTATAGAGAAGGAAGGGTCCAAATATTTCACAAAACATAGATGATGTGCCATGTCATGTACATTTTCTAGATCATCTTCAGGATCTAACAATGCTCCTTGAGCAAATGCTTCTATCTTGGATCTCAACATGTCCCCCTATAGGTGTCTTTGATGTGCATCATAGGGGTCACTAGCCTAGATCAATCTATCACCAATAGTGTATGCACCTCAAGATACACAAGGCCCACGGCAGGGTTATACTGGTTTGTCCAGAAGTGTCCTAACTCTAGTGGGTGTATGCTTATTTGTGTAGAGACTCCTTCCACATGAGTCTGCACTTCCCTCTTATATATTGGGTTTGGAGTGTGTGCTGTTTCTAAGGTTCAAATGTTCAACTGTTGGCTCATAACTGTGATCTCCAGAGGGATTAAAACATTTCCCAATGTCATAAAACAAAAAAGGTGAGATGGCTTATCCTCCGCAAGGTATAAAATAGGATCCCTATCCCAACAAAATCTTTGCAGGTTTTCATACACTTTGGACGGTCGAACAATCTTCATCTTCGCGATGGACCTTGCGCTTGGCTTTCTTCCTAGCCTTGTTTCTGGCTCTTCGGTTCCTGGAAAAATAGACATGTTTTTAATGTAACGTGGAGGTTTCTGGAGTTACTGTTAACTTCACATTTTCATCTATTCTTACCTGCTTGTCAGGTTGTTCAAGAAAGAGAGTCTCCTCCCTCGGGAACAGGGACAGAACCATCTAGAGCTGGCTTAAGGTGGTCGATGGACACTTGTCGAGTACCTTTCTCAGGAGGCCGGGCTGGTAGAAATGCTGGTCTTGAGCCTATACGTTTCAGTACCTTCACAGGAGGTTGGCAGCGCGTTCCCAAGTGCTTCTTTGTCATGAGTCTTCATAAATCTTCTCTAAGACTTAGTCCCCAGATTTCAAGATCAGTCTGTGATTTCTCTTTATCTTGATGTTGTGGTTCTTCTTCACCATCAAAGGGGTCTCTTCGGAGGTTTATGAGGAGCAGCTGGTCTGGCCTGTTGAGAGAACTTTCAAGAATTGTTTAAATCTGGCATATACATTGGAGCACCAAACAGCAACTAATAAGGTGTTTTAACTTCACTTTGAGAAAGTCAAGGTCAATTACGTATGCTACACTTCATTGTGGGAACGTAACTTATCCAATTATCACCAGAAAAAAATATGCAGTCAAGGCTTTCCTTACTCTCCCATTGGCTCTCTCTCTGACACCATTAGATTGTGGACAAAACAGGTTTAGAGACTTGCAGAATACAGGGCCTCTCTTAAGGCTTTGCCTGAAAAGGCTGGCCCATTATCAGCTTAGAGCGAATTCAGTACTGTCAAAGCTACTCAGGACAGCAAACCCTTTATGACCTCTTTACAATCAGATTTCTTCTGAAGAATTAGCCAAGCAAACCTAGTGCACAAGTCCACCACGACAAACACGTATTTGTACTTGTTGACGGGTGTCAGTGGGCCTATGTGGTCCATTTACGTGCATGCAAAATGCACTGTTGTCCTTATTAGTGTGCCTACGGGTGGTTTGCGGGAATTGTCCACTGTTGTCTAAAAACATATGGGGCAATTTGCAATGTACTGCTATACCACTTTACTAAGCCCTGGCCACCAGTATCTATTATGCAAGAGTTCTGTAGAAGCTGAATTCCCAAAGTGGGTTGAGGCTTCACTGCATGTGCAGTGGAGATTCATTTTAATCGATCCTGCTTGTTCTGTAGTCCCCTGTCAACATGGCCTCCCTTTGAGTTAGGTATAGTGAGTATCACTGTATTTTCTTTTACAGTATAGTTATAAGTTGTGGGTTAAGACTGTTTGCATCTAGTCATGCTTGTATGTTCTCATCTATGTATGTGGCTGAGCGTGTTGATGCTGCTACCACGTTGTGTGCAGTCCACTGTCTCGCAGACTGATCAGCAAGCGCATTGACTGCACTGTGATGTGAAGAACTCATGGTGACAATAAGTAAGACAGACACAAGTGATCACAGTTCAGGGGTGTTAATTGAACAATAAGTGCTGTATGCAGGTTGGAAAAACACCTAATCTAAACCTATATCTAAGATGGGAGCAAGCCCGGTTCTTATCGTTTTCCCTTTTGATTCACCGGCTGTGATGAATCACTTGGCATTTCTTCTTCATTGGAGTCAAGTCCAGTACCATGGTCGCGGTAGCTTCCCTATCTCCTGCTTATCGGCGTAAGCTTACCCCGTGTACCGTTGACATCTGCTGAAAGACACTTGTACTATTGTTTGTGGTTTTAGGCTTTCTTCAATGAAGGTATGGGATGAAAAGGGCATGGTCACTTCTCTCCTCGCCACCCTCTCGATTCCTGCCACCTTTCTTCTACGCTTGAAATGCAGCGCCTGATTAACCGTCTCGTCATACTGTCTGCCGTGCTCGTACTGTGCTCTCTGGCTCCACCTTTTATCTTTTATCCCTGTGGGGAAGGGAAAGGGCAGTCAGGTGTTTTCGATTCTGAGCAATTACCTGACTTTGCCTGACCTTTGTATTGGGACATGTCAGGTAAACGGCTCTGGTGTTAGTCCGTTGTCCTTTGTGTTGTGCGAAAGTGTTCCATGTTGGAAAAAGGGGGGGGGCGTGGTTTAGAATGTCCTATGTGATAGAAGGGAGAAAAGGTGTCAGAAGAAGGGGGATACCTTGTCTCACCCGTCGGTGTCCCACTGCCACTTCACAGGGAAACCGGGAAAGGAAATCACACGTTTCCCTAGTCTTTTCCCTTCTGCTGTTCCACCGTGAAACAATAGGGTTGTAGGTCTAGAAATCATTGCATGACCCGAGGGTTGGACTCTTTGCGTTGGCTAATCCAGACTAAGGGTAAGTGGTCGGTAACCAGAGCGAACTTTCTTCTTAATTGGTAGTACCTGAGATGGATAATGGCCCACTTGATGGCTAGGGACTCTAGTTCCACCACAGAGTAGTTTTTCTCACGTGCAAATATTTTGTGACTGGTGTATAGCATGGGGTGTTCTAGTCCATCGCAAAATTTTGACAGAATGGCGCCTAACCCAGTAAGGGAGGAGTCCATATGTAATACAAACTCTTTCGAGAAGTCGACTACCTTTAGGATTGGGTTTTGGCATAGTGTTTGCTTTAGGATGTTATAGCATACCTCGTCTTCCTCTATTCACTGTTTCTGGGGTCCAGCATTTCTTTAGTTTATCTGTCAACCATGCCGTTTTATCCAAATAGTTGGGGATACACATACAGTAATGTCCAATCAACCCAAGGAAAGTTCTAAGGTCTCTTTTGGTCTTGGGAGTTGGAGTATCCAAGGCGGCTTTTACCTTTTCATGTTGGGGCCGTACAGTTTTGTTCCCTACAAAGAAGCCAAGATATTTCACAACGGATTGGGCTAATCTGCATTTAGCTGGATTTGCAGTTAGACCAGCATTCCTAAGGACTTTCATGATGATATAAAGAGGGACGAGATGGTCTTCCCAAGTCTTACGATGAATGACGATATCGTCAATGTCAGCTCTACAAAAGTCCAAATAGGGTTGTAGGAGGTTATCCACAAGACATTGGAACATAGCTTGTGCACTGTGCAGGCTGAAAGGGAGGACTTTAAACTGTAATAACCCTAGGGGTGTTGAAAACACAGTTTTTTCTTTATCTGGCCTATATACAGGGACTTGCCAGTACACCTTTGTTAAATCTAGGGTTGATAGATAGGTGGCTGTTCCTAGTTTGTCACTTAGGTCATAGATGAATGGCATTGGATAGGCATCGAAGTCCGATATAGCATTAACTTGACGGAAGATGATGCAGAATCTCCAGGACCGGTCGGGTTTAGTGACCAACACGATAGGAGAAGACAATGGACTTGAGGAAGTCTTGATGATATTAGCCTTCAACATTTTGTTGACTTCCTCAATCACTACCTGTTTACGCACTTCTGGTAGATTATAAGGATTTAGGTGAACTACTTTGCCTTTAGGTGTTCGAATATAATGATATGAACCTTTTATTCTTCCCCGTTTTTCTCAGAATACATCAGCGAATTGACTATTACATCCTTTAGATCTTCTTGTTGTTGGCTAGATAACTCAGGTGGAATTAAGTCAAAGTTATCTATGTGTTCGGGAACCAGGCAGGCTAGAACTTTGGCACGGGTGCCTGACAGGTTTATTTCCACTCTTTTAAGAGGCTAATATGATCTAAGTGGACTTTCTGTTTTCGGTTTGGCTGGGCTATTTTATACTTATGCATTCCCGTTTTTTCTATTATCTTATAAGGTCCGTGCCACTTGGAGACAAGCTTGTTTTCTGAGGTGGCTAAGAAGACTAGTACTTTCTGTTCAATAGAAAAAGATCTTAAATTTACTTTGTTGTCTTAACTGGCCCTTTGCTGGTTTGGGGCCTTTCCCATGTGAGTACGAACTAAGTCCCGGACTAATTTCATGTGTTCGCGCATTCTCCTGGCTGTTTGGGATATTGGAATGGAGGCCTCCTTGTGCTCTTCCCAGGTTTCCCACAGCATGTCCAGAACATCTCTTGGTTCTCTTCCACAGAGTAACTCAAAGGGGGAAAAACCTGTGGAAGCTTGGGGAGTTTTTCTCACAGTAAATAGTGCCCATGGGATCATTCGGTGCCGGTCCTTCCCGTCCTTGTCTACCAATTTTTGTAGGAGTAGTTTCAAGGTCTTATTGAATCTTTCTACTAGACCATCAGTTTGGGGGTGGTATAGAGAAGTTGGCAAGATGGTTATATGGAGTAGCTCTTTGACTTCGGTCATAAGCTTACTCATAAAATTTGAACCCTGATCTTTTAGTATTTCTTTGGGAAAGCCAACCCTACAGAAATACGGTAGAAGATGTTTCAGGATTTGCTGAGGGGTATGATTTCACATTGGGAATGCCTTGGGGTATCGGTCGCATAATCCGCGATTACCAGGACATACTTGTTGCCCAATTTAGATGTTTCCAGAGGTCTTATTATGTCCATGCCAATTCGTGAAAAGGGGATTTTTATGATTGGCAATGGATTCAGATGGGCAAGTAATGGAACATGTGGGTTGGTCTTTTGACATATCTCGCATGTTTGTATGAACGTTTTGATGTCGGCATGGATACCTGGACAGTAAAAAATGTCCCACTAATATGCGCCTGGGTTTTAGCCTGGCCCGAATGCCCTCCCGTGAGATGGGAATGTGGGATCTCTAGCATGACCTTTCAGTGACTTCTAGGTATTACCAGTTGAGTTTGTATTAACCCTTCAGAGGAGGTTTCTTTTTTGCAAGGTAACCCCAGTTTAAAGAAGAAAAAGGGACTCCCTTCTCTAGGTCATCATCTTCAGAAATTTCTTGTAAAAAAGCTTCCACAAGGGCTGGATCATTTCGCTGGACAAAGGCTAGGTCGGGATAGATGGTGGGTTCCTCTACTTTCCTTTCTTTGATGGTTGGGGATTTATCAGCTTCTCCAAAGCCTAAATTACCTCTGTCTGTTTCCTCTGGTTCACTTTCTTGGAATTGAGGGATCAAGGCTCTCTCCAAAATTCCGTGTACAATTTGGTCTCCCTGACGTACCTCAAAATGGACTTCGCCATGATTCTGTAAGAGAGCCTTCACATCTCCTAGAAGTCCGGATCAATAACGCCCCGCTAAGACGTCTACCCCAAACTTCTATGCTAAGCCAGATTTTGGGGCTAATTGTGTGTAACAACCCGGAGGGGGAATCAAAGCTAAATCTGTAGGAATCATTCCTCTTTTACCAGGGGGAAGAACAGCTTCCCTACTGCTACAGATATCAAACCCTATTGATTCCTTGGTGGCAATGGAAGGGTTGGAGGCTCTCTGACTAAGCTTTTGAAATTGTAGGGTTCCCCAATTTGTTTCAATTGAGTCGAATCCCACAGCTGACACCATATGTGAGGAACGTATGGTCACAACAAGTAAGACAGACAAAAGTGATCACAGTTCAAGGGTGTTTATTGAACAATGAGTGCTGTATGCAGGTTGGAAAAATGCCTAATCTAAACCTATATCTCAGATGGGAACAAGCGTTGACCATCAAATGAAAAATAAGGCAGTCCTAATGGCGTTGGATCAAAATAAAAGGCCTACACTAAGAAACCTATTGCCAAACCTCACAACTAATACAAAAAAGGGTAATGGGATAGTTCTCAAGAAAAGAAAGAAGTGTTCTCAAATAATATGCCAGAATGCGATAGCTTGGGTCTCCCTTCCCCACGTTTTGGACATGGGGTAAGATGGACGCTTGGAATACAGTACAGTTTCAGGCTTCTCCAGCACGAGACAACAGTTCCAATGGCAATTCTCAGGGCCTACGATGGACAAGTCTCGTTTCGTTGGAAAGTCTCTTGCTTTTGGGGCATGACATGTTCAACTAACAAAAACAGAAAATTTCCTTTAACAAACGAAAGGTGTGTTTCCAATGTTCACTGGGTGATGTGTTCACCCCTGTGTCCCTTGACCCTTCTCAATTGTTTATCACAGTTTCACGTAACAAGATTGCTTCAGCCCTGGGTCACCCTCTTCTAGGCGCTGACCCTTCCGGTATCGTATTCCACAATTCTTAATGTCTTTCTAAAGAGTACCAAAAACACTGTTTCTTGGGACTTTAGAGTTGGCCCTCCTTGAATTTGCTTCCCTCAATTCCTCTCCCTGCGGGATTCACTTCCCTTCGTTTCACTTAGCTTGTAGATCAAAGTCTTTCGATTGTACTGGGATTTTGCTTGACCCTCAGTATGACTACTTTGACCAATTCCACTGGCCCTCCTATGGCCTTCTGGTATCTGCAGTTTCTCTCATATGCGGCTCGACCAGAGTCTCCTGAGATAGCACGTGGTGCCGGTTTCCCTCTGCCGCTGGTCTCCCCTTCACACTTTTTTACAGTTCATTCAAAGTTCATCAGCTTTGGTTCAATACTTGGCACTTTGTGAGTCTTACTTAACACAGCCATGTTCTTATTGGTTCCCTTTCGACTCACTGACTGTGATGAACCGCTTGGCTTTTCTTCTTCATTGGAGTCAAGGCCAGTTACACGCTTCCCTCGCTCCTGCTTATCAGCGTAGGCTTGCCCCGTGTACCGTTGACATCTGCTGTAAGACACTTGTGCTATTGTTTGTGGTGTTAGGCTCTCTTCCATGAAGGTTCCACAGGTCTAGGATGAAAAGGGCATGGTCACTTCTCTCCTCGCCACCCTCTCGATTCCTGCTGCCTTTCTCCTTCATTTGAACTGCCGCGCCTGATTAGCCATCTCATTGTGCTGTCTGCCGTGCTCGTACTGTGCTCTCTAGCTCCACCTTTTATCCCTTTGGGGAAGGGAAGCGGCCGTCAAGTGTGTGTGATTCTGATCAATTGCCTGACTTTGCCTACGGCTCTGGTGTTAGTCCATTGTCCTTTGTGTTGTGCAAAAGTGTTTGTGTTGGAAAAGGAGGGGGCAGTGGCTTAGAATGTACTACGTGAGAGGAGGGGGAAATGGTGTCAAAAGAAGGGGGATATTGCGTCTCACCCGTCGGTGTCCCCATCCAGGTGATCCTCCCACACTGGTCCACCCCCAGGAACTGGATCCAATAGCATTGGCCGTGTCCTGGCCACCTGGATAACAGATACCCTGGGACTAGCTAGGGAGACACCTTCAGGTTTCTCATAGTGAACAGAATCCGTTATGTGTGCTTTTGTATTCATAACCCAGATGAGAGGTCTAGTCTTCTAGATGTCCCATATTATTTGCCACAATTGTTTTGTCAAGATTGGTATGCCTTTAGAATCTCTGAATGAGTTGGCCTGCCACCATTAGATGTCAATGTTATAACCTCTTACTACATAGTTTGAATCAGACACAGTAAGAGTGGGCTTATGTGGATCAATTTGTTTTAGTGCAAGGTGGAGGCCTTGTAACTCACCACCAACTGGAGCTGATGTAGCCCCTACGTGATTTTCTTGTGTATCCTGGTGTTCAAACTCATTGTATGGTCGAATCTCCCTTTTACAGCAGCACAGGCGGAGGAATACTTAGAGCGTGTCCCAATTGCTTGAACAGCACTTCCATCACAGTATAGTATGTTTGCAGACATCCAAAGCGGGATGTTTGGTACTGCTGCTCCTGCTTTTGGTTGTAGAGACCATTCCAGATCAAACATTTGTAGCTATTCTGGGTTATAGTGATGCCTTATGTCTGGGCTGTCTGTGTTGCTTCTGCACTATCATTTGAACATAAGCCAGAATCTTTCCTTCTGGAGTAGATTTTAGCTTGGGAATTGTATAGACATGTGAATGGTGTGCTATGGGTTTTGTCTCTCTATGATTAAATACTACATATGTAAGCATCCTTATCTGTGTTCCGGTTGTGAAGAGGACTACTTTGAGTCATATGTTTGTAGTCATGGTGCAGGATGCATGTGTGCCCTCCCTCTCAGTCTGTTGGACGGAAGTTGAGCTTTTAGTGGTTTCACAGATGCTGCATAGTTTGCCAGATATGATTGCCCAAAGTTAAAAAGGCGAAATATGGCCTGCAATTGCTTAAGTTCACGTCAGCTTTGCATGTGTGCTCATTTCTCTAGGAATTGTGGAGCAAGTCCCCTTCCCTCATCAGATATTGAAAACCCCAGAAATGTGATTTCTCTATGGGCCATATTAGACTTCTCAAAGTTGAAAATGTATCCCTTAGCTGCTAGTGTCCTAATGATTAAGTCTACCTTCTCTATGTGTTCATCCAAGTCATCATCTATACAGTATATGTCATCTACACCTGTGCAGCCTGTGTGTATGCCTTCTAAGAGGGATTGTATTCTACTACAGAATAGCTCAGGACATTTTTGTACCCCGGTGGGACTCTAGTAAACCATATAATTTTCCCTTGCATGTTATATCTGTGTATGTATGTCTTTCCAAATCCAAAGGTTGTGTAATAAATCCATCTCCAGTTCCAATACAGCCTTATATTTGTAGATCTGTATGTTACCCTGAATGCCCGAACTATGAATGTTCTGTACAGCCTCTGGGCATGTATTAGCATTTAAAATTATAAAATCTATTACCAATCAATAATAGCTCTGGGGCAACGTGCTCGTCTTGGAAGCAAGATGACACGGTGCACCAAAGGTTCGACCCCCGGGTCCGCGCTTAGAAACCTCTGGGTATTAAGCGAGTTATAAATAACCTATATCATAACATGTGGATACTGGAATTAATGCTGTATATTAGGGGCTTGCCTGTTGTATCAGAACCCCTTAATCCAATAACTGATTCACAATTACTATCAAATGTGGTAGAGCCTGAGCTTTGATTGGATATTGTTTCTGACACATTGGTGTTGCAACCACTTGCCATTGTATGTGGAAGGGAATCAATGTCATGTTCTAGATGATTTTGTATAACTGTACTGCACCGAAAAAAGCCCATGAGGCTGCAGAGGAGCTCACTACATTTTTCTAAATTAATCTGAAAAAGTTGGTTTAATTACCTCCTCCCCTCTACTACTTTACATAACATATAACCTGGGCATCTTGTGTTCTGCTAAAAGGCCATGTTGTGTTATATGCAAATTGACAAAAATAGTGCTTCTTATTCTTTTGGATGTTCCCCTTCAAGATAAATTGTAACTATATGCACAATATTCTCCTTAACCACTTCTCCTGTGAGGCAATAACCTCTGCTGTAGGTGTATGAAGTTAAAGCTTCTTGTGTCTTTCTTTGAATATGGAGACGTGTGTGTCAGGATCCAGTTGTACCACTAACCAATCCCTTAGATCTTTAGTCACTGTTATTATCCTATGAATCTGGTTTAGCATTTCTGCCATTATTGCCATTGTCTATTCTCAAAGCTACAGTTTGCTTCCTTTCTCCTTTCTTCTCGCTTGCAGGCTTCTACTCTCCTTTGGGTTCCAAACCCTGCTTCTTCACTTTCTGTGATGGAGAAGGATAGTCTTCATCTCTATATTGTTGCAGCTGCCTAAACTGTGCCCTATTCCTGAACTGATAGGTGCTATTTTCACCATCTTAAAGGGTCGTCTAGCCCAACGAGATTCTTGCCTTGGACTGGTGCAATCTCTGTCTGCATATATTGTTCAGCTACAAAAGGTCTCCCTTTCCTCTTTGGCAGGGGGCATACTGGAAGTCTTTGTATTTCCCTTTCTGCCTCTAGCTGAGAAGGTATGGCTGCCTGTTCCCTGCCTGGTACCAATGGTATTGGTAGGTGGTGTTCTTTTAGAGTGCTTATTCTCACCTAATTCCTTCCTTTACTCTTCCCCAGGAGTTCTACCCAGGTGATCCCTGCCTAGGGAGCTGTAAGTAGCTGTGACCAAACTGGAGTTTCCTTTTTTGGTCTTGTAATGCTGCTAGATGTCTGACTGCTTCTATTATTACTGATTCACCTTTTATCTGCCATGGAATAATTGCCCCCAGCTATTGCCAGCCCTAACTCATTGCTGCTTCTGCTCCCTGAGATTTCTTTTAAAATAGAGGCTAGTGCTGTAATTGAAGGAGTCACAATTAAATGAAGGTAAAAACAACTATACACTGAAACCCAACTATCACAGTGTTCCCTCAGTGGATTACAACCTGTTGGCATTAGGATTGCTAACACCCTCAGCCTCTGCTGAGGAGTGACCTGAGTGTAAGCTGTCTCAGTTTACTGGAATACCATCTAGGGATCTCCTCGTGCATTGTGGGGCAAGTGCCCAGTTAGGCTCTAAGGACCCGGAATGGAAGTGTACCTTCCTCCCCTGCTAGTATTGGTATGGGTGCCGCTGGAGCAGCTCCCAAGGTTCTATATACGACAGCTTGAGCGTGTCAAAATGCCTCACCAGAACATCAGTGTGCTCCCGGGTATATGGGCCATTTGCCCCCCTGTTTGGGTGGAACATAAGGATGTGTTACAACGTTAGCACTTCCACATCAAAAGGAAGGACCATCAGCCTCATTACGACCCTGGTGTTAACCATGGCGCTATTAGCGCCATGGTTGACGCCGGTATTTTACCAACTCCGCCATGGTGAATGGTGGAATTACCGCCCCATTCCAAGGTTGGCGGGTGGTAATTCCCCATTCACCAATGGCCCTTCCCCACTTTTTGCCCCCATAGGGCTCAATGGGAATGAGGAAGGCAGTAATTACTGTACCGCAAATTGCGGTACCGTAATTACCTCGAAAGTCCCTTTGCAGGTTCCTTCCTTAATGGCTGGTAAAACCAGCCGTTAAGGTCGGGACCCGCAAAGGGAACTGGTAATTAGGCGGTTAACCCCTTACCGCCTGGGTCGTAATGAGGGCCCATGTCTAGCACTTGTGGTGGGGTATGCCAAGCCCCCTTGAAACCAGTCTGGTGGTCTATCTGCTGCAAAGTTACTTCAGGATACCCATAGTGTGTGTACTGTATTTGATCTAGATCCCTCCTAACGTGTAGTGTCTCAAACATGTCTCTTGGCTTGGTACCAGGTATCTTCATATATATATGAAAAGGGTTTCCCCTGGCAATCCTCCAGGCACTGCCACTGCAAAGTTGGTCTTGACATGTCTAACACCTCTTTACTGCAACTACCCGGTTTACTGCACAGCGTCAGTTTACAGTTATAGGGGCATCATCGTGTGGTTTACCCATTCAAATACCTTTTAGCTAGATAGGTGTCAAGAGTAGTTACTTGCCCCCTACACTTCACTTGAGTGCTTTAAGTTATTTGTCACACACCCAGCTCTTCATTACAGTGTTTTAATGCCTCGTAGTATGATAGCTGTTTAAAGGACCTGCTTGAAAAGACACACTGCTCTTCACTGGAGTGTTTTAAGCTTTGTTTTACACCCTGCTCTTCACTAGGGTGTATTGTATTTTTTGTATCACCAGGCCTGTAGCAACCCCACTTGTCCCTCTTCAATAGCCAGGTGGGGATAATATTGTTAGGGTGTAGGAAAGGTGAACAATGTCCCATCTGGGGTGCCAAAGTTGTGTGATCTTTATCACTCTTACCTCCAGAGCTTCCCTCCACCTCCAGGGGAGTGTCCATGACACCCCAGCAGAGGCTGTGGTAGGGGTAGCAGTAGGGAAAAGCATATACCTGTCACTGTGCAACAGTAAGGAAAGCAGTCAACAACCCCTGCAGTAGGTGGCTGCTCTCAATTGCCAACACAGGAGAGGTTTACCAATGTCACATATATTTGTATTGATAGTCCACTGCTCACATCATCCAGTAACCTTTCATATCTGTATTAAAAGACATATACCATATATAACACATCAATACATAGTAGTTCAAATAGATGCCCCACACTTAATATTCATGTTCAAATTGCTATCACCTAGTAATGAACACTCAATGAGTGCTTCTTACACTTTCTTGAACATTTCTTTATTCCGTTATGATTAATTGATGATGAAGAAACATTGCCATTATTGTCGTCACTATACACTACACACTTAAAATGCACAAAGTTATTAATGGAAAGTCTGAAATCATTGTCATTGCCTCTACCTCAAATCAAGACTAAGGGGGTCATTACAAGGTTGACGGTAAGGGGTTAACAGCGCCGGTAAAGGTGCAGGAGCGGTCAACCCCTTACCGCCGCATTACGAGGTCCTTTAGCGGGTCCCGCTAGGGGCGCCTGGTTTTAGCGGAACCCGCTAAAGGACCAACATGGTAACAACGGGCCCGTTGTTAGCATGGTTCCCATTCCCATTGAGCCCTATGGGGGCTTGAATGGTGATGTGTTCCCTGAATGGGGAAATACCGGGTCCTCCAAGGTTGGAATGGCCCGGTAATTCCCCATTCATGCCGACTAACTGTAGAGGATAGAGAGATGAGGGCTGGGCAGGATTGGATGCCTGGACAAATCCACAATTCAAGGAAAAGTGAAAACAATTGGAAACAATTACAAAAAGCCCTGTGTTACTGTACCTTGAGCTTTTCGTCAAACACGCATTAAAAATGGCATAAAATGCTTCAAGGAGAATTAAATGTCCATTGGACTTACTGGTGCCAGCATATAGCCAGTACAGAATAAGGTGTCTGCTTTTAGGATGTGAGCTGAAGTGCCTTGGGGGTAAAAAGCAAAGATCTTTTCCCAAGCCGTTCACAAAGAATTCAAGTTCTGCTAAAAAAGTTTTAAAATAGCCAGAATCCAGCTTGGAGCATCAACATTCCAGTAAAACAATTAGGAGGGAGTAGAACCCTCCCATCTGGAAAGCCTTAATGTTCTTCCTCTCCTTCCAGCCATCTGCCTCCTGGTCTTCCTACTCCCCTGCCCGAACAGCTGTGTGCAGGGGCTGCGCTTACACTATGTTTACGTTTTTTGGGCCATGCCTATTCCACGCCTATAATCAACAAAATTCCTCCAGCAGTGAAAATTATTCTAAACAAAAATATAAAGGACATAACCATCCTTCACCACGAGACATTTTTCTAACAAAAGTGTTCAGTGGACAGAACCTTTTCTTGTGTAAATATTAGTCAATTACGGCTTTCATCATTCAGCACTAGACATTTTTCCAATAAAAGTGTCAGCGGACACAAACTACAATTCGGACAGGGATTTGTAGTTTTCTTGGGGAGCCTCTATCTGTTTGTTTTCTGTTTACTACAATATTGGCGCTCTGCCCAGAAAGGCCTGGGCAGAAGCAAACTACTCTGTTTATACAGAAGGACTGCAGTGTTCAGGTTCAAGGTTATTTGGCTCTCTTCCTGGACTCTCGCACAGTAACACTGTTGCTATGCACGTACACACTTCTGCAGCAGTACTCGCATTTACTGAATAGGACCTGAAATTGCATCATGGCTTAGGCCTATGGCACAGAAAGGTCTGAACTTTTAAGAAGTTCAAGAAATGGTGTTCTTATGGGTGATTGAGCGTAGCTTTCTCTGTGAGGATTGCAGAGAGGTAGGAAGGAGTTGCTGTTGTTATTTTAGAGTTTACTTAGAGCATGGAGGGTTATTTTCTAAAAATTGCATTTTCTATGTTTGGCATTAATGCACATAATTGTGTTGGTTATGTTTTACAGCGAGAGAAGTAAATATCATTTGAAAGGGGTCTTTCATTTAGAAGAGAGAACCAAAAGTCAGGCCGACTTATTTTCAGACACATTTTTAAAATAGCTGCACAGCACAAAATGGTATCTTCTATTTTTCAGAGTGATAGAGGGGGAAAGAGAGAGAGGGTGACATAGAGAAAGAGAAAGAGAGTAGGACATATCATTTAAAAGGGGTTGCCTATCTTGAGTTCAACATAAATTGAGGGATATTGATCTCTCAGGAGGGTAACCTATCGGAAGGTACCTATGAAAAGGATTGAAGCCCAGCAATGAAGAGAGGGCATTAAAAAAAGTTTAACAAAGGGAATAAGCAGGGTTCTAAGTCATATGGGAAAGTCTTATGTACAGTGATCCCCTTGCTCACAAGCAGCCTGTCTCATCATCAAGACAGAAGGTAATGTGTGTAAGGAACTCATGGTAGCAACAGTAAAGACAGACACAAGTGATAACAGTTCAAGGGTGTTTATTAAACTGTATAAATGGATGAGAAAAACACCTAAGCTGAACCTAAATCCAAGATGGGAGCAAGCTACGACCATCAAATAATAATAAGGCAGTCCTTGTGACGTCTGGTCAAATAAAAGGACATATACTAAAATAGAATGATTGCCAATCCTTACCACTAAGTTTACAAAAATAGTGTGGGATAGTGTTCACAAGAAAAGGAAGAAGTGTTCACAAAAACTGATAAGTCATGATACTATGGCTGCGGTCTCCTTTCCCCACGTATTTAGCACGGGACAAGGCGAGACTCTTGAGCACAGCACACTCCTGGGCTTCTTCAGCCAAGGCTACAGTTCCTTTAAGTCCCCAGTGAGGCTTTCTCTTAAGCCCCCAGTCAGGCTTTCTCTTAAGCCTACAGTCAGGTTTCACACAGTTAGTTTATCACATAAGGTTCCCCTCCGTCGGGCTCAAAGCTCCTTCAATGGCTCTTGCGCCTTGGCTTCCCTCTGTTTGGGCTTGAGCCGCTTGGTCTTCAACTGTTTTCTGGGTCATGGACTTTTGAGTGGGCAAGGACTTTTATGTGAACCCCAGCCTGACCACTCCGACCATTGTTCCGCTCTCTTTATTCCTTTTGTACGCTTCCCTCAGCCGGGCTCGAGCTGTACGGGTTTTTACCTTTGCCCCAATGCCTCTTTCGACTTGTAGTTGCTTCATATTTATTCTGTGTTTCCATTTCTCTCTTGTTTCTTTGCGATAGCCTCCCTCGATTGGGCTCAGACCATCAACTCACTGTGGACATCCCTCAATCGGGTTCATGCTTGTCCTCACAAAGTTCACGGGTAATATTTATTCTCATGATTACAGGTCAAAGACTTTCGATTGTACAAGGGAATTTACTCAACCATTGTATGACAACTTTGACCACTTACGTCGGGCTCTCCCAGGGCCTCTTGGTATCTGTAGTTCAACAAAAGGGAACCAACCAGAGTCTTTTGAATAAGCGCCCACGCAGCACCGGACTACTCTGCAGCTGGAATCCCCCTGATTCTCAAAGGTTCATTAACACACACACAAGTTGTTTGTTCACAAGCGCTTTCAATTCATATCATGTTGCCCTTTGTAACCTTTGCTCAACGCAGCACGGTCTGCTATCTGTTCTCCCCTTGACTCACTGGCTGAGCTGAACTCCCTGGCATTTCTTGCCTCGGAGTCAAGGGTGGTACCACGGAGTTAAGTGTCTCCCTCTGTCTTGGTTATCCGGGAGGCCGCCGTGCACTATTGATATCTTTTGCACCACAAGCTAGCTGTCATTCCCGGTCTTATGAATCCTTTCATAGAGGTTTCACTGGTCTCATGCTCCACCTTTTATCCTGGTGGGGGAAGGGAAAGGGCCATCAGGTGTGTGTAATTATTGTTAATTGCCTGACTCTGCCTGACCCTTGTGTTGGGAAATGTCAGGTAAACGGCCCTGGTTTTAGTCTGTTGTCTTTCCTGGTGTAAGAAAGTGTGTGTGGGGATGGGGAAAAGGTGTTATAAAAAAGGGGGTAATGCGTTTCACCCGTCAGTGTCCCACTTCCACTCCCCGAAGACCCCTCATCCAGGTGATCCTCCTGCACTGGTCCACCCTCAGGAACTGCATCCAATAGCGATGGACGTGTCCTGGACACCTGGTGGACAGATGCCTGGGCACTAGTCAGTGAGACACCTTCAGGTTTCTCATATGTGTAACTGTAAGGAAAGTAAGTGTGAGGAAAAGAACCCTGGGCAGGCCGAGGACAGTATGCTGGCATCCGAAGACAACATATCTATATTAACTGTTGGTAACTTGACATATTGGGCAACCTTTGAACAGCAGAGCGAGATTGCCCAAACACAAGGTGCAGCAACTGAAGTGCATGGGGTGGGCACAAAACGGGATGGGCTGTATAATTTTATGGTGGGTCCATGGAGTAGCCCCCAGCTGTGGGACAGGTTTAGACAGGAGCCTGGAATTAAGGATAACCAGGAAAAGCCTCCAGCAGTGGTAAACATGGATACACAGACATTGATTCTGGGAATGTTGGGAGATGAGCCCATAATTCCACTGGATCAGGGATTGTTAAGGGATAAGTTGCCGGTGCTTCGGTTGGGTGATACTGTATGTAAATATGTTCTCTGTGAAGCTCTTTGGATTAAGGCGCTATATAAATAACACATCATTATCATTATCATTATTGTATCGGCATCCACAACATACTACACAGCTGCTGCTGGTTACATCTAATCCAAAGCACCAGGGGGCAAATACGATAGTAGGGGGCAGCAGGTCCCCCTAAGCTGTTACTGGAATTTCTTTTAGAATCTTGGGATCTGGGTATTTTGAATCGGTCAAAGGACTTAGCCCTTTTTTATGAGATTTCTAGTGTTTGGGCCTCATTACAACTTCGGCGGTAGCCATGCCGCTATTGGCCGTTATTGCCGCCGAAATCGGGACAGGGTTCCCAGAATGGGGAATTACCGGGCCATTCTGAGTTTGGAGGGCCCGGTAATTCCTCCCTTCAGGAACCCGGGTCCAGACCTTCCCCATTCCCATCTGAGCCCCCATACGGCTGAAGGTATCCAGTGTTGCGCACGAACTAAGGCATTTCAAGTTATTCCTACAGGAGACGTAGTGAATTGTTATAGTATAACTTTAAAAAGGCCATAGTCCTATCTAACAGTATGGAAACAAATACCTTGTTAACTTTAAATGCTTCCAAATCAGAAACATTGAAAAAGATGTGTGCGGAGAGAGGTGTTTCCTCTCAAGGCACTAAATTGGATATGACCCAAAGAATCGTGGCGTGGCAAGAAGCGCAGCTTGACGCTATAACTTCTGAGGACAGTGCGGAAGAAGGTGGGGCTGCTCTCACTGGTAGAACCGACAGTTCTGCCGCTGCACTGATCCACCGCGACCACGAGGACAGGGAGGATGAGATGTCTAATGTTTCCTCTGCCAGTGCTGATGGGGAGGCTATGCTTGAATTCAAGAAGCAAGATCTGCGGTTTAGGCAGAAGGAGCTTGAGTTCAGCATAGCCAAACTAAAAATCGAACAGGCAGAAAAACAGAAAGACAGGGATCACCAGTTGGAACTGGCCAAGCTTCAGGTTGCAAATGGGTCCAAGGGTCCTGGACATGGGTCTGGGGCCTCCTCTCATCCACGGTTTCCGAAAGATCTGCTCAGTGTGTATGAGGAAAGGAATGGCATTATGGACTGGCTGAATACGTTTGAGTATGCATGTGAAGTTCAAGAAGTTGACAATGCTGATAAGATTGCCTGGTTACTCAGCAGACTGCCCCATTCTGGCTGTAGTGCCATTATGGAAATGTCGAAGGCTGAGCGAGCTGATTTCGCAATGTTAAAGCAAACTCTCATTTTAAAGTTTGGAAAGACTCCGGCCCAATATTTAAAACGATTCTGAGAGTACAAGAAAAAAGAAGGTGGTACTTGGGTATCTTATGTAACCGAATCCTTAAAAAACTTGACTGGCTGGGTCGAAGGTTGTAAGGTTTCTACCTTTGAAGGCATGATAAATCTTGTCATGCTGGAACACATTTTTGCATCTTCTTCCCCGGAGCTTAAGCAGCATTTAGCCGATTCGAAGGAGATAGATCCTAAGAAGCTGGCCATTGCAGCAGACTTATGGGTGTCACATCGAGTGTCCCATAAGGACAAAACTCATCCTGGTAAGCAGGAGGAAGGGAAAAAGTCCAAAGATAAGGAGGGTGGAGAATCTGATAAATCTTCTTCTCAAAAGGGCCACAAAAAGAAAAATAAGGGTAAGACACAAGAGAACTCACAGGGTAGTGGAGGTCAGCCTCCGAAACAGAACTCTGGTTACAATAAGCCTCCCTATGTAAGCAGACCCAATGGATCTTGTTTTGCTTGTGGAGCAACTGACCACGTGAAGGGGGATCCCCGGTGTAAGGTTAAACCTTTGGGGGTCCACTCCGCTAATCTGGCCTTCTCCTCCTACGAGGAAGAAGAGATTACAGGAGCATCCTTCTCCTCGGACTCATTTCCCAGCGGGATAGAAGCTGAGGTAATTTTAGTTTCCCTAGGTTCCTGGGAGCCTAAAGTCGCAGAGGCTTATGCTAGGATTCCAGATAATACCAAGCACTACTTTAAAGACAGTGTGCTGATCAATGGAGTAGATACTCCAGCTCTTAGGGATAGTGGGTGCAGTCGAACTGTAGTGGATTCTACCTTGGTAGACTCAGAGGAAGTTGCCAGAGCTACTCTGATGCCCACTAAATTGGCTGACGGCCCACTCCGTATGTTCCCAGTAATACCTGTAAATCTTACTTTAAATGGTACAGCAGTCAGGATTCCAGTGAGCATTCAGAGAAACATCCCAGGAAAGGTCTTGTTAGGTAATGATCTCAGAGCTTTAGGGCTCGTAGGAGACACTGCCGACCAAGACCAATACGCCGCCCCAGCCGAAGGGGAAACCCAAGGCGAAAGGAGTAAACAAGTCAAGTCGAGGGAAAGAAAATATTCCCCCGAGCTCGCCTACCACTGCGGTGGAGGAAGTTGGTCAATCGCCCGGGCCTGACGAGGAGGTGACGATGCCTGAAGTATTTGACCCCAACGACCATCCTGAACTAAAAGACTTGTTAGTAGAAGGTGGTCCTGATAGGGAAGAATTCAGTAAAGGCCAACGTGAGTGCCCATCTCTGGAAGGCCTAAGGAGACAGGCCTGCTCCCAGCTTGAGGGTGAACCTCCTGGGACGCATCGGATTTTTTGGGAAGGTGGACTCCTGTATAGTGAGCCCACAGAGTCTACAGAAGGAGACCATAGGAGGTTGGTGGTTCCCCTTGCTGTAAGACCCTTCTTCCTGCAGTTGGTGCATGAAGTTCCCCTTGCTGGTCACCTTGGTATTAAGAGGACCAAGCAAAGGTTATCCATGCACTTCTACTGGCCCAAGATGGGGGTGCAAGTAGAAATTCACTGCAGGAGTTGTGCCTCCTGCCAGTTAGCTGGGAAGGTTGGCTCGACAATCCAAGCTCCATTGGTACCACTCCCAGTTGTGGGAATACCATTCGAAAGGGTAGGGATCGACATCGTTGGTCCCCTTGACCCGCAAACATCCTCAGGCAATAGGTTTATCCTGGTGCTGGTCGACCATGCAACCAGATATCCTGAGGCCATCCCATGGAAAACTGTAACTGCCAAGTCAGTTGCAAAAGCGTTACTTAGCATATTTACCAGGGTTGGCTTCCCTAAAGAAATTGTGTCGGATCGTGGCAGCAACTTTATGTCGAAGTATATGCAGGCTATGTGGAAAGAATGTGGGGTCACCTACAAGTTCTCTTCTGCATACTACCCCCAGACCAATGGTCTGGTGGAACGTTTCAACAGAACGTTAACAAGCATGATTGGGGCTCTGGAAGAACCTCAGAGACGAAAATGGGATCTTCTTTTACCATGCTTACTGTTTGCCTACCGAGAGGTACCACAGGAGGGTGTTGGCTTCAGCTCCTTCGAACTTCTGTTCGGTCATCCTGTACGGGGACCCTTAGCCATAGTCAAAGAGGGATGGGAGATGCCCACTCCCCCTGTTACTACCAACGTAGTAGATTATGTGCTGGGGCTCAGAAAACGGATGGTACTTCTGATGGGCTTGGCTAGTGATAAATTGAAGGCAGGACAAGCGCTGGTGAAACATTGGTACGACCAGAAAGCTTCCCTCATCAACTTTACACCTGGTCAGCAAGTCCTGATCATGAATCCCATAAGGCCTCGAGCTTTACAGGACAAATGGTCAGGCCCATACACAGTGGTGGAGCCCCTGGGTGAGGTTAACTATTTAGTGGACCTTGGAAGGCCTGGACAGGCTCCAAAAGTGTTTCACGTAAATAGGCTGAAGGCTTTCGTCCCAAGAGTCGAAATCGCAGCACTGCTACTGGCTTCAGATGTTGAGGAAGAGGAGTCTGAACCTCTCCCCGACCTGTTCCAAAGCGGTCCTTCAGATAGCTCCTTTGAGGGTGTCCGAGTGGCCCCCCACCTGACTTCTGATCAGCTGGCTGAGGTGAAAAGTTTGCTTAGGCAGTTTTCCCCCCTGTTTTCACAGTCGCCTGGTTTGACACCTTGGTGCAAACATAACATAGACACAGGAGACAGTGTACCTACCAAAAGTAGGGGATACAGGATGTCAGACAAAGTACGGTCTTATATTAAGACCGAGGTCAACAAGATGTTAGACTTTGGGGTGATTGAACCCTCTAGTAGTCCTTGGTCCAGCCCTGTGGTTTTGGTTCCAAAGGCAGGCACTTCTGAACTGAGGTTCTGCGTGGATTACAGGGCTCTGAATGCTGTCACCAAGACAGATGCACACCCCTTGCCTCGAACAGATGAGCTGGTGGATACTTTGGGTGCCTCCAAGTACCTCAGCACGTTTGACCTCACTGCTGGCTATTGGCAAATAGCTTTAGCAGAACATGCCAAGGAGAAGACAGCATTTTCTACACCAGACGGCCTTTACCAATTCAGGGTAATGCCGTTCGGGTTGAAAAATGCACCTGCCACTTTCCAGAGGCTTGTGAATCATGTTTTGAATGGGTTGGACGAATTCTGTCTTGCATATCTGGACGATATAGCAGTTTTCAGTGCCACCTGGGAAGACCATGTAAAACACCTCGGGATTGTGCTCCAGGCTCTTCAGAAAGCACACTTGACCATAAAGGCTAGTAAATGCCAGATTGGACAAGGCTCAGTGGTTTACCTTGGACATGAAGTAGGTGGAAGGAGGATACAGCCTCTTCCCAGTAAAGTACAAGCAGTACAAGACTGGCCTACCCCCACTACAGAGACCCAAGTGAGAGCCTTCTTAGGACTCACGGGGTATTACCGCAACTTCGTGGCAGACTATGGCACCATAGCTGCCCCTCTGACTGCCCTCACCACTCCGAAGAAACCCAAGAAGGTAACTTGGACCGATGAGTGTGAGAAGGCCTTCAATGGCTTAAAAGACTCCTTGTGCCAGGCCTCTGTCCTCAGGGCCCCTGATTATCAAAGACCTTTTATTGTGCAGACAGACGCCTCTGACACTGGGATAGGAGCTGTGCTATCGCAAGTAGATGAGAAGGGTAAGGAACACCCTATTGGTTTTATTAGTCGCCAGCTTAAGGACAGAGAGCTCAGATGGTCCACAGTGGAGAAAGAATGTTTCTCTGTTGTGTGGGCCCTACGGAAGCTGAGGCCCTACCTCTATGGGACCCACTTCACTGTGCAAACTGACCATAAGCCCTTAAAGTGGCTAATGAACATGAAGGGAGAGAATCCAAAGTTGCTTAGGTGGTCCATAAGTCTACAAGGCTTCGACTTCACTATTGAGCATAGGCCAGGTGTCCAACATAGCAATGCTGATGGGTTGTCCGGAATGTTTAACCGACCTGAACAAGAGACTCATCCAGGGGTGGATTAGTTCCCCCTGTCCATAGTCTGGGAAGGGCGAGTGTTAGGAAAGATTTCTTACTTGTGGGTAATTTTCCTCCCATGTGGCAACCCCTAAACTTTTTGCTGTTGTTTTCACCATGATCTAGACTTTGCCAGAGAAGTGCAGCCTTCTGCCGCACTCCTCTGGGCTTTCGCTCCATTCTTACGGGGAAACTGACATGCCCTTAAGACAGTCAGTACCGGGAAACGCTGTTTTCCGTAGTTTCTTTATCATGTTGCGGCTTTCGTGCAACATGACACAAGAGGGCACTGTAAGCTAAGTTACTGCTCTCTTGGGTCTCTAGCCTTCTACAGGCCCTAGATACTCTTTTTGGATTGTAACTGATCGGTGCAAGTGAATCACGGACGGGAATGGTGGCAGCGATCGTTTCTTGTTTTTTGTGCTCCTTTTGGCGTTTTAAGTGCGTTTCTCGCGCTTAGCCCAAAATGGAGGCCTGGCTCCCAAAATGGCCAGACCACGAGGCTCCTTTGTCCTGTCCGCTGACCGTCTTGCTCCCTTCACCTTCCCCAGGTCGAGCCGACCCGGGGCCTTCCTTATTTGGCCATGTACTTTCCCGCGAAACACAGATGCTTTTGCGGGGTTCTACAGGCCTTGTGTGTGCCTCCAGGATGTGGGCTGGGATGTCTGGTCCCAATACACATCCTGGGTGCCAGAGAGTCTAGGGTGGTGTGAATGCCTGGGACCACCGTGGTCCGTGATAGGTCCACGTATGGTGTGAGTGTTGATGAGCGGATCTCCCATTGGGTCCCCTCCGTTTTGGCACGAAGGGAACCTTGGATAAGAGGGGGCTGGAAACGCCACTACCATGTCGATCTCCTGAGTTCTCACGAACAAAGGAATACAGGAGCCAAGTATCCTGCAACCACGAGGCTGAACCGAGGAATCGCTGGTGACCCGCTGAAGGACTGCTCCTCTGCACTACTGTCGCTTTGTGAAACCCTTTCTACCTCTGATCGAACCAGAAGGCCTGTACTGGTAGTTCGACCCTTGGAATAGCGGGGACAGCTATTCTCGGCATCTTCACCATCTCCTGCACGTAAGCCTTCGGAAGTGTCTCTGGGCCATCCAGCAGACTGACTAGCCTTCCCAGGAGTCTTGCTCTGTAACTGCCGCCAGGTTGTGTTGTATTTCTAGTCCTTGTCACTCTCACACGATTCGTACACTTGGCGTTCCCAGGTCTGAAGTGAGCAGTGTACATTTGGCTGAGATACACACGGCCGCTCCGTTGCCCTGCTGTGGTACCAAACTGTGCGGGTTCACCTTGTTTGGGACATCTTTAACCCAACTCTGCTGCTGCAGAATCTACACAACGACGAGACGTCCCCTGCTCTCCTGAACCTGCCAGCACTGAAACTGACGCGGAGAAGCCTGGGTCTGCTTGCATCGGGGACCGGTGAGTAGCATAGCTAGGAACTGGTCGCCCTCCTGCAGGAGCCCATAGCTTTTCCCCGCTGTGTCAAAACAGCACGTCTTTCCGTACTCGCGCTCTGCTTCTGCCCACAGTGGAGGCTGCGCTTGAGTCGCGGAACTCTGTTCTTCTTCATTTGTGCACCAAACTGAACTGCCTGATTCCCTCGAAGAGACTCCCCTTTTTGCCCATTGGCACCAGCGTGTGCAGGTACTTTTGAGCACAAGGCTCCACTCTTCGTAGGGCTTGGACTTCCTTTTAGTTAGGTACCTCTGAAGGCGGACTGGGTCTAATCATTATTTCGCACTGCCTGTTTTCCTTCCCTTCTAGGTGGACTACACATTTCGTGCATCTAACGCTTTAGACTTGTTTGTATTTGTACATATATTGTATTGGTTTGGTATGTGTTGGTTTAATAGAGTTTTATTGTGATTTCTCGCTACGGTCATTATTGCAAAGGCCTTGGAATAAATGTGTATATATTTTTAATATAACACCTGTTTGGAGTAGTTTGTAAGTGTCCTTGCTTTGTGTGCTCATTGCGGGCTTTCAGTCACCCTCACCCCTCTTGAGGCCTAGTCTTGACCGCCGCGATCGCTACCCTGATTGGTCTGGCTTGTCCAGAGGTTACCCTGTTCCAAGTAATTAGGTTGGCCTTCTGAACTTCTGCGCCGCCAGGACAGAGTTCAGAAATCCGTCTTAACATAGAGGGTGCAAACAACGGGCGATTATGAGCGGCCCGTTGTTTGCTCCCTCTTCCCTTCGCGGGACCCAGTAAGGACGCCTGGTTTGACCAGGAGTTACTTACCAGGTCCCGCGAGGGGAGCTTGCAATGAGGCGGAACGGGTTTAACGGGTCCGCCTCCTTTAGCGGAGCCTATTAACCCGTTCCGCCTGACTCGTAATGAGGCCCTTAGACTTATCACGACTAAATATACTGAACTTGTGGAATGTATTGAACCAAAGAGGGACGATAGAGTCACTTTAACTATATCTTCTATGGTTGTGTTATTGAAGTAGCTAAATAGCTTGCAGCAATTGTGTTATGACGTAATACCCTTCTCCCCCAAAAAATAATTTAATGTGCAATCAGATCGAACATGCCAATTGGGGAGGGTTCCACATAGGGGAGAGGGTGAAGGGGATTTTAGTCACCAGCAAGTTTGTCGCAAAGAAGGGGAGGGAACACTCTACAGAGAGCGCAATTCAATTAATGTGAGAGAATGGAGGTGGTTAGTGGTGGCGTTAAAAGAATCTATTTCCCAATTGAAGGATTTAAAATATTGCCTTTAGCATCCACTCCTATTTGAAATGTGCTTCATGCAGGGCTTTAATGAATTGGTGAAAAGAATGTGCTATGCACATTCCTGAAAACCCACACTCTTCTCTTGTTGCAAGGAAAATATATACTGGCAACATTCAGATGGTGAGCTTAGTGTGATATTAGGGAAATGGACATTGTTATTTGAAGAGTGGTACATTGCCTACTCTGAAGGATCTATAATGATTGCAGGAGACAAAATCGAATTGTGGAGAGGTTTTGAGTTCTGATAATGATTTTGGGCATTGCTACGTTACACAAGAGGAGCTAAACATGGTATGATGTGAAGACATACTATCGAGGAGTGGGGTTTGTTCATGTAAAACAAAAAATTGAGTGGGGATATTTTAAACAATACCAAGTAGCATAGAGGGAATAGAGTGAATTCTGCCTCCATTCTTGATTATATGTTTGTCACCAAAGGTCTTCTAGTGTCCTTCTAATGTCCTGTCTAGATTTTAATATTAAAAAGACTAGATTAAGTAACAGTGTAATATGATAGTGGCTACAGTGATGAATCATGCAGAGCCATCACTGATCCCCAGCCTAGAGTCTCCTCCTTCACCCATCCCCTCCTACCCTCTTTCTCGTCCTTTCCTCTTTTCGAGGTCGGCAGACAAGTCCGATCTATGAAAGCCTCCCTGTTCCTCTAAAACCATCAAGGACCACACTGATAATCTCTCTCCGGCCCTTGTCTATTTCTGCAACCACTCCTTTGCCTCAGGAGCCTTCCCCTCCCCTCTGAAGCACTGTCTTGTGCATCCTCTTCTCAAAATACCCACAGCTGATCCTTCTTGCTCGGCTAACTATCGCCCAATTTCCATTACTCCTTTTCCGGGCAAACTGCTGGAAAAGCTGGTCATCTCTCAGCTTAACCTTCATTGTAACACGGTTACAAGTAGAACACGGCGCTGCAGCGAGCAACGCAATGCGTTTTTAAAATAAATGTCTTCCCTTAGGATCGCCGGCGTGATGACTCCGGACTCCGGGTAGAAGCAGGTAATGTTCTTCTGTTCACCTTTTCCCTTCTCTCCTTTCCTTCCAGGTGTTCCAGTATGGAGGCGGGCGTGGCTGGAGTCAGGATGCAGGAGCAGACACGGTGAGCGTCCAGCTACTAGGTGCAGAACAACGCGAAGCGTGAGCTGCTGTCTGTGCGTGGCTTAAATAGCCCCCAAAGTAGTTCCAGGTACGTATTCTTCCCCGGCCACGCCCGAGTGGCAAAATAGTCCCACAGGTAAAATAGTCCCTTCAGGCCTCAAAGAGGTCTGGATCTGGCAGCACGGTCTGCATCAGGTAAGTTCACATAAACACTCCCTTTATGAGCCTTTCGCCTATGGCGCCAGGACTGAGGTCCAAAATGAGCCTGGTGCCAAAGGCGCCAGGACAGTGTCCAAAGGGGTTGCTGGCCTTTTCCCCAGGAACATGATGTCTGCTTCCGGGGACGCTGGTCCTGGACTGGTTCTCCGGGAGTAGGCATCATGACAGCACGGCCCCTCCCAAGATTGTTCTCTCCGGGGGTTTCGGTTTGTTTGGAAAATTCCGGTGGAATTTTTTTATTAACCGAGGTGCATGTACATGGTCACTAGGTTCCCAAGACCTTTCCTGAAGCCCGTATCCTTTCCAATCTATTAGATAGAAAAGTTTTGACTTTGACACCTTGGAATCTAAAATGTTCTTCACCTCGAATTCAGGTTCTCCATTTATTTGGATAGGTTCTGGTGGCTTGATTAATCGGGTTCCAGGTTGTACTGGTTTCAAAAGTGATACATGAAAAACAGGGTGAATCTGCATATTAGCTCGTAGGTCGAGTTTGACGGCCACCGGGTTGATTATGGCCGTAATTGAGTAAGGCCCCAAATATTTTGGGTTACAAGTTCGAGGTCCTTTGAGCGATAAGTGTTTGGTAGCCAGCCATACTTGGTCTCCTATTTGGTATAGAGGTGCCTCACTTCGATGGAGATCAGCATTCTTCTTGTATTTTCTCTTGGCTTGCTGTAAATGTGTAGTTGCTTCTTTGAAAGCTTGAGTTATTGTAGAATGCAGATGGTCTACTGCGGGCATTTCGAGGCTTTGAGGCGAGTCAAGATCTGAGGTTCGAGGGTGATGCCCATATAAGGTATAAAAAGGACTTTGCCCAGTTCCAGAATGTACCAAATTATTGTATGCATATTCGGCAATCCAAAGAATATCCTTCCAATTACTTTCAGATTGATGCAACATACACCGTAAATATTGTTCAAGGGTCTGGTTAGTCCTCTCTGTTTGACCATCGGTCTGAGGGTGGTGGCTGGTTGATAATCTTACGTCGATTTGTGCCAGCTGACAACACTTTCTCCAAAAATGGGAAATGAATTGGCTTCCCCGGTCAGAGACAAGTATGGACGGGAATCCATGTAAACGAACGATATTTTCAAGGAATTCCTTGGCTAGGACGGAAGCTGAAGGTAAACCTTTTAATGGAATGAAGGGGGCCATTTTGGAAAATAAATCCACAATAACAAGAATAGTGTTATATCCGTAACAAGGAAGCAGATCCGTAATAAAATCCAGCGACAAGGTGTGCCAAGGTGCCGGTGGAATGTCTAAGGGTTGAAGAAGGCCGGCTGGTCTTTTTTTTTTACCTTTATTTTGGGCACAAACACCACAGTGCATCACAAAGGATTTAATGTCCTTTCGCCAAGAGGGCCACCAGAACTGTTGTTTAACCTTTTCTTCCATCTTGGCAATACCTGGGTGCCCCTCTATTAGAGTATCATGATAACGAGAAATAACCAGTTCTTGTAATTCTTTGTGTGGTAGAAATAAGCGCCCTTGGAAGTAAGGTAGATCATCATTGACAGTAAAGTAAGACCCCTTTTGAATCCAATCCTGCAAGGCTGTAGGGTCCAGGAGTTGTTTAACTCTAGCTTGAATGGGCCTCATTCCGAGGCTGGAGCTATCCATGGAGTAAGAGCACCATGGTAAGCAACCATGAAGCTATTTACTCCATGGATATCCGGCATGGTGAATGGAGTAATTACCGGTCCATTCCAAGGTTGGAGGGACCGGTAAGTCCCCATTCACCATACCGGTTCCCCATCCCCATTCCTGCCCCCATAGGGCTCAATGGGAATGGGGAAGGAGTAAATTATGGCACCGTAAATTACGGTGCCGTAATTTACTCCAAGGTCCCTTTGCGGGTTGGATTTTTAACGCCTGCTAGAAGCAGGCGTTAAATGCCAACCCGCAAAAGGGAACTCGGAATATGGTGGTAAGTGTTAACGGTCACCGTTGCCATTAACGGTGACCGTTAACCCTTACCTCCAACCTCGGAATGAGGCCCAATGTCTTCCAGTGTTTGTAAAGAGGTCATGCCCAGAATTCTTTGTTCGGGAATTATCGGTACAGGTTCTGAGTTTGTATCTGTTTCTCCCATTCCTATTCGGGATAGAGCGTCCGCTTTGCCATTCTTGCTGCCAGGACGGTAGGTAATTACAAAATCGAATTCAGCAAAAAACAAAGCCCATCGGAGCTGACGTGATGATTGAGCTTTGGCAGTTTTCAAATATTGTAAGTCCCGGTGGTCAGTGATCACCGTGATGGTATGTCTAGCGCCAAAAGATAATGCCTCCAAGCCTTAAAAGCGGACTTAATGGCTAATAACTCTTTGTCGGTGATTGCATAATTGACCTCAGGTGCCGAGAATTTTCTGGACCAAAATGCTACGGGGTGCAGTTGGTTAGTTTCAGGATCTCTTTGAGACAGGACAGCTCCCATGGCTAAGCTGGATGCTTCGGTTTCGATGATGTATGGAAGATCTGGACGCGGGTGTTTCAATACAGGTGCGGAGGTAAATTTAGCTTTTAATTCCTGAAAGGCCTGTTCGGCTTCCTCAGACCATTCAAAGCGTTTATTTTTCCTCAAGAGTGCAGTGATGGGTTGTACAATACTGAAAATTCCGGGATAAATCTGCGATAGAAATTGGCAAGGCCAAGCATGCTTTGAACGCCTTTCACAGAGCTAGGCGATGGCCCTTTGAGGATGGCATCCACTTTTCGCGAGTCCATTCGGACTCCTTTTGGTGTCCGGAGGAAACCAAGATACTCGACTTTTGTGGTATGGAAAACTCACTTTTCAAGTTTTGCAAACAGTTTGTGTTGGCGCAATTTCTCAAGAACTGCCCTGACGTGCTTTTTGTGATCAGATTCCGAAGAGGAGTAGACAAGAATGTCATCGATATGTACGACAACACAAACATCAATGAGTTCCCGAAGGACATCGTTCATGAAGTTTTGGAAGGCAGCAGGTGCGTTGCACAATCCGAAAGGCATCACCTGGTACTCGAATAGTCCATATTTGGTGGGGAAGGCAGTTTTCCATTCGTCGCCTTCCTTTACTCGCACCAGATGGTAAGCCCCCCGGAGATCTAACTTGGTGTATATGCAGGCATCCTTCACCTGGTCAAGAAGTTCAGGGATCAGAGGCAAAGGGTAACGTTTTTTAACAGTTATCTGGTTCAATGCGCGGTAGTCGATACAAGATCTGAGGTCGCCTTCTTTTTTTGGCACGAAGAACAAAGCCGAGAATGCAGAAGACTTTGACGGGTGAATGAAACCATTGGCTAGGTACTGATCTAAATATTGTCGCAAATGAATATTCTCGGGGTCAGTAAGAGCATAAATCCTGCTACAAGGGGGTTGTGCACCGGGCATCAGATCGGTTTGGCAATCGTACGAACTGTGAGGGGGTAACGTGTTGGCCTGTTCCTTTTGGAAGACGTCTTGAAATTCTTGATATTCCGGAGGTATTTGCAAAGTGGCAGGTGTTACTGTAGCCAGGCCTATATTTGGATTTCCTGGATAACAGGTTTGTGCACAATCCGGAAAGGTTATCCTCTTCGCTTGCCAGTCAATTCGAGGATTATGTGTTTCTAACCAAGGGATTCCTAGAATTACCTGAAACTGTGGAGCCTTGATTACGTCAAACACAACAGCCTCCCGATGCCCATCCTGACCCACTAGTGTCACCTCTGCAGTGGAATGTGTTACCGGCCCAGAGGCGATTTCGGTTCCATCTACTGTGGTGATGACCTCTTTACTGGTTTTAGGACGAAGAGGGAGGTTGATCCTGGAAGCCAATTCATGATCCACATAGTTTCCTATAGCCTCACTATCGATGTATGCCTTTATTGCATAAACCGCCCAGGCTGTTCTGGATCTACGAGGACCATTGGCATGATGAAGTGCGAGGTCTGAGAGTTAGTTTTCAGACTCAGCAAGCGGGCCCCTACGCTTGTCGGGCGTGGTCGTTTCCCGAATCAGGTTCCATATGGTTCTCATCCGCGGCTCCTACCGCCTTCTTGGGCGGTTTTACTGGGCAATCTCGTAAAAAGTGTCCAGAAGCCCCACAATAAAGACATAATCGCATCTGCCGTCTTCTTTCACGTTCTTTTTGAGTTAAAGGTCCTTTAACCCCTTCAATTTGCATAGGTTCAGAAACGTCGGCACCCTTGGGGTTAACGTGAGTCTTGACCAACACCTGTGTCTCAAACTTGGACCGATCTGCCTTTCTGTTTTGAAGCCTGTGATCTAATTGGACCACTAAGTCTATATATTCCATGCAGTCTTGGGGCGGATTTACAACTTGGGCCAGGACATCCTTAAGTTCGCCACGTAGACCTCGATGAAATAACGTGATTCTTTTATCCTCTGGCCACCCAGTCTCCACAACCAACCTATTGAAGGTTGCGATATAGGCTAAGAGATCCTGGTTACCCTGTCGTAGGGACAGAAGTTCGTTGTCCAGGACCTGTCCCTGAGAGTGCCGAGCAAATAATCTTTCCATGCGTGTCTGAAAGCCTTGAAAATCCCGGAGTATTGGGTCATCTTGAGTAACTAGTGGAACTGACTAATCGGCAGCACAGCCGCTGAGATATGATAATACGAAAGCTACTTTGGTTTGGTCGTTAGGAAAGGCCCCAGGTCTGCAGAGGAAGTGCAATCGGCATTGATTCATGAATACGGCAAATCTTTTGGGGTCCCCGGCAAAACGTTCAAGTGGGGCCAACGGCATATTTCCAGGTATATTAGTTTGCACTGGGTTACTTGAAACCACTGGGGCGGGAATACCCCCTGAACCTGGTAGGGGAGTTTGTCCAGCCTGACCTTGCAATAGCTGCCTGGCAAGGTCATCAGTTCGTTCCTTAGATACAATTAGTTCTCTCCTGAGAGCGTTAGTCTCCTGACGAGCGGAATACACTTCGGCCCGTAATTCCCCCAATAGGTGGGCCAACTGATCAGTCTCGGAAGTCTCCATAGCGCCTGGGTGGGAAATTGTAGGAAGGCTTTGCGTTCTGTAACGCTCACCTGACTCCCACAGAGACGCTGACCAGGTCTGGACTGCTGCGGCCGCTTCTAAGGTGATGCGCAGAACTCGGAAGACTGACTGGACAGGACCCCCAAATCTCGCTTGTCTGACTCGCAGGAGAATCCTTCTTCAGATGGAGAAAGGGGATTAACTACCTGCGGAGTAGCGCGTCGGCCTCCCACTTCCCTCTTTCACTCTCCTCAGACCACCTCCGAAATTCCCCGTTAACTCTCACCTTAAGGTTTGAAAGGACGAGCTCTCCATCCTGCTTCTGGTGCAGGGGTGCGATTATATCCAGTTACTTCACTGGTGTTCGGATTGGTGAGGATCCAAGCTTACTTGACTTTCCTGGCAAGGTGCCGTAAGTATACTGTTGTAAAAGTTCAAGAGTTTGCCTCCTTTTCTATTTGCCTTTATATTCAGTAGTCCGTCTCTTATCCCTTTTATCACAGGTGCTGAGTGAAGATTTCGCGTAGAGGAAACAATTCGCCGAAGGTAAACTCAGGTGAGTTTATGATGGGTGGTTCCTTTAATGTCCTTATATTCACCCACTAATGCGTGTGTCTTTTTTCCCCATAGGGGCCGGGGTACGGTACTGCCGAAGAAGCGGTGCCGACCTGAGATGAGGAAAGATTCTCCCAACAATAATCAGGTAAGTCTTATGGCGAAAATCTGGCTTTCCTCAATATGTTCCTTTTGCTCACCTTTTGTTCTTCTCGTCCCCCTTAGGCGCAGGTATGCGGCGGATCGTGCAGATGGTCGCTAAGGAGCACGGAGATGCCTCGTGAACAGGTGAGTGGAACGCTGCGCTGCAGCGAGCAAAGCGATGCGTTTTTAAAATAAATGTCTTCCCTTAGGATCGCCGGCGTGATGACTCCGGACTCCGGGTAGAAGCAGGTAATGTTCTTCTGTTCACCTTTTCCCTTCTCTTCTTTCCTTTCAGGTGTTCCAGGATGGAGGTGGGCATGGCTGGAGTCAGGATGCAGGAGCAGACGCGGTGAGCGTCCAGCTGCTAGGTGCAGAACAACGCGAAGCGTGATCTGCTGTCTGGGCGTGGCTTAAATAGCCCCCAAAGTAGTTCCAGGTACGTATTCTTCCCCGGCCACGCCCGAGTGGCAAAATAGTCCCACAGGTAAAATAGTCCCTTCAGGCCTCAAAGAGGTCTGGATCTGGCAGCACGGTCTGCATCAGGTAAGTTCGCATAAACACTCCCTTTATGAGCCTGGCGCCTATGGCGCCAGGACTGAGGTCCAAAATGAGCCTGGCGCCAAAGGCGCCAGGACAGTATCCAAAGGGCCCCTACTAGGGGTTGCTGGCCTTTTCCCCGGGAACATGATGTCTGCTTCCGGGGACGCTGGTCCTGGACTGGTTCTCCGGGAGTAGGCATCATGACAATTGTAAGATAAACAAAGAGGCTGATGTTGTACAATTCTCCTGACATGAGATGTCAATTGGGGGAAACATGGAACAAGCATTGCCAAGAGACATTGTAAGAGAAGTTGACAGAAGGAGCTTGAAAAAACCCTGAAACAGGGCATTTCAGTATGGGGGAAAGCGGTGCAAGTGGTAACTGAAGTCAGCAAGGTTGTGTCACTGCAGAGTCACAATTGTGTGATATTTGAGAGAAAGATGATTGTTGCGGAGAAACCTGATAAGAGCCTCAGGTAGTGAAACATTTTTGAAACGGATACCTGGCAGGACAGTACACCAGGGGATCTGTTTGAGTCAAAATGGGGATATTCCTGGCAGGAGAGTAAACCAAGTTAGCCTGTGATTTCCGTTGAACCTTCTTTGGAAAGTGACAGTGACCTGGCAGGAGACTACATCAGGGGATCTGTGTGAGCTAAAAGGAGGATATTTCTGGTTTTGGAGTGTACCGGGAAATTCAATGTTGTTTTGAAAGGGAGTTTTTGTCCTATTAAGACTTTGTTGAAATTGGACGTTTTAGTGGAGGAGTTCCTGGGAGTACACTGTGAAATCCAAGGTTTTGTTGAAAACTAACTTTATTATAGCAAGCCTTTATTAAAACTGAACATTTTTGCTTTGCCCACCAAAATGACTATGAAAGACAGTTTTTCAATATATTTCAGCCTGTATTGTAAAAAGAACATATGCCTTGCTATCTTAAGGAAAATACCCAAGAAAGAGACATTTTCATTACCCTTCTTGGAACTTTGGTAAACAGAGTATTAAAATGCCTTTTTCCTGAAACCGTTTAGGGTAAGCTAACTAAATCCTGAAGACACAGGTTGTTTTGCTGAAAACACACATATGTGGTGTTTGCACAACTTGGTTGAAGTGACGATAGAATTTATATGGCACTGTTAGGGAGAATTCTCAGAAATATGCTAATTCCCCTCTACCTTAGAGACCCCCCATCACTTTTGCTGGACTCTAAGACTTTTTAACCTGGAGAGAGTGAGACCTTTTTCTCACTCTCTGTTACGCACACCTGGTATCCATGGGGACGCCACCCAGCCCTGGTTGGATGATTTGCACTCTCGAACCCTCTCCCGGTCCGTTGGTAAGGCCTCTGGTTAAAGATGGGTCTGCAATATAGGAGGGGTGGATTCAATACCAGATTGTCTTTATGTTTTCCCACCTCCCTTGGCCTCAAACCTTCCTCTCCCTTGGGCCTTCTCCTCACCTTAATTTTGTAAAAGGGGGATTCTCCATCCTGCTCCTCGTGGCAGGGGCGAGTAGATGTGGGGGGCGAGCAGCGACCAAGTTACTTCACTGGTGCAAGCCCCCCTGTGGGAATCCAGGCCTGCTGCGACTTCGTAGGTTTGCTGCTTTACAGTCTTTATATGCAATTCTTATGTTCCTCTTAGTTCGAATTATAATGTCTTGCTTCTTTCCTTTTAGGTATGGAAAGGTATTTTGGTGTTGTCATGCAGTTTGAAGAAGAGCATGGGCCGGTAGACGAAAGCGCAGTGTGCGCAATGCTGTCCGGTGAGTAATGCACGATGCGCGGCGCTGTTTCGCCTTTTATATTGCTAACCTGTGTCTTTTCTCTCCTTGCAGGTTGCGATGTTCCTCGCCGAGCGCCGTAATGTTCCAGCAATGATACTGACCAGGAGATGACTACCCAGGTAAGAATTGTGTGACTTTCTTCATTCAGGAGTAAACATGAGTAAACGCTTACTAATGCTGTCATTCTTTCTCCTCTTTCCAGGTTATGGTATTCCAGGATGCATGCGGTGCCGGATGATGGAGTTCGTACCTTCAGGTGAGTGGAACTGAAGTCATCGATGGATTGAAGACAGGATACTGTTCCAGGTAAGTTTCGTAGTGTTCTTTCTCTCTCTGCAGGTGCTTGGTTTCAGGAAATCTGGCATCAAAAAACTGGACACGGTGAGCATTGTGCTGCCCACAGCAGAATAACGCAAAGCATGTTATGCTGTTTGGGTGCGGTTTAAAAAGTCTCCGGTAAAGTAGTGCAGGTAAAATAGTCCCAGGCCTGCCACACCCAAAGTAGTCCAGCTAAAGTAGTCCCAGGCCTGCCACACCCAAAAGACTAGACCGCATAGCTCAGTTCCTTGTAACTGAGCTATGTGTGTGCCTCCATGTTGGCTGAACCCCCCAAGTTAAATAGACCCAAGTAAATAGTCCCATTCTAATGTTGGTCTTCATGATGGTTATGAGCCTGGCGCCAAAGGTGCCAAAGGTGCCAGGACTGACTCCAAGAGAGTCTTGGATGAGGTTTTAAGGCCTTTGACCTGGCCCTAACTGGAAGCCTGACTTGCCAGTGAGAGCCAGGGGCAAGGGTCATGACACTCTCTCATGTATTTTTCTGTGATTCGAACTCTGTGTTTCTTGTGACTTTGGAGTCTGACAAACTCCATAGGCATCATCTTTACATTGTGACACACAGCACCTTTAGTGTGGTGACACAGGGAAGTCTCTTAGATTTCCCAAAGGTTTAAATACCTTCTCTTGGTGAAACTACTGTTTCGAAGAGCAGTGAAGTGAAATTGACTTTACTTACAATTTGTGACTTTCTAGACCCAGCACACACTATCTTACAATAGCGTGCTGGAGGGGTTAGTTAGTATCCCTTTTGTCTAGTTTCTCATGTAACAATTGTATGTTACGCTTTCTGCAACTAATGGCTGGTGGCAGTGGTTTACTATTTACTACCATTGTGTGTTTTTACTGCGTGCTGCATTCGCAGCTGCAGTAAGGCACCGATGGGTGCTCATTTTGTCTAAATAGCCCCGATCTTCTTTTTTCACCATTTCTTGTTGGACAGGTCCTTCTTGAGATTTATTCTGCGGGCCAAACTAGGTTTTCTACCTTTGTTCATTTTGTCTTTGGTGGGATTCATGAGTGAAGCCTGCCTCTGGCTCCAGTATGTCCGGCAGGGGCAGGAAGTTAGGGAGGTGCCCGAAACTCCCTCTGCTTAATTCCCTTGGTTACAGGAATGCAGCCAAAGGTGATTAGCTGGCTGGCTGTCCGGCAAGGACAGCCACCCTGCTGTGTGATTGACAGCTAGGCTAGAATGAATGGGAGAAGCATAAACGGCAAGGCTTTTTGGCTTGAAAGGCAGAGCCGACCACTGGACGAAGGAATCCGAAGAAGAACTTGGAAGAGATGCCTGCTGCAACTCCCGGACCGTTGGTTTGCCCGGTGAAGCCCTGCTGCTGTGCTGAAGCTCCAAATTCATTTCGAGTAGAGAAGCCCTGCAAGGACGACTTCTCCTCTTAGGTTAATGGGACCAATCAACTCCAAAGTGAACTCGTATGGACATCCTCTCAGAGCTGGGTGTACTTCCACTGCTGCTGCTGCTGGAACCGAAGTGCCAGGGAGAGGAACACCAAACGGAGTGCATCACTTTTAAGACAGACCCCAGTTGCTGGAAGATCCCCCGGACTCGCAGTAAGCAGGACTGATGAAGCCTGAGCCACCTCAACAGAGTGCTGGACTCCAGATGCGAAATAAATCCAGAGTGGTATCTGTGAGACCGTGGTGGTGCTATTTGCTGAGATGCGAGGAGCTGATACCGCAAAGTGCCGCTGATAGAAGTTTGTCCTTTTCTGTCGCCGACCATCCTGTTGTGTTGCAGGAGTCCCCAGAAGCCCTCCCTCTTGTCCCCACGACTGAGGCACAGGAACAACAGGATCTGCAGAGCCACACTGGAACAGAAGCCAGCTGGAACCATTTCTTCTAACCAACAGTACTGTACAGTCTAAGAGAACTTATCTCTTGGTGTTGTAGCCTCACTTGATCTCAGTTGAGACTTGTCTTGGTTACTTCTGTAGAGTTGCTTGAATCTGCTACCTCTCACAAGCCTCCCAGCTTGTGGCCCTACATTGATTCTACTTTTTCTACAAAGACTTCTAAAACATTGTGCAAGGCTTTTATTCACCTACAAGTGTTTAATCTCACTTAGTCTTTCGCTCAATTGACATTGGCTGGCCTGGCTCCCAGAATAACTCTTCTTTCCTCTGACATTGGGCCTCATTACGAATGTGGCGGAAAGGCAACAACGGCGCCGTTGTTACCTCTCCGGCACATTACAAGTTCTGCTTGCCGGTGCCGGACTGCATGCGTGGTCGGACCAGGCGTGCTGACCGGCACCCGCAAGCAGACCTCGTGATTGCACCAGCACTGTTATTAACGGTGCCGGTGCAACCATGCTCCCGACCCCTATTGTGCCCTATGGGGCAGAATGGGGATCGGGAGGCCGGCCATACCGGCACCCACGAATGGGCAATTACTGGCCCATTCATCTCGTAATGGGCCAGTAATGGCCCATTCATGGGTGGCGGGGCCGGTAGGGAGTTTGGCGGTAGCCGTACCCTTAATAAAGGTCACGGCTACCGCCAAACATGTAATGAGGCCCATTGTGTTTTACCTTTCCTTCCAAGAACGGGTTAACTTCACTTTGCATGGGGGGTTCAAAAGTACTTACCTGCTTCAGAATAATTTTGTGATCTCTTGTTCTATTCTATAACCCTTTTTCTTTGATATGCTTTGCAGTATTGCTCTGATCTAGAGAAGCCCAGAGTCTATATTTTGGAGTGTATTTGTGTGTTACTGAAATATTGCCCCTTCTGAAGAAGGCTTATTCAAACTGATGGTTAAATAAATTAAAAATTGTTTAATCAAGAAACCTTGGACACTTGTCAATGAGAATCTCTGTGTAAAAACCCTACTGCTCACATTGACCCCTGTAGAGATAAGCCTGGCTGCTTGGCCATGCTACCAACCTGTGTTGGGTTCCTATTGCCAGGAGGTCAGGGTTGTTGTAGTGCACCCAAAGGGTACTGCTCCAAATCTTGCCTAACAGGCACCTTTTTATTTTGTATGTTAGTGTGGGGCTCAGATGCATTTTGGACACTAGGACAACTTATTTAAGTTTTAGTTTTTTAGGTAGGGACATTCTCTTTGGGATAGGGGCAAGATAGGCCTTTTTTCGAAACCCGTTTTCTTTCAATGAATAACGGTGAATATTGAGAACATTGCAACTTTCTGTCCGCCTCTCATTGCTGACCCCTCACACCATATTCTCACTCTTAGTAGAAGATAGGGGAGGTAGTGGACCCTGCTCCCTGGTTGCTAATTTGGTTGTAGTAGGTTGAAATCGGTTAATTGTGTAATACAACAATCCATTCTCCCCCATACTAAGTTGATAGCTAGCGCCTCATCAAATAACCATCATCAGGATAGGTGTGATAAAACTGTACAGGATGAAAAAAAGCGAAACAGGGAGGTGACAAGAGACATAATACGGGGTGAGCGGGGTGAGCGAGATGTAAGTAAAACGGCATGTTTAATTAGGAAAGAGAAGCAGAGGTTTAGAAATTGGAGCAAGGCGCGTTGTCATCTCTTTATACAGCAGGATGGGGAGGTCATGTTAGCTATCATAGCCGAGAAGTCAGAAGCTAACGTGTGGTCAGTAATTAATGCACTGGAGATCAATCAGGCAGCGTTCAGACTAATCCCATAATAGTGGACGTATCAGTGCATTTTATTTTGGAGTAATCTTGGAAGGATGGTGGGGATTCGGTGTAATTTGCACCCAGTGACGATTTGATCTGGTGTCTGGACTTTACGACAGATGATATGATTTCAAGCGAATCATTAGACGGGGGAGTGGCTTAAGAGAAGGGGATCCAAAACAGCTGTCCAATATTATCTTTACACAGGCTCCCGAGTTATAGGCGAGCATATGGTATATTCTGTTTAAAGAGATTATTGCTAAGCAGCAGACCCAGCTCTTCTGGAAGAATGCGTTTGTGGTTCCCAGGGAAATAGATCTATATCGAATAATTATCGACCTATAGCGGCTTGGTTTCTGGAAGAAGTGGAGGGTGGGTGTTAGGTAAAGGGGTATTAAATACGTTCCAAACGGGTTTTAGGCGAAACGTGGAGACAGATTGTAATGGTTTTTTTATGACCTGTTTGCAGACGCAGCAGGCCTGGGGCACTTACTCTCAGCCTATATATGTGGTTTCCTTAGATATGTGCACTCTGTTCGATTGGAACCTTCTGTGGTCTAAGGTATATAGGTGGAGAATGCCCATTGGTTTATTTCAAATCTTAATGTATCACCACGGAGGGACTTCGATCAAGGTGAGATTTAACAACAAGGGATTGATGTCGAGGAAGATGGATACGTGCTGTGGCCTGCGTCACTGCTGCGTGTTGGCAGCATGCCCATTTAACGTATATGAAGCAGGCATAGGTGATGTGTTAGAGAAAGTGTCTTTTACTACCCCAAACGTCGGTAACTTTGGCTAGCATACGCCGATGACCTCCTTCTTCTAGATGTGATACCAATTTGCCTACAACAGCTGATAGCGGTGTCTGTGTAGTGTGTGGAGGAAAGGAAGTTAAAAAAAATGAACCAATCGAAAACCAAAGCGAAGAAGCTCTGTATGCAAGGACAGTTTTATTGGGAAGGCCACCCCCAAATGACTTTATGGTGTGGACGTTCTCCCAAAATGGCTGCTTCCAAAGTGGTACCCCTAGTGGTTATACATCACGAGTTGGGTTTGCAACGCCCCCCTACCTCCCCACCTTCCCCCGTGGCAGGGTTCATTGGAAGCAGCTGGTATTATATAGGATACCTTTGTTCTCCCGCCGACTACTCTGTCCGCAGACATTGGAGCGGCTGCTTTATTAAACGCTGGCGCTCCCTCCCTTGAGCTACTTGATGGGAAGTTGCTTGGAACAGCTTCAGGGTCTGGATATGTCCAATGACATGTTCATTTCAAACCCTAATCAAGTCAATGTCACTGTCCTATTGAGAGATTGGCTGCCTATTAAGGAGATTTTGGGGGAGTTTACGTTGTACCTGCAATTAAGTTGTTCTTATAACAAAACTGGTATAGCTGAGCCGTATGTAAATAGATTTCCTGGCAGGAATTATATGAATAATCTTAACGTTTTGTTAAGAAAAGAAATAATATGCATCCGTAGTGGCCTACCTAAGGAATGAGGCGTTTACAGGTTCTGTAAAAACCTGAACGAAAGGGAACATTTGAAGCATGTGCTATTATTCTGTCCTGCTCTGATGCCACAGTGGCAAGTTTGTACATAATTTGGCACACGTGGGTCTATAGCCCTGAGAATTGCTGTTAGGTTTTTAAACGATCCATGTTGATCTATGTCAATAAACATTGTGTCTTAACAGTATGTGGCTTATTTATAACAATGTATTGTTCTTAAAAGTTTATATTTTTAGCTGATATTGATTTTAACTTGATAAATTGTAAATGGTGCGCTTTACACATTCTGTATGATGTGTTAACTGAATTGTTTTGTATGTATTGTAAAGGTTTGTTTAAAACCATAAACAACCAATAAAAAACGTTTTTTTTTTAAATGTAGGAGATTTTGGGCAGGAAAGACAGTCAATGCTTTGCATTCCCTTCCACCTCAAAGAAGTCTTGAGTCTGGAGATTCCCATATCTCAATTTCAACTGTATCCGATTAAGGGGGGTACAGTTGTTACCCATATGGGTCTCGTCTGTCAATTCACAATGTTTTAATGTTTCTGTGAACAGCAGCTGGCAAATCTAGAGCTGTACAGACATATATGTATTTAGCATTAGCAAAGACAACAGTTTTGGCTTTTATGTAAGCATGGGATAGGCATTTGCCAGGCGCTGCCTTCATGATACCACCTATCCATAAAATGGCAACATCTGGAAATTGGTGCAATCATCTAGGCATATGATATGAGTACCTGGCATATGCCTATCTATTATATACACGATCAAAAAATGTTGACTTTGTCGATGCTTGTTTAAACAGGACTTAAGTGCAAGGAACAGATATAAAGGAAGTGTTTGGAGGCAAACTTGGATACAAATTTTTATTACATCAGTAGTGTGTTTACAGCTGCAATTAAGTCATTGGGCCTCATTCCGAGTATGGCGGTAAGGGATAGCGGCCACCGGTAACGAGACCGGTGGCGGTAAACCCTTACCGCCATACTCCGAGTTCCCTCTGCGCCCTCGCCCTTAACGCCTGCTTTGAGCAGGTGTTAAAGTCGAGGGCGCAAAGGCGCCTCCAAGCCAATAACGGTGACCTTAATGAACGGTCACCGTTATTTGCATCTTCCCCATTCCCATTGAGCCCTATGGGGGCTCATTTGGGAATGGGGAAGAGCCTTGGTGAATGGGGAATTACCGCCCCGCCAACCTTGGAATGGGGCGGTAATTCCGCCATCCACCAAAGCGCTGCCGGTCTGGGTACGGCGTCAACCAAGGCGTTAATAGCGCCATTGGTTAGCGCCGTACTCGGAATGAGGCCCATTAACTCTCAGCAGACTACTTAGAAATAACACTGGTAGGCCAGATTTTGATGTGACTGCTTGATAAAGCTACCTCATCGAAATCTCGGGCAAATGGTTTTTGGGCATGTAGGGGTAAATAGCATGTGGGAAAGGCCACAGGGATTAGCATTGCCATGGGCAGTCATTGGGGGTCATTGCAAGTTGGGCAGTAACCCGGCGGTAAATCTGCTTGGAGACCACCCAACGCAATTAACATTTCTGCAACTTGTTCCGGTGCTATTAGGGCATTATCCCAAGTTGCAGTGGAGTGGTAAATCCCGTTTTATATGGGGCATTTTCGGCACAATTACCGTGGCGCTAATACCCTGGCGGTAATTGCGCTGAAAATGGGTGGGAAGTCAGCAGATTTACCCCCAGCTCAGAGTTGGAGGTGAATCCCCAACTTGCCGCCCAACACATAGTTGGGTGGAGCGGTAATGTAGCAGTAATAGTCTAACCATCCCATTTTTACCAAATTGTGATTGGGCCCAATGTCTTGATACATAAATAAGCAACACGCTCAAGCTGTGTGCCCCACCTCACATGCCATCTCCCACCTTGCTGTACTCTACTGCAATAGTTTCAGCTTAAATTCAAAGCTGAAAATAGATCAAAGTAAAATTAAGGTAAAAACAAAGGTCCCTGTTCAGTTGCCTCTCTGATCCTCTGCTTCTGGACTGCACTGGCGAGTCACTATCCTCTGGTCCTTGGCTCCCGTGTGACTTGCTGTCATGACCCTTGCCCCTGGCCCTCACTGGCAAGTCAGCCTTCCAGTTAGGGCCAGGTCAAAGGCGTTAAAACCTCATCCAAGACTCTCTTGGAGTCAGTCCTGGCGCCTTTGGCGCCAGGCTCATAACCATCATGAAGACCAACATTAGAATGGTGAAATAACAAGCCACACACTTGAAAAACTGCGCCACACTTGTGTAAGTGAACTGGTTTGGACTTATGTAGTTTGATTCATTGACCTAAATTAACAAACAATGGGCCTCAATACAACTCAGGCGTTAAGGGTTAACGCCGTCTTTAACCCTTAACGCCTGATTCCGGTTTTAACGGCTGCTTTTAGCAGCCGTTAAAATCCATGGCGCTAAACCGCCTTGGTGCTAATTACGTAATTAGCGCCTTCTCCACTCCCATTATGCCCTATGGGGCAAAAATGGGAATGGGGAAGGGTAAAATGGGAAATGGGGATTTACCGCCCCACTCACCTTGGAATGGGGTGGTAAATCCGCCATGGTGTAAACCTAGTTTACACCATGGTGGTAAAGTTGGCGTACTTACCGCCTGGGTCGTAATGACCCCCAATGCCCTTTTAAGATAACATGTGTTTCGACACACCAGTGTCTTTTCCAAATCAAGGCTGATAAAAAACTGCATTACATTTTCTATAGTTCAATACAAGTACAATTTCGAATGGTATAAGAACAAAAAGCAATTACAAATAATAATACAAAGCAAAATAAACATTGGTAAATGAAAAATCTAATCAAAAATAATGTTTGTTTTATCACAGAGAAAAAAGGGACGGGTAGAAATGAGTGGAGGTTTTAGGGATGCAAACAAAAAACAAGAAGAGGGACAAAAATAATACCCGTCCCCTTTCGCCTACCGGCCCATGCTCATCTTCAAACTGCATGACAACACCAAAATACCTTTCCAACCTAAAAAGAAAGAAGCAAGACATTATTCGATCTAAGAACTGCATATAAAGACTGTAAAGCAACAAACCTATGGAGTCGCAGCAGGCCTGGATTCCCACAGGGGGGCTTGCACCAGTGAAGTAACTTGGTTGCTGCTTGCCCCCCACATCAACGCACCACTGCCACGAGGAGAAGGACAGAGAATCCACCTTTTACAATATTAAGGTGAAGAGAAGGCCCAAGGGGGAGGAAGGAGTTGAGGCCAAGGGAGGTGAGAAAACATAAAGACAATCTGGTATTGAATCCACCCCTCCTATATTGCAGACCCACCTTTAACAAGAGGCCTTACCAAGGGACCGGGAGAGGGTGTGAGAGTGCAAATCATCCAACCAGGGCTGGGTGGCGTCCCTGTGGATACCAGGTGAGCGTAACAGAACCCAAAGCCTCAATAATATTATCCACCTGGGCGTCATGGAGACTTCAGAGACTGACCAGTTAGTTCAGTTGTTGGGACAATTACGCACTGAAGTACATTCAGCCAGGCAAGAAACCAACTCTCTTAGAAGGGATTTGATTGTTACTAAGGATCGTACCGACAAAATAAGTAGACAACTGCTCCAATCACAGGTAGGGCAGACCCCATTGCCTGGTAACATTCCGCCAGCACCTGTACCAACTTCCACCAATCCAATACAAATAACCCGTCCTGGGGCAGTTCCGTTAGCTCCACCTGAACGATTTACAGAGGACCCCAAGAAGTACGCAACGTTCATGAACCACTGTTGTCATCATTTCCTTTGCAGACCTGGGGCTTTTCCTAACGACCAAGCGCGGGTTGCTTTTGTCTTGTCATATCTGAATGGCAATGCTGCAGATTGGTCGGTACCATTGGTAAGTCGGTAACCCGTTGTTACATGACTTTGGGGGTTTCCAGATGGAAATGGAAAAACTCTTTGCTCGTCATACCCAAGGCCAAGCATTAGAAAATGAACTTTTGTCACTCCGTCAAGGAAGTCAAGACTTGCTTACATATGTAGCAACATTTAACAGACTAATCGTTGAAGCTGGGTGGCCTGAGGAAAAAAGGACCACACTATTTCATCGGGGTCTACGAGGGGAACTAAAAGATGTCCTTGCTCAAGTGGTTAACCCACCTAAAGACTATGGAGAATTAATCAACCTTGTGGTGCAATTAGATCACAGATTACAAGACAGAAAAGCAGACCGGATAAGGTTAGACACTCGAGCTGTGTATGGCCGGTCAAAGGATAATGATCCACGTACATTGGAAAACACGGTAGAACCCATGCAAATCGGAGGTGTACGGCCCCCTTTAACTAAAACTGAAAGAGACAAGAGAAGGCAACAGCAATTATGCTTATATTGCGGAAAATCAGGCCACTTCCTCAAAGAATGTCCAGTGAAACCACCAAGGAGAACAGTTGCTGCCACAGAGAAGGAAGATAATAACAAGGAGTCAGAAAACTACCAAGCCCGGCAAGCGTAGAGGTCCGCTTGTCGAGCAAGAAGGATGAGCCACAGACCTCACACTTTGCATTACCAGTAATGCTGATCAATCACCAACAACCGTCTCGGATGCATGCTGTCGAAGCATACATGGATAGCGGAGCAGTTGGGAATTATGCAGACCAAGATCTGACAGCAGAGTCGACTACTGAAAAAGTTACTACTGTTGATGGGACAAAAATAGCTTCCGGACCAGTAACCCAATGTACAGCAGCACTAACCCTACTATGCCAGGATGGACACCTAGAATCTATTGCATTTGATCTCATCAAAGCTCCTCAGTTTCGACTAATCTTAGGGATGCCATGGTTGGTAGCTCACAACCCTCTAATAGATTGGCGTGCCAAGAAGTTGGCCTTTTCCGATGATTGTGCTTGCACCTGTTATTACCAAGAAAAAGGGAATACAGACTTATTTACATATGCTACTCCCAGTACGGCGGCGATTGTACTAGGTGTGACTAGTACTCTACCAAATGAATACCAAGATTTCCAAGACGTGTTCCAGAAAGAACAAGCCAATACTCTATCACCGCACAGGCCTTACGATTGTCAGATCGACCTCATACCTGGTACGCAAATTCCTTGTGGTCGAATCTGTGCACTTACTGAACCAGAAAACCTCCATTTGAAATCTTATTTTGATCAGTACCTGGTAAATGGATTTATCCGCCCATCTAAATCACCGGCAGCCAGTCCCTTATTCTTCGTACCAAAGAAGGAGGGAGATTTGAGGACTTGCATCGACTATCGCGCATTAAACCAGATCACAGTAAAAAAACGTTATCCAATGCCCCTTATTCCCAAATTATTGGATCAAGTCAAAGACGCCCAAATCTATACCAAACTGGACCTTAGGGGGGCGTACCATCTTGTTCGAGTGCAGAAAGGAGACAAATGGAAAACCGCCTTTCGTACCAAATACGGCTTGTATGAATACCAGGTAATGCCTTTTGGACTTTGCAAAGCTCCTGCTGAATTCCAGTACTTTATGAATGATGTTTTGCGGGGGTTAATCGACATTTGCGCCCTGGTTTACATTGATGACATCTTAGTGTATTCTGCTACAAAAGAAAACCATGTCAGGCATGTCCGCACCGTCCTTACTAAACTCTGCCAACATAAACTGTATTCTAAACTTGAAAAATGCTCTTTTCATGTCACCGAAGTGGAGTTCCTTGGTTTTATCCTCACAATGGATAGGCACAAGGAAGATGCCATTCTTAACTGGCCGTCACCAACTTCATTTAAAGGAATCCAGAGTATGTTGGGCTTTGCAAACTTTTACCGGCAATTCATCCCAGATTTTTCCCAAATAGTGCATCCAGTTACATCACTATTGAGAAAAAACAATAAAAAGTTCCATTGGACCGAAGAAGCAGAGAAGGCCTTTCAAGAACGTAAGAAAAAATTCACTTCTGCTCCAGTTCTACGGCATCCTCGCCCAGACCTCCCTTGTATAGTTGAAACAGATGCCTCTAGCATGGCTTTGGGAGCTGTTCTCTCACAAAGGGACCCAGGAACTGGCCAGTTGAACCATGTGGCCTTCTGGTCATGAAAATTCTCACCTCCCAAACTCAACTATGCTATCACAGACAAAGAACTCTTGACTATAAAATCAGCTTTCAAGGCATGGCGACACTATCTCCTTGGTGCTAGACATACTGTCACGGTCATAACTGATCATCGAAACCTGCAATACCCAAAAACACCAAAGGCTCAATCATCCCGTCAACTGCGGTGGGCTCTTTTCTTCACTGAATATGACTTTGTGATCACCTACTGGCCAGGAGTCCGAAACGGAAAGGCTGACGCCTAGTCCTGCATGGGTTTTGATGAAAAGGTATAAATAACTCCGTATCAAGTAGCCATCATTCCAGAAGACAAACTCCTGGGTCTTACGACAACATTGACACAGGGTGAACTCCAAAACAAGATCCAACTCTTAATGGATCCCACTTTCTCACAAGAGTGGTGTACTCAAGGAGAACATTACACCATTAAAGTCCAGTTACCATATTTTAGGAACCGTCTATACTTGCCAAGTAAAGATTTACAAGAACAGGTTATTTCGGGTTATCACGACTGCCTGATTGAAGGTCATCCTAGAATTGCCAAAACTATAGCTAAAGTAAAACGAAACTATTGCTGGCCCACATGGCGTAAAGACATCATACAATTTATCCAATCTTGCGTTGTGTGTGCACAAAACAAGTCCCAAAAGCAGAAACCAGCTGGTCTTCTCCAACCATTGGAAATTATGTCTGCACCATGGCACGCACTGTCCCTTGATTCCATTACAGATCTACCTCCCAGTCAAGGATTCAACACCATCTTAGTAGTTGTAGACTTGTTCTCTAAAATGGCACACTTTATTCCTTTTAAGGGTCTTCCAAATGCATCCAATTTAGCAAAAGTATTCCTGGAGGAAATTGTACGGCTACATGGCTTTCCATCGGTCTTGATATTAGATCGAGGTATTCAGTTTGTATCGAACTTCTGGAGGAAATGCTGTTCAATAGCCCAAATTGACATTCGACTATCCACAAGTCACCATCCTCAAACAGATGGCCAAACAGAAAGAACAAACCAAACCCTCGAGCAATACTTACGTTGCATGTTACATCAAGTGGAAAGAAATTTGGAAGGACTTGTTATGAATAGCTGAATATGCCTATAATAATTCATTACACACCAGCACTGGACAAACCCCTTCCTACACTATATATGGTAGACATCCACGTACTTCAGAATTGGATCTTCCAACCCCTTTGGAAATGCCAGCGGTTAAAACCCTACATACGACTATTTCCCAGGACTTCAAAGAAGCAGCAGAACATTTACTCCAAGCCAAGAACAGACAAAACAAATTCGCTGACCAACATCGTAGTAAAGCCCCCGACTATCAAATTGGAGACAAGGTCTGGTTAGCATCAAAATATGTGCATATAAAAGGGACCCTATTCTATTGAATCCATAATAAATCCAGTGGCAGTTAAATTAGCCCTACCACCCACTATTCAGATTCATCCTGTGTTTCACGTATCACTCCTGAAACCGGTACAACCCAGTACTTGGGTTACAACACCACCAAAATCAGTATTAGTTGATGGAGAACCAGAGTTTGAAGTAAAGGATATCCTAGACTCAAAATACACCAGATACAAACTATACTACTTAGTTGATTGGAAGGGATACGGCCCTCAAGACAGATCATGGGAACCTAGTGTATACATCCATGCACCTCACTTAATTAAAAGGTTCCATCAGAATTACCCAGCCAAATCAGGACCAGGCAGACGTGCCACCGTGAGAGGGGCCTTGGGGGGGAGTACTGTCATGAGCCTTGCCTCTGGCCCTCACTGGCAAGTCAGCCTTCCAGTTAGGGCCAGGTCAAAGGTCTTAAAACCTCATGCAAGACCCTCTTGGAGTCAGTCCTTTGGCGCCAGACTCATAACCATCAAGAAGACCAACATTAGAATGGGACTATTTACTTGGGACTATTTAACTTGGGGGGGTTCAGCCAAAATGGAGGCACACACATAGCTCAGTTACAAGGAACTGAGCTATGCGGTCTAGTCTTTTGGGTGTGGCAGGCCTGGGACTACTTTACCTGGACTACTTTGGGTGTGGCAGGCCTGGGACTATTTTTCTGTGGACTACTTTACCTGAGACTAGTTAAACCGCACCCAAACAGCAGAACATGCTTTTCGTTATTCTGCTGTGGGCAGCACAACGCTCACTGTGTCCAGTTCTTTGATGCCAGCTTACCTGAAACCAAGGACCTGCATAGAGAGAAAGAACACTACGAAACTAACCTGGAACAGTATCCTGTCTTCAATCCATCGCTGACTTCAGTTACACTCACCTGAAGGTATGCCTCCATCATCCGGCACCGCATGCATCCTGCAATACCATAACCTGGAAAGAGGAGAAAGAAAGACAGCATTAGTAAGTGTTTACTCACATTTCCTACCGAATGAAGAAAGCCACACAATTCTTACCTGGGTAGTCATCTCCTGGTCAGCATCATTGCTGGAACATTACGGCGCTCAGCGAGGAACATCGCAACCTGGAAGGAGAGAAAAGACACAGGTTAGCAATATAAAAGGCGAAACAGCGCCACGCATCACGCATTACTCACTGGACAGCATCGCGCACACCGCGCTTTCGCCTACTGGCCCATGCTCATCTTCAAACTGCATGACAACACCAAAATACCTTTCCATACCTAAAAGGAAAGAAGCAAGACATTATTATTCAAAACTAAGAGGAACATAAAAACTGCATTTAAAGACAGTAGAGCAACAAACCTACGGAGTAGCAGCATGCCTGGATTCCTACAGGGGGGCTTGAACAGTGAAGTAACTTGGTCCCTGCTCGCCCCCCACATCTACGTGCCCCTGCCACGAGGAGTAGGATGGAGAATCCACCTTTTACAATATTAAGGTGAGGAGAAGGCCCAAGGGGAGGAAGGAGTTGAGGTCAAGGGAGGTGGGAAAACATAAAGACAATCTGGTATTGAATCCAGCCCTCCTATATTGCAGACTCATCTTTAACCAGAGGCCTTACCAAGGTACCGGGAGAGGGTTCGAGAGTGCAAATCATCCAACCAGGGCTGGGTGGCATCCCCGTGGATATCAGATGAGCATAACACTTGCCTCTCTGGTGGATCCTCCCTCCTTTGCTCTTTGGCTCCCCGGTGAGCCATCAAATACAGCAACAGCATTTCCATTTTTTGTGTGCTGTTGCTGCTTCAACTGAACTTTTAAAGCCCTAAATTCCCACTCATGCATGATGTGTCCATTCCATCAAATTAGGCATTGATTGGAGAAAGATATGGTAACAATAACCACATAAAAAATCTAAAACGTACACTGTGCAGAGTGCCCTATATTTTCAGAACTGCACACGTGAATGTTGTAATAAAGCAATCTTGCACTTATCTCCCTGCTACTGCATGACTTCCCTACCCCATCTCTTGCAGGCCCTGAAGCGCCTGGAAAGTGGGAATGGGCCTCACTTGGTGAAATGCTGAGAGAAAAAACAAGCATTTCCATCATTTTGGGGGAGATGGAAATGCAAGTGTGACAGCTGTACAGGATCAGAAATGACTGTGGGCCTCATTACGACCCAGGCGGTAAGTTACCGCCTGGGTCGTACCTTTACCACCATGGCGTAAACTACATTTACGCCATGGTGGTTGATGGACTTACCGCCCCATTCCGAGGTTGGCGGGGCGGTAAGTCCCCAATCCCCATTTACCCTTCCCCATTCCCATTTTTGCCCCATAGGGCATAATGGGAATGGGGAAGGCGTTAATTACTCCACCGTAAATTACGGTGGCGTAATTAACATCAAGGTCCCTTAGCGCCATGGATTTAAACACCTGCTAAAAGCAGCTGTTAAAACCTCCATGGCGCTAAGGGACCTCGGAATCTGGCGGTAAGGGTCGGCGCTGTTTACGCCGCCGTAAACCCCTTACCGCCTGAGTCGTAATGAGGCCCTGTGTCATGATTTGCATCTCCCCCATACATGTTTGAAGTAGGATCAGGGAGATGACCCTCATTTCAGGGCACTTAAACATGCATCTCATTGGTGAATTTATGATTCATTTTAAAATTCTCTAAAACGCCCCCTTATTTGTGCAAAGGGGGGGGGGGGAGAGCCTCTGAATGAGCCATCTAGATGCCCTTTTTATCACATCTCCTCCCTTGCGCCCAAAAAAGGTTTGAGGATCTGGCTCCTATATGATCAAGTAATATGGGACTGAGGGAAGGCTACTGAAACAATGCAATTCTAGGTGGCGGCTTTGGGGGCCATTAACAGAGGAGCACCAAGGTAAACCATTTTGTCCTTAAACATATTAAATCTGCCCGATTATAAGGGTGTCAACCTAATCACTTATAAGCACTGCAATTTATACAGTTAAGTCAGGGTGAAATTAAATGATTGGTCCAGGATCACACACTTTGTTTAAACAGTGAATCAGGGATTTTAACATCTCTGCAATTTAGGCACTACACCACATACCTTGCAAGCTTTTCTTGGTGCAAATAGTTACATTTTGGGTGCCAAGGCCTACAATAATATTGTCTTATCGAGTTCACTTGCAAAGTGCGCAATTTGCATTGTAAAGCAATATTAAAACATGTAAATCCTTATAGCAACATAGTATGCCAAAATATCAAGGTAGCTTTATTTTCCACACCCTGAATGGAAAGCTATAACTCGTAATACTCAAAATATAGATAGCCTCAAAAATCTATTTAACCACTGCACTTTCGGCACTTTAAGACACGCATTAAAAGACGTAAACTGTGTTACGCATTATGTTAAGAACTTTCGTCTATGGACATAAAAACAAACCATTTTTGCATGTCAAGATAGCAGAGGGCATGGTTATGAAAACATCTTTCAATGGGTTCTTTATTGTGTTGCTGGGTTTAACCTTCACAGATTTGGAAGTTGGGAGGTGCTACGTGAGGACGTTCAGTTGGAAATGAGCCATCATGCATAAGAAAGGCTCTACTTCTGAGGGCAGGGTAAAATCAGCGTCTGAGAAAGGTTTTTTAGCAGCACTACCAGCTGGCCTTTCATTCATACACTGGATAGACTTACCTTGGCTGCTGGGCAATGTTATCAGTATCTTTGTGCTCTGAGACTCTTACAATGGAATCAACATCCCTGCATGCTGTCCTTTCTGGAGACCTGTATCTCCAGGCACAAGGAATAGAGCAAAGCTCGAGGAGAAACACCTGCTTCTGGAGAGCCATGTGTCTGCAGTAGTGTTTGCTCAATGGAAACTTCTTCCACGGAAATGAAAGTGGCAAGCTTGAGAGGAAACAACTTTTTCTGAGGAGACTATTGGAGATACCATTGGCACAATGGAGAGAATGAGGGGTTCTGGCCAGTGATAGAATTGTACCACAAAAGTAGTGGAACTGTGACTCCGACAGGGGACAGAGTAGAAACGAAGGGAGCAAGGTGCAACACATTTTTCAAGGGTTGCAGTCATGCTGGTTGACAGCCAATTGAAGTTGAAAGAGATTTCACTTAGCTGTAACTGATATCCGGTGGTAAAATGGAGAAGTGTGCTTTAACTTCATAAAGCACGGTTCCGGAATCGTATATATGGTTGCAAAAAGTAGTGGAGCTGGTAACAGTAAAAAATAAAGTAGTGGAACACTGCTCCTGACCGGAGGTATTTAAGTTCAAGGAAGGTAGCTGCAGAGGGGTTGGGAAGATTAAAGTCCCCCAGCATGAAAATGGAGATGTTGGTAGGAAGTGACTCAAGTTGTAGTGTCAGATTAGGGATGAAGGAGTTAAGAGGACCAGCGGGTCGAGAGAGAGCCAGAATAGTGAGAGGAGTAGAAGAGAGGAGTTGAATAGTGACATCAAAGGAGGAAGCGGAAGAGTTGATGTCCGGGATGGTAGAGGGGAAGTGTTGAGGGCCTTATTGATAATGAACCCCATCCAACTGCCCTTCCCAACAGATCTAGGGTAGTTGGAGAAGGTAGCAGAGTAATTTTTTAGGACTGCTAGTGTAGCAGAGTCATTAGAGGAGATCCAGGTTTCTGTGATAGCAAGAAGTGAAAGTTGAGAGTGATGAGAGTCTAAGTGGTCAGTGATGTAGGAAGACTTGTAGCATAGAAGGCTGTGGAAGAAAGGATGGAGTAGACCGAGAAATTGAGTGAAAAGAAGATGCATGATGAAGGTAGAAGAAATAGGCAAATTAAGACAATGAAGAAATGGTGCAGCACAAGCGAGAGGGACGTTAGGTGAGTGGGGGTGGAAGGATGGCTTAGAAGAAGGTGTATGTTCTCAGTTGGGCTAGAATGGGACCATATGTAACCAAAAGACAGTTAAAAGCCCCAAACAGCAATGTCTCTGGGTCCTGCGAGGTAACAGAAGCTTAGTGGTGCATGGATAGTCAACAGGTGTATAGAGCCCAATTCAGAGAGACATGAGTCACGTAAAGGGTAAGCTTGGTAAAGTCCTGGCTTGAGCAAGGGTTTAGACCGTAGGCTCTTTCTGGCCCGACAGGCCAAAACAGGGAGCTTCCCTTTGCTGCTTTTGCCCCTTGGCTGCAGCCACCTGCCCTGGACACCCAGGGGAATCTGAATGAGGGAGCCAATGTGTCACATGTACCACTAGGAGTCAGTCACAGTGTTCTGGATGGCTTCCACACTTACAGGGAAAGTCCTGGGTGTTGTAGGCCAAGGGAATTTAGTTCTCTATGCAGGACCCTCAGATGGTGCACAGGGTCCTCTGGCAAAGCAGTATGTGGCCAAGCAACAACAACAACAACAACAATAAACCTCACTGAAAAACTCTCCAGACAGTGGCATGTCCCTCTGGGAGCCAACCACAGCGTTTCAGATGACTTGCCCACTTTCCGGCAGAGCCCTGGGTGTTGTAAACCGAGGGAGCTTCTTTTTGTAGCCAGTAGCCACAGATGGTGCACAGGTTCCTCTGACAAAGCAGGATGTGGCCAAGGAACAGAAACAAACTTTATTGAAAAACAAACCTCCAGATAATCACATGTTCTTCTAGAAGCCAGCCACAGTGTTCCGGATGACCTCTGCACTTACAGGCTGAGACCTCAGTGGTGAAGGCCCAGGACGTTTCGATCCTACGTTGGTGCAATGGTGCCCTAGCATGCTTATTTTCTTGGCCTTGGTATAAGGTTCCATCAATGTCAAGTCTTCTGGGTCTCTGTGGCCTTGCAACACACTCCTTCGAGGGCAAGCGCCTTCTGATTGATCCCTTTTCTAGTATTTTTTTAGACTTTTAATGGGTCAAGAGCCTGTGAACTTTTCTATTATTGCCCTGACCCGGTTTCCTCTTGGGAATTATTTTCTTTCGGGCACAGAGTTCTTTGTGAGGTGGCATAAGTCATAGCCCACCAGCTAATGACAGCCCTTTTCGGCTTAAGTTAGTTAAAGATTTTCATCAAATTCTCAGGGTTAATGCTTTTCTTTTAGTTCAGAAAGAACCAGGATCTGGATCAGCGCTCCCAGAATGTGGCTTTCCTTATGTCCCTCTACAGTATCCTCAGGATCCTGCCAGCTCCTGTTTCGAGTATACAACAAGGCTCTTTTTTAAAATATCTCCTGAAAGTGTCAGCTCTGTTGCCTGTCACTTTGTGGTCTATCTGGTGTATCTTGTTTCTCAGCTCTTTTATAGTGTGTTATTCTTTGCATGGCCACCACATGCTCTCATCTTCTGCTTCAGTTGCTTCTCTCACTGCTCTGCCACCGACTCTCTACCATGCTGTCCTAACTCCCTCACAGTCCAGAGGTTTGTTCCTTTTTTTCTATATGTTGACTTCAGCATTCTTTGTGCTGATGATCGCTCAAATTGGTCAGTCCATATTCCCATTCGTATGTTTTGCCTAATGGTTCTCCCACCTCCCCATCTGCACGCCCATGGTTTCTACTCATGTTGAGTTGCTGAAGTTTTTCTAATAATCTAAATCTACCAGTGCCCCGGGCCCTGTGGTCAGAGGGCTTAAATAGCCTCTCTGCCTTTTGGGTTAGATATTAGTATCCGGAGGGCCAGAAGCTGCATCCTGTGCCTGCCAAGGATGTGAGGATGTTTCTTCATTCACTGTCAGCATCTTTGCATGGAGCAATATGCATGGTCTGTCTTCTGTTCCTTGATGTGGCAAATTTCTCATCTGGTTCTATTTGCCATTCAGTCTGGGCAAGTGCATTTGACACTCATTCTAACTTTGCTTGTGGACATCACTGTTGTACTGTTTGTACTAATGAAAAACCATGCATTGGGTAGGTTTTCTATAGGTTTAATCTGCTAAACATCACAAAAACGTCTTTCTCCTGAAAACAAACACAGCCAAATAACCTGTCCTTTGTGATGGAGAAATAGCCAGGTGCATATCAGTCTGGTCCCACCCACGTAGGCAGTCCAGCACCAAAACGCTAGTCAATTCTCCTCTCAGCAAGAGTACGAACAGTAACCCCAGACACGTGTTTCGGCGTAGTCGGGCCTCATCAGTGAGGTGAAGCTGTGCCTCTCTAATCACTGAGGGCAAAGGGTTCACGTAGAGATGATTACCCAGGGTAATTTGGGGTGAAACCAGAAAAACTTGTGTTTTCCCACTACGGAATAAATGCTGGTGCCAAAATGACAGCAACTTTACCAGCATGTTTCCCATACAGGGAAAGTCGTTATAGTCTTTCATTCAATGATGCAGTTTGGGATTACGTACCACAGAAGCAAGTTTCAAAGATTTGGGTGAGAAAAGCACGTTCTTTGCAGGGCTCTGTTGGGCACAACCCCTTGATGGTTTCTGTATTGACTATGCTGCTGTGATGACCACGCCTCTGACTTTGAAATGTACTCCACCGCCATGCTTCCGGTGCCCTCCATGCTGACCATCTGCAGTACAGATACAGCACTATTCTTCCAGGTGGTAACATCAAGCCCAGGAATGATATCCATTCACAAGCATCTTGAAGTACTGCGTAAGGTTGCCCACCCTGCCAAGATCTCCACAATAGCCTGGTGGTGGATTGGAATGGCCAAAGCCTTCTCCCGGATGAATCCCTAGGGCCAGGTGCGCTTCCAGAGTGGCAGTTGGGACCTGGACAGGGGCAATCGACTAGTGTATCTCCTCCACACTGGATCTCCAGCTCCTGATCCAAGCATTTGACCTTTGCTGGTAGCCATCCCCACAAACGCCCCACCGATCTCCTCTTAATTTACCCTGGCTAGTCCTCTTAGCTGGATGGCTACTGTAAATGGGTGTTCATGTAAAAGCGAAAATACCCTTAGCGATGGTTCCCGTTTTACATGCACTCATACAGTGGCCGTAATTACTCCTCCAGTACCCATCTTTCACCATTACTGCAGGGAGTTTATGGACAGGTTCAACATGCAGAAATGAAAGTTTACTCGCATAATTCTGTTGTGAGCACTCTTCGAAATATCTTTTCAGACTCACATGATAACATGAAGTCAACTTTCGTCATAAATTAAAAAAGTGCAGAGAAACTGCATTTTTGCTCAACACAAATTAAACTAATGTGTGGTTGAATGGATCCAAGAAGCGGTTCACTGTATTCTGTAGGGGCATGTTGGATAAAAGGTGCTAGGGGATATACCTAATCTCCATGCCATTGGTACACCAATACATTTCCGGAACGAGAATAGTTTCAAATCGGTTTCTCAACTGGGATGTAAAGGGACATTTAACAGATTGGGTTTACTTCATTGCATCCCTATTGCCAATCTAATCTGTAGTGTGTATTTTTTTTATACAAATCCTTATAAGGATGTCTTCTCTTCTTGGCACCCAGCAACTCTCGAAAACACGCTATAAATATTGACCACAGGCACAACTCTTATGTGCAATCAAAACTGGACAGAACAGCTGGAAAGCCATTGTTAGTTTAGGCCTCGTGTTTAAGCCAAACTAAATGAAGAGCCGAGGTCTCATAGCAGAGGCTTGGAGCCTGGCAGAAGGCCGAGGTCCGCATCTGACAGGGCCCCGATTAGGACACTAAGAGCGCGCGGACATTGGTTCTGGATGCTATTTTTCTTTGCATGGGTTAAGCCGTGTTTGTTCCCCCGCTGCTTCCTCTTCCCTGTCCTTGCCCAGCTTCCTGGCATGTTTACGAGTGAAATAATGCGTTCGTTATTGTGGCTGAGTGATATAATTTCCTTTTCCCCTTATTAGATACAATGGATCGGAAGCAGAGCTCAAGTTACTCCACTGACAGCGTAGCAGCCCACGAGGGCTGGGATAGTAATGGAATCACTATTTTGGGAATACCATATTGTACTTATTATTAGTGGCAACTTAAGTACATCTTTGATGAAAGTATACATGGTTTATTGTCCAGGTATAAAGCTTAACACCAATAAAAGAAAAGGCCTAGCTGTTAGATGGAGAAGAGCTTCATGCCATTCATGAGGTGGGAGGCCATAGCATGAATGTTTATTTATTTATTTATTTGATTTTGCAAAGTGTGATACACCATATGAGTGATGTCACCAGGAATGCCATTTTGAAAGATTCTGCTAATGGAAGCCTTGATTAACAAAATTATCAAATCAGGTCGAGCACTTACTGGGGGGGCCACATCTCCTCTGTGGGACTCTGACCTTCTCACCACCGTCTCTGATTACTGAACATCCACCCATCGTAGGTCTGGATAAAACGTATGGTATGGTATGGTAATGTTCATTTGTAAAGCGCCTATACACAAGGCAAGTGTTTCAAAGCGCTATAGGGAGAGAACAAGGGGAAAAAACAAGTCATTCAGAGCCCTGGATGATACAAGTCTGCACAGGCAGAGTAAGTGCATATAATACAATTAACAGAGTAGATAACAGCAAATAGGTCTGACGACGATTCTGCAGTGTTCCCAAGTGCATAGAGGCGCCACCATGCAAGGAGGGGAGACAGGGAAGATAGATAGACGATCTTCTAGGCATGGCGCGTGGGGGCGTTACAGGAGGGGGGGCAAGAGCAGAGGAGAGGTCCAAGTGCGGCCAGTCAATCAGAAAGTGGGGTAAGAGCTTAAAGATGCCACTCCCATGGGTCATTGACCAAGTGCAGTAGTGATGAGGCAAGAACAGGGCTGGAGACAGTGCAAGTGGACTCGGGGGGGTGGTAGGGACCTGTGAGACTCTGAGGTACACCCGGCGGGCAGTCAGCAAGCTGTGTGAAAAAGGAGGGAGAGAGGGATAGAGTGGAGAGAGAGGTTAACGGTATAGAGTGAGCGAGAAGGAGGAAGAGAAGAGGAATGTCTTAAGGAGTTTCTAGATCTTAAGGTGATCAGGCTCAAGAAGGCTATTCCAGAGAGAGGCCCTTGCTGAGGATGAAGATCTCCCTCCAAATCTCTGCTTGGAGAACCGGCACACACGTAGAAGGTTGGTGGTAGATGAGCGGATGGTTTGGCAAGGACAGTATTTAGTTTTGCATAGTTGCAGGTAGGAAGGGGCAAGGCCCCAGAATGCCTTGTGGACAATGCAGAGGGTCTTGAACTTGATCCTTGCAGCCACAGGGAGCAAGTGTGGGGATTTCAGTGCCAGAGAGATGCAGTCCCTGGGCTTGAGGCGGTTCTGTTCTGGATGAGTTGCAGAGGGCCCAAAGCAGAGGTAGGGAGGTTAAGAAAGATGCTGTTGCAGTAGTCCAGCCTTGAGAGAACCAAGGCGCTGGGGACAGTGAGCCGCTGGGGGAAGGTGAGAAAAGGAAGACTATCTCTGAGGAGGTGCAGCTGGTAGTTGGACTTTTTAGAGATGTCCCTAATGTGAGTGGAGAAGGAGAGAGTGGAGTCGGAGATAGCCCCAAGGTTTTTTGCTTCGGAGGTAGGTGCAGGCGCAGGGCCAAGGGAGGCTGGCCAAAGATAGTGGGAAAGCGGGAGCAGGAGTGCCAATGCGAGTAATCTTAGTCTTGCTGCCATTGAGGCAATGGTCGTTTGCAGCACACCATGAATGAATTGCGGAAAAACAGTTATGAGCAAGGTAGAGGAGGTGGCTGAGGGTTAGCTGAACGAGAGTTGCGTGTCATCCGCATAAAACTGGAAGTTAGACATAAAAGTGCCAATCACACGTGCTAGGGCAGCCATGTAGACATTGAAGAACCAGGGGGATAGATTAGAACCCTGGGTAATGCCACAGGTTGAAAGAGTGATAGTAGAGAGAAAGGACCCAAGTTCCACCTCGGATGGGTGGTCGCAAACGAAGGAGGTTCACCACGCCAGAGCCTGACCTGTGATTCCCAGGGTTTCACAGAGACGTGCGATCAGGATGTTGTTATTTACTGTGTCAAAGGCAGAGGAGAGGTCAAGAAGAATGAGGACAGAGGGAGTGTTAGTGTGAGCATCCCTGAATTCCAGGATACTAGTTGACCCCAGACCACCGACCATAAAATATCTAAAGAGTAGGGTTTTCCCACCTTTATTTTACAATGGCATGATTTGTAATGAAAGGTACAGGGAGGGATAAAAGCGAGGGTGGAAGCCTTGGAAGTCGAGAGATCAGGATGAGTGAAATGTGTGTGTGTGGATTAGCGTGACCTGGAGAAACCCCCTGCGCCCGTTTTTGAGCAGCCAGGTGCACTGTATAATGATAGAGAACACTATTTTTTAAATGTAGCTAATTGTTTTTTTTACCTTGGTTCCCTGGAGACGATGAGCCCAGCAGACCCCACGTGATGGAAGACGGACAGACTGGGCTGGGGCCAATGGCCTGAAATCCCCTATGGAGTAAGCCAACCCTGTATAAGGTTGCATCAACCAGCCATGTGGGTTTTCACTATATATAATGATGTCAGAAATGACGTTATACCTCCTTTTAAGCATCTGCATGTAACTGTCTTCCTCAGAACGTTCTTGGGCAGCAAAGTCCTTTGCAGTGGTAGGGAACCTTCCAGAGTGAGAGGAGAAGGTGGTACCGCATATATTGTGTAATGGAGGAAAGTAAGGGGTAGCAAAGGCACGCCCATCATAATAACAGCTATAAAGTATATGTGTAAGGCCCTACCACTGTACCGAGACAGACTCGATACGCACCATAAACAATGGGTGATTGAGTGATTGAGACAAGGGGATGGGGGCTACCCATTCGTGGGAAGAGCAGGGCTCCCATAATAACGGTATTCTACAACAAATGTACATATTTCTAGCAGCTAAATATAAGCAACAATAATTACAGAAAATGTTTTAATACACGGAAGATTGCGAAGGGGGGGGGCGGCAGAATGGTAGCACGGGCGACTGTTCAGGGAAGGAGGGTGGGGCACCAGGGGCGCACAGAGGGATATACCCATTGACAGTCCACCCCGCAATAGGGTACACTAACCCAGCATATGTGTCCACAATAGCGACGGCCCCACCGCCCCCACATGCCTCCCCTCCGGATGTCCCAGTGCATGCGGATGTCCATTAAAGAGACCTAGATTTGGCACTGGCAACGGCAAGAACAGAATTAAATAGACTACGAGCAGCACAGAGTGAAGTGAAAACCAACAAACCAGTAGGGCAAGGGTCAGATAGGTGGAAAGCAGGAGACTTTTTATTCAGAATAGATTACACAGCTATAAAAAACATGGATTTAGAGAAAGAAGGAGAAGGGAGAGAGAGGGCGGACAGCCTAGGATACAAAAATGTTTGGTCTCGTCAGGGAGACGAAGATGAGTGGAGCACATTTGATGAATTTGAGGTCAATGAGGAAGAGGAGGCAGAGTAAGCGCCTGAACAAACTCCTCTGGTGAGAGCTTGTGGGAGGGTAGGTTAAGAAGCATTTAAGGAGTGGTGAGAGCACCAGGAAAATATGGCTACCGCGCTGAACTTGTCTATTTCTGATTGTTGCATAGTAGCAGCCTGTTGTGAGAATCCGATAGGCAGTGCTCTAGTGCCCCAGGCAAAGAGTTGCAGGATGAGTGTGGGATTCCTATGATATTGATGCTTCGCACACTCTTCATATGCAATCTTAATTAGGAGTTTCTGTTGGCTTATTTGATCTTACTTCAATGAAAAAGGGAGCCTGCTAGCTCAATTTGTGCCATTAGGTCTTTATTGTTACTGAAAGTGCCGAAACATGTTTCAACAACTCAAGGGTCTTTATCAAGACTGAGGTTGTCATCCATAAAACAATAGTTGTTACATTATGAAAGGATGTTGAGTCAGATACAAGTGTTGCATAACACAGGACCCAATCGTGCTCAATGCTTGATGAACGTCATCCCGCGCTCTTATGCCTTACCGAGACGTGGCTACAAGAAAGTTCTGCCCCCTCTCTTCTACAAGCAATACCCGTAGGGTTATGTATCTTGCGCGCTGATCGCCAGTCATCTTCTCATGGGGGTGGGGTTGCAGTAATTTATAGAGATGAATATAAAGTTACCCAACTTTACTGCGCCCATGTAATCCCTATGGAAGCTCTTCTTTTTAGATGCACATTTTCAGCTACCAGAATATGTCACTTTTTATTGATATATCACCCCCTGGTTCTCATACCACTTTCTGGACCAATTCCCTGATTTATTAGCCAACCTTCAGATGCAATATACTAATTTAGTTGTATTGGGAGATTTCAATTTGAAATTCAATCTTCCAGGATCTGCAATGTTAGAATTATTTGTTGACAGTCTGCTTGATCTTGACCAGCATCAACATGTTAAAAGTCTGACACAAATTAGGTAATATGTTCGATCTGATTTTCTCGAGGGAATCTCTTCTGACAATTCAATCTATTGAACCTATTCTATGGTCAGACCATTTTCTAGTTTCTTGCCTGGTGAAAACAGGCACGAAATCCGTTAAGATACCAGTAAAATATGGCAGCGATCTTGGCGTACTGTCAACACTCATAGTATGATCACTTCAATTTAGGACTAAATGTAATGCAGCTCCTGCCGTCTCTCTGTCATTTTTTGCTCAGCCACTTCTAGAAGCTGCAAATGTGGCCGCCCCACTCCGTCTAGTCCAACCACGTAGATTACCATCTGAACCATGGTTTACGGATACATGGTTAAAAGATCCAATAAGACCCCCCTGTGACACAGCAGTACCAGAAGGTTACATAGCACAAATAGAGACAGTGGGATGGGTGGGGGAGTGGCTATAATAGCAAGAGATACAATAAAATTATTTAAAGCAAACTTTATTTGCAGTGGATGTGAAACATTGCAGTTGAAATTAACTTACACACCAAATGACTGTCTTAATATTGTAGTTATTTACAGGCCTCCATCCCTAGCCTCTTATTTTGATAACGAGTTGAGCTCTCAGTTAATAAACCTGAAATCACTTAATACATCCACGCTGCCAGTTGGTGATTTTAACTACTGGATTGGAAATGCGGCTGATAAAGAAGCCATTTCACTTGAGAATACATTAAAAAATCTAGATTACTAAGTGATCAATAAAGAAGCTACAACCCCACAAGTAAACCAATTATATTGGGTCCTAACTAAAAATGTGCAGACCCAGAAAGTCATCACTGAACCATGTATATGAAGTGACCATTATTTGGTTTCCTTCCAGGTAATATTAGAAAATACCAAACAGCAGCACAACCCCATATTAAAATACAGAGCAGAAATTGAAAAAAAAATAGGGGCCGAACAACTAAAACCCTGTATATCCAGAATCTTGGAATCTTTTCACAAACACGATAGCTGCAAAGTGATGCTTAACAAATATCTTTCACAGATTCAAAATGTGGTGGAAGAAGAAGCTCCATTGAAAACAAAAATAGCTAGAAATAATTGCAAGCACCAGATGTGTTTTAGTGAACAGTTAAACAAACAGAAAATAGAAAAAAGAGCTCTCGAAAGAAAATGGCATCAAAATCGTTCTAAAGAAAATAAGGACATTTGGAAGCAAGCTAATAAAATCTATAGGGAAAGCATAAGAGAAGCAAAGGCTAATCACTATAACAAGGAAATAGCAGCAGCATCAAACGCCAAAAGTAAAATATTCGAGATAATCAAAAGTATTGAAAAACCAAAGGCCCTTACATTGCCCTTCTCCCCATCGAAGGAAGACTGTGACATAGTCCAAAATGCCTTCGCAGCAAAAACACAAAAGGCAAGAAATAATATTATCAAGGCCAGAGAAATCTCAGGGAAATCCATGCTGGAGAAAGACTGTTCTAACCTGGGAGTTATAGACACATTTAATTTCATACCAGTTTCTGAAAAATAATTACTGGAGGTATTGAAGCAAATGAAACCTACTTTGTGTGCTGAAAACACACTTCCTTCCAAAATCATACTAGAAAACAAAGAAATATTGGCTCCAGTCTTCGTTAAAATAATTAATGCATCCTTCAAGGAAGGCTCAGTGCCTAAATAAATCAAGAAAGTAACGATCACGCCATTGGTTAAGAAAGCAGGACTTGACCCCCAAGGACCCGGGCAATCTCTGCCCAATCACTAACTCTAATTTCATCCTCAAGATACTAAACAAAATAGCGACGAAGCAATTACAGAAACACATAGAAGACCAGAAATCACTTCATCGACAACAATCAGGATTGAGGGCCATCCATAGTACGGAAACGGCCATGTTGGACCTGCAAAGTCACATGCTAGAGCTAGTAGACAGTGGCAAAACGGGGATGTTGATGCTGCTAGATCTTAGCGCTGCCTTTGATATGGTAGACCACCAGCTCTTAGTAAAAGTGCTAAAGAGAATAGCTGGATGCTCCCAGATTGTTCTGGACTGGCTCACATCTTTTCTTACAGACCACCAGGCTAGAGCGCACTGGGGAGAAATGTTTTCTGAGACCATATCTATCATCTATGGAGTACCTCAGGGAGCACGTTTATCTCTGTTGCTCTTTAATATATACATGAGAAACCTCTGCGACTTGTTGGATGACGTCAGCGTTTTCTTCACAAATTACACCAACGATACGCAACTTGTTATTGAATTGGAGGGAGAATATACCAGGGACAGTGCTAAAATAGCCGAACTGTACTGCATCATAGACCTATGGATGCAGCAACACTGGATGTGTTTAAATAACAATAAAACAGAGCTTATGATTTTTGGAACCAGCACCGCCAGAGTCAAATTAGGTGATGAGTACAAAATCTTCCATATCAAAGAAGATAAAATACAGGTCATGAACCAGGTTAAGACACTGGGGATGATGGTTGATGCCTCGATGAGCTCAGAGGCTCAGGTCAACTACTTACATAAGAACAATGCATACTTCTTACGCCTCATGAGAGCAATTAGACCGTATCTGAATGAGGAAAACACAGCAACTGTTGCTAGAGCAATAGTTCTGTCAAGATTAGATTATGGTAATGCATTGTTACTAGGAGCAACCAAAAAAGATCTGGCTAGGTGCCAAGTCATGGAAAATGACGCGGTACGTATAGTCAAGAGAATAAAAACCAGGGAGCACATAACTGCGGCAAGAAAATCTCTGCACTGGTTAAGAGTTGAGGACAGAGTGAACTTTAAGTCTATGCCCATTATACACAGGTGCCTTTTTGGAGATGCTCCTCATTACTTCAAAAAATCAAATTTGTAAGATACATCCACCTGAGACTGCTATGCTCTGCGGATAAAGGATTGCTTAGCGTGCCAAGATACAATCTTAAGGCAGGCATGGGTATATCCTTGTCAATGTGTGCCGCGCAACAGTGGAATAAATTACCATCCACCTTGCATTTGGAAGAGAACTATCAAACATTTAGGAAATGCCTGAAGACCTGCCTCTTGAAGTGATCGTACCCATTCAAGAAATAGAAAGTCCACCTGGCTGCTCATGGTGTGTCCTATGTATGTCTAGTATTGTTATATGTTACTAGCGCCCTGATGCCCATGGGCTGGCGGTGCGATATAAGCACATTTAATATAACAAGGATGCTCGCCTCAAATTGCATCAAACGGAACGCAAATGGCGTAAAAATTATGATCCTATTAAAAAATACAATATAGAGCCTGCTCTGCTGCTTGTTCTACCACCATCAAAGCAGCTAACACCCTCTACTATGCAACTACAATTGAGTCCTCCTTGTGCCAGCCTAGAGCCCTCTTCTATGTAGTTAAGGCGCTCTCCTCATCAGAGAAACTGACTCCTAAAGTTGTTACCACCCAAGAGCTATGTAATGCCCTGCCTCAGTATTTCATAACTCAAATCGATACTATTCGACATAATATTTCCATGTCAGCTACTGTTGCCCCCACTACTACATTTAACTCTGCTGTCCATGCCATCTCTACGCACGCCTCTACTAAGGAATGGTCGATTTTCCCTAAATTCTCTGAAGAATCTGTTCTTGGAGCTATTCAAAAAATCAAATCCTGTTCTCCCTCGGATGCCATCCCCTTACGGGTCATGAAGGATATTGCCCCAGAACTCCTTTAGGAGATCAGTATTGCTGTCAATGACTCCTTTCAATCAGGGATAATTCCCCAGGAACTGAAGTCCACCAGAGTTGTTCCCCTTCTTAAGAAGCCTATCCTTGATCCTGCGGTGTTGTCCAATTTTCATCCAATCTCTCTTCTTCCGTTTCTCTCTAAGCTTCTTGAATCACTAGTGTCTCCTTTGCTCTCTACTTTTCTGGAATCTTCCAATCTTCATGATTCTGCTCAGTCTGGTTTTCATCCTGGTAGAGGCACTGAGAGTGTACTGGTCGCCGTCCAGGATGACATAGCCAGGTTGGTGGACACAGGTGGAGTGGGTGCCCCGATATTGCTCAATCTTTCAGCGCTTTCGATACGGTCGACCACTCCAACTTGCTGTCCCGCCTCGCCCAATTTGGTATATCTGGGCAAGTGCTGGCCTGGTTCAAGTCATTCCTGGAGGATCGTACTCAGACCCTCTCGATGCCACCCTTTCTCTTTGACCCTTGCCACCTCAGTTGCGTAGTCCCTCAAGGCACCTCTTTATCCCCCATCTTATTTAACATCTGTATTTGGGCCTTCGTATGTACTATTTGCTCCTTCGGCGTCAGATGTTACTCGTGTGCCGACGACACCCATATTTTGATTAGATTAGATCTTGATCAAGCTTAAGGTGTCGTCGTGCTTGAGAGAGCGTCTGGCATCCGTGGGAGAATGGATGAACTGCAACTGGCTCAAATTGAATGGGGATAAAACTGAGGTGATGGTGATGGGCTGTCCCCCTGATCCTACACTTTGGGTGTCCTCTTTCTGGCCTGAATCCCTGGGTCCGCTACCTGTTCCGGTCAGCAAGGTGAAAAATGTAGGAGTCATCCTCTCAGCTACAATTAGTACGGACAAACAGATTACCGCAGTTTGCCTAGCTGGCCATTTCCAGGTTAAGGTTCTTAGGAAGGTTCTTCCTATAACCCCAGTCCCACTCTGTCCCCTGGTGGTGGCTGCATTGGTACTATCATGCTTAGATTACTACACCTGGACCAACCTAAGGGCCAGATACAACAATTACAACGCTTGCAGAATCTTGCAGCGCGGGTTGCTACTGGTTCCCCTTTTGGTGCACATATTACTCCGGTGCTCTGAGCCCTTCACTGGTTACCAGTGACTCAACGGTTAAGTTTAAGGCTGTATGTATCATTCATCGCGCCCTCCATGATCAGGGCGCTGAGTACATACAAGCCAGGTTTAGTAGTACCGCCCCAACCGTGACCTCCGCTCAGCCTCTGCAGATTGTGTAGTAGTACCAAGATATAAATGGGCTTGTGTTGGTGGGCAAGCCTTCTCCACCGCTGCTGCATTCTTGTGGAACGAACTCCCACTAGCCATAAAGAATACTTCGAATTACTTAGCCTTCAGAAAGGCTGTTAAAACCTATTTATTCTGACATGTTAGCATTGTCTGGGCTGTCTTTCTCATCCTTCCATAGCACCAAGATAACCTCGGGTGACCGTGTGCTCAATAAATATTATCAACAACAACAACATGTGGGTGAAAAGTGCAAGGTGTTCTGTTTTTGTAAAATATGCATTATTTATTTATTTATTTATTTATTTATTTATTTATTAAATTTATATAGCGCGCAGGCAGCCCAGGGGCATTGTGGCACTGTTACTTGCAAGGAAGACTTAGTTACAATGTGAGCAGGTTGTGCCTTGGGTTACAGTAAGGCAGTGACCTGTGATTCACTCATGTCATTAGGTGACATGAGTGAAATGGTGGTGCTGCCATTTTAAAAGCATTTTTACATCATCAATTTAAATTTTGAATGCAATAGTTGTAAGCATTTAATTCATAAAGGGATAGTTCACAAGGCAAAGAGAGAAACAAAAATTGCACCAAGGAGTGAAGAGAGAAGAAGAGAAAGTATGTCAAAGTTAGTATGAATGAAGGGTTTAATATTGCATGAGTCAACTAATGTGAGTAGAGTGGAGATAGCTTACCAAGTTTGGATATGTCGTGGACATTGAGTAATGTTTGTGCATGTTGCCTGGAACAGTACTATGCCCTGGATAGTCCTTCTGAAGAGGGAAAAATTGGCATTTAAGCATATATGGGATATCACCTTGATTAGTTATTGAAGGCAAACGGGACCCAGAATACACACCGAAACAGATTGTCACACTCAGGCTGGTTGAAAGTGGGCGACCGGCGGAGTGGTGACTGAGCTTGCAGATGCCCTGGTGTGGTCGTGAAGCGGGCTCCTAGTCTGTCTGAGAGCCAATGTTGGCTTTGATAATTGCATGGAACTGTGTCAATGAAGATGAGGCAGATTCTAATGTGTGGTTGGTCGAGAGCCAACGTGTACACCCGGTGGGACTACATAATAAAGTGCTGGTTGCCAAGTCGTATTACTGATGCAACAGTATGTAAGAGCAGCTTATTATCAGTTCCTGTCTCATGGTAGGTCCTGGCGTGAGATCTATTGGTCGGTGAAGGGTGGTGGGTGTGCTACGGATCCGTGAATGGGTGGGGAGGGGCTATGGGGGGGTTCGCGGGATTGTGGGGCCAGAATGTGTGCAATTAGTACCAGCACAGGATGTGATATGGCTAACTGATAATAACCTGGCTGGTGAAGATGTGGCCTGGGGACAGGACGAGACTTTGAAAGGTATCTTGAGAGGGTGGTTACTAGCCAAATGTATCTCAGTGCGACATGGCCAGGCTGGCCAATGTGATCATCAAGCATGCGTGATGCCGAATTTCATGATTATTGCGCACACGTATGTGGGGACTACCCATCGCGAGATCGCGGGAAGGCCGATCTCGAGAGAGTTAGAACGGGAAGCGTGGATCCAACGCGCTAGAACGTCAGAAGCGGGCGGGCAGCGCAGTGTGAGCACCACCCCAGCGCTCCTCCTGAATCAGGGGGCTGAGATACCTCCAGGCCCTGACAACATAAGGGCATACACCCAGAGCGTAATACCATGGCTGAGAGCAGCCACCTGGGTGCTCTGGAGTGTGTAGTGTGTTCACCCATGACACACACATGATGCAGTGAGGCAGCTGCCAAGAAGAGACTGTCTAACCAGTGAGTACTGTTGTGCGCCTACCCCTGGACTCTATCATCCCTGTTAAGCACGTTATATTAGGTGTCTTAAATAAACACCTTTGTTAAGCACAGCCTGAGTACTGTCATCACTAAGGCCAGTACCACAATGTGCTTCCGAATAATGTAAAAGAGGTTCATGATACCATGGCGATTTGGGAGTACAAGCAATGTCACGTGCTTGTAGACAAGTTGTATCCTCGGATATCGTTGTGAGGAAGGAGGGGGTGCTGATGTACCTGTTACTTTAGCCCCATGTGAATCATGGTCAATCTGTAACCCGTAGAAAGGGGCATGTGCTTGCAAGACACTGAATTAATCATTGCTGGTGATTAATTACGTATCGCAGGCGTGTGTAAACATGCACTGAGTGATATTCACATGGTGCAATTAATAATGGCATATTTCATTTGGCTATTAGCCTATGGGCCAAGACGTGGCTACTATGCTCACACAAAAAATATATATATTCTAGCTGGGTACGAATATTCTTGTAATCGAGCTACAGGAACGTGCCCAATAGTTACATCCACGGCAAAGACAGATATATCTGATCATGATCTAATGTCTCCCTGTGCTGAATATTTGCCTCAGTTGGCCATCTCCTAGCTGGTGATCAAAGCGATACCGCCAAAGCACTTTCGTGCTGTATTGGTAGAACGTGTTACCCCATTGGGTGCGGTTGTTGCACGGGATTGGTCCGGACTTTGCGTTCTGGTGATACACCACATTGGTCATGTGGACGCGAGTTGCCATGACAACAAGCTCCGATTGTGAAGTTTAATCAGAATACTGCATGGTGGCGATGGCATACTTAATAATGGCTCTGCAGTGGTGTTCAGACAGCAAGCGCTCCCTTTAGATTTAATTCAGTAATAATGTGATTGGATGATTGAGAAAGGCATTGGGCCTCATTACGAGGTTGGAGGCAGCCATGGAGCTATTAGCTCCATGGCTGCCTCCAAAACCCTTCCGACCCCGCCCTGGTGAATGGAGCAATTATCACAGAGGTCGGAGGGACCGGTAATTCCCCATTCACCAGGGCTATTCCCCATTCCCATTTGAGCCCCCATAGGGCTCAATGGGAATGGGGAAGGTGCTAATAACAGTACCGAAAATTGCCGTACCGTTATTAGCTCTAGAGTCCCTTTGCGGGTCCCGTCCTTAACGCCTGAAAAAACCAGGCATTAAGGAAGGACCCTCAAAGGGAACTCGTAGTAGGGTGGTAAGGGATTACTGGCAACGGTGCCCTTACCAGTGCCGGTAATCCCTTACCGCCCACTCGTAATGAGGCCCATTGTGTTGCCATCCATTGTATTTAGAGCGTTACCTTAGTGTAACGCACTAAGCAGCATGGAGTCACTTGCACCCCGTGTGCACAGCAGCAGGGCTAAGTGCAGTTCTAGAGCACCCAATGTTGATGATGCGTAGGGTCCTCAAGTGAAAGTCCACACCGGTACCCAATGTTCTGAGCTAGAGCAGAGCCATCCGAGGGCAGATACACTTGCAGGTATCCATCGACTTCCCCCCCAGCACTTGCACCCCATGCACACAGGCAGTGGTTTGTGTTCCCCATCTCACATTTCATATGCATCCTCCGGAGCACACAGATGACTGAGGGAGTCACTTCTGCCACTGCTTTGCTTTGTGCCCAAACATGTCAGACTGCAGTGTGCCCCCTTCCTTTACCCCCTTCCCCTTTCACCACACTCCCAATAGCATTGTTTGGAGCACATTAATATCAGAGGGCCGCAATGAAAGTTTGCCTCACTAAACTCGGTGTCACCCATTTTCTCTGCCAGGTTGTTGCGTATATAGAGTGACATGAGATTGGAAGCAATGGGTGTGTTAAGTGGGCAACCAATCCTACATTTTTCTTGTAATTTCATATTGTGGATATGCCAACACATGGTCGTACCTAAGGTTATGTGGAACAATTTGGCCAAGTGCACTGGCTTCTTTTCGTTGTTGGTATTTCATTCTCTTTTTTTAGACTTGTAATACTTATTAATAGTGCGCTTTTCTTTGAATCGTCCTGTTATTGTCTCTATTCATCTTTGATGTATTATTGGGCTGTGTGCCACCAGCCGGTTTTAACTAAATGGTACTTGTTACGTTTGTGCTTTAGAGTAAAATATACTGTTGGAGCCGTACGTGGGTTTGTTAAGTCTTTACTGGGTTCAAGATTCAGGAAAGTACATGAGGGCAATTAAGTAAATAACATAGGCAGGGAGAGACATCCACCGGCCCCCTTGTCCATTCAGTTCCAGGTCCCAACTGCTATCCTTGGAACACTCATGCTCAGTGGAACACTCATGCACAGTCCAGTCCAAACATTCCACAACAACACTCTGGACATGACCTAAGCATACACACCATGAACAGGGAGCAGATCAAAAACCTAACACATCTTCCCCCTATATAACCAGACAACAACAGGATAAAACACAGGGAGAAGATGCAACATTGCTCTGAACACAAAAAATTGTTACTGACCACAGCGGTCAGGTCCGACAAATCCTCTTCAATACAACTTTGACTTATCAAGCTACAGCTCAGAGCAAAGTTTGCTATCCTCACTTTACCTTACTCTAGCTCAAAACAGCTAAGCACCAACCAACAACAAACATCAACTCTGCAGCGGGCCCCACCACAGACGTCAAATAACAGGGAACCAGCCCTCATTCACCAGGCAACCATAACCACCATGTTACATGCAAAACAATCTAATCATCCAACTTCCAACTACAAGGTGTGCACACACACCTTCAAAACCTAGCACACATGCCAGGAGTAAATTTGTTCCGCAAACAAATAAGCTGACGGGACTATCCCCATCAACAGTTTTCCACATTTTAACAACATGACTGACCCTTGTCCAGTACACGCAACCCATAACCAACTCCACTCACACCTCCACACAGCCTCGAATTCAGCATTAAATATGGTGAACATTAACACAAAATATACGCCCGGAATAGAACCATAATTCAAGCTTGCAGAGAGATATACTGTGCGTACATGTGGCAAAGATATTAATTGGTTAAACAAACATTTCATCTGTGTGTACCTGTGGAAAAAATAGTTTGTTAACGTACCATGCATGACAAGTATTTCATTTACATTTCCTTTTCATGGGTCAATTCGACACATAACATATTACTATTGATGTGTTACACAACATTGCGCCTAGCACAAACCCATAATGGCATGCACACATCTCATATGCAACTCCAATGCACATCCTATGCCAGACCAAAGGCATAAATAGTACACTTCAAATGTACTACTAACGCCCAATCAGCGACGTCATGTGCACATCATGCACCAAACCAAAAGCATCTACGCTGCAACTTGTGTAGCTACTATGCTAAAACAATGGCATCACCAAAGCAAACTGTGGCACAACTATGCCGAACAAATGGCACTTCTTGTGCACTAATACACAACCTATGCCAAACCAATAGCAACCAATATGCCAACAATGGCACAACCTATGCCAAGCCAATGGCATCTAATAACCCACAATGGCCCAACCTGTGCCAAACCAATGGCATCTAATATGCCAACAGTGGCACAATCCATGCCAAACCAATGGCATCCACTATGCCAGACTAATGGCACCTGATGTGCCAAATCTATGTACAACCACTCCAATAACTGACGCAACCTCTAATACTCATTATGTCACTCATGCACTTAAATTCACTTTGCCTTTCACATAACCTAGCCAAAGGACGAATCAGACATAAAAGTGGGTAAAAATACAAGTAAGAATAACCACCTCCCGAACCCAACATTTTAAAATCTTCAGAGCCCTCTTGGTTAAGTTCCAGGCAGAAATATGCAAGATTATACACACATCACAATAAATTATGGGTTGCACTGCATCAATTTAAAAAAATTGCCAAAAAAAACAAAAATTACTCATTCAATTAATGGATTAACCATAACATTAGTTAAAATCACAGCAACACCCATCATTAACCCCCAGTACTTAAGTTAACAGTGCAGTTCCTCCAACAGTTCGTGGCACATCACTGCATGTCAAGGTTCTCGTTTAACTTCACTATAAACATAGTGATCGCCCAATTCCCCAAGACTCTGCAACGTGTCTTTGTTTTGATCCCAGCACCGACACGAGTGTTTGAAAAAATGTCCTTTCTTTTCTTTTACTTGTCGGCAATATTCCAAAAGACATTTAAATAAAAGATGCTGTGCCTCACATAGCGCTATCTATAGATTCCTGTTTTGCAAAGTTCCTCTTATAATGCAGTACATGAATAAATAGTTTATACAGTCCTCTGTGGCTTCCAGAACATTAAATGTCCAACATTTTGTTTCCGTCTGGACACAGAAGCACGTATCCCACGTTGGAAGGTCCTTTTTTCAAATCTTCATAAATCTCTACGCAATGATGCGGTGGCTGCGCTGCCGGGAATTGGAATGCAGAAGAGAGCATTCCACGTCAGCCACAATCGCCAACTCCCCCAGCAGTCATCTGACGTCATCAAAAGGATACAGGGAGAGGCCACGGACGGATCGGTCCGCTCCAACCGTCACCCTCATGTTGCCCGGATGGACAAGCTCGCCAGGACCAGCACACCGCCGCACGGACCATGCCCAAAGCGCGACCGCCAGGACCACACACTCCGCGGCCTAACATTAAGGCAGCCAGCAAAGCAGAGGTACATGTACGTACATTCCCGTTATGGTGCTTGCAAGGCGGGCACCTGCCGCGCCGCATTGCTTCACCAGCTGGGGTTGGGACCGCCTCCAGTTATGCCTAGTTAGCTGTTGGTGCACTTGCAGGCTCCTCAGTGGCCCTTTATTTGTGTTACGGGGCCATCCCCTAATGTAGTCAGTATACGCTTTATGCAGCGCTCACTGAGAGGGGAACACCCAGGCCATAACGGCGTCAAACGGGGCTAATACAACGACCGTATGGGTCCGCTCCAGTTTACTGCCCCTTAAGGTGCAGGCGCCAGCCCCCGTTAAATTAACACTTGGCGCAGTCTATTGCCAGTTTAGGCACACGGGGCACGCTCACCTTATGGCCATGGGACAGCTTGGGTGGCCGGTGGATGTCTCCTTTTCTTCTGGATGTTCTGCCTCCTTTTTTCTTGCTGCATTTGCCCTCTGTCACCAGATTCCTTCTCCTGAAGTGCAGCATTTCTTCCTTAAACTGCTCACTCTCACCATTGACTTTCCCTGAGACAAATCCTCGTCGCCAATGTTACGTTTGTGCTTTAGAGTAAAATATACTGTTGGAGCCGTACGTGGGTTTGTTAAGTCTTTACTGGGTTCAAGATTCAGGAAAGTACATGAGGGCAATTAAGTAAATAACATAGGCAGGGAGAGACATCCACCGGCCCCATTGTCCATTCAGTTCCAGGTCCCAACTGCTATCCTTGGAACACTCATGCTCAGTGGAACACTCATGCACAGTCCAGTCCAAACATTCCACAACAACACTCTGGACATGACCTAAGCATACACACCATGGACAGGGAGCAGATCAAAAACCTAACAGAACTCCTTTCATCAACCTCAGAAAGACGGGAGGCTGATGTTATAATGTAGAATGTTATTGTATATAATTCTATTTCAGAGTGTGCTTCTTGTATGGTTCTGGAACCTGAGTTCAGAACCATACAAGAAGATGCCTGGAGGTTGAAGGTTGGCTGTTGGGGACTTCCTCCAAATAAACTATACTTGATAAAGATTTATTAAGCTCTAGTAATTATTACGACAATTGGCGACGAGGAGCTGTGCATGAAGGAAGTCCCCAGACGCGTGCTGCCTCAGATCCCCGATCACAGTGGCATATATCAGGCCACGTTGATAAGATGGCTGGAAACCACAGAAAAGGAAAGGAGAGCGGTTTCCCTACGAACTGACGTCTTCCAAATTAAGGTAAATTAAGGAAAATTTACCCCGTGTCTGCATGCGATGAGGATCGGCATCTTACAAATGGTGCACGAGGGTTAAGGCCAACTGCAAAAACATTTGAGTAAGGAACCCTGTGCGTGAGCATGTGTGACGTGTCGAAGTGTAGCAAGTGCTGCAAAGAATATTTTGAGTAAAGCACCTACATGCGTGCACTACGTGCGGCCATTTTGGGAGACTGTTGGTTGCCGTGGTCACCAATAAACAATTGCACTCTGAGTGATACGTGGCCGGAACGGAGCAACGAACAAATATACTAGATGTGAACCGAATGAAACGTTACAGTGTATTCAGCTGTTGACACGAGTGTAATGCACAATCGCTTGTGCGTTCTTTGATCAGTACGAAGTCATGCTGGATGTGGACCAGAGAGACGGTACACCGCATCTTTGAAACATAGGGAAAGGAGAAAATACAACATTTGTGATGTGTAATGAATTTAAATGCACAGCACAATTATCCAGTTAAAGGCATAGTACATAGTTTCATTGCGAATTGAAGACAAAGGTCAATGGTCAAAGAAAAGGAAAAATAAGGAAGAGTAAATGAAATAAAGCAATAATACAGTGATACATACTTCAAGACAGTTATGCACAGTTTGCTTTAACAGTGTAATGAGTGTTCACATCTGAAATATTACAAGTATAACCGGCTAAAAAAAGAAAACAAAAGGAAGAGGAGAATAAGAATGTTGGGTTAGAAGTGAAGGCAAATAATATACTATTGTGCACATCAATAAACAGCCAATTTCATTATGCAGAACATTGTGGCCACAGTCAAATTTTTGGCACAGCCTGGAAATCCTGTTTGCTCGTGGGAGCAATGGTTGGGCAACTTTCAGGTTTATTTGAGAGCGATTGGAGGGGCGAAATACAATGATGATTTAAAAGACGCCACCTTACGCAATTGTGCGGGCGCAGAGGCTCTGAGAATATTTAGGACATTGACTGACTGTAATGATACGGAGGAAGGGTCCAGAGACTCTTCTAGTAGTGTCAGGAAATATGAGACTGCAGTGTCAAAATTGAACAAACATTTTGGGAACAAGACAAATATTGTTCCAGAATGCTATAGGTTCTTTTCCAGGAAACAAAACAAAGGTGAAACTGTTGATGCCTATGTAGCTGCATTAAGAGGTCTTATATCAACTTGTGACTTCACAGGAGTAGCAGATAAATATTTGAGGGACCAGCTTGTTTTACATGTGGCAGATTCTCAGATTCAATAACGACTATGGCAAGCAAAGAACCCAACATTGGAACAGGCAGTTGAAATAGCAAGGTCAATAGAACTGGGTGAGAAATGCATGAGGGAAGTTCAAAATAAGCCGAAATGTGTTGATATAAAGTCAGTTCAAGACATCAGTGATGGAGGATATAATAAAGATGAAGAAGCTTTAGTTGCCATTGTATAAAGAATAGACAAATCATATTTTGGTATGAGTCCTAAACAGGATAGAGAAACTTTCCAAAGATCACAAAACAAATGTTATAAATGTGGATGGTATAGGCATACAAATATAGAGAAGGATTGTCCAGCACTCTCAGCTGAGTGTTACAAATGTGGACAACTGGGTAATTTTGGCAAAGTCTGTCTGTCGCAATGTCAGAGGAAGGGGCAGATTTAACTCACGTTATAATGCAACAAGAAGTAACAGTCGCTATTGAAGAGGTGCTATGACAAGTATAAAAGCTATAGAAGAAGTTGGTGGCCTGAGTAAGTTGTTGGCAATCACGGATGGTTTTGAGGAGGAAGTACAAATACTAGCCTTTACACCAACTCAAGGCACTGTTGGTCCATGGGTGCCTCTGGCTATAAATGGCATAACATTACAAGTTATGGTTGATACTGGTTCTCCATATACAATGGTAGATACGGAGACATACCTGAATGTATTAAAGAAAAGAATGGAAGACTTACATGTGACCAAGGTCAGAGCGACTGGGTATGGTAAAACACCGATCCATATCATAGGTTATACTTGGGTGCATTTGGACTTCGAAGGAAGAAAAACCTACTATAGGTTATATGTGGCTGAAAATGGTTTTTCAATAGGTGGTTGGTGGGAACAGGCATCTTTGAGAATTAGGATATATCCTGGTGAAAGCATACCTATTTTGAGCATAACTGACAATAGTTGTGATTCTTCTGAAAATTTGGCCAAGAGTTTTCCTAAAGTTTTCAATGATAACATCGGTGTTCTTAAAGGTTTCAAACATCGTATCATGCGTAAGAGAGGGGCAAAACCAGTGGTGCATAAAGTGAGGAACATACCGATTGGCACCCGAGAAGCACTTCAAAAGGAGTTAGAAAAGTTATGTTCACAAGACATCATTGAGCCAATAGAAAGCTCAGAATGGCTATCCCCAATTGTTATAGTAAAAAAACCGGAAGGGTCAATAAGGATGTGTGTTGACCTGAAAGATCTTAACAGCAACATTTGGGTAGATCGCCATCCCTTACCCAACATTGGGGAAATGCTCATGAGACTGGCGAAGTTTTTCACTAGGTTAGATTTATCTTCTGCGTACCATCAGGTTGTGTTGGAAGAAGAATCTAGACACCTTACATCATTTATAACACCTTTGGGAGCATTTAGCTATAAAAGGATGCCATTTGTTCTGGCGTCAGCAGCTGCTGTTTTTCAGAGACTGATGCATCATCATTTTAATGGTCTACAAGGTGTACATTATTTTCAGGACTACATATTAGTGTCCGCCATGTCAGAAGAAGACCATGATGCAAAGTTGTTAGGTGTACTACAAGTCATAGAACAGAAAGGTCTTACCCTTAAGATTGAAAAGTGCTAAATAAAAAAAAAGAAGTGACTTACTTACTTGGGTCATTATATCAGCGCAGAAGGATTAAAGCCAAAAGAAGCTCTGGTAAATATTATTCTCAAAATTCCCGATCCAATCAACAAAGATCAGCTTCGGAGTTTATTAGGTCTCACGGAATATTATTCCAAATTTGTAGATCATTATGCTGACAGAACAAATAGAATGAGAGATCTGATGAGAAAAGGTACAAAATTTGTTTGGTCTGAGGAATTCAAGAAAGATTTTGATACAATCAAAATGTTAATTAACAAAGCACCTGCCCTGAAAATGTTTGATTGTAGTGCAAAGACGATGATATCAGTGGATGCCAGCAACATAGTTTTGGGAGGTGTTTTGAAACAAGTGCAAAATGAATTTGTAGTCCAAATTGCTTTTGCTTCTAGGACTTTGAAAGGAGTGGAAAAGAACTATTCAACTATTGAGAAGGAGGCTCTGGGAGTCAAATGGATTTTAGAGCATTTCAAAGGGCTAATTTGGGAAATTCCTGTTGAACTCAAGACGGATCACAAGCCTCTCATACATGTCTTAAATTTAAAGAACCCTCATTTGACATCCCCACGCATAAGGAGGTGGACATTGATCATTATGCAATATAATGTGATTATAAAGTATACCCCAGTAAGAACAAATGTAGTTGCTGATTGTTTTTCTAGTCTCCCATGTGACAATGAAGGAGCAGACCATATTGACAACGATGAAACAACAGAAGAACAAAGTATGGATTGTATCATTGCACAAGTACATTCCAGTTTTGGGAAAGAAGAGTGGATTGAAGCCATGAAACGAGATTCAGAACAAGAATATTTGAGAAGAGTGGTTGAAAGTGGTTGGAGAGATGTCAATGGAGTTATTAGATCCTGGGAGAAGATAAAGGATGAAATATCATGTGATAATGTATGTATTTACTGAGGAGATCGAATAATTCCTCCAGTGACATTGAGAGAGAAAATCATGGAAATTGCCCATGAAGTTCACGTGGGGAGATGTTTAACGAAGAGAAGGGTGAGAGAAGCCTACTGGTGGTCAAAGAATGTTCTGCATGTGCAGTAGCTGATAAAGGAAAGTTGACCAGAATCACACCATTACAACCCATAGTAGTACCCAATTCAGTGTGGACAAAGTTGAACATTGATATAGCTGGGCCATATGAAATATTAGAACCACAAAAAATCTATTTTATTGTGTTGGTTGACTATACATCCAAATAAGTGCGGAATTGTGGAGGAATCTGTGTCTGCTTTGAAGGTTACAAAATGTTTCGAGGAAATATTCAGTAGAGAAGGTGAACCACAAGAATTGATATATTACAATTCATGTCACAAGAGGTTCAACGATTTTTGAAAGAACGGGCCATCAAACATGACAGCTTTATATCACCCTGTGGGAAACGGCTTACTAGAGAGAATGAATCGTTTTATAAAAGGAGTCATCCAATTAGCCATTGCCAACAACCTGCCGTGGAAAGAAACACTCAAGGAAGCACTTAATACATATAAAGTAACTCCACACTCTGTGACTGAGGAGGAACCGTTCACCTTGATGAGAGGAAGAATTGCCACTAACAGACTTAGACCTGCTTGGATGACATTGAGGAAAACTAAAAAAATTGATATGGAAGAAATTGTGAAGAAAGTAAAGAGGAGGCAAGATGAATACAAGAAATATTATGATAAACAAAAGCATGTAAAGGAGAGTAGTATTGAGAGAGGAGATTGGATTAGGGTAAAAGAACCCAAGAGAGTCATGAAAGGGGAATCAAAATTCCGGCCCCCACAAAGAATGGTTGAGTGTTCAAAGAAGTCTGTACTTTTGGAGGATGGTAACAAGTGGTCTTGTAATGACATCATATTGGCAAGGAAGGATGATTTTCAGAGAGATTGTGCCAGTCAGTGCCCCATGGAAGGAATATTGAAGGACAATCACAGACTGTCAGGGGATGATGGAGAGTACATTACACTGGCAAGTGATAGCTGTACAGTGGAGAAATCTAACAATCAAAAGACACCTTGTGAATTGTGTGAGAACAACAATATGTCCAATATGTCCTCAAGATCTAGGAGGATTGTGCATAAATTCAAGAAGGATTTTATTTATTACTGAAATTAAGGACATCTGTGAAAGCATTCATTTATGGATGCGCCAATTTGGAACTTTGAAATGGGGCTGCCACAACTATGTAGCCTTTGTTAAGCATTTTTAGATAAGGAAAGTTTTACAGTCATGTCATGTTGTTTCCTTCTTTCTTTTTGTATATAGTTTCTTCTTGCTAATTGTTAAAACATTTCTTTTATAAACATTGTGAGGGAGGAGATGTTATAATGTAGAATGTTATTGTATGTAGTTCTATTTTAGAGCGTGCTTCTTGTATGGTTCGGGAACCTGAGTTCAGAACCATACAAGAAGATGCCTGGAGGTTGAAGGTTGGCTGTTGGGGACTTCCTCCAAATAAACTATACTTGATAAAGATTTATTAAGCTCTAGTAATTATTATGACAGCTGAGTCAGCAGTACTGAGATGTAAGCCCAGTGGTGGCAGGTAAAGAAAATAGCAGCTTCTCAAAAAGAAGCTTTTGAAAAGCTGACAGTGTGAACATTTGCTGTTGTTTGTTGCCGTTTGCATCAGGTAGCAACGGGGTGGCACAGTGCTGCGAGGGAGGGAGAGAATTGATGCCGGTCAGTGAGAGCTTGTAGGCGGTTGTTGTGGGCGGCTCGTGGAGATCATGTAGTGTTCCATTACCATCAGACTGTGGGTTGTTGGGATCCTTCTACTTTTGGACTGAGAAGTGGGAGTAGATCTGAAGGGAACGATGTAAAAACGTGTTAATTTTCATTGATGCTCCTTCCATGCAGTTAGTGGAATTTATTGGAGATTTGAAGAGAACGCTGTATTTATTTATTTAGTTATTTATTTATTGATTTATTTATTTATTTATATTTGTAAAGCGCCTGGCAGCCCGGAGGCATTGCAGCACTGTTTCAAGAATGTGACTTAGTTACAGGGGTGTGGTTAATACATATGTTATACATTGTTTACAGACAGTGTTACAGTGGTCGTATGCCTTACAAGATGGCATGACGAGCGGGAGCACAAAGAAGAGTCTGAGCATGTAGTACAGATATTGTGGCGGTTTACATGAACAACAAGGTTTTTATTGCTTTTCTGAAGACTGTGTGGGATTCAATGCCTCTGATAGCGGGAGGTAACAGGTTCCAGTTGTTCGCCGCTAGAACTGGGAAGCTGGAGCCGCCTGCTCTAATCCTGAGGCTTTTAGGAATGGAAAGTCGGTTAGTATGGCTCGATCTAGCCGGTCTGCTTGATGGGGGCGCAGTGAATCTTTGCGCGAGGTAGCAAGGTGCTGTGTCATGGCGACATTTGTGGGTCAGTGCAAGGGTTTTAAAGAGGATGTGTTCTTTAACGGGTAGCCAGTGGACGAATTTCCTGGTAGCCGAGATGTGGTCTCTATTAGAGATCCCTGTGGCTGCTCTAAGTGCATTGTTCTGCACTGTTTGAAGTTTTTTGATGTTCCTTGCTGACGTGCCTAGTAGGAGTGCATTGCAGTAGTCTAGGCGTGATCCTATGATTGCTCTGGCAATGGTGAGGGAATTTTGTTGCGTTAGGAAGGGCCTGGCAGCAGTGATAAGTTTCGAGTGGTAAGCTGCCGCTGATGAAATTGCATTTACCTGTCTTGTCATGGTGAGATTGGAATCCAAGTAAACTCCCAACGTTTTGACTGACTGGGATACAGGGATACGAGAGCTGTCAATGAGAAAGGAGTCATATTGGGAACCCATTTTTTTGATTGTGGTCGGGGAGCCGATGATAAGAATTTCAGTCTTTTCACTGTTAAGGCAGAGCCAGTTTTCGGCCATCTATGTCTGGATGGTGGTGTAAATGAAGTTGAGAGGTTTTTGGTCGGTCTCGTAGTTGCCCGTAAGGGGGATGAGGACCTGCGTATCGTCGGCATAATTGGTGTATGTGATGCCCATCAGGTTGAGGTATTTGAATAGAGATCTAGTGAATATGTTTTACAGGGTGGGTGAGATGCAGGACCCTTGCGGAACCCCGCACTTAATTAGATATGGTTGTGCGCAGGCTTGGTCTGAGAAGACTTTCATTGCTCTACCACTGAGAAAGGATGCGATCCACGCAGTGGCATTCAGTGAGAAATTACCAGCCGTTGAGAGGTGGTGGCATAGGGTGTCGTGGTCCACCAGGTCGAATGACGCAGAGAGGTCGAGGAGTAGTAGGAGGGCTGGTTTGCCCACATCTCTGAGGTCATCAGTTTGGTTCTTGAGATCCAATGATGCGGTTTCTGTGCCATGGTTGGGGCGAAAGCCTGACTGTCGGAGGCCAAGCAGATGATGAGTTTCTAGGTATTTCTGGACTTGGATGTATGCTCCTTTGTCCAGAATCTTCAGAAGGAAGGGGCTGTATGTTGTGGGTACACCCTTGGGGTGGGACCTGGGTGAATGGAGTCTGTGACCAATATACATTTCATGTTATGGGTGTCTAGTTTCTGGTGTGTGACACAATGACTGAGACCGCCCTGCCCGAAACTGGTATGAATGCAGTGTGGATTGCTGAATGGCTGGGTGCTTGTCCCAATCCACATTCCTTGTTGTGAGTGTCTAGAGGGAGAAGAATGGCCTGAAATGCACTGTGAGCCTGATTGGCTGCCTGCCTGAATGCCCTTCTGAATGATTGGTTGCCTGAGTGTGACCCAGCAGAGTGAATGAGAGACAAAACAGTATATCTGGGGACCTCTCACTGATGGAAATCATTCAGAAGCTGAAGTCAAAACGTGATGCTTATTCTCCAAGCCGAGCTGGAAGAAGAGGGTTAACTGCTGTTTTCCTTCAACACAATCTGAAAGCTGCTGTGCCTTCAAGGAACGGATTCAAGAGAAGACCTGGCTTGGAGACCTCTTCCCGAGCTATAAGGGACCATCGTGCACTAGCTCATCTTCACCAAGGCTCCCTGGAAATCAGTCATCAAAAGGCTGCAGACTGGAGACTGGGACCGCAGAAGAATCGGAAGTAAAGCGACAGGACGTCGAGGCCATCGACAACCGCCACCGTCGACCAAGGTTCGGAGGACCGATGTAGCCTCGTCGACTAGAGCTGATGACCCGACGCCCTTTCTGGGCCTACGTTCTTCATTGACTCTTTGCGGCAACAGACTACTTTCGTCGAGGTACACCGCACACCTCGTCTTGGCAGGACGTCACCGACCAATCGTCGACGAGCACCGCCAGGACCGAAGCTGCTGCCTCGATGCCATTGTTCACCCTTTTCTTCGAGGGATCTCGACGATCCATGGCTCCTGCCTTAAAGGGAGTTCGCTCAAGAAGGATTCGTCGACGACCCATCGGCGAACTCCGCTATACCAGGTACACTGGTGTAGTACACATTTTTTAGAAGGAAATAAGACTCTGCTAAACAATATATAGACTGGGCTTGTCAATATCTTATTTACAGGTTACCCAGGTGGGGGATACTCATACAGATCTGTGTCTTGAGGTAGGGACCTAGTATTCTGCCAATTGTTTAACCCCTTATGTTCTTCCCAAGTCTATGGTTGATACCTCATGCTATTGATTTGTATGCCATTTGAAATTGTCAGCAGTTGGTGCATTTTAATGGAGTCAAGGAGTAATTGTGGCACAACATAAAGACTTGTGACGACTCCAGATCCACGCAGACTAAGAATACCTCCGTCCCTAAGCACCGGTCAGAGAGATATTGTATACTCGCTGACCCGTTATTAGGGCTACAGGTGACCGGAACAGGAAGCACCAGAATTCCACGTGGCTGCAAGGGAAAGGCAGGTGATGTTATAAATATGCAGTGGCAGAACTCAGTGTACAAGCAAGGAATATAGATATAATAATACAGCACCTACCCGTGGGTTGACTGGTACATGTATATCTGAGGGGTGATGTGTTGTTAGATATCTCTCTTACTTGGTGCTGGCCTGTCGCCCTTAGGATGGTGTAGCAGTGCGTGGAAGGATACAAGTTTGGCATGAGTCTGAAGGCACTGCAAGCGCAGTCACCCGTAGGCAAAATCCTATACTTTGATGTTTGGTAGTACAGGATTGGCCTTGAGACCTCCCTTGAAGCAGGTAATCACTCAGAACATGAAGCAGACACTACTAGCAAGTGTTCGTAGCTGAGAGAGCAAGGTAACCAAATGGGAAGGCAGAAGAAGTCCGTTATGGAAGTGCCGAGATCCGTGTCCGTGTGAGCAAAATAGCAAGGCGTAGAAGTCCATCAAGGGTAATCCAAAAGAAGTTCAAAGTTCGTAAGTTCCTGATAAATCCGGGAATCAAACAAGAAGAAATGCCACTCACTGCAAACAACAACAGCTGAGAAGCGTTGAATGCGGGGCAAGGGCGTTATTTATACTGTTGCAATGGAAGCACGTTGACGCGGATGCGTCAGTGCCGGTGCCCTATACGAGCGGAGCCGTGTCATGGAGGAGCACTCTCTGAATCTCCAAGGTAACAACAAAGCGGACACAGTCGCCATGCCAACCGCTTGTGAATGGATCGCAGAGCACAGAAGTCCTGGTGTGCCTGTCCACCAACTTGTTTGTCCTTGTCGGTGTGCCTGAGCTTGAAGTGAGGATTGGGTGAGTGTGTATGGACATGTTCCTGATCTCGGTGTGCTATGTGAATATGACTAAGGCCAGTAGGCTGAGAATGAGTGCCTGAGCCCCCTCGCCCCCCCAAAAGAGGATAAGCCCGATGAAAACGGGCTACCAGGATCTGGGCATGCACATTAGAAGCTGGATCCCAGGACCTGTCCTCAGGACCGAAGCCCACCCAATCAACCAGATAATTCAAACTTCCCCTGATGAAACGAGACCCGAGGATCTCATTGACTTCGTATTCATCAGGGGAACTACTCACAATGCTAGCAGGGGGCAAAACGATCTGGGTGGGGGGAGGGCAAGCCTTCAGAAGCAAGGTATGAAACACAGGATGGATATGCCAAGAACAGTTATTGAATGATATTGATATTTTATTTCTATTGCACTCATACACAAGTGTTTCAGAGCGCAACAAGGCAAGGGAGGGGAACAGGGGAGAACAAAACAGCGATCTTACTAGGCCCAGTGACATTGAGAACGTGCAAGTGCATGGGAGAGGTGGAGGGGAAAAGTGCATGGAAGGGGGGAGAAGTGGAAAGTGCAAAGCAGAGGAGAAACAGATATATAATAATAAATAATAAAGGCAAGTAACAGTGGTAGTGCAGCCAGCAATTTGCAAGTGCTAGGTTTAAGGCAGCAGACAGGGTAGGTCTGATTAGTGCAGGAAGAAAAAGGGGGGCCGTATGGGTACAGATACAGACCCCAGTGCAAGGGATAGCCCGGAGGCAGTGCGGGAGGGTGGTAGGGTGAGCAGGTACCTGGGCCCAGAGGACAGGGTAGCCAGATGCACAGTGGCAAGAGAGAACAGATCAGCAGGGGAGAGGGGGAGCGAAGGCAGAAGAAAGGAGGAAGGTCTTGAGGTGCTTCCGGAACCTGAGATGGTTCTCCTCAAGTTTTAGAGTCGCAGGGAGGCTGTTCCAGAGGGAGGCCCCAGCCGAAGACAGAGATCTACCCCCAGCTCGTTTCTTTGAAAAACGACTGACCCTGAAGGAGTTAGAGGTACAGGAGCAAAAAAGCTCGAGAGGGGAGGTATTTGTGGAGGGATAGCTGAAGGTATTTTGGCCCCAGGACCCAGAAAGCCATGTGGACAATGCAGAGGGTTTTGAATTTAATCCTTGCATCCACTGGGAGCCAATGGAGAGATTTCCGAGCTGGAGAGATACGATCCCAGGGCTTGAGGCCAATGCCAAGTCTTGCAGTTATGTTCTGGATTAGTTGCAGAGGGCGGAGAGTAGAGGCAGCTAGATTTAGAAAGAGGCTGTTACAACAGTCCAACCCACAGAGAACCAGAGCTTGGGATACCATGAGCTTCTGGGGGAATGAGAGGAAAGGCAGAGTACCTCTGAGGAGGTGCAGTAGGACGTTTGACTTTTTAGAGACCTCCAAGATGTGGGCGGAGAAGTAAAGGGTGGAGTCAAAGATGGCCCTGAGGTTCTTAGCCTCGCAGGTGGGAGTAGGAGGAGAGCCATGGGAAGCTGGCCAGAGAGTGAGGGGAAAGGATGGTGAAGGTGTGCCGATGAGGAGGATCTCAGTCTTGCTGGCATTCAGACAAAGATCATTGGTGGCACACCAATCTTAAATGGCGGTTAGGCAATCAGAAATGAGAGAGGGAGAGGAGGTGGCCGAGGGCAGCCTGAAAACTAGTTGGGTGTCGTCAGTGTAGCACTAGAAATTTGAGCAGAAAATGGCAAGGCAGTGGGCGAGAGTTGCCAGATATTGGTTGAAAAGCCAGGGCGAGAGGTTAGACCCCTGGGGAACACCACAGGTAGAGAGGAAAGAGGTCAGCCAGGCGCCAAAGCCTGATCAGTGATAAGCAGGTTTTCACAGAGATGGTTGAGCAGGATGGTATGGTTGCCCGTGTTGAATGCAGAAGAGAGATCGAGGAGGATGAGGACAGAGGGAATGTTAGAGTCAAGGTTGGAGACCAGATCTCCACGGATGATCAGGAGAGCAGTTTCTGTGCTTCTGGCATCTCTGAAGCCAGACTGCTGGTCATGGAGACAGCCAACAGACTTGGAATCAAGGTTAAGGTGAGAGATGGCCAACTTTTCCAGGAGTTTGCCCAGAAAGGGAGCCATGGAAATCGGGCGATAGTTAGCTGGACAAGAAGGATCAGCTGTGGGTTTCTTGAGAAGAGGATGCACAAGGGAGTGCTTCAGAGGGGAGGGGAAGGATCCTGAGGCAAAGGAGTGGTTGCAAAAATCAGCAAGGGCCGGAGAGAGGGTGGTAAGGACAAGTGACAGGTAACGGCATTGACCACTAAGGACACCATATAAGGACCCACTAAACGGGGCAACAACTTTCTGCAACCAGGGATACGGAGGTGTCGGGTAGAGAGCCAAACCCTATCACCGACAGCATGAAGGGGTGCCGAGGCACGTTTCCTGTCAGCTGCCAGGCGCATAGATGTCTGGGCTTCACAGAGGTGTGTGATAGTCTGCCCATGGATCTATCGTAAGTCCCTAAAACAGGAATTGGCCACAGGTGTGGAGGAGGCAGGTAAAGCAGGGAAGGGCAGGACCCGGGGATGTTGACCATAGAGGAGATAGAATGGGGAAAACTCAGTTGAGGCATGGGGAGCATTGTTGTAGACAAATTCGGCAAGATGTAGGACCTTAACCCAGGAGTGTTGGTGTTGGAGCGATAGACATCGAATGTGCTGCTCAAGGGTCTGGTTCACATGCTTGGTCTGACTGTCTGTTTCAGGATGGTATGCAGAGGAGAACCGAGCGTCAATCCCTAAAAGAGTTGTGAGGGAATGCCAGAATTTAGAGGTGAATTGAGAACCCTGGTCCGAGATTAGAACACTAGGGAGGCCAAAAAGACAGAAAACAGAACGAAGAAACAGGGATGCCAAAGCAGGGGCAGAAGGTATACCTAAGCATGGTATGAAACGGGCCATTTTGGAGAAAGAGTCCACCGCCACCCATGTACTGTCAAACCTCTGGATCCGTGGTAGATCAGTGACGAAATCCATGGTAACCGTGTGCCATGGTCTGGGAGGAATAGGTAGGGGCTGGAGTAAACCTAGAGGAGGTCTTTTGCGGGTCTTGCATTGAGCACAAATTGAACAATTACTAACATAATTGTAGACATCTCGGTGCATGGAAGGCCACCAGCACCACCATTGGAGCAACAATAAGGTTCTCTGTTGGCCTGGGTGGCCATGGATAGGGGCAGGGTCGGACTGGGACAAGAAATAGGCCCGGTCACCCAAAAGGAAATTGGCCCACCCCTCGCCTCAAAAAAGTGGCCCACCCCTCGCCTCACGACGCTTGACCGCTGATGACATCACCGGAAGTGATGTCATTTGACCCCCCCAAAGTGACATCCTGCGAAGCAATGACACACAACCTTTCACCCCTTGACAAAACAGGAAGTGTCACCAAATAGCATTGTTCCTAAGTACACTAAATTACTGTAAATCCAAGCAGACGTCCAAGGCCAAAGGATAATATGTTATTGTATAGCACTTACGCTTAAGCTCTTTTTTATGGAACAAATATGCATACAATATCACCCAACCTGTGTTGGTACTCATTTATCGACCTAAGAAGGATGAAAGGCTTTTTGAAGAAAAAAATAATTTGAAAAAAAAATAAAAGGTTCACTTTTTTTTTGCCAAAACCGACCCAGACATGTCCAGAAACTTGGCCCCACACCTCAGAGATGATTTCGGCCCTGCCACGGGGCGAAAGGCCGAGGGGCCAATCCGACCCTGGATAGGGGCATCATGTGACCATTCCATAGCACGCGTCTGGATGTCATCTGTAGGCAGGTATATTTTGTCCTGAACCAAGAGCACACCATCATAGAAGATTGGGTCCCAATCACAAACTTTTTCCTGATGTGAAGATGCCCATTCTCGGATTTCGGTCAACATACACGTAGGGGGAGTGCATAAACATATCACATGATGGTTTCTGGAAAAATGGGGAGAGATTCCCCCCGGGAATACGAGAAAGGGCATCGGCTTTACCATGGATGAAGTCATAAGAGGAGAAGAAAAGATGCCTACTAACCTGTCTACTATTTGCGCATTTCAAAGAGGCCAGATCCTGGAGGTTACGATGGTCTGAGAACACAGTGACTCAGTGTTTTGCCCCAAATAAGTGGTGCCTCCAGGTCTGGAACGCATCCTTGACTACAAGCAATTCTTTTTCTGTGACAGTATAGTGAGACTCTGTGGGAGTGAACTTCCGAGAGTGGTACGCTATGGGTTGAAGGAGACCGATGCTAGGACATACTTGGGACAGCACAGCACCCAGTCGAATGAGGAGGCATCTGCCTCAATTATGAATGGTTGCTCCTTATCTGGATGCTGCAGAACTGAGGCAGACGTAAATGTTGTCTTCAGAGCCTCAAATGCTTCTTGTTATTCAGAAGACCAAAGAAAAGGGACATGAGGGCTGGTAAGTTCAGTCAATGGTGTGACAATGGCATAGAAACCAGGAATGAACCTACAATAAAAAAATAGCGAATCCGAGAAATGACTGTAGTGCTTTCAAGGACGTAGGAACGGGCCACTCCAGTATAGAACAGACCTTGTTGTCATTCATGGAAAGCCCCCCAGTGGTGATATGGAAACCTAAGAAATCAACAGCAGAGATATGGAACAAGCATTTCTCAGGTTTGGCGAAGAGAGAGTTACTTTTCAAACGAGACAATACCTCTCTGACATGGGTAATATGTGATTGTAAATCTGGTGAAAAGATTAGTATATCATCAAGATATACAACAAGGTAAACATCTATGATGTCATGAAAAAGGTTGTTCATGTATCTCTGAAAAGTGGCAGGGGCGTTGCATAGACCAAATGGCATTACAGTATACTTGTATAAACCGTGATGAGTGCAAAAAGCCATTTTCCATTCGTCGCCCCTTCTGACACGGACTAGATTATAAGCCCAGCGCAGGTCCAATTTAGTAAAGATAACAGCGTGGGCTAGACCATCCAATAATGGATTGATGAGGGGTATTGGATATTTGTTCTTTATAGTGATTTGGTTAAGCAGTCTGTAATCTACACAGGGGCGTAGATCACCCTTCTTCTTGGGAACGAAAAAGATGGGACTGGCTGCTGGAGACTGTGAAGGACGAATATGACCTAATTTAAGAGAGGTCTGTAAATATTCCTTTAACACAAGATCTTCTGTAGGTGATAGAGAGTAAACACGACCATTGGGTATCTCTGCCCCAGGAACTAAATCTATGGGGCAGTCATAGGGCTGATGCGGTGGGAGATGCTCAGCACACCCCTTGTCGAATACCTCAGCAAAGTCGTGGTATTCCTTGTGGATACTAGTAGTGACCACAACAATTACATGTCCTGTGGAATCAAGATCCATGAACTGTGGTTCATCAATAGACATGTGTGCAAGGGCACCTATACTTTGAAATGGTGACCTAACCCCCAGTCGAGGGGCCAGACAATAAGTTGGCAATAAAAGGATTTGAAGAACACACTGCCTCGAGCCCAGTCTATAACAGGATTGTGTGACCGGAGCCAAGGTATCCCAAGAATGAGGTCGAAATTGTGGTGTAGTAATAAGATCAAAAGATATCGTTTCTGTGTTAGTGTCAAACATGATAACGGTCAGGGGTGTAGTCTGCTGCCTAATATGTCCAGACAGTAATGAAGAGCCGTCAACGGCTTGTACGGGTTAAGGGTGTAACTTGTTCTGTAGAGGTAAGTTGAGGGTGGCAGCCAAAGAGATATCTATACAGTTGCCCGTAGCCCCAGGAGCGTGGCCTGAGCTCATGGCATGAGGAGGTCTCTGTGCTGAGCTCTGACCGAGATCCTTCTCACTGATCCTTTAACGGCACTCAAACGCACTAAATCCTGCCAGAAGCTGTCTCCAGTAGTGGGGGAAGCATTTCCATGAACCCACATAAGCAACCCGACAAAAAACGGAGCCAGGACACAACAGTGATAGCCCTTCAAACTTGAGCCCCTGCGGTGAGCAAAATGGCAGAGTCTGCGACATCCAGCCGATGGTGAGGGGGAAGGGCAGGCGCTGCTGCAGACAATGTGGACGAGCTCACCCCGTTGCTGGAGGGACCTGGGACCGCCGCAGCGGAGATAAGCGAGGCAAAGAGCTGCATCGGAGTAGAAGAATCACCGACAGAAAAAGCAGGGAGGTGCGGTGCATGGCCACTGGTGGGCCGCGGAGCAGTGGCGCTGGTATGCGGAGGAGGACGAGAACCAGCGGGACACACAACAGTCGTGCTGATTCTCAACCCGAGAGGAAGAGGACAGGCTTGTCCCACCCCGACACAGCTGATCCCAGCCCAAATTTGACTTCAAGGGGACGGCGCTGGACCTACGGCCTGACAGGAGGAAATTTGGAACTTCCGACGGCCGATAATTACGGTAGGCTGCGAAGAAACCGGCATTACCTCCTAATCTGTGCCAGGAGCGCTAATCCTGCTGCCAGTAACCCCATAAACAGTGCAGACAGGCGAGCAAGGAGACCAGGGGCCCCAACGTATATTACAGGGGCTTGCCAGCTACCGCTGGAGAACACAGCGCAATAGAGCTGGGACACAAACGCATAAGCGGGGGTGAAAGGCAATACCAGCCCCAAAAAAGACATACAAAAATAAATGGACACCCACTGCCCAAATGAGTCTACGGCAGGCAGCGCTCCGGGCCCTAACCCCCCATGCTGGGCACAAGGCGGGGAGGGCGAGACGGTTGAAGAGCTACAACCATCCGCCCTGGCAAGTGAACACGCTGTGGACACTAGGCACCCTGAAACACATAAGTGGAACACTGCTGGAAGTGGGGCCACGAGGTAGGAGGCACTTTAGCGACCTCAGAGCACATGTAAACCATGAGGCTCGCCGGCCACCCAAGGTGGTTTTCCAGGACACACACCACAATTAGGGGCACAGAACCTTAAAGATGGGAACAGCGGATTCTCCAATACGAAGGCGCAGGAAACAAGCCCAGAGTCAGCACTTTGAGGCTCGTGCAACCAAGAGGGTCGTGAACAGACAGCTCTGGAAGAGCAACACGACAAGGAGAACAAACAGCCACTCCAAAGATAACAAGTAAACTGGGCTGGGCCAGAAGCACGAGGACGCAACAAGTGGAACCCTTATTGCTAAAGAGCTGGGTGCATATACAGTCAATACCACAACTATAATTCTTTAGGCTGCACCAACCCAACAGAAGTATTAAGGCCTGAGAGATCATCTGACCCGGCCGATAACCACCTTGCGCCCTGGCTGGGTGGCCATGTCCCCATCAAAAAACAAGACCAAAGTGTCGATCATGGACTCCTTCGCCGCAATTAACCCGCGAGTCACGGCGCAAGAAGGCGCGACAGCACCCGACGAACAAACAACCCCAGATGAAGTAAACCATGAAGGACCTGTAATAGAAGCCATAGCGGCACTGCGGCCGTTTATTGACACTAAAATAGACAAAGTCAAGTCAGACATGCAGCTGATGCGCCAAGACGCACGCAACTTGGCGGAAAGAGTTACCAACACAGAAGCTGGGTGTAACGCTCACCTGATTCTCGCAGAGGCGCCGGTCTTGACTGGGCGACTACCTTATCTTCAAAGGTGATGTGTAGCACCCGGTTGGCTCTTTGGGCTGGACCTCTGTGCACTGTATGCCTGACGTGTAGAGTAAGATGTCTGCAGATAGAAAATATGGGGTTAATGAACTGGGGTTATTGGGGTGTCCCTATCTCTTTCCTCTTCTCCTCTCCTGTAGACCCCCAAAGGTTAACCCTCTCACCTTAGGTAAGTGAATGCCGAGCTCTCCATCTGCCTCGGGGCAGGGTGCTGTAACCAGTTTCTTCACTGGATAGGTAGCGCAGGCCTCTTGACTTCAGAGGACTGCTGTCCGTCGTTTACTGCACGAACGGTAAGTTTCGAGTCATTCAAATGTCTTTAAAGTCTTTAGTAATGATGTCTCTTGTTTTGCAGGGTTCCGGCGATGGCGGATGACGGGCTGAAGTGAGTTGAAGATGGAGCCCGTGTGATGAATAGAAGCGCCTGGAAGCACGTAAGTAAGCGCTTGTTGCCTGCTTCACGATGCGCTCTAACTGTCTTTTTATTTTGCAGGTACGAGTTCGGAGCGGCTGCAGGGTGCCGGAATACCCACTGGATTAGATGTGGAAAGGAGTAATGGCACGTGAGTATTAAAGTTCCCCAATGTCTTTAAACGCACCTTGTTTTGTCTTTCAGATGCGGGATGCAGCGCCGAAGGCCTCCGGAGCGTGCGAAGAGTTGGTAAGCTTTTGTCTTTCAGATGCCGGAATGCAGTATGAAGACCTCCGGAGCGCACGAAGAGTAGGTAAGCCTTTGCCTTTCAGATGCCGGAATGCAGTGTGAAGACCTCCGGAGCGCACGAAGAGTAGGTAAGCCTTTGCCTTTCAGATGCCGGAATGCTAACCTGTTCTTTCTTGTCTTTATAGGTGTTGCTGAAGACTGGATTCAGGATGGTAAGCCTTTTTCCTTAGGCCCAGAACCGGATGCAGAAGACACGATGAGCGTTCTGCTGCAGAGGGTGCAGAATAACGCAAAGCAAGATTCATCCACCGGGTGTGGTTTAAATAGCCTCCTGTAGTGCTTAGGTGTCTCCTTCCACAGCCACACCTAAGTAAGAAAAGAGTTCCTGGTAAGAAAAGAGTTCCTGCCTTCCAGAAGAGTTCCAGTGTTCTGAATCTAGGGAGTGGCTCCAGCCCTACCCAACAGGAAAAGTAGTTCCAAACAGAAGAGGATCAGAGGCTCAACTGGCAGGCAAGTAAGCAGCATGGTCTGCTGCAGGTAAGTCCACCCAAGCATTATGAGCCCGGCGCTTCCAGCGCTGGGACTGGGCATATTTATGAGCCTGGTGCCACTGGCGCCAGGACTGGGTCCAAAAGGTCCCAATTGGGACTGGTTGGCACTTGGAACCTGGGTTATGGATCTGCTTCCAAGGGAGTTGGGAAAACCCTGACCTTTTGGAAGCAGAGATCATGACAGTACCCCCCCTCAAGGCCCCTCCCAAACCGGGCTTCTCCGGGGGTTTTGGCTTGTCAGGAAATGTTCGGTGAAATCTTTTGATTAGGCGAGGAGCGTGGACATATTCAGCAGGTTCCCAGGATCTCTCTTGGGGGCCGTAGCCTTTCCAGTCAATTAGGTAGAATAGTTTAGATTTGGAGATCTTGGAGTCCAGAATGTTTTTGACTTCAAACTCGAGTTCTCCATCAACTAGGATAGATTTTGGAGATTTGGTTAGTTGGGTTTGAGGTTGCACGGGTTTTAATAGAGAGACGTGGAAGACCGAATGTATCTTCATGTGCGGGGGCAAGTCCAACTTGACCGCTACTGGGTTTACTATGGTAGTGATGGAATAGGGACCAAGGTATCTTGGGTTGAATGTGCGTGGCCCTTTTAGAGATAGATATTTGGTGGATAACCAGACTTGATCCCCTATTTGATAGTGAGGGGCTTCCTTCCGATGTTGATCTGCTCCTTTCTTGTATTGTTCTTTAGCCCTTTGAAGGTGAGAAACAGCTTCCCCAAAGGCTTGGGTGATTGTAGAATGCAGTTAGTCTACTGCTGGTGTTTCAAGATCTTGGAGGGGATCCAACTCCGAGGTTCGAGGGTGACTGCCGTACAAAAGAAAAAACGGGGTTTTCCCAGTTCCCGAATGGACAGAGTTATTGTAGGGATACTCGGCTATCCAAAGGATATCTTTCCAAGTTTTTTCAGTTTGTTGCAGCATGCAGCGTAAATACTGTTTCAGAGTTTGATTGGTCCTCTCTGTTTGTCCGTCGGTCTGAGGGTGGTGACTGGTCGATAGTCTCACATCAATTTGAGCCGACCGACAGCAACTTCGCCAAAAATGAGAAATAAATTGACTACCTCGATCCGAAATTAGAACCGAAGGAAAACCGTGCAGTCGGACGATGTTTTCGAGAAATTCTCGGGCCAGAGTTGCTGCTGTTGGCAAGCCTTTGAGCGGAATGAAATGCGCCATCTTGGAGAATAAGTCCACGATTACTAGAATCGTATTGTATCCGGAGCATGGAGGTAGATCGGTGATGAAGTCCATAGAAAGCGTATGCCAAGGGCGAGGTGGGATGTCAATAGGGCGTAAGAGGCCTGCTGGTCTTTCCTTTTGACTCTTGTTTTGGGCGCATACTCCACAGGACATTATAAAGTCTCTGATATCTTTTTTCCAGACGGCCACCAGAAGTAGCGCTTGATCTTTTCTGAGGTCTTGGCTATACCGGGATGACCTTCCATTAAAGAGTCGTGATAACAAGAGATTACTTTTTTCTGTAAATCTGTGCTGGGTAGGTATAATCGTTCTTGGAAATACAATAAGTTGTCCTTTACTACAAAGTCCTTTCCCTGCAGATGCCAATTCTGTATGTCTGCTGGAGTTACAAGTTGCCTGGCTTTATCCTTAACTTCCTCTATGGATTCTGTGGCGATTACACCCAGAATTCTTTGTTCGGGAATGATTGGTACAGGTTTAGGGTTGATCAAGTGTTCTTCCACTCCCATCCGAGAAAGGGCATCGGCTTTACCGTTCTTTGTACCAGGTCGATAGGTAATTATGAAGTCAAACTCGGCAAAGAATAATGCCCAACGGAGTTGTCTAGAGGATTGGGCTTTTGCGGTTTTCAAATATTGCAGGTTTCGGTGATCCGTAATCACAGTAACGGTGTGTCGGGCCCCCAGCAGATAATGCCGCCAAGCCTTAAAGGCAGACTTGATAGCCAGAAGTTCCTTGTCAGTAATCGTGTAATTGACTTCAGGGGGCGAGAATTTGCGGGACCAAAATGCCACGGGATGCAACTGATTGGTTACCGGGTCCTTTTGTGATAGAACTGCCCCCATGGCAAGGCTTGAAGCATCAGTTTCCACGATGTAGGGGAGTTCGGGGCGAGGGTGTTTTAAGATTGGTGCAGAGATAAATTTAGTCTTCAAATCCTGGAAAGCTTGTTCCGCCTCGGTAGACCATTCAAAACGTTTGTTTTTCTTTAACAAGGCAGTGATGGGCTGGACTATTCGAGAGAACTCGGGGATAAACCTGCGGTAAAAGTTAGCGAAGCCTAACATGCTTTGCACACCTTTTACGGAGGATGGTGATGGCCATTTGAGAACTGCATCGACCTTCTTTGAATCCATACGCACTCCGCCAGGTGATAATATGAATCCCAAGAATTCAACTTCAGTCACGTTGAAAACACATTTTTCCAACTTAGCGAAAAGTTTGTGTTGACGCAATCTTTCGAGGACCATTTTCACGTGTTTCCGATGTTCAGATTCCGATGAAGAATAAACGAGGATGTCGTCAATGTAAACAACAACACATACATCTATGAGCTCTCTGAGGACATCGTTCATAAAATATTGAAAGGCGGCCGGGGCATTGCAAAGTCCGAAGGGCATGACCTGATATTCAAATAGCCCATACTTGGTGCGGAAGGCCGTCTTCCATTCATCGCCCTCTTTTACTCGTACCAAGTGATAAGCTCCTCTAAGATCCAGCTTTGTATATATGCATGCTTTTCTGACTTGGTCCAGGAGTTCAGGGATCAAAGGTAACGGATATCTATTCTTAACGGTGATCTGGTTCAGGGAGCGATAATCGATACAAGTTCTAAGGTCTCCTTCCTTTTTTGGAACGAAGAACAAAGCTGAAGAAGCAGGGGACTTGGAAGGACGAATAAACCCATTTGCCAGGTATTGATCCAGGTATTGTCGAAGGTGAAGGTTATCAGGCTCGGTGAGAGCATAAATTCTACTACAAGGAGGAGTAGATCCAGGTATCAGGTCTATCTGGCAGTCATAAGACCTATGAGGAGGTAGAGAGTTAGCCTGATCCTTCCGGAAAACATCTTGGTATTCTAGGTATTCGGGAGGTAACTGGGGAGTCTCTGAAGAAATTGCGGCCAGTGCAACACCAGGTGGAGGGTGACAAGTAGAGACACATTCTGGAAACTGGACCGTGCTCGCCAATCGATCAGAGGATTGTGTTTCTCTAACCAAGGTATTCCTAGAATAATCTGAAACTGAGGGGCCTTGATCACATCGAACACGATCTTCTCATGGTGTCCATCTTGACTTACTAGCGTCACCTCTTGAGTGGTATGCGTTACTGGCCCGGAGGCTATCTCCATACCATCCACCGTAGTAATGACGTCCTTTACAGCCTTGGGACAAAGAGTTAGATTCATCCTCAAAACCATTTCATGATCCACATAATTGCCGATGGCACCGCTGTCGACGTAAGCTTCAATTGCATGTAATCGATCCGGATTATCAGGGCTAATGAGGACCATAGGTATCACGAAATGCGAGGTCACGGAACTGGTTTTCACGCTCGGCAAGAGGACCTCTATTCTTGTCGGGCGAGGTCGTTTCCCTGTTCAGAGTTTGTAACTTTGGTAACTGCAGCTCCTACTGCCTTCTTGGCAGGTTTCACCGGACAGTCTCGAAGAAAGTGCCCTGAGTTTCCGCAATATAGGCATAATTGCAACTGTTTCCTCCTTTCCCGCTCCCTTTGTGTTAGAGGACCTTTCAGACCCCCTATTTGCATGGGTTCCCCGGAGTCTACTCCTTTGGAAGGAGTTGGCGGTTTGGAAAATACTTGAGCATCAAACTTGGAACGATCGGCCTTCCTGTTCTGCAGCCTGTGATCTATTTGAACACGACCAAGTCTATATAATCCAAACAGTCTTGTGGGGGATTCACTACTTGGGCTAAAACGTCTTTGAGCTCTCCACGTAGACCTCTATAAAACAGCGTAATCCTTTTGTCCTCAGGCCATTGAGTTTCCACTATTAGTCTATTGAAAGATGCAATATAAGCCAAAAGGTCTTGATTACCCTGTCGCAACGAAAGAAGCTCATTGTCCAAGGCCTGCCCCTGTGAATGTCTTGCGAACAGTTTTTCCATACTAAGCTGAAAGGCTTGAAAATCATGGAGAACCGGATCATCTTGATGAACTAGAGGGATCGACCAGTCTGCCGCATTGCCACTAAGGTACGAAAGTACAAAAGCTACTTTAGCTTGATCAGTTGGAAAGGCTGCTGGCCGGCATAAGAAGTGCAACTGGCACTGATTGATAAATACTGCAAACCTCTTTGGGTCACCAGAAAATCGTTCGGGCGGAGCCAGAGGTACATTCCCAGGTAGGTTGATCTGCACTGGATTCATAGAGGATGTTGAAGAAAGATTTGCCCCTGATGCGGGTAACGGGGTCTGTCCGGCTTGTGACTGTAGCACTTGTCTAGCAAGATTGTCTGTTCTCTCCTTGGAAATAATTAGTTCCCTTCTTAGAGCATTCGTTTCCTGACGAGCTGCATGCACTTCTGCCCTTAGTTCCCCAAGTAACCGGGCTAGGGGGTCAGTATCCGAGGTTTCCATAGCGCCTGGGCGAGAGTTTTGCGTCTGGCTTTGCGTTCTGTAACGCTCACCTGATTCTCGCAGAGGCGCCGGTCTTGACTGGGCGACTACCGTATCTTCAAAGGTGATGTGTAGCACCCGGTTGGCTCTTTGTGCTGGACCTCTGTGCACTGTATGCCTGACGTGTAGAGTAAGATGTCTGCAGATAGAAAATATGGGGTTAATGAACTGGGGTTATTGGGGTGTCCCTATCTCTTTCCTCTTCTCCTCTCCTGTAGACCCCCAAAGGTTAACCCTCTCACCTTAGGTAAGTGAATGCCGAGCTCTCCATCTGCCTCGGGGCAGGGTGCTGTAACCAGTTTCTTCACTGGATAGGTAGCGCAGGCCTCTTGACTTCAGAGGACTGCTGTCCGTCGTTTACTGCACGAACGGTAAGTTTCGAGTCATTCAAATGTCTTTAAAGCCTTTAGTAATGATGTCTCTTGTTTTGCAGGGTTCCGGCGATGGCGGATGACGGGCTGAAGTGAGTTGAAGATGGAGCCCGTGTGATGAATAGAAGCGCCTGGAAGCACGTAAGTAAGCGCTTGTTGCCTGCTTCACGATGCGCTCTAACTGTCTTTTTATTTTGCAGGTACGAGTTCGGAGCGGCTGCAGGGTGCCGGAATACCCACTGGATTAGATGTGGAAAGGAGTAATGGCACGTGAGTATTAAAGTTCCCCAATGTCTTTAAACGCACCTTGTTTTGTCTTTCAGATGCGGGATGCAGCGCCGAAGGCCTCCGGAGCGTGCGAAGAGTTGGTAAGCTTTTGTCTTTCAGATGCCGGAATGCAGTATGAAGACCTCCGGAGCGCACGAAGAGTAGGTAAGCCTTTGCCTTTCAGATGCCGGAATGCAGTGTGAAGACCTCCGGAGCGCACGAAGAGTAGGTAAGCCTTTGCCTTTCAGATGCCGGAATGCTAACCTGTTCTTTCTTGTCTTTATAGGTGTTGCTGAAGACTGGATTCAGGATGGTAAGCCTTTTTCCTTAGGCCCAGGACCGGATGCAGAAGACACGATGAGCGTTCTGCTGCAGAGGGTGCAGAATAACGCAAAGCAAGATTCATCCACCGGGTGTGGTTCAAATAGCCTCCTGTAGTCCTTAGGTTTCTCCTTCCACAGCCACGGCTAAGTAAGAAAAGAGTTCCTGGTAAGAAAAGAGTTCCTGCCTTCCAGAAGAGTTCCAGTGTTCTGAATCTAGGGAGTGGCTCCAGCCCCACCCAACAGGAAAAGTAGTTCCAAACAGAAGAGGATCAGAGGCTCAACTGGCAGGCAAGTAAGCAGCATGGTCTGCTGCAGGTAAGTCCACCCAAGCATTATGAGCCCGGCGCTTCCAGCGCTGGGACTGGGCATATTTATGAGCCTGGTGCCACTGGCGCCAGGACTGGGTCCAAAAGGTCCCAATTGGGACTGGTTGGCACTCGGAACCTGGGTTATGGATCTGCTTCCAAGGGAGTTGGGAAAACCCTGACCTTTTGGAAGCAGAGATCATGACACTGGGTTACAGGAGACAACCGAGACAATGATAGACTTGAAGGCTAGGGTGCAAGAACTTGAGAAGAGAGTGACAACGATGGAAACAAGATCAGAGGAGGCCGAAAGGCGGGCCAGGCGCAACAACGTATGACTGCTAGGGATCCCGCAAGAGATGGAAGGCCAGGACCCGACTGGGTTTGTGGAGATACGGATACAGCAAGAAGTCGGTGCAGGTCGACTATCACAAGGTTTCGCAGTGGAACGGGCCCACAGATCCTTACAGAAGAAACCGCCTCCTGGATCGTATACACGCCCAATGATCGCCAAAATCCTAAACTTTCGCGACAGGGAGATCATACTACGGCACTCCAGGGAAGGCAGAGAAATAACAAGGGACAATTCAAAAATAGCCATTTACCCGGACTACACATCTGCAGTTCAACGCGCAAGAAACTCCTTCATGCCGATAAAGGCTAGACTGGGGTAGTTAAATCTAAAGTACATGTTGATGTACCCATCCAGGTTGAAGGTGATTTATAAGGGGCAAGCTGTGTTTCTTGAAACACCGGCGGCAGCCAACATGTGGCTGGAGCACAACAACTAGGCTAATGGAGAGGAAGCAGTCACTTGAATGCATTCGGGCTAATGGAAGAGCAGGCTCCTGGAAAAACTGAGCCACCTACCAAGGAGAACGGTGGGTTGGATAAACTCATCTTGACGTTTGTTGTAGCACTGCCATACATCCGAATCGGTCGGAGGCCCATTTGGCCACTTGACCAGAGCTTTGAGACCTAACCCACGAAACGTTAAGTGCAGGCCTGTTGCCAGCACAATGATGCTCGCACCAAACGACCCGGATGGGCCTAAAAAGTGCAGGGGCACCCGAGCACTACTAGAATATGGCAGAAGCTGGGCGAGTTTGTTTGGTTTGTTTTTTGTTCTTAATGTTACAATGTCTTCAAGCGAATTGCTGTCTGAGCACAGCAGGCACGGGGCAGTGGCTCGGTGTGGACACTGGGTTTGTGTTAACCATTCTTGTTGCTTTCATTGCCTTAATGTCTTCAAGATGAAAAAGGATGGAAGGGGGGGCATAAGCAACAGTTATAATTGGGGAATGAGGAGACAGGACTTGGAAGGAATGGCTCCCAGTGGAGACCATCCAGGGCACAGGAAGCGATATGGGCCGCTGATCAGGGATGGGTATACAGTAAACAATGGCAGCACAACTTAAAGTAATGACCTGGAATGTAAGAGGGATGGGCACTTATCTACGCAGGAATTGAGTTAAATCATATCTACATAGGAAAAAGGTAGATACAGCTTTACTCCAAGAAACCCATCTCACAGCAGAAGCCATGATTACCTTAAAGGAACACTAGGGGGGAAACGAACATGGAGCAACATATTCCAAATACGCAAGGGGAGTGTTCACTTGAGTCAATCCTAGGGTACCCTTTAGACTATTGGGGGTGGAAGCAGATAAAGAAGGAAGATACCTGGTACTGTGGGGAACTATTGAGCAGACAGAGATCTGTGTAGTGAATTCCTATTTTCCCAACTACGGCGTACCAGCACATCTCAACATGCTCTGCGCCAAAATAACCCAACACCCTGCAGGCCTCTTTCTTTGAGGGGGGTGATCTAGGTCCAGGTAAAAGACCTGGACCTAGATAGATCTGAACCACCACTGAAACAGGTGGAGGCAGCCCCTCAAGCACTAAATGCAAGGCTAGCTCAACTAGACTTGGTGGACGTCTGGAGGGAATACCACCCCACTGACAGGGTGTACTCATACTACTCCTCCCTGCATGGTCTGTACACAAGAATAGATTATATTTTTTATAAACCGGGCACATATGGTACAAGTAGAGTCATCACAGTACTTAGGCAGATCGATTGTGGACTACTCACCACTACTTATGCACTGGCTAATGACAGGTCCCAGACCCCAATACCACTGTGGCTTATGCCCACGTAGGCACTTACAGATTGAATCTTCAAAGGGGAACTAGGGGACAAACTGCAAGAATTCATAGAAAATAACCGAGACAGTGTAGACCATTGGAGCACAATATGGGAGGCCCTAAAGGTGGTAATGCGCGGCAAAGTTATACCAGGAGCGGGGGGTATCAGGAAAACGCTGAAGGGGGAGCTGGAGAAGCGGGAAGAGGAAATAAAGCGGATGGAGAATAACAATCTAGGGACCATGGCGGAGGAGGCAAAACCTGCTGAAGCTAGAACCAAATGCCAGGAAGCGAGGGTGCGGCTCTCTGAGTTTGATAACATGACACGCACCACAAGAACACACAGAGAGGGGGACAAACCTGGCATACTCTTATCATGGCTATGCAAAAGGGAGCCCACAGACACCTAACAACTGCGCTCAGGGATGAGGATGGGGTATTGCACAGGACACAACCATCAATAAATGACACTTTTGCAGCTTTCTACACCAAGTTGTATGCACATGATACCACAATGCCGCTTGCAGACATCCGGGATACGTTAGAAGAGATAGAACTGCCAAAATTAGGCACTGCACAGAGAGAGGCATTAGATGAAACAATTACCCCAGAGGATGTGACAGAGGCCATCAGATCATTAGCCACTTGCAAAACCCCAGGAAGCGTTGGACTCCCCCCAGAATTTTATAAGGCGTATGAGCCGACCCTGACCTCACTACTACACGAGGTGTTCACGGAGGCATATGAGGAGGGGATCCTACCAAAAAGTATGAGGGAAACTCTAATAGTCCCAATTCTCAAACCAAATAAACCGTCAGATGACTGTGATTCATATCGCCCATTGGCTATGCTCAACTATGACATTAAGATATTGACCACCATATTGGCCAAAAGGTTGATTAGAGTAATAGGGCGCCTTGTACATGAAGACCAGAACGTCTTTCTACCCGGCCGCAACACGACGGCCAATTTACGTAAGCTACAACATATTATGGCACAGACGGGGAGGACGAAGAACACTTGGCGGTGATGTCACTGGACGCCATCAAAGCGTTCAACTCCATATACTGGGAATGGCTGATAGAGGTACTGAGACAGTTTGGGTTTGGGGAAGGTTTTGCGAGATGGATTAAAGTTCTATACAAGGACCCGACAGCCAGGATCAAAACAGGCGGAACAGTGTCGTCAGCCTGGGATATAAGGAGAGGCACTAGGCAGGGTTGCCCGTTATCACCCATGCTTTACATTCTGGGGTTGGAACCAATTGCAATTTACATAAGGAAGCAGTTTTGTGATGCAGGGATACGAGTGGGCGGGAGATACCATGTGATCTCACTGTATGCCGATGATGTCCTGCTCTACCTGAGGGAGACCCAAAATAATGCCCCAACTGTGCTCGAGGTGCTAGACAACTATGCACGCTATTCTGGGATACACTTTAGTAGGCAGAAGTCTTGCATATTCCTGCTGGCGGGCCTAAGTAGTATGAAAACCGAGGATCTGCCGGAGGTGGAAATACAATGGCAACTAGACACGTTCAGGTACCTAGGGGTCAAAATTAGGCACATGCCAGAACTAATGCATGAGCACAACACTGTGGCTGTGATAAAGGGCCTGCGCAACTCAATGAAGTTCTGGTCCAAACTGCAACTCTCAATGATGGGCAGAGCATCAATTACTAAAATGATCATCCTACCGAGGTTCCTATACTATTTTCAAAATGTCTGCTACTATATTAGGTCAACATTTTTCCGCACACTTGAGGCCCTGATTAGAGAGTTCCTATGGGGGTGGTCCCGCGATAACCTATCGTTAGCCACACTGACACTACACTACAAAGAAGGGGGTATACAACTTCCAGATTTGGAAATGTATTACTTGGCGGCGGAACTTAGCCACCTGGCCAGGTAGCTGTCGGATGAGACCACACCCGAGACAGGGCTTTTACAACACTTGATAGCCCTGGCACAACTAAAAGAAATATTGTGATCCCGTTAACTTACTTGGAGAGCACCCGCATGCTGCTAGGGTTGGGAAGGAGGGTATGGAACAGAGCTAAAACTGTGCTGCAACTGAGGCAACCCTACTCGCCTGATATTCCAATCATGGCAGATCTAGGTAAGATAGAAATTGACCTCCCTGTCATGAGACACTGGGAAAAACTGTGGCTGTATACCTGGGAGACATGTACGAGGAGGGAACTTTCAGAGAATTGGAATCACTGTATGAAAAGGAGGGGCTACCAAAAGGGCAATTTTTATGGTACTAAAGAATAAGGCAAGTGGCGAAAGGAAAATGGGTTGAGTGGCCAGAGGAAATGGAGGTGACCACCCTGTTGTCAGAATTATACAGCTTGAGTGATGGATGGAAACCTGTCTCCAGGCTGTATCATCAGCTAACTGATAGGACCAACCCTCTAAGCACTGCACTCAAGACTAGTTGGGAAAAAGACCTAGGAGAAGCCATTACGGACAAAGAATGGGAGAGGGCACTGATGCACCCTAAAGAAGTGTCTAGGAACATTAGGTTCCTACTGATACAGATAAACGTCCTATACAGAACATATATGACCCCACTCCAGGTGGCAGGCTTCAATAAGCAGACAAGGCCAATATGCCCATGGTGTGGTTGAGAAGGAGCTGGCCTGATGCATATGTTTTGGGGATGTGAGAAAGTGGCAATTTTTTGGGCCAAAATAGAGAGAGCATGTAAAAAAGCTGGAGTTAATGGATACGACTGGTCCCCGATGCAATGCCTCCTGGGCACATACCCCAGGCTAAGTAAACTTAAACACGTAGTGAAGCTCATGGATACGGTATGTGTGTTGGCAAAAAGGGCAATCGCAATGGCATGGAAATCAAAGGCGGGCCCACAATTTGCTGGATGGAGCAGGGAAATGGAATGCTGGGCTGCAGCGGAAACAGAAACTTGGGGAGCAAGCCTCACTGGAGGGGAGGGAGAAATAAGTGTCACATACGAGGCATGGAAAGCGCTGATAAGAGACATGTTTCTCCCATCTGATGATATGCCACCCTGAGAACGAATGAGAAATACAATATTTTTAAAACACCATAAGAGGGAATGAGACAGAAAACCCTTAAATGCTATTACCCTAGGAGGCTAATCTAGACCCACTCCCCCACACCCAAAGGACAAACTGAAGGCATAATTGGAAGAACGAAGACAGTTAATGTTTGTTGTTGTTTAATTGTTGACATTTCAAAACAAAAAGAAGGCAATGATAATACAATGCAAATGCTATGAATCTGTTTGATTTGCATATTTGACAAATGCCAATAAAAACATTTATTTAAAAAAAAATAGTTGCCTGTAGCCCCAAAGTCTATCACCAATTGGACATTATGTTTCACCCTGTCTGAAAGACTCAAAGAGGCCTGGACTGCCATAGGTCTAGTAAGACTTGTGTACAATGTAGGGGAGGCTGTGTTTAGGCTCATTTGTGCCTCCTGTTCAATGGACGAGCCTTCTGAAAACCCATAGATTTAAGCTTGGGGCGCCTGGGGCATTCTTTTACATAGTGACCATTTAACCCACAATAGAAACAGGAGTTAGACACCCTCCTTCGTTCTCTTTCAGTAGGCGTGATCAAGCTACGTACCCCTCCAATTTGCATGGGTTCCCCCGGTGTGTCTGGAGTAGGGGTACCAAAGAACCGAGAGTATCCGGGATATTTTCCTGTCCCAAATTTACATTCTGAACGTCGGCATCCACTTGAAGAGCCAGGTCTATCAACTCAGGGTATTGGGCGGGCAAAGAAGGGACCACTGCTAATGCATCTTTCATGAAATCATTTAAACCCCTGTGGAAAACGACTGCCTTCTTGTTATCGGGCCATGCCGTCTCTACTGCCAGTTGATTGAAACGGCCGATGTAATCAACTAGGGAATTCTTACCCTGTGTTAAATCCAGAAGTTCGAGGTCTCGAATTTGGGCCTTATGCCGAGTGTCAAAAACTCTCATCATTTCTGCCACCAGAAGGTCAAAATCGTAGAGAACAGGGCTATCACCCTCTAAGAGTGGGTTGGCCCAGGCGGTGGCAATGCCTCTTAAGTGGGAAAGGGTGAAGGCTGCCTAGCTGGTAGAATCGGGGAATGCTTGAGGGCGACACAAAAAATGTAGTTTACACTGATTCAGGGAAGTCCTAAACTTCCGGGGTTCGCCTTGAAATTTCTCTGGGGCTGCCAACGGGAAAGGAGCAGGGACATAAACCGGGTTGGGGACATTGCTCGAGGGGTTTGGCGGAGGTTGGGGGTCCCCAAATTCAGGGTCTGCTGGTAGTGCATGACGCTCACTCTGGATTGCGTCCAGTCTTTGATGTATGGCATGTGATGGTCGGGGGGCCGCTGTGTCAGGAGGGCCCCTCCGGTGTATGTGGCCTGCGCGCAGCAACGCCGCGCAGGAACAGACACGGAAGCGTCTGCTCGTTCCGGCGCTCCGGCTCCAACTGCCGGGCGCCGCCTTTATTCTTAACTGCGCATGCGCCGGCTTGCAAGCCGCGCATGCGCCTTCGGTGTACTACGTACACAACATCCCTCCTTTTCCCCCTCAAACGACAAAACATTAAACATGGGGCCAACGTGGCACAAACATTATATACTTAACAGACTTTTGTTGCTCAGGTCGCTGAGTCCATGATAAAGTCTTGGAACCTTTGTGGAGGGCGGCGCCCCTCTCTGCGGGGGTACCTGGGCGGTCCCATTTCGACATTCTCTGGTTCCGCAGGGTCTCCGGGCGTGTCAACGTCCTCCGGTGGCGCATCTGCCGCTTGCCTTTGGCCAGGGTCCGGTTCCTCTCCAGAGGTTGCTGGTCCTATGCGTTTGAAGAAGGACGCGTTTCTGGTCACGGTCCCACGCGCGTTCGCCGCTGTGACCATGGATCCCTTGACGTGGGTGACACCCATCGGGTGTGTCTCATATGTCATTGAGAGTTTCCCCTCTGGCTTCCTGTTTCGGACCAGGACGGTGTCTCCTACCGCTATCTCTTTTTCCGGCAGCCTCCGCCTCATTGTCTCCTTTTCGTTCCTCGCTGCCCTGTCCGCTGCCACTTGTGTGTCATCAATCACCCCCGGACGTCGCTCACCTGCTTCCGGTATCAGCCCTCTTGGTATGCGCTTGAATAGGGCTTCGGCGGGCGCGATTCCGGTGGACTGATGTGGGGTGGACCTGTACTCACGGAGGAATTCGATCAGATTATGGCGCAGGTCTTCCCCTCCATTGACGGAGATGCGAAAAATTTTATTAAGTGTCCGCATGAACCGTTCAACCTCTCCATTGGCTCTTGGCCACAGTGGGGTCACTTTACGGTGTTTGATGCCACGTTCAGCGCAGTATCTGGCAAAACGCTGCCCTTGGAAAGGAGCGCCGTTGTCAGAGCAGATCTCGAGCGGGAAGCCGTGGGTGGCGAAAATTTTGTCCATGGCCAGGATGGTGTGATCGCTGGCGGTGGATTCTACGAGCTCCACCTCGGGGTACCTTGACCACTGGTCTGTCACCACTATGAAGTGTAGGCCTCTGCCGGTCGAACCGAAGTCTGCGTGGACGGTACCCCACGGCACGTCGCTCCGTGGCATGGCTTGGATGGGTGGGCTCTTTTCTGCCGGACTCGCAGCTTGGCAAGGTATGCATGCCTTTACGAACTCGGTCACTCGGTGTTCTAGGTCGGGGAACCAGACTTTCAGCCTCAGGCGCGCCTTCATCTTGGCCATGCCTTGATGGCCCGTGTGGGCTAGCTGGAGGACTCTTGTGACCAGGGATCTGGGGATCACGATCTGGTCTCCCCGCAGTAGTAGGCCGTCCGTGGACACTGAGAGCTCGTGTCGAGCCTTCCACAACAGTTGCAGGTCTCTCTGCGTCTCTGGGTGTCTTCTGGCGTTGTTCAGGAGGACGTCACGCCATTCCCCTGTCGCAACCGCCCTTTTCACTCGCAGGAATGCCTCGTCAGAATTTGAGTCATCCGCAATGTTCTCCCTCGACAGGGCCACAGGCAGGGCTGATTCGACGACGAGATGCACAGCGTCCCCCGCGTCGGACAACTCGACTGGATTCTGGGCGTCCCTCGTGCCGGGGTGGCGGGACAGGTAGTCTGCGGGGTTGTGGGTGCCTGGGCGGTACACCAGCTTGACGCTGTATTCGATGAGCGATAGCATCCACCTTTCGATCCGGGGAGGTGGCTTTGAAGAGGTGCCTGACAGAATGGGAATCAGGGGTTTATGGTCGGTGACCACGACGACGGGTTTGCCGAGGATGTATATCCTGAAGTGTTTGCATCCCCATAGGATGGCAAGGGCCTCTCTCTCGATTTGCGAGTAGCGCCTTTCCGTGTCCGTGAGGGCCTTGCTAGCGTAGGCAATGGGTCTCATTGCTCCCAGTTCGTCGGCCTGCATGAGGACTGCCCCTAGTCCTACGGGGCTGGCGTCAACGACGATCTCTGATTCCCGGCTGGGGTGGAAGTAGGCCATCGTCTCCTGCTCTGACAGGGCCTCTTTGATGGCGTTGAATGATCTTTGTTCTGCCGCTGTCCATTGCCACGGTACGTCATTCCTGGTGAGTGCTCTCAATGGTTCTGATAGGGAGGCCAAGTCTTTGATGAATCTGCCACAGTAATTGACCATCCCCAGGAAGCTCCGAACTTCTGCAGGGGATGTGGGCGGAGGCGCATCTCTTATGTCTTTTACTTTGCCGGGATCAGGTGAAATGCCGTTCGCATGGAAGGTGAACCCAAAGAATTCCAGCCGATCTTTCAGGAATTTGCATTTTTCTTGGTGAAGTGTAAGACCCACCGCCTGGAGTCTCTCAAACGTGCGTTCTAGTCTTTTAAGGTGTTCGCTCTCTGACCTGGCGAAGACCAGAATGTCGTCGGACATGTTAATGACACCCCTCAAGCCGGACAACGCTCCTCTTATTGCGTTCTGGAAGACCTCAGCCGCGGATGAGATCCCGAAGTTGAGTCTCTTGTATTGGTACAACCCTTCGTGCGTCGTGAACGTGGTGATGTACCTCGACTCGGGGTGCAGTTCCAGTTGATGGTAGCCTGATCTGAGGTCTAGTTTGGAGAAGACTTTGGCGCCTTGGAGTTCACCGACGATGTCGTCCAGGGTGGGCGTGAGGTGGCGTTCTCTTTTGATGGCCGCATTAGGTAGCCTCATGTCCACGCAGATGCGCACAGCCCCTGGTTGCTTCGGCTTCGGGGCCACTACGATGGGTGAAACCCACGGGGTGGGCCCTTCTACCCGTTCGATGATGTCTCGGTCCATTAGCTGCTGCAATTCCGCCTCTACTTGTGCTCTCAGGTGAAACGGAATTCGGCGGTGTTTGAGGGCCGTCGGCCTTACGGACTTGTCGATGTGCAATCGAATGGGGTCAGCGTTCAGTTTGCCGATGCCCTTGAAGAGGCTCGCGAACTTGTGTAACATGCCTTTTAGATCTGCATGGTATACCCCAAATGTGAAATGCACGATGTCAAGCGCTTCTGACGCAGCGCAGCTCAGCAGCGAATGGGGGCTGACGTCGGTGACGAAGAATCTTGCCTTGATGGAGTTCTGTCCATGCGATACTGGGGCGATAAATGCACCTTGGATGGGTAAGGGGGTGTCGCCACCGAATGCATATATCCTCGCTGTCGACGTCGACAGTTCTGGTGGGCCTGGCAGGGCTACGTAGTGTTTGGTGGCTAGCACGCAGACTGAGGCCCCGGTGTCAATGAGGATGGGGGTGGGAATGCCCTTGATGTCGACGGTGCACTTGGGCTGGCGTTTCGTGCTGGGACATCTCGCGATGCTGGAGATGAAGAAGACTTCTTCCTCTTCCTCCTCTTCTTCTTCTGCGAGATCCAGGTCTTGCAGGCCTTGGTCAATGGAGGAGATGCCTCTCACTCTGCGGGAACTGCTTCGCTCCGCTCTCTCTGGTCCTCTCGTTGTTGTGACAGGGGCCGCTGCACGGCACGTCCTGGCAAAGTGGCCTGGTACGCCGCATCGGGCGCATGTTCTTGACCTGGCCGGGCAGTCACCGCTGTGGGGGAGGTCATACCCACAGTTCGAGCACGATGGGGCGGTGCTTGGAGCGGACGCGGTGTCAGGCTTTCTCGGCGCCCATCTTGGCCTATTCGCAGACGACCGCCCTACTGCAAACGCGTCTTCGTTGTGTCCTGGTCGCGAGGCAGCGTCCATTTTCGCGCCTCTGGCCTCTGCTAGTTCGTGTGCTCTGCCCAGGTCTAGAATCTGCTGGAGGGTTAGGCCAGGCTCCCTCAACACCTGCCTCCGGAGTTTACCGGAGCTGCACCCCTGCAGCAGTTGGTTGCGGACCATCTCCTCTTCGTCGGCCCATCTGCAAGAGGACGCCAGGTGTCTCAGGCGGGCGCAGAATTTGTCTAGGGGTTCATCGTCTAACTGTTTCTCAGCGCCCATGACGAATCTATCAAAATCCACATTGGCCATGGGTAAGAAGTGGTCTTTGAGTGCCTGCTTGACGGCGTCATAATTGACCACGGGGATGGTCAGGGAGTCATAGATCTTGTGGACTTCTGCGCCTGCTGAATAGATCATGGTCGCAATCTTTTCATCATCGTCGTCAACCCCTGCTGCCCTGAAGAACATGTCCAGTCTTTTGACCCACGGTTCTCAAGACCGTTATGGCTTGCACTAAAGCAGCCACGGGATCCCCTGCGGTGGCATCCATAGTCCAGTGGAGGGTGGCTTCTCAGTCTGTCACGACTCCACATAGACTAAAAATACCTCTGTCTCTAAGCACCAGTCAGAGAGATATTGTATACTCGCTGATTAGTTATTATGGCCACAGGTGACCGGAACAGGAAGCACCAGAATTCCATGTGGCTGCAAGGGAAAGGCAGGTGATGTTATGAATATGCAGTGGCAAAACTCAGTGTACAAGCAAGGAATATAGATATTATGTTACAGCACCTAACCGTGGGTTGACTAGTACATGTATACCTGAGGGTGATGTATTGTTAGATATCCCTGTTACTTGGTGCTGGCCTGTCCCCCTTAGAATGGTGTAGCAGTGTGTGGAAGGACACAAGTTTGGCAGGAGTCTGAAGGCACTGCAAGCGGAGTCACCCGTAGGCAAAATCCTATACTTTGATGTTTGGTAGTACAGGATTGGCCTTGAATCCTCCCTTGAAGCACATAATCACTCAGAACATGAAGCGGACACTATGAGCAGGTGTTTGTAGCTGGGAGAGCAAGATAACCAAATGGGAAGGCAGAAGAAGTCCGTTATGGAAGTGCCGAGATCCGTGTCTGTGTGAGCAAGACAGCGAGGCGTAGAAGTCCAGCAAGGGTAATCCAAAAGAAGTTCAAAGTCCATAAGCAAAGTTCCTGATAAATCCGTGAATCAAACAAGAAGAAATGCCACTCGCCGCAAACAACAACAGCTGAGAAGCATTGAATGCGGGGCGAGGGCGTTATTTATACTGTTGCCATGGAACCACGTTGACGCGGATGCGTCAGTGCTGGGGCACTATGCGAGCAGAGCCGCGTCATGGAGGAGCGCTCTCTGATTCTCCAAGGTAAACGCCAAAGTGGACCCAGTCGCCATGACAACCGATTGTGAACGGATCGCGGAGCGCACAAGTCCTGGTGTGCCTGTTGTCACGATCTGAGGTCCACGTGGATTAGTATACCTCTGTCCCCAAGCACCAGTCAGAGAGGAGCAAAAACAACTCGCTGACCGGTTATTGGGGACACAGGTGGGAGAAACAGGAAACACCGGGTCCCAGGTGGCTGCAAGAAAAAGACCAGGTTAGCTTAATGGTTACAAGGTATACAAGTATTAACAGATAGACAGTGAAGGCACCTACCCTTGGGATGACCGATGAACGCTTTGCACCTAACTGTTTCCCCCTGAAGGTCAGGTGGGCTGGTGAAGAGGAAAGGGAGGGAACCACCACGTAATGGGTCCAAGGAGTCTGGAAGTAAAGGCTTAAATCCAGAGGGAAGATAAACTTGTTTCAAAGGGATAGGAAGAGACAATCCTTGAGGGAAGTTCCAAAGGTCTGAGCAGTGCAGGTAGGAAGTTCACCAAAATAAACAAGTCTAAGGGAGAAAATCCAAAAGCAATCCAAGAAGCAGTCCAAAATCCAGGCAGAATGAGCAGGCAGTCCTAATTTGATCCAAGCGCCAAAACCAAGAGCAATCCAAAAGAGTAACGAGGTCCAGAATCCAAAAGGGTCAAAAACTATGAAGCAAAGGGTACAGGAGTAGCTACACGCTGTCAACACAGCTGAGAAGCAATGAATTAAAGGGCTAAACCCTTTTTATTGCATGCTTCCGGGTCTGGTGACCAATTGCAGGCGACTTCCACGTCACGTGACCGCTCCTTCCTGGTCATGAGACCGCTCTGGGCGCCCCATTGCCTGCAACGTACGGGTCACATGACCGCTTACGGGTCACGTGACCTTCCTTCATGGCATGGCGCAGCCAGCAGGGGAACGGAACCCTCTCCTCGCCTGCAAGCGCCAAGGCAAGCCCAAACAGAAGCGTGGGAACCAGCTCCAGGCATGTCCTTGAATATGGCGTCCACCCGGAGGACGGATGAATGCAGCAGTGGGAGGAACCCGCGAGCCGCTCCGCCGCTTGCATGCTGTGGAAGGAGATAAGTGTGGAGAGGGCATGACAGAGCCCCCCGCCAAGGGCACACGTCCCCGTGGGCTATGAGGGTTGTTTTTATGGAAACGGAAACCAGCAACGGGGCATGAACCTGATCTGCGGGCTCCCAGGACCTTTCCTCCGGGCCATAACCCAACCAGTCCACCAGATAGTAGAGACGACCCTTAGAGATTCGAGACCCAAGAATGTCATTGACCTCGTATTCTTCGGAGGCCCCTTTTATCACGGGTGAAGGAAGTAGAATGATGCGCATGGAAGCTGGACATGGTTTGAGGAGAGATGTGTGGAAGACAGGGTGTATGCGCCAGGTGGCAGGCAAGGAAACTCGATAGGCTATGGGGTTGATGATTTTAGTGATCCTGTATGGCCCGACTAAACGTGGTAAGAGTTTACGGCAGCCTGGTATTGGGAGATGCCTAGTGGAGAGCCATACCCTATCCCCGACTGCATAAGCGGGAGCCACTGTACGTTTTTCATCGGCAGCCCGACACATTGAGAACTGCGATTCCCAGAGATGTAGTAGGGTCTGATTTTGGATGTCCCTTAGGTTCTGTACACATGAGGAGACAGATGGAGATAGTGTGGGTGTTAATACCGGGATGGGGAGGATGCAAGGGTGTTGACTATGCAATGAATAGAAAGGTGAGCAGCCTATGGATGAATGGGGTGCGTTATTGTAAGCAAATTCGGCTAAGTGCAGGACCTTATACCAGGATTGCTGATGTTGTAAAGAAAGACAGCGGAGGTACTGTTCCATGGTTTAGTTGACACGTTCGGTCTGCCCATCCGTCTCTGGGTGGTAGGAGGACGAGAAGCGCGTGTCTATACCTAATAGTTTTGTAAGGGACTGCCAAAACTGTGAGGTGAACTGGGAACCCCGATCAGATACCACGATGGAAGGTAGTCCAAAGAGACAAAATATGTGACGGAAGAAACAGATCAGCTAGGGCAGGAGCTGTGGGTATGCCGGTGCAGGGAACAAAATGGGCCATTTTCGTGAAAGAATCGACCACCACCCAAACAGTATCAAACCCCTTTACTTTGGGTAAGTCAGTGACGAAATCCATAGTGACAGTATGCCACGGCTTTAATGGGAGAGGTAAAGGTTGTAATAGCCCCAGAGGACGGCCCTTTCTGTTCTTACACTGGGCACACACAGAACAAGAGGCCACGTATGACATTGTATCCCTGTACATGGAGGGCTACCAGCACCAACGCTGGAGCAAGGCCAGTGTTTGTTTTTGGCCGGGATGACCATTTATGACTGCATCATGGGACCACTCTAATGCTATTGACCGTGTGTCTGGTGTGGGCAAGTAAAGTCTCCGCTGTATATATGGTAGGCCTTCATGCATTTCTACCTCCCACTCTCGCATTTGTTCTGGGTGTAAGACAGCCCATTGTCGTATTAGGGTCAATAAATCCGCTGAAGGCGTGCATAGACAAATGACATGTTTCCTCTCTAGCAAGGTCTCTGGAAAAACTGGAAGGGAAGTTCCCCCAGGGATATGGAAAGGGTGTCGACTTTGCCATGTGCTACGCCCGGTCGGTGTTTGATAACAAAGTCATATGCTGAGAAAAACAAATGCCAGTGGACTTGTCGGATGTTGGTATACTTAAATGTGGCCAAGTCCTGAAGGTTGCAGTGATTGGTGTAGACAGTAACTTGATGTTCGGCCCCAAGTAGGTGATGACGCCACACCTGGAAGGCATCTTTGACTGAGAGGAGTTCTTTCTCTGTGACCATGTAGTGGGTTTCATCTGGTGTAAATGTTCGGGAATGGAAGGCGACTCGGTTCAATAGGCCCGTGGATGGACAAGATTGAGACAAAACAGCTCCTAAAGCATACGAGGAGGCATCGGCTTCAAGGAAGGTCTGGGTTGGGGTGCTGCAAGATAGGGGCAGTGATGAATGCTGACTTAAGGGCCGAAAATGCGTTCTGCTGCAAGGGAGTCCAAACAAACGGGGTACGAGGACTTGTGAGTTGGGTTAACAGGGCAGCAAGGGCTGAAAACCCTGCAATGAAATGCCTGTAAAAATTGGCAAAGCCGAGGAAGGACTGTACTTCTTTGATGTTTTGTGGAACAGGCCAGTTAGTGACTGCACGGACCTTGGTAGAGTTCATAGCTGGACCTCCGGGGGTAATATGGAAACCCAGGAAGTCTACTCCTTTGGAATGGAACAAGCATTTTTCGGGTTTGGTGTAAAGAGAGTGGGTGTGCAAATGGCTCAACACCTCCCGTACGTGTGTGACGTGTTCTTGTCGTGATTGGGAAAACACCAAGATGTCGTCCAAGTATACCACCACGTAAATGTCGATGATATCATGAAAGATTTTGTTCATAAACCTTTGAAAGGTGGCGGGCGCATTACAGAGCCCAAAGGGCATCACGGTATACTCGAAGAGACTGTATTTTGTACAAAAAGCCATCTTCCACTCGTCCCCTCTTCGGACGCGTATAAGGTTGTACGCCCCTCGTAGGTCGAGGTTGATGAAGACTGAAGCATGTGTGAGACGGTCCAGCAAGGGAGTGATAAGTGGAATAGGGTACCGGTTCTTGATTGTGATGCTGTTGAGGCAACGGTAATCAATATAGGGTTGAAAATCACCTTCCCTTTTGGGTACGAAGAAGATAGGACTGGCTGCGGGGGACTGGGAAGGTCTGATGTGACCTATTTGCATTGAATGGTGCATGTATTCCTTTAGGATCAAATCTTCAGACGGGGAGAGGGAGTTGATGCGTCCGCAAGGTACGAGAGCCCCTGATTCCAAATCTATGGGGCAGTCGTATGGACGGTGCGGAGGCAAGTGTTCAGAGGACTTTTTGTCGAACACTTCAAAAAAGACATGGTGTTCTAAGGGTATTTGGGCCAAAACAAGGCAGACCACATGCCCTGGTATATCAACCTCCATTTGCTGAGGTTCATGTATGGACAACCGAGCTAGTGCTCCAAGGGCTTGTGCCGGGGTAGTTACCTGTTCTGGGGATACCAGACAATGTTCTTGACAGAACAGGGACTCAAAGGCGATTGAACCCAAGGACTAGTTGATGATGGGATTATGTGTGCGTAGCCAGGGAATGCCAAGAATGATACCGTATTGAGGGGTAGTAATCAGATCAAAGGTAAGGATTTCCTGGTGTGTGTCCTGTACTACAAGAGTTACTGGAGCTGTCTGTTGTCTGATAGGACCTGAAATCGGTGGGGAACTGTCTACCGCTTGTACAGGTTCTGGGTGTTTCTTATTCTGAAGCGGTAGGTTTAAGGAGGCAGCCAATGTACTGTCAACATAGTTGCCCGTCGCTCCGGAATCTATGACCAAGTGTACCTGATGTTTGATCTTGTCAGCAGAAAACAAAAGAGCCGGAAGGAACAATGGCCGGGTTGGATCGGACAATGAAGGGGGGACGTATGAGAGTACTGGCAGGCTCGTCCGTGCCCCCTGAACTAGGGATGAGCCTTCGAAAAACCCGTTGATCTTTGTTTGGGTCTCTGGGGGCATTCCTTGACGAAATGACCACTTATTCCGCAGTAAAAACAAGCGCTGACCTGTCTGCGTCGTTCTCTCTCAGTGGGTGAAATGGGACTGCGAAGACCCCCAATTTGCATGGATTTGCTAGCTTGTTCTGTGGTTGAAGACCCCAAAGTGAACACAGGGCTTGCTCTTCTGGATTGTGTTTTTCGCTCGTTATGCCTGGCATCGACCTGGAGTGCCAGGTCCAACAATTCAGGATATTGGGTATGTAATGTGGGTACCACGGAAAGGGCATCCTTCATACGTTTGCTAAGCCCCTTATAGAACACAACAGCTTTTTTATCTTCGCGCCAGACGGTTTCGACAGACAATTGGTTAAACCGTGTTATGTATTCTATCAACGTGTTCTTCCCTTGGGACAGGTCTAAGTCCTGAGTTTGTGCTTTGTGGCGTGTGTCAAATAAACTGGTCATCTCTGCCACTAACCTGTCGAAGTCATACAAAACGGGCCTATCATTTTCCAACAATGGGTTAGCCCATGTAGCGGCAATGCCACTTAGATGGGATAGGGTGAAGGCAGCCTTAGTGGTGGAATCAGGGAATGCCTGTGGCCGATATAAGAAGTGTAGTTTACATTGGTTCAGGAAAGTGCGGAATTTACGTGGGTCGCCCTGGAAAATTTCGGGAGCAGCCAATGGGAAAGGAGTGGGGACATAGACTGGGGCTGGTGCCACCGCCTCAGCAGGGGGTTCTGGTTGTGAGGGTGCATCCCCAAACTCCTCATCTGGAGGTAAAGCGTGTCTTTCACTTTGTATGGCATCTAATCGCTGATGAATGGCCGTAGTGGCGGCCGTCATATCAGCCCTTAAGACCGTGGTTGCTTGTACAAGGGCAGCCACCGGGTCCCCGGCGGAGGTATCCAAAATCCAGTGGTGGGCGGCTTCTCAGTCTGTCACGATCTGAGGTCCACGTGGATTAGTATACCTCTGTCCCCAAGCACCAGTCAGAGAGGAGCAAAAACAACTCGCTGACCGGTTATTGGGGCCACAGGTGGGAGAAACAGGAAACACCGGGTCTCAGGTGGCTGCAAGAAAAAGACCAGGTTAGCTTAATGGTTACAAGGTATACAATTATTAACAGATAGACAGTGAAGGCACCTACCCTTGGGATGACCGATGAATGCTTTGCACCTAACTGCTTCCCCCTGAAGGTCAGGTGGGCTGGTGCAGAGGAAAGGGAGGGAACCACCACGTAATAGGTCCAAGAGGTCTGGAACTAAAGGCTTAAATCCAGAGGGAAGGTAAACTTGTTTCAAAGGGATAGGAAGAGACAATCCTTGAGGGCAGTCCAAAGGTCTGAGCAGTGCAGGTAGGAAGTTCACCAAAAAACCAAGTCCAAGGGGCCAAATCCAAAAGCAATCCAAGAAGCAGTCCAAAATCCAGGCAGAATGAGCAGGCAGTCCTAATTTGATCCACCTACCAAAACCAAGAGCAATCCAAAAGAGTAACGAGGTCCAGAATCCAAAAGGGTTAAAAACTATGAAGCAAAGGGCATAGGAGTAGCTACACGCCGTCAACACAGCTGAGAAGCAATGAATGAAAGGGCTAACCCCTTTTTATTGCGTGCTTCCGGGTCTGGTGACCAATTGCAGGCGACTTCCTGGTCACGTGACCGTTCCTTCCTGCTCACGTGACCGCTCTGGGTGCCCCATTGCCTGCAACTTCCTGGTCACATGACCGCTTACGGGTCACGTGACTTTCCTTCGTGGCATGGCACGGCCAGCAGGGGAAGGGAACCCTCTCCGCGCCTACAAGCGCCAAGGCAAGCCCAAACAGAAGCGTGGGAACCGGTGCCAGGGATGTCCTTGATTATGGCATCCACCCAGAGGCCGGAGGCCGAATGAACGCAGCAGCGGGAGGAATTCATGAGCCACTCCGCCGCCTGCACGCTGTGGAAGGAGGTAAGTGTGGAGAGGACATGACACCTGTCCACCAACATGTTTGTCCTTGTCGGTGTGCCGGAGCTTAAAGTGAGGATTGGGTGAGTGTGTATGGACGTTTTCCTGATCTCGGTGTGCTGTGTGAATATGACTGAGGCCAGTAGGCTGAGAATGCGTGACAAGGCTGTATATATTTATCATTCTAGAGTGTGTTATTTTATGTGTATATAATGTGACCCTTATTTATATAAAGAACTATGTTATCAATAACATAGTGTCTGGACATTCCTTTGTGGGGGCTTGGGGACTAAACTGTACTTAAGAACTAGCCCGCATCACCTCCTGAGAGCTTAAGCCTTGATTGCTCGTCCATAGCTACCTTATAGAGAATCTTGGCTGGGGTGCTCTGTGCTTCTACTCTGCCATATAGAGGGCAGGAGTACAGAAACTCCCCCTCCAGCCTTTGCACTGGTGGCAATGGTGGGATGCTTATGGTTTAAAGAATCAGTGTGTAACCTTGCCACTTACATAATATCCACACTTTATTAAACTGAGGTTTGGTTGTGTTCTAGATAACTACATTGCAAGCAATGGACTCTATTGCAAATGGTAAATTGACTACGATGAGCTTAGAGGCTCTCCGGAGTGCTTGTGAAGCCAGGGAGTTAGACTTTAAAGATAGGTCTAGGGCTGAGCTGATAGCTGCCCTGGTGGACTACCAGACTGATTGTGAAATCTTGCTGAATGGGGGGATGCAACTAATGAGGACTCTGCCCCTGGGGTTGCTACTGAATCTGTTTATGGGAATGCCACCACCCTCTGCTGCCTCTGTTCCGAAACCCAGCAATGTTTCTTCAGGGAATGCCTTGGAACTTGAATTATTGAGGATGAAATTGGGCTTTGAATATAAAAAGTTGGATACCGAAGCTGAACTTAAGAAGGAGGAGTTCGCACAGCAAGTGATACTAAAAAACAGGGATCTTAAACTCAAACACAAGGACTTTGAACTTAAAAACAAGGACACTTAATGTCAGAAAATCCAGCTAGAGAAACCTAGAGTGGAGACTTCAGCCAAACCAGGTGACACTGTCAGGTCCCCTGCCACCAAGTTCATGAAAGATGTGGTTGGTGTGTATGTGGGGGGTTCTGATATCCTCCAATGGATTGAAGGGTTTGAAGTGGCTTGTGTTTGTTAAGCAGAGTGCCTCAGACTGGTTATGACTGTATTCTGAAACTGAGTGTGGAAGAGAGGGGTCAGTATGAGTGCATGAAATCTGCCTTGAAAGTTTCAGGGAATATAAGAAAAGAGAGAATGGCCCTCATTACGACCCTTGCGGAAAGCGACTGACCGGAGCGCCACAGCGTAAATAGCGTTTCCGCCATTGTACGAAGGAGCAAAGTGCGGCCCATTCCGACCCATCGGGCACGAGCACCACGCCACGGCGGAAGTGCAAAGTCCGCGATGGCGGAAATGACCCCAAAACGGCCCACACCGCCGCCGTACGGCGCCCTAGGTGCAATACCGCCACCCCACTTAGCGGTCACCGCAGTGTGCGCCTACCGGAAAGTACGGTGCCCGGAAATATACGGAAACGGAAGTTAAAACATGGGCCCGGAACGGGAAACATCCCGGCGTACACCTATAAAAACACCAAAACCACACAACCACTAAAATCACTACCCTGAAACACACCCCAACCCGTCAACCACCCTAGCGAAACCACGAAAAATGGGAAAAGTAGCGAAGAAAGCGTGCGACCGCAAGCGGCAGGTCCACTTCTCCCGTGAGGAACTCACCGTGCTAACAGAGACCCTCCAGGAGAATGCAGCCGTCGTCTTCTCCACGCAAATGACCAGGACGGCACTTGCAAACAAGAAGGCCATATGGGCTCTGGTGGCACAGCGGGTAAGTGCGGTGGGGACCGCACCCCGCACCCCACAGCAATGCCGCAAGCGATGGGACGACCTGCGGATACGCGTCCGCAGCATACTCTCTGCCAACCGCAACATTGCCACAGCCACCGGGGGAGGTCCTGAATCACCCATCAAGTTGACCCCCTGGGAAGAAATCTGTGCCTCCACCATCGGAATGGAGAGCATAGAGGGAGTCGGAGGGATGGAGAAAGGAGTGCAGACATCCGAAGATTCAGGTAGGAGGGCCAGATAAAACAATGCCAAATCCACAAAGTCCAACCATGTGAAGTACCATGCGTCCACATAGTGCAACAGAAACACATGTCCAGGAGAACGTCCACACACATCGGCCTGAAAGCGCACCTCAAAACCCACAATAAATACATAAATAATTAAAAACCCCTAATACACGCACTACACGTGCAGCAGGCACACCCTAACTGCAGGCTGCCAAACAACTGCACCCTCACTCCACACACAAATCAAAGCACCTCCAAGACCCCGACCCAAATCACCCTCAGGTACCACCCCAATGCATGTGATACAATGCCATTCCAATTCCCACTGACCCATCAATAACCCTCTCCCTCCATTACTCCACCACAGGGTCCGATCCAAACGACGAGCTACAGGACACCCCTACCAGCACACCTGCAAAGAGGGCCAAGACCAACGGCCAGAGACCCTCCACCTCAGCTGCACGCATCAAGACACGGCAGCAGCACAAATCAGGTGGCAGCACAGAGGAGGGAACATCAACAGGCACCCCAGCAGCCAGCATGGGCACAACACCACCACCACAGGTCCCCCCAATGGATGCCACAGAAGGCACTGCCTCTGGTGGCAGCAGCACCATAGGTGACACCCCATTGATGGCAGCATGCTCGGACACAGAAGACGGGGATGTCGAGGTCAGATCCATCCATGACCTGTCCCAATCCCCCTGTCTGTCCCCTCCCGTACAACATGAGGATACCACGCAGGTGCAGCCACAAGACGACGACTGGCCATCCCCCACAAGCCCTGTGGCAAGGCAACATGAGGACAACAGCCCCTCTGTGACACCACCGCAAATGGCCATGGCCCAGCAGAGGCAACAGTCCCTCGACAAGTTAATCGTCCAACAGCAGCAAATGGCCACACTCCTCAAGGGCCATGCCGATGAATGTGGGGGCACCAAGGCAGACATAGAAACATCAACAGAGACACTTAGGGCAGAAATGGAGAGAGGTACAGAGACGCTAAGGGCACAAATTGAGAGTAGCACCGAGAGCCTGAGAGTCCAAATGGAGAGTAGCACCGATAGCCTGAGGGGGGAACTGCATGCGACGTCCAAAGACGTATGTGCCGAACTTGCCGCAGTGCGCCGTGTGCTCACTGAGCTCTCGCAAACCCTTAGGGACATGAATGGACGTGAGCAGGCAGACACATCATCCGTTGCAAGTTCCGTCCAGGGCAGCCCCCAACGTAGATCTGGAAGGAACCTGCGCTCCACAGGCAGGGGTGCCCCTGACACCCGCAGAGGGGGCATGCAATAGCGACTGCCCACTGACAATGAGCATCTTTGGACACTGGTGTTCGGGTGGGAGGTAGGAGGGTGGAGGGGGTGTGTTGGGCTCACTTGGGTGGCGGGTCGATAGGGTGTTCAACATGATATCACATATGCCATAAAAAGTGCACGATCAACCAATGAGAAGTGTGGACATTGATCTTTGTGTACTAGGCCATCATAGGCGTACAGTCCATATTGTGCATGTCCCAGACACACGCAGTGCCACGAGTCCCGTGTCCATGCATCAGCCACCAGGCGTGAGTGCTAGAAGCATACATCAATGAGATGCTGACGAATGTCACGGCCCTCCGGTGCCTCGCAGACTCCATGAGGTGCTGCCACATCCCCACCCTCATCATGACCATCATCAGGTGCTAGCAGTTCTGCGTCAGGGGGCATGGGCACATTTCTACGTACGCACATGTTGTGGAGCATGACACATGCCATGACCATCTTTGCAACCTTCTCATGGCGGTACAGGAGTGCCCCGCCAGACCTGCTGAGGCAGCGGAAACGAGTCTTCAGTAGGCCGAATGCCTGTTCTATGACTACACGGGTACGTGAGTGGGCATGGTTGTAGTCCTCCTCATGCTGGTCCCGTGGGTTCCGGACTGGTGTGAGGAGCCATCTCTTCAGTGGATATCCAGCATCACCTGTATGTGGACGAGAAACGTATGATGTGGAATGCCATTGATACGTACGCACACCCCCCCCCCCCTTCCTGGCAGGTCATTGACAATTCACATACCCCACATCATCATGCATGTAATGAGACTCACCGAGTAGCCAGGATCTGTTCCCTGCGTGTCGTTCCATGTAGCGTGGTATTGTAGAGTTCCTCAAGACCATCGAATCATGGGTTGATCCAGGGAATCGGGCACAACAATGTGTAATGATCCTGTTGGAGTCACACACCATCTGTACATTCAGGGAATGAAATTGTTTTCGGTTGCGGTACTGGGCCTCCATGGCATGTGGGACGACCAATTCAACATGGGTGCAGTCGATGGCACCAATGCAACCCGGTATGCCGGCAAGTGCATGGAATCCCACTTTTGTGTTGGTAATTTCCTGCTCCGAGCGTGGTAGAGAGATGTAGTCGTCTGCGTGCTGCAGGAGGGCATCGAGCACTTGCAATAGTGTCCGTGAGAACAGTGGCTGAGAAATGCCATGCAACTGTCCGACTGTGTGCTGGTAGGTGCCTGTGGCCAGGAAGTGGAGTACAGACACCACCTTCAGTAGGGGTGGGATGGCGGTTGGGCTATCTATCATGCTGACAAGGTCAGCCTGTGTCATGTCCACAATGGCGGCTATGGTGTCCCGGTCCAGACGGTAGAGGGTGTGGATCTGCTCATCAGTGAGGTTGAACGGATGTGCTCGGAGGCGTTGAATTGCGGGCTGCCTGCGTGGTGGTAGTGGCTGTGCTGGTGGGCCTTGCTGGCCCTGCCTTGGCCTCCTCCTCCTCCTGCGTCTCCTCCGTGCGGCTGGTTGTAGTTGGTGTTCGTCTACTTCTTGGAGTCGGAGCACTTGCAGTGCTATCAGGTCCCCCAGGGCCAACATCGCGAGTCCTGCCGGTAGCATTTCGGTGTGGTTGTGGGAGGAGACTGGCTGTGCAATTTATGTGTTTTCAGGCTGTATGGCCTCCACCTGTGGTGATTGATTCCACCTGTGCAAACTGCTCTCCCCTTTGGCCGAGCACGTCCCGCGCACAACGCTGCAATTCGGGGAATTGTATCTTGCTATTGCAATCATGTATTAGTACCCGATGGCCGTGTAAGATTGGTTGATATGTTCATTCTGCTGTGGTCCCATTGTTTCACATACTAACTGTGCAGTCGCGAACAGACTTGTGAGGGGTCAGTGGGACGTAGTACTCGAGTAACGGTGGGCCCTCATGCATCACTGTACCGAGTTGCAACGACGGGCGGGGCGTCCCATTCGTGGGTGAAGGCAGTTGCCATTTTCACACACAGCCGCACTCGATGGGATAATTAGTGATTTCAAACGGCCACAGATGCCTTTTCGACGTGATGTTGCAAATGAGGAATTCGAAGGGCGGCGCTTTCGGTTTCCAGCTAGCGGCGAGGAGATGCCCACAGGTCTGACTGCAAATGTAACGTTCTATTGTTCTATGTCCTTGAGACAGGGCCCATGGCGAGGGAGCAATGATTGATATGAATAGTTTGGGATGCGCAATAGCTACGTGGGCGATGAGGCCGTCCGTTCCAAAATACATGTTACTTCACAACACTGGAATTACGGGCTGGGGCACTGTGGATTTAGCAGGCTGCATAACGCACAGACTCAATGGATGTTTCTAATGTCATGTGAGTAATTATTCAGGCATTTTGATCCCGGGATGAGGGAATGATGGATGGATGCATGGGCAGGTGATTTGATACAGAGTTTGCCATGTACAGGGCTTCTTGGGATCTATCCGCCTCCCCTACGCTATGTGATGCAGGGCTGCCATAGTGGGACCATCGTCCATCTGGCCTTGTTGAGCCCTCCCTGTCTCGAGGCGCCCTCAGACACTCGTTTGCGATGGTGTTTGCACCTCGATATAGATGGTTATGAGTCGCAAGTGGTTTTGGGGTGGTGATGTTCCTTTGGAGTGGGCTAGCATGCATATGGCTGTGGATTTCGTGTGATCATTGAAGTGAGTTGTTGGTATGTAGTTCTGATGGCCATTCTGTTCTTTTTCTTTTCTTTTGGTTGACAGGTATCTCCTCCCCTTTTGCCACTGCCATCTGTATGCCACTCCTGCAGATGGATTTTACTCCCGACACCTGCTGCTTCGTGTTAATCAGTGGAGCAGCATTACGATCTTATGGGACGATCGCCAATGGGCCACATGCCCTTACGCAGTACTGGTGGCTCGGAGCAACATTTCGGCCTTTCAGCTGGACTAGTGCCTCCCCATTGGGACGGCCCTGCGGTTCTGTGCGCTTCCATGTTGCCTTTTCGGACGTGAATGTGGCTCTGTGTACCATGGGGGAACAGGGCGACACACAGGTAGTGGCTGGCCATTTCTTGCGGAAGCAGCCCACAATGGTGATTGGTGTTTTGGATTTCATGGCCTGATGGCTGTATGTGCTTGGTGATTTTGATGTGCATAAATATCTATTCTGATTTGGCCCGTGTAGCGTTTTTCTTTGCAAGTGATGTGGCATATGCCTATTTGGGGGGCGATGTATTGTGAGGGGATCTGCATTGGGTTCCAGCTTCGGGGTTTAGTTGGGTGGTACTGTGCTGTGCGCGTTTGCCTACGAAGCCCAGTGAGGTCAGGGATGGGGGCTGCCAATATGCCAGTTTGAATGTTGTCATGCTCAGGGGCGGGGGATTGGGTTTTGTGTAACAGATGCCGGTCAGCCAGGTGGACTGGTTGAATGATGTGGTTTTCGGTATATTGCTGGTCACAGGTGCCTGTGTTTGCGTGCGTTTCTTGGTGGGGGACTGTGGTCATGTCCATTGGGATGGCTTCTGTATTCGTGCCATCTGTGCCCTGCAGCTCCCATTGGCCCCTGTTGTGTTTCTTTTGTTCGTTGGCATGCATGGGTGACTTGTACATTTCAATGGTTGCATTGTGGCTTCATTGCACCTACGGGGAGTTGTACTTTGTGGGCAGGGAGCGGTGTACAGGCACTCAGTGGGGCCGTTTACGGTTGATTCGCGATGCCGTACTTCTCGCCATGGCGGAATGGTACATTCCGCCATGCCTGATGGCGTTAGGTACATGTCCGCTAGGGTCGGAATTGGCGTACCGTTGCACCATGGTGGTGTTTGCGGTTTGGCATGGCGCGCGCGCGTGCTTGGTGCAGTTAGCGTTGGCGTTCACTACGGTGTCGCTAATGGCTTCGTACTTTGCGGTGACGGGTCATAGTCGCACCGAGCGCTATTCGATGGCGGTATTGCATTTCCGCCATCGTTTTTCGATTTCCGCCAGGGTCGTAATGAGGGCCAATGTGTCTTTGATTGACTGGCTGAGTGCTGCATATATGAACGTGATGGGTGGATTGATGCATACAAGGTGAAAACATGTGTTGAATTGTCTCACCTTTTGTTTTTTGAGAATTTTTATGAAGTCTGTTCACCAGATCTGCGTCAGTATGTTGCTGACCAGAACATTTTGGATCCCTTTAAGCTGCCCAGGCTGGCTGACAAGTGGGTCTCCCACCGGGTGTCTGCAAAGGAACCCAATGGGAAGGACAAGGACAAGGAAAAGGGACCTCTCAGAAACCTGAGGAGTCCCAGAAGCAGTCAGTCAACTAAACCAAAACCTTCCTCTCCTAAAACAAAAAAATCTAGTGGGGATAAGTCCTATGTGGGTGGGAGTAAGAGTAGTGGTCCTCCTGCTGCAAAGCAGGCTCCCAGTGGCTCCAGTACCGTGCCCCGCATTCCTGGCACCTGTTGGGTCTGTGGGGCTCTGGACCACAAGAAGAGTGACCCCAAGTGTAAAGGTAGGGCACTTGGAGTACAGGCTGTCAGCCTGGCCTACCCTTACTTTGGCTGAGCTGGAGGCCACTGTCCTCGCCTCCTCTGCAGGAATCACATTTGTTGCTCCTGCAGAGATTTCCCTAGTGTCCCTTGGTGCTTGGGACCAGTACGCGGAAGTACTGGCTACTATCCCACAGAACACCCACAGATTTTTGAGAAGCGTCCGCCTGAATGACCAGCCTTCTACTGGTTTCAGAGACACTGGGGCAAGCATGACAGTGGTGAATAGGACCCTGCTTATACCAGAGGACTATGTGGGTGCTCCTCTCAGAACTACCAGGTTAGCTGGTGGGCCTCCCAAATTTTCTCCTGTTTCCCTAGTCACAATCATGATTGGAGACAAGACAGCAAAGCTTCCTGTCCTGGTTCAGTACAATGTACCTGCTAACATTTTGTTAGGCAATGATCTAGTGGAGTTGGGGTTGATCACTGATGGTCTCCCCCTGATTGCTGCTGCAGTCACTAGGTCACAGATACCACCGGGGTCTGACTGCTAGTCAGGTACCCAAGCCCAAGGGGAAACCCAATGCAAGAAGAAGAAGCAAGAAAGCCACCTCTGCGAAGGGTGCCCCTTGTCTTCCTGCTGCTTCAGCAGCACCCACTGGGATTCAGGCTCCGGATGAGCTGGGTCCAGTGGAAACCCGAGTCTCAACTCCTGAGGGAGAAGAGCCAGAAGACCCTCCTGTGAAAGAGGTGCTCAACCCGGAGGATCACCCCGACCTTCAATGCCTGCTGGCTGAAGGGGGGCCCTCTAGGGGTGACTTCTGTAAGGGTCAGAGAGAGTGCCACTCTCTCAAGGGTCTAGGGAAACAGGCTCAGGCACAGGGAGAGTGACTGGGTCTTTCAAGATCTATAGTGAGCCCACTAAGCCTGAACCTGGTGCCCTCAAGAGGTTGGTGGTACCCCAGGTTTACAGGCCTTTCCTACTGCAGTTGCCACATGAGGTGCCCTTAGCTGGTGATCTTGGGACAAAGAAGACTAAGCAGAGGCTCTCTGCCCATTTCTACTGGCCCAGGATGGGAGTAGAAGTGGACTCCTAATGCAGGACCTGCCCCACTTGTCAGGTATCTGGCAAGACTGGAGGCAGTGTCATTGCCAGCGGTTGGCACACCATTTGAGAGGGTTGGCATCGACATTGTCGGTCCCCTTGAACCTCCCACTTCAGGTGGACATCGGTTCATCCTGGTCTTGGTTGATCATGCCACCAGGTACCCTGAGGCTATACCCCTTCTGACTGTTACTGCTAAGGTGGTTGCCAGGGCTCTCCTGGGCATTTTCACCAGAGGTGGTCACTAAAGAGGTGGTCTCTGACAGAGGATCCAACTTCATGTTGAATTAACGTGAAAGGGATATGGAAAGAGTGTGGAGTAACCTGCAAGTTCTCCACCTCCTACCATCCCCAGACCAGTGGTCTGGTTGAGAGATTTAATACAAACTCTCAATGGCATGCTGGGTGCTTTGGAAGAGCCCCTCAGGAGGAAATGGGATCTCCTCCTGTCGTGCCTGCTGTTCGCTTACAGAGAAGTACCTCACGAGGGTGTTGTTTTCAGCCCCTTTGAGTTGCTCTTTGGGCATCCCGAGAGGGGCCCCCTCGTGCCTTGATCAGTGAAGGTTTGGAAAACACTCCTCCAGGTCCTGCCAAGCAAGTGGGGGATTATGTGATAGGCCTCAGACGGAGTATGACACAGATGATGGCCCAGGCGACAGCGAACCTTAAGGCAAGCCAGGAATTTAACAAATACTGGCATGACTTTAAAGCGTCACAAGTGATTGGACTCCAGGACAGGAGATCCTTGTGATGGAGCCTACCAAGACTAGGGCTTTGGCAGATAAGTGGACTGGACCCTTCAGGATACTCTCCAAGATGGGTGAAGTCAATGATCTGGTTGACATGGGAGTCCCTGGGGTAGCCCCTCAGGTATTCCACGTCAAAAGGCTCAAGCCTTTCCACAGGCGAACAAAAGTCTGAAGTCTCTTGCTAGCTTCAGAGCAAGAAGAGGATGAGAGTGAGCCCCTTCCTGATTTGCTGCATAGCAACCCTCAGGATAGCTCAGTGGAGGGAGTGCATCGCTCCCCAGATCTGATACTAGAGCAGCAGAGGGCCTGCAGGGCTTTGCTCCGGCAGTATGCCCCACTGTTCTCACTGACACCAGGCCTCACCCCATGGTGCAGGCATGAAATTGACACTGGTGACAGTGTACCTGTCAAAAGCAGGTGCTCCCGAATGTCAGACACGGTTAAGAACCACATCAAGGCTGAGGTCACCAAGATGTTGGATCTGGGTGCTATTGAACCCTCAACCAGTCGCTCGTCCAGTCCAGGGGTCCTTGTCCCCAAGGCAAGTTCCCAGGCAGGTCCAAGGATTGGCGGTTCTGTGTGGACTACAGAGGGGTCAATGCCGTCACCAAAACTGATGTGTACCCATTGATCAGGGCTGATGAGCTCGTGGACACCATAGGTGCTGCCAAATTTGTGAGCACCTTTGACTTTAACTCAGGCTATTGGCAAATAGCTCTGACGGACCATGCCAAGGAAAAGACTGCGTTGTCAACACCTGAGGGACTCTACCAGTTTAGAGTCATGCCTTTTGGGTTGAAGAATGCACCTGCCACCGTTCAAATATTAGTCAACAATGCGCTCAGTGGGCTGGAGGCCTTTTGTGTGGCCTACTTAGACGACATTGCTGTTTACAGTTCCACCTGGGAAGAGCATTTGACTCATTTGGATATGGTGTTGCAGGCCTTGAAAAGGGCTAACCTCACTGTCAAGGCCACCAAGTGCCTGAAAGCTCAGGGAAAGTCACTTATCTTGGTCATGAGGTAGGAGGGTGTTGAATCCAACCTCTCCCCAGTAAAGTACAGGATGTACATGACTGGGAGATTCCCACTACTCAAACCCAGGTGAGAGCTTGTTTGGGCCTCACTGGGTTTTACTGAAACTTCATGGCAGACTATGGAACCATAGCTGGCCCATTGACAGGTCTGGCTTCGCCCAAACAACCAAGGAAGGTTAATTGGACAGAAGACTGTCACAGGGCCTTCACTGGCTTGAAGGAAAGTCTGTGTAGGGCCCCTGTGTTGCGTGTGCCTGAATACAGCAAACCCTTTATTGTAGAGACTGATGCCTGTGAGACCGGAATTGGAGCTATCTTGTCCCAGTTAGATGACAAAGGGAGGGAACATCCTATCATATTCATCAGTAGGGAACTCAAAGGTAGATAACTTAGGTGGGCTACTGTTGAAAAGGAATGTTTCAGCATCGTTTGGAGCTTTAGGCATTTTAAGCCCTACCTTACCCGGTCTACCTTCAAGGTCCAAACAGACCATAAGCCCCTGAAGTGGCTTATGCAGATGAAGGGTGAAAATCTGAAACTGCTCAGGTGGTCCATTAGCCTGCAAAGGCTAGACTTCACCATTGAGCACATAGCAGGGAAGAATCACGATAATGCAGATGGCCTTTCCAGAAGGTATGTTGACTGTCTGGATGAGGGTGTTAATCTCGTGGAAGATTAGACCACTCTAACCTCTGTCTGAGGGGGGGCACTGTGATGCTGGAAATGTATTGGAGGGACAAGGCGTCCCTGCCCTTGTCGTGTACTCCTTTTTCATGTGTGTTCTGTATTGTTTTCTGCGCACAGGAGTCCATGTGGGACTCCTGGCAGTGCAGCTCTTCCTCGTTTTGGTCAGGGTGTACAGACCTTTGGGATACCCTTATGGCACCCATGGGTGGGAGGTACAACCCTGTATCCCTAGTGTATGTTATTGGGCACCTGTGTGTGGCCCACAGAGCAGGGTATGGGCTAGTGGCAGCTCCATGCTGAATTTGACATGTGCTCTGAGTATCCTCCATTTTGGGATACCCAGGCCCTGCCATTGGAATCAGTTGATTCCTGATAGGAGACACAATGGCCCCTGTGGCCTCTTGCTTTCTACTGCCTGTTACCTTGTTTTGCCAAGGTCCTGGAAAGCCCTGACTCTGTCCCTTCCCGACTGGCTTTTGGGTGAAAGTTTCATATATGGTATTGTGGGGCAGCCCAGGCCAGACTGGCTAGAGCCTTCCCAATGAGTACATATTGTGGGTAACCCCCTTGGGTGGGACCTGGGTGAATGGAATGTGTAACCAATATACATTTCATGTTATGGGTGTCGAGTTTCTGGTGTGTGACACAATGACTGAGACAGTCCTGCCCGAAACTGGTATGAATGCAGTGTGAAGTGCTGAATGTCTGGATGCTTGTCTCAATCCACATTCCTTGTTGTGAGTGTCTGGAGGGAGAAGAATGGCCTGAATGCACTGTGAGCCTGATTGGCTGCCTGCCTGAATGCCCTTCTGAATGATTGGTTGCCTGAATGTGACCAAGCAGAGTGAATGAGAAACCGAACAGTATATCTGGGGACCTCTCACTGATGGAAATCGTTCAGAAGCTGAAGGCGAAACTTGATGCTTATTCTCGAAGTCGAACCAGAAGAAGAAGGTTAACTGCTGTTTTCCTTCAACGCAATCTGAAAGCTGCTGTGCCTTCAATGAACTGATCCAAGAGAGGACCTGGCTAGGAGACCTCTTACGGAGCTATGAGGGACCATCGTGCACCAGCTCATGTTCACCAAGGCTCCTTGGAAGTCAGTCATTGAAAGGCTGCCGACCGGACACGGGGACCGCCAAGGAATCTGAAGTAAAGCGCCAGAACGTCGAGACATCGACGACCGCCACCGTCGACCGAGGTTCGGAGAATCGCTGTAACCTCGTCAACCGGAGTCGCAATGCTCCATTGCCTAAGACACTTTGAATCAAGGACTCCCTTACTCATCACCGTCCACCAGTTTGTCCTGTTGGAGAAAGTTAAGGTTACTGACGAACTGAGGAGAATCCACCGGTGGGTTTCCCGCCACCCGTATTCCACATAGATGCGGACAAAGATCAAAAAGCCAGCCGTGGTCGAGTCCCGTTCGCTGACGCCAAACGCTGATGCCCTTGCTGGGCCTACGTTCTTCATTGACTCTTTGTGGTAACAAACTACCGTCGTCGAGGTGCACCGCATGCCTCGTCTTCGCAGGATGTCCAAAACCGATCGTCGACAAGCACCGCCAGGACCGAAGCTGCTGCCCTGACACCATTGTTCACCCTTTTCTTCAAGGTATCTCGACGATCCGTGGCTTCTGCATTAAAGGGAGTTCACTCAAGAAGGATCCATCGATGACCCATCGACGAACTCTGCTATACAAGGTACATTGGGGTAGTAGAACATTTTTAGAAGGAAATAAGACTCTGCTAAACAATATATAGACTGGGCTTGCAATATCTTATTTACAGGTGGGGGATCCTCATACAGAACTGTCTCTTGCGGTAGGGACCCAGTATTCTGCCAATTGTTAACCCCTTGTTTTCCTCCCAAGTCTATGGTTGATACCTCTTGCTATTGATTTGTATGTCATTTGAAACTGTCAGCAGTTGGTGCATTTTAATGGAGTCAAAGAGTAATTGTGGTACCACATAGAGACTGTATATATTTATCATTCTAGAATTGTCTGGACACAAAGTGTGTTATTGTATATGTATATAGATTTACCCTTATTTATATAAAGAACTGTGTTATCACTAACATAGTGTTTGAACATTCCTTTTTGGGGGCTTGGGGACTACACTGTACTTAAGAACCAGCCTGCATCACATCCTGAGAGCTTAAGCCTTGATTGCTCGTCCATAGCTACCTTATAGAGAATCTTGGCCGGGGTGCTCTGTGCTTCTACTCTGCCATATAGAGGGCAGGAGTACAGAACACCCCCTACAGTCTTTACAGCAACTCATAAACAAGTTAGCGATAGCCGGAGCGTAGGGTGCCCCCATCGCTATGCCTTTCTTCTGTCTGTAGAATGTCCCATCAAAGAGGATAATGCTGTTTGTGAGTGAGAATTCTAGGAATTCATTGGTCATAATAAGGTGAGAGTAATAAGATGCTGAGGTTTGGGAAAAACCATAGTCAGTGGCCTCAAGGGCTTATGTGTGTTCAATAGCGGTATAGATGGCTTTGACATCCAATGTTACAAGGTCAAACCCTGTTTCCCATTTGACTCTTGTAACATTGCGAGGACATGCATGGTGTCTCGCAAGTAGGTGGGGATCTTAGGCACCTCATTGATGATATTGTTCACATACTTAGCCATGGGCTATGTGATCCATCCTATTCCACTAACAATCGGTGTGCCTTCTGGGATCTTCTGGTAGGGCTTATGTACTTTGGGGAGAAAGTATATTGTTTGTATTCTGGGGTTGTCTGTCTTGAAGTATTTGGATTCATCATCCGTCAGGAGTCCTCTTTTGTGCCACCTGGTCACTAGGTCAGTCACTAGTTGTTTGATCATGGCCAAGGGGTTGGATGGTAATGTTTCATAGCAGCCTAGTGACTTAAGATGTTGAGAGCCATTTCGATGTAGTCTTCTCTATTCAGGACCACTATATTGCCTCCCTTGTCGGCCTCTTTGATAATTATATCCGGATTGTTCTTCATTATCTTGAGTGCCTGCAATTCTTGTACAGTGAGGTTTGTATAGCCTCTCTTCTTGCTTCTTGTTTTAGCATCCTCCAGTTTATGTAGGTTTTGAGTTACAGCCTTGGCAAAGATGTCAATGGCGTTATCGCCGCGAAAGTTCGTAGTGAAAGTGGATTTTCTCTTTAGTTCCCTAGAGTCTGGTGAACACTCCTCTATATCAAGTTCCTCTATTAGTGTGGTTTTAGATAGCTCTTCTGCTGATGTTAAGCATGTCAGATTCACCAGAGTATGGGTTTGTTGTAGGTTCTCCATGTTGACCTCGTCAATGAGTGGTTTGGTAGCACCTTTTTTCTTCCACTGTACAAAGAATGTTTGTAAATGTGAGCTTTTTTGTACATTTGAAGAGATCTATATGGGCACTAGTATGATTGGGAGTACTCGTAGGGGCGAATGATAGTCATTTGTTGAGCATCCTGACTTCAACTTCTGTTAGGTTTTGTTTAGATAGATTTAGCACAAGGTTTACCTCCTCTGCTTCCTCGATTGCAATTGGGTCAGTGACCTTGTTAATCTGAGGATCCCCTTGTTTTCTGTGGTATGGCTTCTTTCGTCCACTTCTCTTCCCTCTTGGTCTGATCTTGCCATTACGGTATTTGTCTCTAGGGGGTCCTGGAAGCGTACATGTTTGGCATTTGTTGGTCTATTGCCTTCTTGGGTTACGGAGACAAGGGGATGGGGGGAATACCCCACTCATGGTCAAAGCAGGGCTCCTATAGTAAGGGTATTCTACAACCTATGTCCATATTTCTATCAGCTAAATATAAGGGAAAATAATTACAGAAAAGGAAGGAGATAAAAGATCTGTGGTAAATGTTTGAATACACAGAAGATTGTAAAGGAGGGGGGGGCAGAATGGTAGCAAGTGCAGCTGTTCACGGAAGGAGGGTGGGCCACCAGCAAAGCACGGAGGGATATACCCATTGACAGTCCACCCCGCAATAGGGTACACTAACCCAACTTATGTGTCCACAACAGCGACGGCCCCACTGCCCCCATATGCATCCCGTCTGGATGTCCCAGAGCATGCAGATGTCAATGAAAGAGATGTAGAGGTGGCACTGGCAACTGCAAGAACAGAATTAAATAGACAACGAGCAGCACAGAGTGAAGTGAAAATTAAAAAACTAGTAGAGCAAGAATCAGATGGGTGGAAAGCAGGAGACTTTTTATTCAGAATAGATAACACAGCTATAAAAGACATGCATATAGAGAAAGAAGGAGAAGGGAGCGAGAAGGCGGACAGCCTAGGATCGGAAAAATGTTGGGTCTCGTCGGGGAGAGGAAGATGGATGGAGCACATTTGATGAATTTGAGGACGATGAGGAAGAGGAGGCATAGTAAGCACCTGAACAAACTCCTCGGGTGAAGAGCTTGTGGGAGGGTAGGTTAAGAAGCAGGTTATGTGCCAGATGGCAGTGGCAAAGAGAAAGGGAAGTGGAAAAAGAGTTGACAGGAACAAGACGAGGATGCAAATGCCTCTAATACATACGGGATCTGGCAGGCCACACTATGTGCCAAGGGCGCAGATGGATACAAATAATCTGATAAAAGCACTGTCAACCCTCACTGCTGACATTTATGCATTCGAAAAGCAGACAGCTGGGGTACCCCTAGCAGTCGGCGACAACAAAGGTCTATTAGTAACTACCATTGAAGACCAGGCTGGGGATGTGGGGGTAAAAGCAGGATACTTGGGAGTAACTTTGGGGAACAATACACATGATGGAGCATCCTTTAAGAAAATCTGAGCACAAATATGGGAAGCGCTGCAGCAAGCGTTCTCAGACACACCTGATTTGCAGTCAATAATGCAATGTACTATGGCCGATGACGAAGTCCCCTCTCAGTTCATTCTTAGAATTCAGGAGATGTGGAGGGCGGAGACGGGTAACTCATGGGATCAATCAATACCAGACAATTCTCTTCTGAACTAGAGTACCAACAGCAACCCCAGACATGTGTTTTGGCCTGGATGGGCCTTGTCAGTGAGGTGGAGCTGTGCCTCTCTAACAACAGTGAGCAAGGGTTCCACATCTAGATTACCCTAGTAATTTAGGATGAAAACCCAAAGCTACTTAATATGCACAAACAAGGGGGGATCCTCGGAGTGTCTCTCTACCGGCCTATATCCCGGGATAGAGTCTCAACCAGAGTCTTTAGCTCACCATACGTTGACAGAAGAGATGTTTTCACTACTTATCAGTCTTTGTCCTGCCAAAGGACAGTGCTGCACAGAAATGCCAGGCAATTCTCTTCTGAACAAGATTATCAACAGCAACCCTAGACACGTGTTACGGCCTGGTTGTGGCCTTGTCAGTGAGGTGGAGATGTGCCGCTCTAAGAACAATGAGCAAGGGTTCCACATCTGGATTACCCTAGTAACTCAGGGTGAAAACACAAAGCTACTTAATATGCTCAAACAAGGGGGGTCTTGGGAGTGTCTCTCTGACGGCCTATATCCCAGGTTAGAGTCTCAACCAGATTCTTTAGCTCACCATCCTTTCACAGAAGAGAAATTTCCACTACATATCAGTAGCCACCAGTACAACAATACACACCCCAGCCCACATTTCAACAGGGAAGTGGCACAACTCCATTCAACAGAAAACCAAATTGTACGGTTGCCCCTTTTCGAGGTGCCCTGGGACAAATACATATCCTGACTAGGACAGCCCACAGAGAACTCTTGCATGTCTGCTCCTGTCAATGACCCTCAACCCTGACGAGGAACCCTTGGTGGGAACAGAAATAGGAAACAAGCCATTTATTTTTATGGTCGACTCAGGTGCTGCAAAATCATACATCAGTGAGGGCTACTTCCCATTATTGGGCAAAACTCTTGGCACGCAGGGCTTCTCTAGGGAAAATGTGACGGTTCCATGCACCGAAGATTTAGACATAAAAATTGATGATAGGAGGTGCGCGCTCCTCTCTTTTACTCTGAGAGATCTCATATCAACTTGTTGGACAGGGACCTGCTAAGCAAGCTGAACATGACAATCTCATTCACGGATCATGGCATCAGTGGCGCAACACCAGGGATGTGCTCAATGAGGGCGATGGTGGTAATACATGCAATGGCAGGAGAGGTTGTGGTCCGTGGAATCAAATGCCCATAGACCCAGACATGTTTATCTATAGAATAACAGTACTTGTTGGGTCAGTGCCACAAAAGGATGTTGCAGAGTGTCGACAGATTTTATTTTTCACCCTGTGGTGTCCCCAGAATTAGTTGCAGACACCATCCTGTCCCTAGATTTGAAAGGCTTGTTAGTATCAGCTAAGAGAGTGGTCGTGCTAGTTACAGACAAGCATGGGTGCGAGTGGTGCACACTACTTTGCATTGACCCTACTGTGCCCCTAAAAGAAGTGGCAGATGCAGAATTATTTGAGAATAATGTCAGTGATGGAGAAATAATACTAGGGATTTGCATCCCCTGTGCAATTATGATGAAGTACCGAAGAATGCTTTGCCCCTTGATGGCTGTTGTTGCCCTGACCCCGTTTGGTGAAACAGACCTACAGAATGTACCTGAACAATTATGGACCACCAATCCACACGATGTTGGGCTCTTACAAGAAGTGACCCCAGTGCACATAACACTGAAAGCAGGAGAAGTGCTGCACTGAGAAAACAGTACCCACTATGGAGAGAGGCAGAGGAGGGAATTAAAGACACAATACAGGCCCCGCTTGATCAAGGCATAATTGTGCGATCCACATCCCTGTGCAACACGGCTATATACCCTGTGAAAAAGGCAACAGGGGGCAATTGAAGGATGATCCAGCACTTACGGCCCCTAACTGATGTAGTACAGAAAGAGTTTCCTGTGGTCCCTAACCCTGCAACTATTTTGTGCAGTATCCCCAAACAGGCGATTCACTTTACAGTAGTGGACCTAATAAAACACCTTCTTCTCGACACCTCAACTCAAAATACCTGACAGCCTTTATGCATTGCAGAAAGCGCTACGAACATACTTGTTTGCCTCAGGGGTACTGCGAGAGCCCAAGCATTTTCTTTTTAAATAGAATTTTATTAAAGCAAAGAAAAGGGTACGTTGTTACAACATTTCTTTCAGAGAGACCAGCAAAACAACATGTCAAAAACAACCATCAGGCTATGGATAAAGTAACTATTCAAGACAGATAATCAGAGGCATTGCTGGGGGGGGCATGAAGGGGCAATAGCCCCGGGTCTTTTGGTTGTAGCCCTGGATAGAAGCTCAGAGGTTACAGCCAAAAATGCTAGGTAGCCTCCAGTCCCAACAGTCCCAAAATTAGCGTAGCCCCGGAACCTTTCCAGACCTAGCAACACCCCTGCAGATAATCCTTGCAGAGGGCGCCTGGTGCTTCACTTCCGTCGTTGTTTCAGACCCCCCGTAGCAAGGTTTCTGCCTTTGTTCTCTGTGAAGTTGACCCGTCTATGCTCATTTCTCCCCCCAGCATCTGATCCCTCCCTTCTCCCTCCCCCCTCCTGCTTTGGCAAATAACCACCTTGAATAAGGCGAGAAATTACGGCGCTAGTTTAAAGGTTGTCAGATGTTGGGTTCACTTTGTGTGGGTCTCTTGCTTTGGGGGAGGCCCATCTGGCCATTTCCTATTTGGGTAATGTGTGTTGGGATGCGTATCTCAGCCGAGGGGGTCGAGCGGGCACTACATGTTTCTATCATAAAATTCCTGGAAAGGAAGCCAAAAGGCGTTTATGTGGAAATGGGATTCCAGGAAGGCTGCTGTAAGGCTCTCCATTTTATATATATTTCTTTAGCCTTGCAGAACCAATCCTTTTTGGATGATAGTGAGCTCCTCGTCCATTGTATGATGATGCATGCCCGGGCTGCTAAAAGTACGTTCCTGGGCATATGTGTCAGCAGCGTGTACTAGTCGACTATCAACTCTACCCCAAATAGGACCAGGAGTGGCGTCATGTCTCTGAATGCCGTTTATGTCATGGATCCAACTCAGGATTTCTTTCCAGTAAGTTTGGACTTTGGGACATTCCCACCATCGGAGCCAGTAAGTACCCACATCCACACAGTACCTGCCAACAATAAGGACTAATCCCTTTGCTAATCTGTGAGGCGTAAGGTGCCACTGCATGACCAATTTACAGTTGTGCATTTTGTACTGGACTGTGATGGTTGAGCTTCAGACCGCTGTGTAAACGGCTAACCATCCTTCAGGATTGTCTGCCCAACCCAGGTCTTTCTCCCATCTGGCCTCTGTGTGCGGTGCTGGTAAGTGACCCCTTGCTAGCAGGGCGCTGTATAGCTTTGCTATTAGACCTCTTGATTCCTGGAGGGTATTTAGAACATTTTCAAATGGGGTTAATTACTGCTTAGGTTGTTTCTCCCATCGTGAGTCTGCCAATGCGCTCTTCAGCTGTAAGTACAGTAACGGGCGAATTGTCAGGCCCTAATACTAACAGGTCTCCAGTTCGGCCTTAGTCAGGAACACCGCATCTTTCCACAGTTGTCCTAACCTTACCAGCCCAAGCTCATATTGTGGCTGAAATCGAATGGGGTCGACTACAAGGTCCCTAATAGTGCAGCTTAGGGGCGATGATCATGTGGGGAAATTTCTTCTCTGTGAAAAGGACAGTGAGCTAAAGACTTGGTAGAGTCTCTCCCAGGGGTTATTCACCCAAGAACAGGTCATTGGGCTGTGTTCGTGCTGGTAGAGAGATTCCCAGACCCCCCTTTGTTTGCATACATTAACTTTGGGTTTCACCCTAAGTTAACAGGGCAATCCAGACGTGGACCCCTTGCTCACTGTTCTTAGAGAGGCAACAGTTTCACCTCACTGAGGATGCCCAACAAGGCTGAAACACGTGTATGGGGTTACTGATGGTACTCTTGTTCAGAGGAGAATTGCCTAGCATTTCGGCGCTGGACTGCCACTGGGCAGGACAAAGGTTGATATGCGGGGAAATTTCTTCTCTGTGAAAAGGACAGTGAGCTAAAGACTTGGTAGAGTCTCTCCCAGGAGTTATTCACCCAAGAACAGGTCATTGGGCTGTATTCGTGCTGGTAAAGAGATTCCCAGACCCCCCTTTGTTTGCATACATTAACTTTGGGTTTCACCCTAAGTTAACAGGGCAATCCAGACGTGGACCCCTTGCTCACTGTTCTTAGAGAGGCAACAGTTTCACTTCACTGATGATGCCCAACAAGGCTGAAACACGTGTATGGGGTTACTGATGGTACTCTTGTTCAGAGGAGAATTGCCTAGCATTTCGGCGCTGGACTGCCCCTGGGCAGGACAAAGGCTGATATGCGGGGAAATTTCTTCTCTGTGAAAAGGACAGTGAGCTAAAGACTTGGTAGAGTCTCTCCCAGGGGTTATTCACCCAAGAACAGGTCATTGGGCTGTGTTCGTGCTGGTAGAGAGATTCCCAGACCCCCCTTTGTTTGCATACATTAACTTTGGGTTTCACCCTAAGTTAACAGGGCAATCCAGACGTGGACCCCTTGCTCACTGTTCTTAGAGAGGCAACAGTTTCACCTCACTGATGATGCCCAACAAGGCTGAAACACGTGTATGGGGTTACTGATGGTACTCTTGTTCAGAGGAGAATTGCCTAGCATTTCGGCGCTGGACTGCCCCTGGGCAGGACAAAGGTTGATATACGGGGAAATTTCTTCTCTGTGAAAAGGACAGTGAGCTAAAGACTTGGTAGAGTCTCTCCCAGGAGTTATTCACCCAAGAACAGGTCATTGGGCTGTATTCGTGCTGGTAAAGAGATTCCCAGACCCCCCTTTGTTTGCATACATTAACTTTGGGTTTCACCCTAAGTTAACAGGGCAATCCAGACGTGGACCCCTTGCTCACTGTTCTTAGAGAGGCAACAGTTTCACTTCACTGATGATGCCCAACAAGGCTGAAACAAGTGTATGGGGTTACTGATGGTACTCTTGTTCAGAGGAGAATTGCCTAGCATTTCGGCGCTGGACTGCCCCTGGGCAGGACAAAGGCTGATATGCGGGGAAATTTCTTCTCTGTGAAAAGGACAGTGAGCTAAAGACTTGGTAGAGTCTCTCCCAGGGGTTATTCACCCAAGAACAGGTCATTGGGCTGTGTTCGTGCTGGTAGAGAGATTCCCAGACCCCCCTTTGTTTGCATACATTAACTTTGGGTTTCACCCTAAGTTAACAGGGCAATCCAGACGTGGACCCCTTGCTCACTGTTCTTAGAGAGGCAACAGTTTCACCTCACTGATGATGCCCAACAAGGCTGAAACACGTGTATGGGGTTACTGATGGTACTCTTGTTCAGAGGAGAATTGCCTAGCATTTTGGCGCTGGACTGCCCCTGGGCAGGACAAAGGCTGATATGCGGGGAAATTTCTTCTCTGTGAAAAGGACAGTGAGCTAAAGACTTGGTAGAGTCTCTCCCAGGGGTTATTCACCCAAGAACAGGTCATTGGGCTGTGTTCATGCTGGTAGAGAGATTCCCAGACCCCCCTTTGTTTGCATACATTAACTTTGGGTTTCACCCTAAGTTAACAGGGCAATCCAGACGTGGACCCCTTGCTCACTGTTCTTAGAGAGGCAACAGTTTCACCTCACTGATGATGCCCAACAAGGCTGAAACACGTGTATGGGGTTACTGATGGTACTCTTGTTCAGAGGAGAATTGCCTAGCATTTCGGCGCTGGACTGCCCCTGGGCAGGACAAAGGCTGATATGCGGGGAAATGTCTTCTCTGTGAAAAGGACAGTGAGCTAAAGACTTGGTAGAGTCTCTCCCAGGAGTTATTCACCCAAGAACAGGTCATTGGGCTGTGTTCGTGCTGGTAGAGAGATTCCCAGACCCCCCTTTGTTTGCAATGGTTAAATATATAACCTTTTTAAAAAGTTTCTTCTGGGGAACCCACAGCCATTCGCCCAATGTTATCGGCGAGAAATGCCCATTCTCTAGCTGGACCCATTGCTTTTCTCCTGACTCACTGAGGTGATCTAATAACACCCTTAATTGTGATGCCCTGTACTATTCGTAGATATCTGGAAAACCCACTCCTCCCCCAAAGGCAGGATTCGGGATTCCAAGATGGCCGCTGATCCATGAGGGTGCATGTCTCTGTGCTCCATCTGGGCAACTACATAAGGGGACATAAGCAACAACTGAGAGCGGGAACGGAGTATCCTCCCTGCTCCCAAAACTCGCGGAGAGAATGAGTTAAATTGCTGAAGAGCTTTCTCAACCTTATTCCGCTCTTAGGTGTTCCGTCGCCGGCTCGGAGAGTGGAGCCATATCGCAGAGGTGTTCTGACTTGAGTGTCGTGTAGACCGTTGAGACCTCTGTACCCAAGTGACGCACAGGGGAACCAAAAGAAACCCGCTGTGCGACCTTTGGGGCCACAGGTGGGAGATGTTACTTCCCGGATCCACGGAACCTCTGGCACACCGATGCTGCTGCAAAAGAACGAGGTTAAGTACCAGGCAATCATAATATATATCACAATAACCAAAGGATCTGAATAGTCTTACCTATCCGGTGTTTGGAAAACCCAGGAAACCTAGGAGGGAGGTTCGAGACTCAGATGAAGCGGTCCCCAAAACGAGAGGACCGCAGTCAAGCGTGGACACAGGATAGGCCACCTGTAGAGCTGAAGGCGTAACTTGAATCCCAGAAAGGAAATGGCGTAGAAGTTCAACAAAGTGCCAAGGGATGATCCAAAGACAAGTGAGGGTTGTGTCAGAAATCCAGCAACAGGAAGGCAGTTCCAAGTAAAGGTACAAAAGGATAATCCGAAGGAGTCCAAGTGAGAGTTCCAAGATCAAGGTAAACCAGTAGTATTATCCAAAACGTAGCGCCAAACAGGGTCTGAAGACAGCTGAGAAGCAATGAGTGTTCCGTGCATCAAGCCTTATATACTGTGCGTTTCGGGGTCATGTGACGTCTACCAAGGTCACGTGGGAAACGCCGCTCTGAATCACGTGAACAAGTGAACGATCGGAGTGGAGGTGTTCCGCCGCCCCTTCTGCTGTATGTTCTCCATGGCAACTGCCAGTGCAGGAAGGGCTGCAATCGAGCCCGTAAATCGTACCTGGTACGGAGCTTTCGGTCCTTTGGGTAAACCGAATCACATGAGCCTCGAACCCTGGAGGGAGTCGTGTGGGAACCCGATGAAGGTGTTGGGGAAATGTGAGCAGTGTTCTGGTGTGCAGTGGATCGGTGTGCAGAGAGCCTAACATAGCCCCCCCAACGGCCCACGACCCCATGGGCAGGACGGGTGATCCCTATGGAACCGGGCTACCAACCGAGGAGCGTCAAGATCCAAAGCGGAAACCCAAGAACGCTCCTCCGGTCCATAGCCCTTCCAATCCACTAAATACTGGAGCCTACCCCTAAACCAACGGGAACCCAAAATGGCTGACACTTCAAAAACATCAGGGGAGGCCAAGGACACCAGGGCTGCTGGGGCCCGAAGGCGGGAAGAATCAGGACAAGGCTTGAGGAGAGAGACATGAAAAACAGGATGGATTCGCCAAGAACTCGGGAGAACCAGACGAAAAGCCACTGGATTCACAACCTGAGAGATCACATACGGGCCAACGAAACGAGGCAGCAATTTCCGACAACCCACCAGGCGAAGGTGATGGGAAGACAACCACACCCTAGAACCCACCACAAGGGGAGGAGCAGCCAGACGCTTGCCGTCAACACGGGACTTCATAGAGGCCTTTGCTTCAGTAAGATGGACCAAAGTACTAGCATGAACAGCAGACAGATCCCTAAGACAAGCCGTGGCCGCAGGATTCAAAGAGACAGAGGCGTCAGGGACAGGCAAGACCTTGGGGTGTTGACCATAGAGGGCGTAGAAAGGAGAAAAACCTGTAGCAGAGTGAGCCGCGTTATTGTATGCGAACTCGGCAAGCCGTAAGGCACTCAACCAGGAGGCCTGCTGCTGCAAGATAAGACACCGAAGATACTGCTCCATAGATTGATTCGTCCTTTCAGTCTGCCCATCAGTCTCCGGGTGATAGGCCGAAGAATACCTGGTATCGATGCCAAGTAGTTTAGTCAAAGATCTCCAAAAACGAGAGGTGAACTGTGACCCACGATTGGAAATAATGACAGACGGAAGCCCAAACAACATGAACACAGATTAAAAAAACAACTCCGCCAAGACTGGGGCCGAAGGAATTCCCTTACAAGGAACAAAGCGAGCCATTTTTGTGAACGTGTCTACCACCACCCAGATGGTGTCAAAACCCCGTACCTTTGGAAGATCGGTCACGAAATCCATCGTCAGTGTATGCCAAGGTCTTGGAGGTACCGTAAGCGGGAGCAGCAGGCCAACTGGACAACCTCTTCGATGTTTGGCCTGAGCGCAAACAGCGCAAGAGTTGACATAGCACTCCACGTCGCGCTTCATAGAGGGCCACCAGCACCAGCGCTTTAGGAGATCCATAGTGCGCTCCTGGCCGGGATGGGCATTAAAGGGAGCATCATGAGACCATTCAAGGGCCAGGTTACGGGTGTCAGGCGTGGGAAGGAACAGACGTTCATGTACGAAAGGCAATCCATCACAATATACGGGATCCCAATCCCGCAGTTGGTCAGAATGATTGTTCGTCCATGCTCGCACAGAATCCAACAGTGACAGAGAAGGAGTGCAAAGACAAATCACATGACTCTTACCAAGAACAGTATCGGGGAAGGTTGGCAACTCGACTCCACCCGGAGAGCGTGACAGGGCGTCCGCTTTTCCATGAGTGTTTCCAGGACGATGAGTAATGTGAAAATCAAAGGCGGAAAAGAAAAGATGCCACCGGACCTGTCTGCTATTGATACACTTTAAGGAGGCCAGATCCTGTAGATTCCGATGATCTGAATATACAGTGATTGGATGCTTAGCCCCCAAGAGGTGATGGCGCCAGACACGAAAGGCGTCCATGACAGCCAGAAGTTCCTTCTCCGTTACAGTATAATGGGTCTCAGTATTGGAAAACTTGCGAGAGTGGTATGCCACCGGGTGCAACTTGCCTGTCGTAGGACATGTTTGAGACAACACCGCACCGAGGGCAAAAGAAGAGGCATCCGCTTCAACTATGAAAGGAAGATCGGGATTGGGGTGCTGGAGAATCGGTACGGTGGTGAAAGCGGTTTTCAAAGCCTCAAAAGATTCCTGATGTTCCTTTTGCCACCGATAGGGTACCTGGGGGCTGGTCAGGGCCGTAAGTGGGGCCACAATTGTGGAAAAGGATGAAATAAAGCGCCTGTAAAAATTGGCGAAACCCAAAAAGGCCTGCAAGGCCTTGAGTGTCTGAGGAACTGGCCAATCTAGGACGGCCTTAACCTTGGATTCGTTCATGGATAGTGTCCCAGGGGTAATGTGGAAGCCCAGACACTCAACAGACGTTTTATGGAATTGACATTTCTCGGGTTTGGCAAATAGGGAATGTTCCCTCAGACGGGATAATACCTCCCGGACATGCTTTACATGGTCATCAAGATTCTGTGAAAAGATCAAGATGTCGTCCAAATAAACAACCATGTATACGTCCAGAATGTCCCTGAATATGTCATTCATAAAACGTTGGAATGTTGCCGGGGCGTTACATAGACCGAAGGGCATGACTAGATATTCATACAAGCCGTAACGGCTGCAAAAGGCAATATTCCACTCATCGCCCTCGCGTACGCGCACTAGATTATATGCGCCACGAAGATCCAGCTTGGTGAAAACGGAGGCATGGGATAAGTGGCCCAGAAGAGGTGTTATCAAAGGAATTGGATACCTATCCTTTTTCGTGATGGCGTTAAGACGCCGGTAATCCACACAGGGACGTAAGTCCCCCTCTTTCTTAGGTACAAAGAAAATGGGACTTGCGGCTGCTGAAGTAGAAGGGCGGATATGTCCTAGTCGTAGGGCGTTCTGTACATACTGTTTCAATGCTTGTTCTTCCGAGGGGGCAGGGAATAAATCCTGCCCGAAGGAATGGTAGAATCCGGGATTAGTTCAATAGGGCAGTCATATGGTCTGTGTGGAGGAAGCACCTCGTAAGAACCGCGATCGAAAACTGATTCGAATGCTTTATACTCAGATGGAATCCCGGTAACTACCCCTCCGACGGTGTGGGAATTCACAACGTCTGATCCATCATCATTCAGCGTGAGTTGAGCAAGAGCTCCCAAGGCCCGTGAAGGAGTATCTGTTACTTGATGGGTTGGGAGACAGTAGTTCTGACAGATATCAGACTCAAAGAGCACCGTGCCTGTTTGCCAATTAATCAGATGATTGTGCTCATGTAACCAAGGTATTCCTAATATGATACCGAATTGAGGTGTGGTGATCAAGTCAAATCTTAGCGTCTCTGTGTGAATATCTTGTATGGTCAATAACAGATGAGCAGTTTGGTGTCTAACGGGACCAGAGACTAGTGCAGTGCCATCTATGGCCTGAACTGGTTCAGGTCAGGTTTTTATCACTAAAGGTAGATTGAGAGAATGGGCTAAAGCAATGTCTATGTAGTTCCCAGTGGCACCAGAGTCAATGATGATCGTGACTGCATGAGAGATACCCGTAGAGGGACAAAGAGTGGCCTGTACAAAGATGGGTTGGACACGAGCAAAAGCAAGAGTGGTACCCAGAGATGAAGACTGAAAACTCGACCTGGTCTCCGGATCTAAGGTCGAGCTGTCCGAAAAACCTGAGACTTCTTGGGACATCGAGGGCATTCCTTCACATAATGTCCCGTGGTGCCACAATAAAAGCATGCATTATCCACCCTCCTACATTCTCTCTCAGATGTCGTGATAAGACTACGTAGACCTCCCACTTGCATAGGTTCCTCAGTGCTAGAAGCAGGGGTACTAACAACTGTAGGATGGGAAGAAAGACCCAACTCAGCTCTGCGCTCTGATCGACGTGCATCTACCTGCAGGGCAAGATCCACTAGTTCCTGATACTGAGTGGGCATGGAAGGAATCACTGCTAATGCATCTTTCATAGCGTTATTCAACCCCCTATAGAATATGAACGCCCGCTTGCTTTCTGGCCATGATGTCTCGGCGACCAATTGGTTGAAACGGGTGATGTAATCTATCAAGGTCCCTCTACCCTGGGTTAGTTCTAACAACTCCAAATCCCTAGAATGTGCCTTGTGTCAGGTATCGAAGACTCAAGACATCTCTAGAACTAACAAATCAAAATCATAGAGAACCGGGCTATTGTTCTCCAGTAAAGGCTTAGCCCAAGCGGCGGCTGTCCCGGCCAGGTGGGAAAGGGCAAAGGCCGCTTTAGCAGTGGAATTAGGAAAGGCCAGAGATCTACACAGGAAATGTAACTTGCACTGATTGATGAAAGTTCTGAACTTCTTGGGGTCACCTTGATAACGTTCAGGAGCGGCCAAAGGGGAAGGGGTTGGGAGGACCACCGGAGTTGGAGCTGGGGTACTTGCCAACAGAGGAGGTGTGGTTGAAGTGGTAGCATCCCCGAATTCAGAATCTGCAGGAAGGGAATGCTGAACACTCTGTATGGAATCTAGCCTTTGGTGAATCACCGTATTAGCGGCGGCCATATCTGCCCTTAATACTGTAATTGCCTGAACTAAAGCAGCTATGGGTTCTTCCGTGGACCCCTGCATTATCTAACACGACTATACAGCTTCTCAGTCTGTTCTGTCTTGAGTGTCGTGTAGACCGTTGAGACCTCTGTCCCCAAGTGACACACAGGGGAACCAAAAGAAACCCACTGTGCGACCTTTGAGGCCACAGGTGGGAGATGTTACTTCCCGGATCCACGGAACCTCTGGAACACCGATGCTGCTGCAAAAGAACGAGGTTAAGTACCAGGCAATCACAATATATATCACAATAACCAAAGGATCTGAATAGTCTTACCTATCCGGTGTTTGGAAAACCCAGGAAACCTAGGAGGGAGGTTCGAGACTCAGATGAAGCGGTCCCCAAAACGAGAGGACCGCAGTCAAGCGTGGATACAGGATAGGCCACCTGTAGAGCTGAAGGCGTAACTTGAATCCCAGAAAGGAAATGGCGTAGAAGTTCAACAAAGTACCAAAGGATGATCCAAAGACAAGTGAGGGTCGTGTCAGCAATCCAGCAACAGGAAGGCAGTTCCAAGCAAAGGTACAAAAGGATAATCCGAAGTGAGAGTTCCAAGATCAAGGTAAACCAGTAGTATTATCCAAAACGTAGCGCCAAACAGGGTCTGAAGACAGCTGAGAAGCAATGAGTGTTCCGTGCATCAAGCCTTATATACTGTGCGTTTCGGGGTCATGTGACGTCCACCAAGGTCACGTGAACAAGTGAACGATCGGCGTGGAGGTATTCCGCCGCCCCTTCTGCTGTATGTTCTCCATGGCAACTGCCAGTGCAGGAAGGGCTGCAATCGAGCCCGTAAATCGTACCTGGTACGGAGCTTTCGGTCCTTTGGGTAAACCGAATCACATGAGCCTCGGACCCTGGAGGGAGTCGTGTGGGAACCCGATGAAGGTGTTGGGGAAATGTGAGCAGTGTTCTGGTGTGCAGTGGATCGGTGTGCAGAGGATCGCCTAACAAGAGGGAACTGCACAGTGGAGACCACCAACAGCTTCAGGCGGCCGAACAAGGGAGAGAACACATCCGCCTGCCAACGAAGCAGTGGAGGAATGAGCAAAGGGATGACAGGCAGAGAGGTCCACATCTAAACGTGGCGGACGCCGGACAAGATTGCAGTGAAACGAGGGACAGAAGAGGAAGCAGCGGCCCGTTATGGTCCAACATCGAGGTCGGAGAAGGTGCTGAATCTGCCCGTCTGGAGTTGTGGGAGAGCGGGAAGGAGCGTAGAGGTGACACAACAGCAACAGAAGCAGGGAGAGAGGAGCAACGTGAAAGCAGCAATGAGTGCTTTGCCCGTCACAAGTAAGGACGGGGAAGACAGTGAGGGTTAAAGCGCCGAGGGCGCAGAGAAGAAACAGAGACACACAGGAGGGTGGATGCCCAGCACAATAAAGCACACGGCGGGAAACCGGAGTTAGCCAGAGGGCTGGGTAAGGATTGAACACAGCCCACACAACAAAAGATTAAAGGACTGATGGATGGAGCGCCGAACTGGGAAAGGAAAGCGCCCGAAAACAAAGAGCTTACTGGGGCAAATGATAGTGGGCACAAGAGGACAAGGGAGCTGGTGAAGGCACCAGATAGAAGACTAGCCCTAACTGGAGAAATATTATATATTTGCGTCTCGTAACCTGCTAGGTGAAAAGCGCGCTGGTGCAGGGGAGAGGTAACGGATCTGAGTCTAGTCCCCCCAGACCCAGAGAAACATGAGGGGAATCACTCCAACAAGAGTATAAGAGGGGGCAACATTGACATGCGTGTTCCCTGCCTGGCACTTGAATGATTTAGGAGTAGTCGTGACAAGGCTGATGAGATTACGTGGAAGCTAACAGATAACGCAGTGAAGTGTGAAGTGGGCACATAACTGCGCAGAGGAAACTGAATACTGGATTCCCCCAAACCCTACACAGATGCACAGAGAGCATGTGAGCTGACATAGCCAGTCCCCAGATGACAGGGACTAAACGTAAGAGCACACCAGCAAGAGCTAAAGGGACAACAAGATCGCAAGGAGAAGAGAGCAACCGGAGCGGTGCTGGAGACAGCAACAACAGGAAGAACGTCAAGTGGCTGAACTGGCAAAAGGAGCAAGGGGAAAGGACAATATCAAGAAACCGCCCACAATGGTATTGAATAAAGAGGAGTTGAAACACAGTCTTAGAAGGATGGAAAGTAGGATGATGGACTCCTTCCAGGAGCAATTCGGGAAGATGAAAGAGGAGCTCAAGACATCACTCCAGGAGGTCAGAAGAGAAATCAATGAGTTGAGAAACAGAGTGGATATAACTGAGGACGGTCTATCGGAGATGACAGAAGAAGTGAGACAAAATAGCATCCTACTCGAACAAGTTGCCAGAGCAACGCACAATCGGGAAATTCAGGCAGAGGACCTTGAGAATAGGTCTCGCTGATCCAATATTAGAGTCAAGGGCCTGGTTGAGATAGTTATGGACAGTGATTTAAAAAACGCAATGCAGCACTGCTTCAACAGACTCTTGAACGGAACACAACTTGAGGACATATTAATCGACAAGGTGCATAGAATAGGACCAAAGAAAAGGGACTGAGGGGCAAGGCCCTGAGACGTTTTAGTGGCCTTAACCTCCTATACCATGAAGGAGGAGATACTTAGAGCGGTAAGAGCGCAACAAGATGTATCAATCAATGGGACCCAGATCCATTTATACCAAGACTTGGCGCTATCTACGTTACACAAGAGGAGACTGATGCAACCAGTCACAAGGGCACTCATTGCAAAACGGATCGCATATAAATGGAGATTCCCCTTTGGTTTGCTGTTTGCATGGGAGGGCAAACAGCAGTGAATCTCCACGTGTGAGGAAGGCATGACGTTGTTGCAGATGGAGGAGGCCGAGTGGAGCAGGGGTCAAAACAAAGCGCCCCAAATGATGGTGCCAGAATATGGGAATGGTCGACGGACAGTAAAAAGAGGCGTGCAAAGGAAGAAAAATTGTCAGTCCCCATAAGAAATAAAGGACGAGGAGAGGAACTGAGCTCATGATAAATCTACACGTTAATGTTGGTGTAATGAGGGTAATGCGATGGCGGAAGGAAGGATCAACTAATACATGTGTTGAACTACAGAGGAGTAAGCCCGGACGGAGAGAGGAGTGTAGGGCATCTTGGAACTCAAATCAGGGTATGGAAGTGCCTGGGGTTGTACAAGGCCTATTGCCCCTGAGGGTCACCTGTGGAGGTTCAAGAGAACCTAGGCCAGTTTGGGGTAAAGGGCAGCGGGAAGGGTGTGGGAAGGAAGGGGGAGTAGTGTGGGAGGGAGTTGGGGAAAAATTGTTGTATGGTTTGGAGAACAGATCATGTAAGGATGAGAGAGTGGACAACATTTTAAAAATGGGCACATGTGGACTCGAAAGCACATGATATGGCTGAATTGAAAATTATAACCCTGAACGTACAGGGCCTGAATTTGCCGGCTAAGCGCCTTTCCATAATAGGGGGGCTTTCGGAGCTCCAGGCATCAATAGTGTTCCTGCAGGAGACACACCTCCTGCCTGAAGATGAACAGAGGATGTCACATAAGGCATTCCCTAACCAATATTATGCATCAAGTGGGATGAAGACAAAGGGGGTGGCAATCTTGTTGGGCGCCAGCTTGTATTTCAAAAAACAGTTCCTGTATAAGGACATAGGTAGATATCTGGTGCTCAAGGGTACATTAGATGATCAACTGTATACATTGATTCTAATATATGCCCCCAGTGAGAAACAAGACCTTTATTTGAGGGAGATACTACAGAAACTGGGAGGGTAGTGTGAGAGACAGGTGGTGATCAGAGGGGTTTCAATTGTGTAATGGACCCAGCATTAGACACAGCGCTCCCGACCACCGCTGTGGATGGAAAAAATAGGCAGGTATTGGGGAATTTAGGGATCATGGGGTAATAGAGACATGGAGATTCTTCCACGAGCAGGACAGGGAATATACCCATTATTCAGCAGTACATAAAGAATACTCAAGAATAGATATGATCCTAGTATCCGCCACATTAATCCCCCAAGTAGTGAAGGTAGACATAAGGGTTAAATATCTCTCTGATCACGCCCCAGTGATATTTCAAATCGAATTGGCCAAAGGGAAGGTCAAAACCCAGAAATACTGGAGATTGTACGAGATGATTTTACGAGACATAGCACTGAGAGAGCACATGGAGAAAACAAGAAATAACTACTTCCAAGACAATGATAACAGGGAAACAGACTGGAGGATCGTATGGGATGCAGGGAAAGTGGTGGCTCAGGGAGAATTTATATCACAAGCCACAGCATACATGAAGGAAAGAGGACTTATCACAAAGAAGCTTGAGGCAGAGCTCAAGGAAGTAGAAGCACCACATAAAGCATGGCAGATGCAAAAGTCACTGTGGGCACTCCAGAAGGTTAGAGCCCAGCTGGAAGCACACGTTGCAGACTGCTCGGCATAGACGCTACCAAATGCCAAACACACATATTACGTCCAGATTGGGAAGGCCAACCTATTCTTAGCCACCAACCTAAGACAACAGAAATCTCACCATTAAATCACCCAACTCAAAAGTGGACAAGGGGAACTATGAGTAGCGGAGGAGGGGAAAATGGAAATAATGGAGAGATTTCACAAAGGGTTGTTGAAACAGGACGGCCTGAACCCGCTGCTACAAGCAACTTATATGTCGACATTGCGGTTATCCCAAATAACCAATGAGTGTAGGAACACTTTAAAAGGTCCCATAACGACACAAGAGGTTAATGACGCGATAACATCTTTGCCTAGTAATAAGACACCGGGAGCGGATGGGCTAGGAAATAGTGATTATAAAACGTTTAGGTCCCAGCTACTAGCTCCATTAACACAGCTTTTCAATCATATAAGGGAGAAAGGCAAGATTACTGAGGATACAGTCCTAATACTTAAGGAAAGGATCCCACAGATTTTGCAAGTTACCACCCCATCTTTCTGCTAAATGGCGACACTAATATGTACGCTAAGGTGCTGCCAGCAAGACTAATGAAAGTACTTCCCGGGATAATCCATTAGAACAAAGCAGGTTTTATAGTGGGTGGCATACGCTGGACAATATTAGGTGGGCCATAGACATAATAGACCTGGGGACTTGGACGGGGCAATGGTTTTCCATAGCAGTGTTGGACGCTCGACGCGCTTTTGATAGCTTAAATTGGGGATGCTTGCGGATGGTCCTTGAAAAGTTTGGATGTGGAACAGAATTTTCTAGGATGGTCAGGTTGAATTTTCAAACACCAACAACAAATTTTTTGGTTAATGGGCAAAACCTCGGCAAAAATTAGAATACGGAGAGGTACATGTCAGGGTTGCCCCTTATCCCCCCTAATATTCGCCATGGCCATGGAACCGTTAGCGGAGGGGATTAGGCAGGATCAGGAAATCCTGGTGGTGGCTTGTGGAGACGTAACACATAAAATCGTGCTATATGCGGATGACATTTTGCTATTCCTGAAAAACACAAAGGCAATATTACCTAGAGTAATGGAGAGGCTACAAGAGCTTACCACTGTTTTTGGCTTCACCATAAACTATACTAAATCTAAGGCGTTAAAAATAACTGAGGACCGGGTAGAGATAGATAAAATGGGCAAGAAGTACCCCTTAATTTGGGAAGGTGAAAGTATAGAATACCTGAGTACAAAACTAACTAGGGAATATAAAGGGCTGTATGGGCAAATATGATCCCGCTGTGGAAGCCTCTGAAGGATGATTTGCATAGATGGGATGCCCAGGAGCTCTCTATGGGTTCACTCCCGGTGGATATCCCACCTCGCATGAGCAAGACACTACAGGACGAAATAAATACTTTTGTGTGGTACGGAAAGAAACCAAGAATACAAAGGAAGGTCCTGATGCATCCAACGCTTCTGGGGGGACTGGGGGTCCCAGATGTCAAAAGATATGTATTAGCAGCACAAATAGCACCAATGCTGAAATGGGCAGGACAAGACAGACCAAAAGGCTTGTGTGGGATCGAACAGGAGGTCACATCCATTCCACTGAGAGCTTTACATGCTCTGAGAGCAGGGGCACTAGGGGCTGAAGGGCAACTGTTAGAAGCTACCAAGATTTCGTTACGGGAATTGGATCAAGTACTAGATGGAAGAAAATACTACGAGTAAACAGCCCCCTTCTATGCTGGAGACAGTGTGGAGGGAAGGGGGATCTGTTTCACATGTGGTGGTCATGCCCCAAAGCCACAATATTTTGGAAGGAGGTCCAAGGTTATATAAAGGAGATTAAATGGGCACAGCTGCCAAATGTACCAATGGTGATATTGCTGGAAGCGGATGTGGAAGGGGGTTACGCGGCAAGTGGTAGCAATGCCACCCTCATTACCCATCTGTTAATGGCAGCACAAAATACCCTAGCTCAGGGGTGGAAAACAGTGGAAGGTCCTGTAATAGCGTGGTGGTGGGTTAAGATCTGGGGAGTAATGGCTATGGAGAAAGTATGTGCCTTGAAGGAGGGGAAGTAGCAGAAATTCCTGACAGTATGGCAGCCCTTTCATGAATATGTAAAGGATAGGGAACACTGCTACCGAGGAGAGTACATGTCTGCTAAACAAAGGAAGCGGGTGGCAAGAGACTATATCTGTGTAGAAAGATAGATGAGAATCCACACCCAGAGTAATGTTATTAATATAAGCTTCTATCTCATCTGCTACCAATGGCAAGAAAATTAAACAAAACCGAGCCATTTCTAAAGAGATAACCCAATAAAAACTTGAGACATATTCTCTTAAGGGCATGATTAAACCTCTTACCCTCTAACGAGATCATGGAAATAAGAGGGCTTTCGTCTACAAACAATTGTCACTTCTGTGATACACCCTTCGAGATCGAAACAATACGGTGCCTCTTATTGACATGCCTGGGAACTACTTGCTTCGGATCTCCTTATCTGATACACCATCTGTCTGAGGCCCACACAGACGATGAGGAACTCTGGTGGACTCGTCTGATCAGAGGAGAAAGGACCTCATGAGCAATTGCAGCGGTAAAAATCTTGGATCGGATCTTTCGAAACACTGACACATCTAATTAAACGATCTCATCAATTCCCCTGGAGACATTATGAGCAGTGGAACCTTGGATTCTTCGTTAGTACTGCAACGAACTTGTTTGAACAGCAACTTCATGTAATTTTAAGATTTGTCTTTCGGCGATTAAGTCTTGTAAATAAAAAATAAATGTTACTAAGCCATATATGTTGGGGTTAGGAAGGGGTAGAGGGGAAAGGCTTACGGGGTAATTCATAGAATCCAGTGCACAAGTGGCGCATGCGCCTGCCGCACAGTGTGCGCGTGCGACAGTCTGCGCCAGCCGCGTGCGCTAAAATCCATTTCCGCGCACAGCGTATTCATGGATTTCAACATCAAAAACCAGCTGTGGCGCTGAGTGGTGCAGCGACCCTGCAGCAGCGCCAGTTAAGCCCCCAAACCTTCCCCGTGCGCCATGCACAGCGCACAAATCCCGAACATGGCGCACAAGCCATTGGACCAGCATACAGCCCCCCAACCACGAAAACCCTGTAAAACTCCCTGCGCACACCTCCGAATACATGTACACCCCGGCGCGGGGAGTTTCACACGCGATTGGCCCTGTGCGAGCGTGGTACGTGTATTACTGGGGTTCACGGGGAGTTTCACACGGGGTTGGCCACTGTACGAGCGTGGTACGTGTATTTCGGGGGTGCGTGGGGAGTTTCACACGTGATTGGCCCTGTGCGAGTGGGGTACGTGTATTACTGGGGTTCGCGGGGAGTTTCACACGCAATTGGCCCTGTGCACGCGTGGTACATGTGTTTCGGGGGTGCGCGGGAAGTTTCACACGCGATTGGCCCTGTGCGAGCGTGGTACGTTTATTTCGGGGGTGCACGGGAAGTTTCACACGCGATTGGTCCTGTGCGAGCATGGTACGTGTATTTCGGGGGTGCTCGGAAAGTTTCACACGTGATTGGCCCTGTGCGAGCGGGGTACGTGTGTTTCGGGGGTGCATGGGAAGTTTCACACGTGATTGGCCCTGTGCGAGCGGGGTACGTGTGTTTCGGGGGTGCATGGGAAGTTTCACACGCGATTGGCCCTGTGCGAGTGGGGTACGTGTATTTCGGGGGTGCGCGGGAAGTTTCACACGCGATTGGCCCTGTGCGAGTGGGGTACGTATATTACTGGGGTGCGCAGGGAGTTTCACGCACGATTGGCCCTGTGCGAGCGGTGTACGTGTATTACTGGGGTTCGCGGGACGTTTAACACGTGATTTTGCTGTCAGGGCGGGGTACGTGTATTTCGGGGGTGCATGTGAAGTTTCACACGCGATTTCGCTGTCAGAGCGGGGTACATGTATTTCGGGGGTGTGCGTGAAGTTACACATGCGATTTCGCTGTCAGAGCGGGGTACATGTATCCAGTGGGGTGCGCGGGGAGTCCCACACATGAATTGGCAGTGTGGGTCCTCCCAGGTGTCCCCTTTACCCCCTCCTCAGCCCCTGCAGGCAGCCCACACCAAAGGGGACTACCCTGCACCCCTGGTCATGTCCCTCAGGCAGCCCATCCACCATGGGCATGCCACCCAGCCAAGCCAAATGTCACCTTGCAATATGATCACCAACTCATGTCCCCCAGCACGCCCACCCCCCAGCAGTGAGGGGCACCTGCCAGCAGGCCCCCTCTCATGTCCCACTCATGTCCCCCTGCATCCCCACCTCCCAGCAGGCCCCCACTCATGTCCCCCTGCACCCCCACCCCCCAGCAGTGAGGGGCACCTGCCAGCAGGCCCCCACTCATGTCCCCCTGCACCCCCACCCACCAGCAGTGAGGGGCACCTGCCAGCAGGCTCCCACTCATGTCCCACTGCACCCCCACCCCCCAGCTGTGAGGGGCACCTGCCAGCAGGCCCCCACTCATGTCCTCCTGCACCCCCACCCCCCAGCAGTGAGGGGCACATGCCAGCAGGCCCTCACTCATGTCCCCCTGCACCCCATCCCCCAGCAGTGAGGGGCACCTGCCAGCAGGCCCCCACTCATGTCCCCCTGCACCCCCACCCCCAGCAGTGAGGGGCACCTGCCCGCAGGCCCCAGTCATGTCCCACTCATGTCCCCCAGCAACCCCACCCCCCAGCAGTGAGGGCACCTGCCAACAGGCACCCACTCATGTCCCACTCATGTCCCCTTGCACCCCCACCCCCCAGCATTGAGGTGCACCTGCCAGCAGGCCCTCACTCATGTCCCCCCAACATGTCAACATGACCCACAATCATGGCCCTCATGGCCACCGAAATCCAACGGCACGCCACCCCTGCCCAAATAACCAACCAAGCATAACATACAACCCACATTGAAATGCCCATTACATGAAACAACCCAAATGGCATGTATGTACATCAACACATGTCCGTCACACACACACAATGGGTGCCAGTGAATGTGAAAACTCACATCGTGACATGCATGAAACCAATGAGAGAATACCACACATTGAAGTACGGGAAAAAATGTATTGAACAAAAAATGTGGTGAAAGAAATTCAAAGACCAAACAATGTACATAAGGAAAACAATGCAGAATGTCACATAATGATAAAAAAAGGAAATCAGAATCCAAAATATATGAAATCAAAAATGTCTCCAAAGTCTCCTTCCAACAAAGCAAATCCAAACAGAAATGAAAATGTAAATTCCATTGCTCCATGGAAAAATCAAAAAAGAAAATGCAGACAAATCCACATTCCAACTATTTACAAGGATGAAATCATGGGTCCATGAGCCAAACTGTCCAAATGAAACCTACAAAAATACACTAACTAATGAAGAACTATTTACAAAAATGTGGGGTATTGTCCAAGCGCCCCAAAAAAAATGAAAACAAAAATGAAACCTAATACTAACTAACTAACTAACTATTTACAATGGCAGCAGGCTAGTCCGACGGCTCACTTTTTGATGTCCCGGGCCAGGGCATCATCTAACTCCCGCTCAATGTCCTGGAGGCGGTCCTCTTCCATGGCCCCGAGGGTTCGCAGGGAAGATGACATGTTGCCCTCCAACTCCCTGCGAATTGCCTCGAGGCACTCGGCCCACCTCAGTGCCCTCCGCATGGAGTTCTTCGCCATGACCATTGTGAGCCGTGCCTCTTCCGCCCGCTGCCGCTCCCGACTGTGGCAGGGATGTGTCCTCCACCAGCCTGGCCGCTGGGTCAGAGGCAGCTCCACAGGGTACCCAGGTGATACATGGGTGGGAAGATGGCATGGAGGACGACTGGTGCGTAGGGGGTTCAGGTGAGAAGGGGGTCGCAAGAAGGTCCAGCACACGGAGGAATCCAGCACTGGTGACCCGTCCCAGTAGTTCAACGCGGTCAAAGAGGCATCCGAGATGATGTGCAGTGTCTTCACGAAAACACCGCAGGTCACCTTGCATGCCCCGTTGACGCAACGCTATCCCAGCCAGGACAGGCTCAACCCGGTCCCGGATAGCCACGTCCGCAGGGAGAGGAAGGCCAGTTGTTGTGCGCCCATCCCCTCCCTGAAAACGGGTCTGGATGTAGGCATCCCTGCTGGTGCCAGATGATGCAGTCACAGGATCAGGGACAGGATTACACACAGGCACCTGCGCAGCGGCCTGTGCTGCCTCCTGTCCCTGCCCCTGCACTGCACCACTGGCACCAGTGGAATCCCCACCTCCAGACCCCGTGTGTGTCCCCTCCACGGCCTCCTCCTCCTCCAAACCCCCCACCAACCTGGATGACTCCATGCCATCTTCCTCCATAGGACCCTGTGGTGTCTTAGCTGCCCCTTCTGCTGCTGAGGAGTCTATCTCCAACCTCCGCCTCTTGGACCTAGCCTCGGCAGCTGCGGCCTGGGACGCGGCACCAGACTCCTCACTCCCCCAAGAGATGACAATCTGGGAGGGGAGCCGGGCCTTGCTTCACTGGCTGGTGGTACGATCCCTGCCGCTTTGCTCCACAGCACCCTCTCCGCCCTCTTCATCAGTTGACGCTGCAGACAGGGAGAGATGGAACACAGGCATTAGGGCACTGTACAATGGACTGATACACACATGACAGTTGCACATGAGTGGCAGTGTCAAACTTCAGACATGGCATCACACTCCTTAACACACATGTCATTTCTACTCACACACATGAGCAATTCCACAGCAATATTGCACCAGGCAGCACCATCCATACACATACAACAGCATCAGCATCCAAACGTCACATGAAACATGGGGAGTACACAACACATGCACACACACCAACACACTTACATGCATGTGTATATGTCCACCAACTGTCAGAGTGATGAGATCACCATCCATGTCACATCTGGCATTCAGCCTTCTACATGTCAGTGCCACATGCATCCATGTTGCATCACAGTTGCACACTTGTCAAATACACACACATGCACATGTACACAGTGCAGATACATGCAGCGGGAACCAACATCCATGTGTGACACCACAACCATGCCAACGTACATACACAGTAATTCAAACATGTGTGCTCCCACATCTGCATTTGGCCTGCATGCTTACCCACACATACACCATCCATGTGTCTCACACATGAGAGGACTCGCAGTTGTCAGCCTCACGCCCCTGTACATACACATCCATACATGGCCCTACAGAAACACATGTGCAACCTGCACACTACTGGTACACCACGAGACGCACAGCGTCCAACCAGTATGCGTGTACACTTACCGCTCGACTCCAGACGGGTCTGCCTCTCAAGGACCTGGACGTGGAGCACTGGGTTTATGCATTCCAGGACCCTCATTCGGTGGTCGGACAGGTGGCCCTGGTGCCCCTTGGCATTCGCTGCCTTCAAGAGGCGCCGGGCCTTGTCGAGGGTCCTGGACCTGAAGTCTTCCCAGCACTTCTTGACATGTTTGATGTCGCGGACTGCCACCTCCTCCTCGTTGATGGCAGTCACGATGTCCATCCAGACCCTGGTCCGTCCTTCATAGTCGGCGCGCAAACTTCCAAAGAGGGCATCATACTGCCCCAGGACTTGCTCCACCAGGACACCAACTTCCCTGGCACTGAAGCTGGTGGCCCTCTGCCTCTCTGGCTGGGGGTTGCCAGTGGTGCCCGACATGGCAACCCCAGAGGCAGGTGTGGGTGGGCAACTGGGTCCTGGGGCTGGGCTGTGGAGCGATGGTATCCCAGTCGGGAGTCTTCAGTTCCAGCAGGGGTGGTCACAGCAACTTCACCCCTGGCTGACGTGCAGGCAGCAAATAGCAGTGCACATGGGCAGCAGGCAGCAGCAGATGGCAGGTGGGAGCATGCTCGGGGCTCTTGGGGGCAGTAATTTGGCCTTCTGGGCAGGAGCGTGGTCTTCCGTGTGTTGTCACGTGGCCAGCTTGAAACGGAGTGATTTGGCACGTGAAAAAATTGCACGTCAGCGTGTATTTCGAGGAAAGGGCCTTAGCGCGTAAACGCATCTGTGACATTACACGCGCGGGTGTTTCCCTCGTGACGGGTGCATAGTGAATCAGCATGTGAATACACCGCACATACGCAAATTCATTGGACCAAAGGCCCTTTAGCGAGTAAGCACGTCTGTGACGTGACACGCAAGGGCGTTTCCCTCAACACGGGTGCATGTTCATCGTACATGTGCAAAAACTGCACGTCCGAGTGTCAGCTCGTGTAATTGGAGGAAAGGGCCTTAGCGCGTACACGCATAAGTGACGTTGTACGTGTGGGCCGGTTTAAAGGTACGTGTAGGACGCCATTTACTTGTACATGCTTTTAGTGAAGAGCGAGTGGGTGAATTTTGTACTTCTTGTCGGTTCACACGCGATTACTTCACAGCGTTTCAAGTTCGTACTCCATGTTACCTCTGACAGCGTTCAATTTTTTGGTGTGCCTGTTTTCTCAAACAGCGTTCACTTCTTCTTTTGTCCTGTTTCCTCAGACAGCGCACAATTCTTCTTTTGGTGGGGGTGTTGCCAACGTGCACACGCGCGTCTTTTTCATGTTCTTTTTCCAGGCATACGGTGAGTCGCGCACGTATTTACCAACTGTGCTTGCCCCGTGTGTCGCGTACCCCATCAGAGGTCATTGTAGGCTGTGTGTATTACGTGTACGCTTATTTTTGTGTTTCTGGGTGCCACAGCGTAGTGCGGGTTCATTTTTCTACACAAGTGGTCTACGAGGGGTTGCGTGCACATTCATTTTTGTTTTCAGGGTGCCTGTGCATTGCGTGACCCGTCATCTTCCCCCAGGGGTCACAGACAGCCTTGCTAGAGCACTAGGGTACGAATTCCATCTAGTACCCTACCCCTTTCACCCCCAATTGCCCAGGACAATAGTTTACTGCTACTCCCATATGCGCAACAACATCAGTGCCATGGTTGGGAGTCGACGAAGCGGTAAGGGAGGCAAAGGTGGCCGACCTTCAAAGGGTGGGCGTGGTGGGCGCGGTAGGGGATGTGGGCAGGATTTGCAGGGTGCCCCTGCATCCCCATGTGTGGAGGACCAATCAGGGACACCCATGCCCCACCCCCTCATGGTTGTGGGAAACGTAGCAGACACCATCCCAGCTCAGCCCTTGTTGGACCGGCCCATTGTGGCACCTGAACTGGCACAGGAAGATGCCCAGGCTGACTTCCAGGTCAGCAAGTCTAAGCCACGTGTGGCCGTGCAAGTTGGTGTCACCAGGCCATGTGGATATGGGGCAGCAATGTCATCTGCTGCCCCAAGTAGGCAGGGTGGGGAGGCTGCAGGGGCAGCTGCAGCTCTATCCACCCCAGCTCTGAGTCTCCAAGCCAGGACAGTGTCGGTCCAGGTCCATCAAACCGACGTTGCCCCTGCCAACATCACCCTGCTGCCAATGCCTGCACCAAGACCTATGGCCATTGTGCCTTCGCACACTTCTAGTACACAGTCCACCGGCGCTTCTGCCCCTATTGGCCAGAGCGGCGTAAGCCACTCAGGATCCGCACCACCTTTGAAAAAGAAGAAGAAGGTTGCTCTGGCACTACAGGCTGAGACTCCAGACACGGCTACATACTCCGGCACGTCAAGGAAGCCTAGTTTTATTGACACCGAACTTGATGCACTTGTGGCCTATGTGTCGGCATATAGCCGCAAAATGGTGGTGACTGCAGGGTGCAAGACCACACCTGGTCAATGTAGGGCACACTGGCAGACCATCGCGGACCACATTAGTGCCCTTGGATTTGTGAGGCGCACATCTGATGATTGCTACAAGCGGTGGAATGACCTGAAACGCAGAGCAAAGAACAAGCTGGCCTCAAATCATGCCTCTACTCTGGTGACTGGCAGTGGGTCTCCACCAGAGGACAACCAACTCACTGAACATGAGTCTGTTGCTGGAACCTTCATCACAGAGGAACAGATCCAAGGCGTGGGAGACCTACCTGATTACGACGCATTGTTCTGTGAGTGCCCATGCATGTGTGTGTAATCCATGTGTATGTTGTTTGGGTGACGGGTTCTGATTGAGTGCCAGGTGAGGGTGTGTACTCCAGAGTGGTATGGGTCTCCCATGTGCTTCCTCCAATACATTCACGTGCCTTGGATTTGGGTATGATGACAGTATCCCTTCTGCCCACAGTAGCCAATTAGCGCCACATTACTGCAGTTGCCCTTGAACTGTCATCTTGCAACAACATTGTTCATATTTTTTCAGTGTTCATTCAGGCTGATTGTTTCAATTCTCCCATTTTTGCAACGCATTTTTCAGCCCTAATGCCACATATGTGACATGCTTCTGTCATTGATTACACCACAAATTGGGCCACATTTGTTACCTGGTTATGTGAATGATTAGACCATTCAGGCCGATAGAGTATTGGCCTGCTCACATTTATTTTTAGGGCCTGTTTGCATGTGGAACATAATAGTTGTTTCCTGTCATGTTAAAGTGACCAACCATTGATGTGTACATCTGCCTACAATCACTGTATTATTGTACACTGGATGTGTTGCAGTGTGTGGCACATGCATATTTTTCCACACTATTTAAGATTTTTCATCTCATCATGTCCATCTCACATGGATGGGTGACAGTACTCATTCACTAACATATCGCTGTAGTTGTCTAATGTACCATGGCTATGCTACATGCCATCTGTGTGCTGGCATGTGTCACGTATGTGTATTGGACATGCCACTCACAGGCTAATGTGTGATGCCAGTGCTACCTACCATGCAGCAAGTGTGTTGCTTTTCCATCTTGGTGTCCTCAGTGTCTGCTTTTTGCCTCCCCTTCCAACTCATTGACAGTGCATGCATGCCAGCGTTATAGTCATGTGGGACATGTGTAAATCATGTACAGGATCTCTGTCTTGTCAGGCCTATGTGTGTGTTATGGTGCTCATGCCTGTTTCCATTTGTTGTATTTCATGTTTTTGCAGGTGATGACGCACTTGATGCTGGTGAGGTTGAGGAGATGGTGCAGACCCAAGAGGGATCTCAGCCACGACCGGGCACCAGTGGAGGACGTGATGTGGTGGTGGGTGAAAACCCTTTGTTACTGCAGACCATACTGTCCAGGGGTGTCTCTGGGTGTACCTCCCCAGACCTCTATTCAAGTGCTGAATCGGATGATGAGACTTATGTGCTGTCGCAGGTGAGTGCTTCTGGCAGGGATTCTGTTCTGTCCAACACACCTGCACCAGGGGTAGAACCCTCTATGGGGATGTCAGTGTTGGTAGGTCTGCCTTTGGCGGTTATGGATGCAGGGTCACACTCCACAACATCTGATCCTGTTCCTGGGCCAGCAGATCAGAGGGGGAATAAAGTCCTGCAGCCTCAGGCAGTGCCAGCACAGCAAGGTGCAGATCGCCTTGCCCCAAACAGGTGTGGTGCCTGCCGACGCGGTGGCCGTGCACCACCAGGCAATACTGTATGGGAAAACTCCATGTACGGTATGGCAACCCAACAGGCAGCATCAGTTGAAATGATGGCTCAGGCAATGGAGAGGGTGGCCACTTCCATTATCCACCCTGAAAGGCAGATGGAGCAACAACAGCAGGCAACAGACTCCATTTGCCAATCACACAGGGAAGACATATTGGCGTCCAACAGGGACCGACAGGCGGCACTGGAGACTCTGCGTGAAGCCATATCAATAGAGTCAGAGGGCCACAGGGAAGCCCTGAGGGTAGAACTCCATAACGTCAGGGAGAGTCTGCTTGAACTTGAGGCTTCCCGAAATTTTAGGGCAGAACAGCAGCTGGAGCAGCTCACACGTTCGCTCTCAGCTGAACTGCAGGCAACCCGTGAGGAGATCCGGGCATCACGCAAGGCCATGCGTGCAGAAATGCAGGCAACCCGTGAGGTGCTGCATGGGGATCTCCGCACTATCATCCTCCAGAATCAGACCTTCCAGACCGGCATGCTTGCTGCCATGGAGGACCATACCAGGGCTTTGCGTGGGCTGCCTCGCATAGCACCACCACCTCCTGATGCAGCAGCAGAGGGTGAAGAGACCGACAGCAGTTCTCCCAAAATGGCATAGCTGTGCAGGCCATGAGCCCATGGAGGTATTTTTTTTTCGCAACATCCACGCAGGTGGGTGTTGGTAAGCACCCTGTCCTCGAACCTCCTGGGTGGCCTTCCCCTCCTGCCCCCCACGTGGCCATTTTTTTTTCTTTTTTTCTTTTTTGCAGTGTGTTGCCTTGTGTGGCTCCTGTGGGCATCCACTGTGTATTCCGACTGGGCACACGCAGGCTTGTCCTGAGTTTGGGTTAGATGCTTGGTTTTGTGACACACACACCCCTCCTGCTTCCCATTTCCATGGGCTTGCAAAGGGTGTGACCAAGTGAAAGTGACTTACACAGTGACATTGGGTTCCCATGAGCTGTGTGGGCAGTCTGTAGTCAATACTGTGTGGACATCCCTAGTGGATATTGTTGTTGTATTGAACACTGCATGGTGTATTGATATGTGCTTGTGCCTCCATGTCTTCCTCAAAATCCACAGGTACCTTCTTCATGTCTTCACAAGGCCGTCTCCTTTGCAGATGGAGTTCATGTTGTATGCAGTACACTGACACATTTGCGTGGCAGCAACACTCTGCAGTTGGAAGGGGTCGATGTGATGGCTTATTCAGGTTGTAAGACTACCACTTCTTTGACTTTGTACTGTCATGTTTTTTCAATGTTTCATGCTGTGTTGCTGTATTGTGTTGGTGGGAAGTATTTGGTCATGTGTGCTGTTTGTTATTGATTACTGGGAGCATATTGTCTGTGGGCTGTTTCGATTTGGGATAGTGCACTTTGTGACAATTATGTCAGGTCTTGTGCATTGCTTTGTTTGCTTTCACATTGCATGACATGCCATGGTGTGTTGGGTGGCGGAGATGGGGAGGGGTTGGGTGACATGGCACTATTTTCATGTTGTATTTTGCTAGGGGGTAGTCATTCATGCAGCATGAATGTATGTCTTTTAATGACACAGCATTGATTGTCTTTCGGTAGGTAGGGATGCACACAATGTAACAGTTCCAGGTGACCAATCTCAGGCTGGTATGGTTGTGACATTTGACTGGCCCTTATGTCATCATTATTGATTGTCAGCTGGTATGTGCCAGGGCTGTGTGCACTCCACAGGGGTGTGATTTTAGGTGAAGTAATTAGCCACCAGATATGATCCTGCACACTACTGGGGGAGCATATAGCAGCTGCCCACCAGAACTGTCAAGGGAGCGAAAGCGTGACTTGAGCACTCCGAATGTCCGCTCCACTATGCCCCGGGTTGCAATATGGGCTGTTTTGTATTTTACCTCGGGTGGTGTGGTGGGGTTCCGAATTGGCATCATCATGTGGGTGCTCAGAGGGTAGGCACTGTCCCCTGGAGAAGTGATGATGGGTATCATTAGTGGGGTTGTGGCATTACTCAGTATCTGACATGCATGCATGTGCAGTGGCATTTATACTCACCAAGCAGCCATGTATCGCCATGCCGCCCAGCTTCTAGGTCCCGGTTTAGGGTTGACATTCTGTATATGAAACTGTCATGGGTGGACCCTGGATAGTTGGCATATACTGAGGTGATGATTCCCTGGCATCACATACTACCTGCACGTTGATGGAATGCCAGTGCTTGCGGTTTCTATAGATGTGCTCTGATGCCCTGGGAGGACGTAGAGCCACATGGGTGCAATCAATGGCACCTAGCACTTTGGGGAAGTGTGCCACCCCGTAAAAATCTTGGACAACAGCCTGCCTTTCTGCAGGTGTTCTGGGCAGGTATATGTGCCTGCGGACTGATGGCCGTGCAGTCATGATGGCCAAGACCTTGTGTAGGCAGCGTGACTGCGTGGCCTGTGACACCCCCCCCCACTATGGCACTTGTCCGCTGAAATGACCCAGTAGCCAAGAAGTGCAGTACATTAAGCACCTTTTCCAAGGGGCTCAGTGCTTGGGAGCACACGGTGGGTGATGTAAGTTCATCCTCCCACTCACTACCAGGTCGAGTATTATTTGAGGTGGAAACCTGTACCTCCCATACACCTGGTCATCAGGCATCCCAAAAAGGCTGGTCCTGGGTATAAAAATTCTGGCACTGACTATCCTCCTCCTCCTCCTGCGGTATCCCACGATCACTGCTGCAAGGAACGGTATATAGTCATCGTAGCGTCTGGGCTTGTTTGTTGTTTGCGCGCACTTTTATGCTGCGTGGGTCCGCGTACGCCTGCTTCCTGCTGGTGTACGTGTTTCCGGACACGCACTAGCCCTGTTCGTTCCCATGAATACGTGTTGTAGGCACGCATGTGGACGTTCCGCGCATTTGCCTCCTGTACTTCCCCCATAACGCCCACATTTTCACACGTTGTTCCCCATTCCGCGTGTTACGCCCTTTGTTCTGCCTACTTTTGTTGTGTGCGCCGCGCTGTGCTCGTAGCGCAGGCTGTTTGGTGAAGTGTGCGCCCGCGTGCACCACGCAGGATTTCAGCATACATCCTTGGATTTATACGCGCACGGACTTCCATGAATCAATGTGTGCGGGTTTCGCTGCGATTTTCGCACTTGCGCTGCGATTCGCACGCTTTCACACGCTTGCATGGAAATTTTCAACACACATTAATTCCATGAATCGGCCTGTTTGGGAGAGTCGAAAGGTTAATGTTAAATGTTTGGAATGGGTTATACAAAACTCATGATCACAGAAGCTACGGGACACGATATCAGATGGTTTAAATGTAAACATCAATGAAACAATGATATGATTAAATGACTGATACTGCTGGTAATGTAACTGGAATTTGTGATTATGAATGAATAAATACATTAAACAATAACAAAAAAGGCAGGATTTCCCTACCTGTAAATGTATTTTTGGGGAAAATAGAAGGAGCTCAATATACCACTAGTTTTCTTTACACTTTAAATATTATAGATGTAATGAGTGTGGAAATGTTATAAAGCAGTACAAAATGCTATATCATGGATGACAGCAAAATGAGAATTTATATGGCTACCTTCCGTGCACATTTTCTAGAACTTTTAGAAGCAAAACGTCCCAAATGCCTGACAGCACAAACTCTGTTGTTTTGGACAAAGTTAAAAAAAAAGTGAGAAATAAAATCCCTAAGAACCTGCTTCTTTTGCCCACCCGAATCACATAGTCAGTTACTTGCAGGGTCAGACTGGGGAATACAACTGTCTCAGGCACCAATGAAAATGTGGCCATAGTTGCAAACTGCAATAATTCCTTTTGTGACAGACCGTTTGAATAGTACCCAAAGTGGAGTTTTTCAATAAAATGTGTGTCATGAACTTCAGATCACGCCCCTTTTGGACCTCCTGGTCCTTGTCTCAACGGGGCTTACATTCCGTACTACTTCCAACATGGCCGTCCAGAGCTGAAGCCCTTGCTCGCTCCATGCGCTGAACGCTGTGTGATCTATTTATAGACCACGCCTTCCGCGGCTCTGCGCGTCTCAATGCTATTGCAGAGTAGCCTCAGACGTGTGTTCGTAGCCTGCGGTATTGTTTCCTTTGTCCCAGTGCCATTACCCGCTCCTGACCCTTTCCCCCTTCCTGATTCCGAGCATTACTAGCCTTTCCGAGACTCCCGGATTCCTGAACTCCGCGCTCCCGGACTAAACGCAACCTGGAACCAGACGAGACTCGAGCAGCGCTGTTCAAGACCAGGAGCGTTTGCAAGAAGGCAGCGATCGAAGACACCGGCAAACACCGGACCCAGGTGAGAAGGGGGGAACTCCTTGACAGTTTGAGACGACACCCGATCGAACCTAAAAACGAGATGGAAGCCGCCGTGCAGGACTTAATGCGACGCATGCAAGAATTATCAACCGAGTTTCAAAATCTTAAGGTGGAAAACGCAGCGCTCAAACAATTGGTCTTATCCCGGGATTCTGCTACAAAGGAGGGTGCCCTGTTGGGTGGTATTGTTGACAAGTATGATGGTTCGGCAAAAACACTTAGCGGATTCCTGGATTCATGCTTGGCCCACTTTACCTTTAAGCCCTATTATTTCTCGACTCCTAGGGCTAAGGTGGGTTTCATCATATCCCACCTTTCCGGCAACGCCTTAACTTGGGCAACACCCCTTGTTAACTCCGGCGATGCCCTCCTATATGACTATGATGGGTTCATACAGGCCCTTAAAGGCATGTTTGACCGTCCAGAGCAGGTCTATACTGCCCAAGAATGCTTGCTGGACTTTCAACAGGGCTCCCAAGATATGCTCACTTATGTGACCAGATTTAAACAATTGGCTAAGGAAGCAGACTGGTCCTCTGAGGCTAGTTTTACCCTGTTCAGGAGAGGCCTGAACGATGAGATCAAGGATAAACTGGCCAGGGTGGCCAGACCAAATTCATTCCAAGCACTAATGGACCTGGCCTTGCAAATAGACTTTCGCATCCAGGAAAGGAAGGCTGAAAGGAAGAAATCCAAGGGAAACCCACCCAAGACGTCCTTTGAGAGCACAGCCAGAACGGACGCAAACCCAAGTCCAGCCCCAGAACCTGAACCGATGAAAATTGGAGCCTTTTGTGGATGGACCCATATCACCTCAAGAAAGATTGAGAAGGATCCATACGGGTTTGTGTATGTATTGTGCTTCAGACAAACATTTGGTCAGGGAATGTCCTCTGGCACCTCCTCTGCGTTCGGGAAACGCCAGCTCCTGATCTTAAATGGAGCAGAGATTCAGGAGAGAGATGTTTGCTCCACATCAATTCCATCCTTGAACTCTCCTAGACAAAACAGTTTGGTGATACTACAGGCCTTCCTGTTGCCCTCCAAAGATAAGACCTATCCCATTCTGGCCTTGGTGGACTGCGGAGCTATGGGAATTTTCATTGATCAAGACTGGGTTGTTAGTCATCATATTCCGTACGAGACACGAAACACCATGCAGCCAGTGGAAGCAATTGACGGAAGACCCCTCTCTTCAGGACCCATAAGCCTGCAGACTAAAGAGATCCAACTTGCCATAAACCATCATCAAGAGCGGATTACATTCCACATCATTAAGTCAGCCCATTACCCCATGGTTTTGGGAATGCCCTGGTTACAAAAGCACAATCCGTATATCAATTGGACAGCAGGATCATTATTCCTGGGCTCAGAGTTCTGTATGTCCCACTGTCTATCCCTGGACCCCTCCTCGATAACTTCTAAAGAACCAACAAGAGACCAAGAAACACGACTCATGGTTTCCAATATCATACAAGTTCCAGAGGCCTATCAGGGATATGCTGATGTATTTTCTACTGCCATAGTCCAAGCCTTACCCCCTCACAGGCCCGAAGACTGTGCCATAGATACGGATCCCTCAGCTGTAATTCCCTTCGGCAGAATGTTCATTCTTTCCAAACCTGAGAAAAAGGCCCTTCGGGAATACCTAGACACTAATCTTGAAAACGGCACCATAAGACCATTGAAATCTCCAGCGGGTGCTTTGTTGTTCTTCGTTCCCAAGAAGGATACCAAGGAACTCAGTCCTTGACTCGACTATAGAGGCTCAAATCAACGCACCCTCAAAGATCGGTACCCACTGCCCCTGATCTCAGATATCCTGGAAGCTGTGAGAGGAGCCGTAATATTCACCAAATTGGATCTCAGGGGTGCCTACCATTTGATCCGTATCCAGGAAGGAGACGAGTGGAAGACCGCCTTTAGAACATCCTTTGGCCACTACGAGATCAAATGGTAGGCACCCCTGAGATCATGCCCTTTAGACTAGCCAATGCCCCAGCAGTATTCCAACGTTTTATGGATAGGGTGTTCTCTGATATGTTGTTTCTCTTCGTCATTGTCTATCTGGATGACATATTGATTTTTTCCAAGGACCCTCTGAAGCATGAAGGACATGTTAAGGCAGTTCTACAAAGACTCCGGGAGCATCACCTCTTAGCCAAGCCTGAAAAATGTTTGTTTTACGTTACCTCTGTGCACTATCTGGGATTTATCCTTAGTCCAGATGGGATTGGCATGGACCCTTAAAAAGTAAAGGCCATTCTCGCCTGGCCTACTCCCACGTCTGTGAAACAAATCCAATCCTTCCTAGGACTAGCCAATTTCTACCGAAAGTTCTTAGCCACCTTTTCCGAGATTGTACAACCTATAGTGGCTCTGCTAAAGAAGGATACCCCCATTTGTCTGGTCAACATTACAAGAAACTGCATTCCAGCGTTTGAAGACTGAGTTCACACAAGCTCCCATTTTGGCTCAACCCGATACAAGTCGACCCTTTTTAGTGGAAACGCATGTCTCTAAATATGCTATAGGAGCAGTGTTGAAGCAGAAAATGGAGGACGATTTGGAACACCCCGTTGCTTATCTTTCAAGAACCTTAACTCCGAGTGAAACACACTACTCCGTCCTGGAAAAGGAACTCTTAGCCATTCGCCAAGCCTTCACTGAATGGCGACACCTAATTCTGGGAGCCAGACATCCTGTCCAAGTCCGTACTGATCATCGAAACCTTCAGATTCTACAGCCACTGGAGTGCAGGAACAGTCGTCAGGCACGTTGGGCCTACTTTTTTGCCCAGTATCAGTTCCACATTACTCATGTCCCTGGATCATAGAACCTGATCGCTGACGCCTTGTCTCGCCATCCTGACTACGTGACCACTGAAGATAAGGCATTTCCTAAAATGTTTTCTCCCACGATCTTCATAGCCCAAGCAGTTGATCTCCTGGAAGAAGTCCGATCGCAAACCCAATCCTCGGAAATATGGAACGACATTTCAACAAGAAATCACTGGAAATTAAGAGGCAAGGAAGGCTACTTATTCAAGGACAATGCACTACTCATTCCATCACGGAAGTTACAGCAAAAAATAATAAATCTTTGTCATGACACACTCCATTCTGGGCACCGAGGTATCACCAACACCCTCCGTCTTATACAGAGACAGTTCTGGTGGCCTAAAATGAAGTCTGACGTACAGCAATACATCCAGACTTGTATAAACTGTGCCCAAAATAAACATGATAACAAAAGACCAGCGGGTCTTCTTCTGCAGCCCACTCTACATTCTAAACCATGGGAAATCATCGCTACAGACTTCACAGTGGAGTTACCACCTTCCCGAGGATATACTACCATCATGGTCACCATAGATTTGTTTACCCATATGGCCCACTGTACGCCACTGTTGAAACTACCCTCCTCTTCAGAGCTAGCTGGAATATTTCTGGAACACATATTGCGACTTCATGGGCTTCCTTCCAAGATCATATCTGACCGGGGTCCCCAATACATTTCACAATTCTGTAAACACCTCTGTCGGGTACTAGGAATCCAACGTGCCCTCTCTTCAGGATATCACCCCCAAACCAACAGAGCCACAGAACGTGCTAATCAGACCCTGGAACAATATCTCTGATGTTTCGCCACCAAGGTCCAGGATGACTGTTCTCTCCTGATACCCGTTGTGGAATTCGCTTACAACAACTCCGAAACACTCAGCGCTACAGACCAGCCCTTTTTATTGTAGTCAGGGGTTCCATCCATCAGTTTTACCCTCGGTTCTTCCTTACCCTACACCAGTACCTACTGTTGACTCCTGGATCGAAACTCTTATCAACATTCACACTTAGAGAAAGCCAGATTACAGACCAAGAGGTATGCGGATTCCAAGAGAAGACCAGGTCCTTCCTATACGGTCGGTGACCGAGTGTGGTTGTCATCAAAACTACTCCCTCGACACTTGCGACCAAACAAGCTGGCTCCCCGCTACTATGGTCCATTTCCCATCAAGGAGATTATCAATCCTGTCTCATATCAAATCAAGCTACCTGAGTCCTGGAAAAGAATTCATCCAGTTTTTCACACATCCCTATTGAAGCCCTACATCCAATCCTCTCGAAAATCCAGTAGACCTCCTCCTCTACTGGGTGACAACCAACTGGAATATGAGGTGTCCCGGATTTGTGACTCCAGGTATAAGCGGGGCCATCTTCAATACCTAGTGGAGTGGAAAGGATATCCTCCTAGCAAAAGGACCTGGGAACCTGTTTCAAATATTAGGGCTCCTCGGTTGCCCAGAAGATTTCACCTAATACACCCGGGCAAACCTGGAGGAAAAGGCCTTCGGAGGAGGCATGCTTTCATGAACTTCAGATCACGCCCCTTTTGGACCTCGTGGTCCTTGTCTCAACAGGGCTTACATTCCGTACTACTTCCTACATGGCCGTCCAGAGCTGAAGCCCTTGCTCGCTCCATGCGCTGAACGCTGTGTGATCTATTTATAGACCAGGCCTTCCGCGGCTCCGCGCATCTCAATGCTATTGCAGAGTAGCCTGAGACGTGTGTTCGTAGCTCGCGGTATTGTTTCCTTTGTCCCAGTGCTATTACCCGCTCCTGACCCATTCCCCCTTCCTGATTCCGAGCATTACTAGCCTTTCCCTGACTCCCGGATTACTGGACTCCGCGCTGCCGGAACTAAACGCAACCTGGAACCAGACGAGACTCGAGCAGCGCTGTTCAAGACCAAGAGCGTTCGCAAGAAGGCAGCGATCGAAGACACCGGGAAACATCGGACCCAGGTGAGAAGGGGGGAACGCCTTGACAATGTGATGCAAATTGTGCATTTTAAGGAATATGTATTCAGTAACAGTGGTCAAAACTACTAGCCTCATGGTGAAGCAACTTATCCACCTGGCCCAAACTGGCAGAAAAGTGGCCTACTTTGACCAAAAGAAAACTGCCCCACCCTAGCACTTTGCGGTTTTGGTTCAGTGTAGGCCAGTCCGAGCTATAGCATGTGTTTATCATGCTTCTACCTTTCATCCCCTAGCCCCACCCCACCCCTCACCATGCCGGCGTAACAGCTCCACTACATTTTTTGCTACACTTTTACCTCCCCGATTCCCTTAACAAGGCAGGAGTCCAGCTACGAAGTTTGATTTGTCATGTTCTCCTTTTGGGAAAATAGTCAAAGCGCAATTGAGTTGAACGTGCTTAAAGAGTTATTTAGAAGGGAGGTTGCATTTCTTTTGAAGAGCCCTTTATCCGGATAAAAGTTTCATTGAGCCACCTACAAGCTCTTCCCACTTTCCACAGTCCAACCACTATGCACACTCATAAAGAGGGAACTAGTCAATTCTAAAAGACCGAATGCAGAGGCTGTTTTACCACATGAGGTCACAGTAACATGAAAGGCAAACTCCGAGGGCCCTATCTCATGTAGGTGTTAAGTACCGAAAAGGACGTTAACCTTTTCAGTACTTAAGACCTATTCTGAAGTTGGCACATTCCTCCGAAGTCGGAAGGAATGTGCCAATTTCGGAATATATGTGGCGGTTGCTGGGATGGGTTGGAAACCAACCTAGCAACCGCCACATTCGGAAACTGGCTTTTTGGAAGCCTATTTTTGTGGCACTCTGCCGGTTTAATATATGCGGTAAACATGCACACAAATACGGTACCCTTTAGGTGCCCTTAAACTGGAGGAGGGCCACAAGAAGCCGTGTTTGGTGTAAATTAAAGTGTTCGTATACACCCTTGTGTTGTATATGGACACTTTCATGTACACCAAAGCAAGCAGCTTTAATGTTACATTGAAGCTGCTTGCTTTGGTGTACATGAAAGTGTTCATATACAACACACGCGTGTATTTGAACACTTCCATTTACACCAAACCTAGCAGCTTCAACGTTGCATACTGCAACGTTGAAGCTGCTCGCTTTGGTGTAAATGAAAGTGTTCATATACACCATAAAGGTGTATATGAACACTTTCCTATACACCACAGTAAGGAGCTTCAACATCCTGCAATGTTGAAGATGCTCACTTTGGTGTATAGAAACATGTTTACGAAAATGCTGCTGAGATTGGATTGCGCCCGTAACAGTTTAAAACAGGCGCAATCCTCACAGATCATGTCGTGCTCTACGAGGACGCCAAGGCCCACTTGAGAATAGCAGTGGTGGAGCTTGGGCGTCCTCTTTTGGCGCAGTGAATCGTGCTGTTTAGCACCTTCACTGCGCCAAAATGAGAATATGGGCCCGAAGCTCTAGTGGGAGTGGTAATGATGTCTTCTGCCATGATGGTGGAGCTGAGGGATGAACAGATTATAAGAGTACAGAGGCTTGTCTCCTGTATAGGCATGGGAGTCATGCAAGCCCAAGAAGGTGAGATCAATGAAAGATGGGAGGATAGATAGAGCAAGGTCGGGAAAATAGAAAATACTGGACCACATACTTGAAATAGGCAATGGGCCTCATTACGACCCAGGCGGTAAGTTACCGCCTGGGTCGTACCTTTACCACCATGGTGTAAACTACGTTTACGCCATGGTGGTTGGCGGACTTACCGCCCCATTCCGAGGTTGGCGGGGCGGTAAGTCCCCAATCCCCATTTACCCTTCCCCATTCCCATTTTTGCCCCATAGGGCATAATGGGAGTGGGGAAGGCGTTAATTACGCCACCGTAAATTACGGTGGCGTAATTAACAACAAGGTCCCTTAGCGCCATGGATTTTAACACCTGCTAAAAGCAGGTGTTAAATCCTCCATGGCGCTAAGGGACCTCGGAATCAGGCGGTAAGGGTCAGCGCTGTTTACGCTGCCGTAAACCCCTTACCGCCGGGTCCTAATGAGGCCCAATGTGTCCACAGAGGGGTGTGAGAGGAAAAAGAATGAAAGGAAGATTTGTGGGGGTAAAGGTGGCCTAATGTTGTGACCCGTAAAAAAATGCAAAGAAGAGTAGGTCAAAAAGGTAAGAGGTGGCGAGTGACAGGGGTTGGGTAAAATCATGAGTGGGGAAATGATAGAAAAGGGTTTTAATTGAAAAGCTGAGCCAGGAAAAGAATTAAAGTCGTGGCATTAGGAAGAGATTGGATGGAATGACTAATAAAGTAAACACGAAAAAAGGTGTAATGTAGCAAGGGGTTGAATGTAGATGGCATTGTGAGTATGCAAAGGTTGATTGTGGTTGTGGGCTTATTCCACATTGTAGATGGGCCATAGAGAACTTCATCCAGATAAAGTACCAATTCTTCCCTAGATTTTTGTGTGTATGTGTTTGACATTGTATAGTTGTTTTTCTTCTTGGAAGAGCCACAGGGGTAAAATCCATTTTAATCTAAGTCATCTTACTATATGAATTCCATGGCAGATCCATTCAAGCCCAATCAGAGGCCACATACCAATAATTACCGGCATATACAGCCCTATCAGGGTCCAAAAGACCCATCTTGGACACTTTTAAAATCAGGTGGTCAAGAAACATGGAACAGCATAGGCCTGCCTTTATATCACATAGAGTAATGGGGGTGAAGAGAAAGCCTTAGCCCTCTGCCAGAACAGTTGACGAATCATATTAGAAGGGTCAATTAGCCTTTCTCTGATGCAGAATGAAAGCATCATGGTGAAAGTTCTGTTACAATAGCAGCCATTTTGCAAAGGCAAATGGACTGTGTATGTGGCAAAATAATTACTGCTCTGCAGGATTAAAGATATCAGTGGTAGCTAAACCACTACTACTAAATCAGATACAGAAATGGCAGAGCTTAAATATTTAGCAGAACTCAGAGATGCCGAGACGTTTGAGTGCTGAGGTTGAAGATGGTTCCGACGTTTCCCTTGAAGCACTTTGGACAGGGTTGTAGGTGCATCAAAGCAGTTTGAAGATGGCAGTAGAGCCAGGGGCCGCTTCCTTAGTTCTGTGGTGGTTAGGGCCAGGTAAGTAATTACATGTGCTTCCCAGGAAGGAAATATTGTACAGCACACTTGCAGGGTATGCCCACCTACAGTAAGCAGGGTCTTAGGTACAATGTGTCGGTTGCAGAGGCCTTGTCCACAGCAGTATCACCCCTAAAGCACCTTTGAGGTGGGTAGGGAGAAGAGCTTTCCCCAATTAATTGGAGGCTTCTGTCTTCAGCTCTATGGCAGAGAACTTTGGAATAAATTGCACCCCAACAGAGTTCCAGATTAATGCTTCTTGTTTAGAAGTCTAACGATGAATCAATTAAGGGGAGGGATTTCTTCCCTTGTGCAGGCAAAATGCTTGAATTGATTGGTCCAAAGCAAGTCTCTTTTCGGGGGGGGGGCTAAATCCAGGCTGCTGTAACACATGTCCTTTTCCTTCTGTGCCATACCCAGAGTGCATTCTCTGTAGAAAGTGGAGGGGTGCAGGAAGAGTAGAGAGTATTTTTCTTCAGCTTCCAGCTTTCTAAGGCTGCTCCGTGTCGTACTGCTGTGGGCCTCCTACCCACCATCTGGAGCCCTCCATTGATTCCCCACACGATCTGCTGGTGAGGTAAGCCCTCTGGGGCCTCTGCAATCTAGCGCGCATGATCGCGCATTTTTAACCTTTTAATATTTTGATTTATGTGCGCATTCTGCAGCGTTCATGTGTGTTTTTGCAGAAACGTTGTTTGTTTGAAAGGCCTTATGGAAGCATTTCTTCCTAATCTATCTTTTGTTGGCCTGCCATTCCAAGATGGCCACCCTCACATAAGCACTGGAGTGCCTGGGGCTCTGTCCTGCTCCGTCCCTGGATTGGCTGTAGCTCTCCTCATTACAGCCTACTGCAAGCCGGCAGGCTTGGCCAGCCCTCCTCACAAGGCCCATTCCTAAGGCCTCTGTCTGCTCCCTGTCTGCTACCAGAACACTACTTGGGGTCCCTTTTCCACCCCAGCACCTGAACTTCCTTGATGCTGCAACCTCACTCTTCAATGACATCTGGACTGCCTTGACATTCACACCTCCTGTGCTATGGGGTTAGTTCCCGCCTTCTGACTACCCCTACCCTCTTTTGGCTTCACTTTCAGTCTCTGCCTGTTTCTACCATGCTAATGCTCTCAAATGCATTGCCATTCTGTACCCACCACTAGCTTCTGAATCCAACTATAATTTTCAAACTTGCTGTGCCTTTGCATTCTATTTGAAAGTCAAACTTAGCTGTTCTTTTTTGCGTTCTATTTGAAAGTCAAATTTAGCTGTGCCTTTGCAATTTTATTTGATAGTCATACTTAGTTGTGCCTTTGCATTCTGTTTGATAGTCAAACTTAACTGTGCTTTTTGCACTCTATTTGAAAGTCAAACTTAGCTGTGCTTTTTGCATTCTCTTTGGTAGTCAAATTTAGCTGTGATTTTTGCATTCTATTTGAAAGTCAAACTTGCTGTGCTTTTTGCATTTTTGCCTTAGGTTTAAACTAGTTGTGTTCCTGTTTAGACGCGTTGTTCCCTTTGCCTGAATTGAGTGCTTCTTTGTACCCTGCTGGCCCAGTGACTGCTCCATACCGCTGTATCTTTTTCACTCTCCCTGAGGCCCTACTCTCTACACACCCATGGCACTTTCTATTCGTCCCATCTTCTCCAACTGCTTTTCCATCAACGATCCTTCCCTTCTCACTAAGTCTGGTAGGAAGAAGATTAAAAAGGATATCTTGGCCGCCAACCCTGGTCTCCCCATCGCTGATACCTATTCAAGCACTTCCTCCAGGCAGACCCTCACTGACATCCTCTTTGTCGTTCCTTCGCCACACTATGGACTCTTCATATGATCTCTGTGCTTTGTCCTCTCTCCTCCTCTCCCATTAATGGTGGCACCCTCTGAGAAGCCCTAATGGCCCCCTTCAACTCCTCTAAAGTCATTATTAATGTCTACCTAAATGGCACCATCATGGTCCAAGGCCCTCAGGCCAATCTCCTCCTCTTTGATAGGCGTTTTCCTCATCTCATCAATTACCTTTCATCTCTCGCTGGCCCCTCCTAAAACCTCCTGGCTACCTTTCTCTCTCTTCCCTCTTCTCCTGCCCAACCTCAGGCTCCTTCCTCACCTCTGCAGAGTGTACCTCTGATTTGTACCCCTCCCCGAAGGACTTTAAGGCTGGCAACCTTCTTCATCTTGTCGCTCTCAATCCTCGCTCTGCTCTCAAATACTCCTCTGACATCTGCCACCTCCTGGAAGAACTTGACCTTGATGTTCGGTCTTACTGAGACATGGTTCACGGCCAGCTCTGTCACAAGCTTTGACACTCTCCTCCCTGATGGCTACTCCACACCCAGATCCACCCGGTCCAGAGGGGGTGTAGCCCTGATCTTTCCTGAGTAGATTCCTGCCTCTTTCATTCCCACGCAGACATACTCCTCTTTTTAATGCCTTGTCTGCATACTTTCTCTCTCTCCTAGCCACTCTCTTACCGTGGCGACAATCTACTGGCCCCCTGGTCAGATCACATAATTTCTCTCTGAGTGGGCAGACCTCTCCTCCTCCCTCCTGGCCTCTACCACTCAACTCCTCCTTCTTGGTGACCTCAATATCCATCTAGACCAGTGGTCTTCAAACTTTTTTGGCCTGGGCCCCCCCTGGGCAAGGTTTGGGCAGGCCCCCCCAAAAGTGCCAGATGGACAGTATGTAGAATTAGCTATGAACTTTTGCGTGCTGTCTCCGCACCCTACTTCCAGTACAGACCCCAGGCTCTCCCCACCCTACTCCCACCACTATCCCAGTGCTGCCGCCCATCCTGCTCCCACCACAGCCCATAACACAAGCATACACACATCCATACATATTTAAATAAAAAATAAATCGCCAGAAACGTACCTCGCGTGGTTGCTAAAATGCCCCGCTCCAGGTTGCTCTGCCCGTATATGCGAGGAGGCGCAGGAGCACCCCCGTGCACTTAAATACATGCAGTGCCCCAACCAGCATTTCCAATGAGCTATGGAAGGCTGGCAAAGCAAAACACCCCCTGTGTTGCTTGGGTCAATGATCATGTGCGGCTGGGGAAATGAACTGTCAAAGGCAAACAGAGTTTCCCTTTGACAGTTCAGCCAGCCCAGGAGCACTCCCTAAGCTGGAAAAAGCAGCTGTGGGACTGCTCAGTGTTTCACTGGGCTGGCTCCTCGGCTCCTCCATAATAGGTGAGGTGGCCAGTGGGTAGACGCCCCCTCACCCATTATGGATGAGCCGGCAGGCTTGAACTGGCCTTTAGGGCAATAGAGCGATGACAGTACCAAAAATGCAAAATGCTAGTGTAGGCCAGTAAAAATGGGCCACTTTTTTGGCCAATGTGGGCCAGTTTGACGAGTTATTTCACTATGCAGTTAGTAGTTTTGACCATTTGTTTACATTTGAACAAAAAACAACCCCTTGGGTACTATTCAAACAGTCTGTGACTAAACACTGAATATCCATTTATTAATTTTTTTTACACATTTCATGCTGGGCTCTGGCGCCCCCCCTGGGATGCGGCCGCGGCCCCCTGGGGGGGCGTGCCCCACAGTTTGAAGACCTCTGATCTAGATTCTCCTTGTTCCTTCTCTGTACTCTTTTGTGACCTCTGCGATTTACTCTCTCTCTCTATCCTCCCCTATGGCCCGACTCACTCTGCGTGGCACACACTTGATGTCTTGATCTTCTCTGGCCTCCCCCTCTCGATCTCTCTGACCCCTCCTCTCTCCTGGAGTGATCACTCCCACCTCTCCTCCCATCTCTCTGTCTCTATCCCTCAAGCCAAGCCAACCCCAACACTGCCACCTACCTTCTCCGACATCCGGCCCATGAAGCGTGTCTCAGCTGAGGCTCTTGCTGCCACCTTCTCTCCCCCTCCTCCACCTCTGACTAACTCACATCCTGACACAGCCCTATCTATGCTCTACTCTTTCATTTCCAACACTCTTGATGCTCTTGCCACTGTCATGAGGATCCGTTTGAAGCCCAAGGCCAAGTGCAATTCTTGGTATGACTCTGATCTAGCTACACTTAAACGTAAGTGTAGGATGGCTGAGAGGAAATGGAGGGCTTCTTGTTCATCCTCTGACAAACTGCCCTGTCGTCTGCTCCAAAGACAATACTGACTCTCTGTCCACACTAAGAAGAGAGCCCACATCCAAGCCCATGTCATCTAAAAAACCCAGGATATCCTGTCCTCTCTCATGACCCCAACCCCTTCTCTCCCTTCTCCCTCTGTGAACTCTGGCCCTCCTACAGCCACCCCCTACCTCTTTCTCATCCTTTCCTCTTTTCTCCCCCAACGAGGTCTCTAGACAAGTCCAAACTATGAAAGGTTCCGGAAGCACCTCAAGACCCTCCTCTTTGCTTCTGCCTTTGCCCCTGCTGATCTGTTTCTCTCTCTCTGCACCGTGCACCTGGCCCCCACTGTCCTTTGGGCCCAAGTACCTGCTCACCCTGCCTCCTTCCTGCACTGCCTCCGGGCCACCCCTAGCATTGGGATCTGTATCTGTACCCGCACAATCCCCCAATCTTTTTCTGCACTTATCAGATATACCCTATCTGACTAATCATGCACTTGCTGCTTGTCTGGCTGCAGTACCTTTTCACTGCATTTATTTATTTATTCATCCCACTTATTATTTAATCTGTTCTCTCATCTGATCCGCACTTTCCACTCCTCCCACTTCACACACGTTCCCCTGTTTTCCCTTTTCCATGCACTTGCACGTACTTAATGTCCCTGGGCCTAGTAAGATTGTATTTTTGTTCTCCCCTGTTCCCCTCCCTTTGCTTGGTCGTGCTCTGAATCACTTGTGTATGAGCGCAATATAAATAAAATATCATATCATATCAAAGTCTTGTCAAAACAGGTTCCTCCCTGTTCTTCCAAAACCATCAAGGACCACATTGACACCCTTGCTCCTGCCCTGGCTGATTTCTACAACCACTCCTTCGCCGCAGGAGCCTTCCACTCCCATCTGAAGCACTCTCTTGTGCACCCTCTTCTCAAGAAACCCACAGCTGACCCTTCTTGCCCTGCTATCGCCCAATCTCCATCACTCCTTTTCTGGGCACATTCCAGTAGCTGGCCATCTCGTAACTCAACCTTCACTCTGATTCTGATGGTTGTCTCCATGACCATCAGTCTGGCTTTAGAGCGGCCAGAAGCACTGAAACTGCTCGGTGTCCGCTCATTTGGTCGAAAAAAAAAATCCAATGACCATTTGGTCGAAACCAAATGGTCGAAAAAAAAATGGTTGAAATTTTCTTTTTATTTATTTATATATTTTTTTTTTGTTTTGTTTGGTTAAAAAAAAAATTAATATATAAAAAGGGGGGTTGGGGGTGAACCCCCCCCAAAAAAAAAAGAATATACAAAAAATAAAAAGAATTCGACCATTTGGATTTCGACCATTTGGTGTCGACCAAATGGTCATTCGACCATTTGGTTGTCGACCAAATGACTGGTAGCCAAACTGCTCTCCTGAACATCTGTGAAAATCTGCTCTCCAACCTTGACTCTAACATCCCTTCTGTCCTCATCCTACTCGATCTCTCTTCTGCCTTCAACACAGTCAACCATACCATCCTTCTCAACCGTCTCTGTGACAACCTGGGTATCATGATCAGGCTCTGGCCTGGCTGACCTCTTTCCTCTCTGATCGACCCTCCCAGGTCCAATTGGGTCTTTCCTTTCATCTATCTCCCTTTCTACCTGCGGTATTTTCCAGGGGTCTAACCTCTCTCCCAGGCTTTTCAGCCAATACCTGGCAACTCTCTCCCACCACATTGCCATTTTCTGCTCCAATGATCAGTGCTATGCTGATGACACTCAACTCATTTTCAGGCTTCCCTTATCCACCTCTTCTCCTCTCATCTCTGATTGCCTATCTATCATTCAGGATTGGTGTGCCGCCAATGATCTCTGCCTGAATTCCAACAAGACGGAGATGCTCCTCATCGGCACACCTTCACCCTCCTTTTCTGTCACTCTTTGGCTGGCCTCTCTTGGCCCTCCTCCTACCCCCACCTGCAAGGCTAAGAACCTCAGGGTCATCTTTGACTCCACGGTTTCCTTCTCTGCCCACATCTCTGATGTCTCTAAAAAGTCAAACTTCCTACTGCACCTCCTCGGAGGTATTCTGCCTTTCCTCTCGTTCCCCCAGAAGCTCACTGTCTCTCGAGCCCTGGTTCTCTCTAGGTTGGATTATTGCAATAGCCTCTTTCTAAATCTACCTGTTCCACTCTCGCCCTTTGCAACTTATCCAGAACAGGACTGCAAGACTTGTCCTTTGCCCAAGCCCTGGGAACGTATCTCTCCAGCCCTGAAATCTCCCCTTTGGTTCCCAGTGGCTGCAAGGATTACATTCAAGACCCTCTGCATTGTCCACAGGGTCTTCTGGGGTCTGGGCCCAAAAAACCTTCAGCTCTCCCTCTGTAAATACCGTCCCTCCCAAGCTCTTCACTCCTTCACCTCTAACTCCCTTGGGGTCAGTCGATTTTCAAAGTAACAAGCTGGGGGTAGATCTCTGTCCTAGCCTGGGGCCTCCCTCTGGAAAAGCCTCCCTGCCAGGAACCACATCAAGACCTTCCTCTTTGCTTCTGCCTTCTCTCCTCCTCTCCACTGCTGATCTGTTCTGTCTCGGCATCGTGCACCTGGTCACCCTCTGACCTTCGGGCCCAGGTACCTGCTCACCCTGCCACCCATCCGCATTTCCTCCTGGCATTCCCTTGCACCGGGATCTGCATCTGTAACTCTACAGTCCCCCCTCCTGTTTTCTGCACTTATCTGACACACTGTCTGTGGCCTTAACCCCTTAAATTCCAGGCTATTATTGAAGTCTATGTAAAAAGGATGAGTATACTCGTCCTTGGCACTTACATAGCACTTGCCACCTGTTGGCTGCACTAGCACTGTTTGTGTTTTTATTTATTTATTTATGTTTTATTTATTTCTATTCCTTTTGCTCAGTACTTTCCACCTCCCCCACCCTCCCATGCACTTTTCCCTTTTCCCTCTCCCATGCACTTGCACGTTCTCAATGTCACTGGGTCTAGTAAGATCGTTGTTTGTTCTCCCCTGTTCCCCTCCCTTGCCTTGTCACGCTCTGAAACACTTATGTACGAGCTCGATACAAATAAAATATCAATATCAATATCAATAGCAGACACAAAGATGGTGGAGCACCAATCTGGGCCTAAACAACTTCTCTGACTACTCTAAAGCCACCCCTTCGCATGTCTGCATACATCAAAAAGACACCAGTGACAAGCACCCTGATGTGACAGTGGTTTATTATGTCAGAGCTGACTTTGAATCACTTTTTCCCAGGGGACCCCTGGGGTGAACGCTTGTGCCTTGAAGGAAGGTATTGTTATCCTCAGGAGGATCAACATAGCACCTTCCTGGGGCAGAGTCCCACATCATTGCTCTGAAAGACACCCAGGCCAGGAAGCTAATACACACCAGCCCTGTCACAACTAGAGTACTGCTCAACAAGCAGATAACAATATGACATCCAAATGCTGTGTCTGTATAATTGCATGTAATGGTGTGACGCAGAAACCACAATGTCATAACCAGACACGGCTTATATGTACAGATTAATGTATCATCATCCTGACTAGGGTACACAATTATTATGTTTTAAAACAGAGGTAAAGGAACTTAAAAAGCATCGTCTTCCCTTTGGAACTTTGTATTCCAGCAGCGATCAAGGATGCTCTTGCGACCTTTGAACCTGCCCTGGTGCCACTGCTTGACAGTTGCTGGAGATGTAGTTGTAGACAGTCCCAGCAAAGGCACTTGAATGGACTATGCGGGAGAGTACAGAGCTTAACTGCTTTCAATTAGAAACGTGTGAAAACCTCCTTAATTAAGCACATTTTTTTCAATTCAAAAACTTTATTTGGCTAATTTTAGTTGACCGTATAAGTGTACAAAAAACAGCAATATAAATAAGTCTAGAACAATAATAAAACAGTGATGTTAAAATATTAGACTCTATATGTAGAAGGTTTCAGGTTTTTCCTCAAGCTAAGTGCAGAGTATGAAAATTGCAGAGCAGCGCAACATTAACAGGTGGGTCAATACAGGCAACAAGAAAAATAGTGCAGGACGGCATTCATTATATTTATTTATTTATTGGTCATTTGTATGGCCCCTATACACAAGTGTTTCCAGGCGCCATGAGACAAAAAAGAAGGGGTTCGGTGACATAGGATAAAAACCAAAGAGTAACGGTCGTACTAGGCTTTGTGCCATTCTTACTGTGCAAGGGCAGAGAAAAAAAGTGCAAGGGAGGGTGGAAATAGGGGGCAGGGGAGGGGCAGTGGGTTGGAGTGAGGGGTGAAGTGCAGGAGTGGGGATCACAGAGGGGCTGAGCAAGTGCTAGGGGGAGCCACTGAGGGCAAGTGCATGTGAAGTGCGATGGACAGGGTGGACCAGATTCAGGCTAGTCCGGGAAGGGAGCCCGAGGACAAGTGCTGGGTAGAGATGCTGGTGGGGGAACTGGTCAAGGATGGCCTGGCCACTGAAGACTCATAAGGGACCAGGCACCAGTCGCAGCAGCCTGGAACATTAGCATGAGAGGGGGAGAAGGAAGGAGGAGGAGAAAAGGAAAGTCTTGAGGAGTTTCTGGAACTTAAGAAGATCCGGCTCAAGTCTGAGGGGGGCAGAAAGGTCATTCCAGAGGGAGGCTCCTGCTTAGAAAAGGTATCTACCTCCCACTCTCTGCTTGGAGAAGCGTCTGACCTGCAGGGAGAGGTATTTAGGGAGAGAAAGCTGCATGTATAGAGGTTAATTCATAGTATAATTCATAGTTTAATTCATGCAACATTGTGATTAAAAATGTCTTCCTTAGAACTTTTTACAATGGGCAAACTAAAATAAAATGGGGATGTAATTAGATTTCAGTTGAACAAAAGGGACAACCACCCTGTAGAATAGGATTTCCATACCATTTTGCACATACTGAGTTAAGCTTAAGGCAATTAAAACTAACTCTAGTTATTAACATGCGATGTGCAGCATAGGAGGACCAGTTCAGATACTTTTGGGAACCCTTGTGATTCATAATCAGTGCAAGACGTCTATGTTCCTGTGTGGACAGGAACCTCTGGGGACTTTGTAAATGTATGCCTTATAACTGCTGTTATTTTACCTAAGATCGCTTTGCTCAAGCCATTTTCAGATAATACATTATTTAGTGTGCACTTAACATTACCAGGGATCTGTGCCTTGGTACATATGTCAACTATGTTATTTTAAAGGATCTGTCCACCACCCAGAGTGATTTTAATAATGATTGAGATAATCCTGCGTTATCATTGCTCACAGATTGTAAACACATAGTAACTGGGGCAATGAGAAGATCCTCTAGGTAGTTGAAGACAAGTTCTAGGTACCTTGCAAAGTTTGGGTCAGAGATTGATAGACCTAAAAGGTGTTTGGAATATCTAATTAAGTCATAAATTGTTTTACTGAGTTGCAATGTAGTAAACATCATATATGAAGTTTCGAGATTGTCTCAAGTGTCTTGTTTGCATGCTGTCAGAACCACACGGAGATCCTTATGGATGCAATGGAAAAAGCATCATCCCAGTTACACTCTGAAGAAACCAAGATGGCGCCTTTTTTGTTCCGTTCTTCCAACTCCAATGCAGCGGTCTAGTTCTTTCCAAGATGGCGACCACCATCTATCCGAATCTATTTAGTGCATTCAGGACTTCGGGTAGGTGCGTCGCTACTTGGCTACCTTGTGTGCTTTATCGCTACGCTCTTGTTATTACTTCCTTTCCCTTCCTACCTTGCCTTCTCTGTTATCCTCCTCCTTCCTCCTTCAGTTGCTCCTCTCTGTGCTCCCTGCATTCCTTCCTTCCACTGCGCTGCCGGTGCTGTCCCGTTCCTGTTCAGCGCCCGCCTCCTTGTTGCTGCTTGCAGCCGCTGCGGAATTTTCTCACGGAAGGATTCCATCTCCTCCTATTTTGTTGCTGTCTGCAGTCGCTGTGGATTATACTCACGGAAGGATTCATCTTACCTTCGGCTTCACAGAAAAACATTGGACACCGCTAAGGCATCTCAACGGCGGGTTTTCTTCCCCTGAGGGTTTCCCGTGGATGCCGCCCTCTGGTCTCTGAGAGCCCAATCATTGGTCTCTTTAGTGACTTGAGGGAGACAAACCCAATTCTTTGAACAAAACTCAACAACCTCCAATTCGTAAGAAGCCACGTGAGTAAAACTTCAGATACTATCTAGGATTGTGATACATGCATTCTTGTGTTCATCTTGCCGTTGCTGCTATTTAATGTTTGTCGAACTGACCCCACCTAAATTGGTGTCTCGAGTCTGATTTTTCACCGACAATAGACAGTCCAGCTCACCATAGAAGGTCCTCCAGAAATTAGATTTGTGGACCCATGTTTACATGAAGTTTCACAAAGTTAACTTGAGTGATGGGGGTAAGGTGTGCTTCACCTATATTAAAACAGCCTTTGATATTTCACAAATTACTTACCTGTTTATTGTGCTCAAAACTGTATTTTTAAGTTAAACTAATTCATGTAGTGTGGTGAGTTTCTCGACCTCCCCATCTGTCATGTGGGGCTGGGGGCCACTAGGGCCATTGTTGTTTGGCTGATACCCGGTGTGCCTCCCTGAGGAGGAATGAGGTTGGATCTGTGACATGTTATCCCCTCAACTGAGGTACCTTGAAGGGGCAAGAGCTTTGAAGCAAAAAATTCCCACAAAACAATAGAATAAGTGTGAGGCTGGGGACGAACAAAAAGGGCAATTGAGTTAACAATCAACCGGATGACGAATCCGAGGAGTTTGAAGAATCTTAAAAGTTAGATTACCTGGATGTAGTTTACCTAGTCTACCAAGAAGAACATTTGGCATTCCAGAGTTTTAATCACAGGCACAGAGCCTGCAGTAGGATGTATATGGATGATCCGAGAGTGCAGTGCTGTGCGGCAAACTGCGCTGCCTTCTACTGTAGCATCAAACAATACTTGTTCCTTTAACTCTTTGCTCACTATGCAGAAAAGCAATACAAACAATCAGATAAGTAGCCAATTGTGCAGAGAAAACACTCATTATTTAATTCCTGTAATTAGAAAACTGTTAAGGAACAACCAATTTGAAAGGAGAATACAAACCACAAAGAGGAACAACCTATGGAAAATAACGGCAGAGACCAGGCCTCCTGTGTAGGAGGATGAAAGGAATCATGAAACCTATGTGAATAGGAGAAACATGCATGCCTATGTTTTCTTATTACAACAGGAGTTAGCGAAGGAGAGAAGATCTGGAAGGATGACAGTCTGGAATAAGACGTTGGAGGTTTGGGAAAAGAGGGCAAGAAAGACCTAGACATGAATGAGTACTAGCCAGCCCATCCTTCAGAGAGGCTGGCTGGGATATTTAAAAAGTCATAATCCCTTGCATAGCGAATTGAAAGATATACAATAGACAGGACTTTCACCAATGACCCAAAGGGGCAGGGAGGAAGACTGAACACATGGCACGAGGGGTTGACAAAGAATATCAACATCCTCATAAGGGCCCTGATAGCTGGTAAATACCCAACCAAGTGTACTGAACCAGTATTGAAGGAAGAACCCTTTTGTGAAGGACCTGTTCGAACTGGAATCCAGGAAATACCTTGTAACATTGATAGAAATGTGCATAAGGTCTGATATGGATTGTTTCAGAAACACTACTGAATCTGAATTCCAGGAGAAACCATTTGTGAAACCTGAACTGAATTCAAGGTCCAGTGAGAACTATTGAAAAACCAGAATTGCACCAATGGTCCAGGTGGGAGCAGTTGTACCAAACAAGTGAAACTGAAAGTCCAAGTGGAGACCTGGGAGTCTAAGGTCAGTGAGAGATTAACTCAGGAAACCAGTCTAAACCTGATTGGTTGGAACACCCAGAGGCGATGCTGAAAAAGCTCAACATGTAAGAGACATCACCTGCCAACTGACAGATTTCTCAAACCTCAAGTATCAGAATATGTAGGAACCAGGAGGCCCAGCCCATGGTGAGGTCTGGAGCAAGCCAGGGAAAGCAGAGCGACCAAGGGGACATATCCAGACTCTGAGTACCTGCTCTTTACAGCCTTTAGTGAACTTTATGTTGTGCTTATCAAGTGGAGATTAGGGCTGAACTTCTAAAGCATATGTTTGGACATTTTGGTTGGGCTAATCCATGGAACCTTCTGGTGTTTAGACTGCAGTGATGAAGTAGCTTGGAGAGCTAAGGATTGATTAAGGGTAGGTTTGAACTTTAAGTTGGGCTTCCTTTTAATAAAATGTGTGTTGTAGAATCGGGCATTAGAGAAGGAAGATAGAGATTTACAAGGATAGGGTGTTTTATTTCAGTGGGAGGGAAATGGTGGGTGTACCTGTTTACTGTTATCATAGAGATATTCTTATTAGTTATACTTTTATTTCTAGGGCGAATAGGTGTTCATCTACCCACCTAACTGTGGAAACCCCTTATTAAAACATGAAAGTAAAAACATACATATGTTGTCTAATGTATCATTGCTCAGCTAGTAGAGTAAATATAAAACTGTTTCTGGAAAGTATCAAATTTAGTGTGACCATCTTTTTTCTCACAATGTTGTCCATCCAGTACACCCACTCAACTCTCACTATGTCACCTTTTGTAATCCATCCTATGAGAAAATATAACATGATTACAGAAAATAAGCAGCAGTGTCTAATATAAACAACATGGATCCTAAGTATGCAAATGAGACCGGGCGTATAGGTCTGGGTTTGTAAAAGTGGAGGGTACAACGTTTGTGTCCTATGGGGATTTAGCAGAAAAACCTTCCCTTTATATTTACAAAGCAAGCTATATTGGCTTTGGCAATGCTTGTTTCTACTGCTACCCAGTCAGGCCACCGAAGTAAAGAAGGTTCAGCAAATAACAAAGCGCCTGTGTTACTACTATTTGTAACACTATATTTGTTTCTAGGAGGGCCAACTTTTTCTCCTCTTGTGGGAAAGCTGTGAATCACCACTATAGTTTGGGATGCTGTAAGTATTTATGCTTCATTGAAAGTGCTGAAACAAATTCCTATCTTGTTCGCTGAAAAACCTTTTGGGAAAATCATGTTTTTCCTTTGTGCTGCTGTTCAAAGAATTCAGACATTGCCAGCAATCTTTTAAACGTACTCATGCATAAATTCACAAACACTGGAATCTGACTTGTGCATTCGTCATGCTCCTCTGCATGTCATGTAGGATATGACTAATCGTTAGCCTTGTTTGTGTTAGACAATGGATACAATTCTCTCCTTATTTACTGACAGCAAGTGTGGTATCAGCTAATTACTGCACACAGAGCCACTTGATTCCTATCCTGGGGGGGGGGGGGCTGCAAGTGTAGTATGTAGAAAACCAGCAGAGCATGAGCAGGTCTGTTTCGCAATAGCCATATTACTTAAATGACTGCTGCCCATTCCACGAATCTAAAAATATAACAGGACAACGGATATTCCACACGAGAGCAGAATCATTTGGGTACTGCATTTATTTTATTTATTTATTTATTTTTCACTTGTTAGGCGCTTATACAATTAGCAAAACTGTTTCAAAGCGCCCACAGGGCAAACAGGGTGGGGACAGGGGAAGGTAGACAATGAATTACAGCAAGGATAAATAATTGCATTAATAGTACAAACACATAATGAGAATAAAGGGAAGGGAGACAAACCTACTAAGTCTAGTGAGTGTTCAGAACATGCAAGTGCGGGGGAGAGGAGAGGCTTAAGGTGCTTAGATGCTAATAGAGAAGTGTTCAGGGTAAGGGCTAAGGGGAGAAGAGACGTAAGTGCAACCACCCATGGGTAGGATGAGCCCAGGTAAGTGCAGCAGAAGACAGTGGCTGGGATGATAGATGTGGGGGTCAAGGCCCCAAGGACCCATAAGGGCCCTGCACGTCAGTCACGCTGCTGTAAGATTAGCATAGAAATTAATACTTTTCACAAATAAAAACTTGCAGTGTCTGGGGCACCAAACTATTAAGCAAATTGGGGACTTCTCCAAGAAAATTGCCATGCCCTCACGCAGGTATAAAGTTTAAAAATCAGTCCTTTTAAAAGCAAGTATAACAAACATTGGTAAATCCAACAATGTAGTGGGTACGATTTTTTTAACACTCTCGGGGGACAGAAAGGCTTACCCTCGACATTTGCAAAGCAGTCCTGGTGATTTGCCATTGACGATCGTTCCCAATGTTTGCACTACATAGTGTCAGGTAGATTTCCAAGCTCCCAGTTTTCTCTGTAGCCTTTCTGTGTGTGTTTTAGTTTGCTATGTTTCATTTGTTTATCAATGAAGCCCTGTTTGGATTAGACACTGCTGCTTTCTTCCTGTATATCATGTTATATTTTCGCGTATGATGGATTGCTAGGAGCTTAATGGAGAGAGTTAGTTGGAAGGACAGTGCTATGAGCTAAATGTGCCTCTAATGCCGGAATTCGAAAATGTTCAAATATATTGATATATGTATACATCCACTTTAAACTAAAAAACGAAGAACATCAGCCCTAGGGACATGCAGAAAGCAATCTTGCCACGCACTTTGTTTACTCCCATGACTTTTCAGTCATGCCATTGCCTTGTGTAGCTCATTCCAGCGAACCCTTCAAAGTCACTAGGTGTGCTCTGGAGAAACAGCATTTGACTTGAAAAAACTAAAATCTTTTCCATACAAAAATACTAGTTTATCATTGGAATAAAAACCAGACCTTCTCTTCAACACAGTAACCTGTTGTTTTACCATCTCCATGGTTCAGTCACGTGTAATGTAAAAGGGACTACAAAATCATGCTTTTAATTCTTTCTGCATTCTCAATCCCATTGCAAACTACAAATTCCCTGCATCCCAAAATACTGATTTCTCCCATAACATAAACGTCTAATTATAAACCATACAAAACTTCCCGAAAAAGGGAGAAATGTGGGGTGGATAGCAAAAAAATATATGTTCTTCATAGTAGAATGCCATGCTCTTTTTCCATTAGTACCTCAGTACTTACAAATGATCTTGTTACTGCCTTACATCAGGTTTTTCTTGACTTTACCAGTATTCCAGTCAATAATGTCCATGCTTGACAAATGTAGTTATTTGAAAGATAAGTATATCAGATTGTATGCATGTCATAAGTGGAATTGCTCACACTGAGTTCACATGAGTTGATTGGCAAATCCAACTCTCTAGCTGCTTTTAACTGCATTTTGATAGAGGTCCACATATTTAGTAAATTAAACTATGTCTGCCATGGTGCTCAGGGACTTAAAGTAATAGCCTTTAAATTGGATAAGGGAAAAGAGGGTAAAACGTGTTCATGTAATGCAGAAGTTCCATCAGTATTTATGAACAAATCAAATAAGTTTTGACAATGCTGGCATAGTGCTTATAGTGTTCAAACAATACAACGTAGACAGCAGAGTTCACAATATAATTCCCAACTCTTACATGCGCCATAGTATGTTGCCTTGTTGCAATACAACTCAGATCTTCCACATGAGCAGTAACCTTTACCTTGAAATCAAAGGAAAATAAACAAGGCTACGGTTCACCAGGTATCTGCCTTGTGCGTAGTGTGACGACTCACAGGTATTCGTCCCTTCTTCCCTAAGGGATACTCCCCCTGTGAGGCTAGGGAGGTAAGCCTGCACCACAAGACCCTCCAAAGGGTCGAGGGAAGTTGGACCTCACCAGGAGAGACTTCCCCTTTGGGTACAAGAGCTGCCGTTCCTGTGAGGAACTCCCTAAGGAAACTACCATAGCTGCATTTATGGGACTGTCTTCGATGAACTATGGTTACTTCATGTTTGGCTGAATGCAATGAAGTATATCATAAAAGCACCCAGCTCAAATTGATCAGTGTAAATTGCAGGAACAGAAGACTCATGTTTGGAGTAGTGTGTATGGGTTGTCACCCCGTCCTGGGAGCATGGTATCTCCCAGGGCTCGTGCTATGGTCACACAGCGTTGACCATGTAACCTACACAATAAAAGGAACTAGCATATTCCGGCTAGTTAGTTGAGACTATGGAGCCCTGCCTGCCGTGTGAGTCACTGATGCAGCGCAATGCTGGTGCTGCGTAGCAGGTGGAGGGCCTGCAGGACACTCCACATGGACAGTGCTCCTGCTGGGCAACACTGTCTGTGATGAGCCCCTCTCCCCCTGTCTGAAGAGCCCCTGCCTGCAGAACCCCTGCTGGGCATCCCTGCATGCAGGCGCTGGTGCCCCTGCTGGGCAACGGTGGCACCGTCTTTGGTGTTGGCCTGGGTGCCCCCAGGCCATGGAGGAGCCTGTGTGCTGAGATGTCTGCTGGGTGGCCCACAGCATTGGTGTCATGTTGTGTGATCCCGACGTAAGCAGGGTGACCCCTGCATGGAATCCTGCTGCGTGATCGCAGTCTATGTATCTTCTGGGTGCCCCCAGCATGTTGGCTGGGTGCCCCCAGCCTTGGTCTACCTGGCCTGAGTGACCACAGTTCAGGACATAACATTGGTGAAGAGGAGGTCTGGGCCCCATGCCTCTGGTGGTGCGAGCGGCTGGGGAGCTGCTCAAATGCGATGAAGCTGTAGCTTCTCCACACCGAGGTGGCGTCTGCGTGGGAAAAGAGGCGGATCTGATGTTCCCCCACCTTGCGGATGAAAGGAGCCCCCCACAGCAACTGCAGCAAGAAGAAGAGTTGGGCTGCTCCCCCACCCTGGGGAGAAGAAATGGAGCAGCTGCAAAAAGAAAGACTCAGGCCCATCGGCGGTGTGTCGTGCCGTGCTCCAGGTCGGAACACATGAAAATGAAAGTGCTGTGGGGCCGGAGCTCTGAAATTAAGTTGTATACTAATTGACCTTTTCACAATTGACCTCGGGAGAATTGACCTCGGAAGAACTGACCTAATTTAGAAGGTCAATTAGGACATATATCCGGGGGGAAACCCCCCACAATCCCCCCACCCAATCCAAAACCCCCTGCAACCCTTCACCCAATGCCCTTATATTATTTATAATCCAAAACCAACCCAATACATATATGAAATAACTAAAATAATATAAAGGTCAATTGTGCAGAAGGTCAATTTGGACCACTATAATTAGGTCAATTGTGTAAAAGGTCAATTGCAAAAGGTAATACCATGAAATTAGAGGCCCCGGTGCCAAGTCAAGATCCCGGGTCATAGTTGGTGATTTTTAATGCACATAATGGAAAGAGTGTGGCTGTCCATGCCCAATATGCAGTGGCGAGTCCCACGCCAGCGTGCACTTGATGTGCTGTCATCATCCCTGAGCCACAGGCGGTGATTGCCAAAGAGGAAAGGAGGGAATGGAAGAAGGTTGCAGCTCTCGTGAGTGCTTGTGCAACCCTCTGCCATCAGCAGTGTCCTGCCAGCGGCCCCAAGGTAGAGAAGGAAGCGAAATGATTGGCTTATTATCCCTCCACCAGTACCCTGCCACTGTTTGCCCCTACCATCTATGGGGTAGGCCGATGTGGCCCCTGGTGCCCTCACCCAGGTGCGGCTTTTCCGGCCCCTTAACTGTGAACTGGACTGTCCTGAATGGATGTCAACAGAAATCGGACTGGTATCCTGCGGACCCGCAATTGCGTAATATGGACTCAGTAGCCATCCCCATGTAGGCTGGGAGCCTGCAGACCCTGGACTTGCTTAAAATGGCCCAGTCAAGGGGCTTTGTGAACCTGTGATCATCCTTTAACTGGTGCCAGGTGCTAACGATGGTGGCATTCAGTAGTTTAAGTTTCACTCACCCAGGTTAATAAAGGGTTCGTTTAAATGTGGAATTTCCACGGTGTCACCAGCAGTCACCAACCCTTGCCGTCACCCCACATGTGTACCAAGGTTTAGTAGATGTGTTTGTTTTCGGAAGCAGTGTATGTCCCAACCTGAGTTCTTATGTATGCGAACATTATTTGCACCTGGATGCCAAGCTTTACTGTTTGTGTCGTTTGATTGAGTCAATGTCCAATGGTGTTTCCCATTTGTTTGTTCGTTATGGAAAAGGAGGAGTATGGTGTGTCACCCGGTCCTGGGAGCATGGTATCGCCTAGGGCTCATGCTATGGTCACATGGTGGACCTACACAATAAAAGAGACTAGCCAGTACCGGCCAGTTAGTTGAGACTATGGAACCCTGCCTGCTGTGTGAGTCATTGATGCAGCCGGATGTTGGCGCTGTGTAGCGGGTGGAGGGCCCGTGCTGGTCAACCCTGCATGCAGACGCCAGTGCCCCTGTTGGGCAATGCCGGCGCCATCTTTGGTGTTGGCCTGGGTGCCCTCAGGCCATGGAAGAGCCCGTGTGCTCATGGGCTGACCGGGTGCCCCGATCCTGAGATGTCCGCTGGGTGCCCCCAGCATTGGTGGCATGTCGGGTGATCCCGCCATAAGCAGGGTGACCCCTGCCTGGAATCCTGCTGTGAGATCGCAGTCTATGTATCTTCTGGGTGCCCCCAGCCCTGGTCTTCCTGGCCTGCGTTACCACAGGCCAGGACATAACAGTATGTAGTATGGAGAGTGGTGGAAGAAATACAGGTTATAGCACAGCACAGGAGAGTGGAGATTTGGTACCAGTGGAAAGCAGGAGGCAGTGGTGAGTGGTACGAGGGTGAAGGAGGAGGAAGAAGTATCAGAGGGTGAAAGTGGACAGGAGTAGGTAATATTCCAGGAGAATGTGCTAACAATAGAGGGTATGAGCAGAAGAAGATGGTACAATTTAAGAGAACAATAGAGAAGATAATAACATCAGGGGAAGGATGGTTGCAGAAGGAGCAAAGAACATCAGGGTAGGAGAGCAAGGAGAGCCGAAGTCAAGAGGAGGTTGTAGGAACCAGGACACAAAATAAGGTGGTGAGACCCAAAGAGAAGGAGGTGATGGCAGCAGCAGTGAGTGTAAGTGAAACAGAGGAAGTACCATCAGGGGGAGAGACTAATGTGGAAGAGGTGGAAGATAGAACACCACAACAGGGGGTAGCAAGGAAGTTGGTAGCAACGTTGCTATGCGGTAGACAGGAGGTATAGCATACAGAGGAGAAAAGAAGGTAGTGCCAATAGCAGGTGGTGATTTAGAGGTGACTATAGCAGACACTGTGACTGCATAAAAAAGGGTGTAATATTCCAACTGGTGAAACCTGAAATGAGAACAGGAGTGAGGAAGGAGCACAGGTGAAGAGGGAACAAACACTTATTTTGCAAGTCTAGAAAGGTGCTGTGGGCCCGGTTGGCCCTTGGAGGATTAGATCATTGGAGGAGGAATGGGCTAGTGTCAGGGAGATTATAGTAAGATTACACATAGGGAAAGGGAAACCAGGAGGCAGCTTGGGCAGACCGCAGGAACCTCTCTCTAGTTATCCCTGCCAGCTCCTTCTGTTCACCAGATTATACTACATAGTGTGGGGTGCGAGACCCTGGAAAGCCTGCATCTGGTTTAGACTACAAAGGAGTGCCTGGGTCACCCAAAAGCTAATCCCCTGTGAACTGTGTGGACACACCCTTATGGTGCAGGAAGGGCTAGGATCCTGTATGCTGCAGAAGAGGCACAGGAGAATGGAGAGGTCTCGCTGGAGGAAGGAAGCCAATCCCACTGGGGATAGAACCATCCTGATTGTTGTTTTGTTTGGGAAGATCTGATTTTCATTTGAGTTACCCATCCTTGTGACACATCACCAATAAAGATAGTTAATTATAACATATTAACTTGGCGTTCTTCTTGATCCTAGGCAGAACCATTAGGAAATAAACAGATCACAAACTGCACACGACCACATTTGAAAGTTCTCGTGTTCTAGCTTTGCTATTAGTTAATCACTCGCTCCATTCCTGATTCTGCCATAGCACTGGTTTGAGAAATCCTCTGTTTTGTCCTTTAGGAAAGTATCTCCTAATTAAATATGCCAGTGATATCTAATTATAACTAAAATGACTTTCGATTGTCTCACATAACTTATTGTAAGTCTAATAATAAAGCTTTCTGTGCCTCGTTGCCTTGAAGTGAGTCAATCACATCTCTCAGAATGATTTTCTTTATCCGTAGCTTCACAATGTATTTGGCACATCCCTCAAGCAGAAGCAATTGGGCATATGCATGAATTGTTTATTTATTTATTTGTATTAATTTAATTCTTATATAGTGCCACACGGTGTGCAGTCAAAATATCAAATGAATAATGTCGAAAGTCATAATATAGAAAACAATGATGTTGAAAAAAAAAGTTGAATTTCTTATTTTTTTATTTATATTTTTTTTTTGGGGGTCCGGGAATAAAAAAAATGGGTAAAACAAAAAAAAAATGAAAACCGGGGGATTGGGAGGAACCCCCCCACCCCCATTTCGAATAAAAAACGTAATTTAAAAAAATTTGACTTTTTTGTTTTCGACATTTTTTTTCTATATTATGACTTTCCACATTATTGTTTTTGATTTTATGACTATAAACCGTGCCACACGCCCATTGGCCTCAGGGTGCACAAAAACACTAAACAAATCTGGGGTAGTCAGCAATTAAACTGTCAACAAAATAGTGTTAAAAGGGGGGCGCTGTTGTGCGCCAATGAAGATGGCTGCCTAGACCGAGAGCTCCGTAACCCTACAAATCTGTTATGAAATATCCTGCGCAGTTAACGTGGACACTGGGACGAGAAGGTGACAGAAGCGGCGACTATAGTCTTGGCCAGTTGCGGAGCGACTCTGGAATGAAACCGCAGCTCCCGGCACTAACCACAGCTCCTTTCCACTGAGACAGGGCCGAAGCAGCAAAGGCATCCGTTACTGGAGATACGAAGTGCGTGCCAAAAATGACAGCCGTGTGAAAGCCTGGTAGTCACTAATACCAGCAGCACCGAGCACCCATGCGAGTGACGCCCAAGTTGCAAGCCTGAGGCGGTCTGCGGTGCATCAGCACAGCAGGAAAGATGTGAGGAAGCGCCCTGCTTTGTCTAATAAAGCCTGAACGTACGTCGGAGGGGAACGGCGTCCTGTTGGGCAGCAGGGGAAGTAGAAGCGGGCCTCTGGAAAATAATCGCAGATCCAGCTGCCTGTGTCGAAGCCGGCATACGGGGACCGGCCATCCCCGATCGCGGGCACTGCATGGGCTGCAGCCCATCCGCACACCGTGGGGCTGGCCGTGGATGGACCACACTGCCCAGCTGTCCCGGGGAGCTGCGAGTGAGCGACCTCCTGAGCACACACTCCTGAACAGACGGACCCACTGAGTTAAGAGACAGCCAGTGGGTGCCACTTTGTGGCCGGTGGCGCAAGGTATGTGCACAGAGGCACCTGAGGGGAGGGATCCAGGACTGAGCTTGTGTCTGGTGGCTGGCAGAACCCCAGCTCAGGCTGTCACCTAAGGCCTGTCAAGGTGGAGGCCGGGGGCGCCGGCGCCAGCCTCCCCCTCACCCCCAGTACAACAACAGGAATGTGCCTGCAGGCTGCCTTGTGGTCACCAAAGGGATGACCAAATCGCTGCTGGGGGCTTCCCTGAATCCTGGAAATACATTTAGGCCCGGTCAGACCATAATCATCCTTCCCTGCTGTGTGGGTACCAAGACCGAACCATAGCTGCCACTGTCTGTGGAGGAGAATACAACACCAGGGCCACTGGTCACGCTGCAAGTGTGACGTCGCAACAGCGGCCCTACATAGATTAGCTCAGAGCCTTGTAGGGGAACATAGCGAGAAGGAGGCAAATGGGCTCTAAGGAAACAACAATGGACTCCAGATCAGTCCATTGGAACAGTCCCAGTGACATCAGGCATACGAGAAGCTGTCGGCGGAGAAACGGGGGGTGCGCTGGTGCGTGGCACCCTGCCAGCTACAAGGATCAGTGTAAAACCCTGCAAACCTGCCCCTTCCAGACCAAACAGCCACAGGAGCAATACATATACCGCCTCCACACCCACACGTGCAGAGTTACCTGCCCTGCCTCAAAGACCATGACAAGAGGACACAAGGGCACCAGGAAGGGACCAATGGATGCCTACAGCAGCGCAGCAAATGGGGAGAATTCCCAGGAAGCCATCCACTCTGCCCCAACACCAAGCCAACCCGATTCTGACATGCACCCGTACATGACCGCGCTCCAGGCGGTATTCATTGTGGTGAATTCCAATCTAGATGACATTGGAAACAACATTGCATCCATAAGGGGAGACATTCTGAAAGTGAACACCAGAGTCTCGGTAAGCACTCTGGAAGATAAATCGTCCACACACAGCAAGGCAATAGAAGAGATCCAGAAGGACCTTAAAGCCGTATGAGACAAATACGAGGATCTCAAATCTAGATCACGGCCCAATAACATTAGGATGGTGGGTCAGGCGGAAAGAATACTAAATTTGCCAATGTAGTCATTCATGGAAGAAGTCCTCCGGTCTCTGTTTCCAGAGGCACAATTCTCACAACAGTTTTTGGTGGAGCGAGCACACAGATCACTAGCCCCGTTACCCAAACCAGGGGCCCCTCCATGCACCATAATCACCCGACTCCTAAACTACCGGGGCAGGGACCAGATCCTACGGCTGTCTCGAGAAAAAGGAGCCCTGACTTATGACTCCGAACGGATTCATATATAGCCCGATTTCTCCAGCGGGGTTCAAGCTGCCAGACGCACATATGACCATGTGAAGAGAATACTAAGGGAAGAAAACTGAAGAAGCCCTGGTCTAGATTGAACAAAATATTTCTGGAGGCCCGAACACCGGCTGATGGGCTTTGAGCCAGTGCAAGTGAAACACCACCCAAAATGCAAGGAAAGGCACTTCATGTATGGTACAGGGTGGTGCACCCACTCCACTTCAACCCGAAGTTACTGCTCTCTCGGGCGCCACGTTCTAAAGTTGCCTGAATTGGCTACACAAAGCCACCCACTTTTGCAGATTGTTCAGACTGTTAAACTTAGACTTTAACAGGGAATACACTGTCCAGTTGGCAGGATGGTGAGCGTGGGAAGGGAGGGGGGCAAGTTGGGGGGGTTAAGTTGGAAAATGCTGACATAAGGATCTAGTGTGGCTCACACAACATCGTCAACAGGCGCAATCATTGGACATCGTCCAACCAAAGATGTCATCACCAGGCCCAGCGAATAACGTGAATATCCTAACGTGGAACATACAGGGCCTGGCAAACCCCATAAAGTTAAGAAAAATGTTGTCTTATGCCAGGCGTTATAGGGTTGATATACTATTCCTGCAAAAGACACATGCAACAGCGAGGGTCGTAGATTCCTTCGCCAGGGAATGGGGACCCCTGAGAATTAGCACAGGCTATTCCTCACAAGCAAGAGGCATGCTCACCATTGTACATCGCTGCACCAGTTTCCAGCTCACAAATCCATTAATAGATACAGAAGGAAGATTTGTGATAATATGGGGCTAGCTACATAACCATGAAGTGATCTTTGCAAATACATACGGCCCAAATATCGATAACCCCAAGTTCTACCTGCAAGTCATGAAACAGGTGTCGCCTCGTGGGAATGCCAAGATCATATGAGGAGGAGACTTCAACCTCGACCTTCAAGTGGACTGATCAGCTGGTCCCACAAGGCCTCACTCCAGAGAAGCATTAAACTATATCACAGGGGACATAATAATACACAGGGGATGGTGGAGGTTCCACTTGTGGATGTGTGGAGGGAACTGCACCCGGATCTGAAGGAGTTTACATTCTACTCATCTGTCCACTCCAACAGCTCACGAATAGACTATTGGCCACTCTGCCCAGAACTCATCCGACAGATGATCAGTTGCTCCATACTCCCACGAACGGTATCTGATCATTCACTGGTGATATTTGAAATAAATGGGGCTGCCACTGAAAGGATACGCCGCACATGGCGGATGCCGCCGTCCCTCCTGAGAGATGAGACAATTATAGACCCTCTGAGAACAGAAATCATTGAATTCTTCAACATCAACGAGGGCTCGGTGAAGTCGCTTGCCACGCTGTGGGAAACATTTAAAGTCTGGATCAGGGGCCACCTCCTCTCCAAATCCTTGGGTACACTGAAATCCATCAGAAATTATCTGAATCTCACTGAAGTCAATCTACGAGCCCTGGAAATTGCACATGCGCAAGCTCCTAGGGGTGAGACCCTCAAATCACTGCAGGAACAGCTGGCTAGTTTCAGAGTCTTGGCCGAACGGGAGATAAAATATACCATGAAGCCAATCAGGGCCAGATGCTATGGAGAGAGTAACAAGGCTGGAAAGATGCTGGCAAACCTGGTAAAAGCAGAGCACGGCCTCAAGCCCATCACATCCATCACCGGAACAGACGGAACGGTTCACACAAATGCAGACAAGATCAATGAAGTCTTTCTGGACTTTTACTCCAAACTGTACAAGAACACTGCCCAAGTAATGACACACAAGCTGGAGCAATACATGTCTTGCATCCCACTGCCCAGGCTAGAATACAGCGACAGGGTAATACTGGAGAACCCCTTTACCCTCGAGGAAATTGTGCAGGACATCAAAGATTTGTCAGCTGGTAGGGCCCCGGGTCCAGATGGCCTCCCAGCTGACCTTTACAAATGTTATGCCGATGAGCTATTCCCTAGAATACTAGTACTATGGGAAGAAGCCTTAGTGTCGGGCACGCTCCCGGAGTCCTTAAGGGAAGCCACCATAACTGTCCTACTTATGCCACAGAAGCCCCCACAAGACCCCAAGTCATACCGCCCTCTCACCCAGACCAATCAGGGTTCATACCTACTAGATCCACATCCTTAAACCTGCAGAGACTCTTTGCGACCATAACGCAGCTGGGCCCGGATACTGAAGCAGTGGGGGTGACACTTGATGCCGAAAAAGCATTCGACTCGGTGTCCTGGTGCTACATGTTTGCCATTTTTAACAGTATGGGGTTCGGCCCACGGTATCAAAGCTTCATCCATCTATTATATAGGGATCCCAGAGCTAAAATTTGGACTAACCACACCATTTCCCCTGCCTTCAATCTGCAGAGAGGCACATGTCAGGGCTGTCCTTGGACTCCTCTAATCTTTTCCCTCACAATTGAGGGTATGGCAGCATTCTTACACCACCAACATTCGTGTCGCAGCATCCTGACATGTGGTCCCCCCAGCTTGTCTCGCTCTACGCAGACGACACCCTTCTATACATACTGAACCCAGACACCAACTTGTTTCCCGTTATGCAGGACATCACAGAAATTGTCACATCTTCAGGGTGTAAGATTAATCAGGCCAAATCCAAGATAATCCCCTTGACACCGAGCGCTACCAGGTCGGACCCCATGTCACAATTCCGCTGGTCACCAAACTCTGCTCACTATCTCGAAATAATCATTGCCATAGATAGACACGCTGTACAAGGTCAACTACGCTCCCTACATTGCGCAGCTAGAAACCAAACTAACAATATGGGGTAAGCTCCCCATTTCAATATATGGCCGCATCGCCCTCTTGAAAATGGTGGTTGTCCCCAAACTACTCTATTTATTTAGTAACATTCCCCTCTGGCCATGCAAATCATTTTTCGAGAAATTGCAATGATTGGCCTCGCTCTTTGTTTGGGGCGGTGCAACAGTTAGACAGAACTGGGCCAAATTAAGTGACAAATTTGATACAGGTGGGCTGGCTGCACCAGACTTCACCCTGTATTATTATGCGGCACAGGCCCACCACGCCAAGTACTGGTACCAAGACGCAGAGGCATACCCCCACATACAAGTGGAGAAACACGCTGTAGCCCCTGCCGACATACCCTCCATCATATTCACTGACAATTACGTAAAGCCGTGGTTCCCTGAGCCCGGTTTCCTGTACTACACGGGCTTGGGCGGCACTGTTCCACAGAGTAGGCTGCACACACCCATACTGGCCCCACACTCCTCTGTGGCATCACTCAGGCATCACGAGTCATGAAGCTCGGGGACCTGTTCCCAAATAGGGAATTCGTAAAACTGGAAGAGGCCCAAAGCAGATTTGGTTGTGGGCTCACAGTTTCCCTGCAATACCATCGCCTGAAGGCAGCTCTAAAACATAAATGGCCATCGTTCCCCATGGAGCCACCTTCCCATCCATTCATACTAGATATAATGGATCAGGACGGATTTAAGGGTACCATCTCCAAAATATACAGCACGGTCCAATCCCACACCCCTTCTCAGAATAATATGAGGTCTAAATGGGAGAGAGACCTTGCAATAGAAATTGATGACACACAATGGGCCAGATACTGTCAATATACTAAATCCATATCACAAAATGCTAACCTGAGGCTGATCCAATACAAAATACTGAATCATTTACACATCACCCCAGGGAAAATATCCACATTTGACCGGTCCAAACAATCCCTGTGCCCCAAATGCCAGTTCCCAGAGGCCAGCTCCTTCCACATGTACTGGGAATGCCCTCCCACAAGGCAGTTCTGGGATGAAGTGGCTTCTAACCTCAGAAGCATCCTCGAGGTACGAATCCCGGCGACACCCTTGAAATATCTCCTGGGGGATATTGGTAAAGTCCCAATCAAGATCTGCTGGTTATTTTCAGTTGTGACAGCGGTGGCCAAACGCAATATTCTTCCTCAATGGAAAGCGAAAAAACGGCCCCCACAATCCATATGTGGCTCTGAGATCTGATTGAGACATACGACTGCGAAGAATGTTACACAAGAAATATTACACCTACCAGTCGCCCTAAAGAGAGTGGCAAGGGTACTCTGACCCAACCCCCATCTCTTGTTACGTCTCTGAAATCAAGGCCTGTTTAATATACCGTTTGTATTGTGTTGAACCATGCAATTTCTGGTGTTTATGTAATGTACTTGACAGCTGAAAAATAAAGCTTTAAAAAAAAAAGAAAGTTGTGTTAAAAAACCTGGACCTAAAAACGCCAGTCAATCAAGATGAACCTCAGTGAAAACAAAAACAGATGAGTCTTCAGAGCTTGTTTCTGTTATGTTATTGATTTCTTATAAAGCACAGCACGCCCGAAGACCTCAGTGTGCTAAATAGGGGGAAGACAAGCCAACAACAGACTAAGAACCATGCATGTCGAAAACAATAGGGCAGGACACCTTTTGTAACAATACCATAGAGCTATTTTAGGCATTAGAGTTAAACACGAATGTCTTAACAACTTTCTTAAAGCCTGAACGGCATTATGCATTTTGACTAGAAACAGGTAAGGAATTCCAAAGAGTTGGAGCTTGAATAGAAAAATAACAGCCTCCGAAATTCTTTAGCTTGAACTGAGGAGAAAAAAGCCTGGAGTGGTCAGTGGTCCTAAGATTACAAGTGGTAGGAGTCTTGGCTAGTCTATCAATTAGGTAGCTGGGAACTTAATTAGAAAGGCATTTATATGACAGTTAAGATTTTATGAGAAATTCTATGGGGAATAGGCAACCAATGTAAATCTCATCTTGAGAGGGTGATATGGTCATGCGGGCCTAGATTGCAAATTGTCCTGACTGAGTTGTTCTGTGCTACTTGAAGACTATGAAGGTTCTTTTTATAGGTACCTGTAAGTAGACCATTTCAGTAGTAAAGTCGAGAATTGACTAGCGCAGCTGCTAAGGAGCCAGTATGTTCAGGAGACAGATACGGGTTAATCTACCTCAAAGCTTGTTCATATAAGAGCAAGAATATTTTATTTGAGTAACATATTGGTTCATAGTTAGGCCAGAATCCAGGATGATACCAGGTGTTTTTACATGAGGATTAACCAAAAAAAGACAGTTAGAAATGAGACATTAAGAATAACGTGCATCGAGTTTCTACATTTTCTGAGGTGAACCCACAATCATGAGCTCTGTTTTACCATTGTTCAGTGCTAATGAATTAAGAATCGTCCAAATTTGAATTATGTCAAAGACATAGTTAACAAGAGAAAGATCACAGGTGTAATCTCCATCAAGTTCCAGAATACAACTGAAGTAGCTGTGGAATCATCATAAGGCCAACAGGTAAGGAGTTCCAGGCACTTTCCTTTCTTTCTTTCTTTCTTTCTTTCTTTCTTTCAAATTATCGAATGCATGGGCGGACCCACGCAGGCACTTCCCCATCCAAAAGGATGATGTGCACCTACCCCACCAATCTTACACACAGCCCTCACATTCTCATAACCCCTCCCACCGCCCGTCTGCCCCACAAAATCTAGCAACACACTGCTCCTCTCCCTGCCTCTCACCCCGACTCCTCCCAGCAAAGCCTTCCCACTCAGTTCAGCCACTCCCAGCGCAGACAACCGAACCCTCATCAACTCTCTCCTCAACATGCCTCTCACACGCAAGCGAAAAATGTCCCACAGTCTCAGGCACCCCGCACACCGCACAGTCCCTCGACTCACGCTTCCCCACTCGAAACAGACTGTCATTCAGCCCCACATCCCCTATCCTCAACCGGTTCAGCATCACCTCCTCCTCCATTCCAGTTTCCCTGCATCCACCTTCACAGACACTTTCTCACCAACACCAAACATCCACCTGCCCTTCACCCCACTCTCCCACCTCTCCTGCCACTCATCCATAACCCGCTTCACCACCACAGCCTTCACCTCATCCACACTCAAAGGTATCTTCACATCAACCGCTCCTCTCCTCATACCCGCACCCGCCGCCAAATCCACCAACTCATTACCCAAAATGCCACTGTGACTGGGGACCCACGCCAACTCCAAATCCATCCCCCCACGCACACACCGATCAATCTTCCTCCTGATGTCCAAAATCACATCCTTCCTATCACCATCCCCTGCCACAATCGCCTGCAACCCACTCAATGAATCCGAAAACACCACCACCTTCTCAAACCCCAACTTGAACACCCTATCAATTGCCAATGCAATCGCCACCAACTCAGCCGTACAAATCGACACGTCATTCGTCAGTCGCCCCACTTTATACTCCCCAGTGCTTTCCAGATAAAACGCCATACCCACTCTCCCAGACACAGGATCCTTCGAACCATCCGTGAACACCTTACACCCTTCCTTCCCTGCCACATACGCCTGACCCAAAGCCTTGATCTCACCCCGCAAACCCTGCTTCTTCGACACCACACTTGACAACTCCAAACACACCTTTGGAGACCCCATCATCCACATCGGCCATATCACCAAATCCGTTCCCCGTCACAGCAAACAACTTGCCCACACCCCACTGCACCCCCTTCTTCTACATGTGAAACCCCAAAGTGCCCCCCTTCCTCCTCCACCGGTCCCTATAATAGTCAAACCTCCAATTATACAGAAAACATTCACGCACCGGATGAGCCACACTCTTCGCACTGCACTTCACCCACCACCTCATATTCAACGCATCCCTTCTCAACCCCAACGGCATCTCCCCCACAAGCACCTGGACCGCATTCACTGGAGACTACCTCATCACACCCGAACACACCCTCAATGCCCTCGCCTGCACCCTATCCAACCGCAGTTTCTGACTCGCCGTGAAACCCACTGCCACCTGACATTCAAAATCCACCACACTCAAAATCAACCCCTTATACAACATTCGTAAACACTTCTGCTGCACACCCCACTCTTTCCCAGATACCGCCCGCAACAAATTCAACCTACGTTTACACTTATCCACCACACCATCCACCTGCAAATTCCAGTTCAGCTTCCTATCCAAAATCACCCCCAAGTACCAAAACTCTTCCACGCTCTTCACCCTCACACCTTTCAAAACCAAGTCCAAGTCCTGCTGCACTCTTCTCCTCGAGAAAACCATACTCACACTTTTATCCACAGACACCGAAAAGCCCCATTTCCCACACCACTCCTACATTTGCACTATCGCAGCTTGCAGCCAACTCTACACCAACAACAAACTCCTCCCTCTTACCCATACCACACCATCATCTGCGAAGAAATCCACCTGACACCCGATACCCGCCACAGCCCGAATCAACCCATCCACCATCACATTAAACAACATCGCACTAATCACACTCTCCTGCGGCGTCCCATTCTCCATCTTCCAAACCTCAGACATCACCCCCCTCACTCTCACCTGAAAGGTCCTATCAGCCAAAAACGCCCTAATCCACCGAAACATCCTCCCCTTCACACCCATCTCCAACAGTCTCACCAACAACTCACTCCTCCACACCATATCATACGCCTTCTCCAAATCCAAAAAGAACGCCCCCACCATCTCCCCATCACACAACGCCTCCTCCACACCAGTCACCAACCTCACTAACAGATCTGCCACCGACCGATTCCTCCTGAACCCACTCTGAAAATCACTCAAACACCCATTCGACTCCAAGTAAAACCCCAATCGCTCAACCACCATCCGTCCCATAACCTTACACAGCACAACAGTCAGCGCAATCGGCCTATACGACTTACACTCCGTACGGACCTTGCCACCCTTCAAAATCGCCACCACAATCGCCCTCTTCCACAACCTCGGCAAAACTCCACTCTTCCAGATCTTATTGAATAGAGCCAACACCTCCAACTTACATTCCACTGGCAACTTTTCCAAATACATAGATGACCCCATCCACCCCTGGACTAGACCACTTCCCTTTCTGAATCGCCCCATCCAACTCCACCATAGCAAACGGAACCTCATAATGCTCTTCCCAAGGCCCAACATCTGCCAACAACTCCCGCATCTCCTCCTCAACCACACCCATACCTAGCCTCACCGCCTCCGGGAAGTTCCCTGAACTGTGCACTCCCGCAAAATACTCCCCCAACGAATTCGCCTTCTCCCCATCCTCACTGACCACGGCCACCCCTTTCAACAACACAGACATACCACCCTGCGGCCTCATTAACCCGGACATCCGCTTAAACTGCTTCCAAACCTCACCCACACCAGAATTACTCCACAGGGATCCACAATGGCCCCTCCAATATCCACGCTTCCTTTCCCTAATCACCCTCTGCACCACCGCCTTAGCCTTCTTATATGCCAACAAATCCTCCAACATTCCCGATCTCACAGCCCTGGCCCTAGCCTTCTTACGCACCGCCACAGCCCGTGAACATTCCAAGGAACCTTGACGTTCCCACCCTTCCCCTTCACAACCTCCGGAACTGCCGCCACTGACACCACTCTCGTTCCCTGCACCAGATGCTCATTCCATTCATCCACCCCCCCATCCCTACCCCGAGGAACAATCAATTCCTGACACAATCCCTTATACAACTCCCAATCAGCCTTCCTAAAATTCAACCGACTCCCAAGCATCGGGGACCTGACCCCTACCTCACCCCTCAGTCACCAAAATGCCAGAATGATCGCTCCCCATATCCCCATCCTCACGCACCTCCCAATCACATTCACCCGCAATCGCAGCAGACACCCAGGTCAGAACCAAACACGACAACTTCCCAGTCCTCACATCCAACCGCGTGCCCGAACCATCATTCAGCAAAACCAGACACAATTCATCCGCTATGCCCTCCAACAGTTACCCATTTGCATCCGTCCGATCACTACCCCACAACGTATTGGCACTGTTGAAATCACCACACAAAACGCAAGGTCCCACATGTCCCCTTATCACTCCAGACAGCACACCCACCTCCACCACCTCACACGGATTATAATAATTCAACACCAATACTTCCGATCCCCCTACCCGAATCCCCGCCCCGATAGCCTCCACTGCTCCATCTACTACAATCTCCCTTGCAACCAACCCCCTTCCGAACTGCCAGAGCCACACCCCCGCTAGCCCCCCAGCCTATCCTTACGAAACAACTCAAAACCCAGAATCAAAAACCTCAGATCACCCCTTAACCACGTCTCCTGGATACAAACCACATCAACATTCAATTCCCCACACAACACTGCTTTCAACCCCTGCCCATTCCTCAACAAACTCCTCGCGTTCCACTGCAAAATCCTCATGCCGACACCCCACTCTGCTTCCGCACTTTAGCAGCCATCCTAAACACATCCTGTTCCAAAACACATCCACAACACTCAAAAACCTCCTCCCCGCTTCCACCACTCCTTTCGTAAGATCCGACACACTAACAGACAAATTCCCCTGAACCAGCTCCAGCACACTCACTATAAAGCACATAAACTCAGTTTTCGGGACAACCACCATTTCTACGCCTTTCACCTCACCCACCACTTTCTTCCTTCCCACAGCCTCATCCACCACCGGCTCTCTCCCACTCACCTCACTCACTACCCGTACCGGTTTCACCTTTGCCACAGCCTCCGCATAAGACAAACCTTCCGCCGCCCTCACCTGCACCACCTCTCTCGCCACAGTGTGGCTCTCACACCCCCTAAACGCAGTAGAGTGCCCCCCCACAATTCACACACTTCTCCGTAGTCTCCACCTTGCATTCCTTAATATCGTCATAGAAGGGAAATAAAAGGAACTGAAATACTTAACAACGATGGCAGAAGCGACATATTTAGCCTTTGCAGAAGAACTGATAGAAGGAATTTTGGTCAACCCCTCCATTCTAGGAGTTGAACAACAGGCCGCTATAGCAACAAAGGGAGACGATTGGAATGAATTAGAAATTCGGAGGAAAAAACTTATAAGAACAGAACTCCACGGAGCGATAATGACCGAATATCTGCGGGCACATATTGCCCCCAATGGCCTCATAATTAGAATAGAGCCCAGAATGTTCCTTGAAAAACTACAATTTAGAAAAGACTGGAGCTTCATAGCCAATAAATGCACACGTGACTGGATTATTCTGATAAATATGGCTAAAACTGTGTCAGAAAGACTCATGGATGAGATTATTACAAAACAGGATGCCATGGCAACAAAAATAATAGTAGGAGAGTACCTGAAGAACATGTCAGCCTTAGACGCGACAATAAAAGACTTTAAAGAACTTAATCTCAATTAAAAAAGTGATCAAATTGAAAAAAGGCATGGTAGCGTTCTCACATGAGAAAAAATATCCATACACGACAAATGAAAACTATGAGGAAGTGGAAAAGAACAGTAATGCTCCCAACAACAACTTTTCCACAAGAGGGAGGCAATTCCAACCCAGGAATAGACCAAGACCAGGAAATTGGAACTTCTCTAGTGGGAGCTCGGATGACGATTCGGGCAGGTCCAATAGAACTCTCCGGTTTGATGAACAGGAATCGAACAGAGGTGGAAAAACTCAGGGTTTTCCGGTCCCAAGAGGACGTGGCAGACCCAGAGGAGGATGGTGGCAAGAGCCTGAAACCGTGGAAGAGGTTGGTACGAGCAGAACCAACCCCCAGAATAAGACAGAATTCGGAGGAATCGCAGACAGAGTCCTTGGTCGTGAACCTTTCTAAGACAGTACTGACACAAGATCAGTTACGAGTCCTAGAGAAAGGGCTCTCATATGTACCCACCACCTATCATGATCCATTTCAAACCAGAATTGAGCTAACTCAGCTCATGAGAAAAATTTGGTTAAAACAATACTTTTAAAAGAACACATTCGAGGGTACACGTGATGTCACACAGTTACATAACAAATCGACATTTTATCCGCCCCCACATGAAATCTCAGCGGAGTCAGTGATATTTGAGAAGGTCATTTTGAAAAAACTCGAAACCATCGAGAAGGAGGAGCACAAATATTTCAACAATATGACCAAGAAAGAAACAGCGGCTCTGAAGGAACTGCAAACCAACGACGAGATAATAATAAAATCCGCCGATAACGGGGGCGCCATTGTTGTCATGAATAAAGAAGACTATGACAAGATGGTTAACACGTTGACTGAGGACAATAACACCTACCGGAAACTGGGCAGTGACCCAACAGAAAGACTAAGACTTCTTATCAACCCCATCATCAAAGAAGCATTGGCAGAAGGCCACATTAGTGCCAAAGAAGCAGACTTTTTGTGTCCTAAACATCCCAAATGCCCAGCCTTTTATGCACTTCCAAAAATACATAAGGGGATTACCCCACCTCCGGGTAGACCAGTAGTGTCTGGCATCGGGTCTATTTTAGGACCCCTGTCACAATTTGCTGATTTCTTTTTACAAAATGAAGTGCACAAAATGCGGTAGTATACTAAGGACACCACATCAGTCCTCATATACCTTGAACATCTACGGTTGGACAATCCAGACATCCTTATTGTCACTGTGGATATAGAATCATTATACTCGAAGATCCCCCAGTTGGAGACCCTTAGAGTAGTCGAAAGGATCTTAGAAGAGAAGACAGGAACCTTAGAGATGCCCATTAATCTAATTCTACAGCTAACAGAGATTGCACTTACCAAAAATGTCTTTCTTAAAGAGGACATATATTACGAACAAATAGCGGGGACAGCAATGGGAGCAACATTTGCCCCCACCCTGGTGAACTTGTACGTTGCATCTTTTGAAGAAAAACACATTTATCCGGAAAACAATCCCTTCTCAAAAAACATTGTGAGCTGGCAGCGTTATATCGATGACATTTTGATGTTCTTTGAGGGTGACAACAATACCCTTAAGGAGTTAATTATATGGATAAATAGGCTTGATCCATTCTTGAAATTCACACATGAGGTGGGTAAAACCGAAGCCACTTTCCTTGACCTCAAGATCAAAAGAACCGGTCAGGCCTTTGAATCCACTGTATTCCGGAAGCCCACAGACATAAATTCTCTCCTAGAATACACCAGCTTCCATCAGAGGTCTCTCAAGGAGAACTTACCATTTGGGAAATTTCTCCGCTTCAGGAGAAACTGCCTACCATAATGGAATATAACAAACAGGCTGAAAAACTTACATCCAATCTGAGAAAAAGGCATTACCCGAACAAGATCATTAGACAAGCACGGAAGAGGGCTAGAAACATCCCGAGAGAAGTAACCCTCACACAACATGGCAAAAAGGAACAGGGTTCTGACGTCATCAGGTCAGTTTTTAGCCACTCCCCAGTTATTCACCTTCTTAAAAAAGAAATCCAAAAATCTTGACACCTTTTGAACCTTGATGATCACAACCTTCCAGCACCACTTTTTGCAATCAAAAGAAGGAAGAATCTCAGAGACAGCCTGGGGCATACATACAAAGAAATAAAACCTCCTGAAACCAACACACTTTGGAACATGCAAAAACCGCTGGGACATGCACCCTGCGGAAATTGTTCTGTATGTCAATTGACCAAAAGAACCACCACAGTAGATATCGGTTGGAAATACCCATGGGAACAGAGAACCTTTACTAATTGTAATACCACAAATGTAGTATACCTCATCCAATGTCCATGTAAAATGAAATACATCGGCATGACAACACGTGCCATAAAAACAAGGATCTGTGAACACAGATCTAATATCAGGACCAAACGACTTACTGCCCCAATAGTAGAACATTACATGTTAAAGGGTCACTCAGAAAATTAACTAACATGGACAATTCTAGAGAAAGTCACAGTACCGAAAAGAGGTGGTAACCTAGTGGCATTATTACTCAGACGAGAACAAATGTGGATTTCAGACTCCACAGTCACAAGAGTGGCCTAAACGAAGAAATCTGCTGGCAGACATTAGCCGTACAATAACATATCAGACGGATAGATGGCAGCTGGACTTTTCAATTAGCTATTCCCCTACATGCATCATAATGCTTTAGTGCATTCAATATATTGAATGACTTTTCAGCCATATTTGGGGAATTAGCTTCATAAGCACATAACACCATCATGCATCTGGTACAGCTGTTTGCGTACGTTTTCCATTCATAAGTAACATTATGTCTGCCAGCTGTGCCACATCTGCATAATGACCCATTGAATACGCACCGCAGCCATTTTGTGGGCGAGGTTACAACTCACGCCGCTCACTGTAGCCGGCAGAACACCCTTATCAGCATGAGACAACAGCTTTAATGTCCACGTTACATTGTGAAATCTGACACTGCACAGAAAATAGACCATGGACACAGCTTCAGTCCGCACCTTACATCACAATCGGTAGATTACCTGAACCAGCACGAGACAATAGTCTTAATACTACTGTCTATAACGGGACGTTTGGCCCATCACAAACTATATTTCCCAACCGCCCCGGCGCCTCGTGTATTTCCCGTGCCACACGTGACTATGTGGACAAGAAAACACAGAACGCTGCTGGCACTGAAACTACAATTCCCACTATGCTGCGGGACGTTGTTAGTCGGCAGATATCATGTGATTACGCAGGGCCGTGTGAACATATACGTACGCAGCCTCAATCGGTGGCTGCGACCGCTGATCTATGCCAGACGGCTCTGCGTAGCATAATGGGAGAATAATTTTGCGACATTCAGGTGAGAGAGCATAGGGATCACGATTTAAATTAAGCATGCGCATCTATGTGGTTAATAGACATGGTCACTAGTATACCGCACTCTAGCTGAGATGCGCAACACAATACCGTGCACAACATTCTCTAACAACACGTATTTAATGCTATGATGTACTCGAGCAAGATAAATTTTGACCACCCATGGTCTCTTATCAACAGTACCCCCACACTGAAGTAGGAAGAGTGCCTGACGCTAACTAAGATGCCAGTACACAATACCCAGAAAACCGGAGAGGCGGGGACACTAACCCTGAAGGTACTTGGACTTTATTGTAGCTGTGTCTATAGACTCTGCCTATCTGTGATCAGAATCTATGCACTAAGGACATTATAAGTAGTAAATATGACACTTAAAAATGACAATAGTAAAAATTAACACTTCCTGTTAAAGTGTAATTGCACGAGAAATTGAGCTCTATATCCCGTATACTGAATACCCCCCTCTGTTCATTTTTATAACCCTACAGGGACCAAGACACAAGTTGTACTGCCCGTGGGAAACCCCGAAAAAACTCTCCATTGATCCACTTAGTGGATACCTGTGAAGAAATCAAAGTGCCATTGAGAATGCAAGATTCTCCGTCCTGAAGAAGGCGGCGAGTTATCCACACCGCTGAAACCGGTTGACATTTTTAAGAGTTGAGAGGCCGATGACCACAACTCCGAGATCCCACATACATTTGAAGATAGGACCCGAGCAATTATACATCTTTTTAACTTTATCTAACAGTAATAGGATATTAACTGATAGATTTCACAATCAGTTCTAATGTTGAAGTTGGCCAATATGACCATAAAATTTTAATTTTGTTTATTTTCTATAAGACACATTGATGGTGGCGGTAAAAATAAAGAAGAGAACGACCACCAACTTATGTGCACCTAATTAGCTTGTTTTAGGAAAGTAGTGAGAGTGCTGAGGGCCAGTATCTCTACACCCCTTTGTAAGCGGCACAGCATCGCTATCCTAGGGATGGGTGTGCCACACACTTGGGGACATGAGATATTTACACACAGGGCCAGTGAGCTATCTATAGGGACTCAGACCCAGGAATAACTTAACTTTTAATGAAGTAACTACTGTCTGCTTTGTGATAAAGTTTGTGAACATCATTTGAGGACAGAATATTTCTCATTGATATAATCTATGTTGGTGAACAGTTATGGCTGTTTTGGAGAAATATGGCATATGGAATATGTTTGATTTGGTTGGGTGGGTGTCCTGAATTACAATGCTGCTTGGAATTACCAGGCATGGATTTGAACAACATTGTGGTATGAATCTGGTTACCTAGCACCTGAATCTGTAGATAAAAATATAAACAATTACATGTTTGTTGTAAAGTAAAGTGAACTCATCCAGACCCAGATGCAGAATGGAGACGGCAACCATACAGGTGTTTGACGACACCCACCACATCCTAGACGACGGCCACCCCTGCCTCATGGTTCCACTCGACCTCTCGACTGCTTTCGACACAGTAGACCACCAGGCACTCACAGACACCCTACATTAGTGCATGGGGATAAGCGACCTTGTCCTACGCTGGTTCAAGTACTAACTCGCCAACCGCCAGCAGTTTGTTCAGATGGACCCCTCTAGATCGCCAATGCTACTCGTCATTTGTGGAGTCCGGCAGGGTCCCATTCTCTCCCCAGTGATCTTTCATCTATACACAGTGCCACTGGGAGCCATCCTAGCCACAGACAACATCCACATCCACCAATAGGCTGACGACACCGACACACAGATATAGCTCAAGATCGACTCCATTAAGGACATTCACAGGCTCAAGATCTGCCTCTTGCTGATCCAGTCGTGGATGTCCAGTGCATACTTGAAGCTCAACCCTTCCAAGTCCGAATTTCTACTCCTCACCAACAACTCTGAATACCTAGACATACAGACCTGGCTATCAACCATGAACCCTGGGGCTTCACACCCAAGCTCATCTCCTGCACCAAGTCCCTCGGGTTCCACATCGACAAACACCTCTCCTTCAAGACACATGTAGCTAAGAAAACTCAGACAGCTTGGTATCAGCTCTTCCTCCTGCGGAAAGTCAAGCCCTTCTTCCCTCCAGACACATTTAGATCCACCGTTCAAGCACTGGTCCTATCCAACCTGGATGGAGCAATGCCATGCTTGAAGGCCTCCCGTTGTCCTCCCTTGTGCCCCTGATAAGTGTCCTACATGCGGCTGCACACCTCATCAAGGGTCTAGCAGATACAACCACATCATCCCCGCCCTCAGCCACCTTGACTGGCTCCCACTTCACGCATAAATCACCTTAATGTCTTGCTGCATCACCTATAAGGCAATTGCCCTCAAGTCACCCAGCTACCTCGCAGAGAAATTCAACATCTTTGGTGGACAGTGCACCACCAGAAGCCAGCATACGTGCAGACTTGAAATCCGCTGTTGCAAAAAGGAAAGGACCAGCAAACAATATGCCCCAAGACTATGCAACCTCCTCCCCATCAGCATCAGACTCACCCCCACACTCCTACAATTCAAAATAGAACTCAAGACCCCCCTCTTTAAGGAGTCTCTCCTCCTCAATACCTAGGCCATCCTGGGGTCCCCCGCACCACCTGACTCGCTAGATGCTGTCTTCCTCTCTCTTCCTCACCACCCTGTACCACTATACCCCTCGTCTGTACCCTACCCCTGCTGTATATATGTTCTGTTATTACCTCTAAAAAGCACTCCATTGCATATCTGTATTGTTGTATACCTCTGCAAAGTGCTCTGTTGCTTCTCAAAGCTAGGTCCACTTTCAATAAAAATAATAATAATAATAATAATAATAATTATAATAATAATAATAATAATAATACATTGTAAATCCAATGGATTTTGTTTCAGAAAACAATCCATATGCCCACAGATATATCTTTCCAAATCTGTAAGTGGTTATAGTTGTAGCACAACAAAATGATGGCTATTAATTCCATTTGTTATCTTCTTTGCTCCCAATATGCCAAAAGTAGGTTTGCATATCCAGGTGCAAAACTGGTTCCCAAAGCTGCCCCACTCATTTGTTGATAGAACTGAAAGTTGAACAAGAAATAGTTGTTAGTCAAAATAAACTCTGTCATTTCAACAAGCATGTATAAGCAGTAAAGCTGTCAGATCTTTCCCATAAAAAATATTTCAAAGCAAACAGATCCTCCAAGTGTTGAATATAAGTATATAGAGAGGTGGGAATTCAACATGGTCACAAAAGAGTTATCTTGCCAAAGATTGTCACTCAATTACATATTTGTGAAGGTTAAAGTGAACTGTAAATTCAGTGTTGTCTGATTTAAGCAATCCACAAAGATTACTAGATTCACAGATTCATTTATTCAACCGAGGAAGAAGTGACCTCAACCGAACAATGGGCCTCATTAGGACTCAGGCGGTAAGGGGTTTACGGCAGCGTAAACAGCGCCGACCCTTACCGCCTGATTCCGAGGTCCCTTAGCGCCATGGCGGATTTAACACCTGCTTTTAGCAGGTGTTAAAATCCATGGCGCTAAGGGACCATGTTGTTAATTACGCCACCGTAATTTACGGTGGCGTAATTAACGCCTTCCCCACTCCCATTATGCCCTATGGGGCAAAAATGGGAATGGGGAAGGGTAAATGGGGATTGGGGACTTACCGCCCCGCCAACCTCGGAATGGGGCGGTAAGTCCGCCAACCACCATGGCGTAAACGTAGTTTACGCCATGGTGGTAAAGGTACGACCCAGGCGGTAACTTACCGCCTGGGTCGTAATGAGGGCCAATGACTTGATCTTTCCACCTGTTGTCTTCCTTGTACCAGATTATACTTTGTTTCTAATATCCCGTTGGTAGGTTTGAAAATGAGGCTGCATATTTGCAACTCAAAGCTTAATACCCTAACTAGCTGATAAAACTGATTGTTGAACAAATCATAGTTGTTAGTCAAAATAAATTATTTCACTTCAGGAATTGTCACTTTATGGGCAGTGAAACTGGCAGATCTTTCACACAGAAGATACCTCAAAGCACACACATCATCTGAGTGCTCTATAGACCTGAATATGGTGGTGGCATTCTGTGCAACCAAAAGATGGTAATCTTCTCAAGGGACGTCACCTACTCAATTCATTCTTCATATCATGTGTACAGGATTTTCATTTTATAACATAATGTGACAAAGGCCCTACCTAAACTTGAAGGTTGACAGCAGGATGATCAAATGGGCCTAAGGCAACCCCAAACTAGTGGATACTGGTGGTATATGGGGTATCCCTAGATCAACCCCACTTGGACCTAGTACTAAGGCAGAGGGCAGTCACAGGAGCACTACTCCACCTACAACCACCAATGATAAACAGGGTATGGTGGTCAGGTACAAACCTCTTGAGGATATCTCTAACCATCGTATATGGGCTGCTAAAGAACTAAATTAACCCTTTGCCAGATAAAAACATCCAGCTGGGTAACCAATACCTTCCCCTTTGAGGAAACAGTTGCAGTGTTTTGGATTGCCCAGCAAGTCAGGAAATGTATTCCTTTCTTCAGCACCGCTTCTGAAGGAAGCATTCAAGAGACGGAGTTAGAGTAGCACAGACTGCAGGATTCCCGCAGATATGAAATTGTGCTCAACAAACAAACATTAAATGAAACATATGAGCCTTATCTGTGCAAGAGAAAAAACAAGAAACACCATTCCACCTCAGCTGCTAACTTCACAAAGATTACCAAGTGCCATTTCCCCTTGAAGAATACGCTCTCGTCACATTGAACAGGATCCCATGTTGAAAGGGGCAAACACCTTACAAGTGGCCAGAGGTGGTATCAACACTCTGCAAGAGGTTAACATCCCCTTGTGACTTGTTTGGTCTTAAAACCACAGCCACCAAATTCAACAACCAAAACCTGAAATACAAAGGTGTTGTGAGAAAGGTAGCTAATGAAGAAAGGCATCAGAGTCCACAGCGATTTGGAATGTTAGTATTAAATATTAGCCTTCTGGTAATTATTATTGTTTGTATTTCATTTAATTGAAGAAATCAAAACCAAAGCCCTAAGATATATTATAAAAAAGACCAATACCAAAAGGTGTTGACTGAGGTGGGAGGTGGGAATAATGCCCAGCTCTCTACACTCTCCATGCTATAGAGAGGAACACTCTCACTGCTTTCGAACTAGTGCAGTGATGGTGAAGCCTGAAGAAGCATAAATGAGCTTCAACCCATCCCAGTAGGCCACAATGCACTCAGATACAATGTGTAGTGAATTGGACCACGATTCGCAAGCCTCGTTGATGCTCAGAGCACAGAGTCTGCTTCTGTTGTCATTTATAGTATTATGAAAGCAGCAAGATCTACATGCAACTAGCCCTGAGAACAAACCAGAAGTCAGTCGCAGAGAACAATGGTTTTGCATCAAGACAAAGGGTGCATCGTTTGCCAACTGATATGTTGAATAAACTCCGAAGACATCAAAGTTACTGCCCTCCTCAGCATCTCTTTGTACTTGAAGACCATCCCCTACTCTGATTGGGACTGGGGAAACATTGAAAATTATAACACGAGGGTTTGTCCTGACAGGTACATTATTTAAATCTGGAAGTAAATTGCTATTATTTCTAAGGTGTGATAGTATGAGGCGTATTATAAATTTGACGCCTATGTAACAAGACCCTATAGGCAAGAAGTGTCTCATTCATATGCACATATGTGTAAAGATTTTTCATTTTCCACCAAATATGAAATGTTATTATGCATTTGATTAGGCATACATTTTTATTATCTTTATCCAACATGAAACAAAAAGAAATGCAACAATACAAAAATAGAAACGTAGATGTGTACCGTATGCAATATAGGCTGAGGAGGTTACTTACAGCGCATTCTTTACTTTCAAAAGCGTTCTCATCTAGGGGCGTAATCAGCAAATCCATTCTTTTTTTCTTGGATTCCTGTTCACACAACAATGAACAGGACCCCCGACTTGCTTGCTTTCGGATCCTCCTCTTTTGCCTTAACGCCCTATGTTTGGAGCTTTATTGAACCTGCTTTTTATAGGATAACAGTCTTTTTATAGGATAGCAGTTCCTCTCACCTATCAGAAGCCTCACAAGCAAACTATGCCTAAGCCCTGCTGGGATTCCTATGCCCCTAAGCAGATGTTTGCTCACCTCTTGCACCAGGTATGTATTGGGAAGTAAGGGATCCAGGGTTGGAGAACCAAGTGGGAGGGAACTGGTGTGTTGGTTAATTCTGGAGAATTCTTGAGAGACCAGTCTTGGCCTCTGCATTTTCTATTCCAGCTTTTGGGGAAAGGCCTCCACTCTTTCAGTTCACCAGAACATCTGGTTTTGTTCTCTAAATCCCGGGTTCTTAGGTGGGAGGAAAGATGTTGGTACTGCCTGAAAAGACCCTTGTCCTCAGGTCTCTCTTACTGGCCCTGGGGTGTTGGCAGATTGAGGTGCCCCATGTTCTCACCCGGGAAGCAAGATGGCTGCAGCAGATGACCTTCCTCACAACCGCACTGCAGGCAATTGCTGTCCAAGGGCTAAGATGACCATGGCACATGCACACCTTAACCAATGAATAAATATCATTCAGAGTGCTCAGCAACCTCTGCCACATGATGCCGAGTTTGGTAATTCTCTGGCAGCTGTAGCTTCCCCCCCTCCCTCTCAAGGTGTTTACCATTTTATGTTGTTGCATCAGCTGGGTTACCACATGATCCAGACTTGCAAGTTGTGGTCCCGTTTCCATGGGGATGCCAGGCTTGTCCAAACTTTTATTAATAAGTACAAGTTGCACTTTTTGTGCAGACCAACAGCCTTCCCTGATGCCACTATGAAGGCAGCATTTGTCCTTTCCATTCTGGGTTGCGTTGCCGCCACAAGGGCAAATCCCTTGCTAGAGATTAATGAACCGGTGCAATACAAATTTGATTGCCTGTTGCGTGAGATGTCTTGGGTATTTGATACCAAAAACCAGGCAAAATCTCCTGCTCTGGTGCTTCTCAACTAACCCAGGGCAAAAAGGCTCTATTGAAGTATATTGCCCATTTCAACCGGTGAGCCGCCAAGACTGAGTGACCGGAGATCAAGAAGGCCTTTCTCTTATATCAGGGTTTAAGCCGTCCCCTGACGAATGCCTCAGTGATAGTTCCAACCAGCCCTAGTTCCTTCTGATGTCTGATTTGGATGGCCGTGTCACAGAACGACGGGGTGAACGTGGAGTAGTGGGACTCCACCTTCATGCAAGTAAGGACACAGGGAGTGTCTCCCCATTACCTTCATCTGAGGTAATGCAAAAAAGGGATATCATGTTATCCTCTAACCAGTGAGGCGTGAGAAAGAAAACTCAGAATGGATCTCTGTCTTTATTGCTGGAAACTTCATCAAGGAGTGTCCTGACAACCCACAAAATGGTGTAAAACCACCAAATGGTTTGTTTGTTTGTTTGTTTATTTATTTGGTAATGCGCTCTGAGCCCGTGGGCATCTAGGCGCAGCAGTACAAGAGGACTCGAAACTTAGTTACACAGCCTGACACAGGCTAACACAGCAAAACAGTGGTCACATACAGTGAGTGGTAAAATGCATATAAAATAACAAGGGTTAAGCATATAAGAGTAACATTTTAGCAGGTTGTGTCGTTTCCGCTAGGGTGAGGGTCGTTGCATGTCATTGTTGTGCAGCCATTTGAGAGCGTAGGATCTGAATATTGTGTAGGGTAAGGGGCATCTAAGGTCAGAAGGGAGTATGTTCCATGCTTGTGCAGCTCTAACTGGGAAGCTAGCACCGCCCGCTGTGGTAAGTTTGAATCTGGGGACTTCCAGTAGGAAGGTGTTGGCAGATCTCGTCAGTCGGTTAGAGGGTCTCCAGTTGATTCTTTCCGCTAGGTAGGAGGGTGCTTGATTGTTGAGGCATTTAGAGGTGAGGGAAATAGTTTTAAGTAGGATTCTGTCCTTTATTTTTAGCCAATGGGCTTCTGTCCGGTGTTTGGAGATATGTTCCCTGCATGGGATGTTCAGTGCTGCTCTAAGAGCGTTATTTTGTAATCTCTGGAGTTTGTCAGTGACCGACTTGTTGGCACCTGAGTATAAGGCGTTGCAATAGTCCAGTCTGGACATGACAAGGGCATTGGCCAAGGTGAGGCAGTTGGTACTGGACAGGAAGGGTCTAGCGGCCCGGATGAGTTTACACGTGTAGGTGGTTGAGGAGGCAAGGGAGTTCACTTGCTTTTTGAGGGTGAGAGCTGAGTCGAGGTAAAAACCCAGGGTTTTGACCTCACGCATAACCTTGATAGTGTTGTTATCAATGTTAAATGAGGTATAGTCCGGGGTGAGTTTGGATAATTTGTGGTCTGAACCAAGGAGAAGGATTTCAGTTTTATCATCGTTCAGGCAGAGGCCATGTGTGGCCATCCATGCTTGAATGAGGATGTAAATTTTATTCACCAGAGCCAAGTCCACTTCATAGTTGCCCGAAAGGGGTATGAGGATCTGGGTGTCATCTGTGTAATTAGTGTAGGTGACGCCCAGTCTGTCCAACTTGTCGAACAATGGCTTGGTGAAGATATTGTACATAGTGGGTGAGACACAGGAGCCCTGTGGGACTCCACATGTGATTTGGATAGGGTCAGCCCACGTGGAAGAGGAGAACACTCTCATAGTCCGGTTAGCTAGAAAGGATTGGACCCAGGCTATAGCGTCTCCTGTGAAGTTGGCAGCCAACTTGAGGTGGTTGCATAAGACTGCATGGTCCACCAGATCAAAAGCTGCTGACAAGTCCAGTAGGAGTAGCAACGCTGTTTTCCCATTATCCTTAAATTCCTCCATTTTGGTTTTGAGATCTAGCAGGGCTGTTTCCGTGCCATGGAGGGGGCGGAAGCCCGATTGGCGCGAGCCTAGGAGATGATTGGCTTCTAGGTACTCTTGAATTTGGAGATAGGCTACTCTGTCGATAATTTTTAGTAGGAAGGGTACCGTGGTGATGGGCCTGTAGTTGGTCGGGATAGATGGATCGAGGGTTTGTTTTTTGAGAAGGGGGAGGACCCAGGATTCTTTTAAATTGGCAGGCACTGTGTTGGATTTGAAGGATGAGTTGATAAGCTTCGAGATGAAAGGGGCTAAGTCTCTGGCAGCGTCCTTTATTATTTGAGCTGGGCAGCTGTCGCCCTTACAGTTAGAGGGCTTCAGTGAGAGGATAACCTTTTCAGTGTCAATGATGGAGATGGGTTTAAAGCTGAAAGGGGGGATAGTGATAGGTTCAGTTGCAGGAGGCACTTGTTGATCAATAGGAGAGAGGGTGTCTTTTTTATTCCTTATTTTAAGTTGGAGGGTGGAGATTTTGTTAGATAGGGCGTTCTGTATATTAGTGCACCATATCTTGTCCTTAGAGACCGTGTCAGGTGGTTGGATAGGGGATTCCATTTCCCGGAGGATGGCAAATAGTTCCTTGGTATTCGATTTGGCATTAGTAATTCTGTCATTGAATACGTTTTTTTTGGAATTGATAATTTCAGACTTGTAGTGTTTTGTAGCTTGGGTTAGCTTGGCTTTGTTGTCGTTGGTGGGCGAATTACGCCAGATAGTTTGAAGTTTTCGTTTCTGTTTTCTAAGGTCCTTAAGCTGGGGGGTGAACCAGGCATTAAGGTGGGCTTCTTGCTTAGCTTTGCGTAGTTTTACAGGTGCAATGGTGTCTAGTGCGTGAGACATAGCTTTGTTAAAGGTGTCTACTAGTGTGTCAGGGTCGGTGTTGTCCTTCAGGCCGTTAATAGTGGGCAGGAGGAGGGGGATAAGTTTTTCTGAAGTAATATCTTTTTTACTTCTGGTAGGGAGTGGTGGTATCATTTTTATAGTTTTGGGGCTGGGGAGGTCAAGTGTGGCAGTGAAATTTATTAGAAAGTGGTCAGTCCATATTTGAGGGGTTATGGCAGTGATAACTATGTTACAGTTGAGTTCTGAGACCCAATCAAGGGTTCTGCCTTTAGCATGTGTAGGGGAGAGAACTTTTTGGGTAAGGCCTTGGTCATTTAGGATAGATGTTATAGAGAGGGCATTTTTATTGCCAGGCTCATTGAAACCGATATTGAAGTCGCCCATCAGCAGCGTTTGCGAGTGTTTTTGGGTATTGTTCGCTATGAGGGTAGTAAGGTCATCGTCAAAGGTTCCCAAGGGACCTGGGGGCCTGTAGATCAGGAGAATGGCTAGCGTGCGGTTGTTGGAGAGTTGTATTTTTGCTGAGAGTACTTCGCAGGAAGCACAGGGGGTGAGGTGGTGAGTCGGATCGGCAAGGTGGTTTTCGCGATGATTGCTAAGCCACCGCCTTTGGCATTGGGTCTGTCTACTCTGTGGATCTGGTAGTTGTCAGGTATGGCTAACATCAGTGAGGGTCCTGCTGCCTCATGGAGCCAGGTTTCAGTTACGGCAAGGAAGTCAATGCTACTGTTGTTTAGTATGTCAGCAATTTCAATTGCATGAGCTACCATGGATCTGGCATTGATAAGGGATCCAGTAAGAGTTAGGGTGTTGTTGGGCGGTGGATGACTTGCAAGTGTATCTGTGTGCTTATTTTGACTCCGGCGTTTCTTTTGGGGGTGGTGAATAGGAGTAGGGGTTGGAGTTATAGGTGTCATAGCTAAGGTTTGCTTATCCATGTGTGTCTGTATAGTTGGGAACCTAGTAGTATTGTTTGTACTGTTTCTTTTAGGTTCGTATATGCAGGGTAGCCTAGCCCTGAGTCGCAGGTTTCTATCTGTGGGGGGGCGAGAGCTAAGGGAAGCAAAGGTCATGATTGTAGCTAATAGGGTCAGGGAGGTCAAGTTTCTGCACATGGTAGATGGTGTGGTCCGCTGGTGCAATTTACTTCCCTTGTTTCGCTAAGATGTCTGGTTAGGTGACGCAAAGTGTAGTGCAAGTGGCTAGTTGAAGCTGGGGCTACGCCTAGCGATAAAGGGCATGATATTCACGAAACATAGTATGGGCTAGAGTGCATGGTCTGTTAATGATGATAGGGCACTACAAATCAAGGTGGACCGTTAGCAACCATAAGGCACAACACAGTTAAAGTAGTCCGTTAGCGACCATAAGGCACAACACAGTTAAAATGGTCCGTTAGCGACCATAAGGCACAACACAGTTGTAGTGGTATGTTAGCGATCGTAGGGCACAACACAGTTAAAGTGGTCCGTTAGCGACCATAAGGTACAGCACAGTTAAAGTAGTCCGTTAGCGACCATAAGGCACAACACAGTTAAAATGGTCCGTTAGCGACCGTAGGGCACAACACAGTTAAAGTGGTCCGTTAGCGACCATAAGGCACAACACAGTTGTAGTGGTATGTTAGCGATCGTAGGGCACAACACAGTTAAAGTGGTCCGTTAGCGACCATAAGGCACAACACAGTTAAAGTGGTCTGTTAGCGACCATAAGGCACAACACAGTTAAGGTGGTACGTTAACGACCGTAGGGCACGACACACTGAGGAGAGCCATGGACACCTGGGTATAAGTAGCACCCAGAAAACTAGGGCCTGAGTAAGTGGACGCAGCTATGGTAGTTATCATGGGTGTATCGATACGTTAACAATGCAATGGGACGCAAATTAAATGCATAGGTTCAGGGGTGCCTAGATTTGAATTTTAGCAGGAGGAGGGGCGTAGTACAAAGGCATCTGGATGCGAAAAGGCACAATTAGACAGCAAGCAGTAGTGCAATACAATTTACTAGGCACAGTATAAGGTCATCTAGATACAAGGTGGCGTTAGGTAGGCATTCCAGTCTGGGTCAGGAGATGAGATGCAAAGTATCCGAATAGCACGTTATAGGCAGGGACAGCATGGGCATGTACAGCCGTGTGGGGTGGCTGCGTTAGTTAGACAGGAGCGTAGGTAATGCACTGTGGATTAGATGCTGAAGGTATTATGCATGTGGCAGCGCTAGCTTACCTGGAGCAGAACGGGCAGAGTTCCTGGCCCCTGGCTCCTAACAGGCACACAACAGGCCTTAGTATGGCCTTCGACTGGCCGGCGATCCGCCTGCCGGCGGTTCTTCCTGGTTAGATCGAGGATTAGCCTCGATTTCGTGCCGCGATGCGCCCGGCATGGGCGAGTCAGGCACTTGCGTGGACAGGGTCAGGCAGGCAAAACCAATCATTGGTGTAAAACCAATCAAGCTCGCCCTTATGGAAAGCTCTAAAGGTAAGCATTCGGTATGACAAGCCTATCTGCTGTTTGTCCCCTGTTACTACTTACTTGGCACTGCAGGTATACATCATTGTACTAGGAATGGGTGCATTGACTACTTTTGTTTTGTGGGATTTTGGAGCCACCAGTCACCATACGGATTTAGCCTTTGCCCAATGGCACCAAATTCCCACGTTGAAAGAGTCTGTCACTGAAACCATTCATGCTGTTTACAGCAACGCTTTTATGTTAGTGATGATTCAAGACTATACTATAGAGCTGCTCATGATTTATCTCTCTAATACTCCCCATCACTTGATCTCTGAGCCTCATTTGGTCATCATCCTCGGGATTGCCTAGTTACGAACCCATAACCCTCTCTAAGAGGGGGTTGAGAAAAAAGTCCAGTTTACATCAGCCTTTTGCCAGAAACATTGCTTTTCCAAATTAGTCAGACATGGAACAACGCATTCGTTTTTGAAGCCCCATAGACTTCTTCATCAGATGTTGCAGAGTGAAATGATTAGTGAAGAGAAAACCACAGCACATTTTAAAAACGAAGAAAAAAAGGAGCACTGGTAATCCTGGTCGAGCCTTGGCTTCTTTCCTGGATAAGGTTGGAGTTACTGACAATGGCCTGCCCAAAATATATTTCTCCTTTAAATATGTTGTGATTAAAAGAGGGAGGAGAGCCTCCCTCCCCATAGATGTTATGACTGCTCTTTTGATCTGATTGAGGGAGCTGTTATACCTAAGAGCAATATCTACTCCTTGGTGCAGAAAGAGGATGAAGTCCTGTGTACTTATAATTAGCTCTGCAGACCACGTCCCCTCTGGACTCAACATTTTTATTCATTTCCAAGAAGGAGGGGGATTTGAGGCACTGCATCGACTAAAAGTTTCTAAACAGCATAACAATATAGAGCTGATACCCCTTCCCATTGATTTTGGTTATCCTCAATCAGGTCCGATCTGCAGTTATATTCACTAAACTCAACCTGTGGGGAGCCTATAATCTTGAACGAATAATGGAGAGGGACAAATGGAACACTGCCTTCTGGACTAAACATGGACTTTTGTAATACCCAATGATGGTCTTCCATCTGCGCAATAGCCCAGCCACATCCCAGCATTTTATGAATGATGTATTCGAGGATACGGTGGACCAGTATGGCATCATACATTTAGATGACATTCTGGTATTTCCTCTTTCCCCTGCACGAACACATTACCTGTTTTGTTTTATTCTACAGATACTCCAAGACCATTGCTTGTACACTAAGCAAGAGAAAAGCTTGTTCCAAATTAACCATGTCAAATTCAAGCTATGCCCTGTCCTCCACGGGTATTCAAATGAGAATTTTCAAGGAACAGTCAGTCTTGCAATGACCTGTCCCCAATACTCTGAAGGCGTTACAAATTATTTTGGGGTTTGAACATTTCTGCAGGGGGTTTATCCAGGGATTTTCCTACATTTCTCTACCCTGACAATGTTGAAGAAATCTCCTACTCCATCCCGGAAAACAAGAAAAGCACAGATAGCCTTTGAGGAACCAAAATATGCCTTTACTGCAGCTCGAGTCTTGCAGCACCCTGACCCGGAGTTGCCATATGTGGTAGAGTTGTATGCCACTGCAAATGCACTGGAGGTCGTCCTCTCGCAGGAATCCAATTTTAGCCATTGACTGCAACCTGTCTCCTAATGCTCCCAAAAATGTGCACCACCTGAATTATCCTATACAGTGATTGAGTAGGAACTGCTGGCTATCAAACCAATGTTTGCCGAATGGTGTCACCATTTGTTAGCTGCAGCTCACCCAGTGCTGGTCTACACCGAACCCTGTAATTTACAGGCCTTGTCCATGGTAACATTCTCTAATGCTCAGCTATTAAGCTGGCACCAGTTATTTTGTGCTTATGATTTTGTTATCAAATACCGCCCAGGTTGTGATCATGACAAGATAAATGCACTAACTCGTGCGTCTAGCACTGAGTCCTGCGCATTGTACCCAGGGAGCATACTGGCACCAAAACCATATGTGTGTGTCTATCTACTTTCCCTACGTATCATAGAAGAAGTCAGAAAGTGGACCACCCAGATCAGTTGAAAGACCATCCATATAAGTTGGAAGACCTCAATGCTGTAGACCAAGATGGCCTTCTTATCGTATAGGGATGAATATTCTTACCTACCCATAAGCAAGAAGACATGCTATCGTGTGGTGTCACGATTCCTGCTTCGTAGGCTATCCTGGACAAACCAAGGCCAGGGATCTCATTCACTGCTGGTGTTGGTGGCCCATCATAAGAGCCAACATGATCAATTACATAGCTAACTGCATCTGTGCTCAGGGGAAGACACATAAAGACCGGCCTATGGGGTTATCGCAATTAATAGCAGTACCCCACAAGCCCTAGAGTGTCATTACAATGGAGTTCATCATAGAACATCAAAGAACTCTGGAACGAATCATCAAATCCAAGCCAAGCAGCAGCGTGGAACACCTGCAACATCCAACACCAAATAATCCAACTCCTGGAACTTTTTATATGCGCCCAAAGATCTACAAACCAGGAAATCTGGGCCACCTGATAATCTGTGGAGTAAATACATTAACCAAAGCCGTATCTGGATATGTCAAAACCATACTAAAATCTCTGGTGATGGACACAGAAAGATTTGTAAAGTACACAACACACTTCCTCTGAAGGATTCAAGGGATTAACCATCTTACAATGGAAGCAGTCCTTCCAATGTTAGGTGTCACTGCACTTCATTCCAACATTACATTTGAAGATTGAATTGATGCATGCCAGAAAGTCCTGCAAAAATCGCACGCTAAAATAGACACCCCTACCACATCTATCACAGATCTCATGAAATGTATACTCCCACACAGCAATTTCTGCTTCAATGGTGGACACTTTCTACAAAAAAACAGAGCAGCCATGTGCATAAAAATGGCACCCAGGGTGCTCAACTCTTCAAGGCAGACCTGAAACAAGAATTATTTTAGCAGCAATCCTGAAACCACTAACATACCTGTGTTACATTGATGACATCTTCATTTGGATAGAAGTCGAAGACTCCCTTAAACAATTCCATGAATCAGTAAATGGCTCCACTCATGCATCAAGTTCACTATAGAATATTCCAAGATGAGCATACATTTTCTGGATGCAACCGTTCCTGTTGAAATTAATGGCCATCTGACAACTGTATACAAGAAACCCACTGACGGGTACACATGAATGAGCAGGGCAAGTTTCCTCTCAAGCCACCCAAAATGGTCAATTATCTACACAAAATGGTCAGTTATCTACAACCAGGCCATCCAATTTCAACACATATGCTCCAACAGAAAGACTAGGGGCAACCAACTTGCCCTACTCTACCTATCCTTCTTGCAAAAGAGCCATTCAGCTAGACAAATGGACAGGGAATTTGAATGTGCATTGAAACTACCTTGCTACATTACAGAGACAGCAGAGATGCCGAACGAATACCTTTGGTTGTCACCTTCCATTGAGCACTGACACAACTTAATAGGATTGTTAAGGACCTGCAACCAATATTCAGTAGGGATGATGAGCTGAGAGACATCTTCAAAGAGCCTCCCCTAATTGCATACAAGCAACTGAGAAATCTAGCCCAGTCTCTGACCAGGAGTACATTTCCACTAAATCAAGAAGAAAGAAGACCTGGACCATACCTGTGAATCATCAAAGGATGCAAGACTTGCCAACACATATGCACTGGATCTGCCATAACAACCCATCAGAACCGAACATTACAGATACAAGGGACATACAACTGCAGATCGTCCAATCTTGTATATCTCATCCAATGCAAAAAATTGGACACAAGGAAAATATGTAGGTGAGACCTGCAAGGAGCTGCATGAATGGATGAACTAACATAGACACACTAACTCGAATCACAAAACAGAAACCCATTAGGTTGACATTTGCACAGGATGGGTACACAGTGCAGGGTCTATCGGTGATGGTTTTAAAAGGTGACCTCTCGAATACCACACAAAGAAGGGGTTTGGAGCTCAAGCACCTGAAGTTGCTCGACCTAAAGGACAGTGGTCTGATCATAGACATAGATTTTATGACACGCTATGTCCAACTGTGAGCCCAAGGTCGAGTAAAATAACCACATCAGCAAAGTCAGAAGACAACCCTCAAGTACCGTCTCCCATTAATAACTGTTGGACACTTTTGTTCAGGACGACTAATGGGTGAGAGACACAAGATGCTAATAATGGAACTCTTGGGCAACCAAGATCAAATGGGTGGCACCCACCTGGCTCTAGACACGCTAAGGTAACAACTGAACCTGAACCTTTCAGAAATTGTTAACATATTTTGCATTTGCCATACTGTATGCAAGCAAGACAACCATTGTGAAGCCTGAGCGATGCTGAGTCAACATTGGAGACTGCATCTTGAGAGCATATTTTGCAGTGCCACATTGTATAGCGGCACACGTTAGCAGCTGTTGTGAAATCGCTACAATATCCTGACACTCAAAGAAGCTGCAAAACACTTTTTTGGTTTTGGCACATTTTGGTGTTGTAACCACCAAAATATTGCCAAAACATTGCAAATGTAAAGAACTGCAAAGTGGAGTTTGGGAGCAGTGTATGGCGTTGGCATGGCAACTTGCTGATGCCTGGGCGATGAAATGGCCAAAGCACCATTTGGGCGGACATTCTCTTGCTCACGTCTGGCGGCCTACCGCTGTTGTTGTGGAAGCTTTGCAAACTCCGAAGTAGGAGCAAAATTACTGCACTTAACTATGCACCGTGTTTTTTTCTCATTTTTATGCAACAATGGTTATTTTCCCTTAAACTCCTGTCGGACTATGTTTATTAAAGTCAGCAGAGTGATCTAGTTCTTGCAAGTAGACTATTGAGCTGACGCGCTGCATTGTTCTCCTCCAGGGCGACTAGCTCTTTCGCGGTGGGTTGGGGCCCCTGGCGACCAACGTCGGTTTTTGCAGGATGCACACCATCTCATACAGTAAGTAAGTCGGCTTTGGTCCTGCTTCCGTGGTTTGGGGACATATTGGTAAGTATTGAGGGAGGTGGGGAGCATTTGCTCCTCGTGCAGCGCTGCCTTTGCCCACCGCGCCACAGCGGGTCGAGCACCGTAAGCCTTGCATCTCCCTCCCCATGGCTCCCCTTACCCAGTCCCGTTTTTCATCCCGCTTCACGATGTTCGCTTCATGTGCTCTCTGGAGCCACTTATTTCATCTAACTGTTCCTGACGCTAGCCCCTAAATTAACTGTTCTCGACTTCACCCAACTCAGTTTGTACTCCATGTGGGCATGCTGTGTTTAATTCACTTCACCACGCACTGTACTTTGCTATAATGCATTTCGTTTAAATACGCGGGTGATGCATGCCCGCGACATCGCGGGTTATCATTCCCAGCTACTAAAACCCCTGTAGGCATACACGTGTCTGGGAAAATGTTGGAATGAAGACCAGCCGTGTCAATACTCTTGGTGCAGTGGGTGAAGGCAGAGCAATCTAAAGCACTGTGAGGGCATTTGTGGTGGACATGAACCAGAGCGCAACGAACCAGCCCCTTTAGTTTTTTCCAGAATGCCTTGTTTGGAGTGGGCACACCACATTGAACGGACAGATTGGGAGGTTTAAGTATTCGCGATTTCAGAGTAGGGAGAAGTAAACAGGAGCTTTTATATGTATGTAACATTAATAAATATGCTCAAAATTCACATTGTGAGCGAGCGCATTAATTAAATGCTCCCTCGTTTAATGTCATCTACGATTTCAAGCACCCATGCCATTCATGGAAACAAATACAGTTCTCCATCCAGAGCACATAAGCTTTGCATATCCTTGCTGCGCCCTGCTACTCCCGGGTCTGGTGCATTACTCCCGGGTCTGGTGCATCTTATAAATGCAATAAACAAACAAACAAACCCAGCTGCACATGGTCACACCATGCGCCCGGGTGCGGAGGAGGGTGGGCATAATTCATGGCCAACAAGACCTGGAATGCAATATTTTCTGATGATAGATCCATCAAGTAGCTACGCAATATATTGATTAAAATGAAGCTGGATCTATTTCCGACACTGGATATTCTTGGGGCAAGAAGAAAGGTGCCCATAACAGAAAGACTATCTAGGTTGTGTGGCAACGAGGTTGAGACTTTGAAACACTTAGACTGATATGATGATTAGACAACTTGTGGCAATTAAATGTATTGATCCTGATTTTAATGTAGATGAAGTTTTCATGTATTTATGGGAAAGTTTGTTATCGAGCCCTTCGACTTCACTTGGTATTGCTGCTATGCATTTCTTATCTTACTTATTCGTAGGTGAAAATTGTATTTTGAAATAATTTTTTGAAAGTTTGTGGTGAATTGAATTTAATTGAATTTCACTTTTAATGTCATTTTATTCAAAGTATACAAAGTTTGTTATTAACTATATCATATTATACATATAAATAAAAAATAGGTGGATGTTGTGGTCAGAACATTGGATGCTTTCCAAGGAGAATCGCTGACATGGCCTTGAGCCTGCTACACTGGCCAGCTGTTGGCTGGCTCCAAGGCCTGCTAATAAGTTTCACCATCAATGGAAACATCTTTCCCTGCGCGAGATATTATTTTGTGGCACTTATGGATTCTCCCACTCTCACCCTTTCTCTCTCATCTTTCCTCTTGCTCATCATCAGTGGTACCCTCTATCAATGGCTTCCTCCCTTATCCATTCCCCTTCTCATTCTGCACCTCTTTATCACATCATCCTTTGAAACTTTGCACTCTCATCCTTGCACCCAGGTGCCTATAAATGCAACATGCAAAGAACCTCAATAAACGTCAAAACTATTGGCATTGCAAGTGCTTGTTTTAACTCTGTGGGGAATGAAACACTGACCCTGTTTTGAAATTATGTTTTTAAAAATCTCAATTGAATACACATGTTAGGAAATTATAAAGGCCCATTTTAAGACGGGAAAGGATTTTTGTGCTCTGTTTGTAAATGCAACTATCAGCCACAATTTTTTTAAAACAAAATTCTAAGCTACACATGTCTACTACTTTCAAACCGTTTTGTCAACCCTACTTCCAGGAATGTGTAAGGTCTTTTAGATAAGACAGCATTTCCAGACTCACTTTCTAGGCATAGGGCCTCAATACAACTCCAGCAGTAGCTGTGCCGGTAAAACCTGCAGGCTGCTGCTGGAGTTGTGATTTTTTCCGGCGCCTGGCTCCACGGAAACACCAAGGGGATTACGACCCCAGTGTTCCTAGAAGTCACGCACCGGAAAAAAGTTAATCCCCATTCCCATTTGAGTCCCATCAATGCGAATGGGGATGACGGAAGCACCGGCACCGTTAATAACGGTGCCACTGCTTCCTGGGAAGTATGCGGGCGTGTGTCCCGTTCCGCCCGCCAGGTCAGAGCTGGCAGGCGGTACAGCAGCTGCCCGCATTCACGGAGTGTGCCGGTCCAGTAACAACGGTGCCGGTAAACACACCGGCACCATTGTTACCAGACCGCCAAGCTCGTAATGAGGCCCATACTTTTCCTTCAGCCTATTAAGTTAAACATGCTCCTTTATTTCTTCGTTTTTAAAATGTACTGTGCTGTAGCTTTCTCTTTACTAATCATTTCACTCTGCAACAGATAACGAAGAGGTCTGTGGGACTTTGAAAGGTAATCCTTTGTTCCATGTCTGCCCAGTAGCTACGGTTAGTACAATAAAAGGTATCGAAACCTTCCGCATGTGTGATGATAGAACTTCCTGAGCTGGCTGGTGGTTTTAGACCTCTTCTCTAAGCTTCCCTTATGGAAGACCACACTCGGCACAGAGACTGGCAGAAATGTTTCTGGAACACACCTTCCACTTACACGGCCTTCCATCCATGATCTTATCAGATTGATGCCCCCAATTCATCTCGTTTTTTTGAAAAATGCACCACGAGTGTTGGGGGTGTGTCCAGACCCCCGGCGATTCCCGTAAGCCCCCAGCACACAAAGGACTCACACACACACGTCCTTCTGGCTCGGGCTTCCCGGTCGCACTGCCGCGGCCGGGAACGCCCCGTTTATTTATACTGCACGCAGCGGCGTGCAACATCACGCCGCCGCGTGCGCGTCCCGTCATCAGGCAGCGCCACACTCCTCCTTTTTCGGGAGGACAAACAGCAAAGCATTTAAGAAGTACACACTGCAAACCAAAACAACAATGCAACTTTAACACCCAACTTCAAAACACCCCTTTATTCGCATCCACCCGGGTCCCCTTACTTAATCGTCATCAGCCTCAGGCCGACCAAATAAGTCCCAACACGTAGTCGCTGAGGTGAGCAGGTTTCTCTCGCCCAGCCCTCTGGGAGTACCTCACGCTCACCTCCGGCATGGGTGGTCTGTCCATGGCCGTTCCCCAGGCCGGGGACTCAGGCAGGCAGGGTGCATCTCCTCCGTCCTCAGGGACCACCAGTAAGTCCGGATCGGGGGGCGGGTCAATCCTTGGGTCCCCTAGCTTCTTGAAGAAACTCATATTGCGTTTTTACTGCGGACCTTCCGTCGGAGGCAGTCACCATAGATCCCTTGACTGCAATGACATCCAGCGGCTCCGGCTCATATGGAAGGGACAGCTTTCCATGAGGGTGTCTATTTCGAATGAGGACCTCATCGCCCGGCTCCAGCCGCTGCAGTCGAAGCCCTCGCCGGATGTTTTCCTGCTCGATCCTCGCTCGCCGGTCTGCCTCGACCTGCTGGTTGTCGATCACCCCCGGTTCCTTCTCACCCACCTCTGGTAACAGTCCACGAGAGCACCGCTTGAATAACACCTCAGCCGGTGCCACCCCGGTGGAGGCATGTGGAGTTGTGCAGTATACCCTCAGGAACTGATAGAGAGCCCTTTGGAGGGACTGTCCCTGGCCTTGGGCGATTCTAAAGGTCTTATTTAGAGTCCTCATTAACCGCTTGCTTCTACATTGGCCCTTGGCCAGAGGGGTGTGATCTTCTGGTGGATTACCCCGCAGCTCTCCATCAGCTCCGAGAACCACTCGCTCTGGAACGGTGCCCCGTTATCCAAGCACAGTGTGTGGGGGAATCCATGGGCCGCAAACACTTTTTCCACAGCCACCACGACGTGTTCAAACGCCACCGACCCCACAAACTCCACTTCCGGGTATCGAGAGTATTCGTCGACCAGCACCAGGAAGTGGGTGCCCATCGTGGTGGAGCCAAAGTCTGCAGGAACGACTTCCCATGGCCGCATCCCTCGAGGCATCGCTTCGATGACTGACTCATGTTGCAGAGGAGACGGCGCCTGACACCAGACGCAGGCCGCCACAAAGTCGTCCACTTTCCGTTCCAGTTCCAGGAACCATACTTTCAGTCTGAGGCGGGCCTTGGTCTTGGCGGCACCCTGGTGGCGACGGTGGGCAAGAGTAATCACATCCTTCACCTTGGCTTGAGGTACAACAATGCGCTCTCCTCTGAGCAGAAGGCCGGAAGCTGAAAAGGATAGCTCCTCCCGGACCTTCCACAGCTGCTCCAGACCGGTTCTGGTCTCCTGTGTGCGACCCGCCAGAGCCTCCAGCACCGACTTCCAGGAGCCCTGCTGCATGGAGTGCCTCAGGATTCTGAAACACTCGTCCTCTGCTGCAGCTACTTCCAACACCTCGAGGGGCATTGCATTAGGCGTGGCCGCCTCCACTACCACACGGACATGTTCATCTGCCTCTTCTGCACATGTGTGATGGTCTCCCTGGTCTCCCTCCCCAGGCGCACCCGGGTGTCGACAAAGATAGTCCGCCGCATTGGTCGCCCCCGGCCGATACACCAGGGTGACTCCGTATTCCAGGAGAACGAGCATCCACCGTTCAATCCTTGCCGGCGGCTTGGATGACGACCCCGCCAGGATGGGAATCAGCAGCTTGTGGTCCGTCACCACCGTCACCGGGCGTCCAAGAACATAGAGCCGGAAGTGTCTGCGGCCCCAGAGCACCGCCAGCACCTCAAGCTCAATCTGCGAATATCGTTGCTCGGTATCCGACAGTGCCTTGCTGGTGTAGGCCACTGGGTGGACACCCACATCGCGATCAATCTGCGTCAGCACGGCTCCCAGGCCAAACGGGCTGGCGTCGACAATGATCTCCGACGGTAACGCAGGGTCAAAGAATGACATGGTGTCCTCTGCAGTTAGCGCACCCCTGATGTCGTCAAAGGCCGCCTGCTCAAGCGGGCCCCAGTTCCACGTGGACTCTTTCCTTGTCAGTGCTCTGAGCGGTTCCGACCTGGAGGCGGGATTCTGGATGAACCGTCCACAGTATGTAACCATGCCCAGGAAGCTCCGCACATCGGACACGGATTCCGGAGGCTGCACCTTTTCAATGTCTTGGACCTTCTTTGGATATAGTGACACCCCGCCCTCTTTAAACACAAACCCAAAGAATTCTATCGATGGTCGCAGAAATTCTCATTTTTCCTTGTGGAGGGTGAGGCCCAGTGACTGCAACCTCTCAAACGTTTTCGCCCACCTCAATCTTTGCAAACACCAGGATGTTATCACTGATGTCCAAGACGCCCTCCAGATCATCTAGGGCGCCCCGGATGATGTTTTGGAAAACTTCTGCCGCCAAGGACACAACAAAGCTCAGTCTTTTGTAGCAGTAAAGCCCTCGGTGTGTGGTAAAGGTGGTGATGTACTTCGACTCGGGGTGAAGAACCACCTGGTGATAGCCTGCACGGAGGACCAGCTTCGAAAAGAAGCGAGCGCCCTGCACCTCCGCAATGATGTCGTCAATCGTCGGGGTGGGGTGCCTCTCTCTCTTGATCGCTTTATTCTGCAACCTTATGTCGACACAGATTCTGACGGCATCTGGTTGTTTGGGCTTCCGTGCCACCACAATCGGGGACACCCAGGGCGTCGGACCCTCCACTTTCTCAATTATGTCCAAATCGACCAAGTTGTCCAGCTCCTTGTCCACATGTTCACGAAGGTGAAAGGGTACCCTGCGATGTTTCAGGTCGATGGGCTGCACGGATTCATCAATATGCAGTCTTACTGGATCACCAGCCATCTGTCCAATCCCACTGAACAATGCGGCATACTTCTCCAGCAGGTCATTAATGTCCTCCAGATAGACGGAGTACGCAAAACTTACAATGCCGAGGGCCTCCAGCGCTGCACAGTTTAGCAGGGTGTTGGTGCTCACCGGCGTCACGTAGAAGCGTGCCGTGATCTGCGAGCCGTCGTGTTCCACTTTCGCCACAAAAGCACCATCCAGAGGGATGGGGTCCAGACCACCGAAGGCGAATATGCGCGCTTTCAGAGCAACCAGCTTGGAGGGCATGACCATGGCGTCGTAGTGTCCCCGGACCATTACGTTGACTGACGCCCCTGTGTCCACCAAGACTGGGACTGGGGACCGGTTGACCTCCACCACGCACCTCGGCTGTCTCTTGTTCTTTCCTTTCAGGACCGCCACACTGGAGACAAAGAAAACGTACTCTTCCTCCTCTTCGTCTGCTTCTTCTACCTGGGCATCCTCTTCACCCTGGTCCACCTGGGCAACATTTGGCTGTCTACCCTGACGAAGAAGCCCGGATCGGGGCGGGCCTCATGGCACCATCACAGGCATGGCCGCCTTACATACCCTCGAGAAGTGATCCAGCAGCCCACACCTTCCGCATGTTCTTCCTGCCGTGGGGAACTCCGTCGGTTGGGGCAGGTCGTACCCACACTTTTGGCAGGGCTCCCCTGCCCTTCCAGCTCTGTCACGGGGTCCACTACCATGCTTTCTGGTACCTCTGCCACCACGCCACATGGCACACACCTCCTCGGTCTTGATGGAGCGCGACCCAGCCTCCATTCTGGCTGCCCTTGCCTCAGACACCTCATGGTACCGCCCCAGTTCGAGGATACGTTGGAGCCTGAGTCCGGGCTCCTTTAATACCTGGCGTCTGAGCTTGCCTGAGGAGCACGCCTGGATGAGCATGGTCCTGATCATGTTATCCGCATCTCTCCATGCACAGGCCAGCGACAGGCACTGCAGGCGTCCATAGAAGGTGTCCAAAGTCTCATCCTCTTTCTGTTTGGGAGACAACATCACAAAACGTTCATAGTCTGCGTTGGCAAGAGGCAGAAAATGAGCTTGAAGCGCGGCTTTTGCCTGATCGTATGACCCATCCCCTGGTGGAAGTGATTCAAAGATTTCCTGGACTGAGGGCCCTGCCGAGTACAGCCTGGTTGCCAGCATGCTGTCGTCATCTGCCACTTGAGCAGCTCGAAAGTACATGTCCAGGCGGTCCACCCACCTCTTCCATCTGGGCCGCAAGCTAGAAGGGGGGCCCGAGACATCAAACTCTGGAATGGGCTGCAAGGCCGCATGAGCACGTACCTGGGCCATGGCAGGAAGTCCTGGCTGGACAATAGGTGCAACCGCCGGCTGCGCTGGGGTAGAGGGCCTGGGGGTCCTGCTTGAGCACGTGGAGGCTGTTGATTTGGAGGCCACTGCACCACTGGAGGCTGCTGAATGGGAGGCTGCTGCACCGCTGCTGCTTGTCCGCCGTCTAAATCCTCAGTGTCACTCATGAGTCTAAGCGGACAGGCACCCCCAGCATGTGAAATGGGGGCCGCAACTCAAACTCCAACCCCATCCAGGCACAGGAAAATTCACCAGTGGAGTGAAAATGGGAAGGAGTACATTTCACCCCTCACAAGCAACCACCAACAGTCCAGCCCCAGCCACCGGGCTTGACGATTCCCAGGATGCACAACGAAGAAAACAGCTGCAACACACCTCGTGATGATGAAGAGGACCAAAAACAGCAGAGCCACCAGTCTGATGAGTGAAAAAAACACAACTGCAACACACCTCCGTGATGATGAAGAAAATGAAGAAGAATAGGGCCACCAGTCTGATGATGAAGAAGATAAAGAAGGCCCCAGCCTTCAGTTGGCCCAAAAATTTAGTCAAGAAAGAATTGTGGGCTATGCAGGCCCAGCCATTGTAGCCCTCCTTCTTGCTTGCACTCGACGAAGGCGACCCAAAATTTGAAGAAAAATCAAAAATCGGGCATAGGCATGCAGGTATAACTGCCTGCTAGCAGTGTGTCCAAAAATTAGGCCTGGATGCCACTCATCGCCCAAACCGGAACTCTGTGAAGTTCCACGGCCTTGTATTCAAAATGGCCACCAGCCGCGTGGGTGATGCACGGCCTACGGCACGAAACGAAGTTTCAGAAAGACTCAGTTTCAGAGAGAAAAATTGCAGATTCGTCACTGCCGGGCCCAGGCATCATCTCCCCACTCGTCGCCACTGTTGGGGGTGCCTCCAGACCCCCGGCGATTCCCGTAAGCCCACAGCACACAAAGGACTCACACACACACGTCCTTCTGGCTCGGGCTTCCCGGTCGCACTGCCGCGGCCTGGAACGCCCCGTTTATTTATACTGCACGCGGCGGCGTGCAACGTCACGCCGCCGCGTGCACGTCCCATCATCGGACAGCGCCACAACGAGGATTACACCCAGGGGCTGCCTAATGAAGCATCACTCCAACCCTGTGTTTGTTGTTTTTTCCCCCACGCCTGCCCATCTTTTCAGGACCATATGAGGAAGTGTATATATCAGAGGGTACTTATGTTGATGCCACCATTGGTATTCTGTCACTCTGTGATCCTGCTGAAATGAACTAGCAATTCCCAATACGGCCTAGCCCTCAGCATCACCAGGGAACTGCCTGCTGCCGGCCTCACACATGCATTTTCAGAAGGGCTTGAAGGCAAACAAACCCGTGCAGCAATTAGTTAAAAAATCATTGCAAATTCAGACGTGCTTTCCTTTTTTTATTTAACACATATTCAAGGGCGACACCTTTCTGCCTTCGAACAGCCTCTGCTTCACTCTGTTGCCTCTTTCTGATTCATCTATTTATGCTCTGTTCCAGACACATGGTAGCATGGATGACAGCCAAACTGGCTCACACTGCTGTCTGGGACTGCTAATGGATGAACAATGTTTTAATCCCAGAGGGCCATTCCCTGAGCAGGAAACGCTAAAAGTGCCGTGTCACTGCTCATCTGGAGCAGGGCCCTGGGATGAATAAGAAAAAAAATGACTCAATCAGAAACAGAAAATAAAACGTGTCAAAGAAGTCTGTTAACTGTTTTGTGGTGCGTAGTTGCTGACACAACAATAACATTTACCATACGTATAGCATACATGGTATCCAAATGAAGCTTATAAGCACACCCAATTCAAAGGTGGGTACCAAAAGCAGAAGAAATACGTGATTTTACCAAGATTGTACAAACATTTATTGACAAACCTGTCAGTATGACTTCCAACTCCAAGCCATTTGCCTAAATACTAGATTATCCCAAAGATTACATCACAAACGCATTAACTTTAAAGCCCTCTGCGTCGCCCACAAATCGCTACACGGGCACAGAGCTGAATTTCTTCAAGCTAAAATCAACTAGTACCAACCAGGAAGAAACCTAAGATCGAGCAACAATAGCTATAGAAACAAAAGACCATGCAAAAAGGAAATTCAGAGGAACTGCATTCTCCTTTTTTGTAGCCAAAGCATGGAACTCGGTACTGAAGGAAATAAGAATGACGGAAGGCCGCCTAACTTTCAGAAAATGACTGAAAGTATTTATTCAACTCACCGAAACATGCATAAAAATGTGCACGCCCACAAACCAACTTGGGACAATATGGATCGGTAGTCTTTTAACACCACCCGTTTCTGAAGAGAGTTGTCTTTTCAAATCTGTGTGTTGAAATCAATATGTGAGAATGAATGTGCTAGAACACAGGCCATAAAACTGTCCTGATCTGAGCTCACTCACTTGGGGAATGCAAATCTTAGGATTCTGCAAGTTGCCTCTATCACACAATAAGGTGTGGACTTGGGAGCCAGTATTAACACGTCTTTATTCTCCAATTCGCATTTGCTAGCCCAGCCCCTTTCCCAGACGTCACTTCCTTCCCCTGATGTCTGAACATGGTTCCATCTCCAACGTAATGAGGTGATCTGACTAAGAAATGAGTTTAGCGCAACAATAGGACTTAAACTAACAATAGGACTTAACTTTCTTCTTCTCCTCTGCTTTCTCTCTCTCTCCCTTCCCTGCTGACCTACCTGTCTGCTGCACCGACTGTTTGCTTAGCAACTCTCAGAATCTCATTGGGTAGCCGGCTCTTTCTTGATCAGTCACCCTTGCCCTGCAATGCCTCCGGGCCTACCATGCATTTGGGGCTGTAACTGTGGCTGCACTTCCTAAGAACATTGCTGCCCTGTTTTCCCCTCCCCTCTCCCTTGCACTTCCCCTCGCTTTCCTCTTGCACTTCTCATTCTCGCACTTGCATGATCTGAATGACACAAGGCCTAGTAAGATCATTTGTCTTGTCCTCCCTCTGTCTTCCCGCCCTTGTCTTGTAGCACCTAGAAACACTTGTGTGCAGGCCCGTTATAAATTACTTATCATATAATATGAAAAGACCTGAAATTAAGATATTGAACAAATGAGTTTAACCAAAAACATTACACTCACTATTTAATTACAAGACTCTGCAAATTTTGAATGCAGAACCTTCAGTATCTGCTACTCAGAAGGTAACCTTTAAAGCAAGCCTGCTCTAAGATCCATGTTACAAGTCTGCTGCTAATTGAGCTGGTAAAGTACCTCTGTAACCTCCATGTAACATGCCTGTCAGCCTTTTCAGTCACCACGATGGGTGAAAATAAAAAAAAAATTTTTACGTGTGAGAGCCCACTTAGGTCTATAGACTGGTGAGGGGCTTGGTGGGTGAATGAACAAAAGTTGGTGAGTTCACAGGTATGATATTATACAGGGAGTGACCAATTCATATGTATGAAGTAAATATGTGAATTAAAACTACATTAAAGGGATAGTTTGGTCAGAATGTTTATTGGCCCAATCAATCGGGCATGTATTTTAGACCATACATCGATTATTCTTAAAAAGAATTCCAATGCAACTTACCCGAGTTTTTCTCACTTTAACACTTGCGAAAACGACAGGTCGGGTACCGCCATCTTGTGTTAATCTTATACGTTTATCCATCCCCCTAAGTTCAAGTGCCCTTGCTGCACTTATTCAGATCACCCGCCCCTTATGCTGACATCACTAGACGCTCACGATGAACTCCACCTAATTTAATGATGTTAGTGGGCAGCATAGCCAAACATACCCTGTCATCAACAGCGTGATAATGTTTTCTAACACAGAACCCGGAACATAAACACACACATCCACAACAGATGCAAAACAGCAGTAGCCAGGACGTAACAAGTAGTTTTAATTTTGACATAACCCTGAAAAGAGGTAATGAAGTCCATGAAAACATGGCTCACCTTTTCCAATCAAGGTTATAGCTAGCAAACATCGCATTGTTCTCAATTTTTGTTTAAGTGTGAACATGATCTTATAATGATGATTCCATTCATCGATCAATTAATCCCAGTCTTTGCATTCTTCACAGAATGTTATTATCCTCCATCACCGATTTCTGATCGGCGCACATGGTGTTCCATTACAGAGAAGAAATTAGTGGTTTAAATTTCAAATACAACACTTTCACATCCACACGTTTTCAGCACCTATAGGCTGCCATTTTGCTCCTTAAAACGGCCGCCGCAAAAGGATAGATTGGTGTTGACGATTGTCCCAGACAATGGTTATCACAGATGCGTTGTTGATGATTATTGTTCAATTGCGGTTGAAGAAGCCTATGACCGGTAAACTGTACCCATGACAGGCGCACATCGGTATAACATAGCTATGTAAAATCGAGAATGCAAAAATATATTTCAGTACCCAATTTATATACATAGTACATATTTATGTTAGCTATCAATTTAAGTTACAATTAACAGGTACAATCAACTGTGCCACAGAACCTCGCTTCCTTGTGATCGCTATTTAAACACGCAGTGGAAGAAGCACTGCATCTTGAAAACCGGAAAGCTACAATTTACGACCCAAGTCATGAAATCCAAGAAGACACAGACCTGATGCCTAGTCATAGGTAATTAGTCAGGTATTTAGACATTTGTATTAGTCACGAGCGCGACACTGACAGAACACTTATTATTTATATCCGTCCCAAGAGCGTGACACTGACAGAACCCTGGGTTATTCCCCACTGCAACTGTAATTCTTGCAGTCTTCGTTTTTCTTTGTGGAAATCTTCATGAGGAGTACTTGTGCGAAGACTCACGTTGTTTAAAGAGAAACCAGCAATGTTGGTTTACCGTTATGCTTGTCGCGTATAAACACTACAGATAACTGCACAGAGGGACCAATCACCAGAGACAACGCTGATTGCTGACCTTAATGGTAAATGCTCCAAGGATTGGTCTCTTACAAGTGGATTGACCATCCACGACAGGTACCTTTCTATACATGGGGTCAAGACGCTGCAGGGCGAAAGACTGTTCCTGATTATTAAAACATTCCTCTCTCGCCCTTCTTGCCCAGATTTTGATTCTTCAGAGAAGATCAGGTCGCTCCTGTAGAGTGCCCAGTTGCTCCATCACCCTCCCAAGGGGACAGGAAGCTTCCACTACCAACCTTCTCAAACTCCTTCTTATACACGGGCAAGGTCCAGGGACACAGGGTCCCTGGAAGGAAATCTAACAGCGCCCTAACATTCTTGGTTCTGGTTTGTGTGTACATACTACATGGTTCCCGAGAGCAGGTGAGTATGAAATCTGACAGATTGTAAGAACATTACACTCTCCCAAACCATGCAAGATATGTTCAAAGACTTTGCAGCCTCTATGCAAAAGTTACAGGCTGAAGTCACCACTTCTCCACAGGAAAACACAGTTTTGTTTTAGTCTCTCACAACCCTCCAAAGCACGGTAGATTCTATGTCCAGTAAAAGCTTCCTTCAGGGGAGTCCCAGGGTCTGGTGCAGGGGGTGCACCAGCGTCCTCTGGCTCTAGCCGACAAGTATTAATGCCAGCTACCTTGCCATCTCCTGGGCTGGGACCCAATGTCCCAGCAGCTCCCATCCTTAATAAATATCAGGACGATCCCAAAGAGTTTAAGGCATTCATAACTCAATGCTGCATCAATTTCCTGAATCAGCCTCAATTATACACGTCCGATCAATTCAAGGTGTCTTTTATTCTATTAAACCAGGATAAAACAGCCTTGTCATGGGTAACACCTTTCATAGACACCAATGACGCTATGCTAGCCTAATATCATAGATTCTATGAGAACTTCCATGTCATGTTTGACCAGCAGTACGCTGCCAGTCAATTCGCAAGGAATTCATGGACCTCTGTCAAGGAGGAAAGGATTTGTTGGCTTATATCTCACATTTCAGGAACCTCCCTTCTCAAACAACCTGGCCTGAAGACGTGCAGCTGACCTTGTTCCAACAAGGGTTACGAGAGGAACTCAAGGATGCCTTAAGTCAAGTTGTGTCACTCCCCAGACGACGCTGCAGGAATCTATTACACTAATAGTGCATTTGGATCAGAGGTGGCTGGAGAGGAAGGGAGATTGATGAAGAACCGAATGAAGAAGAATCCCTTATATCCACGAAAAAGAGCCTAAAACTGCCCCTTTCTATGGCAAACCCATGCAATCGGGAAGTAGCCGAGGTACGGCGGCACCCGATGAGCGAGAAAGTAGGAGAAAAGGAAATCTAAGCTTCTATTGTGGAAACCCCAGTCATGTCCTAAGAAGCCCAAAACTACGGCGGGAAACTACACCACTGTTCAAACGGAAGGGGGAAATTGACGTGTGATCATACACTCTCCCCGTCCCTCCCCAAACATCATATCATGAATGAAATGCGACATATCGTCATACTAGTTGATCTTCAGGCTGGCAATCAAGTCTGGAATGATGTACAGCGCCACTGGAAACTTTATCAACAAAGCCTTTGTAAAGAGGCGTCGAATTGCTGTCCAGAACAAATGACAGAGCGAAGATATCATATCAGTTGACAGATCAAAATTAACTTCCGGACCCATTACCCACCAAACCATCCCGCTCAATATGGTCTGTTCCAGCAGACACTGAGAAACTAACTGTCTGGACGTTATTGCAGCTCCTCATTTCCAAGTGATTCTTGGGATTCCAAGGCTTCCTTATCATAATACCTTCATAAACTGGAAACAAAGGAAACTAGAGTTCTCTGGAGACCATTGTCCATTGCCCTGTAGGGTGAAACCTGTAAGCACCCCACCATCTATAACAGTTGAACCCTGTATTGCTTTAACCAACCTCCCTAATCTCTAAGTGGAATACCAACATTACGCAGACGTCTTCGATCCTATTGAAGCTGATAAACTTCCACCACACGGACCTTATGATTGTCGGATTCAACTTGTCCCGGGTGCTCAAATCCCCAACGGAAGGACCTACGTCTTAACAGAAAAGGAGAATGACATCATGAAAACGTAAATCTAAGATAGTCTAGAGAAGGGTTTCATCCAACATTCCTCCTCACCTGCCAGAGCACCCATATTCTTTATACATAAAAAGGACGAGGCAAAACTGAGACTGTGCCTAGACTACAGTCAACTCAATGACATAACCATAAAAACAGATATCCTCTACCCCTCATACACGTTCGTATAGACCAAGCTTGACACAGCAACATCTATACAAAGCTTTATTTGAAAGGAGCATATAACTTGGTACGGATTGCTCCTGGAGATGAATGGAATACGGCATTTCGCACAAGATTTAGGCACTATGAATATTTAGTGATGCCTTTTGGCCTATGCCCCAACTGCGTTTCCGTTTTTCCTCAATGATGTGTTCCAGGACATATTGCATGTCTATGTGGTGATCTACCTGGACGACATATAGGTGATTTCCTCTAGCTTAGCAGAACACATCCTCCATGTACGGGAAGTCCTATCTCGGTCATGAAGGAACCATTTATACGCTAAAATATCCAAATGTCTCTTTCACCAAGAACATGTTGCATATTTGGTATAAATTCTCTCTCCTAAAAAGATTGAGATGGACCCTAGAAAAATCAATGCTAACCTGGAATCGTCAGCACCAACCAACGTCAAGCAATTGCAAAGGTTCATCGGATTTGCACATTTTTTGCAATGCTGCATCAGTAACTATTCTCACATCCTGTTACCATTAACCTCACTGCTAAAAAAGGGGCACCCCTTTCAATGGAAAACCCAGACTCAAGACGCATTAGACCAACTGAAGATTCGGTTCACGACCGCCCAGATCTTGAAATGACCAGACCTGGAATTGCCCTATACAGTAGAAGATGATACTTCGGATTATGCCATAGGGGCTGTGTTGCCCCAAACAGACCCCGAGTCCAAACCCGATCATCCAATAGCATACCATTCCCAGAATCTCACAGACACAGAACAGAATTACAGCATCTTTGATAAAGAGCAGTTAGCCATCAAAGAAGCCTTTACCACCTGGAGACACCATCTGGAAGGAGCCAAACATCCAGTATTGGTCATCAATGATCCCCGAAACCTTGAGTTCGTACGCACGGCCCAAGCTATCAATAAGAGACAGAAAAGGTGGATTCACTTTTTCTCCCGATTCAACCTCCGGGTGACCTATACATCAGGTTCCCAAAACAGTAAAGTGGATGCACTATCCCGAAAGGATCCCATGCCTACAGAAGTTGAGGAAGGAGTACCATTTGTGGCCCCTCACCAAATAATAACCGTTATATGCACAGAATTGGAAGGATATGAAGGCCAGATGTAATTGTAATTGTTTATTTATAAAGCGTTTGTGCACAGGTGGAGTGCTTCAAAGCGCTTCAAGGTGGGAAGGGAGCAAGGGGATTCAGTAATCATTCTTAGGCCTTGAAGTTTCTGAATGTTCTAAGAGATAAACTAGCATTCTAGGCCTGACAGCATTTCTCCTAGTGCAAGTGCATGAAGTGTTACAGTTGCGACCAAGCTAGAGTGGGGGGACAACAAAAAAAGGGCGGGGGCAGGGCAGACACACTCACTAGTCCTAGTACATTCAGGTCATGCATGCGTACAGATGGAGGTGCAAAGATGGAGGTATGGGGGGGACAAATGCGTCCAGTTCAGCACGGCCCTGGGTTAAGTGCAGAGAAGTTGCCCTGCTCATGGAGCATGAGCTGAAAGTGCAGTAATGCTGAATACAGTGCAGCGGCCCGGAGGCAAGTGCAAATGACTGGCAGGGGAGCCAGGGACCTGTAAGACTTTGCAGGTGAACTGGGCAACCAGTCAGAAAAAACTGAACAGAGTTAGGCAGGACAAGGAAGGAAGGTGGGGAGAAAAAGAACAGAGCTTAGCAGGGGAGAGGGCGAGAGAAGGAGGAAGAGAAGAGGAAGGTCTTGCGGAGTTTCCAGAACTTAAGGTGCGCCGGAGCAAGACAGAGAGAAGCAGGGAGGCTGTTCCAGAGGAGGCACCTGCAGAGGATAACAATATACCCCCAAATCGTTGTTTGTGAAAGTGGCTCACCCGCAGAGAGTGGAGGAGGATGAGCTGAGGACTCTAGAGAGTGAGTATTTAGGAAGAGAGCGTTGTAGATAGTGCGTGGTCCGGCCCCAGAAAGCCTTGTGGATTATGCAGAGGGTCTTGAACTTGATCCTTGAAGTCACAGGAAGCCATTGGAGGGATTTCAGCACCGGAGAGATGCAGTCCCTGGGCTTGATGCCAAGGATAAGTCTCACAGTTCTGTTCTAGATGAGTTGTAGAGGACTGAGAGTAGAAGTAGGAAGATTGAGAAAGAGGCTGTTGCAGTAGTCTAGCCTAGAGAGAACCAGGGCTCTTGAGGTGGTGAGCCTCTGGGGAAAGTGAGAAAAGGTAGAATACCTCTGAGGAGGTGCAGTTGGTAGTAGGACCTTTTGGAGATGACTAAGATGTGAGAAGAGAAGGAGTGGGTGGAGTCGAAGATGAACCCTAGATTTTTTGCCTCATTGGTAGATGAGGTTGCAGGGCCAATGGAGGCTGACTCAGCTACTCTGAAACGGAGAAATAATCCTTTCTATACCAGTACAACTTCCATCATGAACAGCAAGGGCTTTCCTTTGATGGTGTTGCCATGATGACTTGGGAGCTGGTCATTTCGGAATACTCAAAACTCAGAAAAAGTTGAAAGATATGGTTGGTGGGAATTCCTACAGAAAGATGTGAAAGACTATATCCAAGCCTGTGAGGTATCTTCACGAGTCAAAGTAGCTTTGCAAAGAATGATGAGACTTTTACAACCTCTTCCGCTAGCCAATAGCCCTCGGAGAGATTTCATTATGGATTTGCCCCTGGCACAGGGTCATACTGTTATACTAAGCATTGTGGACTCATTCACGAAAATGGCTCACTTAAATTACCATCCGCTTTGACCTTAGCACACGATTTTCTACAACCTGTGTTTAGGTTACATGGATTCGCAGAAGTGATTGTCAGAGACAGAGGTACTCAATACATGTCTGAGTTTTGGAAAACAGTGAGCAAAGCCATGGGGATTAAATTAAGATACTCATCAGCTTACCACCCACAAAACAAAGCAATGGCCAAATGGAAAGGGTGAATCAGGTCATCAATCCGTACCTCGGTGTTATGTTGGTGAAGGTGGGGAGGATTAGGTTAAGTTATTACCTATGGTGGAATTTGCATATAACGACGTTCACCACACCTCCCTGTCTGAGAATCCGTTCTATGTGTCCTTTGGATTCCATCCGGTCTCCTTCCCGCTTTCCCACCTTAAGGATTCCTAAACTCTGGCTGCTACAGACAGGATGGACACCATGCAACAAGGAGATCAAAAAGCAAAACTGCACCTTCAGCATGCTGAGGAGCAACACAAGAAGAATGCTGTCCAAAAACGCCAACCTGTTCCGCTATATGAGATCCATGATCTCGTCTGGTTGTCAACCATGAATATCCAGTTGCCGTCATGCCACAGAAAATGGATACCCAAGTATATTGGACCCTTCAGGATCAAGAAGTAGATCAATCCGATAACCGTGAAACTGGACCTAACTTCTAACTACAGAATCCATCCTGTCTTTCATGTTTCCTTATTGAAGCCGACTCTCAGTCCAGGAAGTACGGAAACAGACATCTGCAACATCCACCACCCGTTGACACTGAAGACGAATATGAGGTTCAAAAGATAGAGAATTCCCATCTTTAGAGAAAGTCTGTGCAATACTTGATTGACTGGGTAGGGTACGACCCTGAGAATAGGACCTGGATCTCAGAAAAGGTTGTGTTTGCACCTCGACTGGTCAGACTATTCCATACAAATCAACTGGCAAGCCAGGTGGGGATTCTGTCCTTTTCTGGGCATGTGGGGTTGTTCCTAGAGGGGGAGTGCTGTCAGGAATATTGTTACTCTTGCCAAACATGCTACTTCCTATAGCCGATTATTACAAGGACATTTTTGGCACCCTATATGGACCTCCAGATACAGACCATGATATGTGAAATATGCATTAATAATGAAGAGAGTGTCCCAGGGATGCCCCTCTTCACCCCCATGACCATGACAGACCGAAGAGGCAGGAACGCTCGAAGTCACTCATCCTTTTACAAACAAACGCCAGTGCACCACTGGCTGACACGTATGCAGGAAGGCCTCAGACAGCCATTCCAATCTTATCCAGTGCAAATCCTTCCAGAACCAGAGAACCCGATGGAGATCGTGGACCCAAACACTATAATGGACTGCATCAATTAAGCACCAAGAAGCCATTGTGCTCACATCACTAGTGACACCACAACGTAGCAGCGTTAGTCACAAAGCACACTCGCAGCCCAGCACCACATTACACAAACACACATTTGCATACACGAAGAACACGCTTACACAGTTCTATAGATAGAGGACAGATAGATATACACACTGTCAAAGCTTTTATTATTTTTCTCGTTAGCCAAATGCAGTAATGCAGAAATGCAAGGCAACAAAAGATCATGAGCAAGCTTGCAGATGCTTATGTAAATTAACCATATGGAACTACAGGAGTATATATAGAGCATGGTAGGACCATGTACAACTAACCTATAGGTAACATAGCACAGTATGAGCATGTAGAAATCACATTTTAAGTCTAAGGAAAATTACAGAAGGCCTCAAGCCACAGAACACGAAACAAGAGGAGCAGGCAGGCTCAGGCTGCACAAGGCGCAACCAAGCTCACAGCCAAGGTCAGAGATGAACAGTCACATTCCAAACTCCAGACAGCAAAGGGACCAACTGCAGGAAAATTGAATAAATCCTCATAAACGCAAACACAAGAGCTCAATTTTGTGGTCCACAACCACGTGATGGAGCTGGACTAAACAATGGGCATTCACCCGCGATGGGAAGACGAGCTGTTCTGAGAAACCCAGATAAGAAGTGAAACAAGTGTTGCAATGTGGAAACGCACTCTCACAGCCAAGAGGTGGTCTAGTACCAGATGCAATTCAGACACCTATCATTTCACATCACCTTGAAGAGGTGCACAGAGGGCTGAGAACCGAATTGGGTCCCAGGCCTGTGGAAAACAGATCCAGCCAAACACAAGACAGAAACCCTTGGGTGGATGGCAAAGGGCAAGGGCCAATAGTTAGTCCACGACTCTGCAACAATGTAATAGATCATTTTTGGGGATGGGGCAGGTCAGCCACCTGACAAGCGAGGACCGGTAGAATAACCTCCATAGGGGATAGCTATACGTGCTGCTACTCTCAGCACCCAGTCAGTAGTGGGGATAGGTTTTTGGGGAAGGGCCCAGGTGATGACATGTAACATCAAAACGAGGAAATACACTGTGGAAAATTGAGATGTACTGGAGAATCGTGATTGTCTCGTATGATCCCTGTTGGTTTCTTGTAATAAACCACAGTTCTAACTTGTCCTTGGCTGAGTCCTCTGTTCATTCTGGGGAAAGGGTTGTTGGGCCCTTCAGAGTCATACAAATCCCTAGACGACCTCTGGCTTACCTGGTATTTACCCCAACATGTTGGTAGCAGAGCAGATGGTTCAGCTATGCTGGTCTGGCATGAAGCCGACTCTCCCGCTGCAGGGCCTGGAGGGTTGCGGGACGCCTTGCGGCTTTCAGGACAGCGGGGAAAGCACACCCTGTGTAAAGGCCATCAGGAGCCAGCCTGGGAAATATCCTGCCCACAGTCTGTCAGGGGTCCACCAGACCAGAATGGCGGCGCAGCAGCTTTGGGGGACGTGGCACCCGAGCAGCGTCAACAGATCATGGAGTGTAAATATTGACTTAGCCATATGGCAACTGAAGGGAACTGGAAAGTAACCGGGGTGTGAGGGTAGGATTCAGTATTGTTGAGTATCTGTGGAGTATTGTCGAGTATTGTCTGTTAGTGTGTAGCATCGTCAAGTTTAGTAGGGACCGGAGCAGAGGTAGATGTCATTTCTTTCTGTGGTTAGGGCACATTTGGTTTCAAGGGATAAGGTTCTGGTGAACAACCTAGACTATTGACTGGAGGGCATGAATGATGGAAGTTATGTAAATATTGGATTTCCTGTGGGTTGGGCGTTTTAGCTCGGGTCATAGATGACAGTATCCCTGTAAGGCTTAGCAAAGGGAGCTGGCCTAGATTGCGAATGGTGATTCGTCTGGTTAAGTCTCTCAGAGGCAGTTATCTACAAGGCGACGCTGTTGGTACAGATTGAACACAAGAAGAATATTGGTATACTCTGCTAGGAGGCAGGAAGACAGCTGTGGGTTTATGTTGGGGATGTGTGTATTTTCGGGGCAACGGGATTCAAGCAGTGTGCAAGCTGTAAGTGATTCTTAGCACTACCTTGTTTAGTGAATTGACGACTTCTCCCGTAGGTTTGTGCATAGTACTTGAAGAGCACAAGATGGTGTGGAAACGGTGTTGAGAAACTTGAAATTTATAGATGAGGTTGTCCAGTGGCTGTGCGCGGAAGGCGCATGCGCGAGATTGTTAGCTAACCACTGCACTGTGTTTTTCCCCTAACAGTGGATGGTCTAAAACCTTGACTTGAGGTCAAGTAAGAATAAACGCAATGTATAAAGGGAAGTGTGGGGGTGACATGTCACTCAGCACTTATGTAAGACTCTTCTGCCATATAAGGACAAGATTTGTAAATATAGCGCAGAGTGGACTAAAAGCACTGAGGGTAAATTGACTAAACCATGGCCACAATGTGGAAGTTTCTCCAAGGATGTGCAGCAATCTCTACTGACACACTTACAGAACACTTTTAAGGGGAAGAGGTTAGCCAACCGCATGGCAATATTCCAGTTGTGGAGGATGTTTCAGGAGGGCGAGGGGGAAGCCGTGAGGCGTCAATGGATGCTGAACCAGCAGGAGGCGTCAGGGCCAGCACCCCATCCTCCGTTTCCCCACCCTCTCCTGCAAGCAAAAACTCTGAGGACACAGCTATGAGCAGGCGATGTACACCCCTACTTGAGCTAAAAGCAGCAGAGGGATATTCAAACCCAATATTTAAACCACCACCATACACCAAGAAGGAGGGACAGAAAGGAATGGGGCAAACGACCGACAAAAGGGGAGCGAGCTGTGAGGTGCAGAAGGGCACGAAGGAGGGCCTAGAGGGCACAACCACAAATGAGTGAGTTGGGGGACAGATTCTCCTGAAGCTATATGGGAAGACAACGGAAGAGGCAGCAGGAGCAACCAACGGAATGGAAGGCCTTAAGGTAAGCAGCGAAGCAAAGGACAAACAAGGGTGCATCAATGAACGGCATTTTTTAAGCAGAATATCTACAGATCCATTACAAGGTTTTGAGCTCCACCAAAGATGGTTGCTTATATACTGTGACCAACGTAAAATGTTTTCCACCATGCTAATAGGCATACTTTCTAGGCATGTTTTTTCATCTGTAGATGTGTTTATTCAAAAATTGAGACTTGCAGTAATTCACGCGCTAGCATATGCTGATGTTTCGCTCACTGACTTATTGCAAAATCCAGTTAGGGTGAAGACTAAACTGTTTCAGTGGGACTGGATGAAAACTAGAGAGAAGTGCATGTCTTTCTGAGATTTTAGGGACAATCCTTTCTATCATAAAAAGTATAGAGCCCTAGAATCGTACCTTAAGAAGTCCCCTTCACCGTCACACAGACCAGACTTTATGCGACTGAGGTGCAACCTATGGAAAACTAAGGATATTCAGGCCAAACAGAAACTTTTTTTGCCAGAATGCAGTATCTGTCACTTTTGCAAAATAATTAATCAGCATGAAATGAAACCCTAAGGCATTTACTAATTGATTGTGGTGCTTGAAGGTCTCTGTGTATAGAGTTTTTCAAGACATTTTTACGAAAGTACAAAGAGTTGTCTGCAGAATTGTTATGGCAATTGATTTTTTGTGGTAACATTTCATCACTAGATTTGGGGCTATTGCCTTTCTTAATGTACTAAAGTTGTAAGAAATACACAGAGGTTATTGAAGGCGAACTACAGACAACTTAGGCTTATGAAGGTGATTCCTTTTGTTTTGAATAGGTTGTAGAATCACTTAAGAGGAATGTAGGTAAGTTGAAGACATGTGATACTTTCTAAACGTCGGAACATTAGTGGATCCAGAAGGTAGTTTAAGAGACCAATCTGAAATGCGCCATTTTATATATCTTGATGATACAAAATGAAATTGTTACAGTAATTAATTGAGTGTAAGTGTCGATGTAAGTTGTAATTGTATGTGCATTGTATTTTTATACTTTATCTTTGTTTCTTTTTTAATGTTACATTTTAAATTCTTTTATATGTGATAATGTTATAATTGTTGTAAAGTGGATGTAAATCAGCTAAATCAATAAAATAAAAAAATGTTTTCTGTAGCCTATTTTTCCAGAAGCTGTAAAAGAAGTTCAACATTTATTTTGCGATGTGCCAGACATCATATTGATGCTTTATGTCTGGGAATTGTTCTTGCATGGCCTTGGCTGTTGAAACGTGCCTGTCAGTGGCTATCAGGTCTATTTGCATTCCTCTGGATTGCAGAAGTTGAATGGATTTATTGAAAACAGTAGAAGTGGTAAGTGCAGTATTTAGCAGAAAAGCCTGTACTGTCACACTGTCCATCACCAGCAAGCCAGAGCCTTTTGCCAGTGAGTGCATTGTCCATTGGCATCGGCTCGAGTGTCAATGCCTGGCTAATAGCGGGGAACAAGACATCCTTCTGATATTTGTAGCACTGGGTTTTTGAAAGCAACTTGAATCCCACAAAGTTAGAAAAACTTGAAATTGTACTGTATGTTGATCCGTTACACAACAAAGCAGATAAACAAAGTACATTTCCAGCAGGCACTTTTTCAAGTATAGGTTGAGCAGACCAAGGAAAAAGAAACTCCAATGTTGTGTGATTAAAAAGGGTTTGTTTGTCGAGGAATGAGGCATCATGGCATTTCCATGGAGACACGTCAATAAATTGCGCACAGAGGACGTTCACATGAAACATGCATTGGTGTTGTGAAATGGGGTGTGAGCATCTAGTGATCTCAGCATTAGGGGTGATGGATCAACGGATAAGATTAGCACAAGATGGCGGTACCCAACCCGTCATTTTCGCAAGTGTTAAAGTGAGAAAAACTCTGGTAAATTGCATTGGATTTTCTTTTAAGAACGATTGATGCATGATCTAAAATACATGCTTGATCAAATGGGCCAATAACATTTCTGACCGAACAACCCCTTTAAGTGAAAGTATTTAAAATGTCTAGTTACCATACCAATCCTTAAATTCTGGTTCCCAGTGGGGTAGTCACAGATTAATAATACGGGTATATTAAAATCCCCAAGAAATATGCAAAAGTAATGCTGAAATGGTAGATTGAATTATAGAAGTGGTTTTACATAAAATATTTTGACCTCCTCCTTGTTGAGGTTCTAAAGCAAGGTTGAAATAAACTATAGTGAACTGTCTGAGGAGGAGGGTGATGCAATGCCTCACCACATGGCACTTGAAACATTCCTACACAGAACAAGCGGTTATAGGCCAGAGAATCTATATGGATTGGCAACAGAATTGAACATATCCTTGCCTCCATGGCTGTGGAGATAAAAGGAGCCTTCAGCATGAAACTCGCTCTCCTAGTTGTATCTGACTGCAGAGATTATCATGTAGAGAAGAGAGAGTGTTGACCAAGAGGCGTCTGCTTGTGGCCTCAACCAGAAGAAGGACCAAGATGCTTAAAGGCAGGACGATTAACTATACATCTTCCACCTGCTGTGGATGAAAGCAGAAGAAAGAGCCCAGCTGCCTTAGAATCCCTTCAAGCCGGGAGCTGCCTCATGGGTAGGGTGCAGTGCCCTCTGAAGTAGAGGACTCCCACAAAACAAACATTTCGGTGTGATTGGTTCTGCTGTAAGGTGCAATTAAATAAGCTATTTTCATCAGAGCACTATTATTTCTGGCCAGGTCTAAAAAATGTTGCCACCGTATCCTCTAACACAGCTAAGGGTTGCTTCAGACTTAAGTGTCTTGTTTCTCAATTGTTAGTTCTACTCTGCATCCTACTAGCCTTGGCCTGTGATGTTACTCAATAGAAATGGGAAATTGTGCCATTGTGGTGCAGAGCGTGGGCCAGTGAGTGAGTTCTGCTGGGTGAGATAGAGGCAAAAGGGCCTTTAAAGACCACACATCATCTTAAAAAGGGAGATGGTGTGCCATTAGGAAACTACGGGAGGCACAACTTGATATAACAAAAAAAGAGAGGAGACATACGGATAGCACAAACTCCTTCTTTTTTGAGTTACAGCAACTGCCCAAACCCTTCTTTGCTCCTCCTCTTACTTCCCATTCCTACGCACTTTCCTTCCTGCCCCTCGAATCCTCAATGTCCATAGAGAGCGGACATAACAGGATTGTCTACATTTTACCCTGTACATATCAGCCCACTGTCTTTGCTAACCTAAATATTTTACAACTAGATTAACCATTGGTTCTAAAATGGCCATGGTAAAATATATCCTTAAAAATAAAGTGTTCTGCTGATCCTATTAACTGTGCTAATTATCAACCTGTCCACCTGTTCCCCCACTACTGGAACATCCTTGAACATGTCGTCTTTAACTGCATCATTATATGCCTAATGGCCATCAATCTATGTGACCCCTTACAATATTGGCTTCCATAGCCGTGCCACTACAAAGAAAGGGGACTAACCCATATCTCCAACATTCTAACCATTGCCCCCTCCATCCTCATGCTTCTGGGATTTATGGAATCCTTTGTAACTGTCGACAATCATTCCATCAAACCCATTGCTACCTCAGCATCCAAGACACTGTGCTTGCTTGGGTAGCCTCTTAGCTTTCAGAATGATCATTCTTCATTTCCTGGAAAATGACCACTTACTATCTCACTCACCTCTCACTGGGTGCACCTCAAGCAACTGACCAGGGTCTGCAACTCTTTAATTTCTACACTTCATTTAGGCCTTTTCTCTGGGTTACCTCATTGCCCCTTCTAATTTCTCCCCAACCACCTCTTTGCTGATGATACCCAGATCTTCTTCTGTTTTCCTAACTTCACCCCTTACCTCTCCCAAAGGATCTCTTCGCATCATATCACTAACTGTCTATCAGCTATCTGCAACTGGATGGAACTTTTGCATCTTATGATCCATTCCTCTAAGAAGCCATCTACCATGTCTGCCCACCATGCTCCTCCCCTCTTTCCCTTTCTATTTAACCTTCACCATAACCTCCTCACACCATCCTCTAAAGCCCACAAACTTGGGGACCTCTTTGACAGCAAAGTAAAAACCCACCAATTCCTCACCTCCACTGCGACAGCTTCATGCCCCAATATTCTTAACATTACGAAAATCTGCCAGCCTATAACCTACTGCTCAACCAAAACTCTAACCTCCACTTTAGTGATCATTCAGGTTGACTAGTGCTCGAGATTATGGATGGTCTTCCCCTCTACTCCTTTGCCCCAATAACAAAATTCATAACTTTGCTACTCGCACCCTCTACATCATTCCACATCAATCTCCCACCACTGCTCACTGATTCATTGCTGGCTGACTTTCTATGCAAAACAGACCCTTCTTCAAGTTTCTACTATTCATTTCTAAATGTAACCATGGCGCAGCTTGCTCTAACATACACCCAATATTCTGTCACTATTTCCACTCTTTCCTCGAGCATTTTACTAAACGTCCTAATTTCCTGCCTATCCCCACTCCTGTTCTGCCTCTCGCTTCTGCTCTTTTGCCCTCCTTGCCTACTTTGACTTGAATTTCCTTCCCCAAATGATCTAAAGTATTTTCACTATCCTTTTATTTAAATCAACCCCGATTCTCTATCTTCTCACACTTCATGAGGACACTACAGCTACTGCTCACATGGTCTCTCAGTGATCTCCACTTCTTCCTTATTGCCATTTGTTTATGAATACCAATGAGGATTCCGTGGAGGAGAAGGGAAAGTGCCTTACATGTAATCCATGGTCTCCATGATGGGTATCTTCATTGAACTCTTAACCAACCCTCCCACCTCATGCATCCTCTTGGCAATTACAGTCAGTTCATTTGTAGAACCTGTGAGTAAAGATCTGGGAGCACACTTCCTCAGCTTCTAAAAAGCATTTTTGAGCTAAAAAGAAATAATTAATTGTGAGAAATGTTACTTTCACCTGGCAGGTTTTACACAGCTTTTACAATTTTTTGTGTGAGAACGAAGGCATTTAAACATGTTTTTATTTCGTCAGCCTTTCTCCAGTTATGTGCCATTATATCCACATACCTGTGTATACTGTACAAAACCTATGTTATCTGTATCATGTCTTCTGTGTGTTTTCCCACTCCTCTCACTGCACAAACTAGATCAAAATCCCATCTTGCATCACACAATCCGTATGTGAAGCACCCTGTTAAGGGACTGCCTCAGTAACTGTTATTTCTATGTATAGTATTTCTATTCAAAGCGCTACCCTCTTCATCAATACAAACAAACACATAAAGAAAGAATAGGAAACTTCTTAATCCTGCCGTGAGGAATTCGACCATACGCACAGTGTGTGTGCGCTCACCTGGGCTTTTTTGGCATTTTAAATTAAATTGAATGATGTTAGATTTACCTCCAGAAAATGTGTGGGGCTAATCTGCACACATTTTCCTATGCTCACCGCATTACATACACATAGACCTGTGTACTCTGGGTGGACACAGCCTACAGACGCAGTCCCCCCTGTCAAATTTAGTTGGTATATGACAGCCACGATTACACCATGTCATCTCAGAAGGGGGATGGCCAAACCTTCCCCCTGCCGTGGCCAGCCTAATTAACTAACAAAGGCTCCATGGATCCACCCTGTCCATTTGTTTACCTCTGTTGCTGGTAGCAGCTTTGCATACTTATCAGATTTTAATTCAAATAGGCCCACATGGGGCCTAGCTGCAGAGGCTAACAAAGGAAACAGAAAACCCCTAACACCCTTTCATATGCACTGTGTCAACCTGAAGCCAGCTCCCGCCCTCAGTACCGATTGACAGGGAAATGTCATGTCTGGGAATGCATGTTACAGTTGTCATCCCTTCAGGGAGACCCCATTCAGAAGATGCGAGTATGTGGATTGACGGAGACAGAAAGTCTGCTCCCGCCGTAGCTCCTAGGGAGACCGGCCGCTTTAATCAGTAACCACAGAGAGCTCCATTAATTAGAGAGGCCCTTTAACCCACAACAGACAGGAGGATAGGTGGGACTTAGTATTACATGTTTTCACCCCTTTACCTTTTCTGTTGCAAAGCACTTTGGTCATGACCTCATGCATATAGGAGATTATTGGTGGGGACCCAGGATTGGTTCATTAAGGTAGGCATAGCCTACACCAATCACTGTGGCTCATTTGGCTTTAAAAGAGGGCTGAGCCCCTCTTTCGGCAGATCATCTAAATACTTCACAAGAAGTAGCAAGTGGGACTAATCATTGGACCCTGGCTGAAGGTACAGTCTGCCTTACAGTTTCCGCTATAGATGGAAGGTCAGGACCTCCAAGAGGGAAGCAAGAACTCCGCCATAAACATTTCCTAGGGAACAGAGGGAGATACTGAATCCAGAGGATCCTACAGCAGCTCCAAAACCAGTACCCAGCCAGCACACTGCGTGCCCTGCTAGGCTCTGCAGCAAGCTTCCTAGGTAAGAAGTGCCAGAGTCTCTGAACCAAACCAAGGACAAGTCAGCTGCCTGCAACACTTTCCTCAGCTTTGGTCTGTCTGCCTTAAAGGACGACACCAGCCTAGTGAAGAAGCTAGGAGAAGTGCATCGACAAGCATCTACTGACATTCGCCTTTAAGGACATTTTCCAGCTAGTCAAGCCCTTCGAGCTGCAACCGACTGCACCACTGGCTGTTATTTCACCAGAGTCGCTTGCGCCGTCCAAGATGCCTTGATCATTGCTTCAGAACCGCCGACCAGCACTGAGACGATGACTCCTGACTCTGAGCTGCCGTGCAGACCAGCCTGCAGCCATTCGTCCAGCCTCGCTCGCCGAATAACCTGCCGACTGATACCCGCAGCTGTCTCCCATCTTGAACTCTGTCTCAGAAGCTGCAAAGCGCCATCAAACTACCTCGACCCTGTCAAGCACCAAGAATATCTACAGCAAAAGGTGCATTGTGGTTCTGTCCCCCTGGTCCTTCTCCGAAGGTCCCTAATGACACTTTACAACCCATTGCTCCCTTTGTGTTGAAACCAAGTATCCTTGAACAATTGCGATTAATCACCATACCGACTACTCTCCCGCCATTATCCAGAGTGTATCCCTTTTCCTTCTTTGAAACTGTCCCCTGCATTTTTTTAAAGGGTGGGTTGTATTTAGTAGTGTGCTAGAACTGTCTGTTGTGATAATAATAAAGTCGATTTGTTTATACAACCTTGATTGGGCAGTCCCTTTTATCATTGGGTAATAATTGTATTTTCGCTGTGTTGCAACTAACCAACAATCCACAACCTTGCAGAGATAAGCCCGCTGTTCCATCCCCGCTACCAAAATTGGACAGGGAGGTTTAAAATGTGTTTGTGTTCCTATCTATTCGGATCCCTTCTGGTGTACTAGAGTTGTGGGGCTGATTGATGGTTTAGAAACCGATATTCATACCTGAACCACTGGTGCCCCAGAAGTTGATTTGTCACACCTGTGCTAAGTTTTTGATTGTTTAATGCCCCTTTATAACCAAGTGGAGCTCTAGTCAACTTCTTTCCTTGATTTGCAGATGGGAACACAGCATGAAGCAGTGCCTGGCTGAAACAGGATGGGGCAAGGGTAACTGCAATGGTATACTATCTGAGGTATTTCAGGACAGTGACTGCATTTTTCTGTAAAAGTGATTCACTTGGGGGAAACACGACAACCCGTGAATACCCTAGGTACTCATTGCTACATGATAAATACAACACATGAAACTGCACACTATAAAATGGTAAATTTTTATCTTTTATATTTATTCAAGTATTACAAAACTAGCACATTAAACCAAGTAAACCTTGAACAGATCCTACACAAACTTCTTCCAAATGACCAATGGTTTGAGAATAAGACCAAACTCCTCAAGCCTTGCTTAGTCCACAGTCCAAGTTATGTACCACAGGACCCACAATGCAATGTTCCAAATTCTCAATTAAGAGGTAAGGTGGTGAGATAAATGATCAGTCTCAGGGGCCGGAAGGAAAATTAGAACAAAACGAAATGCATAGCTGCAGAGCATTACAAATGTAAGGATATGCCACAAAATCATTAGCCTGAGCACATCTGATCCTGACCCCTAAACCAGGTGCCACAGAATGCTTGGAGACTCTGCTTGAATCATAGAACTGTCTCTGGAATCTCTGCAGCCCCTCTGTGCTCTGGGATCAGCTCACTTTCATGGGCAGCAGACCAGCAGCAGCACAGCTGCTCATAGGCCCTGACTACATCCCTGGTTGATTTATCGTGAATGTCAATCTCTTTCTCCTTACATAGAGTCCCTGCAGTAGGCACTTGGCAAAGGGATAGATAGCTGGTCCTTGTAGTCCTAATGTCAGGAATATTCAAGAGTGTGAATTCTTTCCTACAAGGACCTTTTATGGTCCCTGTCAGGCACACAAAGACGTGTTCCACCCTTGTGCAGATCCATGGGAGGTTAATTGGCCTAGAACAGGGGTCTTGCAGCTATCCAGATGTTTTGGACAAAGACACCCATGAACCCTCACCACTGACTATAATGGCTAAGTGTGACAAAATAACTTTTGCCCTGCAGGAGTACAAGGATGAGTAGTGGCTAAACCACCTACTGAGCCCTGACACGTCTACAAATCACAATTGAGTCCAATCATAAAAGTGAAACAGGCACAGGTAAGAGATATACTTCATTCATGCCTCTTCCAGTAATGTGGACTGAGGGCAGGCTATACTCTTAGGAGCGGCAGGAATGTGAAAGAGTAGTAACCCAAACAGCAATAGTCAAACAGTCCAAATAAAGGAAAGTCCAATCATGGTTCTATATAAATAGATATGCTGTAACTAAACACATCAATGTAGAGCTGACTATTAAAAACACTACCAGACAATCATCCCTGTAAAGGAAGATGGAGAAATGCAAAATTGCAAGCACTCTGGATACTTAGCAGGTAGGAAAAAAGCAATCAAATACTACAATGTTCAAAATACATATGCTACTTGTTGAAAAAGGTGCTAAATGGACTTAGCCTCTACGGTGCCAACAATGAACCAGGGGGGCTGCAGCCCTCTAGCAATACTATAATCAGTTCTTGACAGTTCAACATCATCGAAACAGGCTTCTCAAAGTTGTGCAAGAGGGTTGAATGAGGTTCGGATGCGTGGAGTCACCGTTAACCAGATGGGGAGCAGATGTTGCGTCGGATTCAAAGAGTGGCTTGTTGATGTTTGATGCAGCGTTTTAATGAAGAGGGTTAATGGGGGCCACCAGGGTCAGTTTCATGCTCGATCACTATCGAAGACGAAGATGCTGGTGACTCGAGGCATTTGGTTGAGATGCAACGGTTCGCAGTCTTACCGTTGCAGCAAGCTTCTGGTTCGAGCCGAGGCATCAAAGTGCTCAGCTAGCACAGTGAGGTGGTGAAATGGTTCAAAGATGCAGCAATGGCAGTTCGAAGATCTCAAAGAAATGCCAAAGGCAGCAACTCATTTTCCGTTGGTTCGAAAGTGTTTGTACGTGGTTGACAATAGTTCTGAGTGGCTCGAATGGGTAGAAATGCAGAACACCAGTTGCCTGGCATCTTCAGTTGCTGTGAATCCCAATCCAGAGGCTCAGTGAAAAGATGAGTCCTTGCTCTTGTTCTCCCGAACTGGGGGAGACTGGAAAACACCTGCAGGGGTCCTTCACCTGCAGTAAGGTTCTGGGTACCGGTTTAGCTGGCAGAGAGGTATGTTTTACTCCAGCAGCAGGTCACCCCCAATGTGCACTGGGAGTGGTTAGGGAGCAGATCTTGCCTCTGCCTTTGAACACTCAATCCTCAACTCACTGGCCAAGCACTCTGGAAAGGTCAACTCTCTCAAAAGAGGTTCTTACAGTACAGGAATGAATCAAAGAAGGGGTGTGAGACCTCCTCTTTTATAGGCAAACGTCCACAGAGGATTGAACAAAAGCAAGCCTGCTTTAAGGGGTCCAATGCATGTGGTCCTTACCTTTTTTCGTCATACCAAAAGTGCATTTTGCTAAAGGAAGTGGAGGAGACAGGAAGGAAGGTGAGGTACAGAGAGAAATAATATGGCAGAATCCTTCCCCAACTGTGCTGTGCTCCCTCTGACTACACTAATTCCGGCCCCTTCGCAGACCCATACCATCAAAGGCCCTTTGGTATGCAACACCCTGGTGTGAGCCTAGTCTTTTTATGTAAGGTGTGCCCTTTGATTCCTATTTCCAAGAACAGCTTCTGCTGAGGGGCTGTCCTTCCCGGAGAGAGGTGTTACCAGACCTTATAAAGAAACAAGGTCATAGTCTATTACAGCTGACCTGGGCTCAGAGTGTTAACCTATTAGCTGGTCACATAGCACAGCGAGTAGAGCGCTCGCTTTGGTATCCATGCAGAGCCTGCAGACGCAGGTTCCAATCCCAGCACGGTCAAACTCAGCCTTTCATCCTTCCAAGGTTAATAAATGAGCACCGCACACCGTGGGTAATAATAAGCAGTGCTCAGATACCTGAGGGTTTGTAATGCTAAATTATTATTATTATTATGTATGATACAGACCAGAAATAGCTTTAATAATTATGTATATTACCAGACACCATACACCAATCTCAGCTTTGGCTTAGTTTTAAAGATCAAACCGCCATATTGATGGTACTTTACGTGATCAGTGGTATACCGAGTTGGAGGGGGGTGGGGTAGAGCAGCCGCTCTGTGGCTCTTTTAAGAGCCAGACCAGGACATATATTTAATGTATTTATTTATTTATTTATTTATTTATTTATTAGGCATTTGTAAGGTGCCTATAGACAAGTGTTTCCAGGCGCTACAAGACAAAAACAAGGGGATCAGTGGAGAAACAGCAATAAATGATCCTACTAGGCCTTGTGACATTTGGAGCATGCAAGTGCAATGACAATAAGTGCAGGGGGGGCAGGTCAGGGTGGAAGGGCTGGGATAAGGAAAGGGGAATGGGAGAAGTGCGGGAAGGATGGGGCCCCAGGTCCTGGGCAAGTGCTGAGGGGGGACCAGGAGGGCAAGTTGCAGGCCAGCCAGGGGTAAGGGTGAGCTAGTGCGAGGACAGGAGGGACCAGATTCAGGCTACTCAGGGAAGGGTGCCCAAGGTCAAATGCTGGTTAAGGGTGCTGGGGCGGACAGGATGGGGAGGGTCTGGCAACTGTTAGGCACATAAGGCACCAGGCGCAAGTCGCAGCGGCAGAGGGACATTAGCAAGGGAGGGGGAGAGGGAATGATGAGGAGAAAAGGAAAGTCTTGAACTTGTGGAGATATGGCTCAAGTCTGAGAGGGGAAGGAAGGCCGTTTCAGAGGGAAGCTCCTGCCAAAGAAAGAGATCTACCCCTACTCTCTGCTTGGAGAAACATCTGATTTACAGAGAGTTGGAGCTAAAGGACTGAAGGACTCTACCAGGGAGGTATTTAGGGAGAGACAGTTGGATGTAGTGGGTCCCAGGCCCCAGAAAGCCTTATGGATAATGCAGAGGGTCTTCAATGTGATCCTTGCAACCACCGGGAGCCAGTGGAGAGACTTCAGGGCTGGAGAGATGCAGTCCCTGGGCTTGAGGCCAAGGATATGTCTTGCAGCCCTATTCTGGATTAGTTGAAGAAGGCGAAAGGAGGAAAGAGGCAGATTGAGGAAGAAGCTGTTACAGTAATCAACTCTAGAGAGAACCAGAGGTCTGTAGACATTGAGCTTCTGGGGAAATGTGAGGAAAGGGAGAATGCCTCCGAGGAGGTGGAGCTGAAAGTTGGACTTCTTGACAATGTTCGTGATGTGAGGGGAGAAGGAGAGAGAGGAGTCGAAGATGACCCCAAGGTTTTTTGCCTCACAAGAGGTTGAGGGTGAGGGGAGGGCATCCAAGGAGGGCAGCCAGAGACTGGGAGGGAAGCAGAGAGCAGATGTCCCAATGAGAAGTATTTCTGTTTTACCAGCATTAAGTCAGAGATCATTAGCAGAACATCATGCCTGAATAGCACTCAGGCCAGTCAGGTATGAGAGAGGAAGAAGAGGAGGTAGAGGAGGGAAGCTTAAAGGAGAGCTGTGTGTCATCAGCATAACACTGGAAGTGAAGGGGAGAAGATGGAGATCAAGTGGGCCAGAGGGGCAAGGTAGATATTGAAAAGCCATTCCGAGAGGATAGAGCCCTGAGGGGCACCACAGGTAGAGTGAGGTGGCAGAGAGGAAAGGACCCAGTCGCACTTGGGAAGGTCGGTTAGAAAGGAAGGAGGTCAGCCAGGCCAGTGCCTGGTCTGTGATGCCTAGGGTATCACAGAGATGATTTATGAGTATGGAATAATTGACCGTTTCAAAAGAAGAGGAAAGATCAAGAAGGATCAGAATGGAGGGAGAGTTGGAATCAAGATTTGAGAGCAGGTCCTCACTGGTGTTCCAGAGGATAGTTTCTGTAGCTCTGGATGCTCTGAAGCCAGATGAGTGGTCATAGAGACAGCCAGCAAATTTGGTGTGGTGGGACAGTTGGGGGATGACCAACTTCTCCAGGAGTTTGCCCAAGGAAAGGGGTGATGGAGATAGGGCGATAGTTAGCCAGGCAGGAAAGGTCAGCGGACAGCTTTTATAGAAGAGGGTGCACAAGGAAGTGCTTTAGGGGTTGTGGGAAAGAGCCAGTAGCAAATGAATGGTTACAGAAGTCAGCCAAGGCAAGGGCAAGAGAGGAGATGTTGTCCTTGATGGTTCTGGAAGAGCAAGGGAGCACCCGTTTGGAAGATACTTTCATGGAGCAGACTACTCTCGTCCAGTGCAATGGGACAAAAGAACCAGAGTATGGGGAGGGTGAGAGGGGGGCTAAGGATGGCAAGAGCAGATGGATGTGGGGAGGGGAGTAGAGGAGAGTGAGGACACGATGTCCAGAGCTTTGGTGGAGAAGTAGAAAGCCAATCCAGTGCAGAGGGCCTGGGAGGAAAGGGGAGAAGAGGAGAGAGGAGTAGGATTGTCATGTTCCTTGCAGAATTTGAAAAGTCCAGCCATGTTATTGGTGGCCCCCAAATTGCGGGATTGGCCATGAGCTCTCTCCTTAGAGTGGATAGAGAGACGATCTTGCCTTTGGAGCAGGGGGCAGGCCAGTTTGTCAGAGGATTTGCTTGAGGCCTGCCACTTCTGCTTGCCAACTCTGCACTTGCTTTTCAGAATGGCCAAGTCAGAGTCATACCAATTGCACTTGGAGGCAGGCTTCATGCGGATCCTCATGGGGCAAAGATGTACAGAGTATTGGAGATGGAGAGATGGAGATTAGCAAGTGCAGAGTCAGTATGAGAGTCAATGGCAGGGGTGGGCGTAGGAATGAAGGTGGCGGCAAATGCAGTGACTGACACACACTTCATCGGTCGAATGACAGAGGAGACTGGCAGCGCAGGCAGAGGCATCGCCAGGTGGCCAGTCTCCTCTGTCCTCTGTGGACTCTCTCATCCAAATGGGATGAGAGCGTGGTCAGTCTAGGAGAGAGGGGTAGTTAGAGGTTTGGAGAGAGTGATGTCTGCTGAGATGAGCACATCCAGGGGATGACCAGCAAAGTGGGTTGGGCCGGAGGGAAGAATTGTGAGAGAAAGAGAGTCACAGAGGTCGCGGAAAAGAACAGTGGCCACATCCGGAGATTCAAGATGAATATTAAAGTGACCATGGAAGATAGGTTTTGGGGAGGAGGTCAGGAGAGAGGAGGAGAAATTAGCCCATTCAGAGAGGAAAAGGGTGGTAGTTCCGGGGGGCTATGGATAGTGGTGAGAGTTAGGGAGAGGGTAGGCCAGACACCTACCCTTCAGACAGATTTTTCGGTGGGACACCTCTACTGTTCGGCACCTCAACGAGGGTGCCCAACAGGAAAGGTGTCCCACTGGCAGGATGTGTGCCGAGCAATTCCTGTTCAGCATGCTCATTGTCCTGGCAGCAGGACACCTTATCCTTTCCGAATGGGAGAGGTGTCTCGCTGCCAGGACAATGTCCCAAGGAGATCCGGGCAGCAGAGGGGCTTTCACGTTGCTCTGTGTCAACAGAGCATTACAATGTGAGTCAATAGGCTGATGGGTGGCAGGGAAGGGGGACTATTAGTTGGGACTTTTGTCCCTTAAGAAATGTGAACGGGAATTAGGGGATGCAGAATGCTGCATGCTTTATATGACATAATGACTATGGCTTGAAAACCCATGGGGGATTTGTTAGGCTCACATTAAACTGCATGATGCTATTGTAACTTTGCATGCAGGATGCGGATAATACAATAGTATCCATACTCTTATTGCTCAAAATATTTCTATGGATATGTATATCATGTATTTTACTATGAAAGACTAGTTTATTATGTAATGTGGTTTGCTTCCAAGGCATTGCTATAAATGAAGTATTATGTAAGCACATGAAATGCAAAGCAAAACCTTTGTAAATATCTATATCAACTAAACCTAGCAAGATGGTCTCAGATGCTTAAATTGCCCACATCCTGGTTTCACCATTTAACCAAAGTGTGTGATCCTGGGCAAATCATTTATCGCACTGTGCCTTATCTGCAGCTCTGTAAGTGATTCTGATTCACTTCATAGCTTATGTTAATATATCATGCGCCATATATAATAATCGTGCAATTTAGGTATTTTGCACCAGAGCTATTTGCCACTTGGCTTACTTATGGCAACTTATTCTAAAATCACTTCCATTGTGCCTCCAAGTATGAAAGACTGGTAATGCTCCTTACAAGGTTCTTTTCTGTGAAGTCACTTATGTTGGTGCAATCCATGTGCACATTACGATTTTTAACTGACAATCTATTTGTGGGTTCCAGTGGAGGAATCCTGCTGCGACAGGGATCTGTGAATTAGTTTGGTGTGACAGAAATCAGTGCCAGTTTGCCTGCCACATCATGTGTGGACTTAGAGAGCCCCCACTGCACTCTTAAATATGGTAAATCAATTCCAATGACTCCACACAAGCGCCAGTTCAAAATGTTTTACTAATGAATTTTGTCCGTTGGTGACACGTGTTTCGGTCCTTGGCCTTCTTCAAAACCAGTTACACCAGTCAATCAGCTAAGTTGGGTATCTTGGAATTTGTAAAATGTAATCCTGTGCAGTATTTGATAACTGGGCAAAATCCCTCAGCTGACAATAAACGGATGTTGGCATGTATTTTGCCGCAGAGCAGCTGGACAGAGCTCTAATAGACAAGTTTCCTGCATCTGTAATGATCCTGCAGTTTTCCTTTGTTTGTTATGTGTTAAAATGCCATCTGCCACAAATGTTTCCAAAAGTAGTTTGGGGGTAGGGGAGCAGTGGAGTAACGCGGGTGAGACCGTATGGAATTGCGTGCACTGCGTTTGTAAGGAAAAGTAGCAGGACTTTTTTCTGTGGCTCGCCCCCCACGGAGCCCCACCCCACTCCTGCAATGCTGCATACTCCCCTGATCATGGTTGTGCAGTTTTGGAACAGAGGTGCAGATTTTAAATGCAACCTTGGTGCTGAAGGGAGTTTGCTGTCACCCCAGCTGTCAAAAGTGCACCTCTGAAATTTGAATCTGCTGCATGCCACTGGAGACTTGTGCAGCAGGGCTCATTTGTCACTCTGTTTTTGGGTTGGAGCTTTGTGGAATGTGGGCCAGGTCAGCAGGGGGCACTTTCTGAGATGGAATTACCTACATCACTTTATGACTTAAGACAAATCAAAAAAGCCAGGGCTTCCACATCCTTGCCACGTGGCAATTCCTCACATTAAGGTAGATGGGACTCGTAGTCCAAAACAACTGGAGTGTCAAAGGTTGCAGACCTTTAGCCTGTAATGCGCAGCAAGTAGAACATGACAAGGGATTGTGCCACCGTTATTGAGAAAATGTATTACAGTCTTTCCCAGCCTTGTTCTGTGTTCCAGGAAACACACACGTAAGCACGACTTGTAATGGTAGACCCAGGTTGCACTACGATCGGCCAGCATCTACTAATACATTAATTTGAAGGTTTTACCTCTGTATCAGACTGCTGTGCCTTCTCCTCTGATATTGATATTGATATTTTATTTCTATCGTGCTCATACACAAGTGTTTCAGAGCGCGACAAGGCAAGGGAGGGGAACAGGGGAGAACAAAGAAGGGATTTTACTAGGCCCAGTGACATTGAGAACGTGCAAGTGCATGGGAGAGGGGGAGGGGAAAAGTGCATGGAAGGGGGAGAAGTTGAAAGTGCGAAGCAGAGGAGAAACAGATAAATAATAATAAATAAATAAATAAATAATAAAGGCAACCAACAGTGGTAGTGCAGCCAGCAATTTGCAAGTGCTAGGTTTAAGGCAGCAGACAGGTTAGGTCTGGGAACAGGAACACAGCTAGCGGCACAGATCACAGTATTTATAAATGCATTTGCATTAAATAAGCTTCCCATTCATAACTCTTATTCTTACATTTGCTTTAGTGACTGATGGGGCTCACAGAGGCGTATTATTTAAAGCCAGAAGTTACTGCTCAGAAACGCCCCCGATGCCATTACAGATGCTGCGCTGTATAGTGCTGCGAAGCTACATACAGACAAAAAGGGAGTACACCTCTACCAGTCCATGAACATGCAAAACGGTTTTTTGATACTTTTTTATCCTAACCAAAGAGACACTAAAGACTATTGCCCAGTATAAACGTGTACCGAATGCAGGCCTTTGTGTTTAAAGTGACGCTTTCAAGTAGGTCGTTCTTTGTGTTACACGGGGAGCAAGAAATACCAGCAACGGAGGCCGTTTTTCCCCGAAGTAGCCAAGCAGACGCCCCCTCCCCCTCATCAAGACAAACAGAAGCCTTTATGCACACGGCCTGACTCATTCTGCAGAAGTTCTCGGCTTCTCTGCATTTAAAATGCGTTAGTGTCACTGGAGAGAGATTTACTGAATGACCTCATCTTGGAGACGTCCCACACTGCCTCCAGTCTCGGAGGCGGGCGCTATCACTGGAGAAGAATGCCACGCTTTACATGGAAAGCGGCAACCCAGCCAGAGATCATTTCATTTCAATCCTTTTTCTTGCATCTGCAAAACTGTAACCAGAGCAAGATTTGAACCGATTGCATTTATTAGGAACATTTCGTCCTTGAGAAATGTATATTTTTGCAGACAGCGCACTCCGGATGATTGCATGGAAATGTCACTGAGGAGGATTCAATTGCACAAAGCCTCGGAAAAAAGTGGGATCTACCTAAATCTCCTTGAAAATGATATAACCATTACAAACAGGAATGGCATCCTGGAGAGAATACTCATTTTCATTTTGATTATGTATGGAGTACACAGCACAGACTATGCTGTGCATAGCTCTTACAGAATGGCTGGATTATTGACAAACTTTGCTGCACTGATGTTCTCGTTTTCGAATTCATGAAAGGGTGGTTTGACCTTCGTACAGTAAGATTTGATCTCTGAGTTACAAAGCTGGGTCATCAGTTGGTTACTTAGAAATTAGAAGTCTTCGTTTTGCCTATACAGATCTCAACTGTACCCAATTTTGGATGCACAGATCTTTCCGAATGGAGGGCCATAAAGCTTGCACATTAGCCAACCTAGAATCTAGCATTCAATTCTCTTTCAAAAAACATATTTTAAAATGGATATCCGCATTGAAACTGTGCATGATCCTGGCTGGGCGGTTGATGAGACTGGTGACACTGTGGCGGTTCAGGAAATCAGTGAAAGGGTTGAGGATCTGTTGCTTCCAGATTCCGGGACTTCAGGACGACGTGCCCCTTCACTTGCCATGATCGGTGTTGAGCCGATTGGGGTCTACACACCATATCCCTACAATCCATTCCTGTGCTGCCAGAAAAGTCCTGAAACCATCTGTCAGACTCTTCAAGGGCCAGGTTTAACCCAGGATTGGCTTCTGTTTGTTCCCCCGCACTGTTGGGTCAGGTTTCATACTCGTGGTTTGACCACAGTCATTTTAGAATATTTAGCTACAGTGCCCTTACCTATAAATTCAATGCCCCAATATTCTCGTCCGATGAAACTCTTTACTTACTTCTGGTTTTCATGGGTGTTTTCCATATTCTGCAAGTAATGTTCTGGGTGGATTTGCCCCAAGGAATCAGTCTTTGCTCTCTGACAGGGCAAGGTTAGCCGTAACCTGACTTGCAACAGAGCTGGCTTAGGGGAATGTAGCTTTTCATGTCCTGCCTTTGGATCATTGTGTTTGCGCTCAAGTGCGCCAGAATAATACAATGAGCTGGACCAGTTTGGTTTCAGCCATGACAGTACTATCTAACAGATCTACTGTGCTTGGGCTTTTGAAGCAAATGTGTACATTAATCTATTTTTGTCTTTTGCTAGTGCACCCAAAGATATCCATCTCGAGACAAATTTCACTTGGAGAAGTGCATGCCAAAGGAGTATTCCTTTTCTTGTGCCTTTTTCGTAATACTTTTCTGGCATGTGTTATGAGGTGCGTGGTGCCTACTGTGTCAGTCATGTATTACCTGGACGAGTTCTTGTTCTTGGGCAGGTGGAAGCAGCATAGCAGCATCCCATACCACGCATTGGGACAGTCACTTAAAAAGGACAATGTACCCTCCCATGGATTTATTGCATTCACTTAAGCATTGGGTTTCTGTTACAGAAACGGATGGTAGACTGCCTAAGGACTCTTGATAAAACCGTGTTTTTCTTGTATTCAAATAAACCCCTCTTACAACACCCAGTGGACAGCATTGTGTCTGCTGCAGAGATAGGCGCCATGGCTGCTTCAGCCTGCTCTAGAAGCTGTGTCTGGCTGAGCGACCTGGGAATGTCGTTTTTATGAGTAAGGACATAAAAGTCCTCCTCTGCAGTAGTGCAAGACAGATGTGAACAGATTGTTGCTGTTTTGTCCTGCATACTACCTGATACCAGTGGTAGAAGTGTATCAAATAAAGTAGCGGATCTGTGAGCCTGGCAGTGGACAGAGTAGCCAGGAATGGAGCAATGTGCAACACATTTTACAAGGGTTGCAGCCATGCTGGTTGACAGCCAATCGAGTTGAAAAAAGTAGTGGAGCTATTCACAGTAAAAAAAGTAGTGGAACGCCGCTCCCGACCGATCCCACTCACTTCGACCACTGCCTGATACAAGATCCACTTGGGGAAAAAAATCAAGTAAACTGGTTACTGCACAGTCCCTGACAGTTGGCCTCTTTCCTAAAAGAAACCATGGAGCCCTCCCTTCTATGCCAGGGTGGGGGCTCCAATCCATGCTTGAGCCAGAAAGAAAGTGTGACTTTAATTGGCATGCGCAGCCTCCGAAAAGAGGCACAATATAAGCCTCTGACAGAGGTGAAGACACCTGTGGTGTTTCTGTAGGACAGATGGATTCAAACTGTTTTATACTGAGCCCATTGAGTTAAAATATTGTTTCCCGCCCCCAAATCTCCCGTCCCCCAAGAAAGCTATTAATGCCTATATTTTCTATTACAATCACCTAATCCCTTTGTAAAGAGTCTTGTGAGCCCGCTGGACAAGCTTCGGCTCCCCTAGGGGGGCCAGCCCCACAGTTTGAAGAGCACTGTAAGATGCCTTGCCCACCGATTAGGGCGATGTTATTGCTCATAGTGTCAAAGGCAGCTGAGATGTCCACAAAAAACGTGTTCTTTGGTGTGTTTGCGTTAGGATTTTTAAATGATTTTGTTGGTTTCCAAATGTTTTGAAGTTGTTCTTAGACTTACTTTCCAAAGATGTCTGCTGTGATTTGTATAGTGGAGATGGTGGTAACACGCAGCGTCATTGAGGTTAGCTGTAATTTTCTTTAGTAGTGACTGGTGTAGGTGTGTTGAAGGTTCAAGAGATGGCACCTTGTTCTATTGAAGAATTGAGTGGACGGGCAGGCAGAATCCAGTGTGTTAGACTTTGACGCTGTTCAATGGGCTCAGGTCTTTGTGTAATAAGCCGCCATGCAGTTTTGACTGTGTTAATGAAATCTTGCACCAAGAATCATAAGCAAGCCTGCACAACTGGTCTGGGTTTTTTTGGATGGCGGATCCCTTACTTGGTTGGGTGTAGATACAAGGTATTTTGTGTTCCTGTTTTCTTAAATAAGTAGGATATTGCTATTGAAGTAGTCAGAGATAGAGTCACAGAGTTGGTGGGATGTGATCTGTATGATGTTACAGGCTGAATGTTTTATGGATTCTTTGATGGTTTTGAACATTTCCTGCTTGGCACATTGTGTGGGCTCTATGCAGTATCCATAACAGAATGTATCTGTCATTTAGTGTTTCTGACCGCTTATTCAGAGCTGACAGTAGTACTCCATTTTGTTTGTTTACTCCAGATTTGCTCTCACCTTCGGTTTTCTTTCTTGAGGTAGTTGAGTTCTGGCATTAAACCACCTAGAGACCTACATATTGTGGGAGCATTTGAAGGGCTCCTTTGTGGCCAGCATATTGAGATATTGTGAGATCCATCCAGGCAGTGGTGTTTTTTTGGGTGTTCTAGAGCAGTTTGGTGAGGTGGGTACGATTTCCAGTTCTGTGAGTAATCTGTCCAGCCTGATGTCCTTCCAAAATGTGATAGCAGTCATCCGAGACATGATATTTGCTTTGCCCCTATTTGAGCATTGGGAATTGGTGGTGGTGGGCCAGGTGACCTCTTGTCCACCCAGTGGTATTGATCGGTGAAACTGCAAGGGAGGGGCGTGTGGGCCTGTGCCTGAACATCACGACTGTGCTCCATTGCGGCCAGCATTACCCCTGTGGTGCCTGATGATACTATGTGATTCCAGTCTGTGACTAAATACCGATTTTGTCATCTTGTACAATATATTGGCACATTTGCTTTTCTATGTAATAAATGCAACCACAATTATTTCCAAAAAGCATATATTGGAATGATGGCCTACTTTCAGCATGTGCTGGGTCCCTGCCCCAGCTATAGAAGAACAATCAGAAGCAGATTTACTTTAGATGAGGTTTTAATCATACAATGGTGTGGCCATCTGTGGTTTCAATTGATCAGGTTAGTTCTCTCTGAAAATCGTAAAACATTTGCAAATTTGAATTTCCAGGCTACCTATGTTTCAAATTCAGATAGAGGCACATTTAAATGATTTGGGTCTTTCGTCAATATGGATAGATATATAGTTAAAATGTTGACCTCTTTCGTTAAACAAAGAGTTGGCCAAATAGTAGACTTGACTAAAAGACTCTGGTAGAATCCGCCTTGTACTTGAAGGGACAAGTCCTTAAATGTACTTGAGCCTGTAGTGTAGGGGACACATTCTTCCCAACAATGTTACCCTCTAAAAGTAGAAAAAACATACAGAGAGATCTATTCTTTGGAAGAATGGACACAACACGAACACCAGGCTGTCAAAAAGAACAACAGGAACAACGTTACTGGTGCAATAGAAACCAATACTGATAAGCAACAAACGCAATATCAATAATGGCTAACCTGGGCCTGAATGGAGAGGTTTTCTAAAGGCGTGCTCCTTCTCTTAGGGACTACTGGTGTACCTGCAATATAAAGGTGTAGTAATACATGTGAGGAAACGTCCAAAATATGCAGTCGGTTTCCAGAGTAAGTAGAATATGCAAAGGCTGCTGAGCTAATGAAAATATGTGTCAAGAAGCAATAATCCAAAGAAGTTCTAATCCCGACGGCACGAGGACACCTGGGAAATGGAGTGGCAAGTCTCTGGTTCCAGTTAGTGCCACCTAGCCCGACGGCACGAGGACGCCTAACGGACCTCTAGGAGCGCACCAGGAAGTCTCTAGTCCAGCACTACATTCAGCAGGAAATCCGGACAGAAATATGTTGGCAGCAGGCTGGCGGGTAAACGTAGTAAGGTTAGAGGCAAAGGCAGTCCAAAACAGCATTCTGATTGGTGTGTTAACAAAGAGTCCAAAAAGACGTGGAAGCAGATACGGATCAGATGTGAGACGAGGTCAAGGAAACGGTCCAAAATCAGCAACAAGGTAAGCAACAAGTTAATTCCAATAACAGGCAAGAAACAAAGCGCACTTTGAAAATCAGAACCACCAGAGTAGAAACTGGGAGGTTCCTAAGTGCTCCGGATTACATGACCACTGACTTGCGTGATTCTCGGAGAGGAAACACGGCGTAGACTGCGAAGCGGACGCCATAGTCACCATGGCAACCTCCAGTCCTTTACATAGCGTCTTTTACTTAGTTTCCAAGGTCTGTAACGAGGGAGCGAGTGTGTTACACTATTTCAGATGTCTTTGTGAGCAGATGAGAAGCGTGCCTGCCCTACATGCGTACCCGCATTGCGTTTTAGAACCGCTTTTGGCATGATCTGATCGGACCGTTATCTGGAATCCTGACAGATTCCCAGAGACTTGTCAGGAACCCTGAAAAGCAAAACCCACAGTTTCCACATGATTGTCACATGCCTTGAAACACTTGTGTATAGGCGCGATATAAATTCCATATCATATCATATCATATCAGGCAAAATAATCCCAATATGGTATTTGACACAAACCTACCACACTGGGCTGCACGAGTCATAGGCCTAACACATAAGTGGTTGTCTCTCCCCACTTTTGGCCTTCTAAAGGCACAAGCCCGATAGTTGGTTTATTGGGCTTTCACTGATCTTGCAAAGGGACTGGCCTGACACACCGAGTTTCAACTGCACTACACCTACTATAACTGACACTAACCCATCCCCTCCTGCCTTCCTGAAAGCACTCTAACATGACCCATTTCTTTCTTTCCATGCTCTTCAATTACACTGACCCCTGCCATACAGTATGTTTAGATCTTGAATACATATTTTCAGTAGGGGTTATTTAAGCTGTAATGCTGTAATGTTTTTCAAAGACTTCATTGAATCCCTGCCTGAGGAAGTGGCGAAATTCCACGAATGCTCGCAAATAAGTAAAATAAATGACTTTGTTAGCCTAATTAAGGTATCTACTCATTGTGTGCTTTTGGATCAACACTCTTTACAACCCTGGGCTAGCACGTTCCAAGAAAACAGAACTATAAATACTGAGCAAGTGGAGACATTCCACGAAAAGCTTGCAAAAAAGCAAAATAAAAGACGATGTATTGACTCGTTTTCATCTGGAACTACATTATATATCCAGAGGGATTCAACCCTACACACCTGCATCCAATCAGCCTCCATGAAGATTGATGAGGCATTAAAACGTGCGCTAGGAGGAGACCATCTTTGGACTGTTTGAGCTTAATGCAGCTGGGACCCAGAGTAGCGCCCCTGCCACCCCTCAAGTTTTGGTTGCATATACATATATACATATGACAAAAAAAATTCTTAAAGGGACGTTATGGTTAAGTTGCACTAGTAAAAACCTATGCAATTCAATGGACAAAAGTTGTTGCAGGGACGTTATGGTTACAGGTAAAACCGAAAACCCCCAGAAATTCACCAGTTATGGTAAGCTAAGCAACCATAACTCGCACTACCCCTGTGCACTGCAAGGACTAACACCAATGACATCAAAGATGACATCACAAATATAACCATAACATCCCTTTAACAATGTTTTTGTCAGTGAATTTCATTGGTTTTTAGCAGGACACCCTTAGTTTGTAAAGAAGAACTGTGCAACATAGTGAACCTGCTGGCACCATGTTAATGTGGACAGCAGTCCCGGACTAAGCGTCTGTTTGCAGAGATCGGTGGTATCCAACCTGCTGAGGAAGACAGGTGCTCTCTTACATAGTGGTACCAATCACCAAACGCAAAGAACATAGTCAAACAGCACCATGTGCAAGAATTGGAAGGGAAAATAGAGTAGGTTTGCAAATTGTGTACTTATTAAGCAAACAGGGCAAAGGCATAGGGAGTACACCATAACGGAATGCATCAACAACAGAATTGATGTCTTCCTTCAACAATCTTACAGCACTGCTACTGTAAAGGGAAACAAAGAACGAATAGGCCAGAGTAACGACTGGAAAGTGCTAAAACCTGAACATCACTACAATGTTAAGGAGTCTAATAAGTGCACAGGTTACAGTATGCAATAGTACAGAAGCATAACGTGTCTTTTTGTAACGCAGCAATGGCAAGCACCTTAGAGTGGCATGAAGAATATTTCCCTCATGACGAAATTACTTTCTATAGTAACCCCAGTGGTACGCACAGTACTGTGAACCGTAAATTATATAATATATATTGCTTCATGTACACCAAACACATTCTCTTTTCGGTAAGAGAACATATTGGAAAGGAAAGCAAGTCAGTACAAGCGGCAACCGTTCCAGCATATGGGCATAGGAAAGGAAAGAAACTGTGCATAGGGAAATGGACAACTTGGAAGTCAAAGTGGAAAAATTGGTGAACAATTGTTCCACTTTAAAGGTTGCGTACAAGGATATATTTTGGACAAAATGAAACAGCGCTGGCATACCTGCACGCGTACTCCTTCCACATCTCGCAGCCCGACATTCCCTCAAAAACCGTTTCATGGTAGACGTTGCGGTAAATCTCTTCCTCCCCCCACAACCAAATTGCGTAAATCCCCATTCCTCCACAATAAGTATCCACTTCTGCTACCCCATCCCTTTTCAAATGAGGTGTATACATGTGTACAAGTAAACGGTAATAATGAGAATGTTGCTGAGTGTTTGTGTGGTATTCTTTTTTACCTGAAATAGGGTTCTGACTCAGCGGCACACAGTCCTCATTGCAATGACCGCAATTAAGAAAAAGGTAGGTGTCCTACGGAGACCGCAGCTGTCCGGCCTATCCACAATGACAATGGAGGCATCCGTACGTCGCTAGCATGCTCTGCATGTCCGCATGTTGTCCACCACCTATCCATGCGTGTGGCAGCGGACGTTCGTGCGTAGTGCAAGTACACAAATGTGTATCTGTTCCTCTGTGTCCTGGTAACATCGCCACTGTGCAGCATATGCGAAGGAACGTTAATTAGGTTGGGGCGTCCACCCCCGTCCTACAGGTAGCTATATAGATAAACATCCCAGCTGCTGTACCCTATAAATAGCCAACATCTCCCAAAATGGTCGGTGCACGTGTGCTGCACTTTTAGTCAGTAGAGAAGTGGCAACAGTGTGCAAAAGGACACCCATACACGTGGCACAATGTATTCCATCCAAAACACGTCCAGCGGACAGCCGTCCCAAAGGAGAACAGTGGCGACTACACCATGTGGCCGCACCCACTGTGCATGGGCCCTTATTTCGCGGATAGGAGCCGGACCCTCGAACAGCGGCAAAGTGCAGGGTTGAGCAATGTACGGGGTGTTTTTCTAAAGTACAAGCTTACAAAGACACCACAATGTGCTGTTGCATATGTATGTATGTTTTGGAACAATGTAGGCCTGCTTTCCGGGTGAAAGTCGTCCACAGCAACACTACAAAGGGCACACCCCAGAGGTGCTGTGCAATCTGTTTGAAGCTTTTCAGAACAGAGTAGCAGGCCACATAGGTTTGCCCTGTAAGTAATGGTGCACCAAATCTGCTGTGCTACAGTGTGTCTGCAACTAATAGCAACCATGTCAGTCCGGCTGAGTACGCACAGTAATGGAGAAAATTATGAACGGGCCTTGCTGTGACCCACACCCCCAGCAGCAATAGTCCCCATTGTCCCAATCTCATGGGTAGGTAGCGGCTAATGGGAGTATGCGCACGTGCGTTTCCCCAAGGATGGTGAGGGCATGTCCCAATGAAGCAGAAACATTCCTTCTTCCGTTTCCAGTTTCTTCCTTGCAGTACGCCGTCATTGCGTACTGTTTAAAAGTTCCACACGCTTTCACCATTGACATTGAAGAGCTCTCCATGTAACAGTATCAGTTCTGTACAACAATCCTCTGCGTACACACCACGCCCAGAAATATTGTTGCGCAATCCCAGTGGCTCCACAGTCCCATTTCCATATGCCACCATCCTGAAAATCCCCGGATTTGGCTTTCGTGCTGCGTGCGAGAGTGGGGGAATAACTTGCAACCAGGGTAGGGGAAGTTTGTCGTAAGGGGCGTCTCTCAAAAGAACCTTTTCTTTTAGATGCTTCTAAGGAAACACCTTTTTTTCACTTTTTATTTGATTTTGTATTTTCTTGTGCGGACATTGTTACAGTAAACTCTACACCGCATCTTGTAGACGGGCAAACAAAACAGCATTACCAATGTGCGACAAAGAAATGCCATTCGCTTGGAAAAATTCTGCATTTCCACAACTAATGAGGTAATTCTTGCAGAAGAACATCCCAGCAGCGCACAAAAAAGTATACATGCTTCTGTTGATAAGACACCTTCCTGCATCTGGCTCGGAACAACTTCCAGGAGCAATGTCCCATACTCTTTGTGGTGTTATGGATGAGAAAAGCCCCTTGGCAGTGGGAAAAAGCCTCTTCACTAGATTTAGCAATCTCTTCAGTCGACGAAACAAGCCTAAACAAGACACGTAACCCATATGCATGCCACCGTAGGGGATGACAATAACATCGGCTCTAGCAAAACTGGCCGGGTCTTTGCAAAGTGCATGCATGTTGGCGAAACTTCGCTCGTAGACACCGTTCCACAATGCGTCCACTCCTTCCAACCCGAAATTTCCATCAAAGTTTCTTTCCAGGGCATACTTGTGCGGATCTAGTAGAAAGGCATCACCTATAGGCAACACAATGTGTTTCGCCATGTCAACCAGCCTCACTGTTCTGAGATGAGAGTTTGCAGCACACGCTTTTTGCTCACTGTACCTTTCACAGATGAGAAATATCCTTTTGTATATCAGTCTTTGTCCGGCCCACATGGGCAGTCCAGCACCGAAATGCTATGGCAATTCCTCTCTGAACAAGAGTACCAACAGAAACCCCATACACGTGTTTCAGCCTTGTTGGGCCTCATCAGTGAGGTGAAGCTGTGCCTCTCTGAGCACAGTGAGCAGGGAGTCCATATCTGGTTCCCCCCAGGTAACTCAGGGTGACCAACCCCAAGTTCTGTGCAGATATTTCAAAAAAGGTAGCAGGTGCTCCTCTCCAGAAAGAAGATGGCATGATAACCTGTTCTGAGATGAGAGTTTGCAGCACACGCTTTTTGCTCACTGTACCTTTCACAGATGGGAAATATCCATTTGCATATCAGTCTTTGTCCCGCCCACATGGGCAGTCCAGCACCGAAATGCTATGGCAATTCCTCTCTGAAAAAGAGTACCAACAGCAACCCCATGCACATGTTTCAGCCTTGTTGGGCCTCATCAGTGAGGTGAAGCTGTGCCTCTCTGAGCACAGTGAGCAGGGATTCCATGTCTGGTTGCCCCCAGGTAACTCAGGGTGACCAACCCCAGAACAAGTTATCATGCCATGTTCATTCTGGAGAGGAGCGCCTGCTACCTTTTTTTGAAATATAACGTGCAACAGTTTGACCGCCCCTTCCTGATTGGTTAATCCTGAAAATCCCATGTCCATTGGCCAGCAAGGTAAGAAGCATGGATTGTGGCCCATGCGGTGCCCAAAGTACCTTGAGGGCCACAACCCAGAAAAGCAGGAGCAGTCCTTCTTCCCTTTCCACTACTTTTTGTCCAGCACGACCTCATTGTCATGATGCCTACCCCCGGGGACCCAGACCAAGTCCAGCAACCCCGGAAGCAGGCATCAAGTTATTCCAAGCAAGCCCAACAACCCCTGCTAGGGGTTATTTGGGTGCAGTCATGGCGTCTATGGCGCCAGGCTCATATGGAGAGTCAGTCCTGGCGCCATAGGCGCCAGGCTCATAGATTAAAACTTACCTGATGCAGACCATGCTGCAAACTTACCTGATGCAGACCATGCTGCAAGAGCTCCAAGCCAAAAGAGGCTTGGAAGGGACTACTTTACCTAGGGACTATTTTTTTACTCGGGTGGGGCTGGGGAGGAATACTTACCTGGAACTACTTTGGAGGCTATTTAAACCACGCCCGAAGAGCAGCACACGCTTCCCATTATTCTGCATCCAGCAGCGTAACGCTCACCGTGCCTGCAAGTCTGCACCCAGTCTTCTGCCACGCCTGCCTCAAGTCTGGAGCTCCTAGAAAAAGGGAGAAAGAAGGAGAACAGGTTAGAACAAGAGCAATACCTTTGATCCTTACCTGAATTCCCGATCCATTGCGCCTTCGAGCTGGAAGAAAGAAGTTATTTTATGTGTGTCGCCCCGCCTGCTGCAGCGCCATGCTGAGCTCACCGGCCTTCGCAGCATCTTCACATTCCACCGCATCCTTCTGCATGTTCCCGCCGCACTCTGGCACCTAAGGGGAAGACAAGAACAGCAAGGTGAGCCAAGGGAATACACAGAGGCAATATTAGTTACCCCCATATAGACTTACCTGATTTTACCACCGGGGGTACTATTCCTCTTCACGGGTCGGCGCAGCTTCCACTGCATCCTCGCTGAACCCCGGCCCCCAAGGGGAAACAAAAGGACAGCAAGGTGAAACAAAGGGACAACCAAGGGGAAACCTCCTCACCACAATAGACTTACCTGATTTTACCGCCGGAGGCATTATTCCCCGAGACTTCCTACTTTCCCTCAGCGCCTGAATAAGGGAGAAAGCAACAGGTTACATATTGAGATTATTTTATCGAACTGTGTTGGATAATACAAATCCTTACCTGAATATTACCGGTTGCCACGAGGAACTCTTCGCTAGGGTCAAGCTGCAACCTGCAAGGAATCGGACAGAGGGAAAGTCAGACATTTGAACTCTTACGAACTACATACTTACGGCGTCTTGCCGGGAATCTCAGAGTCAATATTGTTCTGGAACTCACCAATTCCTTCGAGCCAGTGAAGCAACTGGTTATCTACGTGCCCCTGCGCTCGATGCAGGATGGAGAGCTCATCTTTCCAAACCATCAGGTGAGACTATAAGAGGGGACATCAAAGGTGATCAGTGGGGAGACCAGCGGGAGTGGGGGCGGGGGATTAACGCTCAACTCCACGGGTGGTTAATTCGCTATCTCCATTTGCAGAAGAATATTCCTACGGGCCAAGCAAACGAAGCTAGGTGGGCCAGTCCAGTCCGTCATCTCGGCACTACGCGTCACATTGGTGGAGACCGCAGCTGTCCAGTTCAGATCGACGCCCCTGTGGGAGCCAGGTGAGCGTAACACTCATTGGGTATGGGTAAATGGGCACACATGATTCCACCAATGCCATCCAAGACGTTACCATCTAACACTGTCAGTTCTGCACATCACTTCATAGGTACCGTTACAAATTCAGCTTGCTTGCACGTCCAGTAGAAAGTTCAGTAAAGATTGCAAGATTTGTGCACCCACATTCATCCACTTGGGCACCCATCACCACAAAATGGAGATACAGAAGCTTTTTCTGCACTATGTGTATGACTGTGTTATAAGTTCCTCTGCGCACGGTATCTGCCACTTAGCGGCCATTATGTTCTTTAAAAGCATACTATTTTTTTTCCCATCCCCTACCATGAAGTGACACTTTAGTGATATGTGCTTGCAACGTTCTCATTTACCCATATCATACAGTGTAATATCGAAAGAGGAACTCTCTACTTTCCTTCCGACAATGCTACAAAATGTTTTCCCCACTAACCCACCTACATAAATCATTAAAAAAATGCCACCAATAGCAGCATTGAATGTATCGTACCAAGCAAAAGCAACTTTCCAAATGATCACTGTCTGCACAGCTTTACTTCTGTCTAGGCTGCACTATTGCAAAAGGCTCTTTTTAAATCTGCCCCCTTCTATTCTCCACCCTCTGGAACGCATCCAGAAGAGGAGTGCGTGACTTGGGATGGTATTTCTCCTGCACTGAAAAGCTCCCAGTGGCTGCGAGGAATAAAGTGAGAAGACTGCATTATGCAGAAGGCCTTCTGGGCCCTGCGACCTCAATACCTTTAACTCTAACTCACTATTTATCTGCATGCACAAGCTCTTCCCGCATCCACCTCCAACTCCCTCAGGGTCAGGCGCCTCTGCAAAAAAAGGTTGGTGGTAGATGTGCTTTTTTGCCTGGGGCCTCTCTCTGCAACAGCCAGCCTGCCCCTCTGACACTTGAAGGGAACCATCGCCAGTTCTGGAAGCACTTCAAAGCCTTTCTCTTAGCGTCTGCTGTGTCTGGTCTTCTCTACCTGCCTGATGTCAACTGATTCTGCACTGCTTACCTGGCGACTCTGTTATGTCGGGCCCATGTCACCTCACCCCGCAAGGTGAACCCCTGCACTGGCTTTCTAGCAAACCCTGTACTTGAGGACTGTTTTCTGTATGCCTAACAGTGCATCCAGCACCTATTGTTTGCACATATCCCGGCACTTGGCACAATTGGCCGGTATTTTCACTTATTGTCATTTGATCTTCCCATGTACTGAACCTTCCCCTCCCTCCACCCATGCACTTGGGCGATCTAAATCACACCTGGCCTAGTAGTCTCTGTCTCCCTTCTGTTTCCGCTCCCTTGCCTCATTGTGCTTTGTTAGACGTGTGTGTAGGCACATTATGAATGCCATAGCATACAATTTCACATCATATGATATCGTACACAAAATGCATGCACAACAGTAGGATGCCTTCCACTTACCGTGTACACTGCAAAGTTGTTTTTTGTTTTTCGCAGTACCCCACTTACTGCACACTTTTAAAAAAATGTTGCTCAGCACAGCTTGCATGCTACTAACTGCAAACAAATATATGCAGTTCATGCATACACCCAGGATGTCTGCCCCTTACCATGTACACTTCCACCATAGCTTTCTGCACTTCTTTGTGCAAAGAGAACTTCTGGCACAGTGTGTACACATCAGATCCGCCAATCTTATAGAGCAGTGTCTTTCGCTCCAGTTTCCTTTCCATGGCTCCCATCCAGAAAATGGCTGGATGTGGCATGTGGAAGCGTGAAAGTACAGCGTAATCCGCTGAGTTTTCTTGCTTTTGGGGGGTAAGTGCAAAGCAGGGTAGTGGTTTGGGTCTGTAGTCAGGGTAGTTTTTTTTTCCTGTTTTTGTTATGTACGTGCTTGCATACAATTGTTTTTTAATCTCTTTCCATGATTTTCTGGTTGCTTCTCCTCCTGACATTTGTATGGACTGAACGTCAGCGCTTCTCTTACAGTTCTATAGGATTGTCTGCAATGCTGTGTGCAGAGTGGAAAACAAAACAGCATTGCCAATGGAGGTAAAAAAAATGATATTTCCTTGGAGCCACTGCAAATCTTGCTTGTTAATGCTGTCATAGTCGTTGCAGAACATCCCAGCACTGCACATAAAGTCACACATGCTTCTGATTATGAAACACCTCCCGACCTCTGGCTTTGGGCAAATTACACCGGCATGGTCCCATGCACCTCTTAATGGTATGGAGGAGAAAATCAACTTGGCAGTGGGAAAAAACTGCATCACTGTTGTCATCAACTTCTTGAGGTGATGGAGCAAACGTGAGCACGACATGTGACCCCAAATGTAGTGCTCCATAATGCACGACCACAACATCCACAGTACCGACAGAGGCCACACATGTACAAGGAGAGCCATGGCACAGAGACCCCACTCATACATTGTACCCCAAAACGCCTCCACTCCTTCCAACTGAAAGTTAGTATCAAAGCCTCTTTCCACAGCATACCTGTGCAGATGTTCCACAAATGTATCACCCACGATGAGAACCTTTGCGGAGCACATGACAAATGCCAAATGCTGATAGAGAGCATGCAGTCATTAGCTGGCCCAATGAAATTCAACCATATCTGATTTGGGATACAAGCAGGAACGATTGATGGCTAATAATCAGCGTTAGGTTTGACTACCTCCTTTTGCGAGGAAATACTGCCAATTGTAGGGGCTCTGTGTCCTCTGAAGAGTGTCCACTGTGTGGCTACTGTAACGAAGATCTGGCACATTTGCTTCTGTTCTGTCCGGCCCACAGGAAGATCAGACAAACAACTATATTGCTGGTCCAGAGAGTGGTTAACATGCAATCATTTAAACCTGCTATTTTGTTTCTCTTGAGTGCCGACTCAGTTTTAACTGCATGGGCACGACTCTCGGTTTTGAAGAGAGCTATGTATCACAGAAAAAAGGCTGTTGGATGAATGTCAACCTTCCGTTACCCCCGTTTCGGAACTCTCCTCTGAGCAATCGGTTGTTTTGCCCACTGGACCTATTAACCCGATGGCCAGTTTGGGGAACTCTTAGTGCTAATAATGTTGTGTTTTTGTATCCAAGTTGTACTATGTTAACAATGTTGTGCTTCTGCATTGTAACAAGGCTAATTATGCATGTGGGTGGAATATTCAGGGAAATTATTTCATGTGTGTTTGATGGATTTTATCCGAATAAACATTTGACTGACTGATGAGCACTATGCTTCGGTCCATCTCTGTCAACCTCACTGCATCGAGGTTTGGGGAAATATATCACTGCCCCTTCCTGTCAACCAGACCCTCGACAACTGATTGAATAATCCTCACAGTTCCATTTGCAAAGGCACCATGCTCAGAAGGGCAGATTGTAACACGTGCGCCTTCCCAGCTACAGCGAGGGCCACACCCCAGTAAAGCACAGGCATTCCTTCTTCTGTTTCCAATATTGTAAATGCAACACTCCCGCATTAGGCAGTATTTGATAGTCACACACGCATGTAGCATTCACATCTAAGACCTCCGCATAGAACACTATCATTCCTGCACTGCACTGCAGACGTACCTTTACACACTTACAGTACAGGTCTTGTGTCATGTGAAAGCAGCTCCAGGTAACAGCTCTCCAAGCCGATACATGCTCTCAGTGTCCACATTCCCCCAGAGTGGCACCCAGCACCACAAAATGCAGGTAGCCATAGTTTTTTTCCTCCTAGCACTCCACCAACTCCAATGATAAAATACTTCAAAGTGCAGTACAGTAGTTAGTAATCTGCGCAATGCACACTACTCAAGAACATACACTATGCAGTTAAACCCTATGCACCGGTATACACACACGTTCTCACCACAACACTCAGTGGACACACTGCGGACTGTTCACGCCATAAGCTACTGCCATGCACTGGAAAATGTACCATGTGCGAACAATGAGCACACCCGTGGAATAAACAATGCATGCACAACTCACAAACCACACACGAAACGCAACAATCTGAGGTGTAGTTGCAAGCAACCCACATAGCTGTTCATGTAAGGCTTCGTGCCATGCATCCAAGACTCTAGGGCCTCACCACACACAGCACACCCTAGTGCACCCCACGTTTTACTCTTCAAGTCATGTGTAATGTATTCCCCATCTGCAATTGCGCCTGCCACCTTTCACCCTAGCCACATATTTGCATGCAAGGATCCATGATGTTGTGTTGGCTGTGCTGAACGATATGTAAGTGGCTCTGTACATTGTCCATATTGCAAGTTTCTGATGCTGATGACTTCCCTCCATGGCGCAATATGTTAAAACACTTCGTCAAGCAAGGGTCTTGTAAAGGCCATCCCATAGCAAACTGAAATGCTAAAATATTGCTCCCTAATGTGCAACATGTGCAATGACCTAGACCATGTGCTCATGAATGCATAGCACCTCACTTTGGTTGTTCTACCAAGTGTAAAATGCTCTCTGCACCCATTATTCAAAGATCACCATCCTCGGAGAGATGCAGAGGCAACTTTGCATGGCTGCATTATGGTGTGCTGGCTGTCGTTAAGGGATATGCTCTTGGGTGCATGGCCAACGGCCTATGGCCTTTGGCCATGTACCCAATAGTCTAGGCCTTACCCACAACCAGCACAACATAATGGCCTCATGAAGGCGAACCAGGGACATCATTTCACCAAAATGCCAGGGGTAGCGGAAGTGACATCACACGACCCTTGACCCCCTGATGACATCAGAGGAAGTGATGTCATTTGACCCCACCCCAAAGTGATATCGCGGGAAGTGACGGAACACAACCTTTCAGCCGTTGACAAAACAGGAAGTGGCATCACATAGCATTGTACACTACGAAAAATATGGTTATATTATCACTATAATGTGATGTAAATTTAATACCTGAATGGATCACCATATGTATCGTTAAGGTCAGTGTGTACAGGCCCATATTACCAAATTACTGTGATTGCAAGCAGACGTCTATGACCAAATGATAATGATGTGTTATTATATAGCACTTATGCTTAAGCGCTTTACATAGAAGAAATATACACCCAATATCAACCAACCTGTGTTGGTACCCATTTATCGACCTCAGAAGGATGAAAGGCTGAGTTGAGGCATTTGAGAACAGACTAAATCAGTGACTCACCCCCTGAAGTGCGCCTGAAATAAACCTTTAATGAGTCTAGCAATTATTGTATAGAATTCCAGAAAGACACATTTTTTGGCATTCCTATTCTTTCTTATTTAGGTTCAGTGCTGAAAGTGGTAGGCTTGTGGCCCAAATGTTCTTATTTTTCTTCTTTTTTTAAGGGGCCTGAACAAGAAAGCCAGCCACGCCAGAAGTAAAGAGCCACGTGGTGCTGGCCACAGCCCAGTAGCTTGCATTACACACAACAAAAAACATCATTTTTTTATTTTATAGAGGTCGCAAGGGAGACCACAGAGGTCGCAAGGGAGACCGCAGAGGTCGCACTTGCGACCTCTGGTGACCCCCAAATTACGTCCCTGAGGCGAACATTTGCCACATACCACAATCCACAAACATAACATAGGATGGGTGCTGCAAAGGTCAACTCATGCCAAACGGAAATAGCGCCATGTGCCTCCCTAATGCCCAAGGTGGTGGCATAATGTACACCATATGGTACCGGACGCATATCAGGTACTTGTACTGTTCTACCACGTCTACAAGGTCCTGCAGAACCATTTTCTGAATGTCACCACCATCAGAGACATGCATACTTAAAACTGGATGTCTGCATTATGGTGGCTTTCTATAGTGCAGGCCTAGGCTCTTCGGTGCCTGGCCTACGGCCTTTTGCCATACACCCAACAGTGTAGGCCTTGGCCACACCCAGCACAACATAACAGAGTCATTTAGGTGAACAAGTGGCCAGGTACATGCAAGTTACCCCCAGCCACTTCCAAGCATCCACTACTTCACCAGTGCACCCACAGGACACACTAGAGGAGTCGTCACTCCATCAGGTCCAGACATATGCTACACGGTGCAAGAATTGCAACCAATCTCCACAACCATGAAAGCAAGATTTTATGCATTGATCACAAATTGCTCACTGAAGGCAAAAATGTGAAACCTTCTTCAACCCAGGGCACATATTTGGCGGTGCAAGATGGCCACCCATTCATCGAAGGGCCTATGGGTTTAGCACACGCAACACAGCGTACTTCAGTCTACGTTTCAAGTTTCATGTGGTCTTCATTGTACTCCCGTTCTGCCATTGCTCTACCATCACTGACCGTAAGGGCCTCACCACACATAGCACACCCTAGTAAAATCCATGGTTTACTCCTCATGTCATGTGTAATGCACTCCACATCTGCAATTGCGCCTGCCAACTTTCACCCTGGCCACATCTTTACACGCATGGTTCCATGACGTTGTGTTGCCTGTGTTGAATGGTATGTGAGTGGCTGTGTACATTGTCCATATTGCAACTTTCTGATGTTGATGTCTTCCTTTCATGGCGCAATGGGTTCAAACTCTTCCTCAAGCAAGGGTCTTATAAGGGCCTAACCATAGCAAATGCAAATTGAGACATGTGGCTGCCTATTGTGCAACAGGGGCAATGATGAACACCATATGCTAATGTACGAATAGCAGCTCAATTATGCTGTTCTACCAAGTGCACAATTTCTTCCGCAACCATTGTGTGCTACTCACCAACTTCAAATGCATGCAGAGTGACAACTGCATTGCTGCATTATGTTTGGTGGCTGTGATGAAGGGCTAGACTATTGGGTGCATGGCCTACAGCCTATGGCCTTCACCCATGCACCCAACAGTCTAGGCCTTGGCCATACTCACCACAACATAACAGAGCCATGCAGGTGACCTTGTAGGCATGTGCCAGAAATCACAAAGGCAACATATGCACCAGCACTTCCACCCAACCGCCGCACCATAAAGCAGGGAGGCAAGGACACGTGCTTCACTTACCGTAATGCAGAAACATATTGCTGTGTTTGGCACCGCTACCCACTTCCGATCACAAAGCATTATGAGCATGCCAACCAAACAAGACAATCTTCACAACATTGGGCCTTCTCCCAACACTCTAGTACGTACATAGAACCAGTGGTGCGTAGTGCCCTGCAACACTTATTCTGCTCAATGCACACTACACAAGCACATATAAGAACCAGTTGCACCGTGACCTCTTTCATGTGTACACTATTCCGTTAGTGCACCCAGTGGACACACTGCATGACTTGTCATTGCACCATCTGCGACCATACACCAACAACTGCAGGTTGTTCTACCAAGCACCACACCCATGCAACCAACATTGTGTGCACTGCAGCCACACCACACACAATAAGCAACAATGTGGCACCTACTTTCAACCAGTGGACATACCTTTTCAACCAGTGGACATACTTTTCTGTGCTAGGGCTGCAGCCATGCATCAAAGGGGCTACGGACTTCCTCACACAGCACACCATAGTACACGCTATGATTAAATTCTCATGTCTCGTGCAATGCACTCCCCTTCTGCAAATGTGCCTGCCACCACTCATCACAAAAAGACATTGCTACTGCAGCTCGCATGCCATAACGAAGGCTGCCCACACAAGATTGTTGCCTATTGAGGTATCCGCGCATTGGCAGAGCATGCACGGATAGCGCTGGCAGACCACTGTCTTCTTCTAATGAGATATATCAAATGAAGCACTTCTCACTCCCGCACCCCTTCCATCCCTTCTTCCCACCACCAGATGCCATACACTATGTTTTTCAGGCCCTTTTGCCACCTCATTGTCCTCCGACACAACATACCGCGGTCATGGAACACTTTTGACACACATCCCGTCACTGCACACTGCAGTGCAATCAATATTTTGACCGCGCAGCGAACAGGGAAAGGGGACGCCATAGCGGAGCCAGATATGACTAATATTAGTGCACACACTGCTACGTACGAGAGTCCTAGCCATGCACACAATGGCTTAGAGCCTTGTCTCACACACACCACAACACTATCCTCCGATACACCATGGCAGCGTTTCCCAAAACCTTTGACGCACAGCACACTTCCCTCCAGCCAACCACTGGCCCATCCTATGTTCGCTGACATCACGGCATACTCCAGGCCAATGAGACTTTGGTCCGCGGAGCAAACAGGGAAATGGGTCAGCGGAGTGGACCCAGATAACACTAATTTGTTGGGACGTACATTTCAGTTCTTTGCAACAAAAGTACTGGTTGGATTTCCACCAAACACACAAAAGCATGCTTTCTGACCCAAGCCCCAGCTCCTCTCACAAATTTGGTGAGAATCCATCCAGCCGTTCGGCCTGTAGCCGTGCACAAAGTTTTTCCCCATTCAGTCTATGGAAAAAAAAAGATTTGGGACCCCCCTATAACTTTGCCCCCCTGCACGAAACCTCACCCAGCTTGATGAAAAAAATCAGAGCCGGCCATATACTATTTTTGCAAAGTTTGGTGACGCGATTCCTCCAGGGGGAGCGAAGTTAAAAGCACCCGAAAAAGTGGCCTTCCTATGAGTTTAGCAACTTAACCATAACTACATGGCTGCTACCGTGGGCTGTGTAATATATATATATATATTTTGTGAATACACTTTGTTAAAGGGTCGTTATGGTTACAAGTAAAACCGAAAAATCTAAAAATCTCAGAAATATGCCAATTATGGCAAGCTAAGCAACCATAGCTCGCACCACCACTGCGCACTGCTAAGACTAACACCCAGGAAATCAAAAATGACATCACAAATGTCATTGATGACATCACTGATGTCTTGGCCCCTTCTAGGCCAGGTGGTTATGCTCACTGACAGTCAGAATGTTAAAATTCAAAAAGTGCAATATATGTAGACGTTAAACTTGTCATATGTTCTTAAAGTACTTTCCTTAGGGTTTGGTCTTAGCTCATGCTGCACATACATGGGGCAATAAGCAGGCCTCAATCCCACAATTTATTTGTGTACTTGAAGATAAACTTTAATGTTATTAACATTTTCTAATGATGTTGTTTCTTTCTTCCTTACTTTAGTTTCCCTGTATGTGCCTCTGATGTGTATTCATTGTGGGTATTCATAGGTATTGGTTGTACTAGCACAAGTGTGTATTAAGTCTTGAATTGTTAGCTAGTTATTACATGTTTAACATCACCCCAAACTCTGATAAGGAAGCATTCATTATTTTACTATCCAAAATTACAAGATTATGGTGCATGCTGCAGCAATTGCTTACGTGTATGCATGATTAGATTCCTGTATTAAAAACAACACTCCAATATAATGGGCCTCATTACAAGTTTTCCGGTCCGGTAACTAGGGTATTGGTAAGCTTGCTGGTACTGTAGTTACTGCACCGGCAAACTACGAGTTCTGCCTGCGGGTGCCAGGATCGGCACCCGCGATCAGACCATGTCGGATGCACCGGCACCATTCAGGAATGGGGCTCAAATGGGAATGGGGAAGAATAACTTCCAGCCGCTGGGAATGGGTGATTATCGGGTCCGGGAAGGCCGTAATGACCTGGTAATTGCCCATTCCTAGGCGCCAGAAAAATGTGAAAGTTTGGCGGCAGCCTACCGGTTTTACCGGTAAAGCTACCGCCAAACTTGTAATGAGGCCCAATGTTTTGTTTCGATGAGTACATTCTTTAACAGATTAAGTAGTTCATGATAGTTCTCCAGATCACATCTTATATCTTGTTACCAACATTATAAACACAAACCCTTGTATGGACTTTCAATCAAAATTATTTTCATATGTGATGTCATCAGTGATGTCATCAATGACATTTTTGATGTCCTGAGTCTGAGCAGCACGCGGTGGTGGCGTGAGTTATGATTACTTAGCTTACGATAACTGCTAAATTTCGTAGATTTTTCAGTTTTACTTGTAACCATACTTCCCTTCAACAAAGTTTTTCAGTTCATTTCATTGGTTTTTGTAAGTGCAACTTAACCATAACGTCCCTTTAACAAAGTTTTTTCAGTGAATTTTATAGGTTTTTGCTAGTGCACCTTTACTCTGCACCAATGTGACACCTATGGAGTCCGCAGACAGCGGTGTAGTCGGTGAACGTCGGGCGCCATTTCCAAGGCTCAAAATCATAGGAGGGGGCCAAAAAAGATATACCCATCAACCAACAAACAGATGTACCCAAAATCACAACTAATATTTACAACATGCAAGTATACCTTTTTGCACAAATACTCACTTTTAAAAATACATTTTCTAAGACACATTGCAATGGAATGCACCAATCATAAACCATAACTGTATACTTCATAGCATCTCCTGAGTACATCTCTGGATACAGATTAAGAAACAGCAGGTGATTACTGGACAAGACATTCTCAATGAGCAATAAGTGCATTGTATTTGTTTCTCTTTTATTAGCTTTCATTACATAAACTTGTGTTATAATACATAAGCCCTTTTTTTCTCACAGAAATGGCAAGCACACTTGAATGGTGAGAGGACAACTTCCCAGAAATGAGTGACGATAACATCTCCAATGGTATACAATAGATATTTTAATGTTAACAAATAATGTATTTTGTACATACTTTACTAACATAATTATTTCTATTTCTCTTACAGTGCATAGTTTCACGAAGAAACCACACCCCAGTTTAATCTTTCACAATCACAAGAATCAGAAAGAGAAGTCCCACCCTGAAGTGTAAATACTGAAATCATGAACTTGTCTAAAAAAATTGGATGAACTAAGTAATGATTTTAAGGAACTTTTACATTATGTCAAAAATCATGTGATTAAAAATGTTCCCTATCACTGTCCTTCTTACACCTGTCCCCCTAGTCCCCAGCTATCATCCGCATCAAATTCTGAATATTTCAATCAAAGACGATTTGATGAAACCTCACTTCCTTCCTCCCCTCATGATTATTGTACACAAATTCCTAATCCTCCCATTTATGTTTCCCATTCCAATACCCCACCCCTTTCTTGAATAAATATATTTTTTTTACTACAAATCTTTTGTTTATTGTTGTGTGGTATTCCCTTGTTTTTTAAAAACTCCCATTATCAGTCCGTGGACTATGTTACTGTCCGGGGTGTCCGCACTCAAAATGGCGGTACATCCGGACAAGCGCGATGTCCGGACATGTCCGTTTCCACATGACGCACTTTTAATTAGTCCGCAGACAAGGCGTCGGTTCTACAGACATCCAGCACATGGGTGCTGAAATTTCCCACTTGTGCTGTCCGGGAACGGACGTCAGGGTGGCCGCGGACATCGGGCACGTCATCATGTGATCGCACCCATATAGCGTGACTGTGGTGTTCACAAACGGTGTCTGTGGCCACAGACATTTTAAAATTGCTTTTTCCAGCCAATCTATGATGTATCAAGCAGAAACGTTAACCTTGCACAGCTCCCAAACCCATTCTACGTTGATCTGGCAACATTTTACAACTTTTCAAGGCCTATTTTTGACCCGGTACTCTGCGGACAGTGTGACTTTCTGCGGACGGTTGTTCCAAAGGGATCCACTCCTTACTTTTCCTCATTCTCAATCTGGCTATCCAGGGGAGAGCATCTTACAGCATCTGCTTTGCAGAGATTTCTTTGTGGACAGTGGACAGCATCATGGCATCTGATATGTCCACTTTTGCTACCCACCCAGCCCCACCACCACCAACATCACCATGTGTAGGGCCCGGACAAGGGAACATCCACGGTGATGTACAGGAGGATCAAGAGGAAGACGAAGATGAGGTAGTTGAAGTGCCTACCTCCAGCACCCGGAATGAGTCCTGGGTGTGGTGATTCTTTAAGACTGTGGGTGGGGTCCCAAAGGTGAAGGCTGCCCGTGTTGAATGCATTGAGTGTGGGTGAAACTCAGTCACAGACAACAGGGGTACTTCTCCTTCTGGACCACATCAATGCGCCGCTATGTCTATTCTAACCACATCATTGCGCTGAGAAAAGCTGTACCTTTCTCAGGCTATCTTCCTCTGCGCCATCTTCTTCTCCCGCTCCTGCCAGCACAAAGGGTACTCCTGTGGGGCCGAGGATCCCACCTGCTGCCTCGCAGGCCATATGGGATGTTGTAGATCCTTACCTGTCGAGGGTCACAGTGTGCTGCATGTACTACAACACACTGCTCTGCAGGGGGGAACAGTTTTATAGTGCTTTTGAGGCAGTTGTCAAAGAGCACGAGAAACAGTACCCCCTAACTTAAATTTAGAGCAGACCCAACATCTTACCCTGTCCACCTGTCCCTCCATCTCTGTGGTTTGTGCCCTTTGCCTCCCTTCCATGCGTTCCCTCCCTTCCTTCCCCACCTTAACTTCCCTCTCCTGCAAAGCAAAACTGAAAAAGCCACAAAAAAATACAAAACCAGAAAAACACACAAAAAACAGTTGAAGATGTGGGACCATTGAAATCATTTTAATTGTTTTGCGTTCATAAAGGGTGGCTCTTAAAATAACCTTTTTTGTGTTTTTGGATTTCTATTTTTGGTTTTACAAACTGAACTGAGAAAACATTTCACTGAATTTCATTATTTCTTCTCACTTTCACAGAAACTGCTTCAAAGCATTTTTAATGTTTTCCACAAAAATCTGATTACCCACATTAGATAGATGAACTCCATCTGACGGAAAAACTTTGGCCCTATCAAATTTGTCTCGGGGCAATTTGTGAAAAAATATTATTTTTGGGAACATTTCCTTCAACTTTCTCAATGTCTCCTTCATTGCAAACTACGAGATCCCAGTTACGTTCCCCAAACTGTTCCCACTACAAGGAATGATAATAATGTCCAGATGCTTCAATTGAACCATATTTGCACAAAAATGTGTTTTGGCTTTCTATTTTGGTTTTACAAACTGAACTAAGAAAACATTTCACTGAATTTGATTATTTCTTCTCACTTTCACAAAAACTGCTTCAAACATTTTTAATGTTTTCCACAAAAATCTGATTACCCACATCAATTTGTCTCAGGCAATTTGTGAAAAAAAATATAATTTTAGGGAACATTTCCTTCATCTTTCCCAATGTCTCCTTCATTGCAAACTGCAATGAGATCCCAGTCACGTTCCCCAAACTGTTCCCACCACAATGAATGATAATTATGTCCAGATGCTTCAATTGAACCATATTTGCACAAAATGGGAGCATGTCCACCCACTTCATGGCACGCACTCCATACCAGAACACTTCCAATTCAGGGAATTCAAGATTTTTGGCTATTCAACAAAGCTCAGCATACACCTTCGTCCAGTGGACCCAAGACCCCCAACACCCAAACACTCTGCCTGCTGAAGGACATTGCCACGACCATTTTCAATCCTCTCACAACTCCTACTAACAAAACTCCTGCTACCCTCTCTTCTTGTACACCACACCAAGGAAACCTGATTGGCTGATGCCCCGATGTCCACGGAAAACTCGACTGTCTGCAACCTCCACAGTTCCCTTTCCATTCCAGGCAGCTCCAAAAGACCCAGATGTGGCACGTGCCATTTGCGGAGTGGCGCGGTGTCCGCGGACAGACCATCCAATTGAAGGGGATGGGAAGGGAAATTAACCACAATGTAAGTTGTTTAATCTCTAGTGGTGCTCCGAAAAGAACCTTTTTTGGGGGGGTTTGTTAACAAACACGTTTCTTTTCCTTATTTTTGCTTTCATGTTTTTTTTTCTTAAGGAAAATTCAATTTCTGACATCTGAGAAGTGAACTCCATCTGGACAAAAAAAAAATCACACCATGAGAATTGATATTATCATTCTCAAATGATGACATTCCTGCAGCATACAAAAAGCAGATACAACTTTATTGACAATCTGCCTTGATTGTACAATTTGAGGACTGAAAAAGTTTGTTGGATATCTCGATGTGCATCTCTGATTTATTTCCTAAAAAATAATCTAAGCAGCAGGAAACAGTTTCATTAGGCTTTTTAAAAAATCCTGCAGCGCAACTTGCAAAAACACTGGAGTCACAAACCCCAAACTGTCGCCTCCACAATGGACAATCACAATATTTGGACATTTAAAGTGAGCCATACTATCACAGAATGAAAGGAAGTTTCTCCAGTTTGAGCCACAAACTGCATGCCAGGAAACTTCCACTTCTGCTAATCCAATATTTGCAAAGATGCCATGATTATCAGCATATACCGTCAATGACTGAATTGAAGAATCCCCCAGAATATACAGTCCGACGTCCTTTCTTCGAGGGAGGACATTTTGCGAGGTTTTTTGCTGTGGGTTTTATAATGAAAAAACTAATCAACATTTTTAGGGGGAGTTAGAAAAATATATATATGGGGTGTGGGTGTTCGGGAATAGACAACAAATTAAAGAGGATTGGGAGCTTGGGGGAGCATCCCCCCAAAATAAAAAATACGATTAGTTTTTTCGTTATAATATCTGCGGGAAAAAACTGCAAAATTTCATCCCACGATAAAATGACATGGAAGCGAATCCACACAGTCTGCCTTCTCAAAGACATAGCCCTCGCCCTTATCACTGCTCTCACAACACCTGCAAACAAAACTCCTACTACCCTCTCTTACTGTACACCACACAGAGCAAACCTGATTGGCTACTCCCCACAGTCCCCTTTGTTATGCTCACCTGGTATCCACGGGGGCACCACACGATACCGGATGGAGGTCTAAGCGCTATCCTGGAACCCTCTCTGCTTGGTTATGTGCCAGACGTTGGGTAGCGCCTTAGGTTTTTGTGCATTGAACTCTCTGTCCTGCATCTCCGTGCAGGGTCGCGTGGTTGGGGCGGGCGTTTCGTGAACCTAGTTACTTCACTGGTCCATGTGCCCTTATGTCGGGTCCAGACTGGCTGTGACTCCGACTCTGCTTGTTGTCTTCCAGGTGAGTTATAATGTCAATTCCGTCTTTATTCTGTCTCTTTCTATCCCTCCATTTTCTCTGTCTTCTCTGCGTTTTGCTCCACTATGCTGTTCCCTAACAATGTCTCTTTTTGTTTTCACAGGGATGGTTGCAATCTCGGAGTTGCCGCAGCAATGGTGAAGACCACAGTGAGTTATTGATGCGCGGAGCGCTGCGCTGTTTATTGGTGTTAATTGCTAACCTGTGTTCTCTTCTCTTCTTTGTACAGGTTGCAGTGATGTTCCGGAGTGATGAGCGATCGAAGCGCTGCTTGCCCAGGTAAGTGCTTTGTTAATGCTGACCTTGTTCCTTCTCCCTTGCAGGTTGTGGTGAAACCTAGAGATGGGCAAGGTAAGAGAAGCACAGGGTGCTGCCAGGACTCGCTGCTTGCCCAGGTAAGAATTGTTATTAATTCTGTCCTTGTTTCTTTACCTTTGCAGGTTGCGGCGAACTTCAGAGATGGGCGAGGTAAGCGAAGCGCGGGATGGATTCAAGACCGGTTACTTCACAGGTAAGTGTTCTTGCTTGTTAATGCTGTTCTTGTTCTTCCATGTTATTAATGGAATCCGGATCTAGGGCTTTAGGATCGGGCCACTGGAGAAGCAGATGAGCAGGAGCTGGACACAGTGAGCGTTACGCTGCAGGAGTGCAGAATAACTCGAAGCGTGTTCTGCTGTTTGGGTGTGATTTAAATAGCCCAGGTAAAGTAGTTCCAGGCCTTGTAGTTCCAGCCCAGCCACACCCAAAACACTAGACTGCATGGCTTGGTTCTAAAGGACTGAGCTGTGTAATAGGCCTCCATGTTGGATTAAGGTCCAAAGACTGGTATTGCTTTATTCCTGATAATGAGCCTGGCGCCAAAGGCACCAGGACTGACTCCATGTATGTTTCTGATGGAGTTTTAAGGCCCTTGGGGCCAGTGTGAAGGGCTTTAGCCCCACTGCTGCCATGGGGCTGTTATACCTGAGGGGGTCAGGGGCATGGATCATGACAGCACTCCCCCCTAACGCCCCTCTCAAGGTATTTCCTCCATCTGGCCCTGGTTTGGTCGGATGGTTCCAATGAAATCGTCTTACCAAGCGTGGCGCATGGACGTGCGCGCTAGAGAGCTGTATCCCTTCCAGTCCACTAAGTCATATAAATTGGACCTGGTGAATTTAGAATCTAGGATGTCCTTGACTTAAAATTCGGGTTCTTCGTTAACCAGTACTGGATTTGGTGGTGTTTTGACCCGAGTTCCAGGCTGAACAGGTTTTAAGAGTGGCACATGGAATACGGGATGGATCTGCATATTTGGTGGTAAAGCTAGTTTTACTGCCACAGGATTTATAATAGCCTTGATGGTATAGGGCCCTAGATATCTGGGACAAAATGTTTGAGTTCCTCTTATGGGCATGTGCCGAGATGCCAACCAGACTTCATCTCCGACTTGGTAGTCTGGGGCTTTTCTTCGGTGTTGATCAGAGAATCTTTTCTGTCGTTCTTTGGCTTAGAGTAAGTGTTCTGCTGCTTTTTTGAAGGCTTCAGTGATGGTTGTATGAAAGTCTTCACCGCGGGCATTTCCAAGGCCATGGGGGTATCTAATTCGGAAGTACTTGGGTGCCTTCCATATGCGATATAGAATGGACTCTCTGGTACTAGTGTGAAGCGAGTTGTAGGCATGTTCGGCTATCCACAGCACATCCTTCCAGCTTTCTTCCACTTGATGTAACATGCACCGTAGGTATTGCTCTAGTGTCTGATTTGTCCGCTCCGTTTGGCAATCAGTTTGGGTATGGTGACTAGTGGACAGACGAATATCAATTTGGGCAATTGCACAACTCTTCCTCCAGAAGTTAGACACAAACTGACTCCCTCGGTCAGAAATCAGGACGGAGGAGAAACCATGTAATCGTACGATTTTCTCTAAAAACACCTTTGCCATACTGGATGCGTTTGGTAGACCCTTAAGCGTAATGAAATGGGCCATTTTAGAGAATAGGTCAACAACCACTAGGATAGTGTTGAACCCTTGACAGGGAGGGAGATCTGTGATGAAATCGAGGGAGAGTGTGTGCCAAGGTGCAGGTGGAATGTCCAGGGGTTGAAGAAGGCCTGCAGGTCTTTGTTTCTGGGATTTATTCTGTGCACAAATGCCATATGACAGAATAAACTGCGTAATGTCCTTTTGCCAGGTCGGCCACCAATAATTTCTTTTCACCTTGGCTAGGGTCTTGTCAATTACTGGATGTCCTTCTATCAGGGGGTCGTGATAACCAGAAATTACTTGTTCTTGTAGTGCCTTATTCGGTAGATATAAACGCCCTCTGAAATACGGGATTTGGTTCTTTGTTGTGTAATGTTAACCTTGAGTGGTCCAGTCTTGTAGAGAGCCTCAGTGTTCATTAGGAGCCGAATTTCCTTTTGGAGTTCGTCCAGTGATAACGTTGTTGTTAGTCCTAGTAGTTTGTCACCTGGAATAATGGCCACCGGGTCTGGGGTTGAATATGCGTTCTCATCAATACCCATGCGGGATAGGGCGTCGGCTTTTCTGTTCTGGACTCCAGGTCGGTACATGATTATGTAATCATATTCTGCGAAGAATAAAGCCCATCAGAGTTGACGGGATGATTGAGCCTTTGCCGTCTTGCGGTATTGTAGGTTGCAATGGTCGGTGATTACTGTGGTGGTATGTCTGGCACCTAGAAGGTAATGCTGCCAAGCCTTAAAGGCTGCCTTCATCGCTAGGAGTTCCTTGTCTGTTATTGCATAGTTAAGTTCAGGTGTAGTAAAGTTTCACGACCAAAAGGCCACGGCATGTAACTGGCCTGTTTCGGGATCCCTTTGGGAAAGAACAGCCCCCATTGCCATGCTGGAGGCATCTGTTTCCACGACATATGGGAGTTCTGGGGGGTGTCGTAGCACAGGGGCTGAGGTAAATCTTTTCTTGAGTTCCTGGAAGGCCTTCTCCGCCTCTTCTCTCCATTGAAACAGTTTGTTGTTTTTTCGTAATAAAGAAGTGATCGGGTGCACAATCTGGGAGAAACCCGGGATGAATGGGCAATAAAAGTTTGCAAAACCGAGCATACTTTGGACACTTTTGACTCAAGAAGGTGATGGCCAGCTAAGGATGGCATCTGCTTTGTGCATATCCATCCGGACGCCTCTGGGAGTGAGGACAAAACTAAGGAACTCGACTTCGGTGACATGGAAGGAGCATATTTCAAGTTCGGCGGATAGCTGGTGCTGTCAGAGTTTTGCAAGGACGGAGCGAACGTGCCTGACATGGTCCTGTTTAGAAGAGGAGTACACCAAGAAGTCGTTGATGTAAACTAGGGTACATACGTCGATCAATTCCCGTAGTATATCGTTCATGAATTACTGGAATGCGGCGGGAGGTTGCAAAGCCCAAAGGGCATCACCTGATATTCGTACAGCCCATACTTAGTACGAAAGGTGGTCTTCCATTCATCTCCTTTCTTTACACGTACGAGATGGTATGCCCCCCTGAGGTCCAATTTGGTGTAAATTTGGGCATCCTTGACTTGGTCCAACAGTTCTGGGATAAGAGGTAGGGGATAATGGTTTTTAACTGTTACCTGGTTTAGTGCGCTGTAGTCGATGCACGTTCTCAAGTCCCCCTCCTTCTTGGGTACGAAGAATAGGGGCGAGGCTGCCAGGATTTGGACAGGCGGATAAAACCATTTGCCAGGTGTTGGTCCAGATATGATTTCAAGTGGAGATTTTCAGGTTCGGTGATTGCATAAATTCGACTACACAGGATTTGTGCACCAGGTACAAGGTCGATCTGACAGTCATATGGCCTGTGAGGGGGTAAGGTATTAGACTGTTCTTTTTAGAAAACGTCTTGGAAATCATGGTATTCGCTTGGTAGTGTACTTGTTACACCTAGTACCAACGCCTCTTTATCTTGGACAGGTGTCTCTGGGTCAGACGATGCTATTTCTACTTGGTAGCACGCATGAGCACACTCATTGGAGAAGGCTAATTTCTTGGCTCGCCAGTCAATGTTAGGATTGTGAGCCACCAACCATGACATCCCTTGAAATCACCCGGAACTGAGGGGCCTTTATAAGGTCAAAGGCAATGGCTTCCCGATGTCTGTCTTGGCACAGAAGGGTCAATGCTGCTGTGCGTTGAGTTACAGGACCAGAAGCTATCTCCGTGCCGTTGACAGTGGTGACCTTCTCAGTTGTCATTTTCTGACAGAGGAGAAGCCCCATCCTTGTTGCCAGGCCTTGGTCTATGTAGTTACCAACGGCTCTGCTGTCTATGTATGGCTCCACAGCATGCATCCGAGATGGTTGTTGGTGACAGATCAAAATCACAGGCAGGGCAAGGTGTGAGGTCTGTGGCTCTTTTCCTTCGCTCGACAAACGGACCTCTACGCCTGCCGGGCCTGGAAGTTTTCCGACTCTTGTTCTCCTCCTTCTTTCTCTGTAGTTCCAACTGTTCTCCTAGGGGGTTTTACGGGACATTCTCTGAGGAAGTGACCTGATTTCCCGCAGTACAGGCATAATTGCTGTTGTCTCCTTTTGTCTCTTTTGGCCTTGGATAATGGGCTCCGTAGCCCCCCAATTTGCATGGGTTCCGAAGTGTTTTTTGATGAACGCAGACTGTTCTCCTTTGAGCGTACATACACAGTCTGATTCTCCGTTCTGGCTCAATCTGTCCTTCGATCTTGCTGCCTGTGGTCTAGCTGCACCACTAGGTTGATGAACTCTGCACAGTCTTTTGGCGGGTTTACCACCTGAGCTAGGACGTCTTTCAATTCCCCCCGTAATCCTTGATGGAATAACGTTGTTCATTTCTCAGGCCACCCAGTTTCAACGACAAGTCTTTTAAAAGTGGCAATATATGTTAACAAATCTTGGCTGTCTTGGCGGAGGGACAGAAGTTGGTTATCCAGAGCTTGGCACTGGGTATGTCGGGTGAACAGCTTCTCCATCTCCTGTTGAAATACCCTGAAATCCCGCAGGAATACGTCATCCTGGCTTACTAACGGTATGGACCAATCCACGGCACTGCCACTCAGATATGACAGAATGAAGGCAACCTGCTACTGATTGTTAGGAAAGGCTCCGGGTCTACAAAGAAAATGGAGGTGGCACTGGTTCATGAATACTGCATATTTTCTTGGGTCCCCCGTGAAATGTTCTGGTGGGGCCAAAGGAACTTCCCCAGGGAGGGCCACCTGCACTGGATTGACGGATGTGGCTGGAACCGACGGAATACCTCCTGGCAATGGAGCCTGCCCAGCCTTTGTTTGGAGCAATTGTCTGGCTAATTCATCGGTGTGGTCCTTGGTGACAACCAACTCCCTCCTAAGGGCGTTGGTTTCTTGCTGGGCGGAGTGCATCTCGGCCCATAATTCTCCCAGTAACTAGGTGGATGTTTTAATTGAGGCTTCGAGTTCTGTTACACTCACCTGGTATCCACGGGGACACCACATGATACTGGATGAAGGTCTAAGCGCTATCCCGGACCCCTCTCTGCTTGGTTACATGCAAGACGTTGGGTAGCACCTTAGGTTTTTGTGCATTGAACCCTCCGTCCTGCGTCTATGTGCAGGGACGCGTGGTTGGTGCGGGTATTACGTGGACCTAGTTGCTTCACTGGTCCATGTGCCTTTATGTTGGGTCCAGACCGGCTGTGACTCCCACTCAGCTTGCTGTCTTCCAGGTGAGTTATAATGTCTTTTCCGTCTTTATTCTGTCTCTTTCTTTCCCTCTGTTTTCTCTGTCTTTCCGGCGTCTTGCTCCACTACGCTGTTCCCTAACAATGTCTCTTTTTTTTCTTCACATGGACGGTTGCGATCTCGGAGTTGCCGCGCCGATGGTGAAGACCACGGTGAGTTATTGATGCGCGGAGCACTGTGCTGTTCATTGGTGTTAATTGCTAACCTGTGTTCTCTTCTCTTCTTTGTACAGGTTGCAGTGATGTTCCGGAGTGATGAGCGATCGAAGCGCTGCTTGCCCAGGTAAGTGCTTTGTTAATGCTGACCTTGTTCCTTCTCCCTTGCAGGTTGTGGTGAAACCTAGAGATGGGCAAGGTAAGAGAAGCACAGGGTGCTGCCAGGACTCGCTGCTTGCCCAGGTAAGAATTGTTATTAATTCTGTCCTTGTTTCTTTACCTTTGCAGGTTGCGGCGAACTTCAGAGATGGGCGAGGTAAGCGAAGCGCGGGATGGATTCAAGACCGGTTACTTCACAGGTAAGTGTTCTTGCTTGTTAATGCTGTTCTTGTTCTTCCATGTTATTAATGGAATCCGGATCTAGGGCTTTAGGATCGGGCCACTGGAGAAGCAGATGAGCAGGAGCTGGACACAGTGAGCGTTACGCTGCAGGAGTGCAGAATAACTCGAAGCGTGTTCTGCTGTTTGGGTGTGGTTTAAATAGCCCAGGTAAAGTAGTTCCAGGCCTTGTAGTTCCAGCCCAGCCACACCCAAAACACTAGACTGCATGGCTTGGTTCTAAAGAACTGAGCTGTGTAATAGGCCTCCATGTTGGATTAAGGTCCAAAGACTGGTATTGCTTTATTCCTGATAATGAGCCTGGCGCCAAAGGCACCAGGACTGACTCCATGTATGTTTCTGATGGAGTTTTAAGGCCCTTGGGGCCAGTGTGAAGGGCTTTAGCCCCACTGCTGCCATGGGGCTGTTATACCTGAGGGGGTCAGGGGCATGGATCATGACAGCACTCCCCCCTAACGCCCCTCTCAAGGTATTTCCTCCATCTGGCCCTGGTTTGGTCGGATGGTTCCAATGAAATCGTCTTACCAAGCGTGGCGCATGGACGTGCGCGCTAGAGAGCTGTATCCCTTCCAGTCCACTAAGTCATATAAATTGGACCTGGTGAATTTAGAATCTAGGATGTCCTTGACTTAAAATTCGGGTTCTTCGTTAACCAGTACTGGATTTGGTGGTGTTTTGACCCGAGTTCCAGGCTGAACAGGTTTTAAGAGTGGCACATGGAATACGGGATGGATCTGCATATTTGGTGGTAAAGCTAGTTTTACTGCCACAGGATTTATAATAGCCTTGATGGTATAGGGCCCTAGATATCTGGTACAAAATGTTCGAGTTCCTCTTATGGGCATGTGCCGAGATGCCAACCAGACTTCATCTCCGACTTGGTAGTCTGGGGCTTTTCTTCGGTGTTGATCAGAGAATCTTTTCTGTCGTTCTTTGGCTTAGAGTAAGTGTTCTGCTGCTTTTTTGAAGGCTTCAGTGATGGTTGTATGAAAGTCTTCTCCGCGGGCATTTCCAAGGCCATGGGGGTATCTAATTCGGAAGTACTTGGGTGCCTTCCATATACGATATAGAATGGACTCTCTGGTACTAGTGTGAAGCGAGTTGTAGGCATGTTCGGCTATCCACAGCACATCCTTCCAGCTTTCTTCCACTTGATGTAACATGCACCGTAGGTATTGCTCTAGTGTCTGATTTGTCCGCTCCGTTTGGCAATCAGTTTGGGGATGGTGACTAGTGGACAGACGAATATCAATTTGGGCAATTGCACAACTCTTCCTCCAGAAGTTAGACACAAACTGACTCCCTCGGTCAGAAATCAGGACGGAGGAGAAACCATGTAATCGTACGATTTTCTCTAAAAACACCTTTGCCATACTGGATGCGTTTGGTAGACCCTTAAGCGTAATGAAATGGGCCATTTTAGAGAATAGGTCAACAACCACTAGGATAGTGTTGAACCCTTGACAGGGAGGGAGATCTGTGATGAAATCGAGGGAGAGTGTGTGCCAAGGTGCAGGTGGAATGTCCAGGGGTTGAAGAAGGCCTGCAGGTCTTTGTTTCTGGGATTTATTCTGTGCACAAATGCCATATGACAGAATAAACTGCGTAATGTCCTTTTGCCAGGTCGGCCACCAATAATTTCTTTTCACCTTGGCTAGGGTCTTGTCAATTACTGGATGTCCTTCTATCAGGGGGTCGTGATAACCAGAAATTACTTGTTCTTGTAGTGCCTTATTCGGTAGATATAAACGCCCTCTGAAATACGGGATTTGGTTCTTTGTTGTGTAATGTTAACCTTGAGTGGTCCAGTCTTGTAGAGAGCCTCAGTGTTCATTAGGAGCCGAATTTCCTTTTGGAGTTCGTCCAGTGATAACGTTGTTGTTAGTCCTAGTAGTTTGTCACCTGGAATAATGGCCACCGGGTCTGGGGTTGAATATGCGTTCTCATCAATACCCATGCGGGATAGGGCGTCGGCTTTTCTGTTCTGGACTCCAGGTCGGTACATGATTATGTAATCATATTCTGCGAAGAATAAAGCCCATCAGAGTTGACGGGATGATTGAGCCTTTGCCGTCTTGCGGTATTGTAGGTTGCAATGGTCGGTGATTACTGTGGTGGTATGTCTGGCACCTAGAAGGTAATGCTGCCAAGCCTTAAAGGCTGCCTTCATCGCTAGGAGTTCCTTGTCTGTTATTGCATAGTTAAGTTCAGGTGTAGTAAAGTTTCACGACCAAAAGGCCACGGCATGTAACTGGCCTGTTTCGGGATCCCTTTGGGAAAGAACAGCCCCCATTGCCATGCTGGAGGCATCTGTTTCCACGACATATGGGAGTTCTGGGGGGGTGTCGTAGCACAGGGGCTGAGGTAAATCTTTTCTTGAGTTCCTGGAAGGCCTTCTCCGCCTCTTCTCTCCATTGAAACAGTTTGTTGTTTTTTCGTAATAAAGAAGTGATCGGGTGCACAATCTGGGAGAAACCCGGGATGAATGGGCAATAAAAGTTTGCAAAACCGAGCATACTTTGGACACTTTTGACTCAAGAAGGTGATGGCCAGCTAAGGATGGCATCTGCTTTGTGCATATCCATCCGGACGCCTCTGGGAGTGAGGACAAAACTAAGGAACTCGACTTCGGTGACATGGAAGGAGCATATTTCAAGTTCGGCGGATAGCTGGTGCTGTCAGAGTTTTGCAAGGACGGAGCGAACGTGCCTGACATGGTCCTGTTTAGAAGAGGAGTACACCAAGAAGTCGTTGATGTAAACTAGGGTACATACGTCGATCAATTCCCGTAGTATATCGTTCATGAATTACTGGAATGCGGCGGGAGGTTGCAAAGCCCAAAGGGCATCACCTGATATTCGTACAGCCCATACTTAGTACGAAAGGTGGTCTTCCATTCATCTCCTTTCTTTACACGTACGAGATGGTATGCCCCCCTGAGGTCCAATTTGGTGTAAATTTGGGCATCCTTGACTTGGTCCAACAGTTCTGGGATAAGAGGTAGGGGATAATGGTTTTTAACTGTTACCTGGTTTAGTGCGCTGTAGTCGATGCACGTTCTCAAGTCCCCCTCCTTCTTGGGTACGAAGAATAGGGGCGAGGCTGCCAGGATTTGGACAGGCGGATAAAACCATTTGCCAGGTGTTGGTCCAGATATGATTTCAAGTCGAGATTTTCAGGTTCGGTGATTGCATAAATTCGACTACACGGGATTTGTGCACCAGGTACAAGGTCGATCTGACAGTCATATGGCCTGTGAGGGGGTAAGGTATTAGACTGTTCTTTTTAGAAAACGTCTTGGAAATCATGGTATTCGCTTGGTAGTGTACTTGTTACACCTAGTACCAACGCCTCTTTATCTTGGACAGGTGTCTCTGGGTCAGACGATGGTATTTCTACTTGGTAGCACGCATGAGCACACTCATTGGAGAAGGCTAATTTCTTGGCTCGCCAGTCAATGTTAGGATTGTGAGCCACCAACCATGACATCCCTTGAAATCACCCGGAACTGAGGGGCCTTTATAAGGTCAAAGGCAATGGCTTCCCGATGTCTGTCTTGGCACAGAAGGGTCAATGCTGCTGTGCGTTGAGTTACAGGACCAGAAGCTATCTCCGTGCCGTCGACAGTGGTGACCTTCTCAGTTGTCATTTTCTGACAGAGGAGAAGCCCCATCCTTGTTGCCAGGCCTTGGTCTATGTAGTTACCAACGGCTCTGCTGTCTATGTATGGCTCCACAGCATGCATCCGAGATGGTTGTTGGTGACAGATCAAAATCACAGGCAGGGCAAGGTGTGAGGTCTGTGGCTCTTTTCCTTCGCTCGACAAACGGACCTCTACGCCTGCCGGGCCTGGAAGTTTTCCGACTCTTGTTCTCCTCCTTCTTTCTCTGTAGTTCCAACTGTTCTCCTAGGGGGTTTTACGGGACATTCTCTGAGGAAGTGACCTGATTTCCCGCAGTACAGGCATAATTGCTGTTGTCTCCTTTTGTCTCTTTTGGCCTTGGATAATGGGCTCCGTAGCCCCCCAATTTGCATGGGTTCCGAAGTGTTTTTTGATGAACGCAGACTGTTCTCCTTTGAGCGTACATACACAGTCTGATTCTCCGTTCTGGCTCAATCTGTCCTTCGATCTTGCTGCCTGTGGTCTAGCTGCACCACTAGGTTGATGAACTCTGCACAGTCTTTTGGCGGGTTTACCACCTGAGCTAGGACGTCTTTCAATTCCCCCCGTAATCCTTGATGGAATAACGTTGTTCATTTCTCAGGCCACCCAGTTTCAACGACAAGTCTTTTAAAAGTGGCAATATATGTTAACAAATCTTGGCTGTCTTGGCGGAGGGACAGAAGTTGGTTATCCAGAGCTTGGCACTGGGTATGTCGGGTGAACAGCTTCTCCATCTCCTGTTGAAATACCCTGAAATCCTGCAGGAATACGTCATCCTGGCTTACTAACGGTATGGACCAATCCACGGCACTGCCACTCAGATATGACAGAATGAAGGCAACCGGCTACTGATTGTTAGGAAAGGCTCCGGGTCTACAAAGAAAATGGAGGTGGCACTGGTTCATGAATACTGCATATTTTCTTGGGTCCCCCGTGAAATGTTCTGGTGGGGCCAAAGGAACTTCCCCAGGGAGGGCCACCTGCACTGGATTGACGGATGTGGCTGGAACCGACGGAATACCTCCTGGCAACGGAGCCTGCCCAGCCTTTGTTTGGAGCAATTGTCTGGCTAATTCATCGGTGTGGTCCTTGGTGACAACCAACTCCCTCCTAAGGGCGTTGGTTTCTTGCTGGGCGGAGTGCATCTCGGCCCATAATTCTCCCAGTAACTAGGTGGATGTTTTAATTGAGGCTTCGAGTTCTGTTACACTCACCTGGTATCCACGGGGACACCACATGATACTGGATGAAGGTCTAAGCGCTATCCCGGACCCCTCTCTGCTTGGTTACATGCAAGACGTTGGGTAGCACCTTAGGTTTTTGTGCATTGAACCCTCCGTCCTGCGTCTATGTGCAGGGACGCGTGGTTGGTGCGGGTATTACGTGGACCTAGTTGCTTCACTGGTCCATGTGCCTTTATGTTGGGTCCAGACCGGCTGTGACTCCCACTCAGCTTGCTGTCTTCCAGGTGAGTTATAATGTCTTTTCCGTCTTTATTCTGTCTCTTTCTTTCCCTCTGTTTTCTCTGTCTTCCCGGCGTCTTGCTCCACTACGCTGTTCCCTAACAATGTCTCTTTTTTTTCTTCACATGGACGGTTGCGATCTCGGAGTTGCCGCGCCGATGGTGAAGACCACGGTGAGTTATTGATGCGCGGAGCACTGTGCTGTTCATTGGTGTTAATTGATAACCTGTGTTCTCTTCTCTTCTTTGTACAGGTTGAGGTGATGTTCTGAAGTGAGGAGCGATCGAAGCGGTGCTTGCCCAGGTAAGTGCTTTGTTTATGCTGAGCTTGGTCCTTCTCCCTTGCAGGTTGCGGTGAAACACAGAGCTGGGCAAGTTAAGAGAAGCTCAGGTGCTGCCAGGACTCGCTGCTTGCTCAGGTAAGAATTGTTATTAATGGTATTCTTGTTTCTTTACCTTTGCAGGTTGCGGCGAACTGCGTAGATGGGCGAGGTAAGCGAAGCACAGGATGAATTCAAGGCTGGTTAGTTCACAGGTAAGTGCTCTTGCGTGCTAATGCTGTTCTTGTTCTTCCAGGTTATTAATGGAATCCGGATCTAGGGCTTCAGGATCGGGCCGCTGGAGAAGCAGATGAGCAGGATCTGGACACGGTTAGCGTTGCGCTGCAGAAGTGCAGAATAACTCAAAGTGTGTTCTGCTGTTTGGGTGTGGTTTAAATAGTCCAGGTAAAGTAGTTCCAGGCAAAGTACTTCCAGGCCCAGCCACACTAAAGAACTGAGCTGTGTAATAGGCCTCCATGTTGGATTAAGGTCCAAAACTGGTATTGCTTTATCCCTGATGATGAGCCTGGCGCCAAAGGCGCCAGGACTGACTCCATGTATGTTTCTGATGGAGTTTTACAGCCCTTGGGGCCAGTGTGAAGGGCTTTAGCCCCACTGCTGCCAGGGGGATGTTATACCTGAGGGGGGTCAGGCGCATGGATTGTGACACCCTTTCCATGCAGGCATCCTCAAATGACCCGAATGTGGCACGTGCTGTCCGCAGACTACCACAGTGTCCGCAGAGCCCCTTAGCATAGGGACAGCCCTTCTACCCATTCCACTTTCATGTTCTCAACACTCCATCATTAGCTGCTTTCAAAGAGTCACATATCCATCCACCAATCACACCCAAAACCTCTGCACCATTCCCTGTCATCTCACTTCAACACTTCAGATGTACACTTGAACTCTCAGAGTGCATACCTCCTGTTAATGAAAGACATCTGCATCAGAAACTACTGTGCAACTGTCCAAGAATTCTATTTCCAGATTCAACACGATCTGCATCTAACAAAACATAATATAGGGCCTGACTTCTGGTGAAGAATGTGGAGAAAATGCTACACACAAACAAAATGAAAACACAGAAGCACCTAACCGCAAATTCTCAGACCTCACCCGGCAATTCTGAACCCCGGCAACAACTCACCACAAATACTCAGAACACACTCAGCCATTCTGATCCCCAGTAGTGACTTCACTGCACAATCTCAAAACCCACCCGGTCATTCTTAACCCTGACAAACCAACCAGGGGAAATCCCCATAAACAATACACACAACTAATGCATTTGAACATATGTAACATGCCCTACACCGAAAACCTGCAAACTGTGTTGCTGTGCACTTCCCGCACCCACACGTCCTCAAACACAAAACATGAGTCCCAGTGCTTGCCCAGCACCCCCAAATTCTTTCCAGAAACTAAAACAAGCTCCAAACACAAATCCTGTGCATCCCCACACCCACATGTCCATACCCCAAAATAGCATAATAACCTAAATAGAAGGCCACAAATCATACACAACAAAATGCAGTAACATTGGCCTTGAAACCTAACATTATCCCCCTATCACCCTGCAAAAGAACTAAGTTAATTACCCCGAGGTCACAACACAAAACAAACAGTATTTGAATAACAGACCTAATGACAAACCTAAACCTCCTTATTAATCTGAGACCTCTGAAATGTATGCAAAAATCACAGAGATCTGGATCCAATTCCTTTAGATTGTCCAAAAATCTGCAATATCCTTGACAGAACACTGCGCTGTAAAATGCACCCATCTTTACATATTGAGCAAATCATACTTTGTTCATACAGAGCATCAACATGTCCTTCAGGTACAGCAGATACATGCCTCCGCTTACAGCATCTTCGTGGTCACACCGCCACCCGCTATAACAGCTCGCCCTTGTCAAGCTGTGCTGGTGCTTCTTTCCAATGAGCGCTGCCACGATCCACACCTAAACAAGCTTTCCTTGCCTCAACAACCTGTACTCCTGACACAGGGTGTGGAGCAGAAACCAGTCCTGTTCTTCTGAGCAGCGTTCCATCATCGAACACGCTCTCGCTCGGGCTGCTACACCATTTCCTGCTTGTGCAGCAACAAACATGCCACAATCACCATGACTACACAAGAAAGACGTGAAAGACGTCTCACGCATGGAAGCGCACACGCCTCCTGAAGATAATGTCATCAGTCTCTGTTTGTGGACGAAGCAAGAGCTCTGTTGACCGCACACCACCAACGGCCACAAACGGCATTTCGTCCAAAGGAACTTGCCCTCACACGTTACCCTGCTCACCCGATCCTCCATTGGACGCCCTCCGACAGCCCAAATGGAAAAGGCTGCAACAATGGTGCATGGCAGCCCTGCCGACACCCTCATCGATCTCACCACAAAGACAGTTCTAACCAACGCTTATGGGATATCTGCACTGCCCGGCTCACAGGCACCCCGGAGCAAAGCAAACTTGTGCCACCCGGCCCACAAGTAACCAGGGACCGTTCTTCCTGCTGGGCCCCTAGTCTCCGCATCATGCTGGCTCCATCAACAGCACTCACACGCTTCGCTAGTTTGGATGAATCCTTTCCCCAGCTGACTGCTTACACCTCGTTACCGGTCACACCGCCACACTGAAAGCTGCCAGGGCCGCACACCTTGGCACCAGAATACCAGCCAGCACCAGCCTGTTGCCGCACCTGCACTGCCCAGCTTGCAGGACAAACAGGGACCGTTCTGCCCAACTTTACTCCGACTGGCACCTCTTGATATGGAGGTGTGTCCTGGAGGGCAGTGTCTGTCCCCTGCTGCCCCCTATACAACAGCTCTTCACCTGACAAACTTGCTGTACCTTCAAGATCAACCTTTCGCAAAATGTAGTAGACTCCATGGGTGAAGAAGACACCTGGACACACCTTTCAGGTAGGTAGATTTGGGGCCTTGTTACGGCCCTGGCGGTCCCGTAATGAACTGTGCCGGTACGGGACCGGCACCGTTCATTACGGGATGCCTGATTATGAGGTCCCCTAGCGGGACCCGGAACAGACGTCTGGTAAATCCAGACGTCCTTTCTGGGTCCCGCGAGGGGACCAAGGAGCTAATAACGGGCCCGTTAATAACAGGCCCGTTATTAGCTTCATCCCCATTCCCATTGAACCTTATAGGGACTCAAATGGGAATGGGGAATGGTTTTGTGCATGAGGAATGAGCAGGTCCTCCAAGGTCGGAATGACCCGGTAATTCCTCATTCACAGAACCCGGTATTGGAGCCCGGTATGGAGGCAGCCATGCCCTCTATACTCATAATGAGGCCCTTAGTGTCTGTGTCTTCCAACAGGTACGTGCCATGAAAGATAAGTACATAGGACAGTACCACTTACACATCCACCACTGAGAGCTTCCAGGTCTGACACTTCCCAGTCACTCACCCAACATTCCTAAGTGACACCCCACATTCCACTCACCTTCCCATACATCCAGGATGCAGCCAGAACCAAGCTACAACAATATCTTATTCTATCACTCAAAAAGCTTATTTTTAGGCAGACGTCAGTTGCCTATTTTCATATCATACTGGCCCAAGACCCATAGGTCTGTTGGTGTCCTGAACTTTTGTTAACTACTGCTTTACGGGTCAGGTCTAATCAGCTTGTACAATTGTAGCACTTTAAGGTTTTGACTTCATGATTACTATAGCAGGACGGCATCATCGTAGAATAGGATTGATTTCTCTTCATATGAATTGTCAACTGTCTCAGCAAGATAATACATTAACAATTGATGTGTATTTTAAATGTTTTGAATGGATATTTTAATATCTGAATGTAGAATGTATTGTCTTGTGCGTTGTTTAATGGATCAGAGTAAACAAATGTTACAATGCTTTTCATTCAGTCTGCATATTGACCAGGTTTACAGACGTTAATGAATGATATGGTCATTGCTCTCTTTTCAATCAAGGTTTCACTAATCTCTCGTATAATCCCACCCAACAATGTTAGGGGTAAGGTAGGGTGGAATCTCCTTTTTTGTTTTTTTAAATATTTTGTGCATGCCGGTCAATTACTTCATCTGTCTATTATTAATCTCTTTTTAACCCACCACAAAATATCATGATGAGGCTTTAAGAATTTGTTTGCATGCAAAATATTTAGGGTATGAAATATCCTAGCACGTATTTTATTGCTACAATCCCCTGAGCAGCCTGCCTAACCTTTTACTAATCCCTGTTAACCTCTCATGGCGACCATCACGGGGGAGTGGATGTGGAGATGGGGGGGTGAGTAAAGGAGGCTTAGGGGCCCATCCCGGGGATAAAAGACAAATAATTTGCTTTCAAAATCCGATTCAGATGTTGAGGATAGGGAAGGAGGGATATATAGGCTGCTCCTACCTTAAGCGAACAGGTGCTGAAGGACCGCCTGGCCAACTGCCGTTTCCTTTCTGGTATCCTCCGCCCAGCAGTAATGCTTGGTGAACATGTGGAGTGTGCTCCATGTGGCCGCTCGACATACATCTTTCAAAGACACTCCCGCTTAGAATGCTTCCAACGCTGCTCTTCCTCTGCTGGAGTGGGCCCGTCAGCGGATACAGTAGTGTATCGCCTCTTATCTGGTGACAGTGGGGGATACAGCTCGACACCCAGCGAGCTAGACCTTGATTGGAGATACACTGACTGTTGCTACGGCCCGCAAAGGCAATGAAAAGTCTTGTTGAAGATCTAAAGTCTTTTGTCCTCTGCGTGTAGGATTTGAGTGTTTTTAAAACGTCCAAGGAATGCAGTGTCCGTTCTGCTGCAGTCGCATGATTGCTGAAAAAGGTGGGTAATGCTATCTATTTAGACACTGTCATCTTTGACCTCATCGGTGTTCGTCTTAGCAGTGCACTGTGGTGGCGCGAGTTATGGTTGCTTAGCTTACCATAACTGGCACATTTCTGGGGTTTTTCGGTTTTACTTGTAACCATAATATGCATAGGTTGTTATTAGTGCAAACTAACTATCACGTACCTTTAACAAAGTATTTGCACTGAATTTGATAGGTTTTTATTAGGGCAACTGAACCATAACGTCCCTTTAACAACGTGTTTTCACTGGGTTTGATAGGTTTTTATTAGCGCAACTTAACCATAATATCCCTTCAACAAAGTGTTTTCACTGAATTGCATACTTTTTTATGATATGATATGATATGGCATTTATAACGCGCCTATACACAAGTGTTTCAAGGCCCGACGAGGCAAGGGAGGGGAACAAAGGGAGGACGGACAGTGATCCTATTAGGCCAGGTGTCATTCAGATCACGGAAGTGCGTGGGAAGCGGTCAGGGACAGTGCAATACACGAGAAAGACGATAACAATAGTAAGTAAACGGCCAACAAGTGGCAAGTGCATGGGTAAGTGCGGGCATCATCAGGTGTCAAGGGCTGGTAGGGGGACTTTAGGAATATAGAACAGTCCCCAAGTGTAGGGGTTGCCAGGTGGGCAGTGCAGGTGTGTTACACTGCCTGGGGAAGGCCTGGGCCCGAGGTCAGAGGGTATAAAAGTAGCCAGTGCAGTTCTGGTTACAGCCAGGGGGTCAGTAGAGGAGAGGAGGAGAAAAAGCAGAAGCAAAGAGAAAGGTTTTGAGGTGCTTCCAGAACCAGAGATGGTTCTCCTCAAGTTTAAGGGAGGCAGGGAGGCTGTTCCAGAGGGAGGCACCAGCCAAAGAAAGAGATCTACCATCAACTCGTTGCTTGGAGACCCTAAGGGAATTGGAGGCGGATGAGCGAAGAGCTCGAGAAGGAAGGGAAGAGAGAGTTGAAGGTATTGCGGCCCCAGGCCCCAGAAGGCCTTGTGAACGATACAGAGGGTTTTAAACTTAAACCTCACAGCCACTGGCAGCCAGTGCAGAGATTTCAGTCCTGGAGAGATACGATCCCTGGGCCTGAGGCCAAGGACAAGTCTTGCAGTCCTGTTCTGGATAAGTTGCAGAGGGCGGAGAGTAGAAGCAGGCAGATTTAGAAAGAGGCTGTTGCAGTAGTCAAGCCTATAGAGAACTAGAGCTCTGGAGACAGTGAGCTTCTGGGGGAAGGAGAGGAAAGGAAGAATACCTCTGAGGAGGTGCAGCTGGTACTGTGACTTCTTAGAGACGTCAGAGATGTGAGGAGAGAAGGAGAGTGTGGAGTCGAAGATGACCCTGAGGTTTTTAGCCTTGCAGGTGGGAGCAGGGGGAGGGCCAAGAGAGGCCAGCCAGAGAGCTACAGGGAAGGAGGGAGCGGGTGAGCCAATGAGGAGAATCTCAGTCTTAATGGCATTAAGGCAGAGGTCATTGGTGGCACACCACTCCTGGATAGCAGACAGACAGTCAGAGATGAGGGAAGGAGAGGAGGAGGCCGAGGGCAGCCTAAAGATGAGCTGGGTGTCATCCGCATAGCACTGAAAGTTGGGGCCTAGAGCAGTGATGCAGTGGGCAAGGAGTGCCAGGTATTGGTTGAACAGCCAGGAAGAGAGATTAGACCTCTTGGGGACACCACAGGTAGAGAAAAAGATAGCGGAGAGGAAGCACCCAAGTTGGACCTGGGAGGGTCGATCGGAGAAGAAAGAAGTCAGCCACGCCAGAGCCTGACCAGTGATACCCAAGTTATCATGGAGACAGTTGAGCAGGATGGCAATGGCATAGTTGACAGTGTCAAAGGCAGAAGAGAGATCAAGCATGATGAGGACACAAGGGGTGTTAGAGTTAAGGTTGGAGAGCAGGTCTTCACGGATGTTCAGGAGAGCAGTTTCTGTGCTTCTGGCAGCTCTGAAGCCAGACTGGTGGTCATGAAGACAACCAACAGATTCAGTGTGGAGATTAAGCTGGGAGATGGCCAGTTTCTCCAGGAGCTTGCCCAGGAAGAGAGTGATGGAGATTGGGTGATAGTTAGCTGGGAAGGAGGCGGCGGCAGAGGGTTTCTTAAGAAGAGGGTGCACAAGGGAGTGCTTCAGGGGGGCTGGGAAGACTCCAGTGGTGAATGAGTGATTTCAGAAGTCAGTCAAGGCAGGAGCCAGGGAGTCGATGTGGTCCTTGATAGTTTTGGAGGAACAGGGGTGAACCTGTTTCGACAAGACTTTCATAGATCAGACTTGTCTAGAAACCTTGTCAGTGGAGAACAGGGGAAAGATAGAGAAGGAGGGAGGAGAGGTGGCTGCAGAAGGGCCAGAGGAAGAGCAGGGAGTAGGGGGAGGGAGAGGATATGAGGAGAGTGAGGACAGGATGTCCTGAGTTTTGGTGATGAAGTGAGAAGCCAGTACCGTGCAGAGGGCCCTGGAAGGGACAGGAGAGGTAGAGACTATGGCAGGATTGGCCAGTTCCTTGCAGTTTTTAAAGAGTTCAGCCGAGTTGTTAGATGCCGCAGAGACGTGTGCTTGGATATGAGCTCTCTTCTTGGTTAGGACAAGATCCGGTATTGCCTTTGGAGCAGGCGACAGGCCAGTTTGTCGGAGGATGTACATGAAGCACGCCATTTCCTCTCGGCCACCCTGCACTTGCGTTTTAGGGTGACAAGGTCTGAGTCTTACCAGGAGTTGCACTTGGCTTTGGGCTTCAAGCGGATTCTCATGGCAGGGGCAAGGATATCAAGTGCATCAGATATAGCAGAGTGGAGCGTGGAGAGGGCAGTGTCAGGGTCAGAGTCAGGCAAAGGGGAAGGGAGGGTGAGAAGGTGGCAGTGAAATCCTCAGCTGACACGCGCTTCATGGGTCGGATGACCGAGATGGTGGGTGGCTTGGCCTGGGGGGTATGAAGGGTGAGGTGGGAGGAGAGGAGACAGTGATCACTCCAGGAGAGAGGAGTGGAGAGAGGAACAGAGAGGGGAAGGTCTGAGGAGATAAGAACATCCAGCGTGTGCCCTGCAGATTGATTCGGGCCAGAGGGGAGAATAGTGAGTGAGAGAGAGTCGCGGAGGTTGCAAAAGAGTACAGAGGAAGGACAGGAGGCATCCAGGTGGATGTTGAAGACCCCAAGAAGTAGGAGTTGAGTGGTTGAGGCCAGGAGTGAGGAGGAGAGGTCCGCCCACTCAGAGAGGAAGGAGGAGATTTGACCAGGTGGCCGATATATAGTAGCCACAGTAAGGGAATGGCTAGGAGAGAGAGAGCCTGCAGACGAGGCATTCAAAAGAGGAGTAGGCCTGCGTAGGAGTGACCGAGGTAGGGATCCACTCGGGGAAGATCAGGGCTACAACCTCTCCGGAGCGGTTGGACCTGGTGCGGAGAGGATCTTGTAGCCATCAGGTAGGAGCGTGTCAAAGCTAGTGACAGAGCTGGCTGTAAACCATGTCTCAGTGAGACCGAGGACATCAAGGTCAAGTTCTTCAAGAAGGCGGCAGATATCAGAGGAGTGTTTGACAGCAGAGCGAGAGTTTAGAGTGGCAATATGGAGAAGGTTGCCATCCTTGAAGGACTTCCGGGGAGGGGTATAAACCAGAGGTACGCCCTTCAGAGGTGTAGAAGGAGCCAGAGAGGACAGAGAGAGGGAAGTAGAAGGCAAGCTAGCAGAGAAGGAGGCAGACGGGGGAGGCGAGGTAGTCATGGAAAGGGGAGAGGGAACAGCAGGAGAAGAAAGGAAGTGATGAGGCGCAGGAAGCATCTATCAAAAAGGTGAAGGTTAGCCTGATGGCCTTGGACCAAGGCGGTCCCGTTAGAGTAAACATTAATGATCACCTTAGAGGAATGGAAGGAGGCCAGGAGGGCATCCCACCGGGTGCCACCATTAATGGGAGAGGAAGAGAAAGGAGATAGCACAGAGACCATATGAAGGGCATATGAAGAGTCCATAGGTCTGGCAAAGGAATGGCAAAGAGGATGTCGGTGATAGTTTCCTTGGAGAAGGCACTGGTGTAGGTGTCAGCGATAGGGAGGCCTGTGTTGGAGACCAGGATGTCCTTTTTAAACTTCTTCCTACCGGATTTGGTGAGGAGAGCAGGATTGTCAATAGAGAAGCAGTTGGAAAAGATAGGAGAGACAGAAAGCACCATAGAATAGGTGGGAGAGGGGACAGGTAGAAGGGAGAGGGGGAGACACTAGAAAGGACAACTAGAGAAGGCAGAACAGGATAGCGAGAAGCAAGCAGCTTGAGCTACGAGGCAAAACAACACACAGGATTAAAAAGAGATCACAAAATGCACCTTTTAAGACAGGAGGGAAGACACATCTAAGTTTGAGAATCCTGAATAGAGGGAGAAAGGCTTAGGTTTCACAATGCAATTTCTATTTTATGGTACTCAGACAGTTACATGCAAACACACGGTGGAACCACCTAAATTTGAGAATCCTGAATAGAGGGAGAAAGAGCTGGGTTTCACAATGCAATTTCTTTTCTATGGTACTCAGACAGTTACATGTAAACACGGTAGAACCACCTAAGTTTGAGAATCCTGGATAGAGGGAGAAAGGCCTAGGTTTCACAATGCAATTTCTTTTTTATGGTACTCAGACAGTTACATGTAAACACACGGTGGAAGAACCGCCAGCAGCTGGAGGGTGTGGGATAGCAGGGCAATCCGGGGAGGGTGAATGGCAGCTGGCGTCCCCTGCAGACGCCTGCAGACACTAACAGGGAGCCACCAGTAGGAGCCGCATTCTCAAAAATGGCCTTACCTGCACATTACAGGCAGCTGCAGCACCCGCTCAAGCCAAGATGGTAATGGCGAGCGCGGTGCGTGAGAGATCAGGAACACTGGCACAAGGGAAGTTGAGCAGCCAATCAGGGAGAGGGTGGGCGGGCAGGCAAGGAGGGAGGAACAAACAAAAGGGGAAAAACACAACGAGGGAGCACTGAGCAGGGGGCGGGGGCAGCAGAGAATGAAAATCCACAAAATAAGGCCCTGGAGGGTCTTACCTGAGCATTACAAGCAGCTGCAGCACCCGCTCAAGCCAAGATTGTAATGGCGAGCGCGGTGCGCGAGAGATCAGGAAGACCGCCACAAGTGTAACTGAACCATAATATCCCATTAACAAATTTCTTTCACTCAATATATGAATAGTTCTTTTCGGTTTCTTAGTGAGTCAAAAACACTCGAAATACTCTGTACGTGTCATCAAAGAATGATTGGTGCCAGGGATAGACAGCAAACTAATGGAGGCACTGGAAATAATTTTCAAAGTTACCCCATATTACAGACTTTGAGCTACCTCAACTCTTTTCCTAAGACAAAATGTAAACATGAAATACAAAATAGAGCCAGAGTGCAAACGGACACCAAGAGAATCTGCACAATACTGTGTAGGCCAGTCCAGCCCTAACTTCTACACTTTTCGCTGACCAAATCCCCATCCATCCCCCCTCCAGTATCAAAAGTAGTTCACATCTATGCCGTGCACTACCAAGGGGGCTGGGTGGGTGGGAAACACTCTAGTTACCAAACACGATGTGCACCTCAAAATGATCTTCTGCACAACGACCACTGTTCACATGGCCTCACCAGACCTTGTGTCTCCAGACTTTCCTCTTCAAGACCCAGGCAGGCTACAATTCATTTGTTGCTCAGCTGTTTCTAAATTTCAGCATGGGTAATCTGGACTCATCTATCCATATAGCGAACATTAAGTCTCTCATTCTCACAAATTACATTGTGTAAAGCACAATAATATGCTAATCGACTGCTACATCACTACGGAATGCACCAGCAATGTTTGTGAGATACCGCAATGGTTAAACAGTGGAATAAATACAGTCACAATAACCAACCACTTTTGCGCTTGGTGCATTAAACAGTGCTAGACCACAGTGAGCTGTGCTTGCTATGAAATCTTCTTGCAGGTATGATATATCCACGTCCGTTCCAGCAACGCACACCAATCCAGAATATTCACACGTTCACAGCGCGTAACCTATTTTACAATGCCATGGAACACTTGCATTATACTCGTTTTTTGTTTTGCAGTGGCATCTTTTTACTGAATTGAAACGTACCGTCTCTATCTCCAATGACTGACAACAAGCTCCTTTTGCTAGTTGGCCATCAGCGCAAGTCAGCAACAGTTTGAAGGACACAACTTGTCCAATAGCCACACAAAATGATAACATTTACTATATTGAGAGTGGACATTCCAAAAGTTAACTTACACTTCTGCGATCTGTTGTTAAGAACGCTTCTTCATTGACAGAACGGCACAATGGAATTTCCCGAAATTATGTAAGTTGACGTTTACAAAATATTATTATTGGAATTAAAAACGACCAGAATGCTCTATGCATAATAACTAATTAAACAACATGCAAAGTGGCCTTCCTCTGGGTTGTTAGCTATAGCACATTATGACTATTAATCATCTACGTTCCACAAACACCACCGGTATACAGAGTAATATGTAAACCGCTTTGTCTCATGGAACATACCATTGTATCCTACAGACTCATTAAGTCAGATTTCGAGGCACTGGGTAAACATTATCCGTGGACACTGAGTTCGCTTTTCCATCACTAATCTTCTCAGTTAATGTATATAACATCTGTCTATACTACAACCGGAAACGTGCATATCTTTCTCTTTGTTTTCTGCATATACTTCTCCATCCCATTGTGAGCTATACCCAGCACTGCTCAATGCGCCACCTTTCGCCAGATCTGGCACCATATATGTAGCCGGATCTCGGGATCTGACCCGCATTAGCACCAAATAGCCCTTCACAAAAAAACCTTTGGAAAGAAAAACAAAAAAACAAACAAAGCGCTTTCCGCACTACGGTAGGGAGTGGGGGGTGCAGCCGCACACAGCACATTAGCCCCATGAGTGCTATTCTGGATCCGCCCCCTACCTAGGTCACAGGCAACAGGAGCCAAGGCAGACTCTCAGCGAGCCTGGGGGCTCCCCTCTCTTACCAAATGTGCTCTGTGCAGTGTTGCCAGCTTGTCGACTTTTTCACTATATTGAGCGAAAAGCACGATCCCCTACCGATTTTGTGCTGAAAAAGCAGCTAGCGAGAAATCTAGCTATTTTTTCTATTGGTGTGGAGAATTACACTTGTTTCGATTGGTTAGGTGACCCGTGTCATTTACACAACTTTCCAAACCAATAGAAAAAAGTGTAACTCAAAAAAACAATTCAAGGAATTTTACGTGGCCCCACAGTGCTGTGCGCTTCTTTTGCACATTTTGAAAGGCTCCTTTTTAGTAGGATTTAGAGTGACTATGAAGTGTGCACAATGTAAATCTTCAAATTGAGTGACCAGAAAGCCAACAGTAGCGGACTTAAAAAGGCACAAGAAGCTCTGTCAATGGGCATACATCTAGAGACATGGAGTTGAGCCGTGCGTTGCTTCCATCAATGTTAGCATGTTCCGTGGCTGGGTGGTGTCACTCTTGGCACTTGTCAGACTTTAGCACAGTAAGTACATTTTACCACAGTTGGTCTATGTTGGTAATTCTGCTTCCATTCGTTCTCCTGCCCATATTTGCATATTGCATTTTGTACACGGTCACGCAGACGATGCGTTTGGTAAGTTCCAGGAATATATCACATTTTTTTAATGGTACAGTGTTATGGGCACTGGCCCTTCGGCAATCACCCATCATGCACATGAGCAATTATGCAAATTAGGTAATGACATAATTTAGCTACTTCTAGCTACTTTTAGTACAGCCAATAGCTACTTTACTTGCTAAAAACTTCGCTACACTGGCTCTCTGCGACTGCAGTGTGCACAGCATACTCGCACAGACCACATTACATCACTAAGGGGAGCAACCTTGAGCTATCCCCCTAGTCTCGGGAGGATAAATCAGGGGCAACGTGCTTGCCTTGGAAGCGAGACAACACGGAGCACCACAGGTCAAATCCCCGGGTCTGCGGTTAGAAACCTCTGGGCATTAAGCGCGTTATAAATAACCTATCATATCATATCACCCAGGTTCACCGAGAGTTAAAGACCCTGTGTTACCACAGGCAACACAGCACAGCACACGCTATGTTGCAATGTTTATGTCATGTGTAATGCACTCCCCTTCGGCAATTCAGCTGCCATCAGTCACGATGGTAAGAGGTTGCAGCACAAGATACCATGCCATAACGAAGGCTGCCTGCATTCCCTACACATGGTAGTCGCCTGTGGAGGGACCCGCGTGGATACTGCAGGCACACCATTGTCTTCTTCCACCTAATAACATATCTCAGATGAACCACTTCTCACCCTTCTATCCCTTTTTCCCACCACCACATGGCGTAAAGTATGCTTGCCAGGCCCTTTCGGCGCCACACTGTCCTCCGATACACCATGGTGGCGTTTCCCAAAAGTGTTGACGCACACCACGCTTACCTCCAGCCAACCACCAGCTGCGTACAATGTTCCCCGACATCACAGCGTACTGCAAGCCAATGAGACTTTTGTCTGCGGAGCGAACAGGGAAATGGGCCCACCAGACCGTAGCCAGATATCACAAATTTTTTGAGACATACATTTCAGTTCTTTTCAAGAAAAGTACTGGTCAGATTTCCACCAAACACACAAAAGCACGCGTTCAAAACCAAGCCCCCACTCCTGCCGCAAATTTGGTTAAAATCCGTCCTGTAGGCGTGTGCAAAGTTTTTGCCCATTCAGTCTATGGAAACAAATATATATTTGGGAACCCCCGAAACTTTCCCCCCCTGCACGAAACCTCACCAAACTTGCCAAAACAATTCAGAGTGGGCCAAATACTTTTTTTTGCAAAGTTTGGTGAGGATTCCGCCAGGGGGAGCGAAGTTATAAGCCGCCCAAAAAGTGGTCTTCATATGGGTTTAGCAACTTAACCATAACTACACACCCACTACCGCGGGCTGTGTAATATATATATATATATATATGTCCTTGGCAGCACTTTCATTAAATTTGCAATTACCACGCTATTTAACGAAACTGCTGCCGAGATTGCAATACGCCCGTTTTCTATAAATACAGGTGGATTGCAGACAGTACACTCTTGTGCACTGCGCTGACGACCAGGCCCACTAAAGAATAAGCGTGGTGCCTGGGTATCAGGAAAAGGTGCAGAAAAGCATGCTCTTTAGCATGCTCACTGCACCTCGATGAGAATCGGGTCCTGAGTTTAGTGCATGGTGCATGGTTACGGAATCTTCGCTGAGGTACCATCCCCTGAAAAACAGGCTAGAGGAATCGTGGTGGAGCAGCTTGCCCATGTGTTGCAACAGTAGATGTAGATGTGGTCGAAGATGGATGGGGGTCTCCCATGGCATTTGTAGAAGTGTTGTGTACCACAATTGATGGGCCCACACCGGGGCTATCATGATCAAGATGCATGGGGGTTCCTTCTTCTTTCTGAGTACACGTGGTATCAGCGTGGTCGAGGGGAAGCTGTTAAGGAATTTCCCCATCCAATCCACCAAGAATGCATCTCAGAGAGAGTGATTCTCTGGGTATCTGGAAGCAAATTGACTGCATTTCTTGTTGTCAAATGAAACAAATAGATCTATTTTGGGCTTACCCCACCTGGCAAACAGCATGCCCAGCTCCTGTTCGCTCAGTTCCCATTCATGGGATTGCATAAATTCTCTTCTGACCTTGAAATGGATGTTGTTCTTTCTCAGGAGGTGTGCTACCCATTTTGTGCCTTGGGGCCCAGTTCCGGGGTCTTTGCATTTCTAGCGACAAGAGATTGAATCTTGTTCCCCCTGCTTGTTTGTATAGTGCATTGATGTTGTGTTGTCCGTTTGTACCGTCACCACCTGACCGGTGGGGACTGGTTGGAATTACTTCAGCACCCAGAAAATTGCCCTCAGCTGCAGCACCTTTATGTGAAGACGAGAGACTTCTTCTGACCACATTCTGCTCGCTTCTAGGTCTCCAAAAGGAGCACCCCATCCTGATAGAGAGGTGTTGTGATGGTACCTCAGCAGCAAAGATTCCATAACCTTGGTGCCCATCTCCTCCGCCAAGCGCATTGGGGAGATGCAGGCACTATCCGTCGAGCCGCCCTTTACCATTTTCCGAAAGGATATAGTCATTCTTCGGCCACACCCAAGCACCTGGAACTGGTAATGCTCTTTCCCCACGAGAATCAAAGAAACTGCATGTGCGAGCGATGGATCGGAATATGAAAGTAGTCATCTTCTAGGTCTAGGGTAGCTAGAAAATCACCCTTGTTCAGCCATGCAAGGGACATGTGGAGTGATGTCATCTTGAATTTGGGCAGACGTACAAACTTGTTGAGGGTCATTTTTATCTAGTATTGGACACCACTGTCCATTCTTCTTCTTGATCAGGAAGAAGTGTGAATAAAACCCTTTTCCTTGTTGCTGATTTCGCAATGGCTGAATGAAACAAGACTATGGGCCTCATTACGAGTATGGAGGCAGCCATGCCCTTAAAAAGGGCATGGCTGCCTCCATACCGGGCTCCGTGAATGAGGAATTACCGGGTCATTTCGACCTTGGAGAACCTGGTAATTCCTCATGCACAAAACCATTCTCCATTCCCATTTGAACCCCCATAGGGCTCAATGGGAATGGAGATGGAGCTAATAACGGGCCCGTTAATAACAGGCCCGTTATTAGCTCCTTGGTCCCCTCGTGGGACCCGGAAAGGACGTCTGGTTTTACCAGACGTCTGTTCCGGGTCCCGCTAGAGGACCTCGTAATCAGGCATCCCGAAATGAACGATGTCGGACCGGTACCGGCACCGTTCATTACGGGACTGCCATGGTCGTAATGAGTCCCTATATCATCTGGCGGAGAGGCCCCACCTGGAGAATCGTACCTTCTCTGCTTTTCAATGATATGGTTGTCCGTTCATCTGGCTCCTGTAGCCCCACCCGGAGAAGCCGCTAAATGCTTTTATTTTTGTTTTACAAGTAATCATAGCTGTCCCCGTGGGTGACGTGCTGTGATCACCAAAATTTCAACACAACTCAACGCATCAAGGTGGTGACATGCTTAAGTTACAACATCCCATGCCAAGGGTAAATCAAACAAATGATAGCATAAATCATTACTGGTTCGACTTTAAGCACACGTGCATATGCTGGATGACAGTTTTAATCATGCTTCTTTGGACGAGATACTTGTGGGGCACTATGGCCCTCATTACGAGTTTGGCGGTAGCCATGGAGCTATCAGCTCCATGGCTGCCACCAAACCGCGCTCGTTTACCGGGTTCCTGCAATGAGGAATAACCGGGTCATTCCAACATTGGAGGACCCGGTAATTCCTCCTTGCAGGAACCATTCCCCATTCCCATTTGAGCCCCCATAGGGCTCAATGAGAATGGGGAGGGTGGTAACAACAGGCACATTACAGGTGTCCCGTTGTTACCTCCTTCTTCCCCTCGCGGGACCCAGAAAGCACGCCTGGTTTTACCAGGCATGCAATCCGGGTCCCGCGATGGGAAGCTTGTAATCGGCCCTGACGGAATGAAGGGGCAGGTCCTGTACCGGCCCCCTTCATTCCGTAAGCGCCTGCCTCGCAATGAGGCCCTATAACTCATAGGTACACTTCAATTACCTTATCAGTCCATTGTCACTAGGATGGATGGCAGGCTAAGCCGCACCCAGGTACACTGGGGGCCACATCTGCCATTGTTCAGTGTCGCAGGTGCAATGCAGTTTCTGCTACCAGTTGTTGGTGGTGCTCTCAGGCAAATGCCCTTGAAATGGAGTTCTTTGGCGGGGTGGGGGGGCAGTGGGGTGCGGCTCATGCGGGATCCAGCTTCTGTTCACTGGGTCAATTTAAAGTATCACAACACCCACCGGGCAGCAGCTCCACACGCCTCTTCCCTTGTTCAGGTATTGTTTTTAGGCTGGGATTGCTGGCCGGCTGTGTGCTGGCAGGGTTCATCAGAGTAGGGAAATGCTGTAGCGAGGAGCGGGAGAGGCAGCAGTACTTGCGCCAACTTCAGGCTCCGCAGTGCTGCTATTAGCAATGCGGTATTCATCAATTTGTGGGAGGGGCTACAGGCAGCTGTCCGGGCCACACCCACGTCAGGCTCTCCCCAGGCAATCATTTATTTACACAGAGCAGCATCACAGAGCCTTGCCACGTACCATCCCTCCCCTAGGTGGGAGGTAACCAAATTGGTGCGGCGGCAGAGGCCACGCTTTCTCTCCCCCAAGTGGGAGGTGTCCAACTGATGCAGCAGCAGAGTGGGGCAGGCTGCAAGTAGCAGCTCACAATCTGCACCGCTTCAGACTCCCCCAGTCGGGACTCAGTTGCACAATGTGTGTCCTGGCTGCGGGGAGGCTGCGCCGACCATTCAGGCCACCATCTTGGCCTTCAATGGCTCCCCCTTGTGGAAGCGGATCACAGTTGGATGTCGGGGCGGCCGGCGTCCACGAGGGGTCGATGACACTTGTTGCTGCTCCGGTTGGAGCGAGCTTCGCCAAGCGCTGGGGAGGCCAGCATCATGGCAGGTGACAAGGCTGAAACCCCTTTGACCCTGCGCAAACTCCCCCCTGGGGAGCGAGCTTTGCCATGATAGAGGCAGGTCAAGCCCCTTGATGCGTGGGACCATTGGGGCCAGATCCCATCCTCTTCGCCAGTTGTTATGTGGCCGGCCAGTCTGGCTCCACCGTGATGAGGGGCTCTGGGAGGCAGAGCGGCATGTCTTAAGGCCTTACGTGCTCTAGCCCACAACAGGGCCACAAGGACACTATTAAACACAGAGTTGCGTGGCAGTTTAAGAGCGAGAAGCCGCTTGCAGCTTTTATTGGCATTTTACACGTGATCATAGCCCTCTCCGTGGGTGACGTGCTCTGATCACCAAAACCTCAACACGTGACTGCCCACACTCTGGCAGTGACATGCTTAAGTCAAAATAGGTGCCTGTGTGTCCATTGTTTTTTTTTATGTTGGCCATATTTCTACTACCAATTTTTCTTTCTTGGGTTTGTTTGCCTGTTTTAGGGAGTAAAACGGTTGCTCCACTTATCTGTAGGGATTGTTAAGTAAGTGTTGTCATTGCGCTGTTCTCATAGTAGTGTAATATTGATGGGAAGCAGTGGCACAGGAATTATAATGATCATACTTTTAACAAAGGTCTGGGACACATGCATTGTGATGGCCATATCCCCCTGGACCATACATTATTTAATTTTTGTGACCTATGAACTCTTATTGGCATGTTTTCCAGCACACTCCTTTTGTTTGCCATTATTCTGCCTGGTAAATAATATATATGTCTGAATTTTTTGTTAACCTCATGAGTTAATAAAAATATTTGTTTTTCAAATGAGCCTTTTTTACGCAGTGGTATAAAACATGTTCTTGATCGAATTCTTGGTTTGGTTTATGGGCTTGCTTAGAACCAAGTTCAAAACTTCTTTTCGCTATTCCATTTAAAAAAGGGCTGCAACTTGCACATTTTGTCCTGATTTGTAAAGTGTCACACCGGGTGGGGAATGGGAAATTCTCTTCCACACCCCCTTCAGAGATGTATGCTCACAAAGTGGCTTACCGTGCTCATCAGTTGTGCACATGGAAAATAACGTGTGCATGAAAGCATACAATTTAGGCACTTTGAAATAATTAATTGCAGGCAATATTGGTCACATGTGTATTCCGAAAGCTGGTGGGCACAAAGTTACACAGGCAGAGGTTGCTTTTTAATTGTCTACACCTCGAATTAAAAACATAGTAACTAAATACCCTAGTTTGTCTAGTGGCATGTTAAACTGTAAATAGAAGCCATGTCTGGTTATGACATGAAGGCGACTGGAATCACACAAGTTAACAGTCACGGTATGTGGATGCCATACTAGTGTCCGGTTGGGTGGCAGTACTATAATCATATCAAGGGCTGGCGTGTATTAGCTTTCTGGCCTTTGTGCCGCCACAAAAGCGCTGTGACACTCTGCCCCTGGAAGCTGCTCTTTTATTTCCCCTTAAGAAGGTGGCACCTTCCTTCAATGCACAGGAACTCAGCAGGGAGATTTCCCTGGGAAAGTGGGCTTCAAAGACTGTCTTGACATAGCAAAGCTTCTCTCACACCTGGGTCTCTATCACTGGAGTCCTTTTGACGTAGGCATACATGGGAAGAGGGTGGAGTTAGAGTAGCCATAGGTGTTGTTAGGCGAAATGATAGGTTCCACCCTCTTGGATTCTGCTATGAATTCTTAAACCTCCTGCCATTCCCACATCTTGCAGACAGAGCCCTCTGGGTATGATAAAAGGCAAAGGACAATTGTTACAGAATCCTGAATTGAACCCCTGACACAACAGACTTGCTTTCGACCGGTGCACTGAATCAATTTGGCTTTATGAGGGCGGAAACCCTGCCTTTGGTTGATTCATCTTTGGACTTAAAGTTAAGAAGGATTTACCTGGAACTCTTTTCGGGAACAGTCAATTGAGATCAACTGTTATGGACCAAGGCCACTCTGCTGCCTGTGCACTGAACCAGGATCTTGTTTCACTGGAAGTGAAGGACCCCTCTAGGTGCCACACATTCTTCCTGGATGGAAGTGCAAAACAAATGACTCACTTTGTCCCTGGAGACCCTGGATTGGGCATCGTAGTAACTGGGAAGTCCAGTAGCAGAACAGAATCTTGTTTACTATCTCTTGACATCTTCAAGCAGGACATGTGGCGCTGTTGTTGGCACACTTTGAACTTTGAACCGCTTACCTGCTTCTGTGTGCTATCTCGCCACCCACTCAACCCACTGAAGCACATAACCGCTGTGACTAGACCGCCAGCTCACTGCTGTGGAAGCATCAGACATGCCATCTTTTATGCAGCGACGTGACCTGGCAGAAGAATCATTGTGGCCCAACTCAAAGGTCTTGACCCACTAGAAGCCATTGACTCACTCGTCCTGAATGACTCATCTCAGCGGAAGAATCGTTTCGACCCAACTTAACTGCTGACTGAAATTGTTGGGAGCCATCAACTTAAATCGTCACAAACCCTGACTCGGGCCACAGAAGGCCCCATCTCAAAGGCAGTGTCCAGTTAAAGGATTGAATACAAAAGGTTTGAATGCAAAAGGTGAGAGTCAATAGGATCAAAAACAAAAGGTTCGACATTTTTTTTATGATATTTTTTTTGGGGGTTTCTGTATAGGTAAAAAAAGTGGTTTTTACCACAAAAATGGGGCATGGGGGATCCCCCCCCCAAAAAAAAAAACTCTAACCTTTTGTTTTCGGTCCTTTTGATTCAAACCTATTGTATGTCGAACCTTTTCATTCAAACCTTTGACCTATAACCCTCAAAGTCTACTCAATGTTGACTTGCCACAAGAACAATGCCACTCGAGCATATTGACACATGCTTAACTGTAGAAAATCAGCAAGAAGCAAGGCTTGATGCTGTCGAGCACCGCAAACTCACTACCCACTCCTCTTAATTCTATAACTATTTAATCCACTCTCACAGCTAATGACCTAGTGGAATACTTTGCTGCAAATATTTACAAAATTAGAAACTCTCTCCTGACCTTCCTCATCCCTCCTCCTACATTTTACACTCTGCCTACTCTACCATCCTCCTCTGCCTCTATCTCCCACTTTAGTCACACTAATACTGATACTGTGCTATCTCTACTGATGAAGGCTAATCCCTCTTGTGCCGCATCAGACCCTCTTGCTCCTCAGCTAGTCAAGCCTATTGCCCCTTTCGTGGGCTCTTACCTCGCTGAACTGTTCAACCGTCCTTCGACTCTGCTTGCTTTCCCCACTGTTTTCAAAACAGCCATGGTGATTCTCATCAAAAAACAAGGTGCTGACCCGAACGTACTGGCTAACCTTCGCCCGGTTTCTCACCTTCTGCACTGCTCCAAAGTGCTCAAAAGGGTTGTGTTGAACCATTTTAACAATTTCTTAGACATCCTCAACTTTTGCTGCCCCCTACAAGCAGGTTCACTCTCCTGTCATGTCACTCCACAGAAACTGCTTTCATGAATGTGTCCAACTTCATCACCTCTGCAAAGCACTCCCACCTATCCTCTATACAAATTCTCCTTGACCTGTCTGCTGCATTTGACGCTGTCGATCACTCTGATCTCCTTAAAACTCTCTCTCCTCAGGATTCACAATCGAGCCCTTGTCTGGATTGAATCCTACGTTGCACCTAGCCAATTCTCTATCTCCTGGAGCAGCAACACATCTCCACTCACTCCTCTAACTGTTGGTGTTCCATAAGGCTCTGTCTTGGGTCCGCTCCTCTTTACACTCTACACGTCTGCTCTTGGGGCACTAATCTCCTCTTTTGGGTTCTCATACCAACTCTTTGTGGACGACAACCAAATTGTATTCTTTTTTCCTGAACTCTCCCCTGGTCTCTCCATCAACATTTACAACTGTCTCTCTGCCATTAAATATTTGATGGCTTTGCACTATCTGATGTTCAACTCTACAAAACAAAAGTGTGCTTCTTCACTGTCAAAAGCTCTCTCTCATCTCTTCCTATGCCTATCCAGTTCCCACCTGACACGTTACCCGATTCTTCTTCAGCTAGAAACCTCAGGGTCTATCCAACTCAATATGCCTTCTCGTAATCTCCACTCTACCTCCTTGATTACCCTTGTGGCCTCTCGCCCTCCCTATGCTTCCTCTTGCTTCCGTTCTTTCTCTCTTCTTGCTCCAACAGCACAGAATTCTCTCCCCCCGGACATCTGAGAAACAGTCCACACAAATTTGTTCAAAGCCAATCTAGAAGCCTACCTCCTCGCTGCCGAGTTACCCTTTTAACCCACCTCTCATCTGCCTGCTAGCTAAAGATAAATTCCTTCCTCACCTCTAACCTGCCTCTGTCCCTCAATTCCTCTGCCTCCACTCTAGCACCTCATTCATTGTGATCATATCGTGATCAGAACTGGCAGTACCACCTACATGCACATAAAAATGTCTAATGTTGGTTGTACCTCCGCTTATGTATTGTCTCCGGTGACTGTTCCATTTACTCCCTTCCACAACCTGGTCAGAATGTTCCTCAAACTCGCCCCATTGTAAGAAGCACGCTGCTTCCAATCAAATGGGATTTCTTCTCTATTGTATGTTCTCTTGTGATCAAAAGAGCATTGTTCCTCTTGTATATAAATAAAATAAATAAATAAAAAAATAAACACTCTTACTTTGGTAGCACTGTACTGTTGCACTCAGCCCATGCAGGCAAACAAGACAAAGCAGGTATAGCTGTGGGCTGTGCCTGAGACATGTTTATGATTGGGATCACTGCTAGTTTAGTAATAGTGTAGGCTGATTAGGTGTTTCAAACACTATTCATCGCTGTACTCCTTCAGAGCCATAGTCATTTTGTGTTGGGATTTGATACAGACTATGCCTACAGCTTAGTCAGCCATGATAAAACACTGTGCATTCAACATTAGAAGCACTGCCAGGGGTTTGTTGCTTTTTGCAAATGGAACTGAACATGGACTCAGTGAGGGGCCTGAAGTCTAGTTCCCTGCATGATCTATGTCAGAAAATCAGACTCTCTCATGGCAGGAAGGTTAGTACAATTGAAATGCTTATGAGGAAGCTCAGGTGGCGAAGAGACTCATGGGGCAGTTGTGATCTGCAGCCCCCAACCAAGGTACCCATTCCATTGGAGGTTTGGTAATGGGTGGGGACAGCGACAGTTATTCCCAGATGGAGGATAGTGGGTTGCCAAAGGTCCCTACTCTCAGTCAAATACCAGGCTTCAGGTAAATCCCAGATCTCAGTTAGGTCCCAGCGTGGTCTCAGTAGAGCAGTAGAGCAGAGATTGCTACAAGAAAGCTCCTTCTAGAGGAGATGAGGGGTGGCCCTATCAGAGCAGGGGCAAAGGGATGAGATAAATAACCACAGGGACCTTGTGATTGTGCCCACAAAAAGACCTTTTGTGGTAGAAAAGTATTTCCAGTGGTGGCACCCAAGGAAAGCCAAGTCACCACATTCACAAGGACGTAGTCCATCTGTATGATGTGGGGAAGGATATCTTCAACTGGTTTGAAGCAATGGAGTTAGCCTTTCAGCTCCAGAAGGTGGAAGAAGGATTGTGGGGTGCAGCCTTAATGAGCCAATGTCTAGGTCCAGAGAATAGGGCTATTTATGTCAAATAAAGGCTACCATTCTCATAGAGCTTTACAAGACCCCGGAGCAACTCCTTAAGGAGGTTCAGAGAGCCCACAAAAAGAGGAAAACAAACTTGAGGGCTGAGTGGGCAGTAACAATGTTAACACATTTGAGAGAATGTGTAATTTGATTGCATGCAAGCAAGTTCTTAGAAACTGTAAGGCAGAATGGCACCAACATCTAGTGGACAAGAATATCATATTGCAGACCATAAGGAGCATGCAATGGCTGTGGCCAGGTATGTGAGTACTGGAATCCAGAAAAAGGCTCAGGTGAACACATCCAAACCAGAATAAACAGCTTCCGATAAGAGTAAACCAAAGGAGGGTAAGGACAAAAGTTCTTACCCTTCTGCCAAGAAAGGCCCCCAAACTTATGATGGGTAATCTCAGCCACATGGATCGTTAGCACTCACAGAAAGGGTGAGGGTGCCCCTACCATTGAGGCATCCTCAACACCAAAGGTTGTTTTCTGTTCTGTGTGAGGACATATGGGGGCATGAGACATAGTAAGAACCATCATATAAGGATGGACCCAAATAGGCCATAGTCAGTGCTGGACTTGTGGAGAAGGACATAGTGATTGTGGGAAATTATCAGATGAATTCCCCCTAGCCCAGGGAGTGGCTGATTGCTCCCTTGTGACTCTGAGTTGGAAAGATACCAGGTCCCCTGGGGAGGCCTCATTTCCTGTAAATACTCAATGCGGCTCTTCTTTAATAGGAAATTAACTTCTGTGCTGCTTGACACAGCTGCTAATCTCACCACTGTCAAGTGACAGTGAGTGTAACAAGAACAGATTGTTCCAGTTACACGCCCGTAGGTCAGGGATGTTGGTAGCCTCAACCAATGCCCACTGACAATGGTAGAGTTTAGCAACAGTGGGAAAACCTCTCAGACATGTATAGCAGAAAAAGACTCTATTAGTATAGGCGGTCTGCTAGGAAATGCCCTTCCTAATCCAAGTCTACTGATGTGCCTACTGCTGTGGTAGAGGATTAAGCATGGGGGATGAATGATGGCTTGGAGAAGAGCAGGAGGCTAGAGGGAGAAGTATAGGCTACCCCGAAGACAGGCAGAGCGATGCAGTGACTTGGGCGGGGGAGAGTGGGGCGCCTGGACAGGAGGGGATTGGAAAAACACCATGAGTAATATCAACATCATCTCTTGGAATGTGAGGGGCCTTAATAGTTACATTAAGCAGAACAGGGTGCATACATACTTGGTCAGTAGGGGAGTCCACATGGCCCTCCTACAGGAGACACACCTTATGGCGGCCAAACAGGCCATGCTTGCTAAAAAATTGGGGGACTGGTGCATGTATTCCCACATTCGGCATATGCCCATGGTACCCTTGTGTGGGTGACCCCCCTCGGTGCAATTCAAGTTACTAGAATGCAAAAGCAACACAGGCGGTAGGCTAACTATAGTGCATGCGCTCTTGGAGTGGAGGGAGGACTGCAACATCAGCCTGTACGCGCCCAACCATAACGCTGCTGGCTACTTCAGGTCTCTAGACCCCTACCTGGCACCATACAGAGGGGCCATGTGGTTGTGGGGAGGGGACTTCAACTGCATCCTTAATCCTGCTCTGCATAGGTCTGATGGTAAAGATGGGAGACGAACACCGCACGCCAGGGCGCTGGGAGCATTACTGCGAGAGATAAGGATGGGTAACATTTGGAAACAGCTACACTGGGACAAGAAATGCTATTAATTTTACTCAAGCCCACATAGAGTGTACACGTGCATAGACTACATGTTTACGGGGGAGGAGGCCTTCAGGGAATTTATCTTGGCTGATTACCGAACGAGAGTCCTCTCGGACCACCCGCGACTTTTAGTGACGTGGCAACACACGGCGGGCACACCCCCGGTCCCCACATGGCGGCTGAGAGCGGAGGCATTGCTCGATGAGTCATTTAGAGACCACATGGGAAACAGAATAGCAGAATTTTTTTTCACAATTAGGGGAACGCGGAGGAGGCCGGAACCCAGTGGGAGGCCTTTAAAGTGGTGATGAGGGGTTAGGCAATTGGGAAGATGGGTGGCATATGCAAAGACCTGCTGTGGAATATAGCTAGTACAGAAGAGCGGATGGAAGCACTGAGGGAGACAGGGTAACAAGCAGTGGAATGCGAGAAGAAGCAGATTGGGCTCAGGCAGGACTGCATAGTGACCTGGGAGCGACTGGATAAACATAACTACGGCAAATATGTAGAGAGGCCTCATTTTACAAGAGAACGGGCACAAACCGGGAAGGTTGCTGTCCTGGTTGTGTCCGGCGGAGGAGAAAAGAAGGATGATAACCTCCATTAAATACGACTGCGGGGAAGAGTGTAGGGCCCAACAGCGTCTATGTTGAGATGCAATGCTTGTAAACTGAACGATGTATGGATGGAAATCGACCTGCCCCACCTAGAACAGGTACAGCCCAAGAGACTTGATGCCCTGTTTACGGAGGAGGAGCTGCAAGCAACAATACGCATGCTGCCCACAGACAAAAAGCCAGGCACCAACGGGTTCCCGGCAGAATTTTACAAGGAATTTATGGAGGACTTAACACCGCCCCCTCCTGCAGATGCTAGAGGAGGCATACAAGGTAGGACCACTGCCAGCAAGCCTCAGTGAATCCATCATAGTGCCGATTCTGAAAAGACTGCACATATAGACCACTTTCGATGATCAATCAAGATTATAAAATCATCACTGCAATGTTGACGAATAGACTGAAGGGAGTCAGAGGCACTTTAATAGACCCCAACCAAACGGGTTATGTTCCTGGGATGAATAAATCCTGGAACCTGCGTAGGCGGCACCACATTCTGAAAGGCATTTGACTCAGTGAGATGAGATTGGCTACACACTGTACTGCGGCACTTTGGAGTGGGGCCACGCTTTGTTGCTCTCCCCCATGCTGTACATAATCGATCTGGAGCCACTTGCGGCCTACTTTAGAGCAAAATACAGGGATGTAGGCATACCAATTGGGGGAACACGCATGTGGTCTCACTGTACGCAGACGACATGTGCAAAACCCAGAATCCAATTTACCATATATGCTGGAGGTGCTATAAGTAGGGCAAAATCAAAACTGTTTCCCCTAGGTGGGCCTAGCAGTGCTGGGGCAGCAGCATCTCCCCGAGTGGGGGATGCAGTTGGCGATGGATTCCTTTCAATATTTCGATATTTTGGGGTGAACATATATCGCGATCTGCTGGCAGAACAGGAGGCGAACACCTTGAGGGTGCTACGGGGCGTCCAGAAGTCTTTGGAATTTTGGCAGAGGCTCCCGTTGTCTATGATGGGCCGCATGGCACTACTCAAAATGATCATGTTGCCGACCTGCTGTATCACTTTGTGAATGTGCTGTACGGCATCTCGAGGTTGTTCTTTCATGGACTAGACTTGGTGGTGCGAGGTTCCTATGGGGCAGGAAGAGGCGTCGGATATCACTTGAGGCACTTAGAAGGGACTACAAAGAAGGGCACATCAGACGACCACATATTGAGGCGTACTAGCTGGACGACTACAGTTCGTGGTGTCCTAGCTGGCAGATGAGGTCTCTCTGAACACTGAATTGCTGCAGGGTGACGTGTCTGTCATGACCCTTACCCCTGACCCTCACTGGCAAGTCAGCCTCCCAACTAAGGCCAGGTTCCGGGCCTCCATTATGCCTTCAAAGCTCTTTGCACCTCATTCAAGACTCTCTTGAAGTCAGTCCTGGCGCCTTTGGCGCCGGGCTCATAATCATTATGGAAACCAACATTAGGATAGGACTATTTACATGGGACTACTTTATTCGGAGACTTCAGCTAACATGTAGGCCCTCAAATAGCTCAGGTGCAAAGAACTGAGCTATGCGGTATAGTGTTTAGGGTGTGGCTGGGCCTGGGACTACTTTATCTGGACTACTTTACCTGAGACCATTTAAACCACACCCAAACAGCAGAACATGCTTCGCGTTATTCTGCTGTTTGCAGCGTAACGCCCACTGTGTCTAGATCGGATCTCCATTGTTCCTTGATGCCCGCTTATCCTGATACCACGAACCTGAAGAGAAAGAGAACATTGTTAACATAATCTTACCTGTGATTAGCCTCCTGTCTTTGACTCATCGCCGGTAGCAGATCCCGCTTACCTGAAGATACTCGACCCAGCGAATTCCATCATTCCAGCGCCACATGTCTTCTGAATACAACAACCTGGAAAGAAGAGAGAGAAAGGCAGCATTAGAGAGCGTTTAATCACATTTCCTCCCGAACGACGAAAGCCACAAGATCCTTACCTAGTTATTCGTCCCTTGGTCAGCATTATTTCGGGAACCTCACGGCACTCGACTAGGAACACAGGGGCCTGTGAAGAAGGGAGAAAACCACAGGTTAGCAAAAAAAAGGACAAAACAGCGCTGCACACCCCGCATTACTCACCGGACAGCATCGTGCCCTTCGCGCCTTCACTTGCTGGCTCGTGCTCACGACAACGCCGAAACATCTTTCCATACCTATGGGGAAGAGAAAAACCAGACATTGGGCCTCATTAGGACCCTGGCGGAGAGGGTGTTACGCCAGCGTAGTGCATGGCGTACCTCTCCGCCATACTACGAGTTCCCGTAGCGCCATGGAGGTTTTCTCCGCCTGGTTTTACCAGCCGGAGAAAACCATGGCGCTACGGGACCTCGTTGTTAATTACGCCACCGTATTTTACGGTGGCGTAATTAACTCCTTCCCCACTCCCATTATACCCTATGGGGCGAAAATGGGAATGGGGAAGGGCAGAATGGGGATTGGGGATTTACCGCTCCGCCGAGGTCGGAATGGGGCGGTAAATCCGCCAACCCCCATGGCGCTATCGGCGGCTTTCCGCCATGCTTCGCGGTGCATTTAGCACCGCGAAGTCCGCCTGGGTCGTAATGAGGCCCATTGTTCTTTACATACAGAAGGACAAGAAAGAAAGAACTAAATAAAATGACTGTAAAGCAGTAAATCTACCTTGTCAAAACGGAATCGCAGCAGGCCTGGACTCCAGCAGGGCTCGCACCAGTGAAGCAACTTGTCGCTGCACTCCCTCCACAACTACGCTCCCCTGCCACGAGGAGCAGGACAGAGAACGCACCTTATAAAGAATCAAGGTGAGGTTGAAGGCCCCGGGGGAGGTTTCGATTCCAAGGGAGGTGGGAAGACACACTACAGGAGACAGTCAAGTCTTGAACCCAGTTCACCTGTATTTCAGGCCTCACCTTCATCTGAGACATTACCCAGGGATCGGGGAGAGGTTTTGAGGTGCAAGTCACCCTACCAGGGCTGAGTGGTGTCCCCTTGGATACCAGGTGAGCGTAACAATGTCACCATTCTTCTTGAAGGAGACACTCTGAGCACTGGCTGCCGGCCAAGCGTAGGGGTCGGCACTGGTCACATTGGGTAAAAATCTATGGAACAGATGTTGGAAGTTTATGGGCAAGCAGGATCCGTACTCGGCTACTGTGCACCTGGCGGCTGTGACTGGGGGAGACCAGGAGACTGTCCGTAACATTAGATCACATTGGGAACCGAATGGTGCCATTACCATGGGCGACCTGTGTAGGGAAGGGACGATGTTGAGTTTTCCGGAACTGGTAGAGACCTACGGTATCCCGAAAGGACAATTCTTGAAACATAACAGGATGTTTAAAATGGTGACGACCAGGTGGTCTGATATCAGGGAGGGTCTAGAAGGGGACGAGGTGCTGGACTCCCTCTATGATCTGTCAGAGAGAGGTCATGTCATCTCCAGGCTCTATGATTTGACACTAGACTCGTTTTGTAAAACAGTCCACACAGCCTGGACCAAGTGGAAAGGAGAGGTGGGTCGGGCCTTCAGGAAGGGGAAATGGCCAGGGTGCTGTTGTACACACGCAGGGTATCTAGTAATGCCAGATTCAAACAGCTGCAGCTATACCTCATGCAAAGTGCGTATATGACCCCAGACGCCATTTCATGGTTCTCAGGGGCGGGAGAGCAGACCTGCCCGAGATGCATGAGTATGTCAGCGGGCCTGCTGCACATGTTCTGGTCCTGCCCGGTGGCCCAGGTGTTCTGGCAGGATATCGCGAACAGGGCCTCCCGAGGGGGGATAGAAATGCAGGGGTGGCCCCCAGAGGCAAGCCTCCTGGGACTGTTCCCGAGGCGACGAGGGGAGGTACATGTGTACATGTGGCAAAGATGAAGGACATCATTTGTATTATAACAAAGCACAGGATGGCGCTGGCTTGGAAATCAGCAGATGGCCCCCATGTAGAGGCATGGTGGGAGTACCTCCGGAGGTGGGCTGAGGTTGAAGCAGTGGTGTGGCATAGAGCGGTGTACAGGGGCCACAGGGAACTTAGTGCAGATGTCACGGTATGGAATGCGTTGGTTCAGCAGATTTTTGTACCCTCAGACGACATGCTGCTATGAGGCGTAAAGCAACAAATAGAGGAGGGAAGACTTGAGAAGCCCCATGAACATAGGAGGGCAGGGGGTAACTAGCAGGAAGTGGGAAAAGAGGGTGGGGAGCGATCAAGAATGTACATGTTTTGTTGTTGTTACGTTTAGGGGTATGAACTGCTAAGTCCGGTCTGGCTAGCGCCCGCGGGGAGGAGTCAGGGAGAGGGCCTGGCGGAAAGGTTGATCATTGGGCTTAAACTGCTGAAGGATGCATTGTGAGCAGAGACACTGATGATCAGTCTGCCACGAAAGGTCCACAAAGACACAGGGCAAGTGAGTTGACCACACATGCCTACAACGAGGGCTCCAGGAGTGCATAGCCATTGGTAGGCAGTCTTTGGGGAAGGGCTGAGGGGGAGGTTTCTTTCTTATGTCACTGTTACTGTGCTCTTGTTTGTTTTGTTTGTTGAAAATGCTAATGAAAAGTTTTTACAAAAAATACTTTGGCAGGTCACTTAGGAGTGAACAGGAGAGCTGACATGCTGTCTGACAATTTTTAGCAGCATCAGATGGGCATAAGATCAAGGACTTTGTCAGGTTCTGTCAAACTTGCCAAGCTTCTGGTAAGTCAGGCATGGCAACAAAGGCTCCACTAATTTCTCTACCAGTAGGTGGACAGCTATTTGGATCTCCTCTTCTTCTCCTCCCAATGGGAGTCTGGAGGATTTTCCTATGGAAATGACTGGTTATAGCAATAAAGAACTGTTAATTAATTTCTCGGGAATTCCGGCACTGGCTTCAAAACAAAATTAATAATCTGTGTCTCTGACATTTGCAGAGATGACTTAGAATGGCTCATATGTTTGTGGTGACAATGTCTGGATCTTCTCGGTAAAGGAGGCTTTGATGCAGGTGAAGAAAGATGTGTCTTCTATTAGTACCCGACAGGGGTGTGGCTTATGAATCGCAGCCAATGAAGAGACTTGGAATGGGGCATTACCACAAGACTCCACAGAGCAGGAGGTCACCATCTTCCCCTGCCGGGTGCTCTGGTAAGTGCTCCCCTGCGCCACGCGCACCAATCCTCCCATCCAGACCCCCTGTTTTCACATATTTTCTGTCAACCCCCTCCCCCACTTACCTTCTGCAGCCTGGTCCCTTGGTGGTGCCGGGAACGGCAGTGTTCCCGGACCAGGGTACTAATAGCAATTAGACCCTCACTAGGGCCTGTAACTATGGGTGGTAATGCCCCCCCAGTACAGGGCTTATTGCTTAAATAAGTACACTTTCTTGGTTACAAGGTTGCTAAGAGACACCACGGACACTGTGGTGCAGAGGACTTATTCTAATAAAAAAAGCTCTAGCAAATGCGAACGTTACACCCGGACACATAAGGCAGAATTGCCTTTGTTGACTCTGCCGTTCCATCAAAACTCAGCCTAGGAACGTGTACCACAATCAGAGTAAACAGTCCTGAAGCTTTACAAACAATTCAGAGCATAAGGCTCTTGCAGAAGTGCAGTCGTCAACATAGCCATCGCAAAGTCTTCTGCCACAGTAACTAACAAACATGGAGAGTCCAAAACAGGGAGAAACAAAAAAACAATGGGCCTCATTATAAGTCTGCCAGTCCGGTAACAACGGTACCGGTAAGCTACTGGTACCATTGTTACCGGACCAGCAAACAACGAGTTCTGCACGTATGTGCCTTCCCGCCCGCCAGTACTGGCCTGGCGGGCGTACAGGCACCCGCGAGCACAGCATGTCGGATGCACCGGCACCATTCTGAATGGTGCCGGTGCATCCGACCTCCCCATTCCCATTGAGCCCTATGAGGATCAAATGAGAATGGGGAGCATTTTTTTCCAGTGCCCGTGAATGGGCAATTACCGGGTTCGGCAAGGCCATAATTACCCAGTATTTGCCCATTAACGGGCGCAGGGGAAAAAATGCTACTGGCGGCAGCCGAGCCGGTTTGACCGGCACGGCTACCACCAGTATCATATTGAGGCCCAATGACCACACTTTGCTGCCCTAGGATCTGAAACATCATGACCAGAGGCACAAATCAGCCAGGCACAAAGAGATAAGCCCGGTTTCACAATAGCTAAGACCATCGCCTCCATGGGCACTGAAGTAAGAGCAACCCACAACAGCGGACAGATAGAGCTGTAACAGACCTCCCAAATGGAACAAACATTGGCAAAGCCAATAGGTTGGGCGTCATGGAATAGGCATTTGCTAGGCATAAATATAATGGTACAGCATGGACATAAGACTGCAAATGCAAGAAAATAGAAGGAATACCTAGACATTTGAGGTGTGTGAATGGCAAATGCCTAGTTAATACCTCAAGCCAAAACTGTTGGCTTTGCCGCTGCGTGTTCTAAACAGGATTTCAGTGCATGTAAGAGATTTAAATCAAGCTGTTGAAATAATGTTAAGACATTTGTATTACACCAGTAGCCATGTACAGCTGCAATTTAGCATTAACTTTCAGCAGACTACTTAGAAAAAACACTGGCAGGCTACAGTTTGGGATCACTGCTTGATAGAAGGAGCCCAAAGAGATCCCAGGAGGATATCTCTAGGGCAGGGAGGGGCAGGCAGTGGGTGGGCATGGCCCTAGGAATTAGCATGGCCATAGGCCGTCAGTGGGTGGCTAAATAACCAAACAACACCCACACGCTCTGTTTCCCTCCTCACATGTCATCTCCCTCATACATGTACTCCAATGAATAGTTTTAGCTAACAGGTGGCACTGAAGTGCCATCTAGTTGCCCAAAATAATCATTTATAATATTAATCGTTTTTAGAACTGCACGACCAAGCCATGCACAATAGAAAAAGTAAAATGAACACTCTCCCATTCCCACAGACCGAACAGCAGGGCACCGTCTGGCACTGGTAACCAAATGGCACCAGCCACTAGGTCTATCTTTATCTGACACAGAAAGCAGGAGCTAATGATTGGGGCGTGGTATTTCTTCAACGAGATAAGGGATAGGGACATAACTGTCATTATTTCCTGAAAAATAGATTTGTTTCTACATGGTTGGCTCTATCTATAAGGCTCAACGCCTCCAATGAGTCAGGACTGTGACAACAGTGGGTCAGATTGGTTTGCACTAATAAGAGTCACATGACTACAATCACCCAATCACTGCGTGAAATGTGTTCTTCTACATGAGCATTTCAAGACCGACGTTATTGTTGGCTGCAGTTATCACCATGCATTTCTAAAATGGGGAGTCAACCCCAAACCCGGAAAACCGCACCAGAATAGTTACAATTTAAAAAAACTAGGAGATAGATTCCACCCTTACCTAAAGGTCTCGGCGGTCAAACACTGTGAGACAAAACTCTTTGAGAGATTTTCAAATAGTGGAAAAAATATGACACAATCTATGATGCACGGGGGTGACTCAGGAAAAGGATAGGCAATTTAGAAGAGTGGCCGTGTCTGTGGTTAATGCCTCTCTACACATGAACATGTGAAGCTGAAGAGGGGACAGGACTTTATTAATTCACTCCACCACATCTGATTTTTTTGATAAAGATAGATGTAGCATGATGAGGATATAGATGCTGGCTAATCAAGGCAGTTTAACCTTGGTTCTCTGAAAATATTGGAACCAAATGTGTTCATAGTAATTCAGGGATAAACAACTGCCTTATCCCAGAATATATTCGATAATAGATATCAGTGAAACCGAAATATTGGCGTTAGGAGCATCAAACCGTTCTAGTGCAGGGGGGTCATGCCTGCCGTGGGTTAAAAATGTTGACTCCTATTGGTATCAAGAATTCGGTTGAAGCTAAGCAGCCCCTCCCTTATCATATCTTTCCCAGGCCCGATTTCCCTTTTATGCCAACTCCACAGTCCCCATATACGACTCCTGAAGTATTTCTCGCTATATTTTAAGATCTATTTCCACCACAAAACTAGATGGAGTTACAGAGCATCTGACAAAGATAGCTATTTATTGAAGTTCTATCTGGACTTGTTTCATCATTGCCACCAAGAAGAGGGCCCCTTCGCGCGTTTAAACTTGGTTTGTAATTTGCATCTGGTCAGGCTTCTGTCACTTATTACATTTTTAAACTAAAAAGGCATACATTGGAATTCGTAGCAGAAATTGAAGGAAGAGAATGTGGCTAAGTTCTGTGGGAGCCGTGCACTGCGAAAGGAAATGGCAGCCACCGGTGCAACATCCAGGGAAGTGATGAAACCTGCTGAGGAAAGGACACTGTGCCGCGTTTCCGCTGTGGTCGTCTGCAAGTAGCGCCCCACTCTGCACACCAGGAGCGTGAGGGGGAGCTTTCGGGATGTTTGACACATAGGCAGAGCTTTGGCATTAGAAATGCCTGCAAACTTGGCATGTACCACACCGCACTTGCTAGTGAAGACCATTGGGCCTTGCAAGGGGGCACAGCTCTGGGGCAGTGTTTTACACGCATGCATTTATATTGCAACGCTTGCTATTGGCATTCCTCTTCTATGATTACGGGGTTCTTTTAAAGCCGTCCTTGTAATTGGATGCATATGATGATTGTACTAAGCATTTATCCCGGGTAGGTACTGTATTAAAAACACTGCTGTGTTAGATTGTCAAAAAAAGAGATGTGAAGATAAACCAAACCAGTGAGATGTTATAGAAATGGGGTCTTGGCTGCACTCTTTTTCTTGGTTCATTCTTAACGAGGATTCTTTGATGCATTCTAAATGGTTATGTATAGCTGCTATCAAGAAGAATCCGCCTGAACGAATGGAGGAATATAATTCAATGATGTTACATTGCAAGGTTTGCAGCTGCGGTCAGTGCCCATTGTGCGTCCGATCGTTTGAGCAAAGTTCGGGCCGTGCGCTATTACCATGCTCAAAGGCGAAATACAAGTCGACATATGTAGCAAATGACATGGTACCCTCTTTACTTCAGTCGGTGTTTGGCTCCTGCATTGGCCACAGTCAGGCATGACATCACGGCTCTCCTGCAGCGTCTGATCTCCAGTGAGAAGCGGAAGTCACAGATCCTCCATGTTAGCCAATGCATGATTCTTTCCTGGGGCTGCATCTCTCCGTTTCCTATTGAGAGTGGTCACCCCTTTCTTATCATTGTCCCTTCACCAATTGTGTACCAAATCCTATGTCCTCCGAACACTGCAGGCCCCCACACACTGTTTAGTATCAAACCCCGCTACATTTCCCCTGTTCTCCTTAATATGTTGCCCCCTGATAACCTTGGCAGGAATGTGAATGTTCCTGTATAAGGCGGCTTGCTGCGTGTGTAAATGTGGCCCCTTCCCTAGTAGTATGTTATGTCCCTCTGTGACACACTATTAACTTGTTCATAGAGGGAGCATTTACGTTTTTCATTTCATTCAATATGCAGTGTTCTGATTACTTAATTCAAAACGTTATTAAATATCAAGTTGACATGTTCTAACTGTGTAGCAAGTTCATGATTTTATCAGGGCTAAAGGTTTTATGGACATCTGTCAATCATTTTATACACATATCTCATACCTCCATTTAATATCACTGTTTATGTTAATCAATTAGTGTACTGAATAATCCACAAACTGTCTGCTTCTTAGATGTATCTGTTTTCTTCTATACTATATCTGTGCCACAAAATATTGCACAGGGATAAGGGTCGCTGTATTTGTGTCCCTCAAACCCTGACATTTGCAGCTTTTGTGTGAACATCAACGCACCTTTCCCAGTAGGAAGTCTGCAATATTGCAATATTGATAGAGGGGTTGGCCTTACACACACACACACACCATTGATATTCCCGTTATTGTTCCAACAGGACAAAATGTTCAGGTGAAACTAAATTAAATGTTAGAGGGAAAATATGATGGCAATTTTGTGAACACCCATCAATCTCTTTGAACACAATGATTGTGCTCACAAAAGAAGCAGTGTAATAGTAGGCAATAATGAAGTGGAAAAAAGAAAGTTCATAATCAGTATTCATTGGCAATGGAAAAAAGCGAAAGAAGAAACAAAAAGCAAGCAATCAGTCCATATTCAGAGTGATAGGATTGGTGCAGAGTTCTACATAATTACACTTACCACTCAAAATAGAAAACGCAACCACAGATCAAGAGCACCCACACTTCTGGCTGCTTGGTAACCCCATAATACCATCATCAGAGTTCATTTACATCGGTACTCAAGATGCCCTTCGATGTCTGGTAATAGTCTTTCATCTTCAGAGAGCTTACTATTGCGCACAACCGTTGATCACAGTAGAAGCCAATACACATAGCGTGCAAGCCCTTTCACACTTCCTGGCTGGCAAAGGATTATGAATGTTGAAGAAGAGTTCACCATCAGTCACCCCCAAAAGGGAGTCATCGCCATCTTCTGTCAGCCACATTTATCAGCCATGCACATGTCTGGAGGAGACATTTTTTGAGGACATAAGGCAGTACTTGAGTAGCATTGATCCAAAACCAAACTTGAGCAATGCAGATGAAGGCATCGATATAAGTTGGCAGCTAGCCACCTCCCTTGGACATGGAAAATAGGCGAACTTTCCCATGTTTTTGTAATCCATGAAACCTGTAAGCAAATCTTTTCTTAAAGACATGACTCTTCAAGCACCACAATTGTACACACAATGAACAAGATGCAAGTATGATTCACGGAAGAGACCAGCACCAGGGAAAGGGTGAAAGGTCTCCACAGACCATCAGCTATTGCCATGCAGTTCTTAGAAGGACCTAGGGCCTACCAGGTGGCCGTTTTCAGACTAGTCTTCGTCACACCAAACCAATCTGTAGGTAGAATCTAGACTCTAAGGTTGGGGAGAGAATAAGGGCGTCCCTCTATCCTCCCTTGGCAGAAATAGGGAAAAATTACTTCCACCACTCTCTAATTGCCAAAGTCCGAACACAACTCCTGTATACCCATAATTAGCAGGCAATCAAATTAGTCCCCATGGCTATAGCATAAGTCATTCTGTAACTTTAGGAACTAATAGTTCTAAAACTATTCAGAAATATGTTCTGACCCTCAAAGTATAAATCACACTAACTGCATAAAGGTTTACACATTTGGGTAAAATTTCACTCAGGACAACACCTCATTCCAGAAAGGTGGCCCCTTCCTTCCCCTCTTGGAGTGCAAATAGCCATTGATGGGTGAGACAGGGCACCCACTTGTGGGAACAATTAACACCTTTTGCAGAAGAGAATTCCTCCCACATCTTTGGAAGGACACACCAAAAATAAATATTGCATACCTGCAAAATAATCGTTTACTCTGTTTCTGATCTCCAGGTGGCTGATACACGTTTCATCATATTGTGCAGCCAATCTGCCCAATCGAGCCCTGCAGCATCTGGTGTTCCTGTGGCCTTGTTAAGATGGCAGCCGCCTTCCACCACCTCATCCTGACACCAGAAGGCTCATTGTGACCTGTCTTCTACCTTCCGATTGGCTGGGCCAGCATTCTTCTTGGCCAATCAGGGAGGTGGCAGGCAATAGCCGGCACCCTTTTCCAAGGCCCTCTCTTAGGACCAGGGGACTTCCCTGCCTGGCTTCATTCACCATGATCCATGGACACAGCAGGTCTCCTTCCCAGCTCATCTCGCCAGACACCTTGAGCCTCCTACTCCACACTGAGTTATCCAGCATTTAATTTGTGCTTTCCTGGGCATTTTTTTGCTGTTGTAGCACACTTGGCGATTTTTAGCAAAAACGAAAAACAAAAAGAAGCTTTTGCTCTGTGTCTGATCTCCAGTTGACTGATACTTGTGCCTTCTCTCCAGTTGGCTGATAAACTTTTCGTGCCTCCTTGGGCATTTCATCATAGTGTGCAGCTAATCTGCCCAGCTGGGTCCTAGACCATTTGGTGTCTTGGTGGCCTTTTCAAGATGACCGCTGCCTTCCACCACCCCGTCCTGACAGCAGAAGACTCATTGTGACCTGCCTTCTACATCCCGTTTGGCTGGGCAAGCATTCTTCTTGGCCAAGTAGGGAGTCGGCAGGCGATACCCACCCTCCTTTTCCAAGGCCCTCTCCTAAGGCCCCTGTCTGAGCCTGCCCAGGCCTTGGGGGGTTGGAGGGCCCCTCATCTCCTCCCCCACAGCACCTCACGCTCCACCACCTCTAAGCTCGGGAGGATAGCTCAGCGGCAATGTGCTTGTCTTGGAAGCAAGACGACACGGAGCAACACGTGCTCGATCCCCTTGTCCGCGCTTAGAAACCTCTGGGTATTAAGCGCGTTATGAATAACCTATCATATCATATCATATCATAAGCCTCATGGAACAGCTACCCAGCATGCAGCCAGCTACCCCACGAACTTGTGCCTCTGGAGCTTTGTTCTCCCACCAATAATACCTGTGAATCATTTCCTGGATATTGTGATGCGTTTTTACAAACTCACTCAGCTGTTGAACCTAAGTGTGCCTATGCCATTCCTCCTTTCTATGCCTATATGCCTTCCCCTTAATGTATTTCTGTATTTTTTGTTAAATTCGAATCCTGGTGTGTTCTTAATACCTCTTCACCCCCATTTTGCATTGCTTTTCTGTGCTTTTTCGTAAATTCGAATCCTGGTGTGTTTTTAATAACTTTTCACCCCCATTTTGCATTGCATGTCTGTGCTTTTTTCGTAAATTCGAATCCTGGTGTGTTTTTAAGAACTCTTCACCCCCATTTTGCATTGCATTTATGTGCTTTTCGGTAAATTTGAATCCTGGTGTGTTTTTAACAACTGTTCACCCCCATTTTGCATTGCATTTCTGTGCTTTTTCGTAAATTCGAATCCTGGTGTGTTTTTAATAACTTTTCACCCCCATTTTGCATTGCATGTCTGTGCTTTTTTCGTAAATTCGAATCCTGGTGTGTTTTTAAGAACTCTTCACCCCCATTTTGCATTGCATTTATGTGCTTTTCGGTAAATTTGAATCCTGGTGTGTTTTTACCAACTGTTCACCCCCATTTTGCATTGCATTTCTGTGCTTTTTGGGAAATTCGAATCCTGGTATGTTTTTAACAACTCTTCATCACCACTTTTGGTACTCAAGTGTTTTTATTGCATCTATTTTCTCGCTTTTGTGGTTACTAGGCCTCGTGAGTTTGTGTTTGTGCTGTGCAGTCTCTCCTCTATCGTCCATCCTTATATCTCCTCCACCCCTATGGCACTCACTATCTCCCCCATCTATTCTAACTGCTATACTATCACCTATCCTCCCTCTCTCACAAAGTCTGGAAGCAAAAAGTTTAAAAAAGATATTCTGACCACTAACCCTGGTATACCCATTACAGACACCTATGTGAGCGCAACTTCCAGACAGATTGTCACTGATATCCCCTTTTCTGTTCCCGCTCCAGATCTTTGGGCTCCTTGTCTTATCTATACTCTCTCTCCTCTCAAATCATCACCCATTAATGGTGGCTCTAGATGAGAAGTAACCTTGGCGGACTCTCACATTCCAGGCATATCATTAATGTCTATCGCAAAGGTACTCTCATAGCTCAGGGTCCTCAACCCATCCGCATCCTCTTCGACCGGTGCTTGCCATCCCTTATCAACTTCCTTCCCACACCTGCTACTCATTCTTCTTCTCTCTGTCCCGCCTCCTCCAACTGGTGTACCACGCCCCTGTACCCCTCAGCGGAAAACCTTAAAAGGCAATGACCTGCTGCATCTAGCCATGCTTAATGCTCGCTCTGCTATCAAACATTCTGCCAACATCTGCCTCCTCCTTGAAGACCTTAATCTCAATATCTCAAGCTCTTGCTGAGATGTGGTTCAATGCCAGCTCAGTCACTGCTTTTGACTCCATTCTCCCTGATGGCTACAAGATCATCTCCAAGCCTCGCCCTAACCGTGCTGGCGATGGGGTTGCCCTGATCTTCCCGAGTGGTTCCCTTCTTCCCTCATACCCACCCAGCCATGCTCCTCCTTCGAGAGCCTGGTCTTCAAGCTGGTCATCTCTCCCACTTCCTCCCTGATCATTGCCACTAACTACAGGCCATCTGGCTCTATCATCCTGTTTCTCTCAGAATGGGCTGATTTCTCCTCCTCTCTCCTCACATCTACTTCTAAACTCCTTCTCCAGGTGATTTCAACATTCACCTTGACTCCTCAATCATGGCGTCCACTCTCTTCCATGACCTCTGCACCTTGCTCTCCCTCTCCATTCTCCCCTCTGGTCCTACCCACTTGGCTGGACACACGCTCGATGCCTTGATCCACACTGATCTTTTGCTCTCCGCCCCACTCACCAGCCCACTCTCCTGGTCTGAACAATCCCTCCTCTCCTCTTACCTGGGTCCTCTCTGTGGTCTGACCGCACCTCCCTCAGCTCTGCCAACCCCGTTCACGGACATCCATCCGATGAAACGAGTGTCAGCTGCTGCCTTTGCATCCACCTTCATCCCCCCTCTCCTCACAGTGCAGACTCTACCTCTGACTCCGCTCTCAGCAACCTCCATCTTGCCATCACTAACACTCTCGACATTCTTGCCCCAGTCATGAGGGTCTTCCTGAAACATGCCACCAAGCGTAACACCCAGTATGATTCTGAACTTTCAGCCCTGAAACGCAAGTGCAGAGCTGCAGAACAGAAGTGGCAGACCTCAGGTTCATCCTCCGACAAACTGGCCTCTCACGTTCTCCAAAGTCAATACAGACTTTCCATTCGTTCAAAGAAAAGGGCCCACATGCAGGCTTGCATCTCTGGGGCATCCAACAACATCGCTGAACTCTTTAAAATCTGCAAGGAACTAGCCAACACTTCCACAGACTCTACCTCACCTCTACCCTCTCAGGCCCTCTGCAATGTATTGCACAGACACTTCACTGCAAAAACTCAAGACATCCTGAGCACTCTCGCTTCCTTTTCTACCTCCCCTTCCCCATCCTCCTGCCACCTATGGCCTCCCATCCTCCCTCTGCCTTTCTCTCCTCCTTCTCTCCTATCACATCCAATGAGATCCTTAGAGTTGTCCACTCTATGAAGGTTTCCTCTAAACAGGTCTCCCACAATTCTTCCAGAACTATTAAGGACAATATTGTCTCTCTTGCCCCTGCACTTGCTGATTTCTGCAATCACTCTCTTGCTACTTGAGCTTTCCCCTCTTCTCTCAAGCACTCTCTTGTGCACCCCCTCCTGAAAAAACCTTCTGCCGACCCCTCGTGACAGGCTAACTACCGCCTCATCTCTATCACCCACTTCCTTGGGAAACTCTTGGAGAAGCTGCTCTTCCCCCAACTGACACATCATACTGAACTTGTTGGTTGCCTACAGGACCATCAATCTGGAATCCGAATATCAAGAGGCACAGAAACTGCTCTCCTGAACACCGGTGAAGAACTGCTCGCATCTCTTGACTCTAAATCTCCAGCTGTTCTCATTCTACTTGATCTCTCCTCTACATTTGATACGGTCAACCACACTCCATCCTCACAAATCAGCTCCACAATACCCTTGGTATCTCGGAGCGGGCACCGGACTGGCTGACCTCCTTCCTCACTGAACATCCCTCCCAGGTTATCCTGTGCTCTTTCTCCTCTCCCACCTCTCTCTCCACCTGTGGCGTTCCCCAGGGCTCCAACCTTTCTCCTTGGCTCTTTAACATCTATCTTGCTCCTCTTGCACATCTAATTTCCACTTTCTTCCTTTACTTCCAGTGTTATGCCGATGACAGATCTCTGCCTCGATTCCAGCAAGACTGATATCCTTCCCATTGGCATGCCTGCTCCCTCTTTCTTCCCTTCACTATGGCCACCCTCGATGGGCTCTGCCTCTTCACCTTCTTCTGAAGCCAGAAACCTTGGAGTCATCTTCGACTACTCTCTTTCCTTCCTCCCTACCTTGCCAAGAAGGCCCACTTTCAACTCCACATCCTCAAAGGAATCCTTCCTTTCCTCACTTTCCCCCAGAAGCTCAATGGCTCAAGAGCTCTGGTACTCTCTAGGCTGGACTACTGCAACAACCTCTTTCTTAATCTACCCTCTCCCTCTCTACGTCCCCTCCAGCTTATCCAGAATAGGGCTGGGAGACTTATCCTTGGCCTCAAGGGACAGCATCTCTCCAGCCCTAAAATCTCTCGACTGCCTTCCGGTTGCTGCAAGGATCAAATTAAAATACCTCTGCATCATCCATGAGGCTGTCTGGGGCCGAGGACCACACTATCTACAACTGTCTCTCACAAAATACTCTCCCACCAGATCTTTACTTTCCTCCAGCGCCAACTCTCTGCGTGTCAATCGTGTCTCTAAAAAGCGAGCTGGTGGCCAATCTCTTTCCTCAGCTATCTCCCTCCTCTGAAACCGCCTCTCTGTCTTGAGCTGGATCCCCTCAAATTCCAGAAGCTCCTCAAGATTTTCCTTTTCACCTCCTCCTTCCCCCCTCTCCCTCCCTTGCTAAACCCACAGTCACTGTGATTGGTGACCAGAGCCCTTATGTGTCCTCTTGGGTCCTGGCCTCCACCCCCCTCCAAACGCCTTCAGCCTCCACCAACTCCCAGCACTTGCCTTTGGGCGCCCACTGGCCTGTGATGTCTCACAGGTTTGCACTTGTATTGGCAGTTGACCTCTCTTACCATGTGATCTCTGCCAGGCGCTTAACAGCAGCTTGCAACTTGCTCCCTAGCACTCCCCTCCGTGGAACTGCTAGCACTTACCCCCTCCCTCGTCCTTCTCTCTCTGTACTTGCACATTCTGAATGCTCACAAGGCCTAGCAGAACCGCCTCTTTCTTTCTCTTCATTGTCATTATATTTGCCTTTCATTCCCGTGTTCCCTTCCCGTTGACCTGTGGGTGCTTTGAAACACAATTTACTTGATGTATAAGCGCCTTACAATTGCACAATAAATACTCTAAGCACACTGCTCAATGGGACATATTGAAGACCATAGCAGCATAATTTATCAAAAGATTTCAGATTTCTTACCTCTAGGGTAACACATATTGTTCTTGTTTCCTAAGGAACCATATGTCCCGGTACCTTTGCAGCGGTCCATTTCTGAGCTCCTGTGCAGCGCTTTCGGAGGTAATCCTTTAGAGATCAGTGCATAGTATGCGGTTGAAAATACTGTAAATATGATATTGCTTTCTTGTGTGATTGCCATCCTAAGCCCACATGACATACCCCACAACTACCATGTTTTCACCAACGGCATGATTTCACTTTTATCGTGCAAAGTTTCTGCAGCTTTCTGAAACAGACTTCATGTAGTTACCTCAACTCAAGGTGAGGGTGGCCGGCAGACCCAGGGATTCATTTTGTCCTGAGGCTGTGTGCACTGTGGGAGAGGTATTTGAGGCCTTTTGGAGACACAGTGGTAGAGTTTTGGGAGAAAAAACATGGGTTCTGGCCAATGCCCTGAAGGTTTGAAGAATGTGTTCACCGACAGGAGTTGATCTAATGGGCAAAACTCTGAGCAGGACCCATTGGACATAGCACTTGAGCAAGTTAGAGTGAGTTTTGAGACAGCCCTCAACCTGCCAACCTACATAGTAATGAAGGTGAACCGAGTACATGGGGATTCTATATCTCAGGCAGCCCTTTCTCTGAACCTAAAAATCATAACGCCCATAAACATTAGTTCTCTGTTTACGTTAATGAGTAAAGTCTCCAGACAACATCTCCTGTCAACAATGTATCTATATGTGTCAGAGGTCAGTGGTAAAGTGTGGTGAAGAAACTAGGCTATATTCCATTGTTAGGATTGTTCATGGTATGGTACGACGTCTAATGTTTTGTCATGCATTGTCATGTTCTAATCATGTCCTGGTAGTCCTTATTAGGCCTTGCTACATGTGGCTTGATTGTTTGCACCTCCCGCTAACCTGCTCACCGTTCTGCATTCTACATTATACTTTACTGCCCCAATGTGGTTCTGACAGCTGGAATTTGCTCCCATGTGCCCCACTGGAAATGTTATTCAGTGCCCCACAGTCAATTTCACCTGCTGAGATTTTGCTCCCTGGTTTCCTGTTGTGATTTTACTGCCTGTTACACAATACATTAAGGGTTCTATAGGGATTTCACTCTCCACTGCCCAATATAATTCATGTGACTGGATGCTGAGATGTTCCTAGGAACCCCCAAAGATTCTCCTCTGTCTAGCATCTGTACTTTGACCTCCCTTTGGAAACTATTTTCACCCACTGTCTGCGTGGTGCCCACTGCTGCTTTCTTGCATGTCTCCCTCTCCTCCCAGGTTCACCCACTCCTGTAAAGGATCTGTCACTGCACACAACCCACTTGTAGAAATCTCATAGCTGCCTTAACTGACGGGCTCCACATCCGAGACGTCTCCCAAAGGGCACCCTTACTGAGACATCACCATGGCCGCACCAATTGGATTCTTTCAGTTGCCCACTGGGCCCCCCTAATCTCTCTGCACTAACTTTCTAACCTTCTCAACCTCTATGCTCAAACACACTATTGGCATACCGACTAAGCCACTCGTATGCAGCAATTGAACTACCCTCCCAGAAGACATTAAACCACTGAACACTTGACCTCTACTGTGAACGTACAGGTCACAGTACTGGCCAATGCATCGTAGCACTATGGGAAAGTAAGGCTCCACTCTGGACACAAATCTCTCCATGCTCTCAACAGCGGACAGCTACAACCAGACCCACATGCAGAGCTCAGGTTCCTTCCGGCCAGCAGTTCTCAACACAACATCAAAGCTATCTTGAATATTCACTCTCTCACCACTAGCCAAACCCACCCCCTCTCTTTTTAAGGTCCGCCGGGGGTGCATGGAGCCCATAGAAATTGCAGCAGTGCACAGTATGAATCCCATTAACATAATATAAAACATATATTTTTTTATGTTTTATTGGTTAGAAGTCAAATATGTAAAAACAATCATCAACTTAAAATAAATCTTTAACATAAAATTTCCAGAGAGCATCTCCAACCAAACAGCAACACATTCTAATCCCCTAAATTCCCACTTCATAAGCCAGACCAAACCATAGTTAGTTAAGTCAGAGTCGATCAAGAGTTCAATTAATCCTCACCCTCAATCGTAGGTGGTCCCCCCCATATAAAACATGACATAAGACTGAGAGCATAAGAATGTTACCACTGCACATTGAGTATCTCATGCTGCCATCGCGGGCAATAGCCTCCAGTAGCATCAACCACGAACCTTCACAGGGTTTAATTCAAATAACATACAAACACTCCTGTGCAAAGTGTGTGCCATACGAAATGCATACTCAGGTGTGTTATAGTTGTATCCTTTGCAGTGTGCAGAAAGGTCGTTATTATAAAGAATGCATAACGTATAATCACCAAAGTGTCTGCGACACAGCATTCTGTTTCAGGACACGGCTTTTACTGTAGGCCCACACTTCAGACCGTGACATTTGCTGAAGTCATGTGTGTGCCACCTCACCGCACAGCTTTCTGGGAGTATGAAATTCATGTGGAGACCCTTAAATTGCTTTTTATAGAATTCACAGACCGGGATTTCAGTCCGTTGCATCAGTTCAGGTAATTAGACCCGCTGCTGGTGCACTCATTCAGGCATCCCTTCCCTACTTAAAATAAAAGTCACAGGGCACAAATGTTAATTTCGTTCTGCTTATTCACCGCTACACATACTGCGTCAAAAGCCCCCGTGCCGATCGTTGGGATGCCGGCGCCCTCACATCCTCCACGCCCTGATATTTGGCTCTCCCTCCGCAGCCTGGCGGAAGCCCGGGGATGGGCGAGGCATGCCCAGCTGCGCCATGCCGGTTGCTGTTTATAATAATACCCCGTATGCCTCCTCCGCCGTGGAATGCAGGCAGACACATGCACTAAGCTTTCATCTCATTGCATTTCTCTTCTCTCTATGTCAGCTGCTTTCCATGCAAAGGAGGTAGGGCCACAGGAAATCCGTGCTCTATGTTCACCGGCTGGAAAACATTTTTTACATTCATGCAATAAATGCAATTTTTCGGATACACCCACCTAAAACGAAAATGTGCCAAACGTATAACTTATTTACACTCTGTCCTTCTAAAGCAGAACTCACCTCTGACCCTTGTCTCTGTTTCACCTCGGATCACCCTTCCATCTACATCCCATATCCTCAGGGCTTTTTCTGAGGGACAAATCGGAGGCCCAAGCAGCAGTCATTGATCTGTGCTCCCATTATAAACAAAGTATTGACCATACAATGCTCACATTTCCCTCATGGCCCTTCCAGCTTGTATTCCACTGCAGTGCTTTAAGCAGTCCTAGGTCATCAATCCATTATCCCTTTACAAGCAACATCATGAGACATCGTATCCTTCCATCCATCAGCTGCTACCAGTTTCTCTGTCTTGTCCCTGTTCCATGTTGCTAGGTGACACTTTCAAGGGACATCAGGAAATAAATACAAGCAATTGGCATAACAGGTCAAAGGCCACTATTCCCTACGCATACATTCTGGGGTTAATTTTCGAGTTCCCTGAGGATTTTTTGCAAAGGTCACTGCAGCGTGATTTTCAACTTTTTCACTGTGGAGTGCAAAAGTGCATAAAGGTGGCATACTCGTTTGCTCTCCGCAATGCACAATGAGTAAAAACTGCCTGCCATGTACGCTTGGAAAGCAGCGTTTTGCAACTGATTCCTAAGGAATCTGGCTGCTTTTTTTCTGGTGTAAAAAGCAGGCGGATTCAATAGGAATCCATACCATTTGCACCAGCATGAAAATGTAAAGCTGCTTATTTCCATGGCCGAGAGGGAGGCTAAGGCGGAATCGTGACTTGCAATATGCCCCGCCTCTTCACCATGCACATGGTTGAAAATGAGCTGCACCATTCATTAAAACCGTAAATGTCTTATGCAGGACTTTTATGCATGCAATTAACTGTATGGTTAGATGGAAAGGAGCCCCTGCATATTTACCGAGATCCCATAGTGGTCTAATTTTGTACTCAATCATTTGAAGAACAAACGGTTCAAGTCACCTCTCTGGTGTGCAAGCAGAACTCCAACTCTGCAGCGAGGCACAAGAAAGCAGCTACAAAGCTAAATTGCATGCTGATGTGGTAGCTTAGGGGGTTCCTGGGCTGTAGACGAATGAGCACAGCCACCCTGTGCATAGCTTGAGTCGTAGCAGGTCGCAAATCGCGGTTTCATCCTTAATAAGCTGATGAAAGGAATAGAATTGCTAGCATTCAATTCAAAAGTCCACACATTGGACTAGGGCAGCAGGCTTGGGCTGGAATTGGGCTGGATAGGCCTGATGAAACAAGACACATATTATCTCTCTAGCTTCCGAATCAACGAAGCTGAAAGGCCTTTCTCGGTCTGCCACACAGGGCACCTTCCGTGATCAATGGTTTCCGGTGCTCGGAGAGAAACTTCCGCATTCAGAGGGGACTGCTATGGTTTGTCTCGGATTTACATTTCACTTATTAACTCCAATTGGCGTAGGATGACTTGCAGGCGCAACTTCAAATGGCTGATTGTTGTCCCTTAAGAAGAGCATATGGTGGGGGACAGAAATGGGAGGGGTGCATAAAGCTGCACAATGTGTGAAATAATGATGTCTTTATTGTCAGGTATGTCTGTTATGGGATCGGATCTGTGGGGCATGCTGAAAGACAGCCCCCTGACATTGTTGGTTTAGGGAGAAAAAAAAGTTGCCCGAGCACCAAAAAAATGTGATATGCATTTGCAAATCACATTTTGCTATTTTTAGCTGCAAACTGTTTTTACACAAATGAGTAGCATGTCGTGCATTTTAAAGGAATGTTCGCCCCCACATTGGTGAATCATCACTATATGGTACGTTTGTTTTCTTTGAAGCATCACTGCACTTATCACTGAGACCCACCCTTTTTCTTCACTGACATCTTGCTGCAAGGGACTGTAAGGATATTTGGCATGTTACAGCACAGAGTACAGCACTACTGCACAGGTAGCATTTTTTTTTTTTGCAGCACCACCACAAGGGTGCGGTGCATTGCTATATGTGTTACCAGATTAACAAGGAAAGACAGGGCATTCAGTCAAAAACGATTTTAACATATAAGATGCAAATCTATTTTTACAGTTAAAAGTACACGTGCACATTCAAAAATGCACACTATTTTTCACCTGAAATGCCTATGGTGCGAGAGACACATTTGAAAATAATAACTAACCTTACTGACAACTAACCTGACTAATGAAACATAATCCACTAATAAAAATGTGTCTCCACTGCAGAATTAGGCCTATTCTGAAAGTGAACTTTTAAACGCACATCCATTTTTTTTTTCTGTTCTCTCTGCTGCCCTGTCCACATAACTACAGGAAGCAAATGGGCTCGAAAGAACAGGAAATCAGTTGGTTACAAAGTATTACTATAAAAATGAGCCATTGTGTAGAGAAGGAGGAGATGGCGTGATTAATTCTGATTGGAGCAGCGTCATAGCAAGTATCATGCTAGAGGGAGTGATCAGGCTTTTTGCTGGGGGAAGTTTGAGGGAGGAGAAAGGCAGTCAAGATTGGGGAGAGCTGAAAGAAGGACCTTTCCCCTGGCTGAGGCATTCCTATCTGCAAAAGCTGAGAATTCCAGGCAATGACCCCGGTTTGAGAAGGCAAGCGTTCCTTTTTACTGGAGTTAATCTTCAAGGGAGCCACATTCAGAAAGAGAACAGCCAAAGAGAACAACTAAAAAGATAAGGTAATTACAGAAGTGTGGGAGCTGAGTGTGTACGATAATATGCAGTCAGTGTAGGATTCCTGTGCATGCCTTAATCAAATGCTAATGTTGCAATTTGAGTTCTGTTCTCCGCCACGCTCTTTGCAGTGTGTCATAGACAATGCTTTTACTGTACCATTTTATTTATTTCTGTAAAGAATGAGATCGTGTTTAATTGCAACTTTTATAATACAGAAAAGTATTTGAAAACAGACGGGTGGTGTATTTACTATTTACCATTACAATGCTGATGATGTGGGGAGATTTTAAACAGTGCAATGGTCATTTTAAGACAGATGTGTGCATGTCAGATTCAGTATGAACAGTTGTGAGTGACTGTAGCATAGCTCGTTGGAGGTACATGAGCCAACGGGAAGAGAGACTCTCTGAACATAGCTCCCTACCGTACATAAGGTAGTGGAAATTACCACAAGATTACCATATATAGCTCTCTGTCGTAAATAAGTCAGTGAGATCGCCCATGGTGGCACACTAACACTAACACTGAAAAATGTGGTATTCCTAAAATGTAGGTCTGAGGTCTCTCTAGTGATTACACGAAAAATCTAAGCAAAGATAAGGGATTCTGGACATTGGGGCCACAAATAAAACAAGGGAATTATGCTCACCAAAATACCACCAACCACGCCTACCACCCACGCATACCAAATATGCATGCCTGGGTGCTGAAATAATGCATGTTCACTGTATTATTGTTGTACATGGCCCAATCTGAATACAAGGAGTGATTGTTGCTAAGTTATATTTCGGCGGTAAGAAAATACCGTCAGGCCCCAAATCTCCACAAAATACCCTACATATTTATGGTGCAGGCCGGGAAAGTGATCATAGAGTACCTACTGGGCGTGGCAAGTGTGTCTCACACTGCCATTTGCACATTAAAGGGAACCCATTTTATAATAGCAGTGTGCCACTAAAAACGAATTTCAGAATGTCACAAAGGGAAACCACATTCTCAGATCTAGTGCAATATTTAGAGGCAAAGTTATTTGCACATGGGAATTGGTCTTCGAATAGCACGTTAGAATGGAGTAACCGCATTCAGGGTGAGGTGCAGAAAGAAAAACTAGACAATATTTTTGCAGAAGGCAGCATAATTCAGGTCTGCCTTACAAGATTATTGAATGCAGCCGATAAAAGTGCAGAGAAAGACTGTTTAATACGGCTATGCGGCAAAATATGGTTTATTTTAAACAAGTCCCTGCGAATGCAAGAGAATGATACTCAACTAATTAACAGGTTAAAGACTGAATTAGAGGGGGCAAGTAAAAATCAGGAAATGTTGAGAGCAGAATTGGATGTATGCCAAAAAGACATGCAATTAAAATGCAGAGACTTTGATACTCAGTTATCCAAAAGCAAGAAACAATTTGAAGATAGTGAGCAAGAATTGGCACACTTAAAAGCCTTAGTGGATCACATTAGGCAGGATAAAGATGAGGTTGTTTCAGAAATGCAGATTTTACAAAAAGAACATTGTGAAAAAGAAGGTGATCTCCAGAGTGCAGAACAAGAAATGATTAAAATGATCCAAGAAAGAGAAAAGAGAAATAAAGAGTTCAATGAATGCCAAATGCAAATGTGCGAAATGCAGGAGGTGATTAATAAAATGAGTGATGAAAATAATTATTTGCAAAATGAAGCAACCAGACTCCTTAAAAAGTGTAAGGACTTAGAACAGCAAATGTGCATTCCCAGGTCCCAGGAGAGGCGGCAGGGTACCACATTCAATGGAGTGGAGGTGAATTCTAGCTCTGCCCAAAGAGCTAGTGCTCCAGTGACTGGGCCGGTGACTGAACTTGGTTGCAGCGCCCTTGGGGGATTTGATACTCCCATTGGGGGCAGCCACCAATATCATACACCTGAAAACAGGATTGAATCACAAAATAGTGTAATTCCATGTATTGCAACAAGTAGCCCCATAAAAATAATGAAATCCATTAAAGCCCTGATCAAACCATTTAAAAAGGGAGGTGAATGCTGCATTGAGGATCACTTAGAAGCGGTGCATGACATTTTTAAAGCACTCCAGATACCTAAGGAACAGTACAGACAATATTTTAATTTAACTTTAGATGGCCCGACGGCCAGCATCATAAGGGGATTAAATGAGCAGCAGAATATGACATGGCTGGAGTTTGAAAAAGAAATTAGGCGTCATTTTTCTCCTTTTCAGTCATTGCAGGAGGCAAAGAAAGTCGCGTACACAATTACTGCTGGACCTAATATATCCCCTCGCCAATTTTTACAAGACTTAAAAAGAGCATTTTCTCGCTTTGATGTATCTTTTGACTCAAATTCCAATGAGTTTAAAACTGCATACTTCTATGGGCTACAGAAAGACATCATATCCCAATTGGTCCGTGAATTTGACCGTGACAAGTCCCTTGAATGGATTGTACATCAAAGCACGAAGCTATATGAGGTACTCTATTGTCAGGGTAGAGATAGTGATAAAATGAAAGATACTAGGCCTAAATCTAAAGAACCCTCAGCCACAGTAATGGAAATCAGGTCAGCCAAAATGTCCCTTGAGTCTGCTCAAAGCCAAGGTAAAAATAATGTGACACCTGAACAAAGGGGTAATCAACAAAGATCGCCATTTCCTGTACCAATGTTCCAATCACATGATCCTAGTAATAGAGAGAGCTACATCAGCCCTAGGTATTTAGGGGACAGACCCCGGGTAGGATACCGGTCTGATAGGGCAGGTATGAACAATAACCAGAGACAAAATCAAGATCAAAGAAATGATGGTCCCTACCAGTCATTGGGGACACAGAGCAGATTTGATCCCAGCACCATAATATATGGTAATCAGGATAGGCCCCGATATGTGGATCGATTTACTGATAATGGAAATCAACATAGGGGCCAGTACCCACAATCTGAGAGACAGGACATGAGGCAAAACGTGAACTACAGTCCACGCCAGTACAATGATTCCCCACCAGGGGACTATAATCAAAGGATGGGTGCAACCCGCTCCCCTCCACAAATGAATCAAGAGTTCAGAAACCATCCCAACCGACATCAATCACCTGAGAGGTATCAGAATAGATCCAATCAGGGGGAAAACAACCAATATCGACCTAGGCCACAGAAAGAGGATCCTAGAGAGATGGAAAGGTTCCAGTGCCTTGAGGCCCAAGTGAAAATGTTAGCTGAGCAAATAGGAAAGCTCTATACAGCGCAAAAACAACCTTCCAAAGAGGGGGCTGATGGCCATAGCAATGACCGGGGGGCTTCCGAAAAGTGACTAAGTACTCATGATAACTGCAGTGCCAAAATGACAGATTGCTCTGATATAATTTTGCATAACGACTCTGAGATGCCTAATGGATTAAAAATGAAAGTACCAGTAAATGAAATTGTGACAGAAAGTGCAAATACTTCTAAAAAAGAGGTACGGTTTAACTTAGAGCTAAATAAAACAGTAAAGATTTGCACAAATGAAAAAGAAACATTAGGAATTCCAAAAGAACAAAGGGACAGATTTAAGAAAAATGACTCATGCATGGGGAATACCAGTGAACAGGGAGTAAGTGGGGATGCCATAGCTCCTTCCCTGGGCAAGCAAAACAATGACCAAACACAGACAGAAAAAGGAAATACTCACAAGGAGGGTACAAGTCAATCACCTGAAGAATTCTTTGAGCCACATATTTTTGAAGAGGCTGAAAGGGCTGGTATCACAATACATGATCACAAATGCACAGAATTAAAAAATGACAAATTGCTGAATGATGTTGTTACACATGTTCAGTTGGAGGATTGTAATGTGGTCTCTGATGTTACCCAGATGGATGGGCGAACTGTGGCCACACTCCAAAAAACCTCTGAACATGGAGAAATGAATAAAATATCTCGCACAGAAATGGGTAAAAAGGAGGGAAAAATGTCTTTTCATTTACCAATGTGCTTAGCCAAAAGTGAAAAAGACCTGAGAAAGGTGAGCCCTGAAATCAGTAAGAATTCACATTTCTTATGTGTATTAGAAGAAGTTGAGGACAGATATTATGCACCCATCACTGTAGAAGAAAAATGCCACACCTTTGCTATGATTGACACTGGCGCACAGGCCACAATTATGTCCAAGGAGCTGGTAAAGAGTATCAATGAAGGGAGGCCTCCACAGAGTCAGATCACAGTGAAGGAAAATCAAGGCCCAGTGCATAGCTTTAATGGGGAGGAGGTGCCCATCATAGGTGTAACTGAGGTTGACATAAAAATAGGAAAGCACAGAATGAAACAAGAGGTATTGATCACATCTATTTGTGAAATTCCATTTCTGATGGGGACAGATTGCCTGAAAAGATTGTCTCCTCTCATAGATGGGGTGAATGGAGTGCTGTGGTCCTTAACCAAAAAACCATTGAGGCCTAAGAAACTAAAATCACAAAACAGCAATATAAATGAATGTCACACCGTTGCCAAAACAAATGATGCTGTGGAGGTATATCTCCAGAATAGCTGCATACCTAGTGTCACTGTTATATTAATGTGTCAAGACAAAATGCAGAGCGACAATGAAAAACTACCTGTACAAATATACTTGGACCCAAGGAAAGATTGGCAGACTGCCATAGATGAGCACACATTACGTTTCTATTTAAAAGAGAAAACATGCAAACAGAATATTGCTCCTAAAACAGATTCAGAAAAACACATTACCACTCTGGCAGAAATACACATGGAAGATGAGCAACCATGGGTTCATGTTGGTATAAATGATTATCTTAAAACAATAAAAGCCACTTTAGCGCTTGAACATGAAAGGAGTTTCATTAATGAGAAATTGTTGCAAAAAATTATGGAGAGGGACGAAATCCCGAAATTTAGGATTAAAAACCAATATGTTTCTGGGTTGGACAGTCCAGACTTTGAAAACCGAATTGCAGGTAGATGAATGCTTAAAATTAGCATTGGGCAGAAAACAATTTACCATAATGTATGGATAGTGAGTGGAGCACAAAATGAATTTTACATGGGCAATGACATCATGCACAGAATGTGTATGGTGTTAGATTTCCTTAATCAAAAAATATGGTCACGCCTAGGTGGTCCGGCACCTGAATTTGAAGACAAAAGAAGGGCTTATCATTGTGCACAACTGGTTCCTTATGCAATCGAATTACAAATAAGGAAAAATACTGTTATTCCTGCATTTACAAAACAGTTTGCAATAACACTGAAATGCAAAAATGGACAGCAGATGAAAGGCTCTGATGCATTTGTATGCCTGAATGAATCCATAAAACAGCAAGGCCTGGATTATGAATACATTCCATTGGTAGACATTGGTGAGGGATCTGTAAAAATCATGGTAAATAATAAAGGTTGTCAGGATATTCATTTAGAGGAAAACTCCCCATTAGGAATGGCCATACAAAAATCACATTATACGGCAGATTTAAATAACATGGTGATTGGGAATATTCCTGAAAAATATGTAGATGCCAAGGGCGAGTTGCCAGAACACCTGGACTCTCAGCCCAAAGGAATATTTAAAATTCATTCTGTGTATCCTTATGATTCAAATGAGACGGTGTGCTGCCATCAAGAGGATTGCATAATATTTAATTTAAATGAAAATGAAACAGGAAATCAGTCCATTGAAGTGGAAGCTGATATGCCAAAATATTTAAAAGTGGCAGCTCTACAAAAAGACACAGCCACACAGTTAGAGGAAAGCGCTGAGATTCCTTTACCAGAAGAGTTTCCAGAATTTTCCAGAATGGTAGAAGAGCAGATCTCCTTAGCGGATGCATGTGAAAGCGATAAGGATAGGGACGACCTGAGGGAAATATTTATGGAGTTTAAGGATGTATTTGCAAAAGATGCTTATGATTGTGGTTTAACTGATTTACATGTGGCCACACTACCAGAAGGTTGTAGCAGAAATCCAGTGTTTGTACGCCAGTATAGACTACCGCTGGCATGTTTAGAATCATTGGCAGAGATTATTAAAAATTTGGAATCACGGGGAATAATCAGGCCCATTCATAGCACATCCAATACGCCTATTTTAGGTGTGTTAAAGCCAAATGGTCAATGGCGGCTGTGTGCAGACTTAAGAGAGTTAAATAAAAGAGTACCAGTATCTAGATGGCCACTTCCATTCATTGATCAGGGCCTAGCTCAGATACATGGTTCAAATGTATTTACCACATTAGATCTCACCTCTGGATATTGGTGTGTGCCATTGGCAGAGGAGATACAACACTTATTTTCCTTTACATTTGACAGGACTCAATATGCCTGGCTTAGAGCTCCATTCGGGTACATCAATAGTGGGAGTGAATTTGGCATATTTTTGAGAAAGGCCATGCCGGATGCAGCGGAAAGAGGAACAATAGTTTATGTGGATGATGTCCTGATAAAAAATGAAAGCCTGAAAAGCCATTTTGATGAAATAAGACATGTACTTGGCCAATTGCAGAAAGCAGGCGCCAAAGTATCTTTGCAAAAAGCACAATGGTGCAAGAAAAAAGTGAACTTTCTAGGGCATGAAGTGACTGAACATGGGCTAAATCCACAAAGGAAGAAAATAGAGGCCATACAAAGATTAAAAGATCCTAAAAATGTGAAAGGAGTAAAAAGTTTATTAGGGATGTCAGGCTATAACAGAAAGTTCATTGAGAATTATGCAGAAATCACTCAACTTAAACTGAATACTCCCTGGAAATGGGAAAGAGGGCAGTCCGATGCAGTGGCTAAATTAAAGGAATGTCTTGTAAAGGCACCATGTTTAGCATACCCCATAAAGGACAGGGATTTCTTTATAGAAATAGGTTTTTCTGAACATTGTATGTCAGCAGTGTTATCACAAAAACACGATTTGAATCACAAAACCATTGCCTATGCAAGTAAGGCATTTTCCCAAGTTGAAATGAAATTTAATGAATGTGAAAAGGCCCTATTAACCACTGTGTGGGCGCTACAACATTTCCGCCCCATTGTTCAGGGAGAAAAGGTGATTATTGAAACAAATCATCAACCTTTGCAATTTTTAGAGAGTAAAAGAATTAGATCAGGCAATCTAGCACAATCCAGAATCACTTCATGGACGCTGGCATTACAAGGTTTTCCCGTAGAAGTGAGATATGGACAAAATAAAAAGAGCCCAATTGCTCAAGGGTTAGCTGACTTACATGACTGTGCAGCTGAACAAATACCAAATGAAATGGAAGTGGAAACTAGTTTGCAGGAATTTGAACAATCACCACACAAAGCTTTTGATGAAAAAACATGCAAGGATTTGCCAACTGTATATGTGGATGGTTGTGCTTTTCACATTGAAAATGACAGTAATAAACAGTTAGTGGCAGGAATAGGAAATGTCTGGTTGAAATGTGAAGGTGTCCCCAGTATAGGGATGAGGATTGGAGATAGGAGCAGTCAGGTGGCGGAAATGGCAGCCATTTATAAAGCAATTGCTACTGCAGTTGATAAAAAGTTCAGTGAAATTGTCCTGGTGACTGATTCTGACTATGCACGGAATAGCTTTGTGGAGTATTTGCCTGGTTGGAAAGCAAGAGGCATGGTTACATACAACAAAAAGCCACTTAAACATGGAAAAATGATACAAGCCATAGACAAATTGGTGTCAGAAAATAATTTAACAATATACTGGAGAAAAATTCGTGGGCATTTAAAAATACCAGGAGAGGATAAGGAGGCAAATGATAAGGCAGACCACCTGGCTAAGATTGGGGCTGTGATGGGAGAATTGCTACCTATTGACTATTTAATGGGTGAAATACAAATGGATGCAGTGACACGTTCTAAAGCACCAAAGGAGGTAGATCAACCGGTGGTACAGTGGAGTCATGACACGCCAGACCAAGATTTGATTGAGGCACAAAAGAATGATCAAATTTTGGGAATCTATTATAATCATTTGATAGACCCCGAACAAAATCCTTTAACAGAAAATGATTGTATGGGAAAAGAAGAGTTGAGGGTGTTATTAAAGAACAAAACACGAATCAGATTACAGGATGGACTCATGATTAGAGAGTCCATAACGGGGCAAATACAGTGGGTAGTACCCCTTTCATTCAGAGGACTAATGCTACACCATGCACATGATGCCATAACTGCAGGCCATAGAGGTTCACAAAAAACATTAGAAATAGTAAAAGATTATGCTTACTGGCCACATATGTCCCAAGATGTGGAATTATATACTAGAGGATGTCTAGTATGCGCCCAATTTAAACCTGCTTCACCAATGCATAGAGCACCATTGATGAAAAGAGGCCTAACTCTCCCATGGTCAGATTTGCAAATAGACTACTTAGGCCCTTTAAAAAGGTCGAACAGAGGACAAAGTTACATTTTAAGTGTGATATGTTTGATGTCAAAGTGGATTGAATGCATTCCTGCACCAGATTGTAGTGCGCAAACAGCAGCCACATTGCTGGTGAACCATGTGTTCTCAAGGTTTGGGTTGCCACAAAGAATTGAGTCAGACAGAGGAAGTCATTTCACAAGTACTCTAATGAGTAAGGTATGGCAAATACTAGGTGTGAAAAGGAAACTACATATCGCATATCGGGCGGCGTCTTCAGGTACAGTTGAAAGAAGCAATAGGTCTGTTGTGGATATTTTAAAGAAATTTGTGGCAGAAGCAGGTTCCAGCTGGGATTTGCGTTTACCATTGGTTTTGATGGCAATCAGGTCGACTCCTGCCAAAGCAACAGGTGTTAGCCCCCATGAGGTCTTAACAGGTAGGAAAATGGTGTTACCACAACACCTACTATACAGAACACATGAGCAAACTCTTGTGAGTGCATCCACAGTTCATGAATATATTGATGAACTGAGGAGGCATTTGCAACATGCATTTGCTTTTGTGCAGAGAAATCTGGAAAGAGCTGCTGACAGTGCAAAGTCATATTATGATAAAAAGACATCAGTAAAGGAATACAGTGTAGGGGATCAGGTGTACAAGTTTCATTTTGGAAAAAGTAAACAGAAAAATTCTAAATTTCTAGCAGCCTGGCAGGGGCCATTTCGAATTATAGATAAGGTCTCTCCTGTGGTTTATAAAATTTTGAAAAATGAAGGTGAAACAGCAATAGAGCAGTTTGTCCATGTAAATCAAATCAAACCATGTCATCCCAGACATGAGATCAGGCAGCTTGAGCATGTAGAGACAGATAAAGTCCCTTCAACAAAAAAAGAGAAAATAAATGGGTGTAATCAGGAGGCAGTGACAAAGAAGTTAAAAAAAAGTTGATTGTTATGATGGTACATAAACACTGTAATATATGTAAAAATATATAATATAAATAAATAAATAAATAAATGCACATATAATGGAAGCTCATGGTTGGTGTGCAGAGAGAAAGTGTGTTAAATATTGAATATCTGCTTGTGTTTAATCTGCTTGTGTTTAACTTGTGTTTAATTTCAGAAAAAAAAAAAAATGAAATATTTTTACCAAGCATGTTTTATTTTTGGCAAAAGGATGAAGTTAGTATTATGCTATGTACTTAATTTGTTTATTTTCTATTTTGATTTAGACAATTAACATTATTTGGTCGGAGGTTCCGAGATCAGAGCCCACGGGAGAGACGATGGAGTCCTGGAGTCCCCTGGATGAAGACCAAAAGATGCCTGTCTCCAGGTGGAGGTGAAGACAAGATAACCAGAATGCTAAAAAGGATGACCCCTATGGATCTAAGATTGCCAAGATGGAAGTGTACTCGAATGAACCGAATAACATCGCTGGTCGGGACATATCAGAAGCGGACAAGAGTGCTGACATATGGAGTTCCACGTATTTATTATTTTAATTATTTATTTTAATTTGTTATATTAATTATTTGTTTTAGTTAGTTGTTTTATTTCTTTGTTTTTAATTGACTTGGAAAATCTAAACTTAAAGTAATGCCACTTCAACTGAGAAGGCAAATGTGGAATATTTTGTAAACTAATGAACTCAGATGAATACTGTGTTGATTGCAAATTTTTCATTGATGCACATGAATATTCATTTTGTTGGATTGCTATATTGTAAAAGAAAAAAAGAGAGAACAAGTTGTTTTTAGGAATTGGCTTGGATTGTAGCCAAGTTCTAAAAACAAAAGGAGGGTATATGTAAGGATATTTGGCATGTTACAGCACAGAGTACAGCACTACTGCACAGGTAGCAAGTTTTTTTTTTGCAGCACCACCACAAGGGTGCGGTGCATTGCTATATGTGTTACCAGATTAACAAGGAAAGACAGGGCATTCAGTCAAAAACGATTTTAACATATAAGATGCAAATCTATTTTTACAGTTAAAAGTACACGTGCACATTCAAAAATGCACACTATTTTTCACCTGAAATGCCTATGGTGCGAGAGACACATTTGAAAATAATAACTAACCTTACTGACAACTAACCTGACTAATGAAACATAATCCACTAATAAAAATGTGTCTCCACTGCAGAATTAGGCCTATTCTGAAAGTGAACTTTTAAACGCACATCCATTTTTTTTTTCTGTTCTCTCTGCTGCCCTGTCCACATAACTACAGGAAGCAAATGGGCTCGAAAGAACAGGAAATCAGTTGGTTACAAAGTATTACTATAAAAATGAGCCATTGTGTAGAGAAGGAGGAGATGGCGTGATTAATTCTGATTGGAGCAGCGTCATAGCAAGTATCATGCTAGAGGGAGTGATCAGGCTTTTTGTTGGGGGAAGTTTGAGGGAGGAGAAAGGCAGTCAAGATTGGGGAGAGCTGAAAGAAGGACCTTTCCCCTGGCTGAGGCATTCCTATCTGCAAGAGCTGAGAATTCCAGGCAATGACCCCGGTTTGAGAAGGCAAGCGTTCCTTTTTACTGGAGTTAATCTTCAAGGGAGCCACATTCAGAAAGAGAACAGCCAAAGAGAACAACTAAAAAGATAAGGTAGTTACAGAAGTGTGGGAGCTGAGTGTGTACGATAATATGCAGTCAGTGTAGGATTCCTGTGCATGCCTTAATCAAATGCTAATGTTGCAATTTGAGTTCTGTTCTCCGCCACTCTCTTTGCAGTGTGTCATAGACAATGCTTTTACTGTACCATTTTATTTATTTCTGTAAAGAATGAGATCGTGTTTAATTGCAACTTTTATAATACAGAAAAGTATTTGAAAACAGACGGGTGGTGTATTTACTATTTACCATTACAATGCTGATGATGTGGGGAGATTTTAAACAGTGCAATGGTCATTTTAAGACAGATGTGTGCATGTCAGATTCAGTATGAACAGTTGTGAGTGACTGTAGCATAGCTCGTTGGAGGTACATGAGCCAACGGGAAGAGAGACTCTCTGAACATAGCTCCCTACCATATATAAGGTAGTGGAAATTACCACAAGATTACCATATATAGCTCTCTGTCGTAAATAAGTCAGTGAGATCGCCCATGGTGGCACACTAACACTAACACTGAAAAATGTGGTATTCCTAAAATGTAGGTCTGAGGTCTCTCTAGTGATTACACGAAAAATCTAAGCAAAGATAAGGGATTCTGGACATTGGGGCCACAAATAAAACAAGGGAATTATGCTCACCAAAATACCACCAACCACGCCTACCACCCACGCATACCAAATATGCATGCCTGGGTGCTGAAATAATGCATGTTCACTGTATTATTGTTGTACATGGCCCAATCTGAATACAAGGAGTGATTGTTGCTAAGTTATATTTCGGCGGTAAGAAAATACCGTCAGGCCCCAAATCTCCACAAAACACCCTACAGGACACTCACCCATGGGTGAGATAACATTGTCTGCTTTGTCAGCACAAACCTGAGCAAACACCCCTGCTGGGGATTCCTGTGTCCATCAGAGAAGAGCGCACACTGAACATATTGAGGCAATCACGTGTCGCCATGGAAAGGCTAAAGACGCCCCTCCCCGTAACGCATATCAACATTACCCTTCTCTGTTCGTTTTGGAATCTATTTGTTTACATTATTATACTTTCACAAAATGATGAAAGCAGTCAAATTTCTGTTAACATGTAAGTGTAGAAATAGAGCAATGTTATTAAAAAGCCACCATCCAATGTGAGTCAGACAGGACAGTTATTATTCTGCACAGGGAAAGCATGATATCATATGTATACCATTCTTTCTAGTCTCCAACTCTGTTGCTGTGCATGGCAAAGACCAATGGAAAAAGGTTGGTGGTGTGTTGATGGGAATGTGTCACAATGAGCACGGGGTGTTTCACATTCCAGATATCAAGCATTCAGGTATGCTTCATGGCATTTCAAAGCAAGATCAAAATGTGGTTAGCCGCAAAACTCTGACACAGGAACGGCAGAGTTTAATGTATTTTACAGTCTTTTCTTCCAACATTGCACAATTCTTACACTGCATTTCACATTTGCGTTTGTAGCATGGTGCTGTAAATAACGGGAACTATGAGCGGACAAACCAGCGTTCCTGTCTCTCATCAACTCTAGCGTCTTTCACTAATGAAAGAGGGTCTGTATTTTTCCTGTTCTCATACTTTTGTGTATTCAAATATGTATGGTGAATAACCCTATTTGATCCATGTCTATGAATTATCACAACTTGCTACACTCCTTTGTAGTTTGGCATCTGTTTTGCTTTCCAAAAAGTGCACGTAAATGTTTTGCTTATTTTTCTCCCCAATACACTAAAGGAAAAACAACCGTGGACGCTGGGAGACAATTATTCACGCAGACACACACTCAGTTAGATTCTAAAATGACACTTTATGGACATTTATTCACAATCAGCATAAATAAAATAAAGCCAGTAAAGAAAATAAATGAACGATTAGTAAATGGTTTAAAAATACTTCACTGTTGAAGTACTGGAGAACACCTCCTCATATTAGCCAGCTTCACTGATAAGCTCCAAAAACATGCCAGGCACAAGAGATTATCCCTGAATCGGGAATGGAAAGCCATGCGTTCACGCTTCCCAGAAGCTTTTTCTGTCTGACTGTTTTCGGTGCTCATCATTTTAAACATCACACAGATGCGTAATGGCATTTTCCAGAACTTTCTGGCTTTCTACCTGTTGCCAATTCCCATGGATCCTCGGCCGAAGGACCCATAGCAACCTCAAGAGGTAAACTCTTCCCTTTGACATGGGAGAGCGAAAAACAGCATAACATTCCTCGGGCTCCTGCAACGTTATCAGGCACCAGCCGGCACCTTTCTTCAAAACAATCCTTGAAGCAATGCAGAGTAATATAAACAGTGGGCCTCATTGAAAACATGTTTGCCAGTGAAACAGTCTTCAAACTTCACATTAAATGCAGATCTCACTGAGGAGGAAAATGTCAATTGTTGCTCTGGGCGCACCCAGAATGCATTTGACACAGACTCCATGTTTTAGTCAAAAACATTACAATTCAAAAACATTACATTCCACTCTTGGACATTAGACTTCCATAACTCAGTGGCACTAAAGTCAGCTTCTGAAACCGATGTAACATTATAACTAAACTAGAAATACATTGAAAAGAACAGCAATTTTACAGGTATGACCATTACCTGCAGGGCTAGCCTGCCTCCTACATGAATAGGCACTATTTGGTCACCACCGTTCATTAAAATAACTTTAATTTCTCCTTGATAATCAGAATGTATCACCCTCCTGATCTTGGTGTGTTTTTCTGCAACAGAATTGAACCAGCATTTGAATGAGTCAGTAGTACAGTGCGCATCCTAATGAACGGAGGGTAGCACAGGGGCAAGTCGCTAGTCTTGAAAGCAAGACCACACAGAGCAATAGAGGTTCGAATCCTGGATCCACGCTTAGAAACCAAACTCAGGTATGGTATTAGGCGTGTTATAAAAAACAAGTAAATACATAAATACACTATTACTTCACTTTGTGATAGCATTTCCCAGATATCTTGCCACAGTTTCTTTCCCGACAATTCTTTGGAATTTGTTGGCAGCCACACAGCTAGTCCATTGGCCACTGACCATGAATCTGTGTACAAATTATATTGACCAGGTATTTCTTGTTTCAAAGCTTGATATGCTGCATAAAGTTTCACAAACCGGCTGCTCTTTGCTTTACCTGACATTGTTAGGATCTTTTTTGTCTTGGAATTATATGACACTGCTTTCCAGTAATTGCCAGTTCCTACATAATGGGCCGAGCCATCGCTGAACCAGGCATGTTCTGTCTGTTCTACTGTCAAATCCCCATCAGGTACTCCCCATTTCACTAGAGACTCATGCACTTCTGTCACTTCCTGTGGTATGTAATCTACAGGTGGTATATTGCCTGCTTGCTCATGTCATTTGGCAGCTCCATGCTTTCCTGACTTGGCTCTGTCTTGGATATACCATTTCCATTTTATTATAGTGGCTTCTTCAGTGTGTCCTATGTTAAGATGGATTTCTGAACTCTGACCTGGTGGGCAGAGGTTCAGAGGCCAGCCTAAATTCTTAGAACAGGGTAACCTTCTGAACAAGCCAGACCAATCAAGGCAGCATTGACCGTGGTCAAGACTAGGTCTTAGGAGATGTGAGAGTGATCGAAAGCCCACAATAAGCACACACAGTAAACAACACTACAAATTACTCTCAGTCAGGTGTATATTTCAAAAATACATATACATTTATTAAGGGCCTTTTAAATCAAACACAAAGCAAATATCGGCAGTAATAACTAAACCAACATAACACTGCTATCAAACATTTATACAGTTACCAATGGCCTAAAAGAATAGTGCGCACTAGGGGTCCACAACCTGTGAAGAAAGGGAGCAAACAGTGCAAATATTATTTAGGCAGTCCTTCACTTATCAAACCTTGATTAAGAGGCGGTCCAGTCCCTACGATGAGTGAAGCCTTGTTTCAGTGCTGATACACGCGACTGTGTGGTTGAGCCAAAACGTGGTCTCTTGCAGGGGCTGTAGCAGCTCAGGAAGGCGGGTGATGCAGTGAAGAATAAGTTCCCACTGTTCGAGGAGTGTCTCCCTAAGATGGCAGAACAGGATCCAAGAGTTGGGAATAGCTCGGTAGCACAGGCTACCTCGATAAAGGAGAGTGGCCGTCAGGGTTCACAAGTGCATAAAATGGATGGATGCGCCAGGGGCCAACGGTAAGGGTTGCAAGTACTCACCAACCCTCAGTGCACTCCGGACAAAACTTTGGAAGTCCAGTCCACTTCGGTTGCGTGTTCGAATCCTGCAGTTGTGCGGTTTTGCAGCTTTCAGGGGCTGCACTCAAGGGATGATTCTGTGGCGGGACAGTGGTGATTTCTCTGCTCCTGATGAAGGGATTTGGCCAATTCCACTGCAGCAGGTCTGAGGGCACACGGGGGCACAGCAGCAAGGCACCCACAAAGTTGGCACCACAGCTGGGCAACATGGCGACCACGTATGCTCGGGTACAGGCAAACTCCGCTAATTCCAGACCTTGAAACGTAAGGTGTATGAAACTCGATGGGAGAGTGCCTTATACCCAGAGCTTACAGTCTCCAACTACTCAAGTGTCATCTCGAGACGGCAGTGGTTTCAGGGTAAAGGCCGCATGCAAGCTGGTCAGCTCACTGGGCAGTCCAGAAACACTTCTGAAAAAAAGCTCGCTAACAGGCTCCGAGAATAGTTAGTCCCACTATTCCAATGGGTTGATTCTCCTTTGAGGACCTTCTAAGTTTCATCAGAAACAGGGGGTCGACAGGAGGACAGCAGGCTCAGGGTGCCAATCCTTCCAGTGGGTCACCAGCGGTTCCTCGGCTCTGCTTCTTGGTATCAGGATACTTGGCTGCTATCCTAAGTTTGGTGAGAACTCAAGAGATCTACCTGGTATGGGTGTTTGGGGCCTTCTCTTATCCAGAATCTCCCTCACGCCAAAACAAAGAGGATCCAATGAGAGATCTGCTCACATACAGCCATCCCAGTTGTGGACCAATCACGGACCATGGTGGTCCCAGTCATTCGCAGCACACCAGAAACCCTTGGACCCAGACAGTCCAGCCCACATCCTGGAGGCACACACATAAGGCATACAGAAGCCCGCAAAAGCTTCTGTTTGCACAGGGATCTGCATGACCAAATAAAGGGTTTTAAAGGACAGAACAAAGGACCTTGTGGAATGGCCATTTGTCCTGGGCCAAACGCGGTAAACGTGATATGGACCACACCAAAGGGTTACAAATATATGAAAAATAACAGCTGCCACCAGCTCTGTCCAAGGCACATTTGTACTTCTATCGAAAAATCCTTTGAGGGTGTCTAGGGCTTTAAAAATGAAAGGAAGACCCCAGCGCACAGTACTGTAAGGTACTATGTGCACTGTTAACATGTTGCTGAAAACTAGCAACAAAGTGAAAGACTAAGGGAAACAAAGTCTCCCAGTACTGACTGTCTTTAAGGGCATGCCAGTTTCCCCATGACAAAGTGAGCGAAAACCCAGCGCGGTACAGCAGAAGGCTGGGCTCCACTGACAAAGGTCAGGCTACGATGATCAGGCAACAGCGAACAGTTGGGGGGTTTACAATTGGAAGGGAAATTACACATAAATGGAAATCTTTCATAACACTCGCCGCTCCCAGACCAAGAACAGGCGGAACTAATCGACCCCTGGATGTGCTTCTTGTTCAGGTCGGTTAAATATTCTAGACAAGGCTATTATATTCTAGGGCTTTAAAAATTAAAGGAAGACCCCAGCGCACAGTACTGTAAGGTACTATGTGCACTGTTAACATGTTGCTGAAAACTAGCAACAAAGTGAAAGACTAAGGGAAACAAAGTCTCCCAGTACTGACTGTCTTTAAGGGCATGCCAGTTTCCCCATAACAAAGTGAGCGAAAACCCAGCGCGGTACAGCAGAAGGCTGGGCTCCACTGGCAAAGGTCAGGCTACGATGATCAGACAACAGCGAACAGTTGGGGGGTTTACAATTGGAAGGGGAATTACACATAAATGGAAATCTTTCATAACACTTGCCGCTCCCAGACCAAGAACAGGTGGAACTAATCCACCCCTGGATGTGCTTCTTGTTCAGGTCGGTTAAATATTCTAGACAACCCATCAGCATTGTTATGTTGAACACCTGGCCTATGCTCAATAGTGAAGTCAAACCCTTGCAGGATTATGGACCACCTGAGCAATTTAGGATTCTCTCCCTTCATGTTCATCAGACACTTTACGGGTTTATGATCAGTTTTCACAGTGAAGTGGGTCCCATAGAGGTAGGTCCTCAGCTTCCTTAGGGCCCACATAAAGGGAGACATTCTTTCTCTACTGTGGACCATCTGAGCTCTCTGTCCTTAAGCTGGCGAATGCTGAAACCAATAGGGTGTTCCTTACCTTTCTCATCTACTTGTGATAGTACAGCTCCTATCCAAGTGTAGGAGGCCTCTTTCTGCACAATAAATGGCATTTGGTAATCAGGTGCCCTGAAAACAGGGGCCTGGCACAAGGAGTTTTTAAAGCCATTTAAGGCCTTCTCATAATCCTCAGACCAAGAGATCCTCTTGGGTTTCTTTGGAGTTGTGAGAGCTGCCAGAGTGGCCGCTATTGTGCCATAGTCTGCCATAAAGTTTCTGTAGTACCCTGTGAGTCCTAAAAAGGCTCTCACCTGGGTATGTGTAGTGAGGGTAGGCCAGTCTTGTACTGCTTGTACTTTACTGAGTAGAGGCTGTATCAGCCCTCCACCTACTTCATGCCCAAGGTAGACCACTGAACCTTGAGCAATCTGGCACTTACTGGCCTTTAAAGTGAAGTGGGCCTTCTGAGGACCCCGCAACACAGTTCTAAGGTGTTTCACATGATCCTCCCAGGTAGCACTGAAAACTGCTATATCATCCAGATATGCACGGCAGAATTCATCCAACCCATTAAGGACATTATTCACAAGCCTCTGAAAAGTGGCAGGTGCATACTTCAACCAAAAGGCATTACCCTGAACTGTTAAAGGCCCTCTGGAGTTGAGAACGTTGTCTTCTCCTTGGCATGTTCTGCTAGGGCTATTTGACAATACCCTGCAGTGAGGTCAAATGTGCTGAGGTACTTGGAGGCACCCAAAGTATCCACCAGCTCGTCAGTTCTAGGCAAAGGGTGTGCATCTGTCTTGGGTACAGCATTCAGAGCCCTGTAATCCACACGTAACCTCAACTCAGAGGACCCTGCTTTTGGAACCAAAACCACAGGGCTTACTGGAGGGTTCAATCACCCCTAGATATAACATCTTGTTGACCCCTGTCTTGATATAAGATCTAACCTTATCCAACATCCTGTATCCCCTACGTTTGGTAGGTACACTGTCTCCTATGTCAATGTCATGTTTGCACCAAGGTGTCAAACCAGAAGCGAGGGAGAACAAGGGAGAGAATCGCCTCAGCAAACCTCTCACCTCATCTTGTTGAGCAGAACTCAGGTGAAGGGCCACATTGACACCCTCAATGGAGCTGTCTGAAGGACTGCCCAGGAACAGATCAGGAAGAGATTCTGACTCTTCCTCCTCTACATCTGAAGCCAACAGCAATGCAGCTATTTCAACTCTTAGGATGAAAGCTTTCAGCCTATTTACATGGAACACTTTTGGAGCCTGTCCAGCCCTTCCAAGGTCCACTAAATAGTTAACCTCACCCAGTGACTCCACCACTGTGTAAGGGCCTAGGGTTCATAATTAGGACTTGTTGGCCCGTTGTGTGAAGTTGATCATGGAAGCCTTCTGGTCATACCAATGTTTCACAAGAGCATTCCCAGCCTTCAACTTCTCATTAGCCTGACCCATCAGGAGGACCTTTCTTTTTCTTAGCCCAAGACATAGTGTACTATGTTGGTAGTGACAGGGGGAGTGGGCATCTCCCACCCCTCCTTGACTATAGCCAATGGTCCCCTTACAGGGTGACCAAAAAGATGCTTGAGGGGGCTCAAGACAACCCCTTCTTGAGGTACCTCTCTGTGGGCAAACCACAAGCATGGTAACAGAAGAACCCATTTTCTCCTCTGGGGCGCTTTAAGAGCCCAATCATGCTTTTGAGAGTTCTAGTAAACCTTTCAACCAAGCCAATGGTTTGAGGGTGATATGCTGAGGAAAACCTGTAAGTAACCCCTCACTCCTTCCACATGGCTTGCATGTACTTGGACATAAAGTTTCTGCCCCAATCAGACACAACTTCTTTAGAGAAGCCAACCCTAGTAAATATGCTAAGCAAAGCTTTTGCAACTGACTTGACAGTCACAGTTTTCAATGGGATGGCCTCAGGATACCTAGTGGCATGGTCGACCAGCACCAGGATAAACTTATTGCCTGAGGATGTTCGTGGGTCAAGAGGAACAACAGGATCAATCCCCAACCTTTCAAATGGTAACCCGACAGCTGAGTGTGGCTACAAAGGAGCTTGGATTGTTGTGCCACCTTTCCCAAACAACTGGCATGTGGCACAACTCCTGCAGTGACTTTCTACCTGCACCCCCATCTTGGGCCAGTAGAAGTGCATTGCTAACCTTTGCTTGGTTCTCTTGATGCCAAGTTGCCCAGCAAGGAGTACTTAATATGCCATCTGCAAGAGGAAGGGTCTTACATGAAGGGGAACCATCAACTTCCTAAGGTCTCCTTCTGTAGACTCTGTGGACTCATTGTAGAGGAGCCCACCTTCCCAATAAATCCTGTGCTTCCCAGGAGGTTCACCCTCAAACTGGGATCAGCCCTGTCTCCTTAGGCCTTCCAAAGATGGGCACTCACGTTGGCCCTTACTGAACTCAAACCTATCAGGACCACCATCAACCAATAAACTTTGGAGTTCATGATGGTCATGTGGATTAAGAATTTCAGGCATCACCTCTTCGTCGCAACGTTCCGATGTTTGGCCACCTTCCTCTGCCTCAGTGGTAGGTGAGTTAGGGGGAATGTTTGTGTTCTCTCTCTTGTCTTTCTTGACTCCTTTTGCCTTGGGCTTCCCCTTTGGCTTGGCTTTGATCTTGGCCACTTCAGCCCTTGTTTGTGACCTTGTGCGTGGTCTCTCTACTGTGTCACCCACAAGACATAAGGCTCTGAGATCATTCTCCAGGAGGACCTTACCTGGGACTTTACTCTGTATGCTCACTGGAATCCTGACCATTGTACATTTATAGTAATATATACAGGTATTACTGGGAACTTGAGGGGGGCCATCAGCTAACTTGGTGGGCATCAAAGGAGCTCTGGCAAGCTCCTATGGATCTACCAAGGTAGAATCCACCACGGTTCTGCTGGCACCACTATCCCCAATGGCAGGAGTGTCTATTCCATTGATCAGTACACTGTCTTTAAAGTGGTGCTTGGTGTTATCTGGAATGCTAGGATATGCATCTGAGACTTTAGACTCCCAGAAACCCAGGGAAACTAGGACTACCTCAGATTATATCCCACTGGGGAAGGAATCTGAGGAGAAGGATGCCTTTACCCCCCAGGTTTTGACCTTACATCTGGGGTCCCCCTTCACATGGTCATTTGCTCCACAAGCCACACAAGATCCACTGGGTGTTGGGACATAGAGAGGCTTATTATAACCAAAGTTCTACTTGGGAGGATAACTCCCACTACCCTGAACATTCTCGTGGGACTTACTCTTGATTTTCTTTTTGGTGCCCTTTTGGGAGGATGTTTTATCAGATCCCCCACCCTCTTTATCTTTGGACTTTTTCCCCTCCTGCTTCTTACCAGGAGTAGTCTTGTTCTTATGGGCCACTCTGTGTGACACCGATAAATCTGCTGCCATTGCAACTTCTTAGGATCTAACTCCTTTGAATCAGCCAAGTGCTGCTTAAGCTCAGAGGAACAAGATGAAAACATATGTTCAAGCATGACTTAACTAATCATACCCTCAAAGGTGGAGGCCTTATAGCCTTCAACCCAGCCAGTCACATTTTTCAAGGAATCAGTAACATGGGAGACCCAAGTGTTACTCTTTTTGTACTCTCTAAACCTCTTCAAGTATTGGGCAGCAGTCTTCACAAACTTTAAGATTAGAGTCTGCTTCAATGTTGCAAAGTCTACTCTTGCAGCCTTAGTCATTTCCATAATAGCACTGCAGCCATAATGGGGTAGTCGACTGAGGAACCATGCAGTTTTATCAGCATCCACAACCTCCTGAACTTCACATGCATACTCAAATGCAGTCAAGCAGTCCATAATGTCATTCTTCTCATCATATACACTGAACAGATCTTTAGGAAACCGTGGATGAGAGGAGGACCCAGACCCATGTCCAGATCCTTTGGAGGAGCCATTTTAAACCTGAAGCTTGGCCAGTTGCAACTGGTGATCCCTGTCCTTTTGTTTTTCTAAAGTGAGCTAAAGTGTGGCTGCGGACTCTCGAGCGGATATCTTCCCAAAGAACAGGTCATTTAGACGTGTTAGTTCTCGCAGAAGGGCGCCTATGGACTATTTTTTGATTGTTTAAAGGACTTAGGTTTAGTCAGCCAAACTTTCCTACGGTCATCCAGACGTGGACCCCTTGCTCACTGCTCTTAGATAGGCAAAGCTCCACCTCACTGATGAGGCCCAACAAGGCTGAAACACGTGATTGGGGTTGCTGTTGGTACTCTTGTTCAGAAGAGAATTGCCATAGCATTTCGGTGCTGGACTGCCCATCTGGGTGGGACAAAGACTGATATGCTAATGAGTATTTCCCTTTTGTGAAAGGGACAGTGAGCTAAAGTTTGGCTGAGGACTCTAGCGTGGGTATCTTCCCAAAGAACAGGTCATTTAGTCATGTTCGTTCTCGCAGAGGGGCGCCTATGTACTATTTTTTGATTGTTTAAGGGACTTAGGTTTATTCACCCTAAGTTTCTGACGGTCATCCAGACATGGACCCCTTGCTCACTGTGCTCAGAGAGGCGCAGTTCCACCTCACTGATGAGGCCAAACAAGGCTGAAACACGTGTCTGGGGATACTGTTGGTACTCTTGTTCTGAAGAGAATTGCCATAGCATTTCGGTTCTGTACTGCCCATGTGGGCGGGACAAAGACTGATATGTAAATGGTTATTTCCCTTCTGTTAAAGGTACAGTGATCTAGAGTGTGGCTGCGGACTCTCGCGTGGGTATCTTCCCAAAGAACAGGTCATTTAGCTGTGTTTGTTCTCGCAGAGGGGCGCCTATGGACTATTTTCTGATTTTTTAAGGTACTTAAGTTTAGTCAACCCAGGTTTACTAGGGTCATCCCGACGTGGACCCCTTGCTCACTGTGCTGAGAGAGGCACAGCTCCACCTCACTGATGCAGCCCAACAAGGCTGAAACACGTGTATGGGGTTGCTGTTGGTACTCTTGTTCAGAAGAGAATTGCCATAGCATTTCGGTGCTGGACTGCCCATGTGGGTTGGACAAAGACTGATATGCAAATGGTTATTTCCCTTCTGTGAAAGGTACTGTGAGCTAAAGTGTTGCTGCGGACTCTCGAGTGGGTATCTTTCCAAAGAACAGGTCATTTAGCCGTGTTCATACTCGCAGAGGGGCGCCTGTGGACTATTTTTTGATTCCCTGGATAAACAATGCTGCGCTTTGGAATAGAAGTGACAGGAGAGGTGGCAATCCCAGTGGCAACACCTGTAACTACACCAGGGGTAAGGACCCCATCAGATCCCACCCCATTTTCATCATGAGTGTCACAATCTGCCTGGAAATCCACAAGGGGAGCTATAAGCTCTGCCCTAGACTTATCTTCAAAATCTGTTTCTCTCTCTTGACAAGCACTCTGAAGAGCAATTTACCATTTGCAATAGTTTCTATTGTTTGTAATGTAGTTATCAGTATATTCTAATAGAACTCTAAATCAATAAAGAAGTGTAGATATTTTCTAGTAGCTAGGTTAAACACTGGGCCTCATTACAAGCCCAGTGGGAACCTTATCTGTAAAACCGGCAGGTTACCTCCAGACTTGCACATTTTTCCGGCGCCTGGCTTGCCGGTAACAGCGGGGTATTCTAACCCCACCGGTCTGGAAAGTCAGGTGCAGGAAAAATAGAATTCCCCATTCCCATAGAGTCCAGGAGGACTCTATGGGAATGGGGAACATGGAAGCACCGGCACCGTTAAGTGTGCTGGTCTGGTAATAAGAATGCCGGTAGGCTTCCCGGCACCATTGTTACTGGACCGGCACACTTGTAATGAGGCACCGTAAGTCTTAAAACCAGTGATCCCACCGTTGTGCCACCAGTGCAAAGACTGGAGAGGGTGGTATCTGTACTTCTGCCCCCTCTATGGTAGAGCAAAGGCACAGAACAACTCCAGCAAGGTTCTAAATTTGGTAAACGTGGACGAGCATCCAGGCTTAAGCTTTCAGGAGGTGATGCAGGCAGGTTCTTAAGTACAGTGTTTCCCCAAAGCCCCCACAAAGGAATGTCCACACACTATGTTAGGTGATAACACAGCTTCTTTATATAAAATAAGGTTGCTACCTCTACCAAATATACATATAAATAATAACACTTTGTACATGGAAAGACTTATTCAGAGAATGGTAAATATATGCACTCTATGTGGTACCACACACTACTTAAATTCAGTAACAACTGCAGTAACTTTAGACAGTTTTACATGGCAGGTGAATTCTTAAATAAGGTGTAACCAGCATAGAATAGGAAAGAAAGGCAGGTTAGTTATGAACAGTGGCAGAATGCTTTCTTTAGACTAGACACGTAATTCTGAATGAGGATCCCCGCACCTGGCAACCTGTAATAGAAAAGTTAGGGAGTAATTTATGTAGTCTTTTACAGCGCAGCCCAATATTGTTCAATAATGTTGTGCTTTCTTTTGAAAGGTTCTACCACTCCAAAGTACCTGAGAGGCCACATGAGAACAGGATCCAAAATGAATCGGGGACCCCTGGACGACTCCAGAGGCTAGAAGATGCCTCAACACAGTACAAAGTGGCAGAGTTTCTTGGCTTTACTCTGCAATTCCCTCGGAGGATGGAAGAGGGAGCCACTGGGATGCTGGGTCCAAGAATAAAAGGGAACCAAAATCTTTCGGAATGGCTACTGTTTGGCTCTTCACTGTGCTCTCCTTTGGTCGACGATTTCTATGACTGTAGAGGTCCTGTGAAGAAGAAACTTGCTGTGGTCGTCTTAAAGGCTTGGTGGATGAAGATAAGACCCCTGGGACCCTTTGATGACTTCTGGCGGTGACAGGTGCATCTGTCACTTTTGGTGTCGGGTTTTGGAACATCACGACTTTCGGTTCTTCGGTGCTGAAGCCGCAACATGGATCTCTGGACGGCTTCTGGCAAGCTGAACTCGACCACTGGAGTGGACCTTGGACCCTCACCAAGTCTGGACCCTCTGGACGACTTCGATAGCTTCTGGTGTCATGAAACCCACCGGCAGACCTTCCACGGCACCCAACAACTCTGGGCTCTATCTGGCAGAATAAAGTGGTCAGTGGTGACTGCAAGGATATCCTTTCAAACGTTCTTAGACAGTTTGTAACTTTTGAAGCTCCGGGTGTGCAGCAGTGCTATGCCAGGGTACCACTGCTTCCAGCGGTGACGAAATGAACCTTCGGACCCTGGGCGACACCAATGGACTTCTCTGGCTCGAGATGTCCGCCACACCTCCTTTGAACTTTAAAGACCCCCTTCTCCGGACGGCAGGCACAGAGGACTGGCTTGCAGGATACTTTGATGATGAGTAGCACCTTTGCACGATGGTCCCTCGAAGCGCGGTAGAGGTCTCCTTTGCAGGTCCTCTCTGGATCAGTCCTTCGGAGACACAACTTTCTGGTTGTTGAAGAAATGCAGCAGCAGAGTTCTCTTCCAGCTGGGCTTTAAGGAGCAGCTTCTTCTAGCTAAGCTTTGACTTCAGCTACTGAACAAATTGGTGAGAGGTCCCCAGATATACACATCTGTCCCTCATTCACTCTACCTGAGCCAGGCTCTGTCAGCCAATCACACAGTAGTACATTCATGCAGCAGGCAGCTCGCAGGCATGCAGGCCATTCCCTCCACCCAGACACCGATAACAAAAGATGTGGATTAGGGCAAGTACCCGGCCTTTCAGCACACTATACTGCAGTCATGTCAGTTTCAGGCAGGGCTGTCTCATTCATTGTGTCAAACACCCAGAATCCAGACAGCAGAGAATCTGAGTTCACTTCAGACTCCCTTCACACAGGTCCCACCCCTAGCGTGTACCCACAACACACAACATCTGGGAAGGCTCCAGTCATTCAGACAGGAGTCAGCCCCAGCACCATATATGGTATTTCCATCCAACAGCCAGTCAGGGGGAAAGGGAGCAACAGAGACATATACAGTGTTTCCACCCAACAGCCATTCAGAAGAAAGGGACAGAGTCAGGACTTCCCAGGACTTTGGGAAACAAGGTAAAAGACAATAGAACTAAGAGGCCACAGGGGCCATCTTGCCTTCTATCAGGAATCCAGGGCCTGGGTATCCCAAAATGGAGGATGCTCAGAGTCACTGTTAAGTCAGCATGTAGTTGCCACAAGCCCATACCCCGCTCTGTGGGCAACACACAGGTGCTCAAAAACACACATAAGGGGCATAAGGGGGTGCCATAAGGGTGGTGTTTACTAAAGATAAGAATGAAGAGCCGCACTGCTAGAGGTCCAGGCTGGACCTCAGTGGCAGAAAACATAGAGAAAACACACACAGAGAAATGGTAGGACAAGGACAGAAGACCCTGTCCCTTCATGGCATTTCGAGCATCACAATCAGTTCTCCTTTTTCTTATATTTTTTACAGTATTTTTACTTTAACTAAATCTTCTTTGCTTTTCAGCTCTCTCCTTTTTTCAGCTTTAGGCCTTTTGGCTCCGACGTCTGCCAACGAGTAACTATCTAGTTCCCTGATCACATGACTAAATAAACTATGAGAAACCTGCCTTCTAAGCCTTTCAGCATTCATTGTTCACACAAGTTTACATCGGTAGAATCCATTTGACGGAAGCCTGCGTCCTTTCTACAATCCCAAGTAATCCCAAGAAAGGATGGAGCAGGAAAGTCCCTTCAATCATGCGTAAATGTCGAGCATTGCTTTCAGCCAAGAGGGGAAAGGGAAGCCTAATGAATGTCTGCTAAAAAGAAAAGAACTAAGGACATGAAGCACATATTATCATAGGAAAGGGCATTCAGAGCTGATGTTCATCTGGGGAGTTCCCATTGCTCCTGAAAAGGAAACCCCCCACCCCCACCATTATCATATCCCCCTTATTTACATTCATGAGTTCACTTATTTAATTATTTAAAGAATGATCATTCCCCCTTTTGCGCTCTTATTGAAACTATGTATTTCATCATTATTATTATTATTATATTTTCTCCTTTTAAGCATTAGTCATGTTATTACACTACATTGTATTATGGGGTCCAGGCCAGAGATCAGAGGGCTTTACTGTTCTCCTATATTGCAATCTAAAACATTAAAAGGCATTTAGTATGCATAGTCATCAAGCTCTCAATCCTAGCCTGTAAGTGCATTGATTTTTCATGCAGCCTCTGCATCATGAGGATGGGATACATCTGCTCAGGCTCCAATTTCGACCTGGGCATGGCAGCGCTACTTACTGTCGCTATTCCACTTTCTCTACAGCAGCATCTGCAGCAGCAGAATATCATCACGAATAGGAAGATAATGAAAAGGGTCAGACACGCAGCAGTGGGGAGTTAAGGTTTCTCAGTCATTTAATTAATTACCAACAGAACATGTGACATTATATGAAGTACATACAGTGGCGGTGTGATGGGCAATATGGAAGGCTTTTTTGTCCTGATTATATATAACTTCTAACACTTGTTTTTCACATTAGTAATCCTTTTAACCCCAGGCAATAACTGCAACAAATTATCAAACCACAGTGGCAATACTTTAGGCCACTTAGACTGTATTTCCAAAGGCAGTGTTACCAACATCATTACCTCTGTGGGCTAAAAGACCTTGATCTGGATATTTTATGTCTGTGAGACACCAATCAATCCCAACAGACCCTATTACCCATTTGAAGCACCAGATTCTTGCTTACTTACTAAGACATCACAGCCTTGGAGGTTCCAAGGGTTATAATTTCCAACTGGAACCTATCCATAGCCATAGATCCAGAGGTGTCCCTGGGACAGAGGTTAAATACCGGGCAGGACTTCCAGGTGGTTGAACTACCCATAATTCTCTGTGAGTTACATAGACCAATTAAATGCATATATTAGAAATAAAAAGACAAATATATTTTTTACCAGTAATAAGATTTGAGTTCAATTGCAGCAACTTGAATATACCTGCATTATGTCCACAGGTGGCTAGATATATTCACACAAGAGGGAGGGGTAGCTTGACACTCATTTGTTTTTTTGTATAGTTAGAATAACATAACAGAACCCGGACCTATGTATCTATGTATCTAACTGACTGTGTCATACCACAATGAATAAAAACCTACTCTTGCTTGCATGGAACGAGAAAGGAAATATTGGACCAAAGCACGTGATTTATTACCTTCTCCTGTTTTGTATTCACATATGACCTGTGACTCATTTGAACACCTCCACGTCGCCTCCATGCTGTTCTTAAAATCGAATATCACCAGATAACAAAACAAGCCATTGTCATCGTTAAAACTCTCTCCCATTTCACTTTCTTGTTCCTACATTCTTCAACTGCCAGGCAGTGCCACCTGATGAAACCCATTAGGTATTTCAACTAATTTGGTATAATTGTCATAGTTACATTTTTGGCTCTGACCGCCCACATCTTCTGTAGAGAATGGCCCATTCCTGAACCAATGCACCTGCCTCTGCATCCACTGACCCCTTCTTCAAAAATCTAAAAAGGATGATTAATGTTGTGTTCAATCAGAAACATATGTTAATTCAGGTACTTCAAAAGCCTCCAAAATTGGTTCAGAGAAATTCTTTCTCACCTTAACAGCATTCAACACTGTGGCTATGGGCCGTATATGATGGCTCCTCGCCAGACCGAGCACTGGCGTAGTCCACATCTAAAAGCCAACTAGGAAGTGACTCACATGCATGAGGAACTTAACTCTATGTTGGCTGTGGTAGAAATCCTAGAAAGAGGTCTACTCCACAATCCCAGCTTCCACTAAAAGCACAAGGCCCACCTTGCCATACTACAATATTTCTCCCTCAATATCAGGGACAGGATTCAATATCTGAAGTTGCGACCATTTGTGACGGATTAAATGCTTTCTCTCACCCATAATGTGTTGGAACAGGTTGGAAATCCATTGAAGAGAGGATCAGACTACATAAGACAACAACGTAGCAGATTCCCATAGTCAACAAACATTTCTTGCCGAGGTTACTCACTTGGTGACATCAATGCATGCTTGAAATGATAGGCGTGAATCCAGGGAGGAAACTTGGTGTTAAGTGAAAAAATAGTTTTCACTTTACCCCCAAAAAAAAGATTGAGTGCGCGCAGGGCCGACAGGCACGGCAAGCCCCAGAGCAGTCATCGCAGGAGTGTCAGGTGAGTGTCTGTCTATGTGTGTGTGTGTCTGTGTACGTATGTGCGGGGGGTAAGTGTGTGTTGTGCTGGGAAGGGGTGGTGGGTGGTAAAATGAGGTGTTCAGGGGGGTTAAACCCCCATAATTAACAAGACAACCAGAGAGTGTCACATTTCCCAGGAGTTGGAAGCTGCTTTCTCGCTGGAGGAGCCGACTCCATTGAATACTCCGTCACGCTCCTCAGCGTTTCTCTGGACGCGGTCTAGTCTTTATCAACATGGCCACCACTGGTTCGCTTTCAGTCACTGAGTGACCGGTGGTCGACTCGTTGCAACTGATTAGGCTTTCCCCGTTTGTTCTTACGCTCCTGGATCATTTCTCTTAGCGGTGCTCCGCTCTCCTTTCTGCCTTTCTGCCTACTTTTCTGCTTCTGCCTGACCTACTTATGGTTGAATCTGGCTCCAGCTACTCTGCTCGCCCCCGTCTGTCTCCTGCTGCTTTCCTCCTATTTTGCCTTTTTTTCCAATCTGTTTTGCTTTGCCTGCTCTCTCCTCTCATTTCGGCTGCTGTCTCCCCTTTCTTGCCTTCGGTCCTGTCTCACTTATCTTCTTGCCCTTTTGGCGTTTTCGCTTTTCTTTTCCCATACGACTGCCGATTACCCTTTTGCTACATCTTGGGTCATCTCTTCTATTCTGCATCGGCCCGGTTTTCTTTCTTGCCTTACCTGTCTTTGGTTTTTGTTCTCCCATGATCCAGTCTGTCCCTTGGCATTAGATCTTGGTTTTTTCATACTATCTACTCCGCTCAGGGGCTGATATTTTCCATCTACCCGGATTCCATCATCCCAGACACTCAAAGTAATACGGTTACCTGCAATCTTCTGGGGTTTTTTGTGCCAGAAGGCTTTTTCCCCATACACCCGGCTGTTCCAGGAACGAGGCATCTCATCTGCCTATTCGAAGCAGACACAGTGGCTTCCTACCATGCCAGACCTCACCTTCTAAAAAAAAGGAGACCCTCAACAGGAGAAGAAAGAAGATTCCTTCGCTGGAACCTTGCTTATCAGGTGAGGAAGAAGAGGGGCTGTGTTTTCTACATCTGTGAAAAGTGATGTTGACAGAGAGTGGGGGTGGGGAAGGGATCACCTTGTGGGTGGGCCTGGGGAGGGGGCAGTATGTGATATTTCAGCATTTTAAAGCCAAAACAAAACAGCTGATTGCCTTTAAAATGGGGAAATATCACATAGAACCAGGAATCTTGCGTACCTTGACCACTGTGTTGGTGATCAGGACCATCTACAGTGGCCTCCTCCAACTGGCCGCAAGAGCATACTTTCACTGATAACTTCTGACCATCACACTGTCTCCTGGTCTCAGGGAATGGCACACCTCCGCAGGAGTTTTGGAAGTGCTTCCTTCACCTGCAAGTGGATATGCCTGACAGACTAAATCAATCTCTCATCATAGAGTAAAACATTGTCTGGCTGATATTTATATGAGACATTTTAACTGGAGGAGAGGATGGTAGTTTAATGGGCCTCCCAAATAAGACTCTGTGTCAGTTTTGTGGTTTAGTGCACTATGAATGGAAAGTAAAACCAGAGGGAAGTGTCTGGAGACTTCATCCCTGTCTCTTGACAGAGCTTAGAAAAAATGTCTTAATGGCACTATTCTGTCTTTCTACTGCCCCTGCAGATTGAGGTTGGTGTGATCAATGCAAGGCTGTGAGAATGGCTTTAATGATATGGTTGATTAAATGCTTCCCTTGATCCCTGTTGATGGTAACCGGGGCCCCGAATCATGGTATAGAATCTCTCACCAAGATCTTTGCTACAGTTATCATGTCTGCTATTCGGCATGGGTATGCCTCCCCAGCCAGAGAAGCAGACAAATACAATCAGTACATACTGTAAGTTACTCCAATAAGGTGTGCTCCTGTGGTGATCTGGAGAACATTGCCAACATTCTCCTGGAGACAGATAACACGCTATTTTCAAACATCTCATGCTTGGGATGCAAAGTCAGTGACAGACCAATGTTTCCTGCGAGTGGAGGTACTGCCTCTATTTCCCATTTCAATTCGGTGGTGACGCAAAAACAACAGTTATTTGTTTACAGCCCAAAAGAGTGGCATTAACAGAATTATCACCTATTTTTGCCTGCACCGCTGAACTCGTAATGAGGCCTATCTCTTAAGCAAATTGTTGGAACCTTAATTCGGTTTTAGAGCAAATCATAGTATTGAGACAGCTACACTTGGATTGATGATATTCTTCGGATCCCCTGCCTTCTGACATTGCTCGATCTTTCAGCCGAATTTGAAACTGTGAACCACCGAAAGCTGCCTGACATCATGTCACATTTTATGGGTATGGATGGAGTGGTCTTAAATTGGTTCCATTGTTTCCTCTCTCCCAGACATCAAATAGTTCAAATTGTAGTCGCTAAGACCTATCCCCTTCTGGTGCGCTGTTGTGTCCCACGCGGTTTCCTTTTGCCTGTCCTACTTTTCAATCTAAGCATACAACCAACGGGGGGCTTGGTATTAAGCTTTGGGGTCACCGTACGTCAGTATGTCCTTCATTTGGGCTGTTATCTATCAGCTATAGAAGATTGGATGGAAAAAGCTCATCTAAAATTTAATAACTCGAAAACAGAATTTTTTACTTTTCAGCCCTGATAATAATGACAATCTAAATCTTGGCTATCCTCACTCACTGTTGGGAATACCGCTTTAAGACTTCCCCTTTACCTAAACCTCTGTGTTTTTTGATTGACATGAAAATATCAATGAGGTTCCAAAAAGTACAACAGGCCCGCTATCAACTTTCTCATCTTCACAGGATCAAGACTATATTTATTCAAATTCATTTCGATGCCTAGTTCAGTCTTTGGTCCTGTCTCACACTGATGGAAACATATTTTTTTGTTGGTATTCCAAGCTAGTTTTTCATGCTGCTGCTAACCTCATTACTAGACAAAGAACATGTGATTCTTTGTCTCCAATCTTGAAATCTTTGCACTGGCTTTCGCTTGAAGAATGTATCTTCAAGTTAGGAGGCTTAATGTTCAAAACATACAATTAGGGCCTTCAAATCCTGCTTCAAAACGTCATGTTCTTGAACGAAATCAGAGTTCAAGCAATTAGAGTAAACCTGTTCCGGTAATTCCTAAGGTGAAAAAGATGAAACCCAGAACCAAAATGTGCAGCTCCAGCAGTTTAGAACACTTTCCCACTGTCGATTCAGACTGCTTTATCTTTGAGTGACTCCAGAGAACAATTGAAAATCTTCTGTTTTTCTAAATGAGGAACTGATTGTTTAAAACTGTATTGGCAGGATTCAACTTGTCTTTTTGTATATTTCACAAAGTTGCACAGAGCGCTGATGTTATTTTAATTATTGATAGTAATCTTTCATCTTTAGTTTTGTCGGTAGCTATTGGATTGGACTAAGTATTTTTGAAATATTTTATACTTATAACTGAATGCATTGATGTATTTTATTTATTCTTGTACAGCACTCTGATAATTGTATTTTGATAAGGATCACGCTTCATAAATAACTTAAATAAAATACAAAATAATAATAAACTTGTTTGAGCAGGAACAGTTTTCAAAAAGATTTTTTTTTAATTATTTTTATTAATGTATTGGAGCCGAAAAATCGTTTTTTTACACAAAAACCATACAAAAGATAAAACGCACATAAGTCAACAATTTAGACAATCAAAACAATAAATACTGAAATAGAAAAGCACAATAAAATCAATCCAGAACCTAAAAAGAAACAAGGTGTATACCTTCCACCCTCCACAAAAAAGAAAGGAGAAAGGGACATGCACAGCATCTCATAAGATAAGTTAAACGCTACCAAATTAAAAAAACAAGTTTTCAAAATTATTATACCTTCGGTGTGATGTAAAAGTAAGTTTTCTGCATAAGAAACAAAAAGTTTTCTTTTCATGTTTTAGCTTTCACTTTGGTACGTTAAATTGGGTGTTGTCTGTCTCCTTGAAGGACTAATGAAAAAAGAACCCCCAGAGAGTGAGTGTCCTGTTTTACAGGCAAGAGAGCTAAATTAATGTTCTGCATGTTTTGCTGAAGGGGGGACACAAGGCTCTGTTGCGCAGTTTGATTACCATTGGTGACCAGAGTTTCGTATGTTTCTGGCGGAGTGGAATGTTTGTGCAGGTGGGAATGTAGAACTGCCGTAGTATGGAAAAGATAGCATACCGTGGCAGAGGGATGCAGGGCAAATAACATGAAAATACGGAGGAAGTGGCAGGACTATGTGGAGTGAAGAATGGGCGCTATAATGACAAAGGCATCAAGGATCAGTGGGGACTAAACAGAGACTGGGATGAAGGGTGACGCGGGGGAGAGGTGGGGAGCGAAGATATTGGGCAACCACATTGTGCAATATTTTGTTGTTTGAAACTATGGTTACTTTTTCTGAAAATGAAAATAAAAAGAGTTGATACAAAATAAATTAATGGCTATGTGGATCTTTCATGACAGCGAACATATGTTTTATTTACAGTGGCAATAGTGGTATTTATTATTATTTGGCACAGCCAGCATGAATGCATTCTTATAGTGCCAATACTGGCATACATTAGCACAGTCTGCATGAAAATGTCCTTTTACATTGTCAGAATGCTGGCGTATGATGTGGAATCATGAAAATGCATTGGGAAATGCTCCTGTGTACTTTTGTAGGCTTACTATCTAGTGATATTTTTCTTGCATAACCGTGCAGAAACAATTGTAAGTTGTATGGCATTATACGCAATTTTCACAAAAAGTGTGCCCTAAAGTGCCACTTTTTAACTCATTCTTTTTAAAAGATTTCCCGGGTGGAGGACCATCTTTTCACTGGTGGGTGCTCCCTCTATGTGCTTGGTCATAAGCGTTCCTTAGTGGTGAATATTTTCAACACCCCAGGGAATAAACGTCACCAGCTGCTTCTGGATTTGTATGATGCAAACCAAGTTAGCAAGCAACAGAGTGCTGCTCAAAAAAGTGGCTGAAAATACAAACAGCAAATAAAAGGGTAGAGCAGGGGGTGAGGTGGTGAAAGGAAAAACAGGTGCACTGAGGGCGTCAACAGGCTAAAATGTGTCCTGTCAAGAGGAGGTTCTTCTGTTTTTTCCTGAAGTGCAGGAGAGATGGGGCCAATCTACTGTGTGTGGGTATGTCATTCTAGATACCTGAGGCATGCAGGAGAAACTTTGTTTTCTGGTTCTTTCTTTGTTCTCCTAGATTCTATTCTGACAACGTTATGGCTTCTGGTGCTGCAGAGAGCTCCAGAGATAGCAAGTTTTCAACCAGGTAGGATTAAACTTTTTTGTCATTGCTTTGTATGTCATGCAAGCTATTTTGAAGACATTGTGGGCTTAGACGTGCGACCATTGTAGCTTTCTGATGGTTGGGGTGGTGTGGTCATATTTAATCTGTCATGTGATGGAGAAGAGTCTGGACTGCTGGACAGCTTTTAAAGGAGGAAGAAAGGAGGTACAAACTTTGGTGAGCACAGCAGTACCCCAGGCAAGGAACAAGGACCTGGGCGACATTTTTGAAGTGTCTGGTAGGGGTGATAGGTTTGACCTTTAGGAGAGATCCCTGGTACAAGGTTCCCTATGTTTTCCTACACATAGGGCTTTAATGCAAAGGCTGATGAGTAATTCAATAGATTTATCACTGGATGTGAGGTGAGGAGAGAAGACATTGTGTTTCACTCCATCAGCCACTTCTAGATTTGACTGTGTTTGGTAGAGCCCGGAAGGATGATGAATTCTTTGTGGGGTACAGTTTCAGGTAGTTGCTTGACCTCCATGCTTATAAGGAGAGCCACTTTTAGTTGATAGGTCTTAGTGACCAAATTGACTTTTAGGCAGAGATTGGTGTTGTCGGCCTACCGGTCGATCCTGATCTTAAGATTAGCCAAGAGGTACCCCAGAGTTTAAATGAAGAGGTTGAAGAAGAGTGGACATAGGATAGACTTGTGTGGTACTCTGCAGTTTGCGAGCATTGCTGAGATCTGCTGGAGCTCCTCTGAATAAGCTAGTATCTGTCAGTGAGGTAGGAAGGGAACCAAGCACCCATTTCCAGAGCATGCAGTATTCTCACCAGTATGGAAACATCTTCAGAGCAAGTGAATTTGATTGTCTAGATGCAAAATAACAAGGAAATAATGCTCATGCCACATACGAAGGTTTAACTCTTAAAAAGGAGGTGTGACATTCATTGCCCCTCATTTAGATCAACAAGCAGATAACCTCTTAGTACTACAATTCGGAGTGGAACATCTGTGTGATGTATCTAGGGTGTTACATTGTAAGCACAGGGAGTCATATATACTACATGTTGCAATATAGTTCATATGTCATGCATGAGTAGTTTTTATCTGTAGCTTTCCCCATCATGGGTGCAAGACTACAGGTCAGAGAATGCTGAGAAACACACGAAACCAATGACTATTAGCTAGACTAAATGAGTGCAGAGAGACTTCATTCGATTAAAGGCACAGATGCACGCATTATGCTTATCTCCCTTTATTGCCACTGCTCAGCTGTACTTTAAAAGAGGATTTCAGAAAAGCAAACTGATCAAACTGCAACTCCCAGCATGCTTACAAGTTTGAGAAAACCAAGAAACACAACCTTCCTCCAATGTCTACATCTAGTCAACGATCTCTCTGCTCAACTCATATGTCATTTCCTTCTTCGTCCCACTTCTCTTTATTTTCCAGCTCCTCTATAGTTAAATTGTGTTTATTACGCTCCATGCTTTACTTCGTTTTATGTTCAAGTTGAGTTTTTATGTATGTTGAGCACACAGGGCCTCACAAGTCGGGCCAAAAATTGCATTAACGCACCTTGGTCTGGCGCTATTAGCGCCGGATACCGAGTTGCGGGGGCGGTGGTAAATCCCCATTCCTATTGGGGCATTGTGGGCACCATGACCGCCAGCGCTAATAGTGCTGCGTTAATAGTGCCACAAATGGGCTGAAAGTGGCAAGATTTACCTCCAGCTAAACATTCAACCCAAACTCAGGATTGGGCGGAGTAGAAATGCAGCGGTAATAGCGTGACCGCTGCATTTTTACCACTCTGCCCAACCCGTGATGGTGCCCACAGAGTTTGCACAGCAGCTACCAGACCTAGCATTCTGGATCTTTCTCAGCTTAGGCTGCCGGTTTATCTCTGCAATACGCTCAGTCGGAGTGGCGCTATTAATTGCGCAGACAATTGATGTCCGCTTAGTGATCAGCTACTCAGAAACACCATAAGGCATCTTATCTTTGATGCGTTCAACTGAAAGTCACAGACTAATTATAAAACACCTCCATCACCCTCAATGAGACACGCCAGAACAGTGTTTGCCAGTGCAGCAGGGGGCTCATAGCTATGCAGTAGCCCATAACCAAAACATGAACACACAGAATATTTCATATGAAATGTATATTTGGGAGACTGATACTCCCTTTTTCAGGTCTGTTACAAAGATCAATCATACAATCAAAAATGTAAGAAAAAGTTTCAAAATTAGGTTTTCGCTCTTCTATTCTTAAATACATGGTTTAGCCTGCGTAGTTTAGTTTATTGTTTGCTTGTTAGGCGCTTATACAGCAAGTAAATTCCGTTTCAAAGCGCCCACAGGGCAACAGCTAGGGTACATGGGATTGCAGTGCAATTACGTATACAAAAGATACAGTGGGGGAAGGGACGGCCAAACCTACTATGCCTTCTCAGTATTCAGAACCTGCAAGTGCAGCAAAGAAGAGGGCAGTGGGGTAGGTGCTGCAGTGTCCATGCTCAAGGGTGAGCCACAGATGAAGTGCAAGGTGAGGCAAGTGCTATGCGGCCAGAAGCCGCGTTGGGTGGAAAGTGCGGGTCTCCAGTGCAGAGGGTGTGCCGAGGCAAGTGCTGAAGGTAGTCAGAAGCTGGGGAGATTGGGAGTGAGTGGTCAGGGGACCCATGGATGCATAAGAGTCCAAGACACCAATCACAGCAACTGTGGCATTAGCAGAGGAGGTAAGAAGGGAAGGAAGAGGAAAAGAGTCTTGAAGTGCTTTTGGAACATGAGAAGGTGCTGCTCAAGACGCAGAGGCGGGGGAGGCTGTTCCATAGGAGGGATCCAGCTGAGGAAAGTGAATGATCTCCTGCTCTCTGTTTTGCATAATATTTTTCACACAGGGAGTTGGTGCCAGAGGAACATAGAGGTCTAGAAGGAGAGTATTTAGTAAGAGGGAGTTGCAAATAGTGTGGTCTCCGACCCCAGACTGCCTTATGGATGATGCAGAGGGATTTGAATTTAATCCGTGCAGCAACCGGGAGCCAGTGGAGAATTATTAGGGCAGGAGAGATGTGGTCCCTGGGTTTAAGGTCAAGGATAAGTCTTGCTGATCTATTCGGTATTAACTTAAGGGGTTGCAGAGTGGAAGCAGGGAGATTGAGGACAAGGCTGTTGCAATATTCAAGCCTACAGAGAACCAGGGCTCGGGAAACATTGAGCTTCTGGGGGAAAGTGAGAAAAGGGAGAATTGCTTTGAGAAGGAAAAGTTGAAAGTGGGACTTCTTAGCAATGTCCTCAGTGTGAGGGAGGCAAGAGAGGAGTCAAAGACGACTCCAAGGTTTCTGGCTTCAGAATAAGGAGCCGGGGGAGAGCCCAAGGTGGGAGGCCAAAGAGAAGGGAAGAAGGAGGGAGCAGGGGTCCCAATCAGAAGGATCTCAGTTTTGCTAGCATTGAGGCAGAGATCATTGGAAGTGCACCAAGCCTGGATGGCAGATAGGCAGTCAGGGATGAAGGAAGGTGCAAGAGAGTCAGCAGGAAGTCTGAAAAAGAGTTCAGCATTGTTTGGAAAGATTTAATTTTATATGTAATTTTCCATCTAGTTGTACACCCCCAAACTTTTTGCTGCTGTTTAAACACCCACCTTAGTCTGACTTTGCCAGGGGTGCACAGCCTTCACTCCTCTGGGCTTTCGCTCACTTTTTATGGGGAAACTGACATGCTCTTAAGACAGTCAGTGCTGGGAGACTTTGTTTCCCTTAGTCCTCTTGCAATGTTGCAACTTTTCTGCAACATGTAACAAGTGCACAATGTACCTTACAGTACAGTGCACATAATAATAATAATAATAATAATAATAATAATAATAATAATAACAACTCTTGAGTCTCATAGTCAATTACAAAGACCCTAGATAGTCTCGTAGGACTTTTTGGGAGATGTGCAGATGTGTCATGGACAGGGCTGGTGGCAGCTTATCGTTTCATATCATTTTAACCTTTTCCTGCCATTTAAACCGTGTTAACCGCGTTTGGCACGAGTATGTGGCCTGGCTCCAAAAGGTCATGCCACAAGGTTCTTTGTCCTGTACTTTGGCCATCTTGCCCCTTTGCCTCCCCCAGGTCGAGTCGACCCGGGCCAGTCCTTATTTGGACATGCAGTTTCCTGCGAAACGCCAAGCTTTCACAGTCTTCTGCATGCGTTGTGTGTGTGCCTCCAGGATGTGGTCTGGGGTGTCTGTCCCCAATACACATCCTGGGTGCCTGAGAGTCTGGAGTGCTGTGAATGACTGGGACCACCGTGGTCCATGATTGGTCCACGTATGGAGTGTGTGTTTGTGAGCAGATCTCTCATTGGGTCCTCTCTGTTTTGCCGTGAAGGGAACTTTGGATAAGAGGAGGCTGAAAACACCCATACCATGTCGATCTCTGGAGTTCTCACTGAACGAAGGATAGCATCCAAGTATCCTGAAACTAAGAAGCTGAGTCGAGGAACCGCTGGTGAACCGCTGGAAGGTTTGTCACCCTGAGCCCGCTGTCGCCCCGTGTGACCCCTCTGCATCTGGTCATCCTAGAAGGTCTGCAAAGATGCTTCAACCCATTAGAATAGTGAGACCAACTATTCTCGGCACCTTCAACAAAACCTGCAACTAAGCCTTCTCGGAAGTGCCCCTGGGCCAACCAGTGGGCTGACCAGCTTACGCAGGACCTTTGCTCTGTCTTTGCCATTGTTTCAAGGAGGCCTTCGAAACTTGGTATACTGCTAGCTCTGTGTCCCCAGCACCCTCACACAGAATTTCAAACACTTGGCATTCCCAGGTCTGAAGTGAGATGAGTGCGCCAGGACCGGAGTAAGCGCGGTTACCGTGTTGCCCAGCCAATGCAGCGATCTTTGCAGGTGCGCTGCATTTGTAACCCTCTTGCCCCTGAAGCCTGCTGCAGTGAAACTGGCCTGATCCATCCATCAGGAGCGGAGTAATCGCTACTGTCCCATTTGGGAATCCTCACTGTATCTTCAGAACTGAAAGCTGCAGAGCTGTCATATTGCCGCAGTAGAACCCACAACCGAAGTGGACTCGACTGGCGAAGTTTGGTCCAGAGTGCGGCTGGAGCCGGTGAGTAACCCTAACCTTAACAGGTGACCCCTAGCGCCTCCATCCATTATTACGCACAAGTGGCCCTCTGGGTGTCCCTCGCATTTCCACTGCTAGTGCGAATTAGCGAACTATTCCCGAACCTTGGAATCACCTCTGCCTTTAAGTGGAGGCCCTCCTTGAATAGTGGGAATCTATTCATCATCGCCTCACCCACCTTCCTGAGCTGCTAGAGACCCCTGAAGAGACCCCGTTTTGCCCATTGCAACAACCGGGTGCGCCTGCACTACATGTACTATTGAGCATAAGGCTCCTCTCTTCTTAGTGTTTGGACTGCCTCTTAGTTAGGTGTGTGTTTGATGTTGAAGGGGACTAAAGACTATCTGCACTGCCTATTTTCCTTCCCCTCTAGGATGTGAATATATTTTGTGCCTTTAACCCTTTAGGCCCCAATGGTCTTGTATATATCTTGTATTGATTGTGTTGTTTTGGTTTAGTAGGATTGCTGTGATTCTTTTTTTCTATGTGTTGAGTTACAAAGGCCTTGTAATAAATGTGTTTATATTTTTGATGTATACGCCTGTCTGGGAGTAATTTGTAAGTGTCCTTGCTGTATGTGCTCATTAAGGTCTTTCAGTCACCCTCACCCCTCCTGAGACTTAGTCTTGACCGCAGACCATAGCTACCTTGATTGGTCTGGCTTGTCCAGAGGTTACCCTGTTCCAAGAAACTAGGCTGGCTATCTGAACCTCTGCCCACCAGGTCGGAGTTCAGAAAGCCATCTTAACAAGCGTCGTCTGCATAACTCTGGAAGTTGGGTGAGAAGGAGGAGATGAGGAGTGCCAGCTGAGCAAGGTAGATGTTAAAGAGCCAAGGGGAGAGGATAGATCCCTGGGGGACACCACAGGTGGAGAAGGAAGTAGGAGAGGAGAAGGTGCTGAAGATAACTTTAGAAGAGCGACCAGTTAGGAAAGATCAGCCATTCCAGTGCCCGTTCTGAGATACCAAGGGTATCGTGGAGCCTTTGTATGAGGATGGAATGGTTTACAGTGTCCAAGGCAGAAGAGAGATCAAGTAGAATGAGGACAGCCGGGGAGTTGGAGTCCAGGGATGTGAGCAGCTCTTCATGGGTAAAATAAAGAGACACCAGAAAAAACGATTTTGCTTTCTATGGTCTGAGAATGCTGATTCATCATATCAACGGGTGAGGTGGGTCCATGCTATGGGTGGCAGGGGGTTTCAAAAGAACAGGAAAATTGAGTTCGGTATCTTAAAATGAAACCAGGGATTACAGGGGGTCTCCTGTGGAATAAAAAAACAGGGGTGACGGCAGAGTTCACTCATGAAATGAGTCAGGAGCAGAGAGAAGGGAATATGGGTTTCATCGATCCCCCTCAACAGTAGTCACAGTGGTCATGCCCAGAGGCCAAGTCAGGAGAAGCCATGTAGCAGAAGGGAACAAAACGAGAAAAAAGGTACTCAGGAGGTCAAGGAAGAGGGAGAGTAAGGGGAGAAGTGTTTGAGCATTGGAAAGCGTCCATCAGGAGCAGCACGAGGAGGCGAGCAGCAGGACCAGGGTGAGTCTAGCGACAGGTCCATGATGCTTTGGCAATAAGCTCCCTGGCTTATTGCCAAAGCATCATGCATTATTGCCATGGTCTTCTTAGTACGGTAAGAAGACCATGAACCATGATCTCATATTTGTGAGAATAGTCCCTTTTGTATCTGAACTACTTAAATGAACGTCATGTGACTTTCATCAGTAGTCACTACAAACAGTTTACTTACTTGTGTGTTCAAACTGTACCTACACGGACTGCTGTAAGCATTGTGAAATGTAGAAGTGCAATGTTAATTATATTGTGCTACTAAGCCAATATTCAATTAAATTAAATGAAAATGATTGTGTTAACTGATGATCAGCATCTAGTTGACTTGACACACTGCTTGTAAAAGTGTGTGTAACCTTGGAACAGCTCCAGTTTCAGAGCACCACCACAGTTCAAACACCGGGTTTCTTCTAAATTGGGTTTCTAGCTCCACATTAACAACTACTGGAGTGCAGGTGCAGGGTCCTTTCATCACAACTGTTAATAGTGCCCAGTTGCTTTTTGATGTGGTTAAGCTAAACGATTTTACAACCATAGGATGCAATAGCAAAGGGTTTGGCCGGATATACAGTCAGCGTGTGCTCAGCGGGCTTCCCCCAAACCATTATTCAAATCTAAAATACTGTGACATCAGTTTAAAGCATAAGTGAAGCCTACTTAAATATACGTTAAGTAGGTTTGCTGGCTACGCGCCATGTAACAGTTCCAGGTCACCATTGAGAAGCTCACCCTAAAGCTTGTTTGTGACTACAGGGTGGAACAAAAATTAGATAAGGGGCTGGATTATGTGAAGCAAAAGGAAAGACACTTTAAACATAGCATTCAGAAATACAATGTATAACTATAATCCATATTCTCAAACTAATGTTTACGAGTTTAAAGGTATAGCAATGCAAAGTATGTAAAAAGGTGTATTTTCACCGTTTTATTTTCTAGGTTTCATTCTCATATTTTGATGTTTCCAACCTTGGGTTTTCAAATGAGAATAACCTATAATCCATAGCATACAGGCTTTGACTGTTCGATGGGGTTTCACTTATGTCGTCAGTATCTGTCGCTCACTGTACTTCGAATTTGGATATTGCAGATGTTGAAGTGGTGAAATGGCATTTGTGTTCTTTGCCACATTCTGCCAAAGCCTCAGTGAACCCCATTGTTGGGAAAGAGTGGGTGATGATGCAACGCCTTGGTCAAGGCTCCCCAGGGTTCCAACGGACATAGCGTATATCAATCGTCACTGCATTCTCCTACCTTAGGAACATGTCCACCAAGGGTGCTATTTTTCCTTCATCGATCACAGCTGTTTATAGCTCCAAAAAGAAAGGACAAAGAAACAAAGAAATCCAAAACACAACAATGCTGATTGCTTTAATAAATTGTAATCAAGGCACAGGATAACTTGGTCAAAGTACATGTTCCGCCTAGTTATTTGTCAGTTTTTAGACTTAGGGCACTTGTGAAGAATGTCGGATTCTAGCTAGACAATGAAGATGCACTTCCAGTTGTCTACTTTCAGAGAAGTGTGTCTGCAGAATGAATACTACCGGAGTATCCACATCCATGACCGCAGATGGTTGAGAGTTCATCATTCTTTGGGATACGAACTGTAGGTCACTCTTGCATACTTCCAGTTGCCACTTTAAACCTGTTTGTGAGTTAACACTAGCCAAACATATCTGTTTCCATAAACATGAAACCATAAATAAAAAGGAAGATGGTACATTTGCAGGGAGCTGAAAGCTGGTAGTTAATTCCATGTGCAGAAACATTCCAGGTAGGCCATAATCACTGCCACGGTGTTATCTGACGTTCTCATTACAGCAGAACATCACCACTGCGTTTGCGTTAAACAAGTGAAGTCAAAACATGCACTCTACTCTGTGCAAGGAAAACGTTTAAGCTATCCAAAAGTGCAGCACAGCTGTGCTCAACATAATTCTCCAGGAAACTGAAAGAAAAAGAAATTCTAAAAGAATTGTGCAAAATCACTATAGATTTAGCACTGTTTTGTACTGTAATTATAAATAAAGACAGGGAATTAAAATTAAAAACAAAATGTCCATGTGAAAAATAAACAGAAAAAGAACATTAATCTACACATAGTAAAAAGAACTGTTGTGTTGTAAAACTGAAAAAACATTTGCATAAAAAATAAATAAACATAAAGAAAACAATAGCCTACATGTCAACATGATCATTCAATAAACTAAAGATATCTAAAAAATTAAATAGTTCATTTAGTGTTGATGCAGAAAAAGATGGTAGTTGAAGCATTCAAATGAAGAATAACACCTGCAGTACCATAAAAATAAAAGGCGTCTACTGTTCCAATTGGAAATATGTGATTAGAAAAACCAACAGTAATATGGTTTTCCCTGTGACCAATAACAGCATAAATAATGTATTAACAACATCTCCTATTCACTCTTGGGTACCAGAACTTTCAAATTAAAGATGTACGACTTCAAAAAGCTATTGATCCTTCGAAAGCAGGATCTGGGTCATCCATAAGGTTTAACAACTATCTGGATGTTGTATCGAAACTCACATGTTAAATAATGTAAGCACATCTCATCCGTGGAGGTTTCCACATTGGAGTTTTTGGTTCTGGCACCTGTGTCTTTTACACGATTGACTTCCTCCTCTCTTATGCATCTCTTACCACCTTCAGCATCCAATTTCCACCTTAGGCTTTTAAACCACAGATTTACATATCATCCTAAATTGGTTTATCTGGACCTCGTGCTTTCGCTGTGAATCTGGTTTCATTTTGATGAGTAGTGCAAATTCACTTTAAGTCACAATGTGTGCTCTTCCATTTAATTAGCAAATATGGAATTGGTTCTCAATTGCTGAAACTACTTACAAAATAGGCTCTGCCATATTCAAAACGTCCTCAGTCCTCCGAAATGCATGTTTGCAGTTAAAAGCAACAGGTGCACATTTCTGGATTGAATTCAGGTTCATTTTAGAGCCTGTAAATACGTGGATTGTCATTACACTCTATTATTGTTGGAGGGATGATTCCAAAAATAAGCAATTTCCCTTTTCCTTTCAGACAGGTTCAAATGAACTTTGATCAGTAGCTAAAAAGGGTAAACAATTCATTCATCGCCTGATGACCAGGCATCATCATTGCTGTGTACACCCAAGACACCTGATACGTTGCCTACTGTCTCTTTTTGCTGCTGGTCTGTTCCTATGTGATGTTGTCCTTGCTCAAACGATTCAGCGTCAGCTATTGTTTGAAATTGGTCGTCGATGTTCGTCCCTTTGGCGTAGGAACTCGACAGGGTATTGCCGTTCCCGTTTTGATCTTCTTCATGGGACGCCTCTTCCTCCGAGGAAAACATATGGTCCTGTTTCACTATTGTGCTTTCTTTTTCATTTGATGTTCCAAGAAGTGTCTGAAAAAGACTCTGGCTCTTGTCTGACTTTGTAAAGGGAAAAATGTTTTGCTTATTTAATGTGACACCCTCAGATGAGTCACTGTCATATTCCCCTTTTGTGTCACTTTCTATCTTTTCTGGGCTCTTTTGATGAATGAATTCAACTTGTTCCATTTCATCTATATTGGAATGGCCATTTAACATTTCTTTCGCAATCTCCGACAGATCATTTATCTTAGGTTCTTCATAAACTCCATTATGTTCATCCACGTTCTCCTCTAAAAAGTGAGATTTCTCTGTAAATTGCAAAGCGTTCAACACAAAATTCTCTGGCTTTATTACAAAGTGCCTTTCATTTTCCCCTTCTATGGTTTCATCAACCAGTGCATCAGCAGAGCCTAGTTTCTCTTCAGTGCTTTCCTGATGCAGGTCTGTAAACCAGTCTACAGTCGGTTTTAAAAATGCTTCATTATTAGACAGATCTGCACTGTTAGATAGCATTTCTTTCTGAGAACTTATCGCATTCTCCCCCTCTTCTTTTTCACATTCCTGTTCTTGGGATCCTGTGGGAGCATGCACTTCAATGTTTTCACCGGCTTCAGAAATAACACTTTCAGGATTTGTGCCATGTCCTCTGATTAGACTATGCTCAAAACTATCATCCATTTCTGTTGCATTTGGAGACTCTTCATCAGAGGAAGTTATGTCTTCACTATCATTGGTGACAGTTATTTGGTTGTGGATGCCATTTTCTGGCTGGCTTTCTTTGCTTGTCGTGGTATACTCATTGATGAAGATGGAATCTGTCTGAGGGTCTACAGTGTCAACGATTCGGGCACTATTTAGTTCAAAGGCACTCTCTGGAATATTTTCTATTACGGGCAATAAATCCAATTCTGAGCTGGTGACTTTTGGTTCAGACTTTAATCCAAAGGCCAAATCATCATTGCCCAGATCCACATCTATTATCTCACTTGCTTTGAGAACTTCTATCTCATCAATTAGTTCAGGTGATTCAACAACTACATCTTCAACATGACCTTCATTGCACTTTGACGGTGTGACTGTATCTATTGGCATTTCTGCTAAAAGACCATGGTTCTCTGTATCATCATTTTCAAATGCTTCTTGAACTATTTTTATCATGGAATGAGCTTTGAGAGCATCACTTTCTTCAACTACTTTTTCAGTAAAGTCAGGTGATTCAACATTGTCAAAGTGCCCATCTTCTTGCTCGGATATTTTGTCTGTATTTGTTGCCATTTCTGATTCAAGTTCTTCCACTTCTGTTTCATCATATTCAAGCTTTTCCTGATGTAAGTCTTTCACCTGACTTGGTTGGACAGTTTCACATTCTCCAGTTAGCCCCTTGGCCTGTTGAAGAGATTCAATCTCTACTTCCTCAAATTCACCATCACCTTTTATTGATGGTGCAACTGTGTTTATTGGCATTTCTGATTCAAGTATGTGTGCCTCGATTGGATTGTATTCTAATGTTCCTTGATTTATTTCACTCATCTCACTTTCTATAAAAGCTTCACTTTCCTCAGTCACATCTCTGTCATCCTCGTGTGATTCCACAATTGCATTTTCAAAGTACCCTTCATCTTGTTTTGCTCTTGGACTTGGTTCAAGTTCATGAGTCATTGTTTCATCACCTTCACACTTTTCTTGATATAGATGGTGCATCTCATTTGTTTTGTGACATTCTATTTCTTCAGTATCATCTTCGGCATTTACAGATGATTCAACAGCTACATCCTCAGAGCGCCACTCATTCTGTTCATAAATAGCACTGTTTTCTGATTCAAGTCCTTGAGTATGAGATTTGTCACATTCAAACTTATCCTGGTATTCATCTGTCATCTCAATTGCTTTCAGAGTGTCACTTTCATCAATATACTCCTCCATGTCTCCGGGTGATTCATCCTCTACCTCTGCAAATTGCCCCTCCTCTTGCCTAGGCCTCGTATCTGTTTTAGTTGGCATTTGTGTTTCATGTTCTTGGGTGTCTCTTCCTATGGACTCATCTTGGTCAAACAATTCTTTTGAATTTTGAACATTTGCTGAAATATCCCTTTCTTCGGATTCATCTGTAAACCTGTTCTCATCTGCATTAAAATCTTGCTGCGTGCTGATTGTGGGTATTTTTTCTTCTCCACTTTCTGTGCCTGAAAGAAAATGTATGGCCACAGTGTCATCACCTTTTACTGTTTCTGTAGTAGCTTGATTGAAGTCTGTATCTATCTCTGGTAGGGGGACTTTCCCACAAGCAGAAACTTCAACTTCAGATGGAAGTTGCAGCTTGATACTGTTTTCATCACAAAGCAGAACATCTCCTTCAGTTTTAGTGACAGTCAACTCATCTAAAAATTCTGGTATCTCTGTCTCATCATCATGGCTCGGTAGTGTGGTATTGTCTGCTAAAGAATTCTCAACTACATATTCTTTGTTTTTTTCAAATGTTTGCATATCAGCATTGCAAATTTCACTTTGGGTGAAATTCTGTAATGATGTGGGAAGTGTGGAACCAGAGTCTTTCGACACAGAGTCTTTGGTATGCTCATTATAAATGTCTGGTTCTTCAATATAGGTTTCTGACACCTCCTGTTCTTCATCAGACTCCTGTAATTCAGCATTATGCTTTTCAGAATAAGGTTTGGGATATATTACAGCATCATCAACAATGGCATCATGTTCTAAAGCTTCTTCTAAAGTTGGAACAACATTATTTGAGTCATCATGCTCCTCTTCATTTGCACCCTCATATTTATCTGTCACAACTTTCTGCGTAGGTTCTTTTTCAAATGTTATATCTTGCCCAATTTCACAATGTTCAGTTAGTTGTTCTGCCTTTAATAATTCTATTTCTTGTTTCACTTGTGTACAAACCTCTTCAGATTCCTGTGTCTGCAAAGCCACAATCTCTGCCTCGTCATCATAGCTGGGCAGTGGTGTAGTGTCTGGCAAGGTTTCCTCCAGTAAATAGTCTTTGCTAAATTCTAATTCTTCATTGTTTACATCACAACTATCACTTTCAGACATTTCATGAGAGAATTTGTTTTGTTCGTCAATAGCATCTCCAGACTCTGCATATTCTATTTGTTTTTGATTAATCTCTGGTCCTCTTGTGTAACTTTCTAAGCCCGCCTGTTCATCGCTTGGCTCTTGCACCTCAACGCCTTTGGGCAACTCAGAGCTGTCCTCCACCAGAGGTTCAGTTAACACTTCAATCTCATCCTCACATGTTTCTTTGCTAGTAGGTGGAGCATTGTTTGTGTCTCCCTGCTGCGCTTCATTTGTATCCAGTAATTCATATGATGCAACGTTTTGAACAATGTCCCTGCCAAGTTGCATGTATTGGCCAAGCTTAATCGGTTCAGTTTGGTATTCTTCCGGTTCACTTTTTGTGATAAGGTCACAACATTCTGAATCCAACGTGTCCACCCACTCACTGTTACTGTATTTCTTGTCTGTACTTGTAATAAAGTCATCACTGCACGTTGGTCCTTGTGATTGTGGCAAAGGCTCACTGAGAGCTTCTGTCTTGGAATGCTCTGTTTCACTTTCAGTGGTGTTGGCTAATTCACTCTCTGTTGGTAGAGGTTCTCCTTGACACATCAATTGCTCTTCTTGCCCTATGCACACAGATTCTTGAATGAAGGCATTCACCTTCTCGTCCAAATCCTCATGACTCAAGTCATCCAACTCAAAAGACTTTTCATTGATATGCCTCGTCTCATTCTCAAAATACAGGTTTTCTTCTTGCACAATTTTAACGGCTGCATCAAGGGTCTCATTTTTCCAAGTATCATTTTCTTGGTCTGTATTTATCTCCTCTTCTGTAGCATCTTCGATTAGATTGGGGTTTTCAATTTCTGAAGCTTTTTCATTCACACCTGAAGTCTCATTAATTCTCACACTGAGAATCTCATACTCTGTGACCATCTCAACCCTGTCATCATTGTCTAGCTCTTCAGTTAGGTCCTCTGTATCAGTTAACATGTCTTCCTCTTTTTCACCATGCTCAAATATTAACCTGCCTGCCACTTGTTCCTTGGTTTTATTGAGGGTGACTTCTGTAAGCTCTGCATCACCAGTAGATAATGGTTCAGTTTTGAAAAACATGCTCTCTTGAACATCTGATACAACATCATAATCTTCAGTGTCCTCTGCTGCACTTGCAAGCTCTCTCGTGTTTTCATCTTCCGTCATTTGTAAACCGCTTGTTTCTTTAACCTCGCTATCTGGTCCTATAATATCAGATTCTTCCAGTATACTTACTGTATCCTGGGGAATGCCTCGTTCACTTCCATACACATTTTTATCATTATCATTCCATTCAGCTTCAGAACACATCTGCAGATCTGTTTCCAACAGATGTTCTGCAGGTTTGACAGTCATGGCAGACCCTGCCCTACATTCCATGCTCAGTAATTGCAACTCTTCCTTTTCACACTTCGAGTCCTCAATATACTGCATTTCTTCGTTTACCCCAATATCAAACTTTTCAACTGTACTCAGAATGCCAGAAAACTGGTTCTCTTCATAAATGGCCTCTTTATTGTTTTCGTGATGGGTACTTTTGATGACCTTAGTCTCTTCTGTATATTTTACTCCAGCCTGATCTTCCAGATGTAGCAATTGATCAGATGAGACATCTCTTAAGGCTCCAGTGTCTGCTTCCACACTGTTTTCAGTTAGTTTCCCAGGTTCATCTTTGATTTCTTCAACTTCCAGTGTGGTGTCTACATGGGGAAGACCTGGAATATAAGGTTCATTGGTATGGGTCACACTGGAAGGTATGTCAAAGGTGGCCCCCATTGCTTTGAGAGTGGTAGATTCTCCCTTAGTCACTTTTGTATCAACAGCACAAATGTTTCCACTAATTTCAAATGCAATCTCTGTTCCTTCTAATCCTTCTTCAGGTACCTCTTTGATGAATATAGCTTCCTTCAATGGTGAGTTTTCACTTTCAAGTTGCTTCTCACTGACCTCGTAATCTTCTGTCAGTGTCTTCTGTGTAGCCTCTATGCTAAATGCCTTCGATTTATTTTGATCTGTCATGTTGTCACTTTTCGCTTTGGGTTTTTGCTGTGACTCAGATTCCATAACACCATTGTTGCATTCTAGGATGTCTGACTCCACCTGTATCGAAGGATGGTCATTGGATTTAGCTAAACCAGATGATAAGGATTTGGTGTCTGCTTTGATCTCCTTGGACATAGGAAAGGTCAACTTCACATTTCTGTCTTTAGGACCTGAGGTCCCCATTTGAGGGCCAGAAGCGTTGGCGTTTGCCAGGTTTTGTGAGTGGAACTTTAGGTTGACTTTTGGAGCCTCAACAGTGATGGGACGTGGACTTTTTGTTAAAGTGCCAATTTTTACAGTTGGGAAACTATGACTGTTCTTCTGCAGCAATGCTTTACTATCTCCTTTCTGTGCCTTGGATGACATTAACCGGGTGTCTCTGGCGGAATATTTCCTTACATCAGGAGACATCAGCTGGATTGGACTGCTGGTAAACTCCAGCCTGGAATCTGAAAATATAATCACCAGGAGATATTTAGCATATGTACTTTTCTGCAGAAATTCAAATTCGCAAAAAACGTTAATTTATCTCATACCCCCCTCTACACAAAAAGTGTACTCACTGAAAGACGTTGCTTATTTATTACTTCCCAACCTTATATTTTCATATTCTTTATATCTATTATTTTCGTAACAATATAAATTGCAACAAATATGATTGACAAGAAGAATAAAATCATCTGAACTCAAAACATTACATTTAAAAAAAAAGACACTAGCGATATTCATAAGAAGAAATGATCAAATTAGTATGGTCACTAAGTATTTCTCAGTGAGAATTACTGTAATTTGAGTCAACAGAAACACATTAATAAGTATCTACACCTAGTTGAGTCCATTAAAGAACAGAACCATTGATCCAGTGTAACACCTGTGTTGACATGAAGTTGAGCCAGGGCATAGGGGAGCAGAAATGTTTCAATCCCTCTACCTTATTTCTCATTACCATCATGTCAGGAACTGCTTGGAATTTATGGCCATTTGAATAAGCGCAAACATATGTATAGATCAATCTCATTCTGTGACTACCCCTACAGGGTTTATGTATTTGGGGGAACTGAGGGGCATTAAGGAAAGGCATTAAAGAGGATGCCGCAGTCTCAATTATTTGTACTGAAATCCTCGTATAACTAAACTTTGGATTATGCCATTGCATCATTACCTTCAGTCGGGTGTATCAGACCTTCTCAGGACTTTTTTGGCACTCTAATCCTGATACTACTAAGAAGGTAAGCAAAGGTTGTGAATTTGCTTAAAGCTTTTTCCACTTATTTTCCGAATATAATCCAACCAACAGATAGAGAAGACGGCCTACTAAGCCCTCTTTTCTGATGATTATTTCAGCTAACTTGTCACCTGCTCACAAAATTGCTGAACTTCAGGAAATGTCTACACTAAGGAACAGAATGTGGCATTATTGTGTGGACATCTGACACAAGTTGCTTATCTGGCAAATCAAACGTATGAGTGCTGTTAGACGGAAGATATGTGAGGTACGGGTAATTTAGGTATATCACAAATACATATAGATGCATATCCCTGGGCACCTTAAACCTTCCTGAATCATCTGTCCTTTTGGAGACAACTGAAAACCTTTTTTTAAATGTCTTATAAAGTTTTGTTACCTCAGCTCTCTTGTGTCTCATCCAAAGGTTTCGGCACCATGAATCCTCTACCTTGAGTATGTGTGCTCTGCTAATCACTAAAACATAACATCACCGTACACATATAGCTTCCGTGACTGGACCTGGCTAGGTTACATACTAAGTTCCACTGCACCCCTGTGAGCTCCGTGCCCAAGTCCAGAGCACCAAGGCACTTGCTTTCATCACATAGGGAAGAAGAGGGATTCCACTATCACCTTGTAAAGTACAGATATTGCATGCGTGCCTGATTCAAAATTAAATATCATTTGTGAGACCATATTAGCCGTTGCCTTTGTTTGGTGAATAGTTCTGGCCAGTGTTCGGACAATGGACTCCAAAGGCAGCATTCTACAGGAATTGTCCTTCCCAAATGCCATACTCTCACCTCATCTGTTTGCATCAAACAATTTACAGTTTATTTAGCATCTCCAAGTCACATCTTTGTCTCTTCACTGCACTACGCGGTCTTGGGGCGAGTGTGAAAGTAGTGGTCTGGATGGGTGGAAGTCAGGGTGGGGAAATGAGGACAAGAAGAGGAAAGGTGCATAACTAAAGTAAAGGTGGAGGGAACAATAGAAGCAGCACATGTGGGTGAGGAGGAAAAGATGAGATAAGCGGGATTTCGGGAGACAGAATTAGGAACAGGAGAAATGATTGGGAAACCTACGGAAAGGCAGAGAGGAGGAATTGAAATTAAATTCAGGGAGCTGATAACAAAGGATTAATGGTTAGTCTTTTGGCACAAAAAGAGGAGCTCCTTTGGTACAAAAGGAGGAGCTACTGTCAAGGTTATTGCTGCATTGTATTGAAAGACCTTTTTGTTTCTGAAAAAAAGATACACTGCTCCAATGATCATAATACAGTAGATGCGTGCTCCCCCCACCCCCATACACTAAATTCCCAGTCTCTCAGTGTTGTGTATACATTAGCTGCCCACAGTTTATTTCTGCTAAGGGTTTGAAGTCCATGATCATTACTGGAGACATGTGTCAGGGATGTACCCTTTTCCCACTTAAATATGTGGAGCGCGCCCATCCATAGGACAAACGCAAAGGCGGAAATGGCTAAGGGCATATTTCGCGAATGCGTCAATAATGATATTTTGCAGACACGAAAGAGTTGGGAGGGGGCAGGCTCCTCAAGTGCTTAGCACAATTTTGCAATCAGATTGACTAAATAAATTGCGCCAAGAGATGACAAGGAGGATTAGTGGAAAGAGAAAAACACAAATAACCCAACTAAGACCTGACAATGGAGAGAGGAAGGGAGTTTCTAGGACTACTTGGGTGCAAGGTATGTTCCCACCCAAAGATAGGCACAGAATACTGAAAACATCGGGGTTAGGATAGTTATAGGTATTGAGCATTTCCACCACAGGTAAAAAAGAAATTTAGGGAAATATAGCCACACTCTTTAATGAGTTTACTAAACTGTTATATATGTGCTGCTACTCGTTCTTGAGGACAAAGGTAGAGCACAAAGTCACCTACGGTACTACCTGCTGTGATGAAATTCCACAAATTAAACATACAGAAAAACAGTTCTGGAGGGAACCTGACTGCAATAGTAACATTACGTTGCAAATACCAGTGCTTTTTGGGTACAAATTGCTCCCTCGGCCCCATAAAAACATATTGTATTATCTTTATTTGAATCATGCTGGTTTACATTCCAATACACTAGAGAAAACCCATTCCGCATATTTATTATCTTACTCTAAAAGCACTCATATAAACCAACATGAATCCTTCCTTGGCAAGTCTTTATCAAATGAGGTTTATAGCAATCTTTATTCGAGGCAAAACAATGCAGTAGGGATTTCATAAAAACATGTTCTGCTACGCTCAACCGCCTCAACCTAGAGAGACCCCAGAGGTTACTTTGATAAACAGGAGCAGCAATGGGCCTTGCCTTGTAGGCTGCTGAATGGATATCTGCAGAGATGCCCCTGAACCTGGAATGCACAATGAGCTCTGTTTCAGAAGAACCTGTTCCTACCTATTTAGTGGCGCTAGAAAGCATGTGTCAGAAGTCTGATGCCTAGATAATCAAACAACAGCGCCGGCTGGAATGTAGTCTCTTCGACCAGTTTCCTGTGCCACACGGCTAACCTAAAGCCCATGACCATAAACTTCTTTTTATCTGCATGTATCACCAGTTATTTCCTTCACAGCAACATGCATAAGATAAGGAGATTAGCCTATTCTCAGCAACAAAAAAAAGGGATGACTGCATCCTCCACAAATAAAATTACAGGGACACTGCAGCCACCCAAGGGGGTCATTCATGCCATCCAAAAAGATATTAAAAAGTGCTGGTGCCAATACACAACCCTGCCTGACCACTTATTGTACTGGGAAATCTTTGGTGATCTTACCAATGGAGCAACACCTCACAAAGCCAACAGTAGCGCTGTAATATTTGACCAGATGTCCCACTAGACCCTGATTGAGCCCAGATTTGCACACGGAATCCCATAACCGTTCACGTGATAGAGTCAAGAATGACTTTCAAAACAAGGCCAGTAAAGTATCCCTCTTTTTTGATTAACATATTTCATTTGGAAGAAAAGGGACATTAATAGAGACAGGCTTGCGAGGAGCAGGATTGTCTATAAGTTCATTCTTTAAGATGGGAATCAGCTCCTTCCCTTTTCAGCTGGTACTGATAATTGCATTAAAACAGCTTACCAGGACAGACCTCCAGAACGCAGGAATGCATCACACGTAATCTGCTAGAATAGCATTACAGCCTTTATTCTTACAAACCTTTTGGCTCACAAAGGCCGAGGCCATCTCCATTGCTGGGATTGGTGGTATATCTTGGAGCTTCTCAGAGTTCCTCCCAGAAACCTTAGTCAGATACAATTTGCAGAGGGCAAGTCCCATACCTGCCACCCAGGCAACTCATCATTGAACAGCCTCATAACGTGTGGTCCCCAAACAGACTCATTTAGATTAGTGGCTGCATCAGGGGTAAAATCCTTAGCCCCCAAGTTACAAAGCCCAGAAACTCAGAGGAGGTGAACATAGGAGAAAATGTGTCATCCTGGAGCTTGAAGTCACATTGTCCTCGAGAACATTGCGAAAGTGAATGCAAAACTCACGTTTTCCCATGGAAAACTAAATCTGAAGTCAACGTTCTAAGAGAGCACAGAATGTTCTCAGTGTTTTCTGGGAGAACACTACCAACATTTGTACACTTGAATTTGTAGTAAAAGGTCCACAGGAATATTTAACAATTGAGTTCTAAGAGATACAATGAACACTGGAACCTCAAGTCAAGGTCCAACGGATATTGACCAAGTGAATGCTAAGAGCCATATTGAGCTGTGGGACTAGAAGGTCAACAATATTAGAGGCACTGAATAAATGAGTGCTAAGAGACTCAATGACTAATGGGACCTGATTTCCATCAGAAAGACACTCGTAGCATTGCACAGGTCCCAAGAGACATTGACTGAGTGAATAAAAGGTCCTGTGTTGCACTGTGATACCTGAAGGCCACAGTCCCAAAACATACCATGGAGGAAAGCCTTTGGAAGCCAAAGACAATTATCCAGACCAACTCATGACTCACACAATTCACAGTAAACATAACATCCTTGCACTCTGTCCCTTGACTTGCATCAGTTTTGATCCCTATCTCATTTAATGAGGGCCAGGGGATGTTACCATCTGGTAGTGGCCAGAGCAGGGCGGGCTTATTGTTATTACAACATTGCACCCAATGAGGGTAGAACGTTATGTTTACAGCTAGGAGAGACAAAGCAGAAAGATTGGAATGCAGTGACAAAAAAAGCAGAACGAAAAAGAAAAAAGAGAAACAAACAAACATAGGAAGAGGGTCAAACATTGTGTGTGAAAAAATGTGGTCCTCCTTGTGAGTCATCTTCGTTTATACTGTATCACTGCAATTCAGAGTGCAACGTCTTGGAGTCATCCGTCAATTCTTTATTGATACCTTTTGAGTGTAGCTGTGGCCTCATACCTTGGACCATTTTCGATTGTTTCGAAAATGTAATAAGGAGGGTGATTTATTGAATTATTAACTATAAAATGGGTCCATGCAGCATCTAAGTCAGTGGCAAATTTTTTGTGCTAAGAGATTTTATTAACTGTGTTTCTATAGAAGCCAATGCCGATTATGTCAATTTTAACAGAAACGACAGTTTTTATTGCTATGTAAATATGGGATATTTATAAGAGCATGATTTCTCCATTGAACTAGGGTACTGCTCGTGATAATTGCTCTCCATCTCTAAAAGCAGTCCGAGCTAGAGTACCAAACCGTTTCCTGTTGCTGCATCCCCTCTTACTTATTGCAAGGTCTGGCACTTTGCTGAGGATATCCGACATTGCCCGCTCCTACTGTGCCAGAGGAGTATGTGCCTCAGATTTAGATTGATAAGGACGGGGCAAGTTGTTTGCCAAGTTGTCTCAGTTGATTGAGGGCAATTGTGCACTTTTGAAGGACAATACAGAGATTTAAATGTGTCCAATGTCTGTACTCAGTAGCTATTTAATTGGAGTTGGAATTACATTTGCAGAGATCAAACCAAGTTGAAAATCTTGCACACTCACGTGCTCATGTTACACACAGCATTCTTGCCAAGATGTTGGGCTCTGCATCATTTAGGCCCACCCTGGTTTATGGCAGACTAAGGGCCCTATTGCCATATTTCAGGTTCAAGAAGAAATGAAGGCGTCGACAAAAAGTAGGACAAAATTGAACGTATTCTTAAAGTCGCTGCAGTATTAGTGGAATTACAGGAAAGATATTTTACTTGTGTGTCACGCACATTTACGTATAATATCGTATGTGGGAATTATTGATACATATGTACTTTCTTGAAAATTCTTGTCCATTTTTCATAAGCAGTTTTTGTAAGTGAGACTGGGACAGCTCTCAGTACAGCACATTGAAATCCTGTAGCTTGTTATTGCCCAACATTAGAGGCTCTAAATACTTTCTGGCGTAGTGCGCTTAGATTTCCCATCATGTAATATCTACCTGTGGGAATGTGCTGAATTAAGGAGAAGGTGCTCTTTCCTTAGTTGACCTATATGAGACCTATGAAGGATTGTCGGAACTATTTTCTGGAAGCAACTACATATGTTACCTCACCTGGAGTACTCTCATATCTGTGTTAGCGTATGCATAGGAGTGGCCTGAATGAAGTTGTGATTTGGCTTTCTCTAAAATGTATTTTCTGTCTTTGATGTTGGGTAATATGTAATATGTTATAAGTACTATTTCTTTGTTGATGATGAATTTGAAATTGTTTTAATTTGTTTAGCCTTCATGTAAAATCTTTTACCTGGACTATGTATATTAAGACACATTTGTATTGATTTGATGTAATGTATTGTTTGCTTGATAGGCGCTTATACAATAGGAAAATACTGCTTCAAAGTGCCCACAGGGCAAGGTAGGGAGCAGGAGTGGGAAATACATTAAAACACAATATATAAGAGCAGTGGGGGGAAGACGAAAACACTGACAATCCTACTATGCCTTGTAAGGGTGTCCAGTTAAAGGATTGATTACAAAAGGTTTGAATGCAAAAGGTGAGAGTCAATAGGATCGAAAACCAAAGGTTCGATTTTTTTTTTAATTATACATTTTTTTGGGGGTTTCCGTGTAGGTAAAAAAAAGGGGTTTTTACCACAAAAAAGGGGACTGGGGGGGACCCCCCCAAAATAAAAATGTCGGACCTTTTGTTTTCGGTCCTTTTGATTCGAACCTACTGTAATTCGAACCTTTTGATTCAAACCTTTGACCTATAACCCCTTGTAAGTACTCAGAATGTGCAAGTGCAGCAAGGAAGAGGGCAGGGGGTCAGTGCCATAGAGTCTGAGCTCATGGGTGAGCCTCAGATGAAGTGCTAGGAATGTTGAGTGCTACACGGCCTGGAGCCGCAAGGGGTGTAAGTGCGAGCCACCAGGGCAGAGGGTGTAAGTGCAAGTGCAGATAGACAGGAACTGGGCCAATTGGGTACGGGAGGTCAGGGCCCCGAGGATGATAAGGGCCCAGGACATCAATCGGAGCAACTGTGGAATTAGCAGGAGAGAGAAGAAGGGAAGGAGGAGGTAAAGAGGAGAGTCTTAAGGATCTTCTGGAATTTAAGAAGATCCTGCTCAAGGCGCATAGGAAGGGGGGAAGCTGTTCCATAGGAGGGAGCCAGCTGAGGAAAGCGAACAACCACCTGCCCTCTGTTTATCAAAACGTTTAACACGCAGAGAGTTAGAGCCAGAGGAGCGTAGTGGTCTAGAGGGGGAGTATTTAGTAAGATAAAGTTGAAGATAGTGTGGTCCCTGGGCCCAGATTGCCTTGTGGATGATGCAGAGGGATTTGAATATAATCCGTGCAGCAACTCGGGGCCAGTTTACTGAAGGAGAGATGCAGTCCCTGGGCTTAAGGCCAAGGATAGGTCTTGCTGCTCTATTCTGGATTAACTGGAGGGGTCACAGAGTGGAAGATGGTAGATTGAGGAGGAGGCTATTGCAATAGTCAAGTCTAGAGAGAACCAGGGTTTGGGTCACATTGGGGAAAGTGAGAAAAGGGAGAATTCCTTTGAGAAGGCAGTGCTGAAAGTGGGACTTCTAGGCAATGTCCTGAGTGTGAGGGAAGAAGGAGAGAGAGGAGTCGAAGATGACTCCAAGGTTTCGGGCTTCAGAAGAGGGCGCAGGGGGGAGAGCCCAAAGTGGAAGACCAGAGTGAAGGGAAGAAGGTGGGAGCAGGTGTTCCGATGGGAAGGATCTCAGTTTTTCAGGCATTGAGGCAGAGACCACTGGCGGTGCAACAGGACTGGATGGCAGATAGGCAGTCAGGAATGATGGAGGGTGCAAGAGGGCCGGCAGGGAGTTTGAAAGAGAGCTGTGTGTCATCTGTGTAACACTGGCAGTTGAAAGAGAAGGAGAAGATGAGGCATTCAAGCAGAGCAGGGAAGATGTTAAAGATCCAGGGGGAAATGATAGAACCCTGGGGCACACCGCAGGTGGAGGCGGAAGTACGAGAGGAGAAGTTGCCCAGGATCACTTGGGAAGAGCGGTCAGTAAGGAAGGATGTCAGCCAGTGCAGTGTCCGTTCCGAGATACCATGGGTATTGTGGAGCCTTTGTATGAGGATGGAATGGTTGACTGTGTCAAAGGCAGAGATTGAGAAGTATAAGGACAGCTGGGGAGTTGGAGTCCAGAGATGCAAGCAGTTCTTCACAGGTGTTCAGAAGAGCGGTTTCCGTGCCTCTAAATGCTCGGAATCCAGATTGATGGTTGTGGAGACCACCGACAAGTACAGGGTGTGAGTGAGTTGGGGCAAAACCAACTTCTCCAGCAGTTTCCCCAGGAAGGGGGTGATGGAAATAGGGCAGTAGTTGGCAGGTCAGGTAGGATCTGATGAAGGTTTTTTTTAGGAGTGGGTGCGCACAAAGAAGTGCTTGAAGGAGGAGGGAAAGATCCTGTGATGAAAGAGTGATTGCAGAAATCAGCGAGAGCAGGTGCAATAGAGTCAATGATATCCTTGATGGTCCAGGATGAGCAGGGGGAATCCGGCTTAGAAGAGGCCTTCAGGGAGCGGACAACTCTGGTAACTTCTTCCGGTGTGACAGGGGTGAAGGAGGAGAAGGAGGAGGGATGGGGGAGGTGGGATGGAGGTGTTGGGGTGTGGGACGGGTTGTGAGGGTGAGTAGCAAGGGTGGTAAGGATGTCCTGGGTTTTGAAGGCAAAGTGTGAGGCCAATGCATTGCAGAGGGCCTGGCAGAGAGAAGGGGAGGAGGAGACCTTTTTGTAACGTAAGTGGGAAAATTCATCGACACTGCAAATTATTAGAAATGTATGTATATGTACCTGTAGGTAAAACGTAAAACAATTTTAAATAAACCATGGAATTTCCAGTAGCTTAATAAGGAATGATTTTCTCTTTAGTGTCTTACACTTGTATTTTCGCTTCATCCTTTCTAACCTCAGGACCACAAGACAGGTTTACAACTCTCATATGGCAAAAGACAACCAGAGCCATATCTGATGATTCACCCTTACTTGGGGTAAAGAGGGGTGCTTGTGGTATTTTATGAAATCTGATGGCATTTCTTTAAGGATTGATGATTTAACTGTTACAATGTTTCTGTTATTTGGGTATTTAGTGGAGCTGGACTTCTTGAGTATTATCAAAAAACATTTTGGGGGGGAAAAAGTAATGGGCCTCCTTGGTCTCCGAGTTGTGATTTGTAGATGATTTGTAGGTTACTGTCCACATACCTTTTGAATTAGTCATAGTTAATTAAACATATCCTAATCAAGTTACAAAAACATACATGTGTACCAATAAAGTGCACTATGGTATAAAGGTTTTTGCCATTTTGGTCAGTCATTCTTGCATTTGTAACCACATATAGTTCCTCAGTGAAAGACGACCTTACCTCTGAATGGAGAGGGCTGCTTGCTGTCTGCTAAGGGCATTAGCAGCCTCATGCTCTCAGACTCCAGAAGTGTCCTAAAATAAAAAGCAATACGAATTAAATATGTTCAGCTCTCAGGCCAATGTCAAAGCCTGATCAAGTACTTTCACACTCTGCAAGGTTATAGACATTTAACTCCAGCCAAGACTCGTGGCAACGGAAAATAATGTGTTTAATTGTAGTCAGTGTATTACAATCATAGGAGTAGCGGAGGTGTCATGACACAGTCTTTGACCACATGATGACATGGTAACCGTGGTAGACATAACAGAGTAAAAAGTTTTATATTTCTCGAGCAGGCACCCATGCACAGTAGAAAAGGAAAAACTACAGAACTGCTCTGAGTGGTGAAGACAGCATCCAGCACCAGTCACAAAAGACAAAGTAGGACAGGAGTGTAGAAAGGGATGGAGGATTGAAGGAAGAAACATTCAGTGGGCAGGAAGAAGGGATGTCTCAGCCTCCCACATGGATGACCTGTGACTGTTCACTGATCACTTGTGGGAAAGTTCCTGCAACCCTACAGATAACTCATAAACCCCTAAGTCTTGGCTCCTTCCATCGTCCATCAGGTGAAATGGCATCATATTGTTTAATCTCTTCAGAAAACTACAGCAAACTCTGTTCTATTCTAAAACTCCTCAATTTGGCAACTGGCAGATAGCGATCCTCTTACTGTGAGTCTGCTTTTCAGGGCCATCGTTGTCTTTGGCCTAGCATTGTATGCCTCCTTCCCTTCCCACCTCTGCTTATGCACAATCCTGCATGCTCTACTCATCCTCTATGCTTTCTGCAGTATTATCTCTTCTATCTGCAGTATTAGGCACCATGTCATGGGTGCTTCCACTTTTTGACACGGGTAACCTACCCAACGAACTCTGTGCAGGGACTTTTCACAAAAGTGACCCAATCTACTTGAAATAAATATGAGTTACCTACCGAAGTTGGTGTGGATCGTCTTTGCCACATTGACACCAATCGTACACATCCAACCAAAAATGGGAGCCCCCTGCCAGTAACAAACATCATGAGGTCTGTTAGCGACACTGACCTTGTGTCAGTGCGGAGGAAGAAAACTTGATCTTCCCAGGATGGGGTTAAGGAATTCTCAAGCAAAATTACAGTGATGAACGCCAGCTGGCATGCACCGGGAACGGCAAGCCAGGACCAGACATAAAAAGTACCTTCCATCGAGGCCTCCAAAGAAAAGTACTCTCAATGCCTATGCTGGTCATGTCAAATGCTGGAGGACCGTGAGAAGGAAGTAAGGGAAATCAGTAGAAGATCACGTTACAGTAGACACCTGGCCCTCTGGTGCAACTTTGGTGATAAACCGAGACCAATTCCTGGTGCACTCTGCCAACAATAAGATCAGGGTGGAACTGTGATTAAAAGATGATCACAGTCAGGAAGAAACAATTCAAATCGACAACAGGGTAATAAAGATGGAAGATAGAGGCAGTATAGTGGGTCGTGCTGAGGCCAAGGGACAGTGGGCAAGGAGACGGGACACCTGTGAAGATAAATGAAACCCAAACTGTTTCCAATAATCAAACTAATATTATTATCATGACTATTATTATTATTATGGTATTTATAGAGCATGCACTTATCTTCGAGAAGCAATGGAGCGCTTTACAGAGTTATACAACAATACAGACACACAACAGAGCGCTTTACAGAGGTATACAACAGAACAGATGCATAACGGGGTGCTTTTCAGAGGTAACAACAGAACAAATATAGAGCGGGGATAGGATACAGAGGGGCAGAGAGGAAGGGTACAGCTGTACAAAGTGGCGGGGAGGAGAGTGGCAGACGTATCTAGAGGGGGCGATGTGATGGCTTAGGTGTTGAGGAGGAGTTACTCCTTGAAGAGGTGGGTCTTCAGTTGTAGGAGCGTGGGGGCGAGTCTGATGTTGACGACAAGGAGGTTCCATAGTCTTGGGGCGTAGGCAGAGAAGGCTTGTTTTCTGGTCCTTTCCTTTTTGCTGTGGCAAATTTCAAGTCTGAACGTGTCCTGGCTTCTGGTGGTGTGCTGTCCGCCATAGATGCAGAGTTTCTCTGTGAGGTAGCTGGGTGACTTGAGGGTGACTGCCTTATAGATGATGCAGCAGGACTTGAAGGTGATTTGTGCGTGTAGTGGAGTGAAGGTCGTTGAGGGCAGAGGTGATGTAGCTGTGTCTGCGTAGAGCCTTCATGAGGTGTGCGGCCGGATGTAGGACACTGCTCAGTGGCACAAGGGAGGATGACTGGAGGACTTTGAGGAGGGCATTTCCCGCATCCAGGTGGGATAAGAGCAGTGCTAGAATGGTGGATCTAAGGCTTTCCAGTGGGAGGAAGGGATTGACTTTCCACAGGAGGGAGAGCTGATACCAAGCTGTCTGAGTTGTCTTAGCTATGTGTGTTTTGAAGGTGAGGTGTTTGTCAATGTGGAACCCGAGGGACTTGGCGCAGGAGATGAGCTCGGGTATGAAGCCCTCAGGGTTCATGGTTGATAGATCTGTTTGTCTGGTTGTTCGGTGTTGTTGGTGAGGAATAAGAATTCAGTCTTGGGGCGGCTGAGCTTCAAGTATGCACTGAACATCCAAGACTGGATAAGTGAGAGGCAGGATTTGTGCTTGTGGATGTCTTTGATGGAGTAATTCTTGAGGTATAGCTGTGTGCTGTCATTGCATTGGTGGATGTGGATGTTGTGTGTGGCTAGGAGGGCTCCCAGTGGCTCCATGTATAGATTGAAGATCAATGGGGAGAGGATGCAACCCTGCGGGACTCTGCTGCGGTGGGCCGCTGCGCTGCTCCTTTCAAGTGTGAGGTTTTTGGCTCAGTGCAAGAATACCAAAGGCAAATGAAGACTGCCTGAATTCAAAGTGGGAGGGGGCAGAATAGTGCCTTTCTGATTATTTACTTGTGTAAAATTTATTTTATTGCTACAAACAGGGGCCATCTGTGGGACGCAGTTAGTCACCTGCACACGTAAGACACAGCACCTGACACATGTTGCAACATTTACGACAAGCTAAACCAGCATAGGAACCATATCGGCCCTTAAATGCATTTCATCAAAAGACCGGGTTTTAACCAATGTAAAGTGAAAACAGGAAATGCAGAAAGCCCCAGTGTAAAATGGAACTTCATCTCTAAAAGTGTGAACAGGCCCCAGTGTAGCAAAACAATCTGATGTAAACAGTATATTTCAAATTTCAACAGCAATTGAAACATTTCTTTATTCTCTCAATAATATTTAAAAAAAAATGTTTATAAATGCATGTTAAAATCCATGATGATTATACAGGGATGTGTGATATTTCAAAATAGGGAATATTACTGTGAAATGTATGAAAAATCACTTTTTTTAACATGACTTGGCAATCCCTGTTTTATGTCTTCTTGTTGAACTAACCAAAAGTGTCAGTACCTGACTGATTTGCATATGGCTTGGCCCTTTTTGCAATGACCAGATGGGCTAAGAAACAGTGGTGTGGAAGACCTGACGTCTTCCCTCCTTACAGACTGAATCTGTGGTGAAGAGAAAGGGTTGTATATTGTATTATGTATCTGTGTGGACTCCGAGGGGTGCCGTGCACACAGAGCAAGGACAGATATGGAACCTGAGCAGCCTGGTGAAAGTGCAACCAATGCTGGTGCATTAAAGTTGGTTGGTGATGGTCAGAATGATGGAAGCTTCCCATGGAACTCTGTGCAAGGGCTTCTCACAAATATAGCATAATCTATTAGAAATAAAGTTGAGAAACTTAACGCAGTTGGTGGGGGTCATCTTTGCAAGACACTGCCTCATAAAAATCCTACAAAAAGTGAGATAATCTGCTTCCCCTTGTGAACAGTGCATTTCATAAACCTGAAACATCATAACTGCTAAAGTACCTAAACAAATGTATATACAAGCAGTCTCTTCATTGGTGTCCTCATCGGTGTCTTCCTTGCTAGTTACCCTATAAGGAACCCGGATAGACCTCACTGATGAGGCCGATACATGTCTGGTGTTGCTTGTGTTTTCGTGCAGAGGGTACCTGGCTTACCCGTTAGGGCTGGGCTGCTCCCAAATGTGTCAGTACCTGACTGATTTGCATATGGCTTGGCCCTTTTTGCAATGGCCAGATGGGCTAAGAAACAGTGGTGTGGAAGGTTACCCAGAACAGTGCCTGTGTTTGAGATGTTTTCAAAACCTTCCACCCATCATGTTTTTGGTTATAGTTTGTCTCCCTGTGTGAGGGGTGGTATGCCCAGACCTAGACCCCTTGCTCGCTCTGCCATAGGGAACCAAGCTACTGCTCCCTGATGAGGCCCAACAAAGCCAAAACGTGCCTGGGGTTGCTTGTATTTCCATGCAGGGGGGGCCTGGCATGGCAGCTCAAGCTGGGCTGCTCCCATTGTTGACAGTACCTGACTGATTTGCATATAGCTGGACACCTTTTGCAATGGCTCAGGCGGGCTAAACAACAGTGGTGTTGCAGGTAACCCAGGGCAATGCCAGTGGTTCACATGTATTCAAACCCTTGCACCCATCCCTTTTTTGGTTTCAGCCGCTTGTTATAATGCTGATCTTTGCCACCTGCACCCACATCAACCTCCCATGCTCCACCATTACCTCCCACTATACTATGTTCATGTAAAATGTTTCCGGTATTTGTATTAGGATTCACCCTTAGCCTTTTCCATTCCCCCAACTAAACCTGCTACACCTCAAGGTCAGGGGTGGACTGGCCTTTAGGGAACTCTGGAGATTTCCCGGTGGGCCTCTGCACCCTGGGCCTCTTTTCTGTGGTATTTCCAAATTTTCTCATAGGAAAAGCATTGGGCTTGCTGAAAATGTGTCATATAGGGCCACTTTGAACTTTATTTCCAGGGCCTCTTTTGGTCCCCAGTCCAGCCCTGCTCAAGGTACTCCACAAGCCCCAAACACTCCTCTCAGAATGAACCTTAGGAAAAAGTAGTATAACCACATAAAAAGAGGGGAAAATAGTTACACAATGAACCCGAGGTACCAGAGGAACTAAAAGAAGAATGCTCAGCAGCTTGGCCTAGTACTATATGAAGGATAGTGAGAACTTTAAGTGCTACAGGAAAGTTGAAAATGCCTGAGGGGGGCACATTGTGAGTAAAACTCTTGAGAGATGGGAGCATCTATGCTTGTTTAGTAGAATAGGGATGGCCATTGAAACACTTCTGCTGGCCAAACTTGAAGAACAGCTTGTTTTTGAAACTTAGGGCTAGCATAGAGGTTAAGGAGCACTCATAAAGCTAACATTTTAACTTTGTGCTGGCTACCACATTTGGACTTTGGATGTTAGAATAGGTTGTGCCTGGAGTGCCAGAGGCTTAAAATAGTAGTTTCAAGATGTTTAGACATTCTCATCCTGTTCTCTCATCCTTCCTTATTCTTTCTAGGATACTTCCACCATACCTATAGGCATTCATCCAACTGAAAACCTCATATGGCTTACCTGAAAATAAGCATCTTAACAAGTGAAAAGTAAGTAGTCCTTGGTTGCGCTTTTTCTGAAGAAAACAGAATGCAATACTTGAAATTTTCTATTGTTTATTAATGGTGCAAAAAACACAAAACGTTGATCCATTACAAAGTTCAGAAATGGTTCCTTTGACAATCAAGTTAAAGTTCACTGATTATCCAATTGTTAGGTTGCTCGGTCCAAAAAATGAGATCAGGTCACTAAAGTAAAAATTAACTCTGCTAAAGCCCTCAACACGTGTAAAGGGGGCGGGCGGGGGATTATGAGGTTAGTGAAGAGGACGAGCGGGAAAATAATCATCCCCTCCACCCGTGGGCCTCATTTAGCCCATCATAGGGAGGATAAGGATGCTTAGTGGGATGCGGCAGGAAGAGTACAAGTAATGACTTCTTGCCCCATCGTATACTTAGCAGACAAAAACAAAACAGCAAAGACTGGGACAACCGCTGGAAGCCATTGCAAACAGAGCCTGGATGCGCCTGATGGCCCTCTGCTTGCCTCGTCTGCTCTCTGCTGCGGCGACTCCTTCTGCAACGGTTGGTACAGTGGGAGGGACAGGAGTCGCAATGGTGGCCTTATAGATTACAGCTGCAACCTCTAGCAAACTAAAGTTGACGCCCATGAGTTGTCTGGCAACACTTAAGTGACCATGTGAAAACAGTTCATGGTCCAGGTAGCGGGACAAACAGGGGAGTGACTGTGCTCTGTGGGGGCAAATTAATGTTACAAATGTCACCCTTTGGTCAGCCCTCCAAACCAATCAACATCACCCCTTCGTGAACCAATAACCATTCCTATGCAGAGATTTGCTAATGAGCACTAACTGCAGTCCACAGCAGGTGTGATTTGATGTGCCGCATGGCAGATTCCTAACCTCCGCGCTCCCAAGGGCCATTGGAGTAGATTAAAACGTCCACGTCTGAGTCACTCAGTAAATGCCCCCACTAGCGCGGGTGCCTTCTATCGTGTCTTTGTGGCTTAGCAACTCATAGCCGGCCCCAGGTGCAGAGGAGTAGGTGCATCAAAGGTGGAGTGGACACGCACCCAATAGCAGGTGCTCTATTGCTGCAGAACTTTCAGGGTGGCCGTGAGTGCAGAAGCCTTAGGCTTGGCTGTGCGTCGGTGAAGGGAGGTCTGGCTCACATTAGGTTGGTGACACAAGGCAACTACTGGAAGAAGCTTCATCACAATTCAACAGGGGAGAGGAGTATGGGCAGGGTCTAGGTGCAGAGGCTGGAAGTGACTGACCATTTAGCAGGATCAGAGGCCCAATGAAGCTTGCTTTGGTGAGAGGAGTAACCCATCACTGAAGGAGCAGAGCAGATAGAGCCAGCAGCAGGAGTGGCATCCATAAGCATGGATGAGGCCACGGTGGTCCCAGAGGATCACTGTAGATAGAGGTGATAGACATCATCCCATGGGAGGTGTAACAGCAGGTCTCTGAGGGGGTCGTAGCACTTCCATCTGACCGAGGGGTTGTGACTCTCTAGTGATAATGATTTGAGCAACGCCTTGTGGTTGAGTAGTTCTTCAATACAGAAAACAAAGGTTTAATGCCTATGCGTAGAGATTTCCGGAAGGGTCCCTCATACACGAAATACAATTGGGCACCCATTAAGAGTTGAATAGGGAGTTAGAAATGGAGCCAAATGAAAAGACGTAGTGCTCTATGTGGACCAGTTGCTTCTTCGACAAGAAGTGTTCAATTTACGAAACCACTAGCTACCACCATAGTCAACCAAACATCACATTGCAATCAGTCACAATTAAAAAACAGCATTACCATGCCGACAGAACTGTTCAAAGATATTCTACTATATTCTGCTGATTTGTTATACTGTTCACCATTCAATGTAAAGTTAATTGCAAATCACAAAGCTAAAAGATTCCAAATGTAAACATGCCATATTCATTCATACTTGTATGCCCGTTATTGTCTTACACTATGCCTAGGGTATTGGTTGAGCAGATGGATAGAAGGCACCCGTGGAAGCACCACTTGGCTGTGCCTTGCCCAAAGCAAATACCACAAAGTAAACTTTCCGTCAATCACCCTTACTAACACCATATACTTCCTTAGTGCTAAAAGACACTACAACACTCCAGGCCAAACACCCGTGAACACAATCCCAAAGCTCACAGCATGCATATGTGATCCCGGACTATGTAACAACAAAAACATACACTCGATCCCAAACATACCGGACCCAGGGTATGCCCAGGGTAATTCTCATCGGATACTGTGCCTCCAAAATCACCTTGAAGCTTGGAAGAAGTATTACACTTCAGATCATGCGCATATCCAAAACAACGGATAATGATAGCTCTTTAGCTCGAGTTTACAGTGAACACACTAATGTGAGATCGCAGTCCTGTGCTTAGTAAATAGCGCCTTGAGGCATGTGAATTGTAAAATTTACTGGATGATTGCAATGTATCAATCAATGACCCGAGCAGACTCTGGTGAGGAAAATGTGCACCCGTCAACTCTGCAGCAACTTGCTCTGTTCCTTCTAACTTTCTAGCCCAACCCACCCCAAACCATTTCTTTCAGGCTCCTTAGACCCAAGAGGCTCTATAAGATCCAATGACAAACCAACCCCTTGCAGAACATCAGATATCGTTCTACAGTGTTGAATAGGAGATCACATATACTTTATTCTGCAAATTTAATCAAAAACTACACACAGTTCCGTAATCTGCTTGCTCAAATTCTGGATGTGAATATATCGCTAAACTCCCTCATTTATATGTTTATAGAGCCACAATTTTCACGACAGAATTATGCCTTTTAGAATTCAGAATTAGTTTAATTAGAGATGCTATTTGCTTTTCCTGCAATGTCTGCACTTTTGCCCTCTCTCACAGAGGTCTGCTGCGATAAATACTGCACGGGAGGTGCCACCATTATTAAAGAAAATGTTGACATTACATTATTATTATTCTGCTGGCCGAATGCCCCTCACAGGCTCTTCACTCAGCAGCATCCACCGAAGAAAGTCTGTAACACTGCTGATCTGGGAAGTGGCTAATTAGTTTGATGTTTAAAAGTCGAGATGAAGCAATAAAATCGAAAATAAACTATGTTTTCCCTACGTTCTTTTATTGACTTGTAGCGACAGCAAACAGCTTTCTGCTTGGATTTTCAAGCAAATGCAGTTGGTAGCACAGCCCCTTTCTCCTGAAGCAATCCTGCAAATGGATATTCTCTAATCGCAGGAACCAGTAGGGACTGCTTCGAGAATTTCAAGGGGGACTCAAATGATGTAACAAAAGGCTTGGACACTCATCGTGTAGTAACATAGGAGATGGTGGATGGTCTGGGTGGGTAGCCCACTTGTCTGCCAGCTGGGGGTAGCCTTTTGTCTACAGGTGTTATCCACATTTCATATCCTAACTTGTAACATCCACCCCTGAATCACTTTGTGACTATGTATCACTTTTCCTCCCATACAGCACCATGCAAAGTGATTGCTCCACTTGCTGTTTCTCGTTCCTTTGTGCGTAAACGCGCTCTCCTTCTTCGTGTTAAGTAAATAAACAAAATAAATTACCACTTGCCCCTTCACCTTTCTTCTGCTGGGCTACCCTCTAGGTGGTCCTCTACTAAGCTGCAAAGGAGTGTCATGGATTATATGGTGGTGTGCACATGCAAGGCTATGGATGAACTGGGGATCCCCAGAGACAATCCTCCTCCTCCTCCGCCTGCCTCACTAACGGGTGGCAGCCCTTGCCTCAAGGATCACCCCAGTACCATCCTCCATCCACAAGTATGGGCCTTCATCACAGACCAGTTTTGCAGGTGGTGAAAAGGAGAGGCATGTTGGAGTCCGGATTCGTGTGGCTGGGATGCTTGGTCTTGTCTGCTTCCCTCAGTTGTTGGGAGACTAAAGGGAGAAAGGAAAGGGTTGTATCCACATGCCAGGACATCACAGCAGTTGGTTATGCATTTCATAATCCTCTGGTGTGACGTCACAGCATGAGGATGTGGCATTTTGAAAAGAATATAGTTGTTTAAGACTTCTCATGGGGCCGTACAAAATGACCTGATTATACTAATTGGCTCTTCCATGACATGAATTGCAGTGATCAGGTTCCACCCTCTTTATAGAGCCTTCTCCTACTCTGGCTACATAGAAAATGGAATGTGACTTTGTGCTGAGCTACGTACCTTGGCCTTCCTCCCAATCGCCATCCCCTTTTAAGTGGTTTCATTTTTCATTTAATAAGATACATACAGTAATAATATTTACATGTTACAATTGATGTTCAGGTAGTTACATTTTCAGTTTACAAAGTACATGCATTAAAGTGCCACGCAAGAGTGTAATACAGTGGAGGAGATAGCGTTTTGGTGCCAGGCATGGCACATTTACAGTGCGTGGTCCTCTAGGTTCCTACAAGGTCAGTAGTCTGGTACTTGGCTGCTTATTACCCTGTCTTTTTAAAATCATGGTGTCCTGAAGGGGCATTTGGCGGTATGCTGCAACGTAAATAGAACTATGAAGTACATATATACATTTTACTAGTCACCCCAACACCAAACGTCACCAAACTAGATACTGTGCAACTTGCAATTCATATTATGTGATTTTTACCGAATTACATGTTCCTGTGGCTTGTAGCAGGGACATCATTTGGGGGTTGCCAGGGGTTGCAGATGCAACCCCTGGGGACTCCATTGCGACCTCAATTATCTTTTTTTAAACGGAAGCTCCTGGTGTAGCGGGGGCCCTCGCAGGCCCCATGGTGCGGGGCTCCCCACCACACCAGGTCTTGTAGGTCCCTGTTCTAGTCATCACCCATCACGGTAAAGGCTGGATCGGGGAGACGCTCAGTTAGGGTTTGGTGTTGTAGCTGACCGTGAAATGTTGCACATGTCAAATGCCATGTTTAATTCCAACCCCTTCTCCCTCTGCTTCCTCGCAGCTCGCATACAGGAATCAGAAATCTGTCGCAGGTAGATACAATGGGCCTCAGTCCGAGTACGGCGCTAACCAATGGCGATATTAACGCCTTGGTTGACGCCGTACCCGGACCGGCAGCGCCTTGGTGGATGGCGGAATTACCGTCCCATTCCAAGGTTGGCGGGGCGGTAATTCCCCATTCACCAAGGCTCTTCCCCATTCCCAAATGAGCCCCCATAGGGCTCAATGGGAATGGGGAAGATGCAAATAACGGTGACCGTTCATTACGGTCACCGTTATTGGCTTGGAGGCCCCTTTGCGCCCTCGACTTTAACACCTGCTCAAAGCAGGCGTTAAGGGCGAGGGCGCAAAGGGAACTCGGAGTATGGCGGTAAGGGATCACCGCCACCGGTCTCGTTACCGGTGGCCGCTATCCCTTACCGCCATACTCGGAATGAGGCCCAATGTTGTTGATACTAATTCCTGGTCAATGATTTCATTTTCAGGTCTTGCTCGTGCAGCATTTTGCTCCTGGGTAAACATCAGTGCACGCCTCCCCTGGTCAGTGCATTTTTTGGGTTGTTTAACACAGCAACGCCATAGATAACGAGTACATAGAGGTTTCATACACTAGCTGTAGCCTGCTTTAGAGATTTCGGTTACCCTGTTACAAGTACTGCATTATGTATGTTTTACATATAGACCCCACATCGAATCGGGAAAATTACATTCCCCAAATGTGTGATCGTGGACAAATCACACATCCCTCTGTGCCTCGGTTCTTATATCTGGCTGAAATGAGAGCACCTGGAAACACGGGCACTTGACGCATCTGTAAAATCTGAAGGTCGTGTGCCATTACTTCCTGTGATGTCACTTGGGGGTGGGGTTAAATGACACCTCTGCCTGTGATGTAATCAGGGGTCAAGGGTCGTGTGATGTCACTTCCGCTACCCCTGGCATTTTGGTGACATGACGTCCCTGGCTTGTAGTAGGGCGGCAAAGCAGAATACAAACTTAGAACTTGAATTCAAACTCAGATGCAAGATTAGGAAAAGTGCAAGCTACTTTGACTTCAACTAAAGCATTGTCATGAAATGAATTTCGTGAAGGAGACAGAAACGTGCCACTTTCCGAACCAGAGTCTTTTGATATCCATACATTGTCAATTTGGACAAATGGTTCGGTTGAACTAGATAGGTGGAATCCTGGAAATAATGCAATACCAACACTTATTATATGTCTTGATTCCCATGGACTTGGGGTTTTGCATTAGTATGGTCTTCTTCTTAGTGAGTTGCTCAACAGGCAAATTAAATGCTGTAACAATTATAATAATGATAACAATTCTGGTGTTTTATATGGTGCCGCCATCACAGAAAATCCTTTTTCCGAATGCTCCGTAATGAATATTAATTATTAATGTCATTACCCACAATGTGGTACTCAATGTATTGATCGTGAGGGGCTTGCGGGGATGAAGGGTGGAGTTGAACTGACCAAATTATCGGGCCAATGACGGAAAACATGAGCTTGTTCCCAAGGTGTGTGCCTTGGACTTGAGCTATCCTCCTTTAGTTATTCTATTGGGTGCTGTAACATATTTTGCTCAGTGAAGGGTTTGCAAGCCATTGAGAGGGTTTCCCTACTAGAATACTAATCAACAGCAAAAACACATATTCGGAACGTATACTGGCTGCTAAAGATCTGTGTTTTTGACACCTGAAGAGAGCCGCTCACTGGAAAACAGGGGTATGCTTTCTCTTTCTTTCCTTCTTTCTTTCTTTCCGAAAACTGGTCACTTAAGCAAGGACTTCAAACTTGTTTGAAGTCATGGTTTACAATACAGACTACCTCATCCTTTCATTCTCTTAGCCAAGATCAAAGAGTCCCTCACAGCTGCTGCAATTTTAAGTGCTCTCAACTCCTGAACTATTCTACAGCAGCTATAATCTACCTTTCCCTAATTCATTCTATTTTCCTCCTATCCCTCATTGAATAACCTTGGTGTCCTCAACATAAGTGTATGCCTCTGTTTTCTTTCATTGCATGAAAGCAACAGCAGCCATCTATCCCTCCCTCCCCCCTTAATATCGGAAAAATTCGAAAACCCCTCCCACTTCACTCTGCAGATCAATGGCCTGGTCTTGAGCACACTTGCATATTGCATTAGTGTTATCATCGGCCTCCCACAGCATGTCTTAACCCCCTGGAAACAATTCTCAAGATTACTTCATGCAACACTTTCAAAATGCTCTGGGCAGGCCCTGCTTTATAGCATAAGCACAATGCAGGACACTTATTAGCAAAAGGTAGGGCCTTAGTTAAGTTTCTCATCCTTATCATTCCAATTGCTCAGCAACACAGCGCCTCCACGCCGCCCAGAAGCCACCAAATGCAATGTGCACATTCATTGCATTCCTGGATGCCCTGCACTGCAGCCCACTACCAGTGGAAAAGTGCAATCTGCGAGACTTCAAAGAAGCCCTGAAGGTCAAAGTCATTGAGACATAAGAGTCTCTTCCAAGGATGTTCACACTCCCCAGACACATTGCGGGCCACGGCAACAGTATTCATTAATTAATCATTCCTAGTGCGCGGGACCAGGATTTGTATCAGTGTTGCTCTTCATTGTCTTGCTTCCAAGACAAACCTGTTGCCCCTTAGCTATTCTGCTGGCTGATATGGGCCTCCTGGAACACAGAACAAAAGTTCCATAAACGTATCTGCTATTAAGGCTTTGTATCACGTCTGTTCCCCCATCCCACTTGCCGGTGTAAGCCATCTTGTCCAAAGTGTATGCACTTCTTTTGATAACTTCTGTATGGCATATCTAGCAAATAGACTCTCTGAGGCAATACTACTTATCCTACTTTCAGAAGTGATTCTACTGACACTACTGCCAGCATTACACCAGTACTATTATTAGGACTGAAAGACAAGTCGTGTATTCTTATCAGCTAGCACACACACAAATCTCTCAGAACAGAGATTGTCATGCAGTTTGTCAGAGTCTGAAAAAATATTGACCCTCCTCTCGTTAAACCAAGGCCATAAATAACGGGCGGCTATTGAAAATGAGGAGGCTTTAACATTGGACATTGCATCTTCTGCTGTGGCGTCAGAATAGGGGCACAAGGCATTTTGAAAAATAAACAGTTTCTGGTGGCGTCCAGTGGAAGTCGGACACAACATAGCAGTTAATCAACTAACTCTTTGAGGCGGAACAAGCAAACAAGCTTTTTTGATAATAAAACGAATTATTTGGCACCACGTTTGCACTAAGGAACCCTGAATGTACTTTGCTCAGGACAGAAATATGCACACCAGTGAAACAATTCAGTTTTCCAATTCAATCAATTTGCTGCCCCATTTTGAACAGTATTTTTAAAATCCTGCATTCAAATGTGAATTTCTTTGTTTCATTGATTTCTTTTATTGTATCTTCTTTGCTGGTTTTGACAATGTTATACAAAAGTTTCCTTCATTGGCTGCACTCACATCAACGGGCTGTTCCTCAGTTAAAAATGAGAACACCCCCCTGCTGTTTCTGCATGTGCTTTGATCCGTGCTGGAATCCCGCGATAATGGGCTACGGGCTGTGTGATGTAAGAGGGGAATGGAAAATGTAGCTTTTCTATCACACATCACAATGGCTGTCCACTACTTTTGTTGAGTATTGACTGAATTTGGGGAGGGAATTTTTTTCACAGAGCGCAAAAAAAGTATCAGCAAACAGGTCTCCTATGTTTAGAAACTTCTGGAATGCGCTGAGTCCAGACACTTTTATCCCACGTGCTTTTCCCAACCGAAGACACTATTCTTTCACTTTTTGCCAACATTCACCTTCCTGCCCCCACCTCTCCCTCCCACATGGCCGCACTCACACAGTCCAATGTATGTGCTCGCAAGTCCTTGGGATGTGTCAATCTTTCCCATAATGGGATTAATGCCCAGTGACACCAAAGGAGGGATGACATAATGACGAGCCTTTCCCAACCCCCTCTGCAAACCCAATTCCATTCTCATGTTAATCAACCACCGTCCCACTTTTGTGAGGAGCCATCTGGAGGACTGGCGCCTTGGAAGAATGCGTTTTTAATCAAAAAAAGAAGGAGGGGGGAAATCCTTCAGGGAGAGTTTCGAGAAAGTTCCCATGAAGAGGATGGAATGTAGAAGGAAGGTGGGGAGCGGGACCTGCAAGGAGTTTGAGAACAGACAAAAGATAGAGTTCACACTTTTCATTTCTCTCTTTGAAGCCCTTGAATCGACTCTCACTTTTTTTCATTTACGCCCCAAAAAAGCTTTTAAAACAGCTATTTTTCCTGAATGGTCCTGGCTTTATCCACTGTAAGCGTTCCGCAAGCCGTTAGTACCATCGCCATAGATGAGCTGTTATATTTCCATTAGCGCCCTACTCCTAATCCGACATTACAACAAGCATAATGGGCGGATTTCCTTGTGTGCCTAGCTCCTGGAAGTGTTGGCGCCTAGCTGATGGGGAAACGGCCCTTTCCGAGGTCTAAAATATGGTTACCGTCCAGATAGTGACGCCAGGTGCTTGGAGCACTGAGGAGGGAAAGAGGGAAGTTATTCGCATTATTAATACTATTATTGTCATCATCGGGGCCTAATACACATTCACAACCTGCGCCAATTCAAATGTCTAACTCAGCCCTGCGTATTTCCACACTCTACCTCTGACCTTTACTGCAAGTTGGCTCTTCCTTTATTGGCGAGTTGCGTTATTCTGACACCAGGGAAGAGATGCATAGGGACTGACTACTCATTCCTGCCAGCTGCGATTACTGCCTCCCCTCCCCCCACCCCGGCAGAAATCTCAATGGTATTGCCCTGAGCACTGAGTGTTGCTGGTGATATAGAATTAGCACCAATGCACTTCTCACCAGGGGAAGAAATTACCACTAACCGTGGGAGACGCATGTTCATGAATTCCCAGCAGCTAAACTAACACCACTACAGGGACAGAGACCGCCCCGACCATACACAGCACTTCAACAGCATCAGTTGATGTTTATGTGCTTAAGCAATAGAATGTTGCGAAGAGCCTTTTAAAACTGCCTCCGAGGAGGGGGTGGGGGTATCTGAGCGCCTGCCAGCGCCAGCCCCTGAGGGCCCAATCGGGTGAAGAGGCACTGCAGCAACCACAATTCTCGGCACCCTTGAATTCCGCCCATGGAGGATGCCATACATTGATCCTAAATGCACGGCAGCAGACAGGAAACGGTGCTTTTCAAAGCTGCCACCGTGGAAGGAGCTATGAACACCAGCAGATAACTGCGGGCCTGACAGCCAACCAGAGTCAACCTACAGGGCCCCTACAGGCTGCAGAGACTACGCCAACCGCCAAAATGACAGCGGGAACAATCAAACGCGAGGACTGTGCAACCTGAGCTCAACCCAAGAGCAACCCAGCATTTTAGTTCGAGGCCACAGTTCAAAAACGTATACAGCATTTTCAAGCCTGTGTGTTAATAGGGTGGACACTTAATATATGCGCGACCAGGGCCGGCTGAAGAGGTGTCACTGCTTGTTGTGTCCCATTTCAACATGATGATTGGGGGGCCCTCTGTTAAGAAAAGGATTACTACTACACACCCTCCTAGATCATTACACCCTCCTTCCTTAGAGCAGAGAACAGTCTGAAGCGCCAGCAGGCTACATGCATTACAATAGAGATAAAGAAATACAGCCAGGTGCAAATTATGACAGGCGGTCAGCAGGGAGCTGAAACACTAAAGTTCCACTGAGAAGCGATCAATCCATTGTCAACAAGGTGATAATGTTGAGAAACCGGAGTAAAAGGGTTCCACAGAGGCCACAGGTAGGCCAAACCCTGAAGGGCTCAAGCACATTCAGCTTGTAACGCGCATCCTGCAAAGCAACACGTTTAAAGTCACGAATGGCACGTGCATATTGCTGTGTCATAAGAAAGCTGACTGCCAACATGGAGGCATTTGCTGACGGCCCCTTGAGTCTTAGTGCCCTTTCACCTAAAAACGTTGAAAGGACCTGACGTCGTACCTGTGTGTGACTGTTTAGGCTGGTGGAGAGAGGTGGGGGATTGGTACGCCGGAAGCATCTCATCCCTAGACTTGTGAAATCTTTTGTTTCTTTGTATTAATTGAACGGTTTCAATCTATATTTTAGAGGTATAGTTTGTATGTGCTAGAGTATACAGTGTGGTTACAAATGCTAGGGCCAAGAGAAAAGCCAATAAATCTCCTGTAGAGAAGGTTATCAGCAAAAGGGTAGGTGTAGGTGAGCATCTTGGACTCAGGCCATTACTGGGCGTGCCAGGGGCAACACAGACCGCTGCTGTATACAAAAAATGGACCTTACATAATTGTGTAATGCAATCCAAAGTCTATGAATAGCATTTTGGGCAATTGACCAAGCCATTTTGACTCAGCAGATCATCTCCCATCTTAAGTATGGTTCTAACATATCTCAGGGGTCGGGTGGAGCCATACCTGCCTAACCTCCGGAATTTTTCCGGAGACTCCGGAATTTCAAGCATTTCTCCGGGTCTCCGGAAAAGTTCCTTGAATCTCAGGAATTTTGAGATTCTTTCCGGTCCCGTCATATTCTCCACCTGATTGGCTGCCGCGGTAGCCAATCAGGTGGAGAATATGACGGGACCCGGCGCGAAATGTTCGTGCCCACTGCCTGCACCACTATAATAATAGTGCTTTCAATCCATATCATTGGATTGAAAGCACTATTATTACGGCGGTGGTGCCACGTTCATTTTGCTTACCATAGCACTGAAAATAATTCATTCAATGCTATAGTAAGCAAAATGAAGTCGGAGCAGCAGCCGAAATAATGCTGCTTTCAATCCATGTCATTGGATTGAAACAGCATTATTTCTGCTGCGGCGCCGCCTTCATTTTGCTTGAAATAGCACTGAAAATCATTCATTCAATGTTATAGTAAGCACACCGAGGGCGCCACCACAGCAATAATAGTGCTTTCAAATCAATGACATGTTGCTTACTATAGCATTGAATTAATTATTTTCAATACTATAGTAAGCAAACTGAAGGCTACAACAACCAAGTTTACCTTTTTGACGGGTGGGCGGGGCGTGTGGGCGGAGCCGTGTGCAAATGGGCGGAGTCTTAAATCTCAGGAATTTTGATTTTCAAATGTAGGCAGGTATGGGTGGAGCAATCCCATTAGCCTGGTGCTTCCATGCTAGCATTCCTACCCCTACTAGAAGATGCTCTTGGACAGCCAACCTATCGCCCTGGCAGACTTAGGGGTAGCCGGCCCATAGTGCCAGAAAAATCTGACATAGCGACATCGAAGATAAACTCCTTCCGAGTTTAAGGTATGCATAAACGCCATTATAATACAGCGATAACCTACGACAAATTCGGCCTGGCTGGGTACACATTGAGCCTCCTGCACTAGTGCTTCTATCATTCTTTCTAAAAACAATCTCGCCAAACTGGTTAGGGATGTTATTCTTCCACGTGTGGATTACTGCAATGCCTTACTGGGTGGTGCCAGTAAAGAAGACATTTTTAGATTGCAAAAAATCCAAAACGCGGCTGTCCGCATTGTCTATGGTATGGAACGCAATGGGCTGACTACTTTCGCTAGGAAGGAGCAGCACTGGCTGCCTATATCAGCTAGTATTTCTTTCAAACTACTGACCCTTTGTCACAAGTGCATTTATGGATCTGCACCCAGCTATCTGAAGGAAAATGTCTCCATACATAAGTCTACTAGAGACCTTCGATCCACTTCTGCTCAGCTTTTGAAAGTGGCTAAAGTCAAGAGAGTACGGGGTAATGGACGCTCCTTTCCATTGCTTGAGGCATACGCATGGAATGAACCTCCCCAAATACTCAGAGAAGAAACGAATCACGTAGCTTTCAGAAAATCCTTGAAAACGACACTGTTTATGTAAACGCCGGCCATCTTTCCTGTATTTCTTCCTGTCTGTGAGCGAGCAGCTGGATGCCGTAGTGCTTTGGCCCTATATAAATGTTATAACATAACATGACCACCCTCAGCACCCACCCACGAACATGACCTCTTGGGCTGCTTACTGGAGCGAAGCCAGCCCCCCTAAATCCTAATCTTAGCCAAATGCACACACGCATTTTAAAGTCTACTCTTAGAACGTTTTCCCATACCTGGACTTCGGTCTCCGAGGGCGATCCCACCACAAAGCGCTTTAAGGCCATACAAATGGGAAAAGTGCTATATGAATGACTTCAATACAATACAATATGCACTATAACAGAAAGTAGTGCTGGGTGCATGGTTTGTTTATTAAAATACATTCCCAAATAACAACAGGAATAGAATAAAGCACTTATTGTCCAAACTTTAAAAGTAGGGAAGAGAGGAGATTGAAATGTGGAAATCATTGCCTACAATTGTGTCACCTATGTTGGGCCCGAATTTTCTGCTGGTGGATAAATACCCTGAGTCAGTATAACCTTCTGACCAGAATGCAGATCAATGTACTGCCTTTGGTCCTTTCTACATGGGTATGGAACTCATATGTAGATATGTGCTGCCCAGCTAGTGGTAGATATATTAGGCCATTTTCTTTGTATCCATACTGTCTTTATAGTTAATTAATCTGCTATTGATTTGAAACAGGCACACATTGACTCACTACTTTGCATTAAATCAGCAACTGACAGGTTTTCCAATTTTTGGGACAAGATCAAAACTGATCTTATTCTTGGGTGGTGAGCCTTTCTGCAATGATTGGTAATTTGCCGCCTTTAGTAATGACCAATTAAAGCTGGCTGTATTCATATCATCCTCTCCGTAAAACATCCCTGAACTCTAATTCCAGCTTCCAGCCCAACCAAAATTTTGTAATTGAGAAAATCATGTTATCCCAAGCATGCCGCAATTTCATTATTTGATAAAACTGAGGCCACTAAAAAAGAACTATGAAAAATAAATTGGTGTGAAATATCCTGCATAACAAATACGTGGGAATATTTAATCTCTATAAATGATAGAGCAGGTGTTGGACCGAAAAACTATCAATGGCAAGTTTCACATATGGATTTATTTAGCTTTATTCCTTCACAGGCTATATTCTGCCACTGTATACATGGCAATAGGGCCTGTCCCCAGCAGTACTTTCTAAACAGAGATATAATGCTGCTTGATTCAAAACAAATACCTTGCATTTTAACATGACCAGTCTCTAGGACCTAGAAATGGACCATGGGGAGCATTTATTTATTTATTTGCATTTGTAAAGCGCCTAAGCCCATGGGCATATGGGCGTTGTTGCGAACCTGTTACATGATACATATATATATATATACATCTGCTTGGCAGAGACAGAGATACCATATACTAGAGAAAAGGGATTCTAACAAAACATAGGAAGAGGGGGTGAGCTGAGCAACAGAGAGGGAATAGATACTTCTACAGTCCAAGTTAGGTAAAGAGTTAGCAGTCAACAGTACCTTCTTTGCAGTTCTTGTTGTTTCGGCGGCACCAACCCAGACTTTTTGGTTCTGTGTGAAGATCAGCAGAAAGTAAAAGGCAGCAACGGAGGGTCCTGCTTTTTCATATGTGCTGAACAGTTCTTGAAACACGCTCCAAGCAGTTCAATGGCGAATAACACTAGGATCCTGGCTCTCTTGGCTCTCAGGGTGCTGTGAGTCCCAATCCATGGGCTCAGTGATGAGAAGAGTCCTTTTCTCATGCTCCCAAATACGGGGAGGCTGGCACACAACTGCAGGGGTCCTCCAACATGGTGAGGTCCTGGGTACCACTGTGGCTGGCATAGAGGAAGGTCCTGTTCCAGCAGCAGATCACCAATGGTTCCTGAGATGATTAGGCTTTTATTTCCCTCTCCATAGACTGGGACACAGCTTTTTTACCATTGGAAACTGGTTTGGCAGGCAGCGGCCTGCTGTGGTTTCTCTGTTCCCCTTTTAAGAGTGGTTCAGGACCTCTGTCCTGCACCTGCTCCTCTCTCTGCCTCAACAGACTTGCCAGAGTGGGACAGTCTCTCTGTTCCTGGCAAATGTCAACCTGACCAGGGCCTCCAGCTGGAGAACACTACTCCAGCTCTGGCAAGCCTTTCAGGTCTGAAACTTCCCTGTCCGCCATGTCAGGTATCTCCTCTATGCTCGTAGGCAACCCTGAGATCATTGAATCTGGTGCTGCAAAGTCACCTCAGTGGCCATTGAGTCCTCGCTTGCAAGAGTAGGCTCCTCAGGGGACTTCAGGCAGGGAGCTAACTTGGACTCCAGTACCTGGCACTCTCTGGTTGAGGAAACCTTGGGACCGCAGCCCTCAAGGGCATTCACCTGCACTGCTCCGAGAGATTCCTCTCCAGTGACTGCCATAACTATCTCTGGGCCAGGGACGCCATTAGCCAACAGACATCCTACTCGAGAAGATTAGCCATGCGTCACATTTAGATAGATTTGTGAAGATTAGCTGTGCATCACATTTAGATTAGCCACCTAGAAGAACTTTGAGAGTACCCAATGTAATAACCACCCCGCTCCTGCCCCCCTCCTACACACCTCCAATGTACTATACAAGCCCATAGACTAGCCAAACTACAAATAAATACACACCCCACATAACTAACACTCACATACAACAACAATCCCAGGCACTGGACTTTACCCCTACGGACACAACAATCCAGTGCGCACAACCATAACCTTAAATAAAAGCCAATTTACACATAGAATACACAAACATACACCCAACATAACAGACATTCACATACAACAAACAACCCAGACACTGGGCCTCACCCTTATGGATACAACAAGCCAGTGCACGCAATCAACCCATCTACAACCCAACACACACAGATGACAGTTTCTCATGGTTCTGGACCTATCCCATCCTTTTACCCTGACTAGCCAACCCTGTCCTATTTCTCGCAGAGCCACCTGTGCTCCTGGAGACTGACCCTGGGTGGTTTTGGTACACGGTATAAATCAAAATAACGTAACATAACTCTGGGTAATGAATCAGGGGTGAAAGGCAAGCAAAAGCAACAATGTTCTTGAAAAAGGATATGTACTTATGAGCAAAAAAGTTTCGAAGTGACCTAACCCGTCTCTTGGGCCAGAAAATGGACCAAGGGGCAGTTGGCAGTCAATAGTACCTTTCTTGCAGTTCTTGGTGGTTCAGCAGTGCCAACCCAGTCTTCTTTGCGCTGTCGTAGATCAGGAGAGAAAACAAAAGGCAGCAACGGAGGGTCCTGCTGGTTCAAATGTGCTGAACAGTTCTTGAAACATGCTCCAAGCAGTTCAATGGTGAAATGCTCTAGGATCCTGGCTCTCTTGGCTCTCAGGGTGCTTGGAGTCCCAATCCAGGGACTCAGGAACAAGATGAGTCCTTTGCCCTGTCCACCCAAACACAGCTGCAGGGGTCCTTAAACACAGTGAGGTCCTGTGTACTGTTGTGGCCGGCAGAGAGGTGGTCTTTGTTCCAGCAGCAGTTCACTTCTTAGGTTGCTGTGAGTCTGGCACACAACTGCAGGGGTCCTCCAACACACAGATGTCCTGCGTATAACTGTGGCTTGCAGAGAGGCAGGTCCTGTTCCAGCAGCATATCACCCCCAATGGTCCCTGGGAATGGTTAGGGGACAGAACTGATCTCTGCTTTGGAACACCTGCCTTCACCTCACAACTGGAGAACTTTAGAAAGGACTGCTCTCTCAGCAGGTTCCAGTGAAATCTTCAGGATGGTTCATGATGAGTCCAGATGATTCCCAAGATGATTAAAAGAAGTGGTGGGCGACCCCTTTATTTATAGGTAAAAGCCCCCAGGGATTGGAGTAAAGCTAGCCTGCTTTAGGGATCCAATTAATGCGCTTGAAGTGAGTGGATCTTGCCCTTATGATGGCACACCCAAAGTGCTTTGCTCCAGAGGAGGTGGAGGGGACAGGAAAGGGAAAGAGGTATCAAAATGGCAGAACCCTCTAAAAACTGTACAGATCCCTCTATAGTTCATCCTAACCGCGCCCTCTCAACTCGCAATAGGATTAAAAGCTGTTAGAAATGCAGCCCCTGGGGTGTGAGGCCTGGCTCTCTGTGAATGGGTGTGCCTCTTGGTTTTTGTTCCCAGGCCGCGTCCTGTGGAGTGGCTGTCCTAGGTGAAAAATCATCAATGTAATGTGCCTGGGATATCTCTGAAAGATGCTAGCCACCATACCCTAACTCAGGTATGGCTTATGTTTACAGTTTTATGTGCCACCAGGACAACATCCTCAAGGTTATGTCTATGTCGTTTTTGGTTCAAGGGTGCATATTTTAAATGCAGCCCCTGCATTCCAGAGAAGTATGTGCCAATGCTGCTGTCAAGAGGGCACCTGTGGTCTATTTACCTGCTCTGTGCCACTGGGAGAGCAAGCGCTGCAAATCAGGAAACTGATGCAACATGACACAAGTGAATACAGTGAATCATCGTATTCTCCTGGACTGATTGCGGGAGGTGGGTAGGGTCTCAGATCACGCCATTAACTGGTTTGACTCCTTTTTGACAAATCGTCAAGAGCAGGTTAGGCTGGGGAAGTTCCTCCCAAATTCCATCAAGATGTGTTGTGAAGTCCCGCAGGGATCCTCCCTTTCACCCCTGCTATTTATCTTGTATATGCGCCCCTTGATGGATATTCTGAGACGTCATTGGAGATTTCATTCCTATGCGGACCATACCCAAATCTTCATCAGGACTATTAATTTTGATGAAGTGTTTACTAAACTCAAGCGCTGCTTAGATGAAGTGAGTCAATGGATGTCTGAAAATCAGCTTCAGCTGAACGCAGCTAAGACTGAGCTTATTCTGTTTGGACCAAAACATCTGCTCAATGCTGCCAAAGAACAGTCCATCCTGACCCTTTTAGGCTCTAACCTCAGCTTTGTTTCTAAGGTTTAAACATTTGTGCTGTATCTGGCAGGACAACCTGGGCAGTGTAGGCCAGGTTGGAGCGAAAGTCCAGGCAGTCTATCACTCCTTGAGATTACTACGGAAGGTACTGCCGTACATCCCGAGGGATGATAACGCCTTTGTGGTTGGCGCCATGACAAATGCACAGCTGAATTACTGCAATAGCCAGCTGATGGGCATCTCACATAAACAGAGGCAGAGGATTCAAAAAGCTTAGAAGGCAGCAATTAGATGAATCTTCAGGTTGGGCAAACCAGCTCATGTTTCCCCTTCTAGTCATGTTTTGCACTGGTTAGCAGTGGAAGACCGTATTAGATTTAAGGTGGCTTGCCTTGTATTTAAATGCCTGAAAGGCTTAGCACCAATATATCTGCAAGACAAGATTCAACGATATCAACCACTGAGAGATTTATGATCTAGTGAGTGTCTGTTTCTGGCAATCCCCCCTTCAGTGTTCACAACAAGGGAAGATAGAAGATTTGCAGTTTTTGCCCCAAAGCTGTGGAATTCGATTCCTAGAGAAATCAGGTTACTCGAATCATTATCAATTCCGTAAGGCTTTGAAGACATTCCTGTTCAGACAGGGGCCCTTTCAAAGTATTGTTTTCTTCCGCCTTGCCTTGGCATTGACTCTTGACCTGCTTCTGTTCAAATGTTTTGTTCCAGCTGCGCCGCTATACGGTTTGATCCATTATGTGCGCTATATAAGTATACAAATACAAATACACTATGCTTATGGAATAGAGGTCATGAAAGGGGAATCAGATTAGCAGATTTTCGTTTCAGGGATGGAATTACCTGCATCATTTTATTATTTAATAAAAATCAAAAAAGCCAGGGGTTACACACCCTTGGCAGATCGCAACTCATCACAGACAGTGCAAGGGGGTAAAGGAGCAATAGAGCAAGGGAGATGGAACAATAGCACAAGGGGGTAAGGTGCAACAGTGAAAGGGGGAATGAGCATCAGCACAAGGGGTGGCGAGGAGGAACACTGCAAGGGAGGGAGGAGGGACAGCACAAAGGGGTTAAAGGACAGCACAAGTGTGGGAGCAGCCCAAGGGAGGAGGTGGGGCAGCACAACTGGGGAGGCAGGATAGCGCAAGGGGGTGGGGCGGACTGCACAAGTGGGGAGTGACATCTGTTGGTTATAGGTATAATTGCAGCCTTTGGTCGTTGTCCTATATTGTAGTTTTGATCTGAATGTTATTTCTTGCAAGGACACCTGTATGTTGTCTATAATACTGCACTTATCCAATGAACTACAACCTGCAGATGTCCTCATAACTTATTTTTTTGGAGAGGTGCAGTACCATTGACAACATACAGATGTCCTCATAATTTTCTTATGAGAATATCTGTATGTTGTCAATGGTACTTCACCTCTCCAAAAAATTATCAGTGCTATGGTAAGAGTATCCAGATAGGGAAACCTACATGTAGCCCAACGGGGCCAAGAAAGTAGCCTAAATATAGCCCAACTTCCTCTGGCTGCGAAAAGAAAGATCACTATGCCATCCCAGCTTTAAAAGCGACACAGTCCCATGACATGGTACAGCGCTCCTTAGGTAAATAAGCCACTATTGGCATACATTGGCGTTTTGGAACAAGAAATAACATTTAGTGTGTCGGACGATGATGCAACAGCATTTCTAACCACGTCACCTTTCTGGTATCCCTTTACTCTCACTGTTCTCTGTAGCAATGGTTTTGGTGATATTTTGGTGGCTCCACCACCAACATTTTCCAAAACCAAATATTGGGTATTTTATTATTTGAGCAGTCAAATTCCTCTTGGTGCACACTTTTAATCCATTGTTCTCAGGGTCTGTTATTTGGAGCTCATTCAGCAGCATAGTACAAGGCACCTCATGCAGTGGAGTATTTATGTTTTGGCTATAAGGTGGCACCTCAGTGCCCACTATCAGCCAAAACGACTGCAGTGGAGTACAGCTGGAAGGGAGATGGCATCTGAAGAGGGACACACACCTTGTAGGTGTTGTTTCGTTATTTACCCACCCATTGACTGCCCATGGCCATATTAATTTCTATGGCCATTTCTGCCGAGTACCTGCCCCTCTCCATCCAAAACATCCCTCCACACCCCAAACCCCGGGATCTCTTTGAGCTATCTTTATTAAGCAGTGAAATCAATGTTTGGCCTGCAGTATTGTTTCTAAGCTGTCTTCTGAGAGTTAATTGGCTTACTTGCAGCTGTAAAATGCACGACTAGTGAAATAAAAATGTCGAAAACCAGTGTCCCTCCAGACCGTTGATTTCACTCTGTTGCAGGCACTAAGGTTCTGTTAAAAACAAGCCCTGATAAAGCCAGTCATTGTATCTCTTTTTCCTATGCTACCCACTTCTGACATAGGGCAGTATGAGAGGTGTGAAGTAATGTGATTTAATTTGAATATTACATAAGGCAGATTCCCCACATTAAAATGTTTTGAGGCAAATATGTTATCTGGGTACAAGAACACCTTTTGATTCGTGATTGCTTATGAACAGCTTTAAAGAGGTGGTGCCCATTGCACATCATCATTTCATTTGATTGCGTGAATGTATTCTTTACATCGGACCATATATTAAGTGGTCATGACTTTCTTAATAAATATACTGTAGCCAATGAAATATCAAAATGTCTTATTCATGCCTGGGCTTCGTTACCTGAATGTCTTTGGTAATTATTGGTCCAAACCTTTTTGTGGAGGATGCATGAAAGGCCACGATATTGATTTTGGAAAGGTAATAATTGTTTTGTAACCAATGTTGTTACTTTGCTGACTGGGATGTTTGCAGCGTGACAGCTTTCAAAAGGTAAATACTTCCACTTCCTTTATTATTTAATAGTTTAATGCAAATGTGTTTTATGTGTGTTCTGCGCTCCATTCCTAGTTTGTCTAAGCTTATGCGTGTGTTTCTCAGTGACTGCTTTTTGAGTGGCCCCAGGTCATATTTTTGGATTTTCCATAACCTTTTCTGAAATATTTACAGCAATTCTTTTTTTTCAGTTTGCCATGTTTTCGACACTAAAGTGGTGTACTGGAAGGGAAAATGGCGAAGGGTCAAATCACAATATACCACCCTAACAATTGGTTTGAGACAGAGGCAAATCAAAATTATTTTTTGAAGTACTTTTCAGCGCATCCATTTCCATCTGAGCTCAAATGCCTAACTCTCTTAAAGTGGCAGGCGGGCCAGAATCGCAAAGCTCTTGGGTTTCCTGTGGCCAGTCTGGTTTTTGCTTGGAATTCTGGTTGTTTTCTTGTAGTTCTCCTAAATTTTAAATGGGTAAGTAAAAACTACAAGACCCAGGATCCAAAGGGAAAAAAACAGGAATGCATTGCCTTTTCGCGCAAGGCCTCTTGAACCTTGAGAGCTCCAGAATGAAATATTTGGCATTTCAGAGGTGCTCCAAGTGCTGTCTATAAGCCGCAACTATTGGCATTGGGAGTGAAGCTAGGCGAGAGATGGGATCTGAGGGAGACACTCACATGCTGCAGGTATTGTTCAGATATTTATCCACCCTTTGACCTCTCATGGTCATTCTACTCCCTATGACCATTCTAAACCACTACATGTCCCTGTCCATCAAAAACACCCTTCCCCCAGGATCTCTTTAAGCTAGCTCTATACTTTTAAGGCGAAGCCTATGTTATTTCTAAGCAACCCAATGTAAGGGAATGGCATATTTGCAATTATAGACCAGCTCCTGGTGTAATAACAATGTCTCAGCCAAGTGTGCTTTCAGGCACTTGATTTGAAATCAACACATGTGTCCTTGCATCTGTGCCTTGTACTGGATTCCTTTTAATAACAAGCATTGGCAAAGCCAACTGTTTGGCTCATGTATCAGCATTATATTGGCATTTGCCAGGCACTGTCATAATATACCCGGTGCTAACACAATTTGCCAGCTGTTGCCCTCTTATAGCCAGATAGTACAATCATGGCAGGGCCTAGAAAATGTCTCTCCCAGGCCTACATAAAAGCCAAAACTGTTAGCTTTGCCAATGTGTGTTTATATTTATGCCATGCCTCCAAGAAAAATAAGTGGCATGGCTAAAAGAAAAAACAAGAAAAAAAGGATTGCAGAAAATGTGTATGTTCATGGGATAGTAGCATAATCCTGCCAAGGAAAAGACAAGTGCATTTACCATTTTCATAGACGTTCAGAAATAGCATATACTCTTCTGTTAGAGACTTTAACCAATAAAAACTGTCCGCCATTCACGCATGGTGTGCAGCTAACGATCTCTGTCTCAATGCCAGTAAGACGGATCCTTCTCATTGGGACACCTGTGTCCTCTTTTCCGCCTACCCGCTGGCCACCCACTTTGCACCCTCTACCCACACCATCCCTTCAGGCCAAAATCGAATCCGCTCTCTACTTCACCCCTCACATCACGGACCTTACTAAGAAGTCGCACTTCCAGCTCCACCTCCTCAGAGGCATTCTTCCTTTCCTCACCTTCCCCCAGAAGCTCAATGTCTCCAGAGCTCTGGTCCTCTCCAGGCTGGACTACTGCAGCAGCCTCTTTCTAAATGTCTAGGCTAGGTATCAGTATGTATCAAGTCTACAGAACACTTTGTGAGCTGATGTAATGTGAACCAACAGTGCTGGTAATGAGCTATCTAGTGCCATGCACAATCACATGGTGCCCTTCCACTGGGAGAAATGAGAGAGAATGACTGCAAGAGAGAGATCAACCAGGCATTAGATGGGGGCAGATCGGGAGGCACGAGGCCAGAGAGCTTCTGGAGATGATTCATGGTCCTCCAGAGAGGATGGCTGCTGGAGAAGGCCTGCTTCAGGCCCACACAGACGGGCCCATCCTGTGGGCAAATGAGCCTACAATTAAGTTAATAAAAAGTTAAGGAAATATCAGAAGTGTGTCTGTGATCTTGATTTTACAAGCAACGTACGGATGAACTTGCTTTAGATTTCACTTTTCACGAAAGAGATGTTTCAAAATGAACATTGCATAACACGAGTTCTCTTTTTGATTGCAGAACAGGAATTGTATTCACAAGACCTGTTCCATTTTGAGACAGTTTTTCCTGGGGTGATAGGATCAAAATATGCGCTGTTGCATAATCTCATGTCTTACTTAACTGCAGACAATTCAGTAAACGAGACTGAACCTTTTGAAATTCAAGCAATGCTGAAAGTGCGCAGTTTATTGTGCCCTGTATCTGGGACACCCGTTTCCTTGTGGATTCTTTTCGAGACTGCATTCTGTGCCATTGATACTCAAACTACATTTTTAAAATGTGTAAAAAGGCTTTCTGGCATATGTCCGAATATTATCAAAACTGTTGAAGATGCACCCCCAACAAGGCTCTGCCTTAATTAATTGTATTTTGTTATTGATGATGTAAACAATAAGACATTTTAATCATAAAGTACAACAATTAATACATCGACAATTGAAACATGTTAGTAGCATGGACTATGCAATTCAGTTCAAAACAAATTCATAAGAGAAAAAGATTCATATAAATTCAAATAATTTAGGTGAGCTAATCCATTATATTTTCAATCGCGACCCAAAATTTAGTAAAATGATATATGAAATGGTTATCATTGCCCACCATTTAATGTTCCCAAATATTGCTTGGGATAAGATGATCTGAATCAAAATTGCCATAGGCAAGTAGGGTGTTCTTATGTAACAATGCCAGACTGTCGCAGTGAACCATTAGATGTTTTCTAGTACATTGTCCCACCATAGTTTACAAGTGTGCTCCACTCTGGGAATGTTTAATCTGGCTGCAATAATCTCACATGTGTTACCCAGATTTAATGTACTCTTCAGGTATCTCCAGAGGATGTTACTGGGAAATAAAATTATATAAATTGGAGTCAAGCTGAAGTATTTAACGTAGGTGCTATTCGACTTTGTCGACAGATCTACCATGTTCTTCTGTTCGTTGTCAAAACACGCAATAGTTTATTTTGTCATTCTTATATAGTGACTAGCAAAAAGTACTTGCTCTCTGAATGGCCTCTGTCGACAGACATGACAACACTCATCAATTGTTGAAAATCAATGATGCTTTAGGTCACTGTTCCAATTCGCTTATCGCTTGATGTGCTTTGCACTCTAAAGTAAACTGCACTGAGAATGGGAATGAGTGGCTGGCTGATATGCCCCTGAGCAGATGTTGGGGGAAGGTGAGGGTTGGTGTGCTGCTGCATGCTGAGACCTACTGTGCTCTCTCCCCACCTGTTGCCTCATCCTGGCGTGGTGCAGTCCGTTGTGGTGCATTGCGGTGCAAATATCCCAGAAATCGTGCCTTCTAAGGTTGAGGACCGGTCCTTCTACGACCACATTGATGTTTCACCGATTTCAGGCAACCATTGTGTGAAGGTGCTTTAATCCACGAAAGGGGTGGGGTGTCCAAATATTATGTAGCCAGTAATGCCCGGAGAGTCCTACCAGGTAACTATGCAGAATTTGGTGCAGATTGGTGAAACAGTGTGGGATTGTATAAGGAACACCTCTTTGCCAAGCCACAAACCCACAAATAAATTCAGAGTTTTGCTGAAATCCGGGGAAAGGAGTGGGGTGTCCAAATGTCAGGTAGCCATTAATGTCCTAGGGGTCCTAACAGGTAACTATGCAAAATGTGGTGCACATTGGTGAAACAGTGTGGTATTGTATAAGGAACAATGCTTGGCCAAGGCACAAACAAACCCACACATTTTCATTTGTTTAACTATAGATATATTATAGCTTCCATCATTTGTAGTGCCACAAATATGGTGGTTCTAGAGACTATTGGTTGCATATAGGCTGTCCAAAGTACATCCCTTGAAGTATGGGATGCGAGAGATATAGCCCATGACAATCAGATAAAGCAAAGTCCCTGAAACAGCATTAGCACATGTCCAATGAAAATGAAGCCTCCTCGCAATCAAGGTAGAACTAAATCGGCATCATTTGAATTCTAAATAGACATATTCTATCGGTGTGTTTGGTGGCAATTTAAGCAGCATTTTCAAACATTTATTCTCAATAGCGTCAATTTGTTTTCTGTATTTAGTGGGCCAGATTTCTGCACCATATGTGATTGTTGGGAGGATCTTGGCGCAATAGACTTTGACGATTGTATTAACTCTTTGACGATTGTATCACCACTTCTTCAACATCAGCAAGATCCGCTCCTCACTCACCTTCCACGCTTCTAAACTCTTAATCTCCTACCTTATTTTCTCCAGCCTCTTCTACTGCTCTTCTCTCCTCTTTGGACTCCTGGTCTCTCATCTGACTCCCCTAAAATCTATCTACCACTCCTCTATCCATACTCTCGGTCTTCTTGGCCCTCGATATTCGATTTCTACCTCACTCTCTCAACTTGGCTGGCTTCCCTTCCTCTCACAACTAAAATTTCAATTCCTCTGTCTCGTCTTCAAATCTCACCATGATCTTGCCCCCCCTATCTCTCTTCCCTCCTCTCATTTTACTCTCCTGCCCGCTCTCTCCGCTCAGCTGATCGCTACCTCCTCACTGTACATCCAGCCCCATGTGCCTCCTCACGCTTCCGTTCCTTTCAACTCTTGGGCCCCCTTCATTGGAACTCCATACCTCTTTCTATCTGCTCCACCCCTACCTACTCATCCTTATGCTCCTCCTTGAAAGCCCTTCTTCTCCACTCCCCCCAGACTCTCCTTCCCTACCTCTCTCCCCCCCAACTCCCCCCCTTCCTATCCCCTCCCTCACTCCCCCTTCTTCCCGCTCCCGCTGATCTCAAATCAGACATCGAAACCTTCCTTATCTACCTCCTCTCCCCTCCCCTCCCCCTTCTTCTAAGTAAATTGTTCTACATATTGTATCACTGGTTTGTTTCATGATTGTAAATATGCTTCTTTCATTATTTTGTATTTGTATTTATTATATACCGTGTTGTTATACTGTAAAGCGCTTTGGATTAAAGCACTATATAAACTTAATAAACATAAACATAACATAAACATAAACTGCATACCCACATGTTTGTATGTGAAAGTTCTGACTGCACCCGTTTGCTGTAGGACTTTAAGTTGAGTATGTTGAAGCTGCATTGTTAGGTTGATGCATGCAACCTAAATATTTGTATTCTACGACTATCTCCACAGTACTCTTATTAAGGATCCACTTAAATTCTTTGAAGTTAATTTTTGTGGAAGGGAAAACCATTATCTTGGATTTTTCAATATATATATTTAGGCTATTCTGTAGCCCATAGCTGTCAGTAGGTTAAATTGAGCTTGCAACCATTTGGGGTATAGTCCATAGTGACAATGTCATCCGCATATCCCAGCCATTGTACGACACTTTCCCCTATTTGAGGGGGACAGGCCTTAGCAGATATAAAAGGAGTAGCTAGGTCTGTCAAATAGAAGTTGAAAGGAGTAGGGGCTAAAATGCAGCTCTGCTTCAGTCCCGTGCATGTCTGCGCCCAGTCTGCCAACGCTCCTAGTTGGTTGAGTCGGATTAGTGGGCTGGTTACGGGTTTTCTATACAATCTCAACTGTAGTAACCAATGCTAGCCTGTTATCTAAAGTACTATAATTCTTACGAAAACCCATTTGATTTGTAGGATATAATACTAAATGCATCTATCCATTTTTGTTGTAACAAAACTATTTTGGGCGTAAAACCATAAAAGCAGTACAATAAATTAGGATAAAACACAGATAAGACCGGTTTCAGAGAAAAATACCCATCCAAATGCATTGAAATCTAAGATAAACAGGGTTCACATCATTGTTAAAATGTACTTGGCCTCATTACAAGTTTGGCGGTAACCCTTAAATACGGCGGTAGTGCTATTACCGCCGGATTTAAGGGTCCGCCAAATCAGGGCTTCGGCGGATTTCTCCCCAGCTCTGAGCTGGGGGGAAATCCGCCAAAAATGTGTGCTCATACTGCCGGCGGGAAATCCGCCGGCGGTATGAGCGCGAAATTTCCCCATTGAGCCAAATGGGGCATTCCCGAATGGGCTCAATGGGGAATGGGGATTTCCAAATCCGCCAAACCCGTGATCCGGCGCTAATAGTGCCGGTGGGTTTGGCGGCTGGGCAGATAGCGCCAGCGCTATTAGCACCGGCGTTACCGCCCAACTCGTGATGAGGCCCACTTTCTACTCAGCCAGGCCTTAAAAACATTTAGATACATAAAAAACCAAATTTAAATCATCAGTGCATTTACAAAAATTCACAGCTTCTATGGTCGACCTGATGTTCTTGCTTCTAAAAAGCGGGAGTAAATACCACTTTCGCAGGTCCAAATAGCCTGAGCAAAAAAGAAGAAAATTACCAACTGACTCCTCAGGCGCCCCACAAGCCCTGCATAATGAGACATTCTGTGGTGTCCACTTTTCCATATAAGCTGCTAATCTAAGCGTATATTTGTGCGAAACTGCAAGAATAACGCACAATCCAGTTATAGTTCATTTAGTAGAACTCAAGGAGAGATGTTGGCAGGCGCAAGAATTCTGTAGTTGGAAAGATGGTCTCGAGGCCGCTTTTTATGGATCGGCACAATAGTACTGTCTGTCCAAGTACAAGGAAATAGTATTAATAGTATTAATAGTCAATGCAATGTTTTAGCCCATAGAGAAGGGTTCATTTCCAACTGAAACTTACAAATACCATCAAGGACCAGTGCCCGGGAAGGTTTGCAAGTTTTAATAGTACGTTCCAGTTGGTCTACTTTGAGATGATAGTGCCATTTGTATATATTTGTGTTAAAATTGCCACATTCGTTATCATTTGAACCTATGGTGCTGATTATATGGGCGATCCAACTGGCCTGTGAGACCCCACTAACTATTGTTCTCATGGGTTTATTGCTATTTAAATTAGTCAGAAAGCCTGATCATTTTTCGAATTACCACATGTTGCCAAATAATGCCACAGGGCCTGGTCAAGTTGACAAAACTGAGCTGTAAGCCATTTCTGATAGGATGATTTCCTGGACAGCACTTTCGAGGCAATCTCTGAGGCAAGCAAATTCATGCCAGTAATGGTTCTTAAATCATGCCTCAGGTTGCGTTTTGCTCTATGTATATCATTATCAAACCACTGTGAATAGTTAAGATTGGAGTTAATGATAGGTATCCCTGTCCTGGTCTCACAACGCGTAGCTCTTTATAAATTCCTCTGCACCTTTGGAGTAACCAGTGTTAATAAAGTTATGATGGCTATTTAGCATAAGTGCACTGAGTCCAGATATTGTGGCATTGTTTGCCTTTTCAATATTATAGGAATTCCAGCAAATTCTATTTAGCCCCGTACTAATTCTAACATGTCCATTTTTATCTGGTTTTGATTCAGGAGTATCCACATGAAAAACCGTGGGTAGTGGAAAATGACTGCTTTCTTCTCATATCTGCACTGTTATGTCCGCGGTCAAAGGAAACAAGGCTATACCAACAATGACGTAAACAATGGTTGAGCCCTCCTTCCCAGCTACTCTAGCAAAGTTGCCAGGGCAATCTCCAGGACATTCCCCATTCAACATAGTTAGCCCATGCCGGTAGTCCTTTATAATCCGAAAAATACCGGCTGGTCTGGACAAAATGTCAACATTACAAGTTAATTAATGGTCAGCTAGTATTCTGGCATTAAAGTTCCTGCATAACCATATCAGGGTTTGATAGTAAAACTCTAATCATTTTCCTCTAGTCCCAATGGTTTTCAAATGATTACTGATGTTATTGGGTGGATCCTGATATACATACATCACTAAAAGTGTACGATTTCAGCCGGTCAGGCCCTCCCACCTTAGAACACCGGCCAGTACACTATCTGAACCAATAGCAGTGGTCATAATAGTAATATAGTCGCAGACACTAATGACAAGACTTCCTCAGAGCCTCACTTTAGGTCCCTTAGTTCTGAGAGAGTGAATAGTTTACCTTCCATCTATCTCCAGTGTGTCCGATAACCAGCTTATCTATGTCATCCAATAAGCCGCTATCATCAGTGTGTAAACCCGCGTGTATTCCATAAGAAAATAGAGAAAGGCTTGCTAGGGTCGCGTCAACATCCGGGGTTACAGCTTCAGTTAGCGGGAGAGGAGGCTTCTAGGTTATATGGTTCCGAAAAGGCAATGATATTCCTATTGCCATGGTTATCCAGATTGATAGTTAGCTGTTCTCATTTTTCCATTCCTTCTTTTGTGGGAACTCAAAACTCTTCTGTATGCCTTTGCCGAGCTCACAATAGACTCATTTAAGCCTCCTCCATAACAGGGCCTCTTGCCCAAAATGTTGTAAATAGTATCCTTTTAGTGTAGTTTTATCACGCAGTGCATCCGGCACTTCTTTAAATTAGAATTAAGTATTACTATGGATAAAGTAAAAGTAAGTTAATGTTATTCATTAACTTGCTGCTGAACTGCTAGCAAAATCATTAAGTAGAATTCCAAATATTGATGACAGGACAAAGCTTACCTGTAAGTAGCCACCTCTAAGCTGAGGGACAACTTCAAGTTCATGAGTTGCTGCCGATCTTCGAGGACAGAAGCGATCTGGACCCTCATGGCCTCCTTCTCCTCCTCCAAAGCTTCCACATCCAGCTAGAAATGCAAGGGAGACATGAAAAAAGGCTCACTGTGAGTCTAAAATGGCGACATCTTACTTCAATGTACTGATCCGTGTGGGCTCTTCTCGTCCATGAGGGAGCAATGGTAGAATTCCATCATGACATCATAAAACACGTGATTAAGTTAAGAGCCTAGCACCATTGCTATCCAAGGTTGTACAATGCAGGAAGCCAACCTGGTTTAATTGATCTTAAAAACAGAACGTTATTATGCTATTTTACATCACAATGCTGGGTTTTATTAGAGTGAAGCTTCTGCACTTGTATCGGGTATTTGCATGTTGAGTCCTGCATGAAAAATGGTGGGTTGTGTTTGTGTTAAAGGAAGAAGAAAGAGAAAAGCAAAGGCTACTATTGAGTTGGCTTGGAGAGGCGGGTCTCAGCTCCTGTTGCCTGCATGTAGGTGTGCGTGTGCTGCGTGTCTTCTAGTTTTTGCTGGATGTTGGTGTTCAGTAGGCCAAGCATGTTGCCTGCGTGTGGGTGATGGAAAGGATTGATTTTTGGTTGTGGCTATTGGCGTGTGCAAAAGCACCCCCTATAAGGCCAAACTAGTACATTGGGGTGGAGCAGGGAGGGAATGGGCTGTGAGGAGTGGCACACAGTTTCTGGGTGTTGTTTGATTATGGATCCATCCACTGGCTTCCCACGACCGTGCTAATCCCTATGGCCAATCCCACCCATATCATGCCCCCCTCCACCCCTGACTCAAAACCCATTCACAATGGGTATTTTTTAGCTACCTTTATAAAGCTGTAATATCAAACTGTGTGATGTAAGTACCTGCCTGTTTCATTTCAAAGCAGTCTTCTCAGAGTTAATAGCGTAATTGGGATTTTAAATGCGCTACAATGTGTTCACCTAGTGTGCTGTAAATCACTGGATTATTCATGTGTCCTTAAATTATAGTCCTGTTAAAAACAAGTATTGGCAAACCCAACAGTTTTGCCTTGTATGCAGGTAGTAGATAAGCCTTTGCCAGGCACTGCTATCATATGCCCAGGTACTTCAACCATTTTGCAATGGCTACCATTAACGGCCAGTTAACACCGTTATGGCAGTTCCTAACCCATGCTTATACGAAAGCCAAAATTGTTGGCATTGGCTGTGCTTGTTAATTTGGTCAGCTGAATCATTTCTGAAATGTTTTTTTTTTTTTACAAAAAAGCTTCAGAAACAACATGTTTAGTTATTGTGGCGACTTTCAGCTTTACAAATTCACTTGAAAGGCAAATCAATTCAATTGAGGTTTATTATTCCCAAAGACCTGCTCCCACCTTCTGTCTAAATACATTCATGCTGTACAAGACCAATATGACCACTGACATCAGCGTAATCTGTGCACAGCTACATACGTAGGTATGGGGCAAACAGATGCTCCTGCACCATATCACCCAGAATATGGAACAGACTTCCCCAAGACATATGCAATGCTGCCTCCCTTATGCAACTCAAAGTCCTACCACTAATGGGGGAGCCCCACCGCTAATGTGGATTCCTGCTGGTTATTACAATATTTCACCATGCAAATCGCCTAGAGATCAACAGAACAAGAGCTTAATATGCTGGACCATTCTGTGATAGCATTACTATTGGTGACTCACTTGCCAACATCCGTATGGAAAGTGGCTAAGAGATGTTGATTTTGTAGTGTGTGAGACACAAAATAAATAATACAATCGGGCCAATTTTTATATTTGATTCCCCCTTCAGCCTATCAATTTCTATTCTGCTTATTTTATGAATGGTGTGTGTGTGTGAGACTGGTCAAATCTTGAGGTTGGAAAGAGAACAACCAGTTTCTTGGCCGACAACATGTAACTACATTTTCTGTATTTTAATACAACCCATAATGTATTCATCCCTCTAGCATGCGTCGAAATGGTACTACAGTTCAAATTATGGATTAAGGTAAAGGAAACAAGAGAAAGAAGAAAAAAGGAAGTTCTATTTCAAATTAACACCTTTGAGATGATTTCAAAGAATCCATCACTTATATGTAGACAAATTATCACCATATTCCAAAATCTGTGTGATTTGTCTTGTTGGGGTTCCTTAACTTTCTTCCAAAGGCATTTTTAGAGAATATAATGGTATGATGTGACAAAATACAAATGGAAAGAATGCCTCTTGTGTTTGATTTAGCCTCAAGACAACAAGAGGTGTCTACGCTATTTAGCTGTGGTTTACATATTTCAGGTTTATTAATTGGAAATGTGTTCCCCCATACCATAGAATTCTCGGAATCCTTCCCCCCATTCCACTCCACCAGTGAAGCAGTCATCCTGGAGGTTCCATTCTTAATTTTTACTGTGGTCAGTTTGGCGACTTTGGCCACATGAACGTTTCAGCCACAGAATGCACAAAGATTTCCGACCTCTGATTGGCTGAAATTGTTACGGACTCTTTGGCACTGCAATTTTCAGCCTCTCAGTTTGCGGCGAATTCCACTCAATCGAAGAGGACACAGAAGCAAAGATCAGAATCACGCACTTGGGCGGAATGGCAGTGGGCGAGGACTATTTCTCCAATAAGTCATTCTGGTCCATAGCATGTGAATAGGAAATGAGGACCACCCACCCCCTTCGCTTGTCCCTCGTTCGCTCTCACTACCGAACCTGTATCTTATACCAAACATCATTAACCTCTGTTCCCTTCCTGTATTTTTTTGGAGGGAAGGGCCAAGATTTGGAACATTATTGAAATGCATTTTCCTTATCAAGATATTTTAACCAAAATCGGTTAACAAAAATGTTTGAAAAGACATACTCGCTACCAATTAGGTTCCCTGATCTCTAATTATTCTCCCCTGACCTTCGGTATATTTGCAAGTTCATGTGCAAGCTAACAACTGCATAAAAGTATGTGTTTAGAGACAAAAGGCAGCTCGAGTTTCAGAAATGATTTCAGGCCACAGAAAGGCCAGCTCCCGGTACACAGGCCATATTTAGCAGAGAATAAACCTTCATTCTAAATTCTGGATAACTGCATCTAGCCCAGGTAGAGGGGTCATTACACTATTGTCAGGGAGGTGCTCGACTAGACTCAAGAGCTGTGTTTGGGAAGTCATTAGCTTTCTATGTTATCAAATCTGGTGCACGCTATTGTACCTACTACAGCCCCCACCAGTCATGCACATTATTGAGCCCCGTTGGGTATATGATCGTGTTTGAAAAATAATAATTAAGTGCACTCCATATGGCAACAGGCTTTGAAATGAGTGTGCAGATGGTTCATAGCACAGTGGTGAATCGCCCTGATGTAACAATTTGAAGTGGGCAAGGGCCGGAAATAGCATGCATTGCCAGATGGCCTAAAGACCTTCAGAATCGGACCCCTCCTATGTCAGTGAGTAAGAGCAGCTGCTGTAAAAAATGCTCTTTGTTCCAAAAGCTGATAAGGTCAGAAATAGCCCTCACAAAGACATCTACTCAGCTTCTATTTCTGGCTTCCTTTACAGTGCTAAACCCATAGATTAGGTCGAGGCTGACGACAAGCCGAGGATGTGCTTCTAGCCAAGTAATTAGATCATCTCTGCTTCACATGGGTCCAAGTCAAGGCTTGGCTCTTATGCCAGATAAGCCTGGGGACCTAAATGCCTGGGCACCGCCCTAAAAATGGAGTGGCACCAAATATGGATGTGCCATATGGACAACTTGAAACCTTAAATGTATAGCTTAACTAACCAGGGTACTCGCAGGTTCCGTTTTTAAATGTAATCATACCACATGCATGTGGAGACACAGCCCAGAATAAAAGCACTGTGCTTGGTTTGCAAAGATTCGATGTTGAGCAAATCCTCATGTATTGCGTTGGCAGGTGAGCAGCACATACGTACCCCCTCCAAACCCCAGACTAGTTTCTAGCTTCTTCGGCTTTTGTCATGAAAATCAAGGCAGAAGCGGATGTTCCGTTCTAGCTATGGCAGTGCGGTATACAATAATAATTCGCATTTTTATAGCGATACGAACCCTTAGGGGTCTGAGCGCTGCTTTGTGTGGTGCTCCTTTATCGACCTCGGAAGGTTGAGAGTCTGCCGGGATTCGAACCTGCGCCAGCAGGTGCTGCGCGGATGTCAAAGCGAGCACTCCAGCGGCTGTGCTTTCTGACCGGCTGACATGATCATCTGGAATACATATTTTTGACGGGGCGTTGTCTTTGTTAAGGATCAGCCAGCCGTCTGGATTTGTAAACCTTAATGCGCTCTAACCGCATCACTCTGAAGAGTACCAGAGAGGGAGACATGAGTCTGTGATTTGTGAAAACCTTCGAGGCATGTCTGTCTCTGGAGTAGAGTCACTTTTTAGCACTGCATGCACACAGCTTCTGCTTGCGTCTCGATAGTCGGATTAGCCTAAAAAATAAAGGGTTCCAGAAAGCTGTGTGGGGGATTCTCTCCGTCGTATTAACTTTAAAGATTCGATGTTCTTTTTAAAAAATATATATTGTTGTCAGTCCCACGTTACCATTTTGCAGCGATAAAAGGATGACTTACCTAATTGCCCGATGCACTCTGATTCCGTTGCCAATGTTGCCTGCATAAATCGCCTGACCTTTTGAAGGCGAATTTGCCCCCTAGGCCCTCTGAACTAAGGTCCATTAGCTAATGCATCTGCTAATTGAGTCCAGAAACTCAGCTTCCAGTTACCCTGGAGAGCTGTCAAAGGATACTTGCAAAATCTGGAATATTAATAGGTGATGTGCTTTGCTGACTTGAAATATGGTATCGCTATCATTTCTCTTTACCTTATGAGGCGGGGCATTAGTAGAATTTGGTTGGGGATTGAGTTATCGGAGAGGATAGGCAGCAAAGGCATTTAGCACATAAAGGGTTAAGTATAATTCTCAATATCTGTCGAGACAACCACAAAAGGCCGAAGAACTGGATGAGTGATAGCCAGCTGTAGCAATATTGATGTGCTTGGAACAGATGTGTGCAGTATAAATTGAATTAGGCGCCATAACCGAATTAGCCTTGTAGCCATGGAAGGAAGTATGAGGACTTGTGACTGTTTCACCCTTTGTCAGTGCCATTGATGGGGGTGGCGGCCTCAGTTGCATTTTAGGGAACATTTTCAGCAGCGATTCTTTATTTCTTTTAAAGTCTGTTTAAGCAGGACTCAGGTCTGCTAGCCTCTACAGCGTAGACGTCCGTGGTCAGGGCTGTCGAATCCAGTGTGCCTCGGTTTGGCAGCTGAGTGTCCATCGGTTGATTGCCTGCATTCTCAATACCACCGATTGCAGCGCTGCTCAGAAAGGCACTAGTCTCACAGGCCATGTGGTTTAAATGTGAGGTTAGATCAGATGCAGGGCATCGAAACTTTGTGAAAGCATGAGAGCTTTCTGCAGTTTCAATCTGTCACACCCGCGCCATCCCCCATTCTTGGCCCACGTACCTCTGATGTGCTGTGGGAGCAGGTGTAGACCAAAAGGAAGGGTTGTTAGAACCTAGGTTCAGCCTGGCATTACCACGGGATATTTAAATATAAATGTGTAGGTTTTGTATTTGATAGTGCTTAATAACAGCTTTTGGACTCTATGCAATCTAGGGAGCATCACTCAAGATCAAACGATTTAGTCAGTGTGAAAGCAAAGAGAAGAACTGAGGCCTACTGCTACCTCAGTCAACAACCTAATTACCTGGACTTGTCCCTGTACTATGTGGCCTATAGCATGGGCACTTGAATCCCTTTAGAATCGGGTCTTGGCTGGCTCTGTGGTAGACTGGGCCTCTTCCGTATCCAAACAATAATGTGGTTGTGTATGGAATAGAAGTGGGGGAGGCAGAGATTTCATAGGTAGGGCCGAGCCAGGGCTGAGCCTGGGGGTCAAAGCTGGCTCTAGGAGCCCACCACGGGCCGAGCCCGGGAAATGGCTGCACAAAAGGTTTTCTCCAAAGCGCTGTACATACAGCATGTTTGCATTCCGATAAATGTGTACCGAAGTTGGTAACCATTTATCTACCTCAGAAGGATGAAAGGCTGAGTTAGTCTTGCCATGATGAGAACCTGCATATCACACACAGATCACAACAATGATCGCTCAACCCAATGAGCTAACTTACCAGCTATGGAATAAAAATGAGGACACTCCCTGTTATTCTTTAGTACTGAGTTCATAAATAAAGTGATGGTGACCTCAACTGTTACTAAGTACGTTTGCAGGACATGTATAATGTGCCCTCCACCTTTTTTTTTGTTTATTTATAACGTGCTTAATGCCAGCGATAGTGGTTTCTAAACACATGATCAGGATTTGAACCTGTGTTGCGCTGTGTTATCTTGCTTCCAAGACAAACACGTAGCCCCTGAGCTATCCTTCCACCCCACTGCATTTTCCTGGACAGTGTTAATGAAGCCTGTGCCTGCAAAAAGTGGGAGAGGGGGCAGCAATTCACCGACATTCAGAGATGGAAGTGTAGTATAAATCATTGGTGCCGTTCCACTAGTTCTTTTAATTTTATAGAGTGTACCTTTACTTCTAAGGCTCAAGAAACGCGTCCTTGATGCTTTTTCTTTCCCCTGAGCCAAATATAGAATTGGCTCAGGCCGGACCTTCAAGCACTGCATGTTTCCCAGGTCCCAGTTAGGCAGCCACACACACACAGCCTCGATGGCTCTGCAAGCTGCTAAGGTGCTCAGTTTGCAAACACATTTCTTTTATCAATTGCAGAGCCTTTCATATGCATGATGGAACATTTCCAACTCAATGTGCTCGCAAAGCACCTGTGCTAGTTAAAGTGAGCAACGCAAAGCGCCCATTAAAAAATGTGTTTATATCCGTGATGCCTCTGCTATGTTGACATGCAAAACAATAAGTTGCTTTAAGTCACTAATTTAAGGTTTTCAACAACATGAATAACCTAAGAAAAAAGGACAGACTGTGGTCCGCGGCATCACAGCAGCACAGTGCAGCCGTGGTAAAAAAGCTTCGCTGAGAGATACTGTGGCAGAAGAGGTTAACAGCTGTTGGATGCAGGAAGCGAGGAGAGTGGTGGAGAAGAACATTCTCTGCTGGGCAGGCTAAGTTTGGGTCAGGTGGCCGAAATAAAGGCAGGCGCGGGCACTTTTTTTTTGTTTTTAAATAGGAGTGGGCGAGCACCCAGTGGGGCTCGTGGCCGGTCCCTGCTTTGGGCAGGCCCTGGCCCGAGAGAGGGGTCAGGACAGAGCCCTAGGTGGGACTCGCCCAGCTCTAGTATGGCAGCCACACTATACATATATATATATATATATATATATATATATATATATATATATATATATTCAGTGAAAAATCTTTGTTAAAGGGACGTTATGGTTAAGTTGTGCTACTAAAAACCTATGAAATTCAGTGAAAAAACGTTGTTAAAGGGACTTTATGGTTCCAAGTAAAACCGAAAAACCCTTGAAATTCTCAAGTTATGGTAAGCTAAGCAACCTTAACTTGCGCCACCATCGTGCACTGCTAAGCCTAACACCCAGGACATCAAAGATGACATCACAAATGTCATTGATGACATCACTGATGACATCACATGTCTGGCTCCCCCTTTTTTCTTTACTGACATATCTAGGCAACATGTTTTTCTTCAGTAACAGTTAGGAACTAAGAATTGTAACCGTACTATATATGTAGACTTATCCTTCAAGTATATTCTTACAATAATTCCCTTATGGTCCAGTTATATCATATGAAACATATACATAGGGGAAGACACAACCTTGAAAGACAGCAATCCTTTTTGTACATTAAAATAATCAGAGTTATCAGCACTGTCTGATAGTTCTGATGTTTTTTTCTTACTGTACTTTCCCTGTATATGCTCCTATTTTTATATGTTGTACTCACACTATTTACCTTAGGGTCCAAGCACATCATGTTATATATATATATATATATATATATATATATATATATATATATATACATATATATATATATATATATATATATGTATATATATATATATATATATATATATATATGTATATAACAGCTTAGAAACAGAGAAATAATTTCTCTGCATAAAGGTAATCAGTTAGGTTATGAACACTTTCTGCTACTACTGCTGTTTTTTTTTAACTTCTATTTCCTTGTATATACTCATATTTGTATGTGGATGTGGTGTTGGCTCTTTGTGTTTTGTCTATAATAATGCAATTATGTAGTAAGTGGGTTTTATTACCTACTTATCACATGTTTCACAGTACGCAAAACTCTAATAAGAAAAACAGTTATCATTTCACTATTCAACATGGCAAGCTTATGAATATTGCACCTCCATCATGTATGCTGCACACAATGGGGGTCATTACGACCCTGGCGCTAAGGGGTTAATGGCGCCGTAAAAGGCTCCGGTGCCGTTAACCCCTTAGTGCCTAATTACGAGGTCCCTTTGCGGGACCCGACCTGAACGGCTGGTCTGGACCAGCCGTTAAAGTAGGGACCCGCAAAGGGACCTTCGAGGTAATTACGGTACCGCAATTTGCGGTACCGTAATTACCGCCTTCCCCAGTCCCATTGAGTCCCATGGGGCAAAAATGGGAATGGGGAAGGCCCAATGTTCAATGGGGAATTACCGCCCCGCCAACCTTGGAATGGGGTGGTAATTCCCCATTGAACATTGGTGGACTCGTTACAACACCGGCAGCAACCATGGTGCTAATAGCGCCATGGGTTACCGCCAGTGTTGTAATGAGGGCCAATGCTTATGTTTCTACATGAGTACCTTAGTATACTGGATTGAACTTAATAATAGAATGCTATTTATATCAATGTATAGCTTAATGCACTAATTAGCACATGATATTTATTCCAAAAATCCTTTACACTTTTTTTATTAACATTACACTAAGAATCCCTTGTACAGACTTTTCATGAAAGGTAAATGCACATGTGATGTCATCAGTGATGTCATCAATGACATTTGTGATGTCATCTTTGATGTCCTGGGTGTTAGGCTTACCAGTGCATGATGGTGGTGCGAGTTACGATTGCTTAGTTTTACTTGGAAACATAACGTCCCTTTAATAATGTTTTTTCACTGAATTTCATAGGTTTTTAGTAGCGCAACTTAACCATAACATCCCTTTAACAATGTTTTTTCACAGAATTTCATTGGTTTTTATTAGTGCAACGTTACCATAACGTCCCTTTAAAAATGTTTTTTCATTGAATTTCATAGGTTTTTATTAGTGCAACTTAACCATAACGTTTCTTTAACAAAGTTTTTTCATTGAATTTCATAGTTTTTTATTAGTGCAACTTAACCATAACTTCCCTTTAACACTTTTTTTACTGAATTTCATAGGTTTTTATTAGTGCAACGTAACCATAACGTCCTTTTCAATGGATGAAGACCACTAGCATCCTAGGTTCTCAAAGTGGGAACCCAGGGTGGTAAAAAAAAGATTTTTCTTCCCAAACCTGAACGCCTGCGCCGTCCCGATCTTTTACCAGGATGGACACCATGGAAAGGGAAGGCGGGGTGTATAAAGAGAACACAACAGGGCATCAGCGGGGGGACCAGGAGAGAGACACGGGGCATGAGCGGGGGATGGGGAGGAACAGGGGAGATACGGGGCATGAGCGGGGGTGGGGGGAACAGGGGAGAAACAAGGGGCATGAGCGGGGGGTGGGGGGAACAGGGAAGAGACACGGGGCATGAGCGGGGGGAGGGGGGAACAGGGGAGAGACACGGGGCATGACCGGGGGGTGGAGGGAACAGGAGGGAGACACGGGGCATGAGCGGGGGGTGGGGGGAAACAGGGGTGAGACGGGGCATGAGCGGGGGGTGGGGGGAACAGGGGAGAGACACGGGGCATGAGCGGGGGGCTGGGGGGAACAGGGGAGAGGCACGGGCCAGGAGCAGGGGCTGGGGGCAACAGGAGAGAGACACGGGGCATGAGCGGGGGGTGGGGGGCAACACGAGGTAGACACGGGGCATGAGCGGGGGGTGGGGTGGTACAGGAGGGAGACACGGGGCATGAGCGAGGGGTGGGGGTAACACAAGGGAGACACGGGGCATGAGCGGGGGTGGGGGGAACACGAGGGAGACACGGAGCATGAGTGGGGGTTGGGGGTAACACGAGGGAGGCACGGGGCATGAGCAGGGGATGGGAGTAACACAAGGGAGACACAGGGCATGAGTGGGGGTGGGGGGAACAGGAGGGAGACACGGGGCATGAGTGAGGGGTGGGGGGTACAGGAGGGAGACACGGAGCATGAGCGGGAGTGGGGGAACAAGAGAGAGACACGGAGCATGAGCGAGGGTGGGGGAACAGGAGGGAGACACGGGGCATGAGCGGGGGGTGGGGGCAACACGAGGGAGACACGGGGCATGAGCGGGAGTGGGCACAGGAGGGAGACACGGGACATGAACGGGGGTAGGAGGTTACACGAGGGAGACACAAGACATGAGCGCGGGGTGGGGGGAACAGGAGGGAGACACGGGGAATGAGCGGAGGGTGGGGGCTACAGGAGGGAGACATGGGGCATGAGCGGGGGGTGGGGGAACAGGAGGGAGACACGGGGCATGAGCGGGGGCTAGGGGCCAACACGAGGGAGACACGGGGCATGAGCGGGGGGTGGGGGGTAACACAAGAGAGACACAGGGCATGAGCGGGGGTGGGGGGAACAGGAGGGAGACACGGGGCATGAGCGGGGGTGCGTGGTAACACAAGGGAGACACGGGGCATGAGCGGGGGGTGGGGGGTAACACGAGGGAGACACGGGGCATGAGCGGGGGTGGGGGGAACAGGAGGGAGACACGGGGCATGAGCGGGGGGTGGGGGGCAACACGAGGGAGACACGGGGCATGAGCGGAGGGTGGGGGGGTACAGGAGGGAGACACGATGCATGAGCGGGGGGTGGGGGGTAACACGAGGGAGACACGGGGCATGAGCAGGGGGTGGGGGAACACGAGGGAGACACAGGGCATGAGCGGGGGTGGGGGCAACATGAGAGAGAAACGGGGCATGAGCAGAGGGTGGGGGATACACGAGGTAGACACGGGGCATGAGCGGGGGGTGGGGGGAATACGAGGGAGACACGGGGCATGAGCGGGGAGTGGGGGGGAACACGAGGGAGACACGGGACATGAGCGGGGGTGGGGGGTAACACGAGCGAGACACAGGGCATGAGCGGGGGGTGGGGGGAACAGGAGGGAGACACGGGACATAAGCGGGGGTGGGGGGTAACACAAGGGGCATGAGCGTGGGGTGGGGGTAACACGAGGGAGACACAGGGCATGAGCGGGGGCGTGGGGGTAACAGGGCAGACACGGGGCATGAGCGGGGGGTGGGGGGTACAGGAGGGAGACAAGGGGCATGAGCAGGGGGTGGGGGGAACAAGAGAACCACAGGGCATGAGCGGGGGGTGGGGGGAACAGGAGGGAGACACGGGGCATGAGCGGGGGGTGGGGGTAACACGAGGGAGACACAGGGCATGAGCAGGGGGGTGGGGGGAACACGAGGGAGACACGGGGCATGAGCGGGGGGTGGGGGGCAACAGGAGAGAGACACGGGGCATGAGCGGGGTAGAGGGGTACACGAGGGAGACACGGGGCATGATCGCGGGATGGGGGAACAGGAGGGAGACACAGGGCATGAGCAGGGGGTGGGGGGTAACACAAGGGAGACACGGGGCATGAGCGGGGGTAACACGAGGGAGACACGGGGCATGAGCGGGGGTGGGGGATGGGGAAGAAAAGGAGGGAGACACGGGGCATGAGCGGGGGGTGGGGTGGAACAGGGGAGACACGGGGCATGAGCGGCGGGTGGGGGAAAAGGAGGGGGACACGGAGCATGAGCGGTGGGTGGGGGGAAAAGGAGGGGGACACGGGGCATGAGCGGGGGGTGGGGTGTAACAGGGGAGACACGGGGCATGAGCGGGGGGTGGGGGTGAACAGGAGGGAGACACAGGGTATGAGCGGAGGTGGGGGTTAACACGAGGGAGACACAGGGCATGAGTGGGGTGTGGGGGGAACGGGAGGGAGACACAGAGCATGAGTGGTGGGTGGGGGGGAACGGGAGGGAGACACGGGCCATGAGCGGGGGGTGGGCGGAATGGGAGAGAGACACGGGGCATGAGCAGGGGGTGGGGGAACGGGAGAGAGACACGGGCCATGAGCAGGGGGTGGGGGGACGGGAGAGAGACACGGGGCATGAGCGGCGGGTGGGGGGGAACGGGAGGGAGACACGGGCCATGAGCGGGGGGTGGGCGGAATGGGAGAGAGACACAGGGCATGGGCGGGGGTGGGGGGAACGGGAGAGAGACACGGGCAATGAGCAGGGGGTGGGGGGAAAGGGAGAGAGACACGGGCCATGAGCAGAGGGGTGGGGGGGAACGGGAGAGAGACAAGGGGCTTGAGCGGGGGGTGGGGGGAGCGGGAGGGAGACACAGGGATTGAGCGGGGGGTGGGGGGAACAGGAGGGTGACACAGGGCATGAGCGGGGGGTGGGAGGAACGGGAGGAAGACATGGAGCTTACTATGCAGCGCTCTGATGCAAACGATAAACAAAGATGGCGGGCGTCTCTCACAATACGACGCACTGCACGCTTCACCGCAGCCAATAGGAAAGCACGTCAGATGTCCACGGATATCACGCAAGCCGCTTGCCTAATCCCCCTCCTGTCCGTGGAGCGAAAAGGGAAGTGTGTCCGCGAAGCGGACTCAGATATCACTAATTTTTTTCACTTACATTTTTTTCATTTTTTAAAAAACTACTGTATGGATTCACACCAAATAAAAAAAGCACGCTTTCGGGACCAAGCCGCCGCTCCCGCTGCAAATTTGGTGTAAATCCATCCAGCGGTTTGGGCTGTAGGCGTGAGCAAAGTTTTTTCCCCATTATGTCTATGGGAAAAAAAGAAGTTTTGGGACCCCTATAACTTTGCCCCCCCGGACCAAACCTCACCAAACTTTGCAAAAAAATTCAGAGTGGGCCATATACTTTTTTTGCAAAATTTGGTGAGGATTCGCCCAGGGGGGAGCGAAGTTATACGCCGCCCAAAAAGTGCTCTTCCGATGGAAACAGCAACTTAACCATAACTACATGGCCACTAACTTGGCCATGTAATATCTGTCTCTCTGTCGCTCTATAGTATTTTCCTGCATGGCTACTTTAAAGTGTTTACAGGATTTGCACCATATATAGGATTGGAGAAAGACAGACCTAGAACTCGGTTGGGCATCTTGCTTTACAAATGGGACTGGAAGACTCTGGATGGGTGATTTAATAACTTTTTTGCATTCCCTAATGTTGGTAGTTGGTTGAAGCCATTTTCTACCGTATTTAAAAGTTGTCCCCTCTACCTACAAGAGCAGATGAGATACATGTATGGTGTGCTCACAGGACTGTAGGAAGTGGGTGCAGGCGTCTATTCCCCGGGATCCAGATCTGACTGACAGTATGCAAGGAAGCGGCAGTGAGGCTGAAGGAAAACCCGGAGACTCTTTTAAGCTCTGGAGCATCTGAAACTGGCATTGGGTACGGGTGTGGGGTAAGAGTTCACTGTACACCTAACCTTACCTAAGGGGCCGATGTTCTGTGCCTGGAACAAAGGACCCTATCCTTGTACTTGGGGAGGGACCCAGTTTCATGTACTTCTGCTGTCATTAATGGAAGCTAAAAAAAAACATTGCATCCCTCCATCAGAGACTGTGCTCCCAGGGAGATTTGAACCTCTGACAGGGAAATTGGATAGCAGAACCAGGGTGAATAGAGAACGGATAGTGACCAAGAGAAGGACGTTATACCAACGATGACTGACAAAGACGATAGAGTTAGACAGGGCTGGGGCTTGGCTTGAGCGTGCAGCACTTTCCTTACAGAACGAAAGGGGCACATAGCATCGTAGCACTATTTCTGGTTGTCATAGTTCCACCACTGACTTAAACACGACCACACACAATTAAGCTCTGTTAACGAACTCTGATTAGGTTTCTGCATTCCTGTCCTGTACCGAGACGTTTGGCATGTGTTTGAACACTGGGTCAACCGAGGTGGCCACCTAATCGAATCTTTCAAGCAGAGCCTGTAGGAGGCTCAAACCCTAACCCTAAGACTTATATAGATGCTCTCAAAAAAACGGGCCATAGTTTCTTTACTAAATCCATAATACAGGAGTAACAATGAGAAAATATGATACATATTCATGCTTTCAGCTGTAGAAGGCAAAGTTGAAGTCAAGTAGTAGAATGTGGGCAACTGAAGGGAGTCAATAACAGCCATTGTGATGAAGGGAAAGGGACCCCCCCCCCAATGATCTGAGACTCCCTTTGCACTCCGCTTATCATTATCTTCTGTGTCTTGCATGTGGCATTGCTTACTAAGTGCCCATCTTCCAGCTGTCACTCTTAGCTATAATTAATCCCTATCCATCCTCCTCTTCAACCTCTCCCCTCTCTCATCTGCTCCCACCATCTCACCTGTTGCAACTAGGCAGATGACACGCCAATTATTCTCAAGATTCCCAAATCCCCAACCTCACTCCTCCCAGATCTTGCCTGCTGCCTCACAAACATAGACCGCTGGATGACGAACAACCACCTCCTCCTCAATCCTGGCAAAACCGAAATCCTGATTTGCAGTAATACAGACAACCCCCCAATTTACCCCTTGGACGCCATCGTTAGGACTCCCACCCTCTGCATCTTCCTCAGTCAAAAACCTGGGATGCACCATTAGCTTGGACCGAACCTTCTCTCGCCACATTACTGCCGTCTCCAGATCTTGCCACTTCCACCTGTGCATTCTCAAGCAGATCTTTCCCCGTGTCTCATACCTCACAGAATATCTGCAATCATGGCCATCAACCTCTCTCGCCTAGCCTACTCCAACTCCCTCTATCTAGGCGCCCCTGCCTTTCAACTCAGAAAGCTCCAACAGATCCAAATCTCACCAGCGAGTCTCTTCCTTGCACTCTCCCCTAGAGATCACATCTCCCCCGGACTCAGGGTGCTCCACTGGCTGCCCATCAGCCGACAGGACACTTTCCAAGCCATGTGCATTACCCATGTGCCCTCCAGATGAAAGGGCACGAATTCTTCCAAAACAGACTTACACGCTACCACCCCAACCGATCCCTCAGGTCAGGGTCAGCACACCTGGTAGTCCCCCCTTTCAAGTTCTCCAGACTAGGAGGCTCCTCCTTCTCTGTCTTAGCACCTATCATCTGGAACTTGCTCCCTTTCTCTGTCCATTTGACAGAGGACCACCTCGCCTTCAGGAAGATCCACAAAACAAGGCTCTTTCCTCCCGCAAACTAACACCCGTGCCACCCCCACACACACAAACACGTGCCAGCGGTAGCGCCCCGCGCTCCTGCCCTTTCCATTCATCTACTCTGCTTCACTGCTTTTATCCCCTGAGCCCACTCCTGCCCTTTTTTTTTACTCATTCTCTCACCCTGAGCCTCTTCATCAGAGTAGCCAGGGTAGGGCGCCCGGCAGAGTCATGGGGGCATACAGAATCTCTAACTTGGAAGAAGTCTGAGAGCGGGCAAGTTATTGCACTTAAATGGCTTTGAGGCTGGGCAACCCATCGCACTTGGACAGACCTTGACGTTGGACAATGAGATGCACCAGGATGGATTTGGGAGTTAGACAACGAGTGGCATTTAGATTGTTTGGAGGTGAGAAATGTATCATATTTTATGTATTTGAGTGTGGGCAATGTATTGCACTTGAACGGACCCAGGTTTGGACAGCGTATCGCTCCTAGAGGAGCACTGAGTGTGGGCAATGTATTGAACCTGTATGAATGTTGAGGGTATCCAGTGTTTTTGCACCTAGATGGAGTTCAGGGGGTGGGCAATGTATAATGTATGACTAACATATTTATTCCTTCTGCACTCCACCCCTTCAGATCTTAGCCGAAGGCACAGCCTCACTTCCGCAGGCACCTCCTGCCACACGTCTTGAAAAAAAGACTTTGCACAACACCTCTGCCATAAGAATGCAGCTAACTTTCACAACAAAAAATTCAAACTGTAGCTTGCACACACATACACATCTGTAGCATACCTCTTTCCACCAAGCCACATACCAATAGACATGGGTGGCTAGCCAGAACCTGGCCACCCCTCGTAACATTTAACGGCTTCATGCACACATGCATTTTAACACCGCCTATTTTCCCTTACTCTGGACTTCGATCCTTCGGAGGGCTTTCAACCTACAGTGCGTTGGGACCATACCCATTGTGAAAGGTGCTATACAAATGACGAAAATGAATGACTGAATGAAATGGTAGGGACTGGGATAGCAATGAGCAGAAAGCCATTGACTCTCTGCCGACAATGACAGGGTAAGGGACATGAAGCCCACACATTTAATATGCACGTTCCCGCACCCGGTTATGCCCGCAGGCAGCAATAAAAACCTATATCTTGTGTGATCGGCAATATGAAAGGGGGACGTTTGGTCTTTTTTGGCTGAAGTAATGTATTTATATTCCATCCTAGTTCCCTTTTTTTAAAATTGAGTTTTAAATTAGTGCCAACATTTTTCCCAGTTCTTCTGTCACCTGACACCTAGGAACCCAAATATGAGAGAGGGGCAGGATCTCAGTGTGACAGCCCCAGTTCACTTCAAAGCATCAGAAACAATTACACCGCCAGAGAAACATGTGTTCAGATTTAGGTGTTTCAATTTCTGTAAAGCGAATTGTGCTACAATTTCATAAATTACTATACATAATGTTGACCATTAGTTGCAGTGCAGAAACCAAAATGAACCCTTTCTTGTTGTTGTGTTGTGTTACATTAAATTTTGGGTTTGTTCTGCCGTTTTGTGCTGGCGGATGCCTGGATGGGCAAGATGGTGACTTCCCTCAGAAGGGTTTCCCCCGGGGATCATGACACTTCGGCGTGAGTGACTAGTGTGGAGTTTCTTCGACTGGGCGGGCCAGACCTAGAGCATCTTCGTGACAGGGCAAATCTCAGACCTGCTTTTCAATACTTCCGGCAGCTGCAAAGGTGTGTCTTCATCTCGCTAAGAAACTGAGCTTAAAAATAATGATCACGAGGGGCCAAGCAGACGTGAACATTTACGATACAAATGATTTTTAAAAAACGTGCCCTGCACTTTGTATTGACTCTAGCTAAACTCCACCAACACGTTAGTGTAGTTTGGGCATTGGGACCATCACGTCCCTCCTTGACATGGTGCAACAGTGTATGTCTGGATTAAAATGTTTGGGAAATGGCTTCGTTTTTCCCATGATGACACTATGTCGAGTAGGTGGGTAAAATGAAATAGAAAATGTCCACAAATGGGGATTGGGAAAGAAGGTTATAGGATGAATGGGCTGTTGTCTATTTGTGATTATTGGTGTCCCTGTTTAGTGTCCTTGGACTGTCCTCTCTCACCTATAGCATTGCACCAACTTCTTTAACACATACACAACAAAGGCCGTAACATTGGTCCCAGCCTTTTCCTGTCTACATGTTTATGTTGCCACCTGCAGAAAATCTGTAGAAATATTAATGAGGGGCCCTTCCTGTGCAAATAAGCAATTACGACAATCAAGCTCTGTGCACATAGGTTCGGCTCTGGACATTTCTACATATTTTATTTGTTTATGTTTATAGTACAGCTCTCAGAGACATCATCGGGTAATCTGAGAGCACTGTAGGACAAGGCTGGGAAGAAAGTAGAAGGGGGATGAGAGAGCGTATGGAGAGCAAAGTCTAAGATCAACAGGCAGTGAGGAGCAAGTGGCTATTCAGAACTCGTCTGAACGTCACACCACCAGGTATGAGGCAGAGATGGAGAGCCAGTCCCCACCCTCCCCATTCCGGCCACAAGTATATTCCAGCAGGCGTGAATATACAGCTAATGGGAAGCCATTCTTAGGCACCTGGGTGACTAGTGGTAGTACTCTAGTCAGTCAATGGATCCCCTGCCATGAATGGCTTTGTGGTTCAGGGCTAGCATCATGGTTTGAGACTTTAATGCACAATGATAAAGTTCTTGCTTTTCGTGCCAAAGAAAAGATGGGTGCAAAGTTCTTGGCTCTCCTCAGTTTTTACAGCATTTGGGCAGGGAGATTCGCTTTTTATGTATTGCTATAGTCAAGCCCGGGCATAACTACGGCAGGGAGCAGGTACATCCTTTGAAAAATCACTGGAAAATGGAGAATTCCTGGCGACAGCCGGAAGAGATAAATGTCCGATTTTGTGGCTGAATTCTCTTGCGGGATGGACAAGTCAGTGTCAAAAATGACCCCCATATTTCTAGCTTGAGGCTTGAGGCCTGTATTTGGGACAATTGGAGTTTGAATTGATTGTCGCGAGAATCTTTCCCAGTAACTGTGCACGTTTTGCAATTTCTGGACTTCCTTACTGAGCCACGTTTAATCCTATCAGGACACAGTCATGCTGCTGAGATTACCTTGGGTGCTTCTTTGAAAGTAATGAAAGCATAGCAGAGATGCAATGTCTACTTCAGGAACGCCCATGTCTTTGCTGGCTTTGAGAGCCACGAGCAGTTCTCAATCGCTCTTATTGTAAGTGTAACGGGCAGAGTTAATGGCAGAAGTAATGATGCTAATGCTAATGACCACAAGCTCCACCTGCCAGGTCTGAACAAACAAAATGTAAATCACTATCTACAAAAACACCACGTGATGGTAATGCTTTCATATCACTACCAATCCAAGGATGCTAGAATTGAACTGAGTTGATATTTTATTTCTATCGCGCTCATACACTTGGGGAGGGGAACAGGGGAGAACCAAACAACGATCTTACTGGGCCCAGTGACATTGAGAACGTGCAAGTGCATGGGAGAGGGGGAGGGGGAAAAGTGCATGGAAGAGAGAGAAAAGGACAGTGCGGAGCAAGGAGAAACAGATAAATAATAATACATTAATAAATAACAAAGGCAACAAAAAATGGTAGTGCAGCCAGCAAGTGGCAAGTGTTGGGTTTAAGGCAGCAGACTGGGTAGGTCTGATAAGCGCAGGAAGAAAAGGGGGGCAACTGTATGGGTACAGATACAGACCCCAGTGCAAGGGGTGGCCCGGAGGCAGTGCGGGAGGGTGGCAGGGTGAGCAGGTACCTGGGCCTCGAGGACAGAGAGTGGCCAGGTGCATGGTGCTAAGAGAGAACAGATCAGCAGGGGAGAGGGGGAGCGAAGGCAGAAGCAAAGAGGAAGGTCTTGAGATGCTTCCGGAACCAGAGATGGTTCTCCTCAAGCTTTATAGTGGCAGGGAGGCTGTTCCAGATGGAGGCCCCAGCCGAAGACAGAGTTTTCTTTGCAAAACGACTGACCCTGAATGAGTTAGAGGTAGAGGAGCGGAGGGCTCGAGAGGGGAGTTATTTGCAGAGGGATAGCTGAAGGAATGTTGGACCCAGGCCCCAGAAAGCTGTGTGGACTATGCAGAGGGTTTTGCATTGGGTTTTGCAATGCAGAGGGTTTTAGAAGGCCTTGCATTGGGACTAACAGTCGGGCAGCTCTTGCAACTTTGAGTCTTACTTTAAGGTAGGGGCTATCTCTACGATGGGAGCATTAGGGTTACACAGGCCGTTTCACAGGCATACTGGAAGATTGCCCATCGAGTTGTGCATTTGCTTAACAACCTGCTTCTGGATACATGGACTCTAGCCACCTCCACCACAGTTCCTAGGCCTATCCACCGATGCTCTCCTAATTAAGAAGTCTTATGACCTGTGATCTATTAGCTATGATGCCCTTTAACAAACCAAATCACTATGTTTCATAACACAAACTCTGCAAACATGTGTTTCGCGCAATAACTCAATTCAAGATTCTATGTGACTCTACACTGTTATTCGCTGTCATGCTAGTGCTGCGAGATCTTTTTCTCTATGGTGTGGTCCCGGCAACTGATGCAAGGCTGCTGCTTCTTGCAATGTTATCAACCCATGTACTGTTAGTCAATATAAACACCTTTAATACGTGAATAATATCTTATTCTCAATCCTACCCTTACAGACAACCACGCAGCTTGACATTAGCACCTTTTCCAATGCCGTACAGTCTCCACACAACACATGCATCAGACAAATCAATCACTTCCTCACCAACTACATCTACCACCAACTACAATCCCCTATGTTACCTACCATAATTGCATGCTAGCAATGGGCTGAGGCCTGACAAACACTTACACCCCATACTATTCGGATGACACATCAAGCACAAACACTACAGTGACACCCATGCCTGTAATGGGCTCCATGCTGCTGAATGCCAACAACCAACAAAAGCATGGAAACACACACACCAAGCATGCAATGGCCTGCGCGCAATGATACCTCTTGGCCTGCCTTGCACAGTCAATGAAATAGCTCCACTCCCTCTACTCTCACTACCTCACCCACAAAACCACCCTTAAAATACCAGGAGCAAAAGTGGTAAGAAGAAAACATGACTCATAATTAGAAGGACTTCCTTACACATCATCATCACACACTAGAAAATCCCACGAAACAAGAGACAGCCTCACTCCTTCGGTTTGAAGGTCAGATGCAAAATGAGGATGCTAGTTGCAACATCCTTTTTAAGCTTGGGTACTGGTGATATAATGATCATATTACATGTTCACACATCAATCTCAACACTTTTCTCAAAAAGTGTTCATCATAACCACTTCACCAACCATATTTGTTTCTGTGCTGATCCCATCCCGGTCAGATCATAGTATTCCCTGAGGTGACGAAGCTGCCCATGTATTCCACCTATTCATACCCACTCCTTTATGCTGGTGTGAGTCTCCCGGTGTGTTGGTGTGCGGAGCATTGGTGGAGCCTCTGATTGCAGTGCGACACCGCCGTCCTCAGCCGACAGAGCGAATGGTATCTTTCCATATGTATATGTGACTGGAGCAGGAGCAAGCAGTCGAGAGTGCAGGGCAGACAGACCCAGCCAGTGACGCCTGGACATGTCAATAAGAGCCTGCCCGACAGCCCAGGAGCCTAGACAGCATGGCACTGCAGAGGGAGGGGCCTCCTCCCGCTAGACGGTTGATCAACAAGTGCTGTAGTGGTGTAGACGCCACCTCCTTTCTGTGCTTCCTAACAAGCCTTCTTCCCTTTCCCGAACCTCCGTAGCAACAACACACAGAGAAATCTGTGGCCTGACGGCCATCCACTGCCATAGGATCCCCTGATAGAGGCCGCTCGGCCTGCTCTGACACAACTGCTCTTCAGCGAGTCTGAGCAAAAGTGTGGCTGAGCTGTTCACCCATGCCTCAGCACACAAGCATCACTGCAAAAATCAAAGAGATCCCAAGTGGGCATGTTTTGTGCCAGTAGTGCTAGTAGTGTGCATGGCACCCCCTAACCATTGCTTTAGATATGGGAGTGCAGTGAGTGGGATAATTGAAAATAAGCCTGTGGACAATTATGTGCATCACCTTTTTGCTCCCTGAAATCCTACATTACACAACACTTTTTCCTCATTAGGCGGTTATGAAACTATGGGTCAAAACCAACAATGGTTTGTAGGTGCCTGAAAATCTACAAGTGAGATTTGGGTAGTCTTAAGGATTCCCAGAGATGTTTCCCACACCCCAAATCGCCTTGAATTCCTTTGATGAGCCATACATCTCCAGGGAAGTTTAGGGAGTGTGAAGCTCATGGGAGGTTTGAATTGGTTCTGTTTGGTTCTTTGGACACAGATGACATAAACTTCTAAGGCTGCAGAAACTCCTATTGTACCATTTCCAGGATCTACGTGCACATCTACATGCAATGCAACAATTAATGAAGGGGTTGATTCGTGGGCCCCTAATGCTTTAATGGGGGTCACTAGGAGACCTTCAAACAGCACATCATCTGATCGGATGCCATTAGTGGTCTGGCATCTGACCTCTAGTCAAAGCTCTATTACTGGGTTGGATGCAGCAGGATTTCCAAACCATGTCCTTTGGCATTACAGACTATTGTCTCCACCAAACCTGGTCTAAGAATGAGCATAGCGGAAACATATAGATCCCATGATCATCGGTAAAGAAGTGAAAAGAGATCCATTAGATGAATGAGGAACAGGAAGGGAATCAATGTTAGTCAATGTTACTGGTTACTGGTCCAGAAGTCTGTCGGTGACCTCTGCTGAACATGAATACTTTCAAATGGATTCCACATTTCAAGATTTTGACTATCAAGCATTTGACAGCAGCAGTATGTATGAATTACCTGATACCCATACATTTTCAAGATGCACATCTTCATACTATGGTCCATCAAGACCATCAATGATACCTTCAATGTTTGGTAAAAGTCTGTCACTTCCAGTTATAGGTCCTACCCTTTGGCTCACAACAGCTCTAAGGATATTTACCAAGATCCCTGCCAAAGAAGTTAATATCATGCATGGAGAGGGGCTTCTGGAATACCCCCTACTTGGATGATTGGCTTATATGCACATCAAATGTCCCAGTAGCATCAAATGCCTCTAGGGGTTGCAAGAATTTAGATATCTGATCAACATAGGCAAGAGTCGCCTGGCTCCTTTTCAATGATGGAAGTTTATTGGCACAGGCGTGCACACCAGCACAGGCCTAGTGTGTTTACAGATGGAATGAGTATCAAAGTGCAGGTGTCACCTGGAACCTTTATCAGGACAGCAGACTGAATCTACCCATTAGGGGCGAGAGGTCTGCTAATATGTATCAACCTGCACAGTGGTTATTCCATGGCCACATATTCATATCCTACCTCTAGTTAGGATTCTGTTAAGTATTGTTTGCCATCCTAATCAAATTACTAAGCCCCTTTCTGATAACATCAGCCATCACTGTAGCTGTTAAATGTTGGCCAAAAACAGAACCATTCACAGCCATCGGCAGCCAGGTCCAGAAGTCTGACACCGGCTACAAGTCTGATGGAATACAGAACAATGCTAGACAAGTCCAAGGCCCATGATAGTTTGCCATCAAGAAATCAACCAACTGGGGAGACTGATGGCCGCCCTGGTGGGCCAGGAGTAGTTCCAAAAATACATCAGTGGTATAACAATACTGATCAAGCTAAACAAACCACAAAGGTGTTTTTTAATTGGCAAGGAAGGTCCCGGTTATGTACATGAACATCCCCTGCACTGAAGATTGGACTTGGGGCTGAAAATACCTACAGTGCCTTCCAGCATCCTAAATTCCAAGTGGTAGCAACATCCAGGTGGAGCTACATTTTTACATCTTTGGTGTCATTTCTCGGACACAGATAGTGCTCCAGCAGAGCATTGCCATTTCAGTCTGCCTGGGGTTGGTCTGCTCGACTGCTAGAGGGTATCCTGCTGCCCCGGACTCGTTCTCTAGCTCTGAATCTTTTGGGTGAAGTTGTTGTTTGCCTCCTCTTCCTCCCTTAGTCATGATTCCCTTCCTATCATGAGTGGCCTCCAAGACTCTGAAGTCTTGATCATTCGTATGTTTCTTATTGGCCAAAAAGGATATGGTTTATGTATTTTCAAGGGATAGCACCACCAGAAACATGTATCTTGCAATGTTGGCTATCTTCAATTGAGTCTTTTGTATTGCAACCAGAATCTCTTCAAAGGGAACACATCAGGGTTTGTAGACTCAGCCTGAAGTATTAGGGGATTTCTGTGTACATATTGTTGAAAGTTTGGGCTTCATGCAAGTCATATACCTTGGCTTCCTATGCCAAGCATCAGAATGTATTTGAAAGATGGTGTTACAAGAGCTATTCGCTCCCTTATCCTGGCTTCCAGGAAAGGTTAAAGATTTTCTTCATGGCGGTGTCCTGTGAGTGTGTCGATGCCCTCTCAAGACAAACTGGCTGCTATCAAGGAAATCCAAAGTTCTTGGAATATTTGGGATCTCATGGTAGAGTAAACCAAGCATCTTCTTCATTCTTTCCCTAAAGCAGCCTAGGAAAAAGAGAATTAGTATATTTGTGGACCCTTCCTTTAGTGCTGGGGTTTGGAGTTAAGGAGAGAGTTTTCCCAGGTGTCTACTTCACTATTTGGCTGAAGTGTCCCTGGAAAATAGAACTAGTAACTTTGTAGGACCTACCTTTTGAAGTTGAAATACTGAACTGTTCAAGCCACTGCGATTAGAACCAAGTATGTGGCTTTCAGCAAAGGCAATGTTTTTAAAAGCTATTTCCTCAGCACACTGAGTGGGAGAATTCTGCACCTTGTTGTTAGATCTTCCATCTTTCAAGAGGTTTGCAGCTGTGATGAACTCCAGAATGTGTATCCATTATAATAGCAGCATTGCATGTGGAGCACAACATTGTACTACCGAGGCGACCTCCAGACAGGCCTGTGTTGAGAATCCTATCTGTATCTCAATTCCGTTTGGGTAATTAAGGTGTAGGTCATGGGTGCACAACATACGGCCCGCGGGCCAGTTGCGGCCCGCCATGCCCTTTTGACCGGCCCGCGAGGCACAAAGACTTTCCTAATGGAGGGCGGCCATTAGGAAAGTCTTTGTTGACTTCCGGGCCGGTGAAAACACTGGCCCTCATTGGCTCAGCACACACACGCATCACGTCGCTCCTACGAGCCACGAAATGCGTGTGTGCTGCACCAATGGAGGGCCAGCACTACGGCTGGCGTGGTCCATAAGGCTTGATGCCGGAAGGCATTTCAGCCTTGGACCATGCCAGCCGTAGTGCGATTCCAGCGACTTCCAGCTTACCTGCCTGCCTTCCAGCACGTCTACGGTAAGTGGTCTGTTTGTGTTTGTGTGTCGGGTTTGTTTTGCTTTATGTTTGTGTGTGTATGGGGGGAAGGGGGTGTGTATGAATGTTTGTGTTTGAATGTATTTTAAGTGTATGTTGAGATGCGGGGGTGGGGGGGTGTGTCTGATGTGTATGAATGTTTGTGTTTGAATGTATTTTGAGTGTATGTTGAGATGCGGGGGTGGGGGGGTGTGTCGGATGTGTATGAATGTTTTTGTTTGAATGTATTTTGAGTGTATGTTGAGATGCGGGGGTGGGGGGTGTGTCGGATGTGTATGAATGTTTGTGTTTGAATGTATTTTGTGTGTATGTTGAGATGCGGGGGTGGGGGGGTGTGTCGGATGTGTATGAATGTTTGTATTTGAATGTATTTTGTGTGTATGTTGAGATGTGGGGGGGTGTGAATGTTTGTATTTGAATGTATTTTGTGTGTATGTTGAGATGCGGGGGTGGGGGGGGTGTTGGATGTGTGTCGGATGTGTATGAATGTTTTGATTTAATGTTTTTTGTGTGCTGAGTTGGGGGGGTGGGGGGTTCGGGTCTGTATGGGTGCATGTTTGTGTGTGTGCTGATTTGGGGGGTGGGGGGTTCGGGTCTGTATGGGTGCATGTTTGTGTGTGTGCTGATTTGGGGGGTGGGGGGTTTGGGTCTGTATGGGTGCATGTTTGTGTGTGTGCTGAGTTGGGGGGTGGGGGTTCGGGTCTGTATGGGTGCATGCTTGAGTGTGTGTGCTGAGTTGGGGGGGTGGGGGGTTCGGGTCTGTATGGGTGCATGTTTGTGTGTGTGCTGAGTTGGGGGGGTGGGGGGTTCGGGTCTATATGGGTGCATGTTTGTGTGTGTGCTGAGTTGGGGGGGTGGGGGGTTCGGGTCTGTATGGGTGCATGCTTGAGTGTGTGTGCTGAGTTGGGGGTGGGGGTTTGGAGTTGGGGGGGTGGGGGGTTCGGGTCTGTATGGGTGCATGTTTGTGTGTGTGCTGAGTTGGGGATGGGGGGTTCGGGTCTGTATGGGTGCATGTTTGTGTGTGTGCTGAGTTGGGGGGTGGGGGGTTCGGGTCTGTATGAGTGCATGTTTGAGAGTGTGTGTGCTGAGTTGGGGGGTGGGGGGTTCAGGTCTGTATGGGTGCATGTTTGTGTGTGTGCTGATTTTTCGGGTCTGTATGGGTGCATGTTTGTGTGTGTGCTGATTTGGGGGGGTGGGGGGTTCGGGTCTGTATGGGTGCATGTTTGTGTGTGTGCTGAGTTGTGGGGGTGGGGGGTTCGGGTCTGTATGGGTGCATGCTTGAGTGTGTGCTGAGTTGGGGGTGGGGGTTTGGAGTTGGGGGGGTGGGGGGTTCGGGTCTGTATGGGTGCATGTTTGTGTGTGCTGAGTTGGGGGAGGGGGGTTCGGGTCTGTATGGGTGCATGTTTGTGTGTGTGCTGAGCTGGGGGGTGGGGGGTTTGGGTCTGTATGGGTGCATGTTTGAGAGTGTGTGTGCTGAGTTGGAGGGTGGGGGGTTCAGGTCTGTATGGGTGCATGTTTGTGTGTGTGCTGATTTGGGGGGGTGGGGGTTCGGGTCTGTATGGGTGCATGCTTGAGTGTGTTTGGGGCATAGTGTTTGGTTGGTGGTGGGAGCCATGGGGCATAGTGTTTGGTTGGGGGTTAGGGGGCCACGGGGCATAGTGTTTGTTTGGGGGTGGGAGACATGGGGCATAGTGTTTGGTTGGGGGTGAGGGGGCCATGGGGCATAGTGTTTGGTTGGGGGTGAGGGGGCCATGGGGCATAGTGTTTGGTTGGGGATGGGAGCCATGGGGCATAGTGTTTGGTTGGGGATGAGGGGGCCATGGGGCATAGTGTTTGGTTGGGGGTGAGGGGGCCATGGGGCATAGTGTTTGGTTGGGGATGGGAGCCATGGGGCATAGTGTTTGGTTGGGGGTGAGGGGGCCATGGGGCATAGTGTTTGGTTGGGGATGGGAGCCATGGGGCATAGTGTTGCACTCCAAGAGTGAACTCAATAATAAAGCTAAAACAGGCACAGTTAGAAATAAATGATAGCAATGGAAAATGTGTAGTACAAAATGTAAGTTTGAAATGCAATAAAAATCGTTACCCCTCAAAAACATATCTTTTTCCATGTGTTTAATACAAATTGGGGGTTGAAAAAGCCTCCTGACATGTCCCGCCTACCGCCCCGCCCACTTTTACTTTTCGGCCCACTATAGCCCTCATGTAAGGTACTTTTGGCCCTCTGTCAAAATCAGTTGTGCACCCCTAGTGTAGGTTATTATTATGTATGAATGGGATTAATAAAACGCAAACCTAGCTGGTATGCAACGGAGTGTTGTACGAAGAGGATGAACCCAGGGGTTACAAGTGGGGTGTAGAGGTAGCTAGGGAGCTGGGATGGATGTGGGAGCATGGTGTGGTACTCCAGATAGGGAGAATAGGGGTGAGTGGAGCGATCAGTGATGAGTGAGATTTTTTAAAAATAAATTAGGCTTTAGGTGCTTCATGAAGTGTAGGGTCGGGGGCAGACATATCTGCATTGGCAACCTATTCAGGCGACAGAGTGCATGGCTGGAAAGGCCTGTTTACTTGTTTTTCCCCTCTTGCAGTTCTTTGTTTCCAGGCTGTTGATCTTGTGGCTGGGATGGTTAGTTTCACGGCCAAGTAGAGTGGTGTTTTGCTTGCAACAACTTTGTGGGGGATGCAGACAGCCTTGAACATGATTTATGCTCGAAGGAGTAGCCACTGCAGCGCCTTCAAGATGGGGGTGAAGTGTTTGAATTTTCTCAGTCTCTGATGAGGAGTGCTTCAGTTGGATGGCTTTCAGATGGGCTATGGTGACATCCGGGAGTCCTCCGAGTAGGGTGTTACAACTGTTCATGTGGGACAACTGTTTTTAACCTCTAGCAGGGATGAAAGGCTTGACTTTGCAGAGGAGCGCAAGTTGGTACCATGCTGTTTGGATCTTCTTGGCAATGTGTGTTTAAATGAAAGATCACAGAAAGTTAGTCTGATTTAGGGAGGCTATATCTTGCTTCCTTCTTGGTCAAGTGAACATTGGAACTTTGATGATTTGGACTATGTGTCATGGAGATTACCAGGTCAGATACTACACATTGAGCAGATTCTCATAAATTCCAGATTTTTTTTTTTTAATTGGCAGAAGATGCACCTTTTTATTTGAGAAATTCACAGGTCGCCTTATCTTGAAAGGGTGACCTGCACATCTCAGGGCTCGACAACAGCATTAAAGATGCACTCGCCAGCCCCTTTGTAGGCATCAATGCCACAAGCACGCTCCCATAACTAATGTATCACAGGTGAATTTCACAGTGACCTTTCACAGTGAAATGCTAAAAAAAAAAGAAAAACGAATTTCTATCCCTGTTTCGGGGATAGAAATAAAAACAAAAGCGGGGAGCAACAGTTCATACAGTTGATGTTCCACTTAAAAAGAAATTAATGACAGGGTCAGAAATCCCATACACTGACTCCTACTCTTCTTCGGCCTAGACCACAACCCACCCTCCTTTCCCAGGATGGGTACTGCTATGTATTACCGATTGGATTCACATTGTTGGTGGTTTGGACTATCCCCACGCTCTAGGGGTGACACGTCTGAGGGCCAACTCAAGTTCTTTTTCAGTTTTCCCATTTTCAACGGGGTGCCTGTCCCTGAGGCAGAATGCCTTGTAAGGTAAGGACTGGTACGAGGAAGAGTAGGGCTCGATGGAATGGGAGTAGCAGTAAGTAATCTAGGCATCACTGAACCTTTCAGAGGAAGCGGTGGGCTGTCAGACATTCCTGCAGTCTGATCATGGACTAGCCTGACTCTTGTATTAATCATATGCAAATGGGTAGCCCCAGAAAGAGTGTGCCCAGCACTGGGTACTGTCTGCAACATTCGGTAGTCCTAATGTGGCTCCCCTATGGTTTGCTGCCTGCCATGGAGAAGGCGTGGCCTCTGTATCTACTGAGATGTTTTCTTGAGTGCTACAGTCGCCTTGCACCTATGTCAGTGGAAACAAGTGACGAGTTACAATCGTGTTTCCCTAAAGTGACTAAACTGTATGGGGTCGAGGAGCCCCACTTATATACCAGGGCATTCAGTACCCCCTAGCTGGCAAATAAGGGAGTGTTTAAAGCAGGATGTACTAAAATACAATTTCCCGTTAACAGTGACTGAATGAAACAGCTGGGCGTAATAAACTGACTTGTCATTTCAGCCACATAGGATCTGTTTACAGTATGGGAATACTGTGTGCATGTTTCACCGCCAGGAGCCATTTCTGAAAGATACTTCCTGTGAGAGCACAGATGTATTCTCCTGCTCTAGAGCCACGCATACGCAAGGGAGCCAGATGGGCAATTAGCTCGGAGCACATCACGGGCAGGAACACAACTCTCAAAGGGCCCAGGCCCATTAGGGAAATAAAATATTTAAAGATTTTACTAAGATTGGGAAGCGTGCCGGGCTACAGAGAGCTTAAAACACCGCCCCGTCCCATGAGAAAGAAAGGGGATATTTAGGGGTTCCCTGGCGTAGTCCAAGTTGCGGGCAAGCTAAATCTGAGAAACCACACAACTCAGTCGCAACCAGTGTTCTGAGATGCAATCAAGGACTTTAATTAATCAATTTAATGAATTCCAGGTTTTATAGTTATGTTGCACGACCCAGGAATCAGAAAATGGTGGCGTGTTAAAGCAAAGCTCGTGGTGGGAAACCTTGCCTTGCGCTGCAAGAGATATCGATTCTGATAATCTAGCCAGAGTGCCTCTGAAATCCAACACTGCCCCTGAAAGAAAAATAATGACAGGCAGACAAGTCAGTGCCTCTGAGTCGATCTAGATCCTCCCCCACCCTCCCGCTCTTTCGCTAGCCAGACCGGGACATTTGGGAGAGGGACACCTCTCCCGTTGGAAGGGGTGCCGAACGAGAAAAGTGTCCTTCTGGCAGGACAATGAACCACGGAGCTCAAGGCAGCAGGGCGGCTCTCCCAGGGAACTGACACGTTGCTCTGTGGCACCACAGCATTACACTGGGAGCCATTAGGCGCTGTTGCAAGGGAGGGGGGACTATTAGCAGAGACTTTTGTCTCTTAAGAAATGTGAATGTTGGTGATCAGAAGCGAGGGGTTGCATAATGCTGCATGCTTAAAGAATTAACTACTATGGCTTTAAACACCCAGGGGGATTTTTTAGGCTCACATTAATGCTGTTGTGACTTTGCATGCAGGATGGGGAGAATAAAACCAAAGCCATACTCTTATTGCCCCACATATTGTTATGACAATGTATATAGTGTAAAGTTAGTTTATTATGAATGAAAGGCTATACAATGTGGTTTGCTTCAAGGCATTGCAATAAATAAAGTATTATTTAAGCACATGAAATGCAAAGCATAACCTTAATAAATATCTATATCGAGTAATCCTGGGAAGAGGTGTTCAGTTGTTTAAATTATCCACATCCTGGTTTCACCATTCAACCAACATGTGTGATCCTGGACACATATTTTAATCACGCTGTGGCCCTCATTCCGAGTATGGTGGTAGCCATGGAGCAATTAGCTCCATGGCTGCCTCCCATACCAGTACCGCCTCCGGTGTTGTCCAATGGGGACTTACCGGTCCATTCCGACCCTGGAGGGACCGGTAAGTCCCCATTGGACAAACCATTCCCCATTCCCATTGAGCCCCTACAGGGCTCAATGGGAATGGGGAGAGCGCAAATAACGGGCTCGCGAATGGCAAGCCCGTTATTTGCACCCTGGTCCCCTGACGGGACCCGTAAGGTACGTTTGGTCCGACCAAACGTACCTTATGGGTCCCGTTAGGGGACCTCGGAATCGGCCGGTAGGGGATTACCGGCACCGGTCTCCTTACCGGTGCCCGGTATCCCCTACTGCCTGACTCGGAATGAGGCCCTATGTCTTAAAAGCAGCTCTGTAAGTGATTCACTTCATGGCTTATGTTAATATATCATGCTATCATAAATAAGAGCTTAATGACTATAGAGTTGCTTCATAATTAATAATAGTGCAATTTAGGTATTTTACACCACAAAGTTATTTGTCTCTTGGCTTATTAATGGCAACGTATTCTAAAGTCACGTCCATGGTGCCTCCAAGTATCAGAGACTGATGATGATGCTCCTTGCAACGTCCTTTTCTGTGAAGTCCCTTCTGTTGGTGCAATCCATGTGCAGATTAGGAGGTCTGCATATAGTTTGCCCCACAGAGCTCTAATAGATGAGTTTCCTGCATCTGTAATGGTCCTGCAGTTTTTTTTCTTTTTTGTTATGTGTATGTGTTGTTAAAATGTCATCTGCCACTAATGTTACCAAAACAGTTGATTGGGCGGTGCCCACAGCTATACTACACCCTCTTTCGCCTAGGGCTACGGGTAAGGCAGCTGCAGCTCACAGCAAGCACTGTTTGGTCCAGACTACAGGGCTCTCAATAGAGCACATTGGATGCGAGCGCAAGGCCACACCCTAAAGTCCTTCAGGAGCTTAAAGGCGATTCAGTCTGCAGTGTGTGCTGTACTCTCACTCTCTACTCGCGGGTCAAAGGTTAGATCATACAATGTCTGCAAGACAGGGGGGTACTGGGACAGGTGAGGGCAACTCTGGTACTGGGTTTTTTGGATAAAACACAGGGATGATGCTTTGGAGAGAGGCGGTAGGCTGTTGACTACGTTATCGGCTGTGGAGCCAAGACTAGCTTCTCTCCAGGGGTGTTGCTAGGTCTGGAGAAGACCCGGGGCTATGCTAATGTCAGAACTGTTGGGACTGGGGGCTAGCTAGCCTTTTGGTTGCAGATCCTGAGATTCTATCCGGGGCTACAACCAAAGGACCAGCGGCTATAGCCCCCTTACCTCCCGCCCCCCGCAAAGCCTCTGCTTCTCTCTTTCACTAAAATGTGTGATCTTGTGAATAAAACACTTTCTGCCCATCCCTTATCCCCCAATATATGAAACATATATAAACAGATAAAAAAATATATATACGAGTAGACGCTTCGTGAAAACTGGGCATGTTATAAGCCGAGTCTGGGCACTAAGGCGAGGCTCGGCAGTTTCTATAGACTGAATACCTGATAATGAATGTCCAGTGTCCTGATTTTAGGAATTTACGGATATAATTGTGCAAACATATCTTGATATAATTGGCCTGATTTACAAAAGTGTTTTTCAATGGGAATGTCCGGTTGGAATACGCTTAGTAAATCAGGCCCACTGTGTTTTATCTCGTGCCATGTACTGACTCGTTTAAGACCAAAACGTTTTTGTAGAAGTTTCATTTTTAAACAATGCTAAAATGAGTACTGGTATTACACAACTAAGCTCTTCCCATTTCATCAACCTGGAACAGGTGAAAGACTGAGCTGCTGTGATAACCCTGGCTGTGATTGGAATGACAAGCCACTTTACAGCCAGGGGACTGCCTCCCAACTTCAAGATATTGAGTAATGGAAGGATGTGAGGGGTGGTTTGCCCAAGATCACAAGATGCGAACGCGTGTTGTGCCCACTAGGCCATGCTACCGCCCCCTTTGCGTTCGCGGCTGAGATTCTTCTGGACGCACCTGGAACTGGTCGAGGCCCCCCTGCTGGCGCTGCCACTCGTTGTTGAGCCGTTCTTCCAGCATCTGCTTGCGCGTCTTCAGGCTGGCCAGCTCCTTCTCCAGGCTCTGCATCTGGGCCTGGTTCTCTCGATTCTCCTCTGCCACCTTCCAGAGCTTCTCCTTGGACTCGGCCAGGGCGCCCTCCAGAGAGGAGACCTGGCTCTTGTACGTCTCCACAGCTCCTTGCCAGACCTCGGACAGCCTCTTGGAGTAGTCCTCGATCTCCACGGACTGGAAGGCCACGGGAGCCACTCTGGACGTGTCCATGCTCTGGGAGATGTGGAGCATCTCCTGCTCGAGCTCTGCCTTGTCAGCCTCGTGCACCTCAAAGAGAGCCTCCAGCTCGTTCTCCAGTTGAGCGCCTTTCTCCTTCAACCACATCTGAGCTCGCCGTTCGTCCTCCAGCACTTTCTTGCTTTCGGCCAACTCCTTCTTGGCATCTTCCTGGGCCTCGCGCTCCCTTTGACACCTCGTCTTCACCAGCTGGATCTCGTCGAAGAGGCTGTCCCTCTCCAGCTCCAACTGGTTCTTTTCCCTGAATCTGTCGTTCAAAGCATCTCGCAGGGCGCCCACCTCCTCCTCATACTGGTCCCGCCAAGATCTCTCCGCCCGGCTCCCCTTCAGGCTCTGGATCTCGGCTCTGAGAAGATCGTTCTCCTCTTCCAGCGACTTGACGCGAGAGAGGTAGGCTTCCAGGCGCTTGTTCAGGTCCCACATTTGCCGGGACTCTTGTCCCAAGGCCGGGGATCCCAGGTAGCTCTCCATCCTAGCTGCAGTAGTTGCAGACCTGGTCCCTGGAAACTTCGTCCGAGCCCTGCGAGGCAGTTTCCTTTGAAAGGATGGCTGTGTGAGCAGCGGAGCTGGAGAGAGGCTGAGAGCGAGTCAGGCTGGGCTATTCATACCCCGAGGCTCAGCTGCAAGGGGGAGGCCCTTTCAGCCAAAGGAAAGTGTTAACCCCTTCCAGCAGCGACGCGCACGTTGGTTTGCTTGATTGATTGCAATTACAATGGGCAGCCAAGCAGGGCAGGGCATCATTAGAAAGCGTGTGTGGGGGGGGGGGGGCCTTGACATTCAGCGCGAAACAGAAAGCAAAACGAGTAGATCCTCGCGCTGAGCGCAGCTTTAAATATCAATGCTTCCTGCCCAAAGTCCTGCTAAAAATCTGTCACTGCAAAAAAAAAAAAATACGCTACTGCTTATGCAATATCCACATTCGTATGTGTGGCGACATACACACGCGCGCCACACTGTACTCTGAACATGCGTGTGTACTTTTGGGTATGAAAGTATGACATGCATTGTTAGTGTCTTCAATATAAATCCCAGCTTACCCACAAGAGGCGCATTTTGCTTTTAACTAGTCGAGAAGGTGCATTTCATTCACAAGAGATGCAAACTTCGATCTTAAACCTCATAATCTTTTATGGTTAAATTGCTGAATGTTATAGTAGAAAGTTGTTATGCTGGAGACATCGCTACTGTACTGCCCTCGGACAGCATAGGGTTGTCTGAAAATTGGCATATTCTTATCAGGGTATCCAGGCTGTAGTACCCGGGACAAAACGACAAGGGCAGGATAAGAGAAATGTGAATTCAGAAGGCTTCAATTATAAATATAAGCCCAACTATATCATTAGACAACAACTGTGTGATCTTGGGCCCAATACTTTATCTTCCTGTGGCTTAGTTCCCTTAACTGCCGAAAACTGAAGTGTTTACAAAGAAGACACATGCCAGTATGAAGTGCTTCATTAAGTACTGTGCAATTACAAACCGCCATTTACAGGTTTTGAATATCTGTAGTCACTTTTGTGAGTTGCAGGCTAGGCTCAATTTCACACAGCTTTATTTCAAGGAAGTATCAATGCTGCGTGTCTCATCTGTCAGCCCATACAAAGGCAAAATAGCCTTACAGGGCCCATGTCTTCTGCATGCTGCCATTAAAGGATTCTGCTGCTGCACCACCCCTGTCTCAGATGGACAGAGAGCTCTGGCGCTTTTTGTGGGAAAGGTTTTGGGCCAGTGTTAAACCTGCAGTAGCCCCATTCTCTCCAAAGCTGCTGACTGGAAAGGGCCAACCAAGGGACTACAACTGTGAGGATAACTTGTGTTACTCCCCTGGAGCGACCAGAGCTGTACTAAAGAAGGCTGGCCATTATGGGTGCCGTCGGCCACGCCCCTCTCCACCTCCTCCTTTTACGGGGGTCTCATCACTTCCTCCTAACCCCCTGCTCCTACAATCCCTTCTTGACTTATAATTCCCGGTATTGATGTTATCCTCTCCTGCTGGTGCAGTCTGCCTCCAGATGTTCCTGCATCCTCTTCTACTCCCTTAATTCTCACCTCCTCCTACTTTCCTTCTTCCTCTGTTAACACCTGATCTCCATTTATCAATTCTTTCTCTCCAGCCTCATCTTCCTTCTCAAATCCCACCACCTCCTTTTATTTACTATCACAGATGGTACCACCTCCCCCTCAACTGCCAACACCTCCTTCTGTTTACTGTCACCTACTGTTATATTGAGGGATCAGCCTTAACCTGGGTAGTTCCGTGCCCCCAATACAGGAGCCCCACAACAATTTGTGCACATTTTTAAGCGATGGCCCTATTGATGACTCATCTGGAGCCACGTAAATCTCGCCCCCCCACCACCTGTGCCAAGTTCTTGAATTGTGAGCCAAGAACCAGGCCCGGTGTATAGAAAGAATATATATTTATTTAAGTTACAAGCTCAATGAATAATCATTTTATTTAATTACAGTTAGGGAGAATTTTCATTTTTCATGCTAAATCCCTCCCATCTTAGAGATCCCCAGCTCTTTTGCTGGATTTAGGATTTTTTATTTCAACCCTGGAGTGAGTGGCACCTTTTTCTCACTCATGTGTTTTTTGACCCCATTTGGATTTTGTGTTGTCACTGTTTTTGGAGTCTGACAAACTCCATAGGCATCTGCTTTTTGTCTGGTGACACACAGCACCTTCAGGGTAGTGTCACAGAGAAGAAGTAGCAAAACAAAAATGAGTGGGCACCGCTATGTTAATCACTTCGTGTTAAAGTTCAAACATATTTTGATAATTTAGTCTGCAAAAATAATTATAATTCCAAAGGTTCAGGAGCTGACAGTGAAGAGTCTGGAGACACCCTGACTCAAAAAATCAATGTTCAGCAAAAGGCTGGGTGAAAATACCAAGCCACAGTGTCGCTCTCTGTTAGTCCCAGGATGGGGTATGGAGGTTTAAAGGTTGAAAATCGCAAATATAACAATGCTTTTCTTTAAGTATGCACAATTCAACTAGAATTCAGTAATAAATCAGTCTGTGCTTTGATTCTTCAAAATAAGTTTATATACATGAAGTTTATCTTCAAAAGAAATCACTAATAATGTCTTCGTGAGGAACTAGTCAACTTATCTATACAGTTAGACTTAATTGCCAATGCATTTCGTAGTTTCCTCCTTCATCAGGGCGAGTCTTACATGGTGCAGTTAAATCATCAGAGTAACATAAACATGAACAAATATGAAATGTAAAAAAGCACCACATACCATATTCAATTGTTGTCAAATGTCATCAAAGCACCTGTACCAAAAGGAAAATAATAACAAAAAAACGAAATTAATGAAGTGTGAATGGTTCAGGATGAGTGAAATAATGTATTCAAAAAAATCAATTACCTATTGTGATAGTTGACCGTTTAAAACCAGGAAGAAGTCCTGATAAATGATGTGAAGACGCCTTGAAATCAGCGTTGCTGCCTTGTAATATTGATGCAGGCGGCAGGTAATGCCCCTGCTCAATGTATTCTGAGGATTGAATGAATTGCGTGTCAATTCTACGTGACCGTGTTCAGTATAACATGAAGAAATAACAAAATGATAAGCACTTTGTATTAGACCAACCTGCCGGCGGAACTCGTTTCTCTTCCAGTTCGGCATCTAACAGTGCGCATGTAGAGAGTTCCTGACTGTGTTGTTTGTCCGTTGGCCAGGCAATGGGGCCACCTTGCTGTGTGTAGACGCTTCGCGTTACTGGGAACGCGGCACAGACTACAAAGATGGAATATATATATGAAAAAGAAAGAGATGTGTGTGTAATTACGTGTGTGATCTGACAAATAAAATGCGTGCGTAATGTGTAATGTAAAGAACCAAATGTGAAAATAATTTATAAAATGAAAAAATAGAAATGGAAAAAATATTGAAAAAGCAAAGAACTCGGTAATATATCGAACCAAATCACAATAATTGATGTTACGCTGATTAATGTAAACATATTGTTCTTAATGTATATTAATGAAAGTAAAGTAAAGCACCCAGAGACACAAGCGGTGTCGCTGTGGGCGGCACCTCGGGTCCCAGACTGAAGCCATCCGGGAAAAGTCACGATGGTGCATGATTGCAGCACTATGGTACAAACTGAATTACAGCTTAAGTATTATTTGTTTCTGGTGCTATAGGTGAAACATACTGTATAAGCTAAAATGTATTTCCACATCAAACAAATATCTTGAAATATTTCTTAAATTGATTAGAAAAGATGAACACAACCACAGAATAAACAAATTGCTCAAATAAAATTGTTCAAATAAAACAATGGACATTAATCTCTTTATTAAGACCACTGGGAGTTAAGATCCCTAGTTTATCAATCCAGAAGGTCTCTCTTCTATTGAGTCGTAAGCCCAAATCTTCATGAGGATTATTCCTTGTTAAGACTTCTAAAATCTGAAACCTTACCTGTGTTAGGCTGTGTCCCTTGTTAACCCAATGTCGAGCTACTGCAGAGTTTACATTCTCATTGCGAATGCATGAGCGATGCTCATTCCAGCGTGTCTTAGCTGCTCTGGTAGATTGCCCCACGTAATATTTACCGCAGGGACATTTAATTCCATAAATGATGTTAATGCTGTCACAAGTACCATAAGTTTTAAGAACAATTTTCTTGCCTGTGCGTGGATGGTATGCTACATTACCCTTAATCACAAAATTACAATTAGTACAATGTAAGCAAGGATATGTTCCACTCCGTTGGGTGATTGATTCTTTCATTGGCAGCCTAGTTCTCACCAACTCATCATGTGAGTTCCGGCTTCTTTGATAGGCAAAAACTGGTAGTTGGTCAAACAGATGTTGTACTCTGATGTCATTCTTGAAAATACCCCAGTGTTTTTTAATGGTGTTTTTGATTCTGTTGCTTTGAATAGAGAATGTTGAGACGTATATTGGTGATTTAAGTTCTTTCTTCATTTTTTGAGTGCTTGCTAATAATGTATCTCAATCCGGAACGTTCACCCTTTGCATGGCTAGCTCTAATTCCTCTTTCTTGTATCCTCTTACAAGGAACTTGTCTTTCATCTCAGTTTGATGCGACAGGTAATGTTCAGGGTCACTTACAATTTTCTTTACTCGTAGCAGCTGACTATATGGTACGTTTTCTAACAGGCTCGGTTGGTGGAAACTCAAGCGGTGTAACAGATTGTTACAATCTGTGGATTTCTGAAAGATGGTGGTGTTATACCCTGTCTCTTTCTTCTCTATCTTTACGTCGAGGAAAGTAATCATGCTGCTAGATATTTCCTTGGTGAATTGGATTCTGTTGTCAATGTTGTTGAGGTAATCAAAAAAGTTCTTGAATTCTGATTCAGTACTTGGCCAAATTCCAAAAATGTTGTTGATATATCGTACCCATAGATGGATGTTCTTACTCCATTCGTTTTTGTTAAGTACATGGTCAATCTCATATTTATGCATGAAGCAGTTCACATATGTTGGTGCCATAGTGGCACCCATTGATGTACCAGAAATCTGTAACAAAAATTGATCTTTGTATTGGAAATATGAGCTCTCTGCTATGAATTTTAAAAGATTGAGTATGAATTCTTCCATTGCTTGAATTTCAGCTGTTTGTAATAATATCCATTCAAGAGATTCCATTCCTAGATCATGCGGTATAGATGTGGACAGACTTTCAACATCGATGGTGAACATTAAATAATCTTGTTGGTAAGGAGTCATCTTCAATTTTTGTAAAAAATGTGTACTATCTCAGATGTATGTGTTAGTGTTCTGTATCAATGGTTGTAAAAAGAAATCAATGTAAATGCCCAATGGATGGTTGATGCTATTCATACCTGCCAATATAGGCCTTCCTGGTGGCTTAATAGGATCCTTGGGAATTTTGGGAATGGTATAGAAGTTTGGAATCCTTGGATGTAGATTATTTAAGTATTTGCGAGTATGTTCATTGATCAATTCAAGTTCCATGGCCTTATCTAGTAACGTCTCAAGGTTTATTTTGATTGATGTAGTGGGATCTTGATCTAAAAGAGCATAGATTGCGCGGTCTTGTAGTTGCCTCCTGCATTCAGCATCATAATCAGTTGTGTTCATAATGACCAATGCACCCTCTTTGTCGGCTGGGCGTATTGTAATATCTTTGCTGCTGTAAAGATCCTTAATCAATTTCATCTCGTGTGGTTTGAGATTTTTATAGGGTGGTGATTTGTAGCTTATTCTTTCTAGGTCTTTGGTGACAAGCTTTTGAAATATGTCTATTGATGGTACAGTGATGGGAGGTATAAAACCACTCTTAGCCTGAAATTCTTTGTAATCAGGACCCGTAGTAGTAGATTTTTCTTGTGTATCTAATTCATCAAAGAAAACTTTTAACTTGAGTTTCCCCACAAATTTATATAACTCAATTTTGGTGTCAAATAGAGTGGTCCCGTAAGTGGGGACAAAACGGAGGTCCTTCTGTAAAGTCTCTTCTTCTTGTCTTGTTAACAACCTCTGAGAAATGTTGATCACTAGGTTTTCCTTAATTGTAATCTTGTCTGAGGTTTGTTTCTTTGATTTCGTCCTCCCCCTACAGGTTCTTTTGGGCGTGCGCCTAAAAAAGCCAAAGTTGAGGGTGTTTGAGTTGTTGGACTATGTGTGCGATTTGCTGTATCCGTTGGGTGATCTGTGATAGATTCAGAGTCTCTGTGTGCTTCCGATTCAGAACTGGATGCATTGTCCGATGTGTATTTATATAATTTTTTGGGGATGGTTGGTCCGTATTTGTCCATCCAAGTATACACCTCTTTGTTAATGTAGTCGTAAGTATCACGTTTAAACTTCTTAACTTTCTTCTGTTCTAACTCTGTCTTGTAGTCCTCTAGTTTGGCGTTAATGTCTGCCAGAATTACATCATACTCCTCTTTCCCCAGTGATCCTACTAATTCTTTTTCAATTTCTTTAATTTCAGTATTCAGAGATGGTAAATTCTTGGATAATTCTTGAATAGTTAGGAGGATCAGATCTAGAGAGCATTTATTCAAAATGGCCTCCCATTTATGAACAAATTCTTTGCTCTCTTTGCATAGAGTGGGGCGGAGTTGTATTCGTAAGCCTCTGGGAATACGTTGATTCTTAAAATAACGGCCCACCGTTATTGCATGGAGTTTTCTATTAATCTCCTTTCTTATTAGGTATTCCAATTGTTTAATTCATTTGCATATAAACTTATTTTGAAGAATCAAAGCACAGACAGATTTATTACTGAATTCTAGTTGAATTGTGCATACTTCAAGAAAAGCATTGTTATATTTGCGATCTACAACCTTTAAACCTCCATATCCCCATCCTGGGACTAATGGAGAACGACAGTGTGGCTTGGTATTTTCACCCAGCCTTTTGCTGCACAGTGTCACATAGAAACCATTTTATATGTCTTCTAAGGTTTAAATACCTTTTTCTACAGTTCCCAAGAATAGTAAAGTGAAATTGACTTTACTTACCTTTTCTCTTTGTAGGTCCAGCACACCCCATCTTATGTGGAGTGCTGGGGGGTTACCTAGTAGCCCCTTATCATACATTCTCATGTAACATTTTTATGTTACCCTCCCACTTCAAATGGCTGGTGGAAGTGGTTTACTTTTTCCTACCATTGTGCTTTTCTACCACAGGCTGAGCCCTCAGCTGCAGTACAGCACCAATGGGTGACCAATTCGTCAAAATGCCCCTGTCTTCTTTTTTTGCCATTTTCTTTTTGTGAGGTCTTTCTCTGTGCGTTCAGCTAGGTTTGAGGCCTTTGTTCATCTTGTCTTTGGCGGGCTTCAGCCCTGAAGCCCACCCCTGGCTCCTGTGTGTCTGGAAGGACAGGATGTGAAGGAGGGCCAGCCACCCTGCTGTGTGATTGAAAGCCTAGGCTGTGCATGGATGGGAGAAACCTGCTTAAAAGGCGAGGGTTTGGGATTCCAAGATGGCCGCCGGGGCGAAGAGACGCGATTGAGATGCTCTCCACCCGGGCCGCCGACAATAAGCACAACGAGCTTAGCAGTGCTGACCAGATTGGTGAGAAAATCCTCCTGCCGACTTAAAAGCCCACCAGGAGTAATCCCCACGGCCCGGGGCCACTGCAGCGGTCTGCACGGGGCCGGGAGTGAGCTGCCCCTCCCCCATCGGAAAGCACAGACATCCCGCCCGAGCCGCGGAAGGGGGAAACGACCGGAGGAGGGGCCCGAGGCCCAGTGGTGGATTGGGGGACCTGGCGATCTCCCTCGCGTGGCGCGAGACACCGTTGCCCCCTGCTCCGGGGTGGCAGAGGTGCTCACTACGTGGGGCGGCCCCCCCCCCTCTGACAGGGATGTCCAGAACTCGGCCGAGGGCACTGGGGGACGGGTCCGCGCCGGGAGGAAGTCAACGTGAACTGCACGGCCCCTCCAGGCGGAGATCTCCACAGGGGAGCCGGCGGATGAAGCAGAGCCGCCCATGGGTCCCAACAGCCAGAAGCAGAGGTGAGACCCCTTGGGGACAAGAGATCAAGAAACCGTGAAGAGGTGCGGAGTGCGGGGCAGAGAAGATCCCCCAGTGCTGGCACTCCAGACAGAGGGATGTACCCTGTAGGGGGGGAATATCCTCAAAAACGAACAGCTACCCAGGAGCACAGTAGCGCAGGGGGGCGAAGAGACAGGTCCAGCGAAAGTACACTGAAGAGGTGTATCACAGTAGGCACATAGATGCCCCACAACCTCAACAGACCAGCTCCCACAGCGCTATAGTAAGCGCACACAGGGAACCCCGAGCAGGGGAATACAAGAGGAATACCCCCTTCGGAGATTCTGCTCAAACAATAGGGGGAAGAAGTGCTTTGGAACAGATCAAGCTTACACCAATTAACAGGAAACGGCCCACATAGAGGAACACGGGAGTGATTGCCCGCACAGCCCCGGGCTCATCCAAGGAGAGTCTCATACCATGTCAAGAGTGAAAGGGAAAGGCAACGCCGCACTACAGATACCTCAAACCTCAAAACAGGACGCAAGCATCCTGCACATGGGGTCATCGGACAACCCATCACAACCTAAAGGGAAAACCCAGGAAGACCTGAAAGGGGAGGGTGATTCCCTCTCACCTCTTCAACAACTACCCTCGAGAGAGGATATGCAAGCGTGGTTTCAGGACTTACAAGACAAATTCATATCCACGGTACAGGAACAATTTACAACTATGAAAAACGACATGAAAAAAGGACATCAAAGTAGACATGGCTAAATTGGAGGAAAGAACAGACATAATTGAAAAAACAATCCAGAGTGTCGAAGAAGAAACTCAACAGGTTAGTGAAACGCAAGAACATCTGGTGAGACTCACCCACAACCTTGAAATACAATGTGAGGACCTGGAGAATGGCTCCAGACGGTCCAACATACGGATCAAAAACATGGCGGAATCGGTCCTGTACAAAGACCTCAAGATGGCTGTGAAGGAAGTGTTTAGAGATGTCCTGGGAGCCCAGAAAGCTGAAGAAATTGGAGTAGACCGAGTCCACAGGGTTGGGCCAAAGAGATCGGGTGCACCGGGAGAAAGACCACGGAATGTCCTGGTGGCTCTCTCCTCAAATCGACAAAAAGAGCAGATATTGAGGAAAGCAAGAGAAATGGAGCACATAAGAATGTACAGGCAAGAAATACAATTATATCAAGACTTAGCTCTGGTGACCCTGCAAAAAAGGAGGGCAATGGCCCCGCTGGTAAAGGCATTGGTGGCGGAAGAAATCCGCTACAAATGGACCTTTCCATTTGGACTGATGTTCACATGGCAGGGGAAACAGAGAAGAGTGACCACATGGGAAGAAGGCCTCAATATAATGGGAATCCAGGAGGGTGAAGCTGAATCGGGAGAGACTAAATGAAGGGGAGAACAAACGAGACAACCGAGTGGTTGGGAAACGATCAAACAGAGGAGATCAAATGCAGGAAAGGAAGGCCGCAAGAAACTGTCATGATAGCGCCTAAAAACAAGAGGGAACGATGAAGGCATAAGACATAGTGTCAGCAAAATGAAGATCCCGTAAGGGGTGGGAGGAATGGATGATATACTACAAGGCACATGGAGACGGCGGCCCTGGAGGGACCCTCCGTCTTGGAATTCAGTAAATTGATGGAAATGCGGGGTATAGGATCGACCACAAAAAGTTTCCCCGAGGGTAAGGAGGGCAGGAAGCGATGGGCGTCATGCCTTAGCATCTGTAGGAACCCTTGCCCTACTCGGGGGCAAGTTGTTTGGTTTAAGTTTTCTAGTTAGGGGGGAATGTTAAAGGGCAGGGGGGGCGGGAGCATGAAACAAGAAGAAAAGGCAAGGTCAGGGTCAGAGACCAATGTACGAATACTTAACAAAATGGGGAAGATACGTATCTTAACCTTCAACATTAGGGGTATGAACCACCTAACAAAACGGGTAAAACTGGAGAAACAGCTCAAAAGGGACGGAGCGGACATTCTTCTGCTCCAACAGACACACATCAGAAGGAAGGACAAACCGAAAACCCGCATTAAGGGATACAAAATATGGGCGCAAGCAACCACAACCGGAAAAAGAGCAGGGGTCCTGATAGCGATAAGGGAAGGGGGAGACGCCATCAGGCCGATTCATGGAATTAATGTGCGCTGAAAATTTCCGTGCAAGCGTGCGAAAGCTTGCGAATCGCAGCGAAACCCGGGCACAGCAATTCATGGAAGTCAGTGCAAGTGTAAATCCATGGATGTGCGGCAAAATTCTGCATGGCACACGCTGGCGCACACATCTTCAAACAGCATGCGCTACGCGCACAGCGAAAGCGCACATAGCGCAGCGCACACAACACAAGTAGGCGTAACACGGGGCGACGCGTGAAAATGTGGGCGTCACGGGGGAAGTACAGGAGGCAAATGTGCGGAACGCCCACTCGCGCGCCTACAACACGTATTCATGGAATCGAACAGGGCTAATGTGTTCGCCAAAAAAGACACGGTAATCCAGAAACACATACGCCAGCAGGAAGCAGGCGTACGTGGACCCGCGCAGCATAAAAGTGCTCGCAAACGTCAAACAAGCTCAGACGCTAAGATGAATATACCGTTCCTTGCAGCAGTGGTCGTGGGATACCGCAGGAGGAGGAGGATAGTCAGGCCCAGAATTTTTACACCCAGAACCAGCCTTTTTGGGATGCCTGATGACCAGGTGTACGGGAGGTACAGGTTTCCACCTCACATAATACTCGACCTGGTGAGCGTGACTGCGTGGTCTGTGACACCCCCCCCACTATAGCACTTGTCCACTGAAATGATCGAGTGGCCAAGAAGTGCAGTACATTAAGCACTGAGCCCCTGGAAAAGGTGCTTAATGTATTGCACTTCTTGGCCACTCGATCATTTCAGTGGACAAGTGCTATAGTGGGGGGGGGTGTCACAGGCCACGCAGTCACGCTGCCTACACCAGGTGTTGGCCATCATGACTGCACACCCATCAGTCCGCAGGCACATATACCTGCCCAGAACACCTGCCATTGATTGCACCCATGTGGCTCTACGTCCCCCCAGGGCAACTGAGCACATCTATAGAAACCGCAAGCACTGGCATTCCATCAACGTGCAGGTAGTATTTGATGCCAAGGGAATCATCACCTCAGTATATGCCAACTATCCAGGGTCCACCCATGACAGTTTCATTTACAGAATGTCAACCCTAAACCGGGACCTAGAAGCTGGGCGGCATGGCGATACATGGCTGCTTGGTGAGTATAAATGCTAGTGCACATGCATGCATGTCAGATACTGAGTAATGTCACAAACCCACTAATGATACCCATCACCACCTCCCCAGGGGACAGTGCCTACCCTCTGAGCACCCACATGATGACGCCAATTCGGAACCCCACCACACCACCCGAGGTAAGATAGAACACAGCCCATATTGCAACCCGGGCAAAGTGGTGCGCACATTCGGAGTGCTCAAGTCACGCTTTCGCTCCCTTTGACTGCTCTGGTGGGCAGCTGCTATACGCTCCATCATTAGTGTGCAGGATCATAGTGGCAGCATGTGTCCTGCACAATGTTGCAACACGCCGGGGCCTGCCGGTGGACATGGTGGTGCCCCCACATGCACGGCCGCTGCGCATGGGAGGGGAAAGGGCACGTGGTGTGGCGCCCGGACGCAGCGGGTGGCTAATTACCTCACCTAAAATCACACCCTGTCACGATCCCTCATCATGTGGACCCCAAGGCACTCCCCCATCCCCCGTCTCGCCCTTCCCTCTCTTCCCCCCTTCCCCGGGACTCACGTGGACTCTCGCACGTCCTGCGATCACACCCGCGCCTGGTCCGTAACAGGACGGCTGTCAAGTTACGGCCGTTCCTACATTGGCAATTGCCTTGGCGCCTAGGATCGCGAAGGGCTAGCCCTGAGCTTCCGCGTCGCGGGACTGTAAGGTCACGTGATGCTCTTGCCCGATCACGTGACCCAGCCGCGCATCACGTGACCAGAAGTTCGAGTACATAAACTCGGAAACCCGGGTACTCGTTGCTTCACAGCTGTGCTCTGCATTCTGTCTGGCGTTACGAACCTTGAATCACCTTTGGATCACTCACGGAAACGACCTGGCTTGCTTTGCTGGACTCTTCTTGGATTTGCCCCTTTGGATTCGTTTGCACAGTGATACAAGGCTCTCGACCACGGACTGTTATTGGACTGCCTCCTGGATCACCCTCTTGTACCTTGTACCTTGGCTCTTTGGACTTCTTGCCTCACAGCTCCACAGCTCCACACTTCCTGCTAACAGGTGAACTACTGAGAATTACTCCTCTTGGGGTACCTCCGTCCACGTGGGTCCCGGACCTCTCCACTAGGTTCACTACCTCTTCCTTGACCCTGATTGGTAAGACCTTTCCGTTTTTCTTAAACACTGTGGTTACTGTTTCTTGCTTGGTACTTAATCCGCATTTTCTTGCAGCAGTGTGGGGTCCCAGAGGTTCGCGGTCCCGGACTTGAACATCTTCGCCTGTGGCCTCAACGGCTGCACAGAGAGTGGCTTTAAGTTCTCTCTGTGCGGCATTTGGGGACGGAGGCCTCTTCTGCCTACATGACACTCAAGTCACAACAGACTGTGAAGCCAATTGTCGTGTAGGCAATGGAGGGGAACGCCGAAGACCCCATGACTGCTATAGTCCAAGCCATTACAGTGCTACGAGCCGATATGGCAGCAGCCAACACGGCTATTCATCAACGTCTCGACAACATACAAAGTGTCAGACACCCTTTACCCCCAGATGCAGAATTCGGAGATACACCCTCTGTTTCCCAACCCGTTCCACCTCCGATTCTCCCACCTCAGAACCCCGTTCCCGTGGTACTACCTACTCCTTTCCCATTGGCGGCCCCTGAGAGATACCATGGGGATCCCAAGAAATTCAGGACCTTCCTAAACCAATGCAAGTTGCATTTCCTGTGCCGACCTCAGGCTTTCCCAGATTCCACCACGAAAGCAGCATTCACCCTTTTTCATTTGGCTGGGATAGCCGCTGCATGGGCCAACCCCTTGTTGGAGAACGACAACCCGGCCTTATATGACTTCGATCTCCTCGTCACCGAGATGTCCAGGGTTTTTGATACTAGACACAAGGTCCAGTCTCGAGATCTGGAACTACTGGAATTGTGTCAGGGTAGGGGTTCCCTCATTGAATACATAACCCGTTTAAACCAGCTCTCCGCTGAAACTTCTTGGCCCGAGGTCAAGAAGGCAGTAGTCTTCTATAGGAGTCTCAGTAATCCCATGAAGGACGCCCTATCAGTAGTACCCTCATTACCCACTGCATTCCAGGATCTGGTTGACTTGTCACTCCAGGTGGACGCACGTAGGTCCGAAAGAAGAGCGGAAGGAGGTTTCGCTCAGTCCTCCACATCTCACACGGCAGTTCCTTCCTCTGACTCCTCCCAAGAACCCATGCAGATCGGGGGCGTCAGGAGCCCGATATCTCCTCTAGAAAGGGAACGTAGGAGGGTAGATAACGCTTGCTACTACTGTGGCACCTTAGGTCACTTTGTTAAGGAATGCCCACGCCGTCCCAAACACAAGCCACAGGGTTTTCAGATAGCTCGATCATAGTACCGGGGACGGGATCGAGCTATACCACGTACACCCCGAACCCAACACCCTCTTTCGGGCGTATCCGGCCCATTCATGTACAAGCCACTCTACAGCCCACAGCGTCCATTTCGCATCCTGTTACTCTGATAATCGACTCAGGGGCAACGGGTAACTTTATCGACATTTCCTTGGCCCGTTTGTTAAACCTGCCCCTCTTGACCAAGACTAGGCCTGAACCGGTACAGGCTGTAGATGGCTCTTCTTTGATTTCGGGCCCAGTCAAACAACAAACAGCCCCTTTGTTATTGACCATACAATCCAGACACAGGGAGACCATAAGTTTTGATCTTATCACCATGCCGCAGTTTGGGCTCATTCTGGGGATCCCTTGGCTTCAGGAACATAACCCCCTCATTGATTGGAAATCGGGTTTGGTTCACTTTGAGTCAGACGTCTGCCAACATTTCTGTCTTCCCACAGACGCACCCAGCGACAATCCTGCCCAGTCTATAGCTCGTCTTACAGTGCAGGACCCGCAAGAAATACCATCAGAACACGTAGTTGGGTTAGTGGTGCAAGACGTTCCCCAGGTATACCAAGATTTTGCAACTGTATTTGATCGTGGTTCCTCTGAAACACTGCCTCCACATCGTCCGTACGATTGCCCCATCGATCTACTCCCTGACACAGTGATTCCCACAGGGCGGATCTATTCCCTCTCACCATCCGAGGAAACGACTCTCAAGGAGTACATTAGGAAGGCCTTGAGCCTAGGGCACATACGACCATCCACCTCGCCTGCAGCAAGCCCTATCTTTTTTGTGCTGAAAAAGGAAGGCGATCTACGCCCATGTGTTGATTATATACGCCTGAATGCCATCACGAGGAAGGATCGGTACTCTATTCCCCTCATCACGCCCTTGCTGGACCGACTCACACACGCTACCATTTTCACCAAACTGGACCTCCGCGGAGCCTACAACCTGGTCCGCATCCGTTCCGGGGACGAATGGAAAACCGCTTTCTGTACCCGGTACGGCTTATATGAATATACTGTCATGCCTTTTGGGTTGTGTAATGCCCCGGCGACCTTCCAGAGGTTTATGAATGACATCCTGAGTGATATCTTAGATGTCTACTTCGTGGTTTACCTCGACGACATCTTAATCTTTTCTCAGTCTCTGGAAGAGCATGTGCGACACGTTCGTGAGATATTATCACGCTTACACAAACACTCGCTATATGCCAAACCGGAAAAATGCCTGTTCCATGTTGATAACGTTGATTTCCTCGGGTTCCGTATCACTCCCAGGGGGTTGTCCATGAACCACTCCAAAGTTAAAGCGGTTTTGGATTGGCCTATTCCTACGAGCCTGAAAGCTCTTCAGTCCTTTTTGGGTTTTGCGAATTTCTACAGGAGATTCATCTCTGGTTTCTCTTCTATCGTGTCTCCCCTCACCGCATTAACCAGTCCTAAAGTTCCCTTTCTTTGGTCTGACACACAACAGAAGGCCTTTGATTCGCTGAAGACTGCTTTAACCACAGCCCCTGTCCTTCAGCATCCCGACTCAGAACTCCCTTTTATCGTGGAAGCTGACGCCTCCTCCTTCGCTCTTGGTGCCGTCTTGTCCCAAGCTTGTCAGGCCACGGGTCGTCTGCACCCGGTTGCATTTCATTCCCGCAAATTTACCACCCCCGAGTCACACTACACCGTGACCGAGAAGGAGTTATTAGCGGTTATGGACGTGTTCCGCGTGTGGCGACACCACCTCTTGGGCGCCAAGCATCGAGTCACGGTGTTCACTGATCACCAAAACCTGCAGGATTTGGCGTCCCTGAAATGACTTAACAGCCGACAGGTGAGGTGGCACCTTTTCTTCGCAGCATTCGACTTTCAAATCCGACATCGGGCTGGTTCCGCACACGGCAAAGCCGATGCGTTGTCCCGCTCTCCCGGGGGGGTTTCTCTGCCGGTATTCCCTGACACAATGCTAGACGACACTAAGGTTATTTGTCTATGTACCCCCTCAGTGCCCTTAGTGGACGCGGTACGCAAGTGGGTATCCTTGCATCCCGACCAACTATCAGAATGGGATCCAGTATTCCAGGATGGTCTCCCGTTTGTGCTGAATCGCCTATTCTTGCCCACTGCCGATACACGCAATATGGCCATGGAATGGTCGCACAATGCCCCTGTGAATGGTCATCCTGGCCAACGCCGTACGTTATCCCTCCTGAAGCGCTGGTGTTGGTGGCCGGGTATGAAGAGGGACGTGGACTGCTACGTCAATACATGCACCATATGTACACAATGCAAAACCCGTAGGGGACGTCCATTAGGCCTGCTTCTCCCTTTACCAGTACCCCCGAAACCATGGCATACAGTAACCATGGATTTTGTTACAGAACTTCCTCGGGTACAGGGTTACGACACTATTTGGGTGGTGGTAGATTCCTTCTCAAAAATGGCACGCTTCATCCCCTGTAAGGGTATCCCCTCTGCTTCCGTCCTGGCCACCCTGTTCTTTGATACTGTCTTTTGTTTCTTTGGGTTGCCCTCTGTTCTTATCTCAGATCGGGGTTCTCAATTCACTTCTCGCTTTTGGCGCGCTCTGACCAGATTGATGGGTATTGATGTCCGGTTCTCTTCAGCCTACCACCCGGAGACGGATGGTCAGACCGAAAGGACGAATCAGACGATGGAGCAATATCTCCGCTGTTTGATCCTGCAACAGCAGTGTTCTTGGTTGCGTGCTCTCCGACACGCTGAATTTGCTTACAACAATGCGGTTCATGCATCCACTGGGTTCTCCCCCTTCTATGTACTCTATGGCCAACATCCCCGCACGCTACCGATCCCTGACCTTGCGGCCTCCACTAATCCGGCCGCTAGTGCCTGTCTTAGGGATCTGTCCTCTATCCACGCCCAGACAGCATTACATCTCCGTGAGGCCCAGTCATCCATGAAGGTCCAGGCTGATAAGAAGCGGCTGTTGGCTCCGACTTTCTCGGTGGGTTCCCGGGTGTGGCTTTCTACCCGTCACTTGAGGTTAGTGGGTTGCAGGAAGCTGTTGCCCCGTTTTGTGGGTCCCTATGTGGTCTCCTGGGTTATCAATCCTGTCACGTACCGCCTGGTTCTCCCGGGTTCTTGGAGGGTTCACCCTGTGTTTCATGTCTCCCTTCTCAAGCCGTGTCCGGCCCCTTCCCGCTTGCGCGTCTCTGCTGCCCCGGTGTCCTTGGCATCCCCAGACGTGTATGAGGTGTCTTCCATCCTGGGCTCCCGGGTCTGCAGGGGGCGCTTGCAATACCTGGTTGATTGGGTCGGTTATGGCCCGGAGGAGCGCTCTTGGGTTCCTGCTATTGATGTCCACGCTCCTCGGTTGGTGGCTCGCTTCCACCGGGATCACCCTTCCTGCCCACGGGGTCGTGGGCCCTTGGGGGGGGGTTCTGTCACGATCCCTCATCATGTGGACCCCAAGGCACTCCCCCATCCCCCGTCTCGCCCTTCCCTCTCTCCCCCCCTTCCCCGGGACTCACGTGGACTCTCGCACGTCCTGCGATCACACCCGCGCCTGGTCCGTAACAGGACGGCTGTCAAGTTACGGCCGTTCCTACATTGGCAATTGCCTTGGTGCCTAGGATTGCGAAGGGCTAGCCCTGAGCTTCCGCGTTGCGGGACTGTAAGGTCACGTGATGCTCTTGCCCGATCACGTGACCCAGCCGCGCATCACGTGACCAGAAGTTCGAGTACTTAAACTCGGAAACCCGGGTACTCGTTGCTTCACAGCTGTGCTCTGCATTCTGTCTGGCGTTACGAACCTTGAATCACCTTTGGATCACTCACGGAAACGACCTGGCTTGCTTTACTGGACTCTTCTTGGATTTGCCCCTTTGGATTCGTTTGCACAGTGATACACGGCTCTCGACCACGGACTGTTATTGGACTGCCTCCTGGATCACCCTCTTGTACCTTGTACCTTGGCTCTTTGGACTTCTTGCCTCACAGCTCCACAGCTCCACACTTCCTGCTAACAGGTGAACTACTGAGAATTACTCCTCTTGGGGTACCTCCGTCCACGTGGGTCCCGGACCTCTCCACTAGGTTCACTACCTCTTCCTTGACCCTGATTGGTAAGACCTTTCCGTTTTTCTTAAACACTGTGGTTACTGTTTCTTGCTTGGTACTTAATCCGCATTTTCTTGCAGCAGTGTGGGGTCCCAGAGGTTCGCGGTCCCGGACTTGAACATCTTCGCCTGTGGCCTCAAAGGCTGCACAGAGAGTGGCTTTAAGTTCTCTCTGTGCGGCATTTGGTGACGGAGGCCTCTTCTGCCTACACGACACTCAAGTCACAACACACCCCTGTGGACTGCACATAGCCCTGGCACATACCAGCTGACAATCAATGATGATGACATAAGGGACAGTCAACTGTCACAACCATACCAGCCTGAGATTGGTCACCTGGAAGTGTTACATTGTGTGCATCCCTACCTACCGAAACACCACCAATGCTGTGTCATTATAAGACATACATCTCTGCTGCTAAATTGATTACCCCCTTGCAAAATACAACATGAAAACAGCGCTATGTCACCCAACCCCTCCCCAGCTCCGCCACCCAACACACCATGGCATGTCATGCAATGTGAAAGCAAACAAAGCAATGCACAAGACCTGACACAAGTGTCACAAAGTGCACTGTCCCAAATGGAAACTGCCCACAGACAATATGCTCCCAGTAATCAATAACAAACAGCACACATGAACAAATACTTACCACCAACACAATACAGCAACACACCATGAAACATTGCAAAAACATGACAGTACTAAGTCAAAGTAGTGGTAGTCTTACAACCTGAATAAGCCAGCACATCGACCCCTTCCAACTGTAGAGTGTTGCTGCCACGCAAATGTGTCAGTGTACTGCATACAACATGAACTCCATCTGCAAAGGAGACAGCTTTGTGAAGACATGAGGAAGGAACCTGAAAATTAGGAGGAAGACATGGATGCACAAGCACATATCAATACACCATGCAGTGTACAATACAACAATACCCACTAGGGATGTCCACACAGTATTGACTACAGACTGCCCACACAGCTCATGGGAGCCCAATGTCACTGTGTAAGTCACTATCACATGGTCACACCCTTTGCAAGCCCATGGAAATGGGAAGAAAGAGGGGTGTGTGTGTCACAAACCTCCACCAGTGAAGAGGAATAGTACCCCCGGTGGTAAAATCAGGTAAGTCTATGGGGGGTAACTAATATTGCCTATGTTTATTCCCTTGGCTCACCTTGCTGTTCTTGTCTTCCCCTTAGATGCCGGAGTGCGGCGGAAACATGCAGAAGGATGCGGTGGAATGTGAAGATGCTGCGAAGGCCGGTGAGTTCAGCGCGGCGCTGCAGCAGGCGAGGCGACGCGCATAAAATAACTTCTTTCTTCCAGCTCAAAGGCGCGATGGATCGGGAATTCAGGTGGGCATGGCAGAAGACTGGATGCAGACTTGCAGGCACGTGAGCGTTACGCTGCTGGATGCAGAATAACGCGAAGCGTGTGCTGCTCTTTCGGTGTGGTTTCAATAGCCTCCAAAGTAGTCCCAGGTAAGTATTCCTCCCCAGCCCCACTCGAGTAAAAAATAGTCCCTAGGTAAAGTAGTCCCTTCCAAGCCTCTTTTGGCTTGGAGCTCTTGCAGCATGGACTGCATCAGGTAAGTTTGCAGCATGGTCTGCATCAGGCAAGTTTAAATCTATGAGCCTGGCGCCTATGGCGCCAGGACTGACTCTGCATATGAGCCTGGCGCCATCGACGCCAGGACTGCACCCAAATAGCCCCTAGCAGGGGTTGTTGGGCTTGCTTGGAATAACTTGACGCCTGCTTCTGGGGTTGCTGGACTTGGTCTGGGACCCCGGGGGTAGGCATCATGACAGTGATTTCCTGCAGCCAGACATGTTCATTCTGTTCTGGCCATTCACCCCTGACAAAAAGCTTGTGCAGGCGGTGCTCCGTAGCCATACTAATTTCTACAGGAATCGCTATTTTGGAAATAGCAATTTCTTTATTAATTATTTCTGGGTTGATTTATATTTACTTTTACAGACCGGCCTGGTCTTGGAGTATTTGTTTTGAGAGGTGCTTGTATAGTGTAGCACAGTACACCAACCAAGCAAAGTGTCTCTACCCTGCAGGTTAGTCCGTTGTGCTACACTGTCACGGGTGGTAACTCAAATTCAAAATCACGGCACAAACCCCAAATCTGATAAGTATTTCAATCAGGCGATACTCCCTGGTCTCAGCCTAGTATGCAGCACACAGCTGAAATGCTTATTTTATCATATCTATAGGTTCAATATTTTGAGTGATATACCACTCATATCACACCCCTTCTCAAATACCCCAGGTCACGATGGACCAGGAATCAGGCTGGTTGGTAAAGGTAATATTTATGTATTTATTTATTTGTTTATTTATTTAAAATTCAAATCAAACATATACTTTTTAATAGGAAGCAGCAATCACCAATGTGGTGACAATAACAGATAGGAAGGTATGTAATGCACTTAAATTCACTCTTTAGCAACACAGAAGGAAAACACCAGAGGAAAGAACACTTTTGGCTTGTTTGGAAAGATAGCACTTAAGTTAGGATTTCCCCCTGCAACATTCCTCAACCCACAAATAAACAATTCTAAATAGATATAAGGAAGCAGCAGGTAATCAGGAATAAGGAATGGAAAACAGAATTTGAATCCAACCTTCCCTCCCCAAACAAGAGAGAAAAACAGATTTGAAATCTTACACTTTAAAATGACATTCGGAAATGGCTGGGTAAAACAATGAATGTGTGTAAAAATCCTTAAATCAATGCAAATCTCTATGGGAGCAACATTGGAAAGATACTTTCAATCATGAGCTATAGTTTGAGCAAAAGTAAACACTTTTAATCTGAATGGAAGGTTGAAAATAATTAGAAATAAAAATCACACATGTAAAACTTTGCAAAATTGTGGATTCCCGCCTAAAATTAACCAAACGGTTTTTAAGAAAAAAAGGTGAAATAGACTTTATTTGGGTAGGGATGTAGCTAGAGGTCTTAGGTATAAGCCAGAGTTGAAAGGAAGTCTCGAGCTATTAAACTGAGGAAGATATGCAAGGTGAATGAGAGGTGTTTTTAGAAAAATCGGGTAGTGAAAACAGAAAAGAAACTCAGTTTGGACAAGAAAACATTAACTCCAATTTTACTCTATGGTAGAGCATTCCGACCAGAATACCAAGGAGGGACACAGTAAGCTCAAGAGTTGATTCATGACTTCACCACCAGATCCCCAGCGTCCTCTCCGGCGGAACCAGTCGGATCACTCGGAGTAGGGTGGATGGTTTAAGATTTACACAAGATAAAAATGACTACAGAAATGGCGCTTAGCAAGATAAATCAAAGACACAAAGACAGGATTGCAATAAGGATGTTACAAGTTATTAAGGTAAGGATAGGATGGTTTAGAGATTGGGATGAGACAAGGTAACGCAAGGTATGCTACGGTTTTCTATGATACCTATTAATACTTACAGTGCACTTTAATTTACGATTTTGGACCGTCAAGGGTTCTGGTCATCACACGGATCCGGTCTAACTAAGGACAGCTGAGCAAGTCTGGTGGAACAGGATCATCTAGGCCGTTCTAGTCACCGGACTGTACTGGACTGCACTGGACTGGCCTTCTGGTTACTGGAGACTGGAGATCAGTGGGATGGCGAGTTTGGGGCAGGCATGCGTCTAGTAGTAGCAAGCCAGACTGGATCAGGATGCTTCCCTTGGGTTTGTGGGATTTTTAGAATTTGAGGCCTAGCTGAAAAGGGGTTCAGCAATGCATAGGCCTTGGCTTTGCAATGAAATCTAGAATCAGGGTCAAACAGGATGAAGGAATCAGGAACATGACGCCACAAGGAAATCAGGAAGAAAGTCAGGAATCAGTGTCTGTGTGTGTGTGCTGTCATGTTCCTTTATTTATCATGCCAAATGACATCACTACAGTATATCGTAGGGGAAGACTTACTACGCACACCCATAATGCTAGGATTGGGCAAGAGCATGGTTTCCGCCGTGTTCTCCGCTGTTTGGATCACAGAAAAGGATGTCATGTTTATGGGATGATTTTTACAATGACTGGAAACCTCCCGTCGCCACTGGAACACCAATCTCATTTTGCCATAAATACATATTTATACAGTTATAACCTCTGAGAAAATCAGATACACCGGTTACATATTTTGTGCGTCATCTTTCAATCCAAAGCTCTGTACGACCTGGTTTTGCCTTTCTGCTACATTTTGGCAATTTTAACCATGAAAGATTTGGCCTACAATTTCCCAACTTGGTACACAGATGTGCATTTACCCCTGGCATGTGTGTACAAAATGTTATGTGCGCAATATGAATAGTTTCCCCACAATCTGTTATTCTTTACAACTTCTGTTCCTTATGCAGTAATGAGTTCTACCAAGTTTTCAAAGGAAGAGCATACAATTAGATTTAAAACGACAAACTTTTCATATTTTTCCTCATTCTTGCTGCAAAGTTAAATGACTTGAAGTTCAGTTACAAAATAGGCTTTTTTAAAACAAAAGGAAATCTAATGTCACTTCATCACTTTTTTTTTTCTTTTCCCCAACTGCAAGCGAATGTCATTTCCTTTGAAGCAGGATGAGGGGCCTTTCTTTTGATTGACGTTTACTGCCCCTCACACTTGACAGGTGAGAGTCTCAGCATGCTATTGTCTCAGCCTGGAGCAAAGATGAATGTCTGATGTGACTTGGGAAGTCCCTTTGTCCTGGGTATTCAAAGCCTCCAAGCAAGCAATTAGCCTTTCCTGTGCCAGAAGGTTATCAGGTGCCACCCTTTCTCAGGGCTAGCAACTGGCAGAGCAAGTTTCTTTAAAATATAGTTTGCCACTTCAGGCCAGGTATTAGCTTTGATATTCTCCTTTTAAATCTTGACTTTAAACCTATAGAATTAAAAAAACAGTTTATAGGTGTATTTTTAAAAGTAACAAATCCTCTTACATTTCTAAGTAATCAGGCCTTTACACAACAATGTACTTTTAAATAGGCAATTTTCTCCCTTCAGTCAGGAAAAAGCAAATCTTCCTATTTCTTTAAATTCGGTTTTCATCTCCAGCAAATATACACTTTCTGCAGCTATAATTCTTTGTGTGCTGGAGTTGTTTTGCAGCATGGATACAGTTACAGGCATCTATTTAGAGTCTTTCTTTGGGCAGCTGATTCTTGATACTGTTGTAAAGAAAATAGATGAGTTTCCCATGTAAAATGAAAACAAAGCCCCGGGTTGATTTTTCAAGGAAACATTTGACAGGAGCTGACATTCAAATGAGGCCTGGTTCCTCTGAGACACAATGAATGATCCTGGGCATTGCAGGGCCTTTTAAATCACAGTGGTTCATGAGAAATTGATGAATTTAGCACTACGCAGCACTTTTAAGGTTGAGAAAGTGTCATTTTAAAGAGGCAATTTGGGTTTACAGCAAAGTAATGCTGCCTCTTTCACTTTGCTCCATGTAAAATGTTGCAAAGCACACTGGCACATTCCTGCAGTGAGTACTCTGTTTCACCCCACCTGAAATGTGGGTGCCAGGGTGGTGCAGCCATTTTCTGGTTGTTACAAAAATGCAGTTTAGAAATCTTGGCGCGCACAGGAGTCATTGTGGCCATTTTGTGCTTCTTGCACCAATGCAGCAAAGTGATGTAACATAGCACAGCTGAGTGGGTCAAAATATCCCACAGATTCCCCCCCCCCGACTTCGTCTGGACTTCCAGTCGTGGGGAAGTCGGGCAAGTGGGATTTTTTTTATCTTGAAAAGCAGGTTCAGTCGGGTATGAGTCCTTCTTCCATCAGCGAATGATTCAGCACGCTCTCCTCGCTGCCTCTGGCTGGAATGTGGAGTGATACCCTCAGCCTTCTCTCAGGTTTTCTTTTCTGGTCTGGAGCGACACTCCAGATTTCCTTGGGTTTCTCCTTTCCAGGTCCCTGAGGAGGTCCTCCTTGGTAAGGACGGTATAATCAGTGCAAATCTATAAAATAGAACACAAACCAGTTATGACAATTTTCCCACTTACTGTCCTCCAATCGGGATGACAGCATTGGGATATACTCATGCACTCAGTGACAATTTGAAATATTCCTATGCTTCAGATATATCCCCCACTGGGTTTTCTATTGACTCCTCTATTTGCTGCAAAGTGTGCCTGGGGTGGCAACTCTTTAGCTGATTGATGAGGACCCACTTTTCTTCTGTCAAGTCGCCCTTGGGGATGCAGATTCTGTAGGCGACTGGTGAGATTTTGTCCACAATTTCAAAAGGTCCCCGCCAGCTAGGCAAACATTTTCGCTCTTTGGTCTGGTTCCTTTGGAAATTGTACAAGTAGACCCTGTCTCTTACTTGGTATTCCTTTTTGGTTGTCTTTAGATCATAGTGGGTCTTCATGCTGTCTGCAGATCTTTCTAGATTTCGCTGAGCATACGCAAAAGCATGTTGAAGGTGTTTTCTCAGATTCTCAACATACTCATGAGTTGTGGAGGCATTTATCAATGTCTGCTCTTGTGTTCTATAGAGGAGATGCTGGGGTAGCACCATTCTTCATCCAGTCATCAGCTCAAATGGAGACAACTTAGTTGCAGATGAAGGGGTAGATCTGATGGCCATTAGGACAAGTGGTAATCGAATATCCCAACTTGTCCCAGAGTCTGCCACAAACATTTTTAGTATGCTCACAGTGGTTTTATTGTACCTCTCAACTCCACCACTAGAGGAATGGCGTTATTCAATGTGTATTTTCCTTTTTACCCCAAGTATCTCCCACATCTTTGTCATCACTTCGCTGGTGAAGTGACTACCTTGGTCTGACTCAATCCTTTGAGGTAGTCCAAAACACGAGAAGATGTGATTGATCATCAGGGCAGCTGCTGTGTCTGCCTTGCAATTTGGGGCCAGGAGACATTCCACCCACTTATAAACAAGCATGTTACAGTTAACATGTACTTGTTCCACCTAGAGGAGCGAATCACGGGCCCAATGAAATCTACTTGTAAATCTGACCAAGGTAGTGTCATCCCCTCTTTTGGAGGGGAGCTTGGTGTGTGAGTGATCTTGGCTGAAATTGTGCACACACAAGACACCCCTCCAAAAATTGGTTGAGGTCCTGCCCCATGTGTGGCCAGTATGGAATCTCTTGCAAGATTTCTAATGTAGTATGAAACCCCCGATGACATGCTGTGGCCGCCTCATGGGGGTGACTTAGCATCAGGCTTCAGAATGAAGTAGGGACCACCCACTGGTCACAGCCAGATATGGACCTCCTCACCAACAAACTGTCTTTAGACATTTCATCAATACTCTGAGGTCCTCTTTCCAAATGCAACCGGTATCCATCAGGGGAAAGTTCTCAGGGTCCTCAATGTGTTGATAAAACGTACCGATGATTGGATGCCCCTTTTGAGCCGTGATTAAATCAGCATCTGGGGTCTCCTTACTCCACTGGGCAGTTGAGAGTTCATTGTCAGCATTTGTCTGGGACCTAGTGATAGCAGTGACCTGGATTTCCCACAACAGGGACTCAATCTCAAGGAGATCCCCCTGGATGGCTCTGGTTTTGGCCAGCTGATCAACAAGGTCATTTCCAGTCTTTTCTGGTCCCTCTATTCTGGAATGACCCTTGATCTTTTTGCAGTAGATGGTCATCCCACTAGAGGTGACCAGATCACCAATATTTTGTATTAGCTTGCCATGTTTGAGTGGTTTGTTGTTAGCACATAGCATGCCTCTGGTTTTCCAATTAACGAGGTGCTCCACAAACCCGTTCTGGACATAATCTGAATCAGTGATTATGACCAGTTTGTGGAGTTGGTGTTGGACAGCATTGAGGATGGCTTGATGAACTGCCATCAGCTCTGCCACCTGACTACTACGGGGACCAATTTTGTACCCAGCGGAGGGTTCCGGGGCATCATTCACCCAGGCATTCCCAACACCGGCCACTAGCTCCTTTTACCCGTTGTCATCAACATGGTAGGAGCACCCATCCACATAAACAGTGGACATTCCCTCACACTTGTCCTCTTCATAGACTTTGTGTAGGAAATTCAGGTACGCCTCCATGGTGTCCTGGGTTTTAAGACTTTCGTACTTGAGACAGTTTTCTCTGGCACAATCATGCAAGTCAGCCAGACCTTGCGCGAGGGTCTCTTCTTGTTTTGGCCATATCTGACCTCCACAGGAAAGCCTTGCATTGACAGAATCCAGGAAGTAATTTTGTATTTACTCACATTTCCGGCCCGGATTCTGTCACTTTGGAGATATTGCTGGTGTGGAGTCTCCACTATGATGTTTTCACCCTGGATGAATGGGCAGTCATTTTTCAATGTCCACACTGTTGCCAGGAGTGCCTTCTCACAATCGTTGAATTTTTCCTCCACAGAGGATAAAGACTTGCTTGCATAGGAGATTACTTTATTGACCTTGTCATGCTTTTGATATAATACTGTGATCAAGCATGTATTTGAGAACCCTGTCTCCAAGAAGAACTCCTAGTTTTTGACAGGATAAGCTAGACATGGCGCTTGTGAGATGCTTCTTTTGAGTTGCTTTACTGCCTCAGCTTGTTCTGGACCCCACTCTCACTTGACCCCCCTTCAACAGATGGATCAGGGGTCTTGTGATCTCTGCGTAATCCTCAATGAACTTCCTACTGTAATTAGTCAGTCCAAGGAGGCTCCTTAGCTCACACAGAGTTGTGGGGTCTTTTAGTTTCAGGAGTGCTTCCACTTTCTTCTTCTTTTTCTCATGCCCCAAGAAATTGACATGGGTCCTGCACCACTGTGCCTTTTGGAAGGATAGTTTTGGTCCGGCAACCCTGAACTGGGTGAGAACATAACGGATTTCTGCTATGGTTCCTCCATAGTGGAGCTTTTGATCAGAACATCATCTACATAGGCCAAGTTACCCCTTGCACCCAAGTCGGACATGGCCTTGTCTAAGAATATGTTAAATTCATTGCCGGAGTTGATGTATCCGAAGGGAGTCTGTTTCCATGTGTACTGATGCCCCCCGAAGGTAAAGGCCAGCTTTTATTGGTCCTCCCTACTGACAGGTATGGTCCAGTACCCATTGATCAGGTCAATGGCAGTGTATACCTTTGACCCCTGGATCTGGGCCAGCCCCTGGTCAATCTAGGGGAGAGGCCATCGGGACATGTGGACCTGTTTGTTCAGCTCCTTTAGGTCAGCACAGAGTCTCCACTGGCCTTTGGGTTCTAAAATCCCCAGCACCGGATTATTAAAGGTGCTGTGGACTTGACGAATTATCCCACGGGACTCAAGGTTGTTGATTATTTCTGTGAGGGACTCCATGGATGCGAGAGGCAAGCGGTATTGTTTCACAAACACTGGAGTCATACCAGAGTCCGTGGGAATTGTTGTATGGATTTCGGTGCGACCACAGTCATATGACTCCACCGCAAAGAGATCTTGAAAATCTAAGAAACCTTCTTTCAACTTTTGTTTTTGCTTCAGAGTCTCACAGGCATCTGCTAGGTTGACTCTCTCTTCAACCATTTGCCTGAAGCCCAGAAAGACTTCTGTTTTGGCTATTTCAGCGGCCTCCTCCAGCTTGGTGGAGAGGTCCCTGGTTATAGTATTGACCTGGACAGAGGGTTCCAGGCAGGGGAGTCAGTCGTGGTGGACCTGAAAGATCACCTCATCCCTCCTGAAGTCACAGGTCACCTCTTCCTTACCATAAGGGCAGGAAGAGTACACCAGGGAATTCCCCCCTTGCCGGGTGAAGATTCTGTCCGGTGTTATGTCATTGTCGCTATCACTGTCAAAACAGTCCTTGGGGATTGGTCCTATCAGTTAAGTACCTAAATCTATGGAAAAATGTCAGTCATCAACCGCCATTCCAATAATGGTGCCTGCGCCCAGAGTGATACTCCTAAGGTCGCTGTTATCCATCAATATTGGAATGGTGTTGTGTTCTACACTGACTAATGGTGTTGGGTTTAATCCCAGCCCTTGCTGGGCGTTGAAGTGAACATATGCGTCAGGATTCTGCAGTTTCTGTCCACTTTTAATTTTTACTTCAAGTGGGAATGGTGGTGTCCGTCCTGGGATGGTGACTTCCTCTCAAATTTGAACTTCAACTGCATACGGAAGCAATTGGGCTGACCAAAATGCTTTTTCTGAATCATCAAAGTCCATGGGATTACCCCCTAATCGGGACCAGGCTTTGTAGTTTATCAGGTCCAAATTAATGGCAAAGCGATTGAGAATGTCACTGCCTAAATAGAATGCAGCAGGGACATCTCGCACGACCCAACAATTATATACTATGCTTTTGTTGCCTATAGAAATTTTGAGCATATCCCTGCTAGGCAGGAGATGTTTGGAATTGGGAGTTTCCAGGTCCATTTCCCATTTATCGATCAATTTAAATGTGGGAATGGCTGGATCTTTTAGGAATTTTCGGAACATGGCTTTGCTGATGAAGCTCTTAAGGTTGCTCACACACACTCAGGCGAGAACAGATTCCTTCCCCTCATTTAACTGAATAGGAATGAATAACTGTTCTCTAATCTTCTCAATGTCAGCTAAACTTTGAGCTGGTTTCTCATCATTTTTGACTATGGAATTGGGATTTTCCGATTGTGAATTAGTATAGAACTTCAGAGTATTTCTTCCATGTGGAATGCCACTTGAAACTGGAAGGAAGGATGATTTTCAGAAATGGAGAGGAATTCCCATCACCAGTTTGTTGTCCTACAGAAATTACTGTCATGTCAGGGATTTGGTGGTTTTGAAAACAAAACTCAATTTGTTCAACCATGTGGCATGTGCCATTTAAACTAACATGGTTGACACTATGTTTTAATTTTATTGGCCGGTTAGTCTGGGTCCAGAGGATCTTGTTCACGCAGTCTGTTAGGGGGGACAACCTTTACAGGATGTCATTCCCCAGTAGACAGGGTGTGCCCTCCGGCGTTACGACTATGACTGGGTGTTTCACCTTGTGTCGCCCAATTTTAATTTCCAGATCCGCAGTCCCCTCAACAGGAATTTCATTCTCATCGAAGTTCTGAAGTTGTCCAGGAATAGGGGTGAGATGGATCTGGTATCTCTCCCCCTTCCTGAATTCAGCTGATCAAAGGCCTTCTTTGACAGAAGTGTTGCTTGGGATCCAGTGTGCACCAGTGCCGACACTGTACACTGCCCTTGTATTTGGACCTGTTATAAAATCTTCCCTCCTTCTCCTCAAGGGTGCAGAGATAATGTGCATTTTGGACCAGTTGGTTGGTCAATTTCTTGATTCTTGATTCTGATACCGGGGTAGTTTGGGCATGATTCTGTGTGTGAGCTTGGGGATCTGCAAGAAAAATATGACAGTTGGATATTTGGGGAGTTTTGGGCTCCCCTGGTTCTGATTCTGGGCCGCCCCCCCCTTTTTGGAGGCAGTCACCAGAATAGGTTTGGGCAGTGTGGTTTTCTTGATTATCATTCTGGGGTTCAATGATGTGCGATTCTAACACAGTCCCCACATGTACCCAGTCTTCATTAGGATCTCTTGGGACCCATTTTTCTTTGGGAGGAGTCTCCCCATCCCTGAAGGAGAAGATCTTTTTTCCAGAATCTTCTGAGGACTCCTCTCCTTCAAATTAGCGGACACTAACCTCCACAAAATGGGCCTTTTGGGGTTCTTTATTTCTCATACCCACCCTCTGTTCTTTGGGTTGCAGACTTTCAGGGGCAGGAGATTTTGGTTCCGGTTCTGGGTTTTCCAGGGGCTTTTCACGAGTGGGGAAGGAAGCTTCCTCTAAGGCTTTACATCTCCCTTGCCCCGTGCCTCTTCCTCTGTAACCGGTGAGTTGTCGGGGCTCCCTCCCTGTCATTGTTCTGGAGTACCAGACCCTTGGTTTGTGGGGTTCATGTTCATCTGAGGGTTCTGCTGAGCCCTCAACATGCAACCCAGATCCTGGGACAGATTCTGGACCTGGCGCTCCAGTTGAGAGACCCGTTACAGCTGGTACTGGGTCTCTGGTCCATCCTAGGTGAATCACGGGAAGAGTAACTACCCCTTCTTCCATAGTACCCTGGGTTTGGAAAATTGGGGTAAGCCTCCACCCTTGGCCTCCCCTCTCCCAGATTGGGCTGTCTGGGCTTTGGAAAGCGGGGAAAGAAAGGAGGGTTGTTCTGTAGGTTGAAGTCTTGAGGGTACCGGGGAAAGAAACTCAGGGCATTTGCAGGATTACTGTCCTCCTGGGGAAAGTTGTGAGGAAAGTTTCCTGGGGTGGCACCTACCTGGTTGGATCACCCCCCTTGGGCTGGGGGAGTCCAGACATACCCCAGGATGGGTTTGTTACCCTTGTATCAGGGGCTAATGTAATATGGGGAGTTAGGGGTCCCATTTGTGGGATTACCTCCCTGACTACCGCCTGTCTGGGATTGGCCCGAGGGCCTTCTGGTTCCTTGATTGGACACATTTTGTACAGGTATATTTTTAGGCCCCCCATCTACAGATCTAAAATGGGGCAACCTTCACCTCCGCCATCTTAGCAGCAGCAGGGGTGTTGGCTGGTTTGGGGTTTTTGTTTGTGCTTTTGTTATCTACAGGATCTGTACCTCATAAATGCGGGTTGCCTGTTGTATGACCCAGTCCAGTGATCTCTTCTCATGAAAGTCCCTCACCAGCTGGGTCATTATATATTTGGGGAGTGCATGAAAGAAGGTGGTGATGAACTCCCGACTATCTGTGCACACCCTCCTGGTGGTCTGCACAAAGGCACGTTTGAGCTCCTGCACAAATTCTTGTGGGGCCTGATCTTCCCTGCATTGCAGATTATAGGCCGCCTTACGAGCCTGTTGGGGGTTTCTATGTGCAGAGAAATGTTTTAAGATGGCCGCCCTGTAAGTGGACCATCTTGAGTGGTTCTGATCCTCCAGTCCCGCAAAGAAACTGGAGTATTCAGGAGAGAATGTCCACTTCACACACTGTATGCAATTCTGGCTGTCCTTCAGATGAAAAGTGTCCATCATCTGTTCATATAATTCTAGGTGTTCCTAGACAAAATATATTTATGATACGGGGTTATAACACTCCCAATGGCCTTAATCTGCTTAAGGGGATCTTTTTGCATAGTTCTCTTAATTTTGTTTGCCTTTTTGGTTTCAGTTACCCGAGTCCACTCATCCTCAGACTCAGAGGCACTGCTACCCAGGTGGCTTCTTGATCCTCTAGGCACTTCCTGATTCTGCAAGCTTGAGAAAGGCTTGCAGAATGTTGGGGCCTAGTTTCCCTATTCCTGTGGTGCTCAGAAGAGTCTTCTGACTCTCCCCTGCTCCCATGATTGGCATAGTACCCCCCCCCCACCCTAACTGGGTAGAGGTCTTCAGGATACTCTTTTTGGGCTTTATTTCCTGGAGTTTGCCACCAAATTTTACATACTGATCTTTTGGGAGGTGGTGTTTTTGTGGATCCAGTTCCCTGACTCTCCCCTCATAGGAGTCTTCCTGGGCAGAGATCTCAGCCCTAAGCCCTAACATTTGGGGATCTGTACAGGGACGCCTGTCTATCAATTTCTGGGGGGCGCTGATCTGTCAGTCCCATCTTACCAATTCTATTGAATTCTACCATCCCAAAGGCCCCTGGTTCATATGATCCAGTAGACATGAAGCTGGCAGAGTTCATGGTATTGAAGGGGGTTGAGTCCCTAAGTACAGAGGTCCTTATGTGATGATCAGGGGGTGCTCTGTCCCTCTCTACCCTTTCTTTTTCAGCCCCTATTTCCTGATGATAAGCAAAAAGCTGAGTCTTGTGTTCCTCTATCAAGACCTGACTGGTCTCAATGATTCGCTCTTGCATTGCCACATGTTGGTGGAGCCCATCATTCTTTTCACAGAGAGCCTCATTGTCTCTCTGCGCTTCCTGCATGACCTGGGAATACTGGGCCAATTTCTGCTGCAGGTGACTCACCTCCTGGGTTTTAGCATCTTTGGTCTGGGTGTTCTCTTCAAGAGCACCTTCTACCAGTCTGGTGTGCTCCAGTAGCTTCCCATACTCTGTCTTTAATCCGTTGAGCTCCTGGAGGGCCAGCTTTCTTCCGTCTAACTCAGTTTTTAATGAGCTTGCTTCCTGGCCTAAGGCGTCCCTCTCCTGATTTAGGGTGCCCCTCTATTCAGCCAAGTCATCCCTTTGTTTTTTGATGGCATTGGATTTCTGGTGCTCCTCATCAAATTCTGTTTAAGAGTGTAGGTCTCTCACAATTAATTTATTATTTTCCTCTTTCAAGGTTTCTATCTGGTTTTGTAGGGTAACTATCTGTGCTGCGCAGGCTCTATTATAATTTAATTGTTGCGCCAGTTTCTGTTAACTCTGTTGCAGACAGTCAACCCTTTCCTGACACTCCTCTTTTAGTGCCTGTAATTGGGTGTCTTGCTCTGCATTCTCTCTCTGTAGGAGAGCCAGATCTTTTTTAATGTTGTGACATAATCTCTAGATTCTGCCTCTAATTCCTCGCTCTTCAGTAGCCTTTGTTCTGCAGAGTCTAGATGATTCTGGATTCTCTCTAGTAATTCAATTTGATTGTGTGCCAGAACTATGTTTTCAGCGTGCTTTTCCCGTATCACTCCTATGTGGAGGTATAGGCAGGCTGCAAATCTGGCAATTTTGCTTTGCTCCTCTTTAACTTTTGGGGCCATGTACAATTCACTGAGAGCTTGGTGTAATGGGCCCTTGTCCTGCCATGTATCCAGGTTCATGGCAGTGACCTGTTCTGTGATTTCCTGCAGCCAGACATGTTCATTCTATTCTGGCCACTCACCCCTGACAAAAAGTTTGTGCAGGCGGTGCTCCCTAGCCATACTAATTTCTACAGGAATCGCAATTTTGGAAATAGCAATTTCTTTATTAATTATTTCGGGGTTGATTTATATTTACTTTTACAGACCGGCCTGGTCTTGGAGTATTTGTTTTGGGAGGCGCTCGTACAGTGTAGCACAGTACACCAACCAAGCAAAGTGTCTCTACCCTGCAGGTTAGTCCGTTGTGCTGCACTGTCACGGGTGGTAACTCAAACTCAAAATCACGGCACAAACCCCAAATCTGATAAGTATTTCAATCAGGCGATACTCCCTGGTCTCAGCCTAGTATGCAGCACACAGCTGAAATGCTTATTTTATTATATCTATAGGTTCAATATTTTGAGTGATATACCACTCATATCACACCCCTTCTCAAATACCCCAGGTCACGATGGACCAGGAATCAGGCTGGTTGGTAAAGGTAATATTTATGTATTTATTTATTTGTTTATTTATTTAAAATTCAAATCAAACATATACTTTTTAATAGGAAGCAGCAATCACCAATGTGGTGACAATAACAGATAGGAAGGTATGTAATGCACTTAAATTCACTCTTTAGCAACACAGAAGGAAAACACCAGAGGAAAGAACACTTTTGGCTTGTTTTGAAAGATAGCACTTAAGTTAGGATTTCCCCCTGCAATATTCCTCAACCCACAAATAAACAATTCTAAATAGATATAAGGAGGCAGCAGGTAATCAGGAATAAGGAATAGAAAACAGAATTCGAATCCAACCTTCCTTCCCCAAACAAGAGAGAAAAACAGATTTGAAATCTTACATTTTAAAATGACATTCGGAAATGGCTGGGTAAAACAATGAATGTGTGTAAAAATCCTTAAATCAATGCAAATCTCTATGGGAGCAACATTGGAAAGATACTACAAAATCATGAGCTATAGTTTGAGCAAAAGTAAACACTTTGAATCTGAATGGAAGGTTGAAAATAATTTGAAATAAAAATCACACATGTAAGACTTTGCAAAATTGTGGATTCCCCCCTAAAATTAACCAAACGAAATACACTGATTGGGATGTAGCTTGAGGTATTAGGTATAATTCAGTGCTGAAAGGAAGTCTCTAGCTATTAAACTGAGGAAGATATGCAAGATTGAATGAGAGCCGTTTTTAGAAAAATCGGGTAGTGAAAACAGAAAAGAAACTCAGTTTGGACAAGAAAATATTTACTATAATTTTACTCTATGCTAGAGAATTCCGGCCAGAATACCAAGGAGGGACACAGTAAGCTCTATAGTTGATTCATGCCTTCAACACCAGATCCCCAGCGTCCTCTCCAGTGGAACCAGTCGGATCACTCGAAGTAGGATGGATGATTTAAGAGATACACAAGATAAAAATGACTAAAGAAATGGCGCTTAGCAAGATAAATCAAAGACAGGATTGCTGTCATGGTTCCCCTGATAGTACTGGTGGCACCTGGTCAAGAAAGGTGTCTGAATGGCACAAGAAGCAGTTATCTCCTGGTAGCTGCCCCTTCCAAAATGGCCCCCAGGTTAGGATGCTCAACTGAATCAAACATGGCCCCCGAGGAGCCTCCCTTTCAAGAATCCTTGGTGGTCTAGTGGTGCTGGGTGGACCCAGGGTATATAATCCCCGCCCTGGGCTACACCCAGCGCATAGAGTTTTCTCCGGCTGGGGATGAGTGTGACGCTTGCTTGTCACGGACCCGGTTCTTCCAGCAGTTCCCCATGTGTTTCCAGCTTCCAGTGAACTGCCTTACTCACACCGCGGCTGTGTGTGAGCTCCCTGGAATCCCGCCGCAACTCGGAGTGGCTCAGCAACCTGGACATCTGCATCTGGAATCACTCGCCAGCTTGTCTTCACCGCGGGGCTCATCTTTTTCATCTGCTGCATTCCGGACGGTTCAGCACCTTCTTCTGCAGCATTCTGGAGCTCCTGTATCACCGGCAAGAACAAAGAACAAGGAGGGGGTAAGTACAAGACATTCCACGCCACCCTCCAACCCCCCCCTCAACTCAGTACTCACCTCCGTCCGCTCCTGGAACACTAGCTGCAAGGTTCCAGTCCTCACTGGCAACAACAGAGCCGACCTGAAAGGGGGGAAAAGAACAACATTAGACATTCCTTGGACATTAAGCCAGCCTCTGCCCAGAAGCCGGTACGCTGGCACACCGCTCCCACGCTGGTTCCAAGGGGACATTACCCAGTGCGGATTAGCGCTTATACACAAAGAACCTCTCAAGGCGACTAAGCAAACTGGTGCACTACAGCTGGCCTGGGCCGCCGTGGTCCAGTGAAGGAACTGGATCAGGATTGCTAAACTGCCTACCCAGTGAAGGAACTGGGATAGACTCATACTAACCCGGAGATCCCGAAGAAGAACTAGCCATACAGAGTGCCCTGGGATCTTCCCATTAATCCGGACCACTCCCATCTCTCTGACCACTGGGTTGCCAACCTGCAGTGAGCAGAGAGAGAGGATTGTTTTGGCCAGCAGCAAGGGGCTAGAGACCGCCGACAGACCGGACCAGAGAACTCCAACAGACCGGACCAGGCACTCCGGCAGGGCCCCAGAGGTAAGCGTTACAATTGCAATAAGGATTCTGACAATGTTACAAGTTATTAAGGTAAGGATAGGGTGGTTTAGAGATTGGGATGAGACATGGTAAGGCAAGGTATGCTATGGTTTTCTATGATTCCTATTAATACTTACAGTCCACTTTAATTTAGTATTTTGGACCGTCAAGGGTTCTGGTCATCCCACGGATCGGGTCTAACCAAGGACAGCTAGGCAAATATGGCAGAACAGCATCATCTAGGCCTTTCTGGTCATCGGACTGTACTGGACTGCACCTTTTGGTTACTGGAGACTGGAGATCAGTGAGATGGCGAGTTTGCAAGCGAATGTCAATACCTTTGAAGCAGGATGACGGGCCTCTCTTTTGATTGAAGCTTACTGCCCCTCACACTTGACAGGTGAGAGTCTCAGCCTGCTATTGTCTCAGCCTGGAGCAAAGACGAATGTCTGATGCGACTTGGGAAGTCCATTTGTCCTGGGTATTCAAAGCCTTCAAGCAAGCAATTAGCCTTCCGTGTGCCAGAAGGTTATGAGTTGTCACCCTTTCTCAGGGCTAGCAACTGGCAGAGCAGGTTTTTTTTAAATATAGTTTGCCTGGGTTTTAGCTTTGATTTTCTCCTTTTAAATCTTGACTTTAAACCTATAGAATTAAAAAAGTTTATAGGTGTATTTTTAACATTAACAAATACTTTTACATTTCTAAGAAATCAGGCCTTTACAAAACAATGTACTTTTAAATAGGGGATTTTCCCCCTTCAGTCAGGAAAAAGAACATTTTACTATTTCTTTAAATTCAGTTTTCATCTCCAGCAAATATATACTTTCTGCAGCTATAGTTCTATTATTCAGTGCTGGAGTTGTTTTGCAGCATGGATACAGTTATAGGCATCTATTTGGAGTCTTTCTCTGGACAGCTGATTCGTGATACTGTTGCAAAGAAAATAGATGCGTTTCCCTTGTAAAATGAAAAGAAAGCGCCAGGTTGATTTTTCAAGGATACATTTTACAGGAGCTGTCATTCAAATGAGGCCCGGTTCCTCTGGGACACAATGAATGATCCTGGGCATTGCAGGGCCTTTTTAATCACAGTGGTTCATGAGAAATTGATGAATTTAGCACCATGCAGCACTTTTAAGATTGAGAAAGTGTCACTATAAAGAGGCATTTTGGGTTTACAGCAAAGTAATGCTGCCTCTTTCACTTTGCTCCATGTAAAATGTTGCAGAGCACACTGGCACATTTCTGCAGTGAGTACTCTGTTTCACCACACCTGAAATGTGGGTGGCAGGGTGGTGCAGCCATTTTCTGGTTGTTACAAAAATGCAGTTTAGAAATCTTGGCGCGCACAGGAGTCAGCGCTGCCATTTTGTGCTTCTTGCACCAATGCAGCAAAGTGATGTAACATAGCACAGCTGAGTGGGTCAAAATATCCCACACTCCATTAGCTCAGTGTCCAGAACCATCAAAAATGCTTCTGCTTGTTTATAATCAACAAAAGAGTGTAATTGGCCATCCACAACAATTACATAATAGCCGGATAAACATATAATATTTCAAATTCTTGTTTCTTGCTTTTTCTTTTGCTTTGTGGAAGCATGTCCTCTTCTCTAAGACATCCTTACTTAGATCTGCAAAAATCATTATTTTATTTTCTCCCCACGCCAAATCTCCAATCTCACAGGATTTCTTGAGGATTAACTCTCTGGTGTGGAATCCCAGGAATTTGACTTTAAAGAGTCTGGGGCGCTGGGTCTCCAGGGTGTCCAAGGAGGATTGATTATGCTCCACTTCCTCCAGTCTCTTACCATTTTATCAATCCTTTGGGTGATTTTATCAACCCTTCCTCCAATGTCCACCCTCATGTTTCTAATCTCCTCCATTAGTGTTGCAACATCTTTCTTGGTTACCGCGGCTTTGTCTCCCCCGGAAGACATGATTTCCGGCAAGGCGGTCACTCCCACGTTCTTCCTTAATGTGTATTCAAAGCCGACCAGCTTCACTCTCCCATCCATATGCCAATACTGAATGGCATTCTTGCCTAAGTGTATGCAGAGACGTCCCCACCCCAGACTGGGGCAGCTTCAGCTTTGGGTTGATGCTCTCCAAGAAGCAGTTTCCGGCCCACCACAGGGTCTCCTAGGTGCCAGGGGGACAGCCACCTGTCAGACGGGATCGTCAATTTTGGGCGATTGGACCACAGTGGTTGTGGGATACTCCTCAGAGCAGGAACAAAATGCTGGGGGCCGTAATCTGCGTCTGTCGTCCGCTCTTCGCTTTATTGATGAACTGCCTCTTCATTCCATGGGGGCAGGAAGGCGGACACATGCCTCTACATAGGGGGCCCTCACCTCGCCATCCCGCCGCTCTGCATGCAACCCTTCTTCTCCCTCGTATGGTGGTGGGGTGAGCTCCACCGCCTGCAGTGTGCCCTGGTAGCGGTCCTGTTCACCGCCTCTAGGGGCCAACTGGGGGTCCTCGGGTACTTTCCTGGTGTCACAGACTTTAGGGGTCTTCGCTAAGGTTGCTGCGTCTCCAAGGGGGGCTACTTTTATATTTTTTGGGCTTTGCAGCAATGGGTCTGGTAGCCGCAGATTACACAAGCCAGGCCAAGGTCTTTTAACCGCTGTTTCTTTTCACTGCTATGGCTTATGGAGGGCTTATGACTGCCTGCTTGGCTGGATCATCTTAAGTTTACCATGGAGGTTCTAGGCCTCCTGTTGTGTCTTCACCCTCCTAAAACACTTCTGAACACCTAAGAGGGCCTTCCCAGGGCCCCTTGGCTGCAGCAGGGGGCCTCTTTATTGCAGGCATCGTTATCTGCCCCACCTGCTGCAGGCTCTTGATGGTGGTCTTAAATCCGCCATCCTACCCGGTCCCACCGTGTTCCCGGAAAAACAGTGGGAGCACACGAGGGTAGCCCCCCTTCGGTACTTTGCAGCAATGGGTCTGGTAGCCGCAGAATACACAAGCCAGGCCAAGGTCTTTTTAACCGCTGTCTCTTTTCACTGCTATGGCCTATGGAGGGCTTGTGACTGCCTGCTTGGCTGGTTCAGATTACGTTTACCATGGAGGTTCTAGGCCTCTTGTTGTGTCTTCCCCCTCCTAAAACACTTCTGAACACTTGAGAGGGCCTTCCCAGGGCCCCTCGGCTGCAGCAGGGGGCCTCTTTATTGCAGGCATCGTGATCTGCCCCACCTGCTGCAGGCTCTTGAGGGTGGGCTGAAATCCACCATCCTACCCGGTCCCACGAGTCCCCGGAAACACAGTGGGAGCACACGAGGGTAGACTCCCCCTCGGTGATCTGGCCGGCGCCCGTTGCGTCAGCTGGAGGCACAGGCCCAGGCGGAGCCACACACTCACCTCTGCTCTGGGGCCCACTGACACCCACCACTCCCCAGGGGGGAACCACAGATGCGGCAGGGGCCTCTGGCCTGGGCCCACTCCAATGTTAAAGGGCACAAGGGAGTCTTCAGGTGGGGGTACTCACCTTCCTTTTCTTCACCTGTCAGTTGGCTCCTTCCCCCACCAAGCTAGGGTGTGCAGCAGAGGGCTCCGGCCGGCTGGAAGGCTGCACACTGTTACCTCTGTTCGACTCTCCAGTTGGAGGAATCACTTTCGTTTAATGTCCGTTGCTGCCACGGGACAGAACTTCACTTCTGCTGGGCCATTTTCAATAATTGTTGGACATACTTCTGCAGAATCACTTCATGAACCATCAGGCCAGGGGCTGCCTGCTCTGGGGGGGTCAAAAAGCGGGGGCTTAGAACACTTTTTCTGGGTCTCAATGGGAGCGGAGCGCACTCAGGCTTCCATGACCTGCACGTCCCCTGGTGGCCTCCACTATGGGTTTTTTAGGCCCTGTTGGTTACCACTATAGATTAATTCCAAATTTCTCTTTCATTTCTGCCCTCTTACTGATTAACTTAAAATTGATTCAAACACATTTTGTGTAGCAAACCTATTTTGAAGGTGGCAGACTTCAATAGACCGTTTATTTTACAGACTGACGCCTCACATATTGGTCTTGGGGCTGTATTATCTCAAAGTCATGATGGTATAGAACATCCTCTCCTCTAAGTTGGAAACTGTTTGCCCAGGAAAAGAAGTATGCTACTCTAGAATTGGGAGCCCTCGCCATCAAATGGGCTAAACCATGCTTGAAATACTATTTATTTAACAGGTAGAAGTTCAGATTAATTACTGATCATGCTCCCCTTAAATGGTTAAGTTTAAGGAAGGATAACAATTGTAGAGTCATGCGCAGTTTTTTTTTACACCTTTATTATAAGAGCGTGTTTGACATTACAACAAAAGTACAACAGACAGCAGCAGCAACAGCAGAGCATGTATACTTTCTTGGGTATCGATGAACATTATGCAGAAGCAATAGTACAATCAATATTGAATCCAGTTTGTGGGAACAAAAAGAGAAATATCAGACATTGAGCATTTAGTGTAATCGTCATATTTTGGTGGTTGAGTCTTCAATGTCTTTTACACTCGTCTGAACGAACGGACACTAGGTAACTACGAAATAGTGGCCGTATGTCTTTTGGTATACAGTTAATTGGTTGTAATGGGACCAACGTTCCTCCATATCTGATGCACATGTGACTGCTCTAAGCCACTGGGAAACAGATAGAGAGAGTGGATGGAGCCATAGCAATAAAATACAGCGGACTGCTAGTAACAGGCATAAGGCCGTCAGTTTGCGAAGACCGCCTCGTATATGTTTGAGTTGATGAAACAAACAGTTGGCTGGTGTAGGGTCCAGCGTAGTGTTCAATACAATTGACATTGTATCACAAAGCCCAACTCAGTATTCTTCCAACCTCGGACACTTCCAGAGCATGTGAATATAGTTTGCTTCATTCATGTGGCATCTTGGACATGAGGAGGGTTGAATATGTGAAACGTGGTGTAGCCTAGCAGGGGTGTAGTGGAACCGGTGCAATACTTTGAATTGTATTAGCCAAAACCTCGGGTTAAAGGCCTTCATCCGTAATGTGTTCCCCCAAATCCCTTGACCAGGACACTCTAAGCTTATCCAGGGCTTGCCTCCTCGGTTTTGCAGAACATCACACAGTCTAGCCACCGCCTAACCCATGGATGTACCCATCAAGATAGTGTCTACTAGTGGTTCATCTGCGGGTTGTACCGGAAATGTATTCCATGTGTGCTTAATTGCCCAGCGAAGCCCAGCGCATTGCAGCCCCTGTAAGGTCTGCCTACGCAGGGGCTTAACTAAATCTCGACATTCCATGAAGAAGTCCATGTCGTACACATCGCCCATCAACACATTTCATCCATAGCCCATTGGTGCGCGTCAACCTTATTTATCGTGGGAAATGATGGGAAAACATTCCAGAGAGGCAAGCCTCTATGTTATGATCTGGGGTTATTTAATATCATCCATATTTTGTTCCATGATAGGGCCATTACAATTACTGGATCAGTATCTGGATCAGTATCTGCACCTTCCTTATTGTATGGTGGTAATATAAGCGAGCGCACATTGCGGCTGCCTACAGCGTGCCTTTCAATTTGTCTGCGTCAAACCAGTAGGCAGCGTAATGAGCTTGCGCTACCACCTCTCGCACAGTTGGTGCCACAATACCTCTCGCAGTTAGGGGTGGCAAGGCCCCCTCTATCATATGGCATAGCCAGCGTATCCCATTTGAGCCGTACCACGCCGGCATGCCACATGAAGCTATTAATTGCCTTTTCTACTGCCTCGGAAAATGCAGTTCCGGGACATAGTGGTATATTGAGGAAGTAATATAGCAATTTAGGGAGTACAAGCATTTTAAGAAGCGAGACTCGATCCGCAATAATGATTGGAATTTTTGCCCAGGTGCGCAATTTAGCAGTTGGAGCAGGTATTCTCCAATGTTTCGGGTGTACAGGGAGGTCTTGTGTTGCATAACGGTTATTCCTAAGTATTTTATTTCTACCGAGGACTAAGCGAACCCCATTAGGTCTGGAGGGGGCTTGGTTGACTCAGTTAATGGGAATAGTTTGGATATAGTGCAATTGACTTGGAGTCTGCACATAGTTCCGAAATTAAGCACATCATGCATAATTGGCATCAGATGTCTAACGGGGTCCCATACAAATAACAACGCATAATCTGCGTAGGGTGAAATCATTTTTGGTTCTCCCATTAGTCTGATGACTCCTTGCACATGCTTACTACGGATAGCATCTGCCAATGGTTCCATAACCTTGGCAAACAGCAGGGGCGACAGTGGACAGCCCTGCCGAGTTACACCGCATATATTCATCTGGGGGATAGAGTACCATTCACATTCACTCTAGCTGCGGGTTGTGTATATAATAGCTTTACTTGTGAAATTAACCTTGGCCCAAAGTTGTATTTTGCTAATACCGCCCACATGAACTGACAAGACACAGAGTCAAAAGCTTTTTGGATATGAAGGGTAGCAGCAACCGCCTGTTCCTCGGATTTATTTGCGCCAGAATATCAAAGAGGCGTCTTAGGTTTAGTGCCGTGGAGCGACCAGGGACGAATCCTGATTGATCCGGGTGGATAATATGTTTCATATAGGGGGCCAGGCACAAGGCCAATACTGTGGCAAAGATTTTAATGTTCGAGTTAATAAGGGAAAGGGGACGGTAAGAGCTGCACTGTGCAGGTGGCTTGCCGGGCTTGAGCAGAACTGTAACCACTGCCTCACGTAGCGTGGGAGGGAGTATTTCTATTGAGCAGGCTTCCGACCATACTGCCATTAACTCCGGGATAAGATGTGACTTGGAAAGTTTATAAAAGTCTATCGTTATGCCACCCGTGCCGGGGGCCTTGTCAGCTGGGAGCGCTTCTATGGCACAGGATATCTCTTATGGGGTAATGGGCTATCAAGGGCCACCTTGGTGTTTTCTGAGAGTGATGTTAATGGGAGGTCATCCAGAAACTTATTTATTTCTTGCCGGGTCTCAGTATCAGAGTTAGCATATAGCTCCGAGTAAATTGTGTAAAACTCTTGGCTCACCCCTGCAGTGGTGTGGATCAACGCCCCCGATGCATTCCGTATGGATGGGATGTTTTGGCTACCTTCAGCTTGCCGGACCATACTAGTGAGCAGCCTGCCAGGCAGTTCACTTTCGCCATATTTCCTTGCCAGGTTAAGGCTATCCAGGAATTTCAGTTCCCTGTCCGCATGTTTCCAGAACTGGTCCAGATTCGTTTTTATGTTTCCTAGGATTTGACTATCAGGGCTTGTCTCGCATGCCTGCTCTAGCCTGCGCAGGTGGGCCTCACTTAATTGTATATCTCTCTGTATTCCCTTAAGTATCCCAGTTTCGATTGCAAGGGCTACCCCTTGTATATATGGCTTGAAGGCTTCCCAGAGAGTCACCTTTGTATCCATGGTGCCAGTGTTCAGAGCAAAGTACTCATCAATGCTCTTTGCCATTCCATTTCTGCCTTAAAAATGGGATCTAACCATGAATATGGTTTGATCCTCCACCACTTCTCACATTTAGTGCTTCAACAAGTACCAACTGCATCGTTACTGGGGAATGATTGGAGAATATTCTGGGCAGTATCTCTGCACCCTTTAAGTGAGTAACCAGTGAGTTTGATATAAACCACATGTCTATTAGGCAGTGTGAATCATGTGCTGTTGAATAGTATGAATATTGTCGCAACCCTCAGATTAAGCGCCCTCCATGCGTCTACCAGTCCTACCTCCTCAAGGGCCTCATAGAGCATGTGAGCTGCTTTGGTCGGCTGCCGGGTTTGGAGCTGGATCTATCGAGGCTCTGGTCTATCATGGTATTAAAATCGCCTCCCCACAAGAGAGGGACCAAAGGGTAATGTGCCAGCAGACCTAACATTTCTACTTAGAAATCAGGGTAATCAATGTTGGGGCCGTATGTGTTAAGTAACAAAACCTCTTGGCTTTGTATCTTCCTGTGTATCAATACATACTGCCCTGCTGGGTCCAAATGGGCTTTTATATGTGTATAGTGTGCAGATTTGTGAATGAGAGTCATCACCCCTCTGCATTGGGTTGAGTACGTAGCATAGTAGCCTTGCGGGCCCCAGTTTTTGGCAAAGGCCTTGCAACATATTGCCAGTGTGTGCGTCTCCTGCAGGAACGGGATCTGTATTTTATGACGTTCTAAATATAACTGTAGGCGTCGCCTCTTAATCAGGTTTCCCAAACCCTGTACGTTCCAACTCACTAAGTGTATGGGATCAGCTCCCATTGAAACCATTCACACTGCAATTATTGGGTGCCACTATGCCTCTTATCAGGTACTTCTGTACATTTTCCATGTATTTACTGCTGTCGCTGTCATTGATTACGAACATGTCAAACACATTTTTTATAACTTCACCCCAATTTCCCCCCACGTCCCCCATCCCTCTCCCAATCAGAGGGATGATTCCCCCATCGTAAACATCCCAACTACATCTGCAACACTACATGGGGGGGTCTGTTTGGCGACTACCTCTGGCCCGGCAGAGCTGGCTTCAATGTTTTCCAATTTCAATTATGACTCCTGCAGCTATATAGCAGTCTGGGTATCAAAGAAACGTTGTACTGCAGATGATTTGCAAACAAAAACTAGGAGTTATTGTAGCTGTTCGCTCTGGTCATCCAGGAAAGTGTTCATCCACAAAGTGCATGGCCTCCTCATGCAGGGTGAAAAAGTATACTTTGCTATTGTGTACGATACGCACCTTGGGAAAGAGCATGCCGTATTTCACATTGTGCTCTCAGAGTCTTCTCTTGGTTACCATGAAGGATTTACGATCTTGCTGGACTGATGCCGAGAAGTCTGGGTACAAATGTATTCTGCCTGAGCCCAGTAGTAGCTCGCCCTTGCGGCCCGGAGCAACATGTCCCTATCCCGATAATTCAGTACGCAGGCTATTATCAGGCACAGAGGGGCCCCAGGTTTAGGTTTCAGGGCTAGTGTGCGATGGGCTCGCTCAATGACAAAGTGCAGTTAAATCTTTACACCGTCCAGTATCATAATCAGTATTCGTTCCATGTAATCTTCCAGTGGTCCCTCCACGTTATTTCCAGGTATGCCAATAATTCTAAGGTTGTTGCGGCGAGACCTAGATTCTAGGTCCTTATTCTTCTTGCTGATGGTTTGGACTTGCTTTGTGAGTGCTGTGACATCTGCTCTAATAGCAGTTACTTCATCCTGCTCTTAGAGCAGATGCTCAGTCGGTTTTCAACTTCAGTGATGCGCGTGTCCGTTTTCCAGGCTTTAATGGAACAGATTGTGATGCTCATGTTATCCAATTTGGAGTGTAATGTAGTGAACCCTTCCCGCATGTACTCCATCACGTGTTGGAGCTCACTGGGCCCTGCTGATTGGTCCCATCCCCAGGCGGCTCGCTTGTGCCCTCTGCTACATCCACCATTTTAGGAGTGGTTTTAGCGGACATATTGATGGAGCTTTGCTTCTTCCCGGCTCCTTTTGTCATTGCGTTCGCATTGCTAGTATCTATGGCTAGTACTATCGAAGCCGTAAGTGGTTTACATACAACCACCGTGCTGCGTCAGGTCCCGTGGTGATAAATTGCTGTAAAGTGGAGGGGAGATTACTCATGCAGCGCCGTTAAGTTGCGTGTTAGAGCTGTGCAGTCACTTCCTTCCCCTCATACAAGTGTAGTGCAAACCATACATGGAGGGGGTGTGTTGCCACTTCTTGGTTGTATGATTCCCCCACTCTCAATAGTCGGTAGTAGGGGCCCCTCAACTTGCACAAGGCATTACAGGCCAAGTTGCCACCACCGTAGCCAGCCCGGTTCCAATATATGATTCCCAGTTCCACCGCCATAGCTAGTAGTGCACTCCTAAGCCGTGGGCACAGGTGCAAGGATCATGAAGGGGGGCCTGCATTTAGTAATGAGGCACTGTACCGGGGCCTGGAGATGTCTAAGCGTCGAGGTGGTGGACCAACAGGTTCCGTTTTGGCAGCACTGGTGCTGTCACGGCAGCTCCTCCCTGAAGCGGGAAGCAAGGGTAACACGTGTCGGAACAGGTGGCGGGGGGGGTGTCCACCCAGTCTCAGGCGATGAGCTTCTCCATATTAGCGGGGCCAAAATCTTGCGGTATGCTGTCCGCCACAATGTCACACCGTCTAGGGACAATTATCGCGGCACCCCCACTTTGCCTCAGCAGTGATGTAGCCTGGGCCGCCACTAGCAGCCAATTCCCCAGAAGCCAGAGCCCCACGGGGGAAGCTTAGGTCTGGGTGTCTGTCATGTCTCTCCTCCATGCCAGATGCCAGGGTTTGCAGTGGGGAGACCTCGATGGCGCAGAGATTGCTGTGCAGTTGCTCTGATCGTTTCTGGCGGCAAGGTGAGCCAGGCGTGGGACTGCCAGCACCAGCTGCGATTCTGCGGGACGCAGCAGCCTCATGAGGGGACCAGCCAAGTCGGCACTTCAACAGTCCATGACACAACTGTTACGCCAACGGTTGCTCCCTTTACTGGTGTATTACCCGCACGGAAGATAGTTTATGAAGCCTAGCTGTTCAACCGGTTGCCGGAGCTTCTCCCTCAAGCTGCCATCTCACGTTGCATGCATCAGCGCCCCCCATGCTCTGGTTTTTAGATTTACAGCCCTATTGTCTACAAGGCAATGTTGATTTCCTTTCTCGATTCCAAATAGATGCTGAAAAAAACTGTGACATTAGGGGAAGGCTATGTGATGAATTAGTGATTATTCTCCCAGAAAAGCTTTGCCTGGGACCCTTCTCATGTGGCCAGGGAAAGGCAGACACTTTCTGATCCCAACCCTGGGGGTGGTTTCTGCAGTAGGATTATATGAGGGGGAAAGCAGGTGAGGAGGTTTGGGAAAACCCCTTGTTGAACTTCCCTGGAGACCCCAACCTTCTAATGGCTTATTGTAAACCAGAAGAAGTTATAAAAACTAATTATTTGCATTCTGGGACTTGTATTCACAGTTTTATATAGGGAAGAATTACAAGTCCCAAAATGCAAAGAAAAAAACAGGACTGGATAAGATCCTACATTTTTTAATGGATCATTTTGGCAACTATGATGGTGTGGACATAATACCTTCCAGCATTTGGGGTGTTGATATACCACCATTGCGCAATTCCTTTTTTTTGCCGTATACAAAACTGTGACTACAAGCCATAGAATGCAAAGGAAAAAACGGGCCTGGATAACAACTACAGATTCGAATGAACTACCGTCCTTGCTCCTGACTTGGTTCCCGCTGCTTTGAGTTTGGCCACGCTGGGGTTGGGTTGATTTGGTTGATGCGACTTTTGAGTTTGGCCACATTGGAGTGGTAAGAATTGTATTGGCGCTGCTTTCGAGTTTGACAATGCTGAAGCTGTGCTGTCTCGGTTCCCACTGCTTTGGGTTTGGCCACATTGGAATTGTGCTCAGTAGTTTATCGCTGCTTTGGAATTTGGCTGCGCAGGAATTGTGCTGAGTTGGTTGGCGCTTGTTAAGATGGATTTCTGAACTCTGACCTGGTGGGCAGAGGTTCAGAGGCCAGCCTAGTTTCTTGGAACAGGGTAACCTTCTGAACAAGCCAGACCGATCAAGGTAGCATTGACGGCGGTCAAGACTAGGTCTCAGGAGGGATGAGGGTGATCGAAAGCCCACATGAGCACACACATTGAAGGACACTACAAATGACTCTCAGTCAGGTGTATATCAAAAATACATATACATTTATTAAATGCCTTTTAAATCAAACACAAGAAAAGATCAGCACTAATACTTAAATCAACACATCACTCCTACAAAACATATATACAGATACTAATGGCCTAAAGGAATGGAACACGGTAAGGTCCACAACCTGTAAGGAAAAGGGGCAAACAGTGCAAATATACTTTAGGCAGTTCTTCACTTTATCAACCCTATCTGAGAGGCAGTCCAATCAAAAGTACTTTCGGATGCAGGTGCACACGATTGTGCAGTTGGGCAAAAACGGGGTCTTTTGCAGGGGCTGAAGCAGCTCAGGAAGGCAGGCGAGGCAGTGAAGAATAAGTTACCACTATTCGAGTAGGGTCTCCCCAAGAGGGCAGAACAGACTCTAAGAGTTGGGAATAGCTTGGTAGCACAGGCTACCTCGATAAAGGTGAGTGGCCCTCAGGGGATACTTGTACGTAAAAATTGATGGATGCACCAGGGGCCACCGGTAAGGGTTGCAAGTACTCACTGACCCAAGGAGCACTCCGGACGAAACTACGGGGGTCAAGTCCACTTCCGTTGCGGGTTCAAATGCTGCAATTGTGCGGCTCTGCAGCTTTTAGTGGCTGAGTTCCAGGGATGATTCCGTGGTGGGACAGTGACGATTTCTCCACTCCTGGGGAAGGGATCAACTCGATTTCACTGCAGCTCATCTCAGGGCAAAGGGGGGCACAGCAGCAGTGCACCCACAAAGTGTATCACCACGTCTGGGCGACACAGTGATCTTGTACACTTGGGTTCAGGTGTACACTCCTAATTCCAGACCTAGGGCGCCTATGAGTACGAAACTCAGCTTGACAGTGCCTTGAACCCAGTGCTTACGATCCCCCAAGTCTCAGGAGTAAACTCTTGACGGCGGCGGTTCGAGAGCAAAGGTCCTGTGCAAGCTGGTCAGTGCACTGGATGGCCCAGGAACACTTCTGAAAAGGCTCACTTGCAGGTTAAGGTAGAGGTGCCGTGAATAGTTGTTCCCACTATTCAAATGGGTCGAAGCGCCTTTGCAGACCTTCTAAATTCGATCAGAGGCAAAGGGGTCCTGCGGGACAACAGCGGGCGCATGGCGCCAAACCTAACAGCGGTCACCAGGGGTTCCTCGACTCAGCTTTTTACTTTCAGGATGCTTGGATCCTATCCTAGGTTCAGTGAGAACTCAAGAGATTGACCTGTTATGGGTGTTTGGGCCCTTCTCCTATTCAGAATCACCTTTGCGCCAAAACGAAGAGGACCCAATGAGCCATGCCAGACGTGGACCAATCATGGACCACGGCGGTCCCAGCCATTCCCAGCACACAAGACTCTCTGAAACCCAGGATGTGTATTGGAACTAGGCAGTCCAGCCAACATCCTGGAGGCACACACTCAAGGCATGCAGAAGCTCACGAAAGCTTGGCATTTTGCGGGATAATTCATGACCAAATAAGGACTGTCCCGGGTCTGCTCGACCTGGGGAAGGCAAAGGGACAAGATGGCCAAAGGACAGAACAAAGGACATTGTGGAAAACTATATGTGAGATTGAATCTTACATGTATGAGATATTTTGTTGAGCAAATAGCTGACAAGAGGACATTACCAGAGATAGTGACTAGTAGCACCCCGTTAATAGTGATCCCTTTCTAATTATTATGGAGTGAGATAGGGTGCAGTAAAATTATTCTACGGCAACAATTAAGGATCACTCTCCTGTTGGGATGGTTCTTGTTGGTTTTGGTTTATTCTTCCCAGTCCCATACAGAGTAGGGAGTTTCCCTCCAGTGTATAGAAACTTTGCGTCAGCCTAGGTTGATTTTAGGGTATAGACGACCCCGAGTAGTGTTGCAAGACTAGTCAGATATTGGCCTCATTACGACCCTGGCGCTCCCGTAATGAAGGGTGCCGGTACGGGACCGGCACCGTTCATTACGGGATGCCTTATTACGAGGTCCCCGTGCGGGACCCGCTCAGAACGTCTGGTCAGACCAGACATCTTTAGCGGGTCCCGCAAGGGGACCAGGGAGCTAATAACGGGCCTGTTATTAACGGGCCCGTTATTAGCTCCCTCCCCGGGAATGGGGATGGGTTTTTTCAATTATGAATTACTGGGTACTCCAATGTTGGAATGGCCCGGTAATTCTTCATTGAAGGAATCCGGAGCTGGAACCCTGTATGGAGGCAGCTACCTCCATACTCATAATGAGGCCCATTGTTCTCAAATTAACAGATTACCAATTGATGTAATTTGATGATTTTTTTGAGTATTGAAAGGATTTGTAAAAACAATTGGCCATTTATTCCCATGTATGATTATCTTTAGGGATTTTTCATGTTTATTTTTATTTATTTCTTTTTATGTTAAATGTTAATATTACATTTTGTAGAATCATGATTATTTTTATGTAAAAATGTGTCTTTGTGGAATCATGACAATTTTGGTAATAAACTGTGACCTTTTCTATGAATAGGCTTTATGGGTAATATGGAGTACTTGTACATGATTAGAGTTGACAAAAATTCAAGAATGGTAAAATAATATGTGAGATTGAATCTTACATGTATGAGATATTTTGTTGAGCAAATAGCCGACAAGAGGACACTACCAGAGATAGTGACTAGTGGCACCCAGTTAGTAGTGATCCCTTTCTAATTATTATGGAGTGAGATAGGGTGCAGCAAAATGATTCTACTGCAACAATTAAGGATCACTCTCCTGTTGGGACGGTTCTTGTTAGTTTTGGACCAGCTCTGTACCGAAAAATCCTTTGAGGGTGTCTACGGCCTTAAAAATGAAAGGAAGACCCCAGTGCACTGTACTGTAAGGTACTTTGTGCACTGGTAAAATGTTGCAAAGAACTTGCAACAAATCGAAAGGCTAAGGGAAACAAACATCTCCCAGTACTGTCTTTAAGGGCATGTGAGTTTCCCCATAACAAAGTGAGCGAAAACCCAGCGGAGTGCAGCAGAAGGCTGTGCTCCACTGGCAAAAATCAGACTAGGATAGTCAGACAACAGCAGAAAGTTTGGGGTTTCATAACTGGAAATCTTTCCTAACATTTGCCGCTCCCAGACCAAGGACAGTGGGATCTAATCCAGCCCTGGATGAGTTTCTTCTTCAAGTCGGTTAAGCATTATGGACAACCCATCAGCATTGTTATGTTGAACACCTGGCCTATGCTCAATAGTGCCGTCAAACCTTTGCAGGCTTAAAGACCATCTGAGCAACTTAGGATTCTCTTCCTTCATGTTCGTCGGCCACTTTAAGGGCTTATGGTCAGTTTGCACAGTGAAGTGGGCCACATAGAGGTAGGGCCTCCATTTCCATAGGGCCCACACAACAGAGAAACATGATTTCTCTACTGTGGACCATCTGAGCTCTCTGTCCTTAAGCTGGCAACTGATGAAACCAATAGGGTGTTCCTTAACCGTATCATCTACTTGTGATAGTACAGCTCCTATCCCAGTGTCAGAGGCATCTGTCTACACGATAAAAGGTATTTGGTAATCGGGGGCCTTGAGAACAGACAGTGGCCTGGCACACAGAGTCTTTTAAACCATTGAAGGCATTCTAACAATACTCCTTATATCAAGAGACCTTCTTGGGTTTCTTTGGAGTTGTGAGAGCAGTCAGAGGGGCGGTTATGGTGCCATAGTCTGCCATAAAGTTTCTGCAATTCCCTGAAAATCCTAAGAAGGCTCTCACCTGGGTTTGTGTAGTGGGGGTAGGCCAGTCTTGTACTGCTTGTACCTTACTGGGTAGAGGCTGTATCCTCCCTCCACCTACTTCATGTCCAAGGTAGACCACTGAACCTTGACCAATGTGGCACTTACTGGCCTTTATAGTCAAGTGGGCCTTCTGAAGAGCCTGCAACACAATTCTGAGGGGTTTCACATGATCCTACCAGGTGGCACTGAAAACTGCTATATCATCCAGATATGCTAGACAGAATTCATCCAACCCATTAAGGACACGATTCACAAGCCTCTGAAAAGTGGAAGGTGTATTCTTCAACTCAAAAGGCATTACCCTGAACTGGTGAAGACCCGCTGGAGTTGAGAATGCTGTCTTCTCCTTGGCATGTTCTGCTAGGGCTATTTGCCAATTCCCTGCAGTGAGGTCAAATGTGCTGAGGCACCCAAAGTATCCACCAGCTCATCCTTTCTAGGCAAGCGGTGTGCATCTGTCTTGGTGACAGCATTCAGAGCTCTGTAATCTACCCAGAACGTCAGCTCAGAGGTACCTGCTTTTGGAACCAAAACTACAGGGCTGTACCAAGAACTGCTGGAGGGTCCAAACACCCCAAATTCACCCCAAGATCTAACATCTTGTTGACCTCTGTCTTGATGTAAGATCTCAGCTTATCCAACATTCTGTATCCCTACATTTGGTAGATACACTATCTCCTGTGCCAATGACATCTTTGCACCAAGGTATCAAACCAGGAGCTTGTGAAAACAAGGCCACTTTGACACCCTCAATAGAGCTATCTGAAGGACTGCCGTGAAACAGGTCAGGGAGCGGTTCAGACTCCTCCTCCTCAACATCTGAAGCCAACAGCAGTGCAGCGATTTCAACTTTTAGGATGGAAGCCTTCAGTCTATTTAAATGGAACACTTTTGGAGCATGTCCAGCCCTTCCAATGTCCACTAAATAGTTGACCTCACCCAGTGACTCCACCAGAAGGGCCTGACCATTGTCTTGCAAAGCTCTAGGCCTTATAGGATCCATGATCAGGACAAAGGGTGACCAAAAAGAAGCTTGAAGGGGCTGAAGCAACTCCCTCCTGGGGTACTTCTCTGTAGGCAAACAGTAAGCATGGTAAGAGAAGACCCCATTTTCTTCTTTGGGGCTCTTCAAGAGCCCCAATCATGCTCTTAAGGGTCCTGTTAAACAACTCAACTAGAATATTGGTTTGTGGGTGGTATGCGGATGAAAACCTGTAGGTAACTCTGCATTCCTTCCACATGGCCTGCATATACTTTGACATAATGTTGCTGCCCCTATAAGACACAACTTCTTTAGGGAAGCCAACCCTAGTAAATATGCCAAGTAAAGCTGTTGCAACTGACTTGGCAGTCACAGGGCCTCATTACACGGACGGCGGTAAGGGTTAACGGTCACCGTTAATGGCAACGGTGACCGTTAACCCTTACCGCCGTACTACGAGGTCCCTTTGCGGGTTGGAGGATTTAACGCCTGCTTCTTGCAGGCGTTAAAATCCAACCCGCTAAGGGACCTCGGAGCTAATTACGGCAACCGTAATTTACGGTGCCGTAATTAGCGCCTTCCCCATCCCCATTATGCCCTATGGGGCAAAAATGGGAATGGGGAAGGGCAATGGCGGAAAGGGGATTTACCGCCCCTCCAACCTTGGAATGGGGCGGTAAATCCCCTTTCCGCCAAGGCGGTGCCGGTATTTTACCGGCATGAGCCATGGCGCTAATAGCGCCATGGCTCACCGCCTACCGTGTAATGAGGCCCACAGTCTTCAATGGGATGGCCTCAGGATACCTGGTGGCATGGTCAACCAGCACCAGGATAAACCTATTGCCTTAGGATGTTTGGGGGTCAAGAGGACCGACAATGTCAATCACTACCCTCTCAAATGGTACCCCCACAACTGGGAGTGGTACCAATGGAGCTTGGATTGTTGTGTTAAGCTCACCTGATATCCCCAGGGGCGTCTGGAAAGCTCTGAGGTCTGGAAACCTGGATAAGTAGTTGCCCAACGTGGAAATAATGAATCTGCAATACAGGAGGGAAGATTTGTAATAACTGTCGTTAGTGGGTGAATCTCCCACCTCCCTCACACCGATCCAAATCTTTCTCACCTTATTTTCGAGTATAGTGAGCTATCCATCCTGTGTTTCTTGTTACAGGGGCGCTTAGCGGTTGCTGGCGCTCCAACCGAGTTACTTCACTGGTGCAGTGCGCCTTCCTTCGGGTCCAGGCCTGCTGTGACACCAAGTCTGCTGTAGACAGGTATGTTTGATGTTTTATCAGTCTTTGTCTGCTCTTATATGGTGGTTTGCAGAAGTTTCATTAATGTGTTTATTTCTTTCTTTACAGTTGTGAAAGTCTTTTGGTGCTGGTGTGCCGGGTGGAGATGCACGCTTTAGGTAAGAGAAAGTGTGAAGCGCAGCTTTCTTTTATTGTCTATTTAAAACTAAACTGTGTTCTCTTCTTCTTCTCCTCACAGGCAACTGTGGAGCTACGAGTGGACGAGAGAACGATGAAACCCGGGCCCAGGAATCTGTTAAGGTAAGTAATGCATAGAGCACAGCGTGTTTGTTACATGTTGAAAGCGAACCTGAATATTTGTCCCTTTCCCTTGCAGGATGCTGCTGTGGTGTTCTGGATGGAAGCGCAACGTAGCGCGACGGAATTCAGGTAAGAGTAATGAAATTCGATGTTCTGAAACCGCGCGTGTTTTAATATTATTCCCTTTCTTGTTATTTCAGGTCTCGATGTTCGAGTGGAGGCTGCGACAGCGAATTGCAGGAATTCCTCCAGCTAGTACTCACAGGTGAGTGATGATGCTGGATCGTGTACTCAAAGGTAAGGCAGAATAATCTTGTTCTTGTTCTTGCAGGACTGCAGGGAGCTGCTGAAGAATAGGAGCTGAACACGGTGAGCGTCACGCTGCTAGATGCAGAATAACGCAAAGTGTGTTCTGCTGTTTGGGTGTGGTTTAAATAGCCCAGGTAAAGTAGTTCCAGGCAAAGTAGTTCCAGGCCCAGCCACACACAAAGCACTAGACCGCATGGCTTGGTTCTTAAGAGCTGAGCTATTCGGTGGCCTCCAGGTGGGATTTAAAGTTCCCATGTTTATAATTGAAAGCAAACCTGCTATGTGTCTTCCTTACAGCATATGAGCCTGGCGCCAGATGCACCAGGACTGGCTCCAGGAGCCCTTTTGCGGAAGTTTTAAGGCCCTTAGGGCTATTGTGGGTGCTTGCTTGTGGCACAACGTGTGGCCCTTAATAGTGGTCATGACATGTTGTGCCACTTTTCCCAGATAAATGGCAGCTGGCACAACTCCTGCAGTGACTTTCTACTTGCATCCCCATCTTGGGCCAGTAGAAGTGCATGGATAACCTCTGCTTGGTTCTCTTGATGCCAAGGTGACCAGCAAGGGGGACTTAATGCGCCAACTGCAAGAGGAGGGGACTTACAGCAAGGGGAACCACCAACCACCTATGGTCTCCTTCTGTAGACTCTGTGGACTCACTGTAGAGGAGCCCACCTTCCCAATAAATCCTGTGCTTCGCAGGAGTTTCACCCTCAAGCTGGGAGCAGGTCTGTCACCTTAGGCCTTCCAAAGATGGGCACTCACGTTGGCCCTTACTGAACTCAACCCTATCAGGACCACATTCCACTAACACACTCTGTAGTTCAGGATAGTCATGGGGATTGAAGATTTCAGGCAACACCTCTTCCTCGTCAGGTTCAGGTGTTTGACCAACTACCTCCACCTCAGTAGTAGATGAGTTAGGGGGAATATTTTCTTTCCATCTTCTGTCTTTTTTGACTCCTTTAGTCTTGGGTTTCCCCTTTGGCTTAAGCTGGGCATTGGACTTGGCCAGTGCAGCCTTTGTTTGTGACCTTGTGCATGGCCTCTCTGCTGTGTCACCCACAAGCCCTAAAGCTCTGAGATCATTCCTCAGCAGGACCTTTCCTGGGACTTGCCGCTGAATGCTCACTGGACTCCTGACCACTGTACCATTTATAGTAAGATTTACAGGCATTACTGGGAACTTGAGAGGGGGCCATCAGCTAACTTAGTGGGTAACAAAGGAGCTCTGGAAACTTCCTCTGGGTCTACCAAGGTAGAATCCACTATCCCTAAGGGCAGGAGTGTCAACACACTGTCCTTAAAGTAGTGTTTGGTGTTATCTGGAATGCTAGCATAAGCCTCTGAGACTTTAGGCTCCCATGAACCCAGGGAAACTAGGACTACCTCAGATTCTATCCCACTGGGGAAGGATTCTGAGGAGAAGGATGCCCCTGTGATCTCTTCCTCCTCATAGGAAGGGAAGGCCAGACTCACAGAGTGGACCCCCAAGGTTTTGACCTTACATCTGGGGTCCCACTTCACATGTCCCAGAAAGGCGACATTTGTATGGCAGAATATAGTGAGTTGTTATATGTGAACTCTGCATATGCTAACAACGAGCTCCAGTTGTCTTGTGAAGCAGAAATGAAGCATTGTACAGTCTTTCTGTTTGGCCATTAGATTGAGGGTGATACCCAGATGATAAGTTACGCTGGATTCCTAATGAATAGCACAAATGTTTCCAGAAGGCGGAGATGTACTGAGGTCCTCTGTCGGATAGAATGCTCTTGGGCAATCCATGCAGTTGGAAGATTGTCTGTGAAAACAAGAAGGCATCTAAGCTGCAAAAGGTAGTTTGGTCATAGGAATGAAGTGGGACAGTTTTGTCAAAGAGTCAATTGTTACCATTATCGTGGTATTATGTGAAGAAGGTGGGAGTTCCACAATGAAATCAGTCGAAATCTATTCCCATGGACGGGTAGGTATAGTTGGTTTTACTAGTTTTCCTATGGGTAACTGTCGAGGATTCTTGGATTGAAGACAAGTAGAGCAAGAGGATATATATTCTGTAACGTTTTCTTTCACCTCAGGCCACCAAAAGTATTGATTGATCAGTTCTGATGTGGTAGCGATTGCTCTATGACCTGCAGTTTTGTGATCATGGCGCATGTGAAGAACTTGTTGTCTGAGATATTCTGAAGGTATGTACAACTGTTCAAGGTGGAAATATAGCCCATCTTCTTGCTTTAAGTGGTGTTTGTCTATTTCTTCAAGAGTGATATTTTTGCATTGTTTCTGTATTTCTTGAAGGAAGGAGGACACAAAATAGATGAATGTAGCTTGGGGCATCATCTATTCTGGAGTAAAAGCCAGTTTATCATAAGAGCTTCGAGACGGTGCAGTTGCGATCTGGTTGTTGGTTCCTGGGAAATACGTGAGTACGATGTTGTAGGAGGAAAAGAAATAAGCGCATCAAGCTTAGCTACTGTTCCTGCACTTAAAGTTTTGCAGTACTCTTAGGTTCCGATGGTCTGTTTGTATCTGAACAGGATGATGAGCCCCAAAAGCCAAAAGTAAGTGTCTCCATTCTTGACAAGTTCTCTTCATGGCTAATAGTTCTTTTTCAAGAACGGTGTAGTTGAATTCGGAACTGGTAAGTGTTTTGGACATGTAGGTGATAGGGTGCTCATTGCCTTTAGTGGATACTTGTTTGAGTACTCCTCCTATTGCGGCTTCAGACGTATCTGTTTCCAAAATGAAGGGCTTGGATTGGTCTGATAATCTTAGAATTGGCGCCGAGGTAAAGGCATGTTTAACTTCTCAAATGCTTGTTGAGCTTCCTGATTCCAGCAAAAGTTCTCCCCCTTTTGCAAAAGTGTTGTCAATGACTTGATCACCCGGGAAAAGCCCAGAATGAATTTGCAATAAAAATTGGACAATCCCAAGAATCTTTGCATCTCCTTCACAGTATGGGGTGGTTTCCATTGTAATATAGCCTTCACTTTTCTCAGATCCATTGCTGCTCCTTCAGCAGAAAGGATTGATCCTAAGTAAGGTATGCTAGACTGATGAAAAGAACATTTCTCGATCTTGGCATAAAGATGATATTTTTGTAGTTGTCTGAACACTTCTGCCACATGTTGTATGTGCTCCTGTAGTGTTTGAGAGAAGATGAGGATATTGTCTAAATAGACTATGAGAAAATGTAGAAGCAGATCCGAAAAAAATGTGGTCCACAAAATGTTGAAAAACTGAGGGAGCGTTAGCTAGCCCGAAGGGCATTACACGGTACTCGTAATGTCCAAAGGGAATGCAGAATGCAGTTTTCCACTCATCTCCCTGCTTAATTTGGATCAGGTGGTATGCTCCTCTAAGGTCCAATTCTGTGAAAATAGAAGCTCCTTTAACCGCTTCCAGGATGTCTTGTATGAGCGGCAACGGACACCGATCTTTAAGGGTTACTTTATTCAAGTCTCGATAGTCTATGCAAGGTCTTAGGTCATTGCAATATTTCTTAGGTATAAAGAAGAGAGATGCTCCTGCAGGGCTCTTAGATTGTGTTAAAGGACCGTGATGTAAATTTATTTGAAGATACTCGCTCAAGGCTTCTTTTTCGGGACCCGATAAAGTATACATCCTGCCAAACAGAACTTGTGCTTCAGGTAGAAGATCAATGGAACAATCGTCTTTTCGATGAGGAGGTAATTCCTTGAACTTTTCATTGGAAAAGACTCCTTGGTATTCTTGATAGCATTTAGGTAATAGTGTTATGTTAGAAATGGCCAGAGGCCTGGAGGTCATCTTTTCTTGGTGAGGGGCCACAGATAATCCTACAGCATCTTCCGGAAGGCAAGAAGAAAGGTACTGGTCTGATCCCAAAAATAAGGTTCCAGCGGACCAATTGATATAGGGATTGTGTCTGACTAGCCATGGTAGTCCTAGAATCAAGGGATAGTGTGCTGCTTTTATTAGATCAAAAGAGATCTTCTCCTTGTGGGATGAAATCTTCATGGTAAGGGTTGCAGTGTTTTCCTTAATAGGGCCCGAAGCGAGAGGAGTTCCATCAACTCCTTCTACCAGCCGGGCTACAGTCTTAGAGCTATGAGGAATATTGTTTTTTGATGCCCATTCTGAATCTGTAACTAGCCCGGCAGCTCCGTGGATTTATTAAAGTTTCTTGAAATTGTAGTGAAATAGGTAGGACCACCATGTTCTGGGGTTGTGGAAGACATTCCTGGGAACTCTGTACCAATGTCCCGCTCATGGGCGGGTAGAGGCGTTTCCTGAGTGTTGGGGAGGTGTTAGATGGCAATCCTTCAGGACATGTTTACCAGAGCCACAATACATGCATAATACTAAAGTTATTCTCCGTAGTCTTTCTTCCGGAGTCAATGGTCCTCTAGCCATCCCCAACTGCATAGGTTCACCTTCTTCTAGGTTTCTGGGTGTCATGAGGCCTTCAGTTCTGGAAGTTGCAGGTAGCAAACGTGGTCTTCCTTTGCATCTTTCTAGGTTCCTTTCTTGTATACGATGATCCATTTGTAGGACTAAAGTGATCATTTCCACCAAGTTTTCAGGTTATGGTACTCTGGAAATCTCATCCTTGAGGTCTTCACAAAGGTTTCTCTGGAAAATGGTCAGAAGAGCATCATCAGGCCATGCAGTTTAATTTGCCAGTTGTGTGAATTGTGTTATAAAGGTGAGGATCTCCATATTTCGCTGCTTAAGGTCAAGTATATTTTCCTGAGCAGTGACCACCAGTTCTTGTCTTCCAAACATTGCTTGTAAGCTGTTGATAAACCCAAAAGCGGAATCCATTAGCTGATTCTTGGTAGTAACAATCAGCGTGGCCCAAGCCAGGGCACTTCCGGAGATGTTGGAAATCAGAAAACTGACTTTAGCTCGCTCTTTTGGAAAGAATGTAGGCTTTAATGTAAATTGAACTGTACAGGAGTCTTGGAATTCCTTTAATCTTTTGGGATTACCATCATACTTTCCCGTTAGTAACAGTCCTAGGGGTAGTTCTGCACGGGAGGTAACCATTTGTCTAAGAATAGTGTTCTAATTTCTCAAAGTCTGAACCTCAGTATTGAGGTTTTGTATAGCTGCTACTAATTGTTGCACCTGCTGATCCATGGGCGGCGCTTACTGTAACAATCGTCTTGTAAAATGAATTGGTACTCACAATTGCTGTCTTCCTTCTTAGCAGGTGCTCATCTGCAGGTACTCTGTACTTGTTGATGTGGAATGAGAATGCTTCCCACATGGTGCCCAGAGGCCAGTAAATGGGGGCACCTCGGGGACAGCACCTTCGGGAAACCCTTGTGGGGAATAAAAACTGGCAAGCTTGATTGCAGAGCGGCAGATGGATTAGTAGACAGATGCCGTTGTGACGCTGTCTGGAAGTGGTAGTGGAGGTAGGTGCTGCTGTAAGTGGTAACGTGGTAGAGTTCCAAATTGCTCCAATGAGAACATTCCTGATGCAATGAGGAAAGGAAGCAATTCTGCGGAAGCAGAGTTTCAGAATTAGTAGCAGAGACTCCCAAAAGTGGCAGAAGCGATTCTGCTGATCCTAGGTGAGCTGTAATAGAGCAGCGTTGTAAACTCCTAGCGCGGCTATGAAGCAGAGGTGGAGCTGCTGCAAACGTAGATGGCCACAGTGAGCCGCAGTGGAGCCGGGGGAAAAAACACCTAGCGCGGCTAGGAAGCAGAGGAGGAGCTGAGAATGCAGATGGCTGCAGTGAGCCGTGGTGAAATGACACCGACCGCGGCAGAAGGGCAGGAAGGAGCCGGAGAAAGAAGCCGAGAGAAATATTTGCAAAAGTGGAATAATAGATTGAAAATAGAAAGAGCAGAAGCTCCTAGAAGAGAAGAGTAAATAAGAGAGGAAAAGGAAGCATAGCAGCAAAGGATATAAAAAGGAAATTAAAGGATTAAGGAAACGGTGCAAAAACTGGAGGAGCAATACAGGAAGAAACAAAGGACTGCAAAAGAGCAGAATGGACAGAATCACTAAAGAAGTAGTGATTTAAAGTTCAGTGCTGTGGCAAAAGCTTAGGCACAAGGGAGTGGTACACAGAAGCGACGCACTTACCCGTTCCTTGTGAGGAATGATAGGAATGATATGAAACCGGGAAGTGACTGTCGCCATCTTGAAAAAGACTAGACCTGCACATGGGATACTGTAAGACGGAGCCGAGGAGGCAGCATCTTGGATTCCATTTTGTGTAATGTGGATGATGTCTTCTCCACCGCATCCACACAGATCTTGAAGGATTCCTAACACATGGAGGCTTATTCTAACCAGAGTTCTGCTTGTAAGGATAACTGCCACTACCCTGAACATTCTCTTACCCTTAAATTACTTTTTGTGGCTCTTTTGGGTGGATGTTTTATCAGATCCCCACCCTCTTTATCTTTGTGCTTTCTCCCCTCCTCCTGCTTACCAGGAGTAGTCTTGTCCTTATGGGACACACTGTGTGACACCCATAAATCTGCTGCCATGGCCAACTTCTTAGGATCTAACTCCTTTGAATCAGCTAAGTGCTGCTTAGGCTCAGGGGAACAAGATGTAAACATATGTTCAAGCATGACTAAGGAAATCATACCCTCAGAGGTGGAGACCTTATAGCCTTCAACCCAGCCAGTCAAGTTCTTTAAGGACACCCATGTGTTACCTTCTTTCTGTTTGTACTCCCTAAACCTCTTAAGGTGTTAGGCATTGTCTTCCCAAAATTTAAGATGAGCGTCTGCTTCAATTTTGCAGTCTACTCTTTCAGCCTTTTACATTTCCATAATGGCACTGCAGCCAGAATGGGGCAGTCGACTAAGCAACCATGCAATCTTGTCAGCATTCACAACCTCTTGAACGTCACGTGCATACTCAAATGCAGTGTCAGGAATCACTGCGGCCACCCGCAGGGGTTGGCTAACGTACCTACTGGTGTTACTTCTAGAGTCTTAAACTCGCATAAATCCCCTAAAGTCTGCTCTCCTCATACAGGTTTGTCATCCTCTTCCTCACTCCAAAGATGGTCGCCGTTTCTTACACAGTACCTGTTTCCATGGCGAGGGTAGAAGCGTCTCCCTGCGCGTCACCTGGCAGGGAGAAAGCGTGCCTATCCTGATCACGTAACACAAAGACACGCACACCAAGAGGATAAAGCCTGCCCATACGATACAGCCGGTGCTTCTGTTTGAAGTTTCCTAGGACTTCTGTGTTCTGATACTTTTGTTTTGCCAATGAAGTTTTGACTACTGCTTTGTTTCCTGGATTGTCTCGCCTAGCCCTCTGGTACTCCGTCTTGGTCTGCTGTCTTTGGTTTTGGATTTGGTCTGTTTAAGGAATTCCTTTACCTGACGTTCCCTATCTTGTTTGCTGCCCGCACGTTGGCCGACTTGGCTTGCATACCGGACTGCCTCTGTCCCACGTTTCATTCCCTGTTTGCTGCCCGCGCGTTGACCGACTAGGCTTGCATTACGGACCGCCTCTTCCTTCCGTTTCATTCCCTGTTTGCTGCCCGTACGTTGACAACTTGGCATGCCTAAAGGATTTCTCTTTCAGAAATATTTTCTACCTCTTCTCCTGGAACATCTCACGGTGGAACTTCACCTTCATCACTCAGGAAACTGGATGCACTAGGACTAGAGACGCTTCCTCTGTGTACCATCTTCCACGTAGGCATCCTCGTGCCGTCGGGGTAGGTTTCCTAGGGATTCTGGACTTATTGTGACTTCTTGGAATACATCCAGGTGTCCTCGTGCCGTCGGGATCGGAGTCTGGAACTTCATGGACTCAGAACCAAAGCCTTGAAATTACTGGTATCCTGGTAAGAAGAATTCTATTTCTGGCTTTCTAATTACTGTAATTTCCTCCTGTTCTATCTGAATAATTAGTTGTTCTTTGTTACCTCAGATATCTATACTGGGACAAGTTTGTGGAGATTGCATCACCTACCACCCATCTACGTATACCGGCCTGGCCAACCTTCTACATTTTGAGGTTGGTTATTTCTGTATTGGAGGCGGGTCTCCCCAGTAACATCCCGTTGTATTGATAATCCTTTTTGTATTGTTTCTACAGCTAGTGTGTCATGGCTGTGTGTTTCCTCTTCCACTGACTAGATCCTCCTGTTTGTTTTATTTACACAGCAGAGGGTTACAATAGGGGGAAGAATTCTTCGACTACTGTTCAGGCTTATTTATCCCTTCAAGCGGCGTTCCTTCTTGATGGTGAGTCCTAACATGCAGTCAACCAGTCCATAATGTAATTGTTCTCATCAAATACACTGAGCAGATCTTTAGGAAACCTTGGATGAGAGGAGGACCCAGACCCATGTCCAGATCGCTTGGATGAGCCATTTGAAACTTGAAGCTTGACCAGTTCCAGCTGGTCATCTGTGTCCTTCTGTTTTTCTGCCTGCTCCATCTTCAGCTTAGCCATGTGGAACTCATCTCATTCTACTTAAACAACAGCTCTTGCTTCTTGAATTCCAGCATGGCATCTGCATCAGAGCTAGCAGAGGACACTAGGGACAAAACATCATCTCTGTCATCATGGGCGGAGAGTGGCTTGGTAGCCATGCTGTGAGAACGTCTTCACAGAGTGCTCCCGAGGATCCTACACTATCCTGCCCTGAAATCATCGACCCAGCTGGCAAGGGTCCATGAAATACAAAGAATTGGTAGTCTGAGGTGAACCGGCACAAACGCATTTCCAAATTTATTGCAAGTTGCTGGTATAGGAGTGGAGAACGAGTCGGCAAAGTTTAAGGACCCCGCTGCGGAAGAGGCATCACAATAGCGGCCGCAACAGACCACAAAGAACAACAAACATAGCCGAAGGGCTGGGGAAGAAGAATCAGTCCCCTTACCATGGATTGCAGAGCGCACAGGGCCTAACCCTGGAAGTGACCTTGCCCGGGCAGGAAAGGCGTGAGGCATCGGAACATTACAGTAGTGCAAGCGCGGAGATAGAGTAGTGCAACAACATAAAGGAACCGAGCGGGACCACTCTGGGTCCGCCCACCAACGAGAGACTCCGTCAACAAGGATGGTTGCCGCAGCACTGCAGGCACTGAACTTGCACAAAAGAAGCTGAATCAGTGCAGGGGGGGTTCCCGCCAGAGTCCGCCTCCCAACACATTGGTAAATAAAAAGATGCAGATAAAAGAAGCAGGCTACATAGTTGTGCACGCACAAGCTGCAATTCGGTTTCCAGTGCGGTCCGCCCCCCAAGTCAGATACGGTAATCTGGCTACATTGGTGCAAAAATCAAACCAGCATTGACAAAAACTGCTGAAATGACAGTTTCCTCTAGGGTCCATCCTATATAAAACAGTGGTGCGAAACGCAGCGGCAAATCAGAAACATCACGGCATAACTGTAAACAGTGGCAAAAACTTTCAAAGTGTGCCAACTAAGACGATAGAGGCTACGTGAAGGAGCAGACTGCTCAGCACCGCACAGCAATGAGAAGCTTCTTCAGGAATACAGAGCTTTGCACGGGAAGCAGAGACTACGAACTACAGCACAACTGCAATGTAGGACAAGACGCGACAAGCTGAGAGCTGATTTAACGGTGAACTAACACACCTCAGGATCATGCAGTCAGTGCGGGATCAGCTTGCGGTGCTTTAAAAATTATTATGTACATTTTGCAGGGAATACAAGCAGAGTGGTGAAAATTGAATGGAAGAAGAACTTCCTGGTCGCTCTGCGGACCGCCTGCAAAAAATGTGTATGGCACATAAAGGAACCTGAAACAGCATAGTGGGTCCCTTGTCTGCAACAACAGGGTAGTGCAAAGGGTGGTTCCCTCGTGGGTCCACCCGCTATTTCTTTCATGCGAGGGGAAAATAGCTGTGGGACGTAAAAGGCAGCTGTACCAACTCATGACCAACATTCAGTTTACAATGCGGTGCGCTCAGGCGCAGGAGGCCAGCGTGTGCTGAAAGACCTAGCATATGCACCGTGAAGATAAAGGAACAAGTACAGAGAGCAGCTTGCTCTCCCTCTGAGATCTGTCCCAATAAAAACACTTAGATATGAGAAGGGTCACAGCAGAGGACGCCAACATCTTAGTGCTGCACGTTACTACGGTCATGAACCCTATCAGTAATCCAAGGTATTGACTGGTACAAGGGAATAGATCAATACTGACAAAGAATAGAAGTAACTTATGGAGCAGGGTCGAAAAGGTGCAAATCGTGTGCATGCTCAGGAGATAAGGGACATTGCCACGCTGGGACCAAACAAAGAGAAGCAGCCTTCCCTCTGGAATAACTGTAATAGCAAATGGTTGTGATTCAATACCCATATGAGGAGGAGCAGCTGAGGTGAGAGCCGCCTGGACGACATAGCTCTACCGAGCAACATCGAGGCACCTGGAATGGGTAGCAGCAGCAGCGCCTGAGAACTAACAGCGGGCTTAGAAAGCAAGGTGATAACCCTCCCCAAGTGGTCATCAACCTAGAGACAGCCTGCACACAGCGTGGCCCAGAGGAGAGTGACCATGGCATCCAAGAATCAGAAAGGTAAAGCCCGCCAGCCCACATCAGACACTTTTACCAAGTCTACAAACCCTGCCGGAAATGGTGGCTCAGGGCACTCGCCTCCACAAGAAGAAGTGATACATTCGAAGGAAGACCGATGGGTATTGGAGGCTATAGCAGCACTAAAGGTTACCCTAGAGTCTAAAATTGACACAATCAGCTTGGATGTGAATCTCCATCGTCAGGATGTTCGGGCACTGGCAGAACGCACAGGGGTGCTTGAAAAAGAAGTGGCGATGCAAGCAACCAGCATTAAAGAGACCTCCAGTGACGTCAGAATCTTACAACAGAAAGTACAAAATCTAGAAGGAAGAGTGGAAGACGCGGAAGGATGAGCCAGACGGAATAAGGTGCGAATAATTGGACTACCGGAAGGCGAGGAAGGCACTGATCCCACTAACTTTATCAAAAACATGCTGTTGCAGGAAATTTGTCCGGGTAACCTCGCCCAGGGCTTTACAGTAGAGAGAGCGCACAGAGCTCTGGCACGAAGACCACAAATGCTTTTAAATCTGAAACATTAAGAAAGATGTGTGCTGAGCGGGGTTTACCTGCTCAAGGCAGAAAAATGGAAATGAGTCAAAGAATCATGGAATGGCAAGAGTCACCACTCAGTGCCATAGTTCCTGAGGAAAGTGCAGAAGGTGGTGGGCTGCTCTCACTGGCAGAACTGACAAATCTGTCGCTGCACTTATCAATGGGACCCATGAGGATTTAGATGATGTGATATCCAATGTTTCCTCTGCCAGTGCTGATGCTGAGACCATGCTTGAATTCAAGAAGCAGGAACTACTGTTTAGGCAGAAGGAGCTTGAATTTAACATGGCCAAGCTGAAGATAGAGCAGGCAGAAAAACAGAAGGACAGGGATCACCAGTTGGAACTGGCCAAGCTTCAAGTTTCCAATGGATCTAAGGGTCCTGGACATGTGTCCGGGTCCTCCTCTCATCCTCGGTTTCCTAAATATCTGCTCAGTGTGTATGATGAAAAGAATGACATTATGGACTGGCTGAATACTTTTGGGTATGCATGTGAAGAACAACAGGTTGACAATGCTGATAAAATTGCCTGGTTACTTAGCAGACTGCCCCATTCTGGCTGCAGTGCCATTATGGAAACATCAAAAGCAGAGAGAGCAGATTTTGCAATGTTGAAGCCAACTCTCATCTTAAAGTTTGGAAAGACTCCTGCCCAAAACTTAAAGAGATTCAGAGTACAAAAAGAAAGAAGGTGGTACTTGGGTATCTTATGTAACTGTATCCTTAAAAAACGTAATTGGCTGGGTTGAAGGTTATAAGGTCTCCACCTTTGGGGGTATGATATGTCTTGGCATGCTTGAACATATTTTTGCATCTTATTCCCCTGAGCTTAAGCAGCATTTGGCAGATTCAAAGGAGATAGATCCTAAGAAACTAGCCATAGCAGCGGATTTGTGGGTGTCACATAGAGTGTCCCATAAGGACAAGACTCATCCTGGTAAGCAGGAGGAGGGGAAAAAGCCCAAAGATAAAGAGGGTAGGGATCTGATAAAACTTCCTCCCAGAAGGGCCACAAAAAGAAAAATAAGTGTAAGTCACAAGAGAACTCACAGGGTAGTGGGGGTTATCCTCCAAAACAGGACTCTTGTTATAATAAGCCTCCCTACGTAAACAGACCCAGTGGATCTTGTTTTGCTTGTGGAGGAACTTGCCATGTGAAGGGGGATCCCAGATGTAAGGTCAAAACCTTGTGGGTCCACTCTGCTAATCTGGCCTTCTCCTCCTATGAGGAAGAAGAGATTACAGGGGCATCCTTCTCTGTGGATAGCACAGGTAAAGCATAGATGGGAAGTAGACTTACAGGAGCAGCTGACAGATGCGACCTGGGGCAGAGCTTTAATGTATCATAAAAAGGTTTTTAGAAACGCAAAGCTCCAGCTGATCCAATTGTATGTCACCCATAGGGCATACCCAACACCAGGGAAAATCGCTAAGTTAATCAGCCTGAAGGATCAGGTTTGTCTAAAATGTGGAATGATTGATGCAGATTTACTACATATGTTTTGTGCAGAGGTAAGACACTGTTGGGAGGAGATTGCCCGAGCCTTGGCCATGGCAGGTATAACGTTAGACGTGAGTTCCCCCGCTGCCTGCATGTTGTGTATTTTTGCCCACCGAAGAGGTCGAGGCACGTCAGTAAATTGAAAGAACTAGCATACATATTGGCGAAACGTAGAATTGCTACTGGATGGAAGGCGCACGGGAGACCGGAGGTGGGCCTTTGGCAGAAGGACCTTCAAAAATGGTCAAGGGCAGAAACCGCAGTATGGCAAGAGGCGGCGTGTAGCGGCCGGGAAGAACAGTGTGTATCCCTAGATTCCTGTAGACAATTGGTACAAGACTTATCAGGGTTGAAGCAAGATGCAGCCCAGGTAGAAGAAATCATTCTTGTGCAGTGAAGCTTATATACCAATGTATAGTTTGTGATAGACGGTAGAATATGATGAGGCGTAGTGTGTGTGGGTCAGGCTAGAGTGGGGGTGGTAGGTAGACAGACACCATTGATGTATAATGTTATTGACCATTGATTGATGTCTGTAAGTTACAATGTTGTTTTAAAAATCAATAAAGTCAATAAAAATAAAAAAAATCTCTGTCATCATGGGCACCATGGACAAGTGTAGCGACAGATCTGTCAGATCTGTGAGTGAGAGCAGCCCCACCACCTTCTGCACTTTCGTCTGTGGTAATGGCTTCAAGTTGCATTTCACTTTTAGTACCTTGAGCAGGCAAGCCTCTGTCAGTACATAGAATTCTCAATGTTTCTGGCATAGAAACATTTAAGGTTATGTTGGTAGCTGTTTCCATATTATAAGATAGGTCATTTATTTTTTACTGTACTTTACTACTAAGGTCACTATGTGTCCCTGGTAAGTGTAATCTGAGTACCTTTACCAGTGCGCAACACTGGGTACCTTCGATCCTATCCCACCGCTATACACCAATTTATTAAGATGGATTTCTGAACTCTGACCTGGTGGGCAGAGGTTCAGAAGGCCAGCTAAGTTTCTTAGAACAGGGTAACCTTCTGGACAAGCCAGACCAATCAAGGTAGGATTGGTGGCGGTCAAGAGTAGGGGCCTCATTATAAGGCTGGCGCTCCCGTAATGAAGGGGGTCGGTACGGGACCGGCCCCCTTCATTCCGGGAGCGCCGATCATGAGCTTCCCATCGCGGGAGCTGGATTGCACGCCTGGTAAAACCAGCTGTGCTTTCCGGGTCCCGCGAGGGGAACAGGGAGGCAATAACGGGCCAGATGTAATCCACCCGGTATTACCTCCCTCCCCTTTCCCATTGAGCCCTATGGGGGCTCAAATGGGAATGGGGATGGGTTCCTGCAAGGAGGAATTACCGGGTCCTCCTATGTCGGAATAACCCGGTAAGTCCCCATTGCAGAAACCCGGTAATGGAGCCGGAACGGAGGCAGCCATGGAGCTAATAGCTCCATGGCTACCTCCATTCTCGTAATGAGGCCCTAGTTCTCAGGAGTGGTGAGGGTGATCGAAAGCCCACAATGAGCACACACAGTGAAGGACACCCCAAATTACTCTCAGTCAGGAATATATAAAAAAGATACATATACATTTATTAAAGGCCTTTTAAATCAAACACAAGCAAAGATCAGCAGTAATACTTAAACCAACACAACACTACTATACAAACATATATACAGATACCAATGGCCTAAAGGAATGGCACACAGTAACGGTCCACAACCTGTAAGGAAAGGGAGCAAACAGTGTGAATATACTTTAGGCAGTTCTTCACTTTATAAGCCCTATTTGAGAGGCAGTCCAATCCCTAAGAAGAGTGGAGCCTTATGCTCAAAAGTACTTTCGGATGCAGGTGCACGCGATTGTGCGTGTTGGGCAAAAACTGGATGTCTTGCAGGGGCTGTAGCAGGTCAGGAAGGCAGGTGAGGCAGTCTCCCCAAGAGGGCAGGACAGACTTCAAGAGTTGGGAATAGCTCAGTAGCACAGGCTACCTCGATAAAAGTGAGTGGATGGATGCGCTAGGGGCCACCGGTAAGGGTTGCAAGTATTCACTGACCCAAGGTGCACTCCGGATCAAACTTCGGCAGTCGAGTCCACTTCAGTTGCAGGTTCAAATGCTGCAATCGTGTGGCTCTGCGGCTTTCAGCGGCTGAGTTCCAGTGATGATTTTGTGGCGGGACAGTGAAGATTTCTCCTGTCCTGGTGAAGGGATCAACTCGATTTCACTGCAGCTCGTCTCAGGGCAAAGACGGGCACAGCAGCAGTGCACCCACGAAGTTTGTCACCACGGCTGGGCGGCACAGTGACCGCATGCACTCGGGTTCAAGCGTACTCTCCTAATTCAGGACCTAGGGCGCCTAGGTGCACGAACCTCTGCTAGAGAGTGCCTTGGACCCAGTGTTTACCATCTCCCAAGTCTCAAGAGTCAACTAGAGATGGCAGCGGTTCTAGAGAAAAGGTCCTGTGCTATCTGGTCAGTTCACTGGTTTGCCCAGGAACACTTCCAAAAAGGCTCACTTGCAGGTTCAGGTGGAGGTGCCGTAAATAGTTGTTCCCACTATTCAAATGGGTCGAAGTGCCCTTGCAGACCTTCTAAGTTCGATCAGAGGCAGAAGGGTGCTGCGGGACAATAGCAGGCTCAGGGTGCCAAACCTTCCAGTGGGTCACCAGCGGTTCCTTGACTCGGCTTCTTAGTTTCAGGATGCTTATATCCTATCCTAGGTTCAGTGAAACTCAAGAGATCGACCTGCTATGGGTGTTTGGGCTCTTCTCTATCCAGAATCTCCTTTGCGCCAAGAGGACCCAATGGGAGATCTGCTCACATACAGCCATGCCAGACGTGGACCAATCAGGGACCACCGTGGTCCCAGTCAATCCCAGCACACCAGACTCTCTGGCACCCAGGATGCGTATTGGAACTAGACAGTCCAGCTCACATCCTGGAGGCACACACACAAGGCGTTTCCCAGGAGAATGCATGACCAAATAAGGACTGTCCTGGGTCTGCTCAACCTGGGGAAGGCAAAGGGACAAGATGGCCAAAGGACAGAACAAAGGACCTTGTTGAATAGCCATTTTTTGGCCATGCCACTATCCAGGGCCAAACGCGGTAAACGCAATATGGACCGAAAGAAAGGGTTAGAAATATATGAAAAATAACAGCTGCCACCAGCTCTATCAAAATCCTTTGATGGTGCCTAGGGCCTTAAAAACGAAAGGAAGACCCCAGCTCACTGTACTGAAAGGTACTTGGCGCACTGGTAAAATGTTGCAAAGAACTTGCAACAAACTGAAAGGCAAAGGGAAACAAAGTCTTCCAGTACTGACTGTCTTTAAAGGAGAGTTCCGGGACTTTTTTTTTATTGTCCCTACGGGTCGGCCATGTGTTTGTAAGCATAAATCGGTAGATCGTAGGAAACTTTCCTATGGACCTTACCCGACTTTTCGCCCCTTATCGCACTCGAAATCAGCCTCCATTTTGTGATAATCCTATCATTCCGCCGCATCGACCTGGCTCACCTGCCTTTGCGGCACTAAATCAAATCCCCCGCCCCTGAAACAGACTTTATCAAAACATTCATATTCCCCGCCTCTATCCGTGACGTGACTGTGCTGCGTAGGCAAACGCGCCCAGGCGTCTTCTACGCGACTCCACACAGACCCCGGAAATCAACACAGATCAGCTCACAATACAGCGCACCACAATTCGGAATATGAAACTGTACTTTGAAATCAAACCGCAAGATTGTAAATGTGGTAAAGTACATTTATTTGACATCAAATGTTTAGAGAATATTCAGCGATTTGCATTTTTATTTGCTCATGTTCCAAAAAGTTCGTATTGAGGAACGCGATGGTCCTTTGCTGTACACAGGGTCTTAGAGCATCTCACAATACAGCACCACAATTCGGAATGTGAAACCGTGGTTTAAAAGCAAACGGCAAGATTGTACATTTGGCAAAGTACGTTTATTGGACATCAAATGTTTAGAGAATATTCAGCGATTTGCATTTTTCTTTGCTCTCGATCCAAATTAGTTCGTCTTGAGGGAAGCGATGTTCGTGTGCAGTACACAGGGTGTTGGTTTACGATAAAAATAAGCTCTTCTGTCGCACTGATAATCGCATGGCTGTTCCAACAACGAGGCGCTAGGCCACCACAATGGTAGGTATGTTGCATCTAACCGTTAGTACCGCGTAAGGGCATACTTGTACTTGGCGATCGTCCCATAAAATGGTCAGGGTGGTAACGTTGTTCACGCGGAGAAGCAACTGGCGGCTGTAGAAGCCGTCCGCCGGTGTCTGGTACTCGTGACACAGACAGTAGTGAATGATGTACCTAAAAACATAAAAAATGAAATTAGTCTCACCATCAGATCCTTATTAAAATTATTCATTTCATAGCGAGGACAGCGCTACTGGGTGTACACAAGTGTTTAAAGGCGTGGCGAGGCATGGAGGGGGGGGGAGTGCAGGTGGAGAGTGGAAGGGCCCAGGACTGAGGTCGCAGACAGTGGACCAGTTGTAGCAGGGGAGAGGGAGAGAGAAAGCAGAAGCAAAGAGGAAGGTTTTGAGGTGCTTCAGTAAAAGCAGATGTTTCTCCTCAAGATAGTGCGCGGTAGAAAACAATATGCCACATAGAACGAACAAGTACAACTGAACCCGTCTTTAAAGCCACTGTATAGTAATGAAATTGCGGTATAAACTCATCAAAAGTTACTTACATTATATTTGCATTTTCCATTGTGTCTCTGTGTAGGGCAGACCCGAAACACCACTCCTTCTTTGCCGACGTTACTTCTTCTAATGAACGTGGCTCATCGTTTCGTTTCTGAAATTTTATTCATTATCTTTTCTTAGTCTTTCAGGATGGTCCCGGCCTGTCAAGGTCAAATCACAATAGAACCTTATATTGGGTCGTGGGCCGTTCCGCCACCCGAGCAAAACATCAAAGCAGCTGACCTTCACTTTGAGCGAGCACACATTTCTAGTTAGCTGCAGTTAGTTTTAGGGACATCTTGTCTGCGTGCCTTTTTTTTTATTGTCCCTATGGGTCGGCCATGTTTTTGCAATACGGAAACATTCTATAATTTTTGTAAAAATGATTTATATTACTGTTTGGTTTAATTGCAATGGGCCTGCAACATGAGGAGACTCGAGAGAACAGACAATCAAATTACAATCATTTAAACCGTGATGTGTATTTCTCAATGAGCTCTGCTTTAGGTGGACATGGAACAGAGGCAATGTTGGGTGGCAATGCAGTTGTCCCCTGCATAGGTTCGTTCACCACTCCATGTATGTGCCTATCGAGGACATCTACGATAAGTCTCTCAATAAACTCATATTGCATATCCTCAAACACTGGTTTGATCACCCATTGTTTACTTCTTTTAGTGAAGGCCTTATTGTAGCGAAGCGTCCCTAAAGTTCCGGTCGTCCTACTTTGTTGACGGCCAACATTATGGTTATGTGCCAAGACCGCTAAAAGAGTCCGATTTATCATGCCTTCCATGCCAAAATGCAATCTTTTGGGCCTGTACTTGAGGCACATATTGTGGAACACCTCCAAATCTCCTGTGTGGCAGAATTCCGTGAGTCCCCTCAAAGCTTTTGTTATAGTTTTATCAAATACAATCTTTTCAATGGCTTTGTGAGTGGGTGATGAAGGAATCAACCACTTCTTCTTCCGTGCCTCCTCTGTGGACAAATGGCCATGTTCACATTTGTGGAAATGCTCATTTGTCGACCATCGATGTACGTTGCTACAGTGCAACATTACTGACCGCCATTTTTCCAGTAGAATTTCCAACGACCCTTCACATGTTTTTGAGCTCCACCAAAGATGGTTGCTGATTGACTTGGACCACTGTGAAATACCTTGCAATTCTTTTTTTTTACCTGCAGCAGACAATTTTTTATTGATTGATTTTGCAAGATGCCAAACGTCAAATTGGTGATTTATATTTTTGTACTGTTCTCTCATTGTCTTGGCAATTGAAACGTGTCTGTCCGTGGCTATCAGGTCGATCACCATTCCCCGCGATTGTAGTTCTTGCAATGATGCTACAAAGCCAACTTTCTCCATGGCCACTGAGGATGTACTTTGTGACACCTGCACGACCACCGAACTCACAATTTTCTTACTTTCCATGTCCTGAAAGTGGTAGGTGCAGTACTTGGCTGAAAATCCTGGGCTGTCGCACTGTCCATCACCGGCTAGCCTGAAGCGTTTGCCCGCGAATGTACTTTCCATTGACATTTTTTCCATTCTCCAAGCTTCGCTGATGGCTGGAAATAGATAATCGGTTTGGTATTTGTAGAACTGACTTTTCGCAATGAAATGGATTCCCACAAACTGAAAGAAATACTGTAACTTTTTAAAACTTGAACCACTAAAAAGTGCGGCCGCTGCACAAAGTAGATTGCCTGCTGGCAGTTGCCCCAGCATGGGTTGTGCAGACCATGCGAACGGATGATATTGTGTACAGGTGGCATGTATTTTAAGGTTAGTGCCTCGAATTGCACGAGTCACATTAATCAATGGCTCCCCACATACTTCCCCACCAACCGAATGCCCACATTTCATCATCATAATAATATCCATCAAACAGCTATCGAATACAATGAATTTGGCCTCTTTCCTTATACTTTCACTCTGCATCCCAGCTGGTTCGGCCTGTAACGTTGAGGACATGTCACTCGCATGAAAGGTACAATCTCTGATATCGTCTTCCGCTATGCTGAGTGATATTGATGGTGTTTCATTGTCGTCCACGTCATTCTCTTCCATTGCAACATCTGTTCCTTGTCCGGAGATGGGAGAAAAAAACAATGTCTTCAACTTTCGCGCGCTCTTATTTTTTGCGGGTGTGGATTCTGTGAATTGATCTCCGACTGCATCCAAACTACCAGGAGGACATTCACTATCAATGGCTGGTGGTGGTATAGCTCCGTTGTCAATCACTTCATATTCTTCCCATTGGCACGATGCATCTCCAGTCTCAAGTCCCTGCCAAAAGGTTTGACAAGCAACATCTCTCGTTCGCTTCACTGTCTGTGTAGATTTAGTTCTTACACCCACTCGCAACTAGAGGACAGATTAGAAAAGGGATGTTCAGTTTAAACACAACTTACAGTATTGAACTATTGACAGTGAAAGACAACATAATATAGTGAACAGGACACTAACCTTCTTTTGCTTTCTTTTCTTTGAAACTTTCTTGCCTCGAACTTCAACATCTGGACGCTGTTGCTCCGACTCGTGTGTGCATGTCTCCACTTCCTCTCGCGCTGCAACGACTATATTTTCATGATAAGCACATCCATCACTCACTGAGGCTCCATCGACTCCCTGAAACATAGAACTTTCATTAGTATGTATAATAATATTGAAAACACAAAATGTACTTGGGGACCAATACCCATACGTACATCTCAATAGCAAAACACGAATGAACGCATTGTGTAGAACATTCAAACGACAATAGTTCACGCATTGTTGATCTAGTTAGATTGAACTGTCAAGATCCATACCTCGGGCTCCGCATAGACTTCCATTGATGATATTATTGAAGATGACGCTTCAGCAACTCCCTGAAACACAGTAATTGCATTAGTATGCTTTTCTATTTTGTTAAAAAGAACATAAACTTTGAGCAGGCGTCAACGGCTCATCTAAATAGACCTGCACAAATGATCAGTTGTCTAAAATAAATAATGGATATGTAAATATGATTCGATTTGCTCGATCGTTGGAAGTGTCACCACCCAGAGATCTGCATCAACTACTAGGGGTGATGTTCTTGTAGAAGAAGCTCCGTCATCTCCCTGAAACATAGTACTTGCGTTAATAAAGAAGGAAGTATAGCGGATGTAATCACGTCATATGATTTCGCTTGATCGAACTGTCAGTATCCATACCTCGAAATGCATAAGAACATCAAGGGACGATGTAACTGCGGTGCACACTTCTGCAAGCTGTTGCGCCGACCCGTAACTGCATGCTCCCCCTTCTACTTGGACTAATGCTCCATCGACTCCCTGAAACATAGGACTTTCATTAGTAATGAACACAATATTGAAAAAAGAAGACAAATAGGAGGGCGACGACAGAAGGACATATCAATGGCTAAAAACGAAAGAAACGTACCTCGAGCATCTGAGTGACATCTACGGTTGTCGTCAATGCGTTGGACTCCTCAGCATCTCCCTGAAAGACAGTACTTGCATTATTTTGGATAACAATAATTATAACTGAAAACAAAGACTAGAGGACGAGTACAAGGGTGTACCATTAGGTAAAATAATTACACGATCAATTAAAACTATTGATTTACATGCCTAAAACAAGTCAGTGTCAGAATAGCTAAGTAAGATTACCCGATAGGCGCTTGAAGTGGCTGATGACTGCAATAACGACACGGATGGAGAATCTTCCGCCTTCATATTGAGTGGATACATAAATGGGGAAATTATTGTTAGCTACTGCTACACACTACCGCAAGGCCGAGAACTAGATCCGTAAACTTGACTCACCAGTGGAGGCATGTGGACGAATAGAGTGGGAATAGCGGTTGAGAGCAATTTTCGCCTCGCTCGCGGTGTTTTCTTCTTTATTAGCAATGATGTGGAGTACATGTCTGGGCTAAAGTGCCTGCTGCAGATGCGGTATCGATCACCCCTCTTGTCCGCAAAGACTTCTAGGACTCTACTTTCTAGCTCAGAGGCTGGATATCCGCAATATCGGACCCATCCTCTTATCTGATCTATTGTCTTAGGGAAAACATGCATTATAGTACCTTCAGATTTGTTATGGGTCTTCGAAGGGCAACCGCCAATGGAACAGGCAGGCATTATGGAAAGTTCTGAAAAGTAAAGATCAACAATTCTCTATGAATACCAATGTGTTAAAACAGTAAATGACACATAAAAGGTTCAATGCAAGGTCCGTTTTGGTTCTTGGAACTATACACGTTATTCACATGCGGATAAGTATTTCAATAACTTTCAAAAAATAGAAAAAGTAATTTGACTAAACTCAGAACATGTGACTAGTTCCTTGCATGTACTGTCGTGAACGAAAAGAAAACATGGATGCAATTTGATGACTACTAGCAAATAGATATAAATTAAAAAATTGGACGCAAAATGATTATGGTACATGGACTTACCTTGACGAACAAACAGTTAGATGCAGGGATCAGAGTAGTTTCTTGTCGTAGAACAGGGAGCAGTTCACAGGTTGCAAACTGACGAGTTTGCTCAAAGTGGTCACGGAAGTTCACAGAGACGAAGAGCAGATAACCAGCACCTTCACGGGTTGACTAGCAAAGCGCAAAGAAGTTCTCATTAGAAATATGAGGTGGGTTATAAAGAATTCGAACCAGGGGTGTGTTTGTGAATGAATGACGTGTATATGTCGTGGCATTATGTGGATTGCAGGGGGCCGTCCAGCGTGAGGGGGATGCTTGGCAGGAGACACGGGGTCTGGAGGTAGACATGGGAACAACAAACCCATGCTCTATAGACCACTTTGAAGTGTACATGGTCTTTGGCACCTCTTGGCCTTTATCGCTCCCTGACAGCTCCACTTGCCAGCAGCTCAAGTACCCCGGTGCGAACTGCCTTTGATAGGGCGGGGGGTGGATCGGGGCGGTGGTCGTGCAGACAAGACACAGGAAGACTCGTGAATGGAGACACACTTATGTGGATTGCAGGGGGCCGTCCAGCGTGAGGGGGATGCTTGGCAGGAGACACGGGGTCTGGAGGTAGACATGGGAACAACAAACCCATGCTCTATAGACCACTTTGAAGTGTACATGGTCTTTGGCACCTCTTGGCCTTTATCGCTCCCTGACAGCTCCACTTGCCAGCAGCTCAAGTACCCCGGTGCGAACTGCCTTTGATAGGGCGGGGGGTGGATCGGGGCGGTGGTCGTGCAGACAAGACACAGGAAGACTCGTGAATGGAGACACACTTATGTGGATTGCAGGGGGCCGTCCAGCGTGAGGGGGATGCTTGGCAGGAGACACGGGGTCTGGAGGTAGACATGGGAACAACAAACCCATGCTCTATAGACCACTTTGAAGTGTACATGGTCTTTGGCACCTCTTGGCCTTTATCGCTCCCTGACAGCTCCACTTGCCAGCAGCTCAAGTACCCCGGTGCGAACTGCCTTTGATAGGGCGGGGGGTGGATCGGGGCGGTGGTCGTGCAGACAAGACACAGGAAGACTCGTGAATGGAGACACACTTATGTGGATTGCAGGGGGCCGTCCAGCGTGAGGGGGATGCTTGGCAGGAGACACGGGGTCTGGAGGTAGACATGGGAACAACAAACCCATGCTCTATAGACCACTTTGAAGTGTACATGGTCTTTGGCACCTCTTGGCCTTTATCGCTCCCTGACAGCTCCACTTGCCAGCAGCTCAAGTACCCCGGTGCGAACTGCCTTTGATAGGGCGGGGGGTGGATCGGGGCGGTGGTCGTGCAGACAAGACCCGTTTGCCGCAGGGCCTCACCAAGGAGAGGCCATCTAACTGAATGTAAGAGGATGGCTGCAGGATCTACTACATGGAAGGCAGGGGGGTGAGTTTATAAATACCTCACCCTCCCAGGAGAATATACACTAGATTCATTTAAAAAATCAAAACAACCATTGTTAAAATATATGTTGGGCTTTATTTTAGATTTTAATTAAACATAAATAATAAACATTACACATTGTAAAGTTGAGGTTGCAGCACATCGAGGGAAAATCCGCGGTATTGTCCACTGTCACTGGGGAAATGTTGTCTAATGGCAAGTACCGCACAGGCAGGTATTACTCTCCGAACGCGGTGTCCGAGCCTCCCGTGAAGCCACCAAGTGAAGCAACGATAGGCCACCAGCCTGTACCACCTGTGAAAAAAAAAGATGCAAACTGTATTAAACTGACCAAACTTTCTTATCAATGTCGATTCAGGTAACACATGTCATTTTTCTTAGAAAAAAATTATATCTAGAAAATGCACTATATGGAACCAATTTACATGCGTTCCAATGATATGTAAATGTAATTTTATATGTGGGAGACGACCATGAAATAGTGGTGGCATCACTGACATCACAAACAGAGTATACTTACTCGTTACTCGGATTACGCGGACGAACAGTGCCACGAAGTTCGTGCATAAGCACCATCATCATCCTCAACACTGTCCGTGAGAGGCAGGCTTCCCTGAACTCTGGCAGCTCGGTGATGCATTGCGGACTTTGCTCGCCTTCCTGCTGACTTTGCTCGCTTTCCGAAATGTAGGCCAAGCACCCGGAATTTTCACGGCAGCAGCAGTTCTCCTCCTCAGTTGGCATTAGCTCGCACCGATTGCACGTGCACCAGGTGGAGACGCCGTCCATGCGACATGGTCCAGGCTCTTCATCCGTTGACTGGTCCTCCCAACTGCCGTCCGAATCCCCATCGTTTTCGCGTGCTTGCCTTTCCAGTAGTTCTTCCTCGGTGTACTCGGGCTCGTACATATACGGCATTATTGTGGCCATTGTGCGGTAAAGATAGTAAAATAATTTATAGCGGTGGTACTGGTATCTGTTCACACGGGCTACAAGCGGCGAAGGTAGCTGACCAGAGCACTGAAACGAGTCACAGAATACTCAAAGTAACACAGAGAGAGGAATGGAATCGAAAATCTGCTGCTGTATGTTGTGAAACGGTCTGTTTATACTTATTGGGGAAAGAGGCGTCCTGCCATTTCCATGGCAACACGTCAATAGCTGAGGCGCAGCGATTGTTGACACGAGACGTGCTTGAAATGGGCAGTACGCGTCTGCTGATGTCAGGCTCAGGGGCGGGGGATTTGATTTAGTGCCGCAAAGGCAGGTGAGCCAGGTCGATGCGGCGGAATGATAGGATTATCACAAAATGGAGGCTGATTTCGAGTGCGATAAGGGGCGAAAAGTCGGGTAAGGTCCATAGGAAAGTTTCCTACGATCTACCGATTTATGCTTACAAACACATGGCCGACCCGTAGGGACAATAAAAAAAAAGTCCCGGAACTCTCCTTTAAGGGCATGTCATTTTCCCCATAACAAAGTGAGCGAAAACCCAGCGGAGTGCAGTAGAAGGCTGTGCTCCACTGGCAAAAGTCAGGCTAGGATGGTCAGACAACAGCAAAAAGTTGGGGGTTCACAACAGGAGGGAAAATTACACATACATGGAAATCTTTCCTAACAGCGCTGCTTCTGAGTTTGGGCATACTGGAGCTGTGCTGATTTGATGTCTGCTGATTTTGAGCTTGTCCACGCTAGAGATGTGCTGATTTGGTTGTTTTAATTTGATTTAGACTCGAACCTCTGCGGTCCATGCACCTGGACCAGGGTTGATGAAGGGCGGTGCAGAGTAAAAGAACCAACAGTAAAACTACTTAACACCCAGAGATCACTTTAAAACCAACTAACCAGCCCACTTCTCCTTTCCACACCCTCACACCACTCACATACTACACATGTCCAGAGAGCTAGTGAAACAACCCACCAAAAACATGCAAACCACACACCCATCTATAATCATACTACAAACCCAATACCTACAGACAACAAACAACTCCAACACTGGAAGCCACCCATAAGGACACATCAAACCGAGTGCAGATTTCAAAGCACACGTAGAAAGCTCACACGCAAAGATGCAAGTCTCTCCTGGTTCTGCATGCATCAACAGATGAGCACAACCTCTATCCTATCCCCCCCCCTCACTTACAAACCCACCATCTTTTCTTGCAGAGCCACTAGAGCGCCTGGAGACCAAGCATATGGCAGCAGTGCATGGTATAAATCAACATAACATCTGTCTGAGGATCTTGAGAAGCAGTGAAATGTGTTATAAGGCATAGAAAACTTTAAATGTTTTAAATATTTGGTGAACATAACATTTTTCAGGATGTCTTGTGTCGAAACTAAGAAGCAGCAGGGTTAGGTGGCCGTTTTCCATTCATTTAGCAGTCCTGGAAGCCCTGCTGGTGGAAAAACGGCCACAGGAAACAATGGAAAGTGACGTGTTTTTTGGAAAGTGACGTGCTTTTTGACAGCTTTACTACCGGCATGGCGTCCAGTGCTGACACAGTTCTGGGTGGAACGTCGGCCCTCTAGTTCTTTATTAGAAATCTGTGGGGGGCGGGGCACATTGGCTTTGAAGTCTTTCGAATGGCGGTTTGATGTTGACATACCTCACTGCCACATGTTTTCCGCAGTGTAACTAGATTTCAACACCTGTGTCCTTCCGCTCTTCTGCCTGTTGCCGCAGCTTGGTATGAATAAACTATAGGGGCTAGCCTAAGTATAAGTAGCCAAATCCATAATTCAACTTACTTCCCAGCGAAAGAAAACAATATTATTCTTATGAGGGGGCGGAGAGACGAATCTAGCTGTCAAGGAAACAGAGGAAGGACTTCCGTAGCCCACACTGCTTATATGTAACCCAACATGAAAGAAAATCTTAGCCATTGTAATTGACAACATTGTCGATATTCATAATTTAAAAAGTAGCATTTTAGATATTAGCATAATAAGCAGTTTTAATTGCAAATATTATATGCGGATCTAATAATCGGATATACGATTTTTGAAAATGCAGTCGAATGAAATTTGTATTGTTCCACTGATCAGGCGGAAATACGTGGTATATTGCCTTTTAACGAGATTTTCCAGCGCTATTTGGTAAACTTCATGTATTCTACATAGCTTCCCTTTCTACAAAGTCTGAGGTTTTTCCCGTTGCCGTTCTGTTTTGTTTCCTTTGACAGTGTTTCCACCAATGGTTGGGTGGGAAATTGAAAAGGGGCGTGTCTGGGTTTCCAGAGAGTTCGGCAAGAATCAAACGTTAGATCCGCTACACAGGTGAGAAGATCACAGAGACGGGTGAAGATTAAAAGACGACTGCTCACGGTGTGGAAGAGGAGTATAGGTAAGGGGCAATATTGCCCCCACCTTTTAGTGTTCCCGCTGTCCAGGGATACAGGAAATTGATTCAGCCACCGTTAGGAATGTGCAATGGTTGCAGGGGAGGTTCCAGCTGCACTGCCTCCTCTGCTCAAATGGGAGGGGGAGTAGTGGGCAGGGAAGCGCTACGGGTTGTTACTGCTGTGAACACAAAATATCCGTAGGAGCTTGGGCAATCATGGATTCGCGTAAAGGAGGGGGTGGGAGCATTACAGGGTAAACGTGATGATTACCGGGCCGAATGCATACAAAATCGTTTAAAAGTGAATACTGTTTATTTTTCTATTTGTAAGTATTTTTTTTTTTTTTTAATAGGGTTGACAGAGCACATCCTCATCGATACATCCAATGTATGTGTCAATTTACATCTAACGGCGTTACATGCATGTGAAAATATCCTCTATAAAACATCAACAACACGATAATCTCGCCAGCATTTTAGCTCGCCATTGAAATAATGTCTAGGTGCACATCAGCCCAGTAGTGAATTTATTTGCTGCATTGTATATTTTTGTAGTATTACTAAAGGTTTCCCAAACCTTTAACACTCCACACAAAATGGTTAACAGCATAGAAACCTTATAAAAAACCATAACTAAGAGCGATTCCTTTTTTTTTGTTTTCACAGATAGTGCTTTTTTAAAAATCCGAGTACGGCCATTGTTGGAGACTCGCGCTTTCCAACCATCATTTTGTTGATTTTATATTTTTCAAATTCTGCACGTTTTTCATACATTTCCCAATTACTTTTCTTAAAACATCAAGATTTCTGCACTGAACTTAAACATGCCTGAACTTCATTATGATACGATACACTTTAGTTCGATGGTTAAAATCTAATTTTCCCTGCATTCTTGTGTTGTGGGTCCCAGGGCGTGCCAGGCCTTGCTTCAGAAAGACTCTACAGGGCAGGCCCTATGCCCCCAGTAATGCAGGCCCTCTGCACCCAGTACGGCGCTGGAAGAATGCACAGAGGCAGGAGTCTGGTTGCAAATAGCTGCCGAGCAGCACTTTTTTCTCTTCTTCTTTCAGACATATTTTATCCATCAGCACTGATTATTGGAGGCTTGAGCCTCGTTACTCCATCCTCGCGGGTTGAGTATGTAGTTGTGGGTTGGGTTTCTTAATGGTCTGTGTGGACTTGTCACATTAAGGCTGGTTTCACAAGGTATTTGCTTTGGTGGGCCGCAGGTAGCGGTCAAAAGGGTTTTCAGTGAGTCTTCTGATCCAGTCCTTAGCAGAAGTTCTTGCTCAGCTTTGCTAGATGTTCGTCCAGCATCTTGATGTCCAGTTCTCGAAGGTCATCTATCCTTGTGAAGAGTGGAGCTCCGGACGCTATCTGCAGGGCCTTGTCCTGGACTATCTGAAGACTCTTATCAGTGTCTCTCCTGGCAGGTCATCCATGCTGGAGAGGCAAACGTCGGGGTCGGTCTGATGATCGTCTTGTAGACATGATCTTTGTCCGGAGCATCATTGTTAAGACAGATTTCTGAACTCTGTCCTGGTGGCGCAGAAGTTCAGAAGGCCAACCTAATTACTTGGAACAGGGTAACCTCTGGACGATCCAGACCAATCAAGGTAGCGATCGCGGCGGTCAAGACTAGGTCTCAAGAGGGGTGAGGGTGACTGAAAGCCCGCAATGAGCACACAAAGCAAGAGCACTTACAAACTACTCCAAACAGGTGTTATATTAAAAATATATACACATTTATTTCAAGGCCTTTAAAACAATGACCGTAGCGAGAAAATCACAATATAACGATAGTAAACCAACACATACCATATCAACACAATATATATACAAATACGACAGTCGCAAGCGTTATATGCACGAAATGTGTAGTCCACCTGCAAGGGAAGGAAAACAGGCAGTGCGATACAATACTTTAGACTCAGTTCGCCTTCAGAGGCACCTAACTAGATGGAAGTCCGAGCCCTGCGAAGAGTGGAGCCTTGTGCTCAAAAGTACCTGCACACGCTGGTGCCAACGGGCAAAAGGAGAGTCTCTTCTAAGGAAATCAGGCAGTTCAGTGCACAAATGAAGGAGAACAAGTTCTGCGACTCAAGCGCAGCCTCCACAGTGGGCAGAAGCAGAGAGCGAGTACGGCAAAAGGGTGCTGTTTTACACAGCGGGGAAAAGCAATGGGCTCCTGCAGGAGGGCGACCAGATCCTAGCTAAACTACTCACCGGTCCCCGATGCAAGCAGACCCAGGCTTCTCCGCGTCAGTTTCAGCAGCTGGCAGGTTCAGAAGAGCAGGGAACGCCTCGTCGTCGTGTTGAGTAAAAAGACGTCCCAATCGAAGAAACCTGCACAGTTTTGTCACCACAGCAGGGCAACGGAGCGGCCGTGTGTATCTGAGCCAAATGTACACTACTCACTTCCGACCTGGGAACGCCAAGTGTACCAAGCGTGTGAGAGTGACAAGGACTCGAAATACTACACAACCTGGCGGCGGTTACAGAGCAAGACTCCTGTGTAAGCTGGTCAGTCAACTGGATGGCCCAGAGACGCTTCCGAAGGCTTACTGGCAGGAGATGGTGAAGATGCCGAGAATAGCTGTTCCTGCTATTCCAAGGGTCGAAGTACCAGTACAGGCCTTCTGGTTCGATCAAAGGTGAAAAGGTTTTCACAAGGCGACAGCAGTGCAGAGGAGAAGTCCTTCAGCGGGTCACCAGCGATTCCTCGGTTCAGCCTCTTGGTTGCAGGATACTTGGCTCCTGTATTCCTTCGTTCGTGAGAACTCAGGAGATCGACATGGTAGTGGTGTTTCCAGCCCCCTCTTATCCACGGTTCCCTTCGCGCCAAAACGGAGGGGACCCAATGGGAGATCTGCTCATCAACACTCGCACCATTCGTGGACCAATCACGGACCACGGTGGTCCCAGGCATTCACACCACCCTAGACTCTCTGACACCCAGGATGTGTATTAGGACGAGACATCCCAGCCCACATCCTGGAGGCACACAAAAGACATGTAGAAGCCTGCGAAAGCATCCATGTTTCGCGGGAAAGTACATGCCCAAATAAGGAAGGCCCCGGGTCGGCTCGACCTGGGGAAGGTGAAGGGAGCAAGACGGTCAGCGGACAGGACAAAGGAGCCTCGTGGTCTGGCCATTTTGGGAGCCAGGCCACCATTTTGGGTGAAGCGCAGAAAACGCGCTTAGAACGCCAAAAGGAGCTCAAAATACAAAGAAACGATCGCTTCCACCATTCCCGTCCCTGAATCACTTGCACCGATCAAATACAATCCTAAACGAGTGTCTAGGGCCTGTAGAAGGCTAGAGACCCAAGAGAGCTGTAACTTAGCTTACAGTGCCCTCTTGTGTCATGTTGCACGAAAGCCGCAACATGATAAAAGAAACTACGGGAAACGGCGTTCCCCGGTACTGACTGTCTTAAGGGCATGTCAGTTTCCCCGTAAGAAAAGGAGCGAAAGCCCAGAGGAGTGCGGCAGAATGCTGCACTTCTCTGGCAAAGTCAAGAACAAGGTGAAAAACAACAGCAAAAAGTTTAGGGGTTGCCACATGGAAGGAAAATTACCTACAATTACGAAATCTTTCCTAACAATCATGGACTTGGACTTCAGGAGTGTGTACAGTTCAGCCATCGACTGCCGAGCTAAAAGCTGCTTGGCCGTTTATTGAGGGAGTCGCATGTGGCACAAGCCCTCGACACAGGCTTTTGTCACAACTTCCCATGCCAAAGGTATAAAATAAAACAGTGTCCGGTTAAAGGTGCGAATACAAAAGGTTCGACTGCAATAGGATCGGGTCAATAGGACCGAAAACAAAAGGTTTGATATTTTTATTTATTTTTTAATTTATATATATTTTTTGGGGGTTTCCGTCTAGATAAAAAAGTGTTTTTTACCACAAAAACGGGGTTTTTTGGGGGACCCCCCCCCCCCAATAAAAAAAATGTTTTCGAACCTTTTGTTTTCGGTCCTTTTATTGTATTTCAAACATTTTGATTCAAACCTATAACCAATAAAATGACAATATATTCATAACAATAAAGCAAAATGACATGCATCCAAAATTGCTATATCTTACATTCAATCCGTGGGGACATTGGACATTTCCCAGGGGAAACTTGATTAGTCCAGTGGAGTTGGTGCAACAATGGCATACACATTTACTGGATCCATCTTATGTGCAGATCCTTAGCAGGATCACAGTTTCAGACATGTATATCATCAGAGTCCACTTTAAGCATATAGGAACATTAAGGATGACAGTTCCACGCAAACATACTTCCTCACGGACACCAGGGAGACTACATCCATCAGGAGTGGGCCCATTTAAAACATTAGGGCCCATACATTTTGCGAGGACGGACACCTCCACGTGCAGGCAAAGCTGCACCAGGGGGCCACATCTGTGTGGGGCGCCAAAGCGCCAGTGGTAATTGTCCGTTGTTTGGGCACCAGTGTGCACGGCACCTATGAATTAATGGTTGCCCTCATTGGTGCTGCAGGTTCAGCTCTGTTGGGGATGGCTTATGGCGACGCCGACAGATCCTTGATGGCTATCTGTCCCCAAAGGCTGCAGGGCCTCAAGCTGCACTGCTAGCCTTATCTTATTACCTGCTCTGACAGCGGAGGTGGAAATCTGCTGCTCTCTGCCCCACCACAGCTAGGTACATGGCTACTTTCCTCAGCGCGGCTGTACAGCTACATTTCTACCCTCAGACGGGAGTCTCTCTTCTCTGGCCTCACACCGGCAGTGGATGCTTCTCCAACTCTTTCTCCCCCAGGCAGGAACAGATCACGTTAATGAAGCAGTCTTTGCTGTGCCTCCCTCCAGCTTCCCCCAAGCGGGAGTCAAATCTGCATTGACGCAGCTGCAGCAGGCCGCGCAACTCCCTCTCCCCCACCCCCAGGCGGGAGCACCACTTTCCCAAACGCGGCGGTTGTAGAGACCGGGCTGCAGTCTCACTCCATCAAGTGGGAGTTGAGCCAAATTGATGTGGCTGAGGCTATGTCTTGTCTCCCCCAGTCGGGAGGTTTACAGAGGGTGGGAGTGCAGACAGGGCACTGGTCTTGGCCACGCCCCATCAGGGATACCCCAGACAGGAGCCCGCTTAGGCAGAGGTCCGGGCCGTGCCACCTGCATGTTCCCCCAGGCAGAAGTGTGTCTTGGCTGCGGGCAGGCTGCACCAGCTATCCTGGCCACCATACCAGCCTTCATTGGCTCCCCCTTGCGGGAGCGGATCACATGTGTGCACCAGGGAGGCTGGCATCCGGGAGCGCTCGTGGGCCCTGGATGCTGCTCTAGCTCCAGTTGGAGCGAGCTCCAGTGTCCAGGCAGGGAGCAAGGCTGTGTACACTTGGCCTTTGCAAACTCCTGTGGGGAGCAAGCTTCGCCATGCAGAAAGCATGGCAGGGTTCAGCACAAAACCCTTTTGTGTTTGGGGATCAGTGGGGCACCACTTCCCCTCCTCGTCACCAGTTATGGAGTCCGTGGGTGCCTGGCCTCGCTTCAGAAGGGCTGTGCAGCATAGGCCCTCTGGCCTTAGTATGGTGCTGGCGCAGCGCTCCAAAACAGTCATCTGTCCTATGGGAGACTCTGTCGAGTAAGACTTTAATTGTGTTCTGTTTATTTTATTGAAATAATATATAAATGCATAGTCCATGTGATTGCACCTATTCTTAACAGGAATGATTCCAAGGCCAGTTGGAGGCACTTGGAGTAATGCAGAGGAAAAGGCAGGGTGAGCAAGTAGGGAGCCGTCAACAGTAAGTGATAAAATGTGTATTTTTCAGCCCCCAAAAATCACGTTCGCACGCTAACATATCATCATACTATATGTAGTATACTTCTATATCATACTTATATAGTATATACTATACTATATAAGACAAGATATATGTTTATCCGAAGCAGTACTGCGCGCTTTGCCTGTTATCACCACTTGAGGGAGCTGCTGCCTTGCGCATACAAAAATAAGACTTCAGGTTCATCTTCCAGGTGAACTAAATGTGTATTTCTACAAGGGATACCACTTACTGCATACTTCAAGTTGCATACACAAAGAAAATATATATACATCCAAAAAAAAATATGAACAAATTAATTTCATTAAACACTATTTCTCTAACAAAATACCCATTTTTTCAATGTACTTCTGTATTATATAATTATTCATTGTAAAATTTCTTGGTGTGTATCCGATAATATTCTTCATGTATGTTTTAAACTTTATTTGACTTCAATTTACTTTATGATCTTGTCTACTTCGAATCATGCTGCATGTGAATTGACAACCTTTAACATTATATATTTTTGAGTCCAAAACCTGTAAGTGGAATCCAAGACAATGAGGAGCAGATAAAATTGGCTGCTTGTACAATGTTGAATTTTCAATGGATTCTGTGAGATGTTGTGTAAAGTTAGTGCTCCTCCACGTAAAAGGAGCAAGGTACTTTACATATTTTATTTTTCGATTAACATGGATTGCATTAAAATACACAACATAATATATTTACACTCTGAAAATGTCTTCCTTTAAGCACATTAACCCATATAAGGGTGGAATTGGACCAGAATTACCAGGTTGAATATTTATTATATTTTTTATTTTTGTTTACTTTTCTTTTTTATCACAGCCACTAAGCAGTGATTTTGTAAGACATGGCTGCAGAAGACCTCTCCATGATTCAGTGTGGGAGAGCCCCCATTCTCTCACCTGACGTGGAGCCAAATGCATTCAAAAGATTTACTACGTTTTTCTACCTGTAAAACAAAGTAAATCGCAAAGAAAACCTTTTTAAGTTCTGGAATGCTGATTAGACCATGATATTTGTTTGTTAAATTCAGACGAACATGTTCACTTTTTTTATGGCTCCGTACATTTCTTTCACATAATGCATAGGAACAAGTTACACGATTTTGTCAAACAGAATTAAAACCAGGTGGCTTTATACTACAGGCTCCTCCTGTGCTCTGTCTTTGTATCTTTAAAATTAGATATTTTACAGTCATCTCAAATTGCCCCATTTCCTGTCTGAAATCTGCCAGTTTTAGCTTTTATGCTCTCTTCATATGCGATTGTGGGACTTAGTCTTTTTTATTTATGATGGGCGCTATTTACAAGAAAGCAAAGAATGGTGCCAAAAGATGCTAGGGCTGCAAAATATGACTCTCCGGTGAGCTGTTTCATCATCGTCCGCTTGTGTATCTAGTGATGTTCGGTGAGAAAAGTTTTTACTGATAAATCACTATTAACTAGCATTTGTGGGAATTCGAATTGTTACTCAGCTGAAATGTTATGCTGCTTACACCTGGCACATATGGTGTTGTTGGTACTTACTGAATAAGAGCCAGATGGATTCAATATGTGGTAGATGCCCAAAAGCACATTTGTTGATCAATATGTTTCGCCTGCTTCTGCCCCAAAGCAATCTGTTTTCCTTTGTGCCTTTCTTCCTTTTCCCACTTGCCCACAGCTATGTTGATTTGCTGGTGTGGAATCCCTTTACCAAATAATCGTGATAAAAGCAAGGTATCAAAGGTAGAGACCATGTCCATATAGCTGCACAGAAATGGGTAGGGAAACCGGCATAGTGTCCTAGTTCCACAATTGTCCCTCAAGCACAGGGACTTGTTTTTATAGGGTTATGCACAGTGAACCATTTGATTAACACTGAACTTCCTAAGAGTACATCATCTGACATTGACGGACATGGCTTTACAGGAGCATTTGGGTCTTGTACAATTCTGATTGGTCTATCCATGTAATGCAGACAGCTGCCTCTAGCAGATCTTTCTACAACATGTAACTGTGTCTGTCTCAGCAACTAGAGCCCGCCTGATTTTCTAGTCCGATTCTCAGGCAGTAAAGATCCACCTTCAATGATGACACAAAGCCGGTAACTGGGCATGCCTGCACACAGGACAGAACCTGATGTAACACACGCCCTGCTTTATGGGCTTTTGCGTGTGTGCCGACCACTCAACAATTTTCTGTGTCACCTCCCTAACCATGGTTACTAAAACCTTCCTAATCATGGTTATTAAAATACTGCTGGATTTGACAGTTCCCTTCTTTTGTGCTATTTAGTACAATAGATTTTTTTTTTTAACCCTGTTTTTTCAGAATACCTCTACCTCTGTCTCACTTTTATCCCTATTGCTATAAACCCAGCTTTATTAATGTGACACTCAGTTTGAAGCAAACAGAAACTAAAGACCATGAGTAGGGGAACATTGCATGCACTCAACCTCCATAAAAGCCCCAATCTCCTTTTTAACAGTCTCTTCCTTTTCGTCGTTCTTTGGATCTATGTATTTGAGCTCTCTGCTATTCACTATAAGTGGCATTATGCGTTCGTCACTTCTAAGGCAGCACCAGAGACAGACTGAGGAAGCAAAGTTTCCAATAAAGGTGGGACTTAAAACTCGTTTTCATGGGAGTTGATTTCACCCATTTAGACAGAGGACATCAGACTTTGACCACCCCGTCCCAGAGAAGACGTGTCCAGAATCCTGGAGTCAGCTGACACATTAGAAGAGCCCATATTAATTGAACAGGCCTGCAAGTGCTGAATGAACCCCACCCTCCCCCACCTGTGACGGAATGCAATCTGTGAGGGCTGAATAGCCTGAGCTATTTTGATTTTTATTAAAAACATGATGTGGGTAGCTCTGTCTCTGAAGGGGAGATCTGATAATCTGAGCATAATTGATTCCAAGAGATAACCTATCTATTCGGCATTTGTTTGCACTTTCTGGTTCTGTTAAATAGCCTCTTTCTATAAATGTCCATAGTCCTGTATTATAACAAAGGCATATTGGGAAACTGTATAAATATTCACTTGCTTATCCTTGGCTATGGTGCACACCCTAGTTATGCTATTTGTGGCGAGTAGACCTCTAGCTGCTCGTTCTCACACTGTGGAAGTGGCACTTTACTGCAAATGCAGTTTTCAGTGCCCTCCCTTCAATTCCTCATGCATTACCCATCCTCATAAAACTCTTCACCATGGCTTTGCAGGTAGATTTATTTGCAAAACTGCGTGGATTAGTGAGTATAGCTGATGTAAAATAAAACCTGTGAGCTCCTTCTTTTGAACATGGCAATGGAGAGTCTGGCTTTAATACTGTACGTGAGCCATTGTCATGTACTATTGGCTGACTTCAAAACTATTAACCCACATTTGATACTATGGGACATGGACACATGTTGACATTTGGTTTTAAGCAGTAATACAGTGATTGCATGGGTCCCTGGTACAACAAAGGTTGATTATGTTTTCAGAACTCTGCAAGTGCAGCTTCAGCCACTAATCACAAAAATGGCAGTAGCTCTGCTGCTATTGGGTCTAACGTGCTATTGCATGCTGTTGAGCGATGTTTGTCCCTATGTTTCTCAATCAGCATTGCCTACGCGTAACCTTCTTTTCACGGTAATACAACATTTAAGGGCATTTTATAATCTGGCAATCCAAGTCCTGATGAGCTTGCTAAAACTTCAGTGAAGGCCTTTTCTGCCTTCTCTCCCCAAATCAAAGGATGGCTCAAAATGTGCTCTTGACACTAGCCATTGGACACTTGGCAAGTAAGAAATTGAATGCTGTGCTCTGCAAATGTGAAGAATTAAGGTGTTGAGTGACTTTATATGGCTGGCTAGTAGCTTACACAAAGAGGTAGCTAAGCCCGGAAACCCCACATTCCACGGGCATGAATATATGAACGATGAAAAAATAGGAATGAAGGTACAATTTTGCTGAAATGTTATTTTATTATTCCATTTTTGGCTTCTTTTCATATCGCCGTATTTAGCAGGCTTTGGCACAAGAGAGTAAAAACTGATGAACAACATACATAATTCTCAAATACACAATGAGTACATAAAGTGCAAAGGGTGTATCCCCCAGATTGGAGTGGGGGGGGGGTGGAGTTGAGAGAAGGGGCAGAGGTGAGTGTATAAAGGGCATAAATCGTCTTGTTCTGCTAATCAAACGAGGAAGGAAGAAATGTTCTGATTGATTAACAATCTAAAGCAAATACAAATTCAAAAGACCAACATTTTGGAATACATAGCAGTCATCAAGCATTTTTAGTAATTATGCAGAATTCTGTCTACTAAGTGAGACAATCTAGAGATGCTAGCGGGTTATCTTCAAAACCTGAATATCTTGAGCTCTATAAAAGGGGATGCAACAACTTCCGTTTCTTCCTAGTTTCAACAAAATCCCAAATGGCGAGATGGAAATGTTTTCATCAGGACATGCGGCCTCTATCTGTAAAAACGAAATGGAGAACCACTGCTGAAGTAAAGTGTGTTGAATTCCCAAATAAATATTCATTTAGCCAATACGTAAATGAATGGCACACTTGCTCGTAATAAATTGAAAGTGTGCAGTTTGTCAAAGGTCTCAACTTCAGATCGCCCAAGCAAACCGACAGACCAAAATGAATACAGAAAGAACACCCCTTGGGTTATTCCTCCGATTAAGAGGTCCCTCTGTATCTATATGTGTACCCAACACTGTTTTGGAAAGGAGACAATACTTCCTGTCTCTCCGGATCACATGGTTCACAAGAATGTAAAGAATCCCATCATGGAAAAATTGGAAAATGGCTGAAATGCAGAAAGGATGGGACATGGTGACCGGGGTATGTCCTAACCGAGTTTCTGAACGCAGAGACAAATTCAAAGGAAAATTCAGTCTTGCCTCTTATTTACGCTTGAAGAGACAGCGCTCTGACTGCTGAGAGTCCTAAATCAGAGCAAAACTAAGAAGCGCGTGGGAAAGCGTCACCATTGCAACGGCTGCACTTCAGAAACGTGACGGGGGGGTCACATGTCGGGGATGCTGAGGCACCGGTAACGCCCATGCCACGGCGGTTGCGGCACACCCCATGTGATAATATGAATGCCGTGCTGACAATCGGCATGTCTCGAGCTATAGTATATCAGGGCATCTGTCAATGAAAAAGGTTGGTATATAAAAGGAAGCTGTCTCTCGAAGCGTAAATGAAACGCTACTGATTTGGGATCTGTGCCCCAAGTGCTGAGCACAGACCATAAGACTTTCCTTTATTTAAGAGGTATGACACCATCCATTGTATGGCTTCCATTCCTCTTTGAATTTTTCTTTGAATTTTTTCATGATGGGATTCTTTACATTCTTGTGATCCGGAGACAGTGAGTATGGTCTCCTTTCCAAAACAGTGTTGGGTACACATATAGGTACAGATGGACCTCTTAATCGGAGGAATAACCCAAGGGGTGTTGTTTCTGTATTCATTTTGGTCTGTCGGTTTGCTTGGTAAGTGTGCCATTCATTTATGTATTGGCTAAATTAATATTTCCTTGGGAATGCAACACACTATACTTCAGCAGTGGTTCTCTATTTCGTTTTTGCAGGTAGAGACCGCATGTCCATTCCATCTTGCTATTTGGGATTTTGTTGAAACTAGGATGAAAGGGAAGTTTTTACATTACCTTTTTGTAGCGTTCAAGTTTTGAAGACAACCGCCATCATCTCTAGATATTCAGCATAATTACTAAAAATACTTGATGACTGCTATGTGTTCCAAAATGTTGGTCTGTTGAATTTTTTATTGATTTGCTTTAAATTGAATGAATCGGGACATTTCTTCCTTCCTCGTTTGATTAATTCAACAAGGTTTATTTATGGACTTTATACACTCATCTCTCTGGCTAGTAGCTTACAACTTGAAATTATTACCCCTGGGGTATATTTAAGTGGGCCATTTCTTGCACTTCATTCACTATGGCAGAATAGCCTAATATACAGTGGCAATAGTAGTGCACAGAACAGATCTCATTTGACTAATGGTTGTTAGATTTGGTAATTTCGGAATTGCTTGAACTCTGACTGGTAATCTTCTTCGTGCTGATGAATCATGCTCTAAATAATGCACCTTTTCCGTACAGTTGTAATTTCTACTTGGATGCTTAATGTTCTTTCTCTGCCAGATGGTTAATAACACTGATGTGTCTTGTTCACATGCTTCATATGTGGGTGACGTGACCAACAGTTAATCCACATATGATACCAATGTGGAACCTCCTGGGAATTTAATGTGGACTAAGTCTTTTTTTCAGGTATTGACTAAAGGGGTCTGACATTTTGTGTACCCGTGTGGTAAACTGGTCCACACAACACCTAGAATGTGTAATGGGGAATATATATTGACTAGCTTGAGGTAGTGAAGGCAGAGTACAAATCAACCGTAAATTGTGTCACTTTGGGTTGTATACATGTAAGTATTGTCACTGGGTTAGGGACAACAGGCAATGTTGATAATGCCACTGAATTAACTGCTCTTAGATTTGGTACAGTCTGTAAACATCTCGGCCTGGTATCTTTATGGGCAAAATTGGAGTGTTAAATGTGCTAGTGGTCGGGAAAAGCGTCCCTGTTCTAACCATTATTTGCAACAGAAATCCTTGCCTTTGTGTTAGGTTTTAATGGTATTGTGGTTCTGCACTATATATCAATCCCACTTCGCTTGCATTTTGTGACCATAATTTATGGAGTACATTTGCCAATAACTGTTCCAAGTCTTCTACCTGAAGCTCTCCGCCCTCTTCTGTTCTCCTTTTTATTATGTTTGCAACAAAATAAGCTAGTACGTTCTCCGCATGTTTACATGGGATGTCTAAGACCACTCCGGAAGTACAATTGATGGTACACTGCAATTTACATAAAATATGATGTCCCAACAAATTAACTGGTGACAGTGGGCTCAATAAAAATTGCATGCTGATCTGTAATTGCGCCAAATTGATATTGACAATGGTCCAGTTACTGGATGGATCACTGGCTTATTTGAAATCCCTACTGCCCGCACAGTTTCAGAGGCCAATGGGGCATCGACAAAATCTTCCTTTTTTTAAAATTGCTGCTCGATTTCCTCCTGTATCAAACACATTACATTTCTCCTGTTAATCTCACAACTCAAAAGGCCTCTCTCCTAATCAACTGGCATTCAATTTTGCATGATCATGTCAGTTCTCCTTTGGCATCCCTTAACATTATTCTTCTGTTTTTGTGTCTGAAAAGATTTTGTGTTCATATTTGGAAAAGGAGAGGCTGAAGGAACAACTACCGCCCCCCTCCCCCTCACTCCGGTGGCTTGGCGCTCGGGCCGGATCAGGCACCCAAACCTCCAGTGCCACTGCTGCTTAACAATAGTGGCAGGCTGTTTTATTTGTCACATAACTGTTTTTCTCTGCGGGTCAGGTGCACCACCCGCATGACCGCTTTCTCTTGGCTGTCCGGTGCTTCTTGAAATTGCTGCCCCCCCACAACTGTGAACATTGCCAGCCATCAATTCTTGACAAGAAACCCAATGATTGGCCACGGAAACTACCTTTTTTTTTTTTTTTTGCCATCCAATACAAATGCTCTTTAATTGATTCTGGACCTTGGGCACCAAACCCTGCACAAAGCAGCTACAGCTTCCTGAGCTGTTTCTGCAGGTGTATTTGTACTGGAATGATGTGTAAATGCAACCTTAAACCTGTTTAGATCATTTGCAGGGGTATCGTCCAACTACAGTCTTTTTCCCCAACAGTTTTCCAGGAACACGCAATGGAAAATCAATACATCGGTAGCTTGAACCAACTCCACATGATGCCCGATAACTTCATCAGGCCACCTTCTTTCCTAAGTAAAACGCTGGCGTACTTCGGCAGGCATACTCGCTCTCATGCAGGGTTCGAAATTGAGGGTGATGGCAGCCTTTTAGCTCCTGCCTGTGCCCTAGAATTGTCTGGTTAGCTTGGCACCAACAGCTACCACAGGAGCTACTTTTGACTCCCTACGCCAACTGATGCCGAACAATCACACCTATGTGAATTTAACTCTGGACAACAATCTATAAATAAACATTTGTACATATCAATACATCGTTTGAAGCATAAGGGATCATAAATGATGTAAAAGACAACAGATTTGCATCTTATGTGGAGGTTTAGATTTGTGGCACACTGTATACTAGCTCCTCATTGGTAGCTCTTGATATCCGGTTAATGGTGAATAACCAGGCGCTGCATTTTGCTGCTTATCCAATCTTAATTTTGATCCCTGTCATGAGGTATTCATATCGGGTGATGAAGGATAACCGAGGATTACAGTGCAGCCCAAGATGAAACACTAACATTCACAGACACCTCTCCCCTGAAACCCTCTAGAGGTTTCAATTGGGCCTCTTACTTATCAGTGTCTGCACAGGGGTCCAGAGAAGCAGTCCGCTTCTTTTGTTAACTTCTCAAATGAGTATGGTTAATCAGAGACGTGACAGTACTACATATTGAATCCAGTAGCCTTCACTAAATAATCCTAATAGGAAACCAGCAAAAGTAAAGACCAGGTTTATTTCCATACAGCTGTGCCAAAATGGGTCGGGACACCAGCATAATATTCCAGTGCCAATATTCTGGCCCTTTGAGTACAAAAAAGTCCCAGTATTTATAGGGCTTTATAGAAAGTTAACCTGTTACATTTAACAATGACATTCCTACTGTTGCATCCTCTGACCTTGGAGGACATCGATTTACAGCACCGTTAAGGAACTGTACAATTGCTGATGGCCCTTCCACGTGATACAGACGTACGCCTGCACCAAATCTTTCTACAACACATACCGGTGCCTGACTCGGCAACTAGAGCAAACATTATTTTCTATTCTGCTTCTCAAATCAGTAAGAGACCAGCTTCATTGAATGAATGAATGAATGAATATTTTATTTGTAACGCGCTCATACACAGCTTCATTGATGATTCGGACCTGGTAACTGGGCATACCTTCATCCTAGACCGAGCCCGACGTAACACATGCACAGCCTTATGGGTTCTTGCATGGGTGACCACATCATCTTTAAACATGGCAGTGGCTCATATCGGTCCATGGTTCGTGCACATCCAGGGCCCTACAGAGAAATACAATGCTGCCAGTTTTAACAATGGCCATACCTTTTCAGCTTCATCATGTGCTCTTGTGCTCCGCCATGCACACAAACTCTGTGCCCTTTTTAGTTTACATTTTCGCACTGAAACCCATACTTGTATCCACCCTTCCAGTTTCCATATGTCCACTGAGCCACCAGGCCTCTTAGTGCGCTGAAAAATGTTATTGTCCCGAGTGTTCGGGTATGTGGTTTAAGCAAACGGAACGATCATAAAAACATTTCCTATGCACCTTTCATTAGTTTTCCGCACTTTTACACATGCAAAAATCAGGCAGCGGGGCACAGCCATCTTGTGCTAAACTTATCCGTTGCTGGATCGCCCTAAATTGAACTGCCCTTACGGCAATAAATCATATCCCCCGCCCCTGAAGCTGACCTCACTATTCCTAGCGATATTCTCCACCTATTTTCATGACGTTAGTGGGCAGCGTAGCCAAACGTGCCCAGTCATCACCTACGTCTTAACGTTAGTTGATGCAGAACCCCCGAATATCGCACAAATTTGAGAGACAAGAGGTTTTTAACTTATATTTTTGTCTTGGACCTCTATGCAACAGCCCTCTTCTGAACACTGCCCACAATATTGTATTAAATGTGCATATATGTCCCTTCTTTTCCACTACTCGTCCAGCTACTGACCCTAGATACATGTCTTTATTCAATTATATTTTACACCTACTACAGAGAACAGTTTTATTTTGATATTGTATATTTTTATATCTTCTCTTCCTTTATACAAGACATATTTCATTCTATGCGAGAACGATCACTTTTTTTGTTTTCAATTATTTTATCAATTGTTCCATATAACAACACTTAGCCTTCTAGGCTAGCAATCATTTTCTATAGTACATCTCCCAAACGCAATTCATTTTAGATCTAGTGTGTTATTGCTTTCAATCACACCTGGGATACTTCATCACGGTTTTAGTTATTATAAAATACTGTCTAATAGTATCTCCATTATTTTATACCGATGGCTCCTCATTCATCCATTCTTTCGTTCCTCAAACCAACATACCCAACATGTTTCATTCCTCATTGCCAACTTACACACTATTTCACAGGAAATTCTTCAGGGGAAGAAAAACACACTAGATAAATGAAAAACAATCTGTTTTTAAGCTGTTCCTTATTCTTGAAATTCGCCAAACTTCTAGGTCTCCTTTCTCATCTCTTTTGTTTATAACTCTAGATCAATTTCTGGATGATGTTCTGTGGGAAACACAAAGAATACAGAGGGCTCTATTATTCGCCACTCTTTAAATGTAGTGTAACTCATACATTTTTTAAAACGTTTTAATTACATTTATCAATGGGTACCATCGTCCCTATCGTCCTTCTCTTTTTTTGCACCATTACATCCTCCGTATACCTGTTAGCAACTAACTGTCACATTGGCACATGTTTGACATTATTTTATCTCCCTTCTGGGGAGTCCTCTCTCTGCACCCACATGATGGACTTCTTTGTCTGGAAATTATAAATATTAGGGCTAGGTCATTTACTCCCATACCTGTGAAGGGAGTAATCTTCCTGTAAGCTCTTTTCCTGCTGTCCCTGTACCTCTCCTCTGTTTGGTAACTGTGGAATTGATTTTTGAAAAACCATTCCCTATGTAGAACAAAATGAGGTTAGAATGGTGTTATGTTAGATTCTAATCCCAACATTAAACTTGCTTTGGGTTTGGTCTAAATATCCCAGTCAATAATAAGTTTTACCTTATTCCGCATAACTCTTCGTTTTCCAGTATTCACAAGCTTTAATCAAGCGAGGATTATCTATTCCTCTTCTAGAGTCTATCAGGCGGGACCTCTTATAATGGCTTTAATCAAGGGACTTGTTGATTGCTTTGGCGGGTACCACTCTTTTCCGGACTTCAGTGTCCTGTAGAGTGAACACATTAACAATTAATTAGTTGGATTTCCTAATTGTTAAATCTACCGTATATTTCAGCAATTACTTTCGAATTTTGGGCCATTTCTAAGGTAAGGCAGGTGTGAGCTGTCTTACCTTTGTTATTGCCATTAGTCATTTGACTCCTCTTCCCGCATAGTCTTCCGCGGTTACCAGTTGTTGCTCCGACATTCTTTTCCTGAGGTTCATAGGGGTGCGTTCCGTTTGCGCACATTCAGTTGGAATTTCCGCTCCTGCGTACTCTTCTCGGGGTCTTATTTTTTATTTTATTTTTTTTTAAAATTTGTCAAGGCAGGTTGACAATTACATAACATATGAACAGTAAGTCAGGCTTATTGATCCCCAAACATTCCCTTCAAGTCTCGTCCCCTCATCCCCCCCCCCGTTCCTGAGATGGGATTACCCCCTGCCTGGGTCGTCCGTTTTGCGCCCCATCATCTGTGTCCCTTTCGGGGTTTTCTTGGTCCCTCAGGGTCTACCGGGCATTGGTGGGTTTGTAGGTCAGGGCGGGGAATCGCTATCATATTCCAATACCGGGGCCCAGATGTTCTGGAATCGGTGGAGGGCTTATGCTTTTGCCGCTGTCACCTTGTCCACGATCAGTATGTCTCGTAGCTTTGTCCGCCACTCGACCATGAGGGGGCCGTATGGGGATTTCCAGCAACGGGCCAGCACAGTTTTCCCAGCTAGCAGACATTGGGTCAGTAGTTTCACACTATTCCCGGAGCGTGGGTAGACCGTGGGGATCGGGACTCTTAACAGAACGGGCTCCGGTTCCAGCGGGATCGTTGTCCCAGTGATTTGTGTGATGGTTTCCAGAATTGCTGGATCTTTGGACATGTCCACCACATGTGGAAGAAGGAGCCTGGATGGCCACATCCTCTCCAGCAAGAGTAGTCTACTTGGGGGTTCATGTGATGGAGTCTAAGGGGAGGGTAATAACCACGTAACATGATTATATATAAATATTCCCTGTTGGTGACGCAGGTGAATGAGGCGTGTGCTCGGCTCCAGATGTCCACCCAGGTCTGGTCTTCTATCGGGTGTCCCAAATCGGCCTCCCATTGGGTTATGCAGCGAGTTCTTGTTACCAGGAAGTCGCCCAAAAAGCACCTATATAAGGTAGATATCCTCCCTTGAGTTGGAAGGTCCTTGAGTGTTAGTTCCAGGGCAGTGAGAGGTCGCGTTGCCGCCTGCAGAGTTTGGGGGTGCGAACACCAGTGGCACAGTTGGATATAAGTGAATCCGTCTCTTTGCTGGAATTGGAACTTTTCTTTACATTGCTCAAATGTGAGGGGTACCTCTCCCGCATACAGCTGGTCTTTGGTCTCCAGGCCGCCGTTTATCCAGTTTAGGAAGTTGCAGGGGTTTGCTCCGGGCGAAAAAGCTGGATTATGGAAGATCGGGGATTGTGAGCTCAGACCTTTCGGGACTCCCTTTCGTTTCAGTGCCCAGTCCCAGGAACTTGGGGTGTGTTTGGTTGCTAGGAGAAGGCCTCCCCAGTGAGTTCTGAGGGGGTGAGGGGTGGGATGTGTGGCAGGAATCGTAGGGGTAGGGGTACCTGAGATTGCTCCAGTTCTACCCATCTAGGCGGTTTTGTGATTGTTTGCCACGCGTGGACCTGTGCTAATTGAGCCGCCACTCTGTAGGCCTATAGGTCTGGGACCCCCAGCCCTCCCAGTTTGGAGCCCCCCCAGTAGTGTCTTGTGGGGGATTCTCGCCTTCTTACCTCTCCAGATACATTTCAGCATCTTCCTCTGTAGGTCTCGAACGGTTGGCGCACGGATTGCCACTGGGAGGGAGGAGCAGGTGTAAAGAAACCTCGGGAGGAGGTCAATCTTGCAAGCTCTTATGCGTCCCATTAGCGAGATTTCTTGGGTCGCACAACGTTTCAGGTCTCCTTCTAGTTCTTTGAGCAACCGGGGGAAGTTAGCTTTGTATATGTCTTTTGGGTTTGCCGGCATGTAGACCCCCAGATAGGGGATAGCCCTTTTTTTCCACGTAATTGGGCACATCTCGGCCAGTGCCTCCCTTTCCTCTGGGAAGAGGCCGATGCTTAGGGCCGTTGACTTAGTGAAGTTTACTGAAAAGCCGGACACTTCTCCGTAGCTGGCTATTTCTATTAGAGCGTGCTTCAAAGACAAGCAAGCCTCCGAGATCATGAGCAGAACATCATCGGCCTATAGGGCGATTTTGTGTTGCGATGAGCCGACCTGCAGGCCTTTGATCTGGTTGTTTCGCCTAATTCTCTGGGCGAAGGGCTCCATCGTAAGTGCGAAAAGTAGAGGCGACAGTGGGCAACCCTGTCTAGTTCCACAGGACAGAGGGATTGGGGCCGGGATGGATCCATTGATCCTCAGGAGTGTCTTTGGTCCCTTTATAGTTGGCCAGGACCATTGTCTGGAATGCTTTCCCAAAGCCAAAGGCCCCTAGAGTGTGTTTCATGAACGACCAATCCACCCTGTCAAATGCCTTGATAGCATCCAGGGCCATTAAAACTAGTTTCTGGGATTTTCGGGAGGCGAGGTCCACCAGGTTTAAGGTTCTCTGGATGTTATCTCCTGCTGCTCGGTGTAGGATGAAACCTGCCTGATCCGGATGGATGATCTCCGGTAGGACGCGATCCAGGCGATTTGCCAGGATTTTAGGGTATAGGTTTACGTCTACATTCAGTAGTGCTATCAGTCTGTATGAGGCCAGGTCTCTCGGATCTTTCCCTGGTTTGGGCAGGAGGATGGTGGTAGATTCCTGCATCAAGGGGGTTACCGACCCTGTTTCTCTGAAGGAGTTGAAGAGTGTTACCAAGGAGGGAACCAGCTGGGGTCTAAATAATTTGTAGAACCTGGCCAAGAATCCATCTGGGTCCGGGGCTTGTGTTTTGAGCGACTTAATAGCTTCCTCGACCTCTTCCTCTATGATGGGTGCCTCCAGCTTCTCTCTTGCCGTGTCGGGGAGTCCGGGCAGCGCTGCACTTTGGAGGTATTTCATTTGTCTCGGCTGGTCTCGTGGAGTAGCCGTCATGACCTGGGTGAGGTGGTCCACCACCAGTTGCTGTTTGTTGAGTTCTGAGTATTGAATGACTCCTTGGGGGTCGCGCAAGCCAGAGATCGTGTTTGTTTGTCTTAATTTGGCCAGTTTGGCTACCAGGATTTTATTTGCCTTATTGTTCTTCGCGTAATATGATTGCTTGGCCTTAGCCATGAGCAATGCGGTTTGTTACGCGTATTGGGCTTCTCATTTCTTCCTGGATGTGCGTATGGCTCGCTGTATCCTGGGGGACCAGCCTTTTTCCTTGTGGGCTTCCTCTGCTGCGCCCAGTTCTTCCTCCAAGGCTTTCCGGGTCTGCCGCCTGTTCCGGTGGTAGGCCGCTCCATGTGCGATCAGGACGCCTCTAATCACTGCCTTCATGGCGTCCCAGTTGTTTGCCACAGAGGTGTCTGAGGCTGAGTTTTTTTCGAAGAAGTTCTTGATCGCATTTGCGATCCTGTCCCTTGTTGTCATGTCATTGAGGATTGGGTCATATAGAGACCATCTACGTGGGGTTTTGGGTTTGGGGTTCTGTGCCCGGATCTCCAAGATTACTGGGGCATGGTCAGATAGGGCTCTTGTGCCGATGGACACCTCCTTGACAAAGGCAAGAGTCTGAGGGGAAGTCAGGAGGAGGTCGATCCTTGAGAAAGTTTGGTGGACATAAGAGTAAAAGGAATAGTCTTTTTCAGTGGGGTGAAGCACCCGCCATGCGTCTACCACCTCCAGGGATCTGAACAAATGTAGGAGGCTCAGCGCCTGGGTGAAGTCGCTCGGAGTCGGGGGGGCGAGGGGGTGCGATTTGTCTCTTGTAGGGTCTGGTACTTCGTTGGCCTTCTACGAAGCGTGAGAGGGAGGAACCAAGTGAGTTGTAAAAGTTCAGTTTTCCAGCGTTGGGGGCATACACCGAAACGAAGATGTACAGATCTCCTAGCACAAGACATTTGACTGCTACGAATCAGCCTTCTGGGCATGTTTTCATTTCCAGGACCTGGGGGTTTAGGTCCTTCCTAAAGAGGATCGCAGTGCCTCCTTTTTTAGTCCCTCCTGAGGCAAAAAATTGGAGTGGGTACAGCCGGGAGCGGGGCCGGCCAACATCCGACAGTAGTAGGTGGGTCTCCTGGAGCATGGCTACCGCTGCCTCTTCATCCTGGAGTTTTAGCAGGATTGTCTTTCGTTTGGTGGGAGAGTTCAGTCCATTAACGTTTAGGGAGAGGAGTCTTAAGGTTTGGTGATCCAATGCGAAGTCCCTCTCTGTCATTCGGTTTGGGGGGGGTTGAAAGAGAGTGGGTCAACCGCCATTTCTGGTGTGAGCTAAGAGTGTGTCATCCTGCACTTGGAGTTTTAACACGCGCCCCCAACGGTAAGCCATAACTTTAACCAGCGGGTGGGCCGACATTGTGTGTGAGCGGACGCTTCCCTGGTCCCTGGCGTTCGGTCTGGGCCTGAACTATGTTGGGCGTCAGGAGGGGCCTTGGTATCTTCCACTTGGAAGGGCCTGAGCCTTTTATGGGGGGCAGGCCGTTTACGCGTTTTTCCGGGTGTTTCCGCAGTGCCGCCCGTGGACTGAAGAAGTCGTCCTCTGTTAGCAATGGGGCCGGTCTCTGGCCAATTGCTGGCAATCCTCTGCAATGGGGAAGGTCTTTGTGGAAATGCTGGTAGTCTGTGGCAATGGGGCCGGTTTCTGGGCTGTTGCTGGGAATCCCCAGAAATGGGGAAGGTCCTTATGCGTATGGTGGCGGACCGTGGCATTGGGACCAGTTTTTGGGCCCTTGATAGGAATGCTCGGAAGTGAGGAGGGTCCTTAGGCCGATGCTGAGGATTCCTGCTAATGAGGCAGGCCTGGCCTGGAGGGGGCACCCTGCTGTTACTTTACTGGGGCTGCCTCCGCCGTACGGATCTCTCTGGGCCAAGGCCCGCTTGCGTGCTGGGAGCGGGCGGGGGACCTCCACCCCGCGCCCTTTGTTACCGATGCTGTTCCACCTGCAGGGGGACTCCGGCCACAGTCCCAGTGCGGCTCTCCCGTGTCGCTGGAGTTTGTTATCCGGAGCCGGGAGCTGCTCTTGTGTTTTTTCTCGGAACGGGCTGGGGGTAGCGGGGAGCCCTACCCGCGTCGTCTGTCACAGCTGTTCGGCTATACGGGAACCCTCGGCAGGGTTCCGACTCAGTCGGCCTCGCAGTACTTCTGTTTCCGGGGTCCGTGTCAGTTTGGGGGAAAGTTGGGGGAGTCTTCCTCACCACACCGCCCGCTCCAGCTGGTTATTTTTCGAGCATGGGAGGACTCTGGCTGTCGCCTCACTGCGGCTGCAGCTGTTGTGTTTTACGTTTGGGAGCCGGGGCTGGTCCTCTTACTTAGGGCACCGACTGCCTGTTCCTCGTTCTGGGCCGCCTTCTGCAGCTGGGTCCGAAGACGTTCATGAGTTGTAGGGTGCTAGTCCGCCTCTCTTCTCTGGACCCTCAGCTCCTCCAGCATGCGTGCCACTGCGAGGTCCGCTTTATTCTCCTGAGACCTTTCGCGCCCACCATCTTGCTTTTCCTGGATGGTGCTGGGTGCTGTATTCGGCTGCTAAATTCGGGCACAATGCTCCTGCGTTAGCCTTTCATCTTTGGCACATCTGTGCTCTGGTGCTTCCGATCACCTTGGTTGGTGTCGGTGGCCTGATTACTTCATGGGAACCGCATGATTTTTCCGGCAGCGGCGGGCAACCCACGGGCGGCTTTAGAGGAACGACCACATCGATGGTGCTCCAAGCCACGCCCCCCTTCTCAGGGTCTTGTAAAAGAGTCCTTGTTTTCATTCTGCCTCCTTGGTTGAAAACTCCTTCCGTCTGTGCATCAGTTCGCCAGCAACGTCCATTTGTCCTGCCTTACATCTTTTATTGGCTGGATCTCGCTTGAATATATATCCATAGCGACGTCATTCTGTCTTTTTGAGGTCTTTTTGGCGTATTCTTAGGTCCTTTTTTCTAATGGTAAGATTTCTTCTTAAGATGTTACTTAATGGAGATTAATATACTTAGAGGTACGTCTGCTTCTTTTTAATTTCGACATGTTGTTTAAGTCGATTTTCGCCACAGTTATGTTTCGCACAAATGTTAATTTAGCCAATGGATGAATTCGAGCAATAGCTCCCATCAATATCCATCCAACACGTGAAGCTTAGCACAGAACACGTTGTGTATGTTTTAGCCAAAGGTAACTACAGTTTCTTACTTCCCTTCTCGTGTGTTACATTGACGGCATCATGTACTTAATCTGTTCTTTCATTTAGGCCCGTTTCTGCACTTTTAGTCAAAAAAATCAACTCTTTCTTTAAGTAGCCTTTTTCAGTCTACATTGATGTCATTACTCCGTTTTAGCTTGAAGATGACTGAACATGTCAACTCTTCTGTTTTGTGAATTCTTTCCACAAAATGTCCTACTAGAGGTGCTGAATGGACACGATTATTAAGACCGCTCTTATGTTCTGTTCTTAGTTTTACTTTCCTTTCAGTTTTTCCAACATACAGTTTATTACACAGGCACCAAATGCCATAGACTACAAAGGTTGAATTGCAGTTTGTCATGCTGCATTGTTTCCATTTAGTATCCAATCCTATGTCTATTTCCAATGTTTTCCTGGTCTTTTGGCAACAGGTACGATTTTCACATGGGAAATGGCCTATGGGAGTATTTAATCCCCATGTTTCAGTCAATGTTGTCTGCTTTTTTTCTGTGTTGTAATGTCATTCCTCATCACTTGGGTCTCTGATGGTTTTACTTCTGCGAAACGCTATCAGAGGTTTTTCTATTGGAGTATTGCCTTTTTCTAAGATCTTCAATTCCGGTAGATGATCTTTCGAATTCTATTCGATAGATTGCTGTAACCCCCGAATATCAACACACACATCCTCTCACAGCACAGTGTGTCCCAAATCAGAATAGAAAACACTATTTTTAAAGGAAACACTAATACTTTGCAATTTATAATGTGCTTTTATTTCACAATAAACGCTCCGAGAACATCCGCTAATTTCCATATTCAACCGCTAATTTCCATATTCAACCACATTTTATATTGCTTTTCGAACATCGAATCTTTATCATGAGACACACAGTGTTCCTTTCGGTAGAAGCGCATTGGACGCACCTTGAATCGCAAGGCTTCGGCATCGGCTTCTTGCTAGACCACCGTAAACGATGTTGGGTTGCTCCTTGTTGCTGGTACCGCGAAAGAGCATATTGGTCCATGGCGATCGCCCCACATCAGTGTAACTGTAAACCAGCCAGCCATTTAGGTGTATCTGCCACTGCCTGCTGAAGAACCCGTCACTGGGTATCTGGCATTGATGACATTCGCAGAAAGGCAGGATGTAGCTGTGTAGAAAACATAACGGAAATATATCTCAGTAGCCGTTCTTTATTCTAATTTATCAATTTTAGCATTTAATTCTTCACCGGGTGAAACCTAATAATGAACACAAACCAGAAACAATGGCAAAACAGAGAAAACAGTGTGGAAAGTTGGAGTCTAAGATGTGCTTGAGAGGTTAGTGCTGTGAAGTATGTTTAGCTTGCAATGGGATATGGATGCGGTAGCTGACGGAAGAATTCAAACAACACATAAACAGCATTATAACGGAATATTAGTAACAAATTTGGCGTTGGTGGAACCTGGGGGAACCCAGACATGGACTCCATGCATTTTGGTGCTGGACTGCCCATGTGCCCGGGACAAATACATACAGGTTGCGTTTACATGTCGTCACAATATGCCCCAACCAACAACCCATTACAATGTAAGCCAGCAATACCGGTCAGAAAATGAAACCTTGGTTAGTCTATAAACTCATCTACAGTAAAACTTACATTATATTTGATATTTCCATTCTCTTGGCGTAACGCAGTGTCTGCTCAGATCAACGGTTTTCATAAAATGAAATTGCATGTACCTTTGTCCAGTTTTGAAAGGTGAACCTTTATCATTTTTGCGTGTATTGCACACCTCCCGTCATTCAATCCATAATCATCCCTTTCTTCCAAGGACGAACAACTAGAGAACCTTCTTCGGAGCACGTATGCTAAGTTTCCTTTTGGTGAAGGAAAGCCACAAATCAAAAATATACTGTACAGGATGCGTTGGTGTGAACAGCCCACAAGCAACATCAAACGGAATGACCCTCACTCCCATGGGAGCGATTAGTCCGGCTGACCAACGTGGCATTTGAAATATGTTCGAAAAACAAATGAATTGTTTGCTGGCATCCACCAATGTCGCGCTATCGTGAATATTTGTTTACTCTTCTATATTGATAGTGATTTAGTTATTTTATGACAACCGTTCCATTTAGTGTCCTCTCCATTGTCACATCTGCGTGCGCCCTGTTTTCGGGGAGGAATGTGCTCTCGGATAACATGAGACACTGACAAGTCATAAATCCAAGTGCCCTTCATCTCCTCTGAACTTCCCGTGCACAAATGTTGGAAGAGTAGCGGTTTTTCCCACCCCCCCTCACCATTCCCGTACCGGGCAAATTATGTATATACTAAGATGGGAGACATCTAGACCCCTCCTGTGCCTATTTACATCACCCATGTTTCATATAAGTGTATTAACGCTGTGCTAATGTGTATTCTTTGAACTCCATTTTGTTTCCTTCCAAAAGCCTTCTTTTTCTAGGCCCTTTGCCCCTCTGGCAAACTGTTCACTCTCCCAGCACCGCGCACAGCCAGCCCCCACCACCTCTGTCCTCTGTCAGCTCAGCGCGCCTCCTGTTCTCACAGAAATGCAGCTATTCATTTTTGCAAGTAGCGAATATCGAGTCCTGACAAAATTTGCTCATCAAAGAATGCGAGAACAAGGCCTGCTCCAACCCCTCCCTGCCAGGCCGTGGTCCCCTGAACCCATGACCCCTATTCTCTTTGAACACATCTGGTCACCAGACCCTACCCCCGCACCACCTCAAATTCACTTGCCATATGCATAATCTAGAGTGGTCATATATTTTAGTAACACTAACACCTATCCCCACTCTGTTTTGAAATCGTAAGACTCCAAATGCCGCAAATCAAAGATCAGCCCTTCTGATAAGGCATCTGAAAGCAACGACCCCTCCCTAACACATGCCCCCATAAAAATATAGGTCAGAATGCACTTATTTCACACCAACAGCCCCCTTTCATGCAGTGTTTTGCTTACAGTTATTAGTTCTTGCATGCCAAGTTTGCTATTTAGCTTGGGTCTCATTTCTTAGTGGACGTGTATTTATTCTGTCAATTTGGACACATGCATGCTAATGCAACTGCAGACCCTGCAGTTGCTTTCATGCTGATATCCGTCTGATCATCCCGAGCCATGATCAGTGAAGGACCCACAAGTGCTGGCCGAAAGCGGGAAGGGGAAGACGCAGAGTTAGACTGTAGGTCATCCTCCAACAGGCACTTCTTGCAAAAATAAATGGACAAAGAGGATACATTTTAAAAGACAATTTGGACACTTAAAACTTTTAATAGCTTTGAAATTCAAGTTATGTAGATTTCCATTGGTCATGTACAATGCACAAACATTGTGGAACATACACACCGCTGCTAATCACTTATACCGGGAAGTCCTCTGTTCAACAAGGCCCACTTTTGGTGGACAGGGCAATTTTGCAATGTTTTGTGGCAATTTGTCCTAGGAACAAAATCATGACCGATTCCATGAGTATGCATGTCCAACACAGTCAAAGTGAGATCTTTCACAAAATCGAATTCCATTTCCTGGTATATTGGCTTGACCACCCATTTTTTGCTTCTCTTTGCAAAGGCCATTGTGTAACGGAGCATCCCAAAGTTTCCTGCCGTTCTCGATTGTTCTCTCCCTATGTTCTTGTTATGTGCTAATACCGCTAGTGATGTTCGTTATTACATACAGTCTATACTGAAATGCAACATCTTGGGCCTGTACTTTAGGTACATATTGTGGAACACCTCCAAATCTCTGGTGTGACAGAATTCTGAGAGTCCCTTCAGGTCTCTTTCGTTTTATCAAACACAATCTTCTCAAGAGCTTTGTGTGGAGGTGAAGATGGAACCAACCACTTCTTCTTGCGTTCCTGTTCTTCCGATAAAGGTCCCTGTGCACATTGGTGAAAATGTTGGTTTTCATGCCATGAGTGACCGTTGGGACAGTGGTGCATCAATAAGTGCCATTTTTCAAGTAGAATTTCCACAGACTCGTCACAAGTTTTGGAGCTCCACCAAAGATGGTTGCTGAAAGACTGGGACCACTGTAAAATATTTTCAGAATCCTTTAAAAAATATATTTATTGATTGATTTGGCAATGTGCCATACATAAAATTGGAAACTGTTCTTGCATGGCCTTGGCTATTGAAACATGTCTGTTAGTGGCTATGAAGTCTATTTGCATTCCGCTCGATTGAAGATGTTCGAGGGATTTTATGAAACCATGTTTCTCTGTGGCCACTGAGGATTTGCATACGGACACCTGCACAACCTCCAAACTATTTATTTAGTTTCCATGTCCTGAAAGCGGTATGTGCAGTACTTTGCTGAAAATCCGGGGCTGTCGCACTGTCCATCGCCAGCTAGCCTGAACCGTTTGCCAGAGAATGGCCTTTTAATTGACATTTGTACAATTTTCCAGGCTTCACTAATAGCGGGCAATAAAAAATTCTCTTTGATATTTGCAGTGCTGCGTTTTAGCAAGGAATTGAAGTCCCACAAATTGACAGAAACTGGACAATTTACTAAAAGTAGAGCTGCTGAAAAGTAGAGCTGCTGAACACAGTAGATTTCCAGCTGGCACTTTGTCCAGCATCGGTTGAGCGGACCATGAAAATGTATCGTGGATGCAGGCACAGGTGGCTTGGATTTTCAGGTTAGTGCCTTGTAATACATGTGTCACATTCACCAATGGCTCCCTGCATATTCCCCCCCCCCCTCACTGGATGCACACATTTCAGCATCAGTATACCAGTCAGCTGTCGAATACGATGTATTTCTGCTCCTTTATTATCCCATCGTCCTACATGATTGTGGTTTGTCACTCAACTGTGGTGGGCAATTCGCCCAAACTAGGCAAACTGTAGTCAAGATCTTTGGCAAGTTCCTTGGTCAATTGCGTTGAAGCTTAAGTCTCTGTTACTTCAGCTTGTATTATTTGCACACGAATTGGAGAAACCGTCAACAACGAATGTTTATTGTGTGGACCTTTTTTCTTTAGCGGGTGTAAATTGTGTCAAGTGGTCCTCGAGGAATTCCAATGCATCTCCATTATATTCATCTTGTCGAGTTCTCACATTATAGCAATGGTCCAACAACGCTTTGCTGGCTTTGCCGGTCACATTCAATTCATTTTCTGGCCATTGGACATCAGCATCTCGAGTCTGCTTATTTACTGGACCACGCTGCGCCTCAAATAGTAGTTGTTCCATGGTGAAATCTGTTTGGCAAGCAGTATCTTTGGTTTCGTGTGTTGTCTGCGTCTTTATACTTCTTTTCCTTCTGGGCCTCTAGCAGATGGGTTGTAAAAACATGTTCAATGTAAATAAATAATTTAGCATTTATATAGTGCTACGAACCCTCGGGTATCTGAGTGCTGCTTGTTATTACCTACGGTGTGTGGTGCTCATTTACTGACCTCGGAAGGATGAAAGGCTGAGTTTGGCCCTGCCGGGATTCGAACCTGCGTCAGCAAGCTCTGCACAGATGTCAAAGTGAGCGCCCTACTCGCTGTGCTATCAGACCGGCACATATCGGACTGGCAAATCACACATACAGTAGATAGCACTTTAAAAAAGAAAAAAACATGTTCTGAAGAAAACACCAGCCCAAAACACTTTTATTGACTGTTTTCTTGATTTTCTGTGAAACCGTGTTCTTCTCTGTATCGACCACACCCGCAAGTGGTCCACCACCTCTGATCCATGTGCCTCCTCTTCTAATTCCCGACCTTGTATACATTCCTTGAATAGAATATATATATATTTTTTTTAAAGAATCAAACATTTTAAAAATTAAAATCTTTCATCACACACATTGCTTACATACCTACCCTCATAAACAGTGTACATCATTTAGTCAAAATATACATTTCTAATTTCACCTGATTGAATGCAAGTGTACTCGATCAGAGATCACTGTGCCAAACATACTGATTGTAATGTTGCCCTCAAACATTTTGCAATGTATACTGCATTAGGGAGAAATTGTAACGTTAGAACTGAAATGATAAAAGTTTGAAAGACTGCACGTTTATAAGAATGTCCTGTCTAAGAGTATACTATGTAGGATTTACTTTCATTCAAGGGAACTGTCAGTACGCGTGCCTCATACTCTGGACCAGCTCCAAAGGATGATGTAATTGTAGTATAAGTACCAGCATCCCCCTGTAACACAGTACATATTTTAGTATGGATGAGAACAGAGGCAATGGGATGCAGACAATGGTACATATAAAGAGAAACCCTTAAATGACACATAGTGTAAACAACTGACAGGATATATAAACAATTTCATATTATTTGAAATTCCAAGCATAATACATTCTCTTAATTGAAAAGTGAAATAAAATTACCTGATGGGCACTAGAAGTAGGGCTCACCATTGGTATACTGAGCGTGGACGTGTCGGTGGTCACCTGCGAGGGTCTGTGCTCCATTCAGTATGCTCTCCTAAAAAAATTGACATGTCAAGCACGCAATTACGAAAAGATTATGCTTTTTTTAAGGGTATTATGGCGATGTTTTCTATGGTCATAATTACTTTCTATGATGCTCCATAAACCAAGGACAAATTTGCAGTAAAATGTGGTATAGTTAAAAGGTAATCCAATCTATGGAGTCCAAGATGGCCACCGGCGCAGGGAGACGTGTGTGAGTCTCGCTCCTGCCGGCCGTACAGCAGCACCACATTCAGCTTCGACCCTGAGGGTACCAGCTCCGACAACTCGCAGGCATCCAAGCCTGGAGACATCGGACATGGACTGAAAGTGAATTCCCAGACGAGCAACAGAAGGCGACGCAGCGGGAGCCAGACACCCCTCCCCCACCGGAGCAGCAACACTTCCCATGCAGCCCAGACAAAGAGGGAGGCCGCATCTTGGGGACCGCACTAGCAGGGCATATAGACCCAGCCGGCGACTTGGTGGCCGAGCGGGGAACAACAGCAAGGGGGCCAGTGCTGGGCACGAGAAGCAACACAAAGAGCCGAGAGATCACCCCCCTCCCCCCACAAAGAGAATGGACCCAGCATAGAGGAGGGCGCGGGCGGCGGGAAGCCCGAGGCGGGGATCCCAACCCTGCGGAGAACTGGAAAGGCACAGAGGACGGCAGAGAGCCCACAAGGGTGGAGGATCGCGGCCTCCACTCGTGCGGGGGACGCGGCAGAGAAGCAGTGCAGGAGAACAGCCACACGCAACGTGACACCAGCGGTCGAGACCGATTCAGCGGATACACAGGTGAGAGGCTCCTCTCGTCCCCCGCCAACCCCTGCTAAGATGCTACGGGACTCGCTGAGCCATATACCGGGGGGAGACACCCACACACCCCGCAGTGCAGACTAAAAAAGGCTTGACAGTCCTAGGGTCAACGGGGGAACACCCCCCCCCCTAAACCCCGCACACAGAACTATAAGCAGAGAAGGGGCAGTGAAGAACGGAGGGAAAGGACTGGGCAATCAGTGCCTCGGGACCCACGTCCAGCATAGAGACACCTGCACCTCTGGCCTGAACTAAGGGGGAAGAAGCATAGTCCACCACAGGCTCAAAAACAGACAAAATAAAAAAGTTAAATATACAAATCCCCATATCGGCTGACTGCCATACGGGCTTATACCAAGAAGTCAGGGGGTGATCAGCAGAGGCACCACCAACAGGAGCGCTACGCAACCGCCCCAGAAAGGAGGGGAGGAATCTAGGCTCAGCCGCGCACTACAACAGGGGCTATGTCAAAAGGGAAAGGGGGGGCCCCAACCGAACCCACAGCCAGCCAAACAACTCGAGCATACTACAGATGTGGGCGTCGGATACCCCGTGACCGTAGATCGCAGGAAGACCCCACAATAGATTCCATCCACACCACCTCTGGCAACAAACCCCCATCAAAGGATGATATGCACGCCTGGTTCGTGGAACTGTAAGATAAGCTCATGTCGACAATTCGCCTCAATAAAGAACGACATGAAACGGGCAGTCTAGGACATTAAGCATGATATAGCCAATCTGGAAGAAAGGACAGTCACCCTAGAAAAAATAGTGCAAAATGTGGAGGACGAGGCACTACAGAACAGCGAAACACAAGAGCATTTAGTGCGATTAACCCACAACCTGGAAATCCAGTGCGAAGACCTAGAAAACAGGTCCCGCAGATCAAACATTTGCATTAAAAATATGCCAGAATCAGTTCTCGACAAGGACCTAAAGAAAGCGGTACAGGAAGTGTTCAGGGACATCATGTAAGCACAAGAACTGGATCACATTGGGATAGACCGTATCCACAGAGTGGGCCCTAAACGCACAGGTGCACCAGGGGAAAGACCCAGAGACGTGCTGGCAGCTCGCTCCTTGTACCCGCAAAAAGGACTTATCCTAAGGAGAGCGAGGCAGTTGGATCAAATCAGGATGAACGGTGTGGACATTCAGCTCTACCAAGATCTGTCAGCCGTAACACTCCTAAAGAGAAGAGAAGAGAAATGGCCCCACTGATCAGGGAACTGGTCTCAAAAGAGATAAAGTACAAATGGACATTCCCATTCAGCCTGCTGTTCGAGTGGGAAGGAAAGCAAAGGGGAGTGACCACCTGGGAAGAGGGGCTACACATCTTGGACATACCGGCAGAGGAGGCACCAAGCGGGGGTGAAAAGGCAAGGGGGAAACGGCAAAAGAGGCAGAGAGGGTGGGAAATGGTTCGGCAGAAAAAAACGGAATGGGAGGGGGGAACTTCAGGCCGACATCAACCGAATAGATGTATCCATTCAGCAGGAATAAGAAAGGGCCTAATATCCATCCACGGTACATGGAGAGGTACCCAATGAAGGGAATCAAACTCAACAGATTTCACAGGCATGGTCGCGGACCAGGAACGACTCAATTCAAGGTCTGAGGAAGATGCAGTGTTTAGGACCCCACCCGCAAATTCAGTCTCGAGCCTACAGAGGGCAGGGAGCGATAGGCGGAACGCCATAGCTACCATAGGTACGCAGGCCCTCCTCAGGAGCAAAGTTGGTTTACGGTTAATTGTTGGGGGACAGTTAGGGAGTTTGGGGGGTGGGGGGGTTTTCTGAAAGAGAGTGGGGGCTTCAGCAATCGGCCTAAACGGGCATCCAATAAGGGCCGGCAGATATGGGGGAGATAAGAATATTAACTCTAAATGTAAGGGGCCTGAACTCTGTGAAAAGGAAAAAAGTAGAGAATATGCTTAGGAGGGGAAAGGCCGACGTGCTCCTGCTACATGAAACTCACATTAGAGCCTTGGATAGGGGGAAAGTACGCCTTAGAGGATACGATGTACTAGCACAATCAAATGCAACAGGGAAAAGAGCAGGGGTAATAATAGCAACAAGGGGGGGAATGGAAGCAACAATGATAGACAAGCAGACAGACAAGGAAGGGAGATTCGCATTCGCCAACATCAAGCTGCACAACACCAAGCTTACTCTGGCATCTATCTACGCGCCAAACACGGGCCAAGATGGTTTCCTGCGGGATACAATGGGAAGATTGGAGGCGTTCGCGAAAGGAGAGTTAATAATTGGCGGTGACTTTAACATGGCACGGCACCCTCAGATAGACAGGAGCGTGGGGGGACCCCACAACCAGGGCGCCCCATCTGAACATCTCAAAAAACAGAATGGAAAGTATGGCACTATGCGATGCATGGAGGGAGCATAAAGGTCAAAACAAGTGATGCACATACTACTTGCACGTGCACAATACAATGTCAAGAATAGATTATTTTTGGGTATCGGCGGGGATTCTGGGTAAGGTTCACGGAATGGAGCTAGGCCCCATAGCACTGTCGGGCCATGCACTGCTCTGGCTAGATTTATCGACCCCAGGGAAAGAGGGAGCCCTATGGTGTTGGAAGCTGCCGCAGGAACTGCTCTCAGACCCGGTGATGGGAGAGGCCATAAGAGACAAAATCTTAGAATTCTTCGAGCACAATGACACAGGAGACGTCCCCTTGAACGCCTCCCATACTGTGCCCAAAGCGGTAACCAGGGGACACATGATAGCTCTGAAAGCCTCGAGGGACAAAGAAAGGCAAGGATGGGAACGAGAACTGGATAAAAAACTGAGATCCGAGAAGAACTATTGATCCACTCCACCAGAAACTTAAAGAAGGCATTGAAACACATGCAGGGGCAACTGGAACTCCTCTGTAACAAAAAGGCAGAGATATCCCTCCTTTACCTCAAGCAAAGATACTACATCAAAGCCAACAAGGCAGATCGATATCTAGCAAGACAGCTCTCTGCAAAGCAAAAATCCATGACCATCCTAAACATCAAAAACGCACAAGGAGAGACGATAACGTGCAAGGGAAGAGGGCAGGAGCCCTCTCCCCCTCCCTGAAGTTGCCTCCAAGCCTCCCTCGCCGCCGCAGAGATCCACAGAGGCCTGCCTGACACTGTCTCGAGGCCTGCCTGACCTTCCAATGCCGGGCGCATTGCGGCGCCGAAACGAGGCTGAGGCCGCCTCTTTCCACATCCCAGTATCCGCCGGCGGCCAACACAAAGGCCATACTAAGGCCTGTTGTGTGCCTGTGCCCCACTCCGTTCTATCTGCCAATGAAAGAGGGCAGGAGCACTCTCCCCCTCCCTGAAGTTGCCTCCAAGCCTCCCTCGCCGCCGCACAGATCCACAGAGGCCTGCCTGACCCTGTCTCGTGGCCTGCCTGACCTTCCAATGCCGGGTGCATTGCGGCGCCGAAACGAGGCTGAGGCCGCCTCTTTCCACATCCCAGCATCCGCCGGCAGGCGGATACGCCGGCGGCCAACACAAAGGCCATACTAAGGCCTGTTGTGTGCCTGTTTGGAGCGCCAGGGGCCAGGAACTCTGCCCGTTCTGCTCCAGGTAAGCCAACGCTGCCACCCCGCACGGCTGCACATGTGTGTGCTGTCCATGCCTATAACGTGCCACTCTCACCTCCCGACTCACCTTCGCTGGACGCCCTTGCCATTTACCCGCAGCTACAACTATTATGGACCACTTCCTTTACACCTACGGCTGAACGCTGTGCATCCCTTACTTGCACCTCTCCTTTAGACCTTTCTTTACATCCCCCTTATTTACAAGTATATTCTGTAATGCCTGTCTAATGCCATTTTATATTTAGATGCCTTTATACTGTGCCTAGTAAACTGTGGTGCACTGCTTCTAGCTGCCTAATTGTGCCATTTCGCATCTAGATGTCCCTGTACTGGGCCTATTGACCTGATTTGCACTGCTGCTGGCTGCTTAATTGCGCCATTTTGAATCTAGATTTCCCTGTACTGTGCCTATTGACCTGATTTGAACTGCTGCTGGCTGCTTAAATGCGCCATTTTGAATCTAGATGTCCCTGTACTGTGCCTATTGACCTGATTTGCACTGCTGCTGGCTGCTTAATTGCGCCATTTTGAATCTAGATGTCCCTGTACTGTGCCTACTTACCTGATTTGCACTGCTGTTAGCTGCCTAATTGTGCCATTTCGCATCTAGATGTCCCTGTACTGTGCCTATTGACCTGATTTGCACTGCTGCTGGCTGCTTAATTGCGCCATTTCGCATCTAGATGTCCCTGTACTGTGCCTATTGACCTGAGTTACACTGTTGCTGGCTGCCTAGTCGCGCCACCTCTACTCCTTTATACCCTTTGTCCTGAACCCATATAATTATATCCTCTGTCCCCTGAGAAATACAAGCTGCGACATGCAGCTAAGAACCTGTGCCAGCATTGACCTTGTATTCATAGTCTTCCTAGGACTATCAGCCTGCACTGCTGCCAGCCACCGCGCAAGTAAAACTAAGACCTTACTTATTCGCCCATCAACCATGCTCTACCATCCCGAGCCTCTATCGAACCCTTACCTCAATGACCCAGCCCTCTGGCTCAAGCACTTTGCTACCAAACCCACTCCAAACATCCCATGTACTCTACAACAAAGGAATAGCAGACTTGGAACTAGACTGCCTAGACCACCTTGTATTTTGCGCAATCGCTCTGCCCTTCCACTGCCCAACCCTACCGCAACGCCTAGTCCTCCACCATCCACCTTACCCATCGCAGCACTCAAGGGAGCCCTTATCAATGCTAGATCCCTCACGGCGCACGCCCTTGACATCGCTGACCTCATCACGGTCCAGAACCTTGACTTCCTAGCTATTACCGAAACCTGGTTACATGACGCCTCTGGCCCACTCCTCACTCTATCCCTACCCAAGGGTTATACCATTATCAGAAACGACCGCCATTCCAACTTGTCGAAAGGAGGTGGAGTCGCTTTTATTCACAGCAACAAAATCGTTATGAGAGCTGCTCCCCTCATACAACTTAGTTCTGCGAGATCTCTCTCAGTGAAACTATCGCTCTCTCCTACCAATACAGCAACACTCCACCTTATATACAGACCTCCAGGCCCATGAGGTTGCATCCACCTTGTCGACTAACACCAAGCCCAACTCTCAGATACTATTACTAGGAGACCTCAACCTAGGTCTCTCAGATCCCAAGGACCACATGGCCACTGAAGTAGACACCACCCTCTCCAACCTAGGCTTCCAGCAGCGTATTCGTGATCCTACACACATCAAAGGAAGAACGCTCGACTGGCTAGCCGACCTTAACTGTAACACCAATGTCACCTCTAATGATGCATGCGCCTGGTCTGACCATCATGTTATTACCTTCCTCCTGCCAGCCACCAACCCTCAGCCCATACCTACCATAGCCCCCGCTATACCTACCAGAAATAAAAAAGATATCACCAGGGAGAAACTGCTTCCTCTTATCCTCCCTTGCTTGAACACTCTTGCTGCACAGCAGAAGGATAAGGACCCCACTGTCCTAGTAGACACTTATAACAGCCTAATGACCAATGCCATTGAGAGCCTAGCTCCACTAAAAATCCGTAAAGCCAAACAGTCCCACCTGAACACCTGGTTCAACCCGCAGCTCAACGCGCTGCGCAAAGAAAAGCGCAAGGCTGAAGCCCTTTAGAAAAGCCACCCCAGTGCTGCCAATAAAGCCTACCTTCTAATCACCTCTCTTAATTACAAGGAGGCCATATTACAAGCCAAAAAGGAGACATACAACACACGAATATCCCAGGCAGAATCGAACACTAGAGAATTATTCAAAATCCTTAAAGAGCTAGAATCTCCCTCACTTGCCCCGGACACGTGCACCAAGGACAGCACCTGGTGCAACAATATACAAAATGCCCTTCTCAACAAAATATCCACCTTGCAATCCAAAATCAACGCCAAACAAAATACCCTCCACACCCCTACATTTAGCAATACCAGGCCACCTAAAATAACAACCCCTGACTCCCCGGTGCCGTTAAGCTTCACACCACTCACCGTTCTGGAGGTTGAAAAAATCATCTGCAATTTAAAACCCTCAAACAGCCCCGATCATTAAGGAGTCGGCTCATGACCTCGCTCCTTTTATCACCTATTTCATCAGCGCCTCCTTTCAATCGGGAGTGGTCCCCAATAACCTAAAGGATGCTTGGGTTATCCCTCTCCTAAAAAAACCCACCTTAGACCCGGAGGTTCCAACCAATTATAGACCTATCACAACGGTCCCATTTCTGCTAAAGATGTTAGATAGTTCTGTATCTGAAGATAGGCTGCTCTATCTGGAATCAAACAACCTACTAGGCACGAGACAATCCGGCTTCAGACCGAAGCACGGTACGGAGACAGCCCTCCTCGATCTCAAGACCCAAATTGAGGATCTCAAAGACAAAGGTAAACTAGCCCTGTTACTACTATTAGACTTATCTGCTGCCTTTGATCTGGTTAATCACCAAATCCTCTGTCACCACCTGAAAACTGCAGCTCACTTCTCCGACATGGCCACAAACTGGATTCAATCCTTCCTGGATAACAGACAGATGAGGGTATTCTCGCCCACCTCCGTGGCTGACCCTGCACCAGTCCCGTGCGGAGTCCCCCAAGGATCGTGTGTATCCCCTACCCTTTACAATGTATTTACTAAACTCTTATTTGATGTGCTTGACTATCTGGGTGTCACCTACACAAATTATGCTGATGACACCCAGATACTCATCCCCATCACGGGTGATTACACATTAGACTCAAAAGCCTTGAATGACGTTTACCATGTCATTCAAACATGGATGGCCCAACATGAGCTCTGTCTCAATGACGACAAGACAGAACTCCTCATCCTAGGTACTCAGCAAAGACTAAACAAGCTGAACCCTATCTTCAGTTCCTTTAACATCGATGGAAATATAATAAAAGTCTCCAAAGACACAAAAACGCTTGGAATCTACCTCGACTCCACCCTCTCCCTTCACAGACAAACTAATGCAGTTGCCGCCGCCGCCTATACCTGCAAGCTGATCACAGCATGTCGCCCTTTCAACTCCTCGCACAACTGTACTACCCTTGCTAGGACCCTGGTCATGTCTAAACTTGACTATTGCAATGCATTGTACCAGGGCACTAATCAGGGTAACCTAGACAAGCTCCAAATCATACAAAATAACACCATCAGGGCAGCCCTCAATATCCCCAGATCTGCACATATTTCGGATACCAGGAAGAACCTTCATTGGTTGTCAGTCACCCAAAGGATCTCACTAAAATCGCTTGCCCTTACCTACAAATGCATGAACAATCTGGCCCCCACTTATCTCTCCTCACGATTCACGCTGCACACTCCAGTTCGCTCACTTAGATCTACCCTGAACCAGAGCCTACTGATACCTAGATACAAGCTCCAAACAGCTGGTGGTTCTAGCTTCCCAGTCCTGGCAGCCAAACTGTGCAATGCTGTCCCCTTGACTATCAGAAACCTCCCCTCCCTCAACCTTTTCAAACATAGAGCCAAATGTTGGCTCGCCTCCTCCAATGCCTAAGCTACATTCTGAAAACGTGTTGCAATAACCTATGTAAGGAAGTACTACTTGACAATCCATGTATCGTTGTACTACCTACCTATGTCTATTTCTATGCCATATTTATTGTTTGATATATTATCACTGTATGCAACTTATGTAACCATTGCCTTAAGGAATGCGCCCGGTTGCCTCCGGGCCTGGTCTGCGCTATACAAATAAAATAAATACAAATTCAAATGCACCAAAGATATTGGGGAAACATTTAAGGTATTCTATCAGAAATTATACGCAACAGAGCACCCAGATGAGGAAGACCAAGATAGATTCCTGCAGTCACTCCCCATCCCAAAAATACCAGAAGAAGCCATACCCAGCTAACGGAAAGCGTAGTAAAGAAGGCAATAGGAGATCTCCCACACAACAAAGCTCCTGGCCCGGATGGGTTCACGGCCCCCTTCTATAAAAAATATGCAGACGTCCTAACCCAATTCTCACAAGATTGTTAAACTCATTCAAAGACAACGGGAATGTAACCCCATCCATGAATGAGGCAAAGGTACTGGTATTCCATAAACAAGGAAACAATCCCTCCCATGCTCATATCGACCCATCGCATTGATAAATCTGGACTCTTAAGATCTACACGAGAATTCTGGCAGCTAGGCTCTCCCCTCTACTACCCTCCCTAATAAACCCGGATCAATCAGGCAATTTTCACCGGGACTAGAACACGGGGCCTTCGAGAAATGGGAAGAGGCAGGGTGCAAAGAAATTGGGGAAATGTTCCAGGACAATTAAGTAAGATCATTTGCAGAATGCAAAACCATGTGGAATCTCACTAGTGCGGACAGGTACAAATATGAACAGCTCAGACACTGGTTAACAATGCCTGAAATAGCCCAGGCGGCGACCAGGGAACTGACCACTTTTGAAAAATACCTCCTTACCAACTCAGGGGACAGGAAGCTAGTCTCCACACTATACAACTTCAATAATACACAGTAGGAGGAATTAAAATGGGCCTACATGAAAAAATGGGAAAGAACACTGGGGGAAGAAATCACGAACCAACAGTGGCATGCATTATGGGCAGGCATCCCCAAACTAACACCAGCAGCCCAGACCAGGGAAATGTGGATACAAATAGTCACTCAATTGCACTACACACCTGAGAGACTCAACAACATGTATCCGAAAACGTCAAACCACTGCTGGAGAGGCTGCACATAATCTGGCACATGGAGACACATCTGGTGGGACTGTCAAGGGGTCAAAGGCTCCTGGACAGAAATGATCTCGGAAATGAAAAAGATATTCCCAGAGGCGGATCAAGTTGGGGAGAAAGTTTGGCTTTGCGGACTGAAAGAACAACAAACCAAGAAATACACCAAGGCGCAATGGAGAAGTTTCATGGGCCTGGTCATAGCGGCTTGGGCCACAATTGCACAGAACTGGAAGAAGACCCATCACTAATATACACATGGCTACAAAAGGTCTGGTCACAAATGACCATGGAAAAGATCATGCATAACCTTCATGGAACAAAGGACTCCTTCATGAAGGAATGGTGGGTGGAGGGGGGGTATTAGAATATCTACAATCGGACTACATGGAACAATGGTGCCCACATAACATTAGAATAACGGACATATTCACCTCATAGACAATCCCGAGAACAACTGAAACAATGAGATCTCTTCCGGAATGGGGTAGGCAGTGGAGGGGGGAGGGTGACTTTTGGGGAGAAATGTTGGTCATTTGTAATTGGTTTATACTGTGAAAAGAATAAAAATAAGTTTTTTAAAAAAAAAGTTATACAATCTGGTAAATATGCAATTCATTATCCGGTACGCACCTGAGGCACTAATAGAGTTGGAATTGCATTTGGAAGCAATTTTCGTTCTGAGTCCATGCTTTTTTGTGTACTGCGATTGGTTGTACATATCTGGCGTAAAGTGCAGGCTGCCGATTGGCCCTCGAGTCTTCCACGACATCCTCGACTCTACTTTCAAGCTCGTCCAGCGGAAATCCACAACGTCCAACCCATTCTCTTATTAAATCAATATTCGTCGGGAATTTATGCATGATCGTCCCATACTTTTGACATGGCTCCTAGGACGGCAACCGAAAACCATACTAGCAGGCATTCTTGAAAAATCTGTATTAAAAAAAAAAAGTACACATAATTACAAACAAATTCTACTGAATGCATGAGATTGATGGGATTATATCAACGTTTTCTATGCAATGTTTCTTTCGGTCAAAGAAGCAAAGCCTGTGTAGCGTAGTCGAATATACACCGGTATTACTATCATACAGAATTGATTGATGTGACGTAAATCGTAACGTGTTACTCCGTTGAATGTACTTTCATGCATCAAAAGGAAACATGCTTATAGATATGGTTCAAGAAAGATGCAATTCTATCACAATTGACACTGATGAAATTTGCTATATATCGAGATCAGAACACTTTAAACAGTAGACAATGATTAAGTCATTGAGATGAATGAATATTAGACTACTAGGTACATTTTGTTCGAAATAGATGGAAATGTTGAGATTAGAAAGAGATCATTAGGTGACCTACCCTTACCTTGGCTAACAAACAATTGGATTCAGCAAGCAGGGTAGTTAGTAGCAGGAGAACAGGTAGCACGAACACGAGTTGAGTTCCAGTGCTCACAGATGTTCTCAAGATAACTATCAAGGGGTTTATAAAGAATTAGAAAAGTGGGTGTGTATGTGATGCAGAAAAGGGCCGGAACACTGCTGAATGGAGACATACTTATGTGGATTGCAGGTGCGTGGCCTGCTTCAGGGGAGCCTGCCTGGAGACACTGGGTCTGGCTAGGCCATGTGAGCAATGACCCCTGCGTGGGAGATAGTTTTGAAGTGTACATGGTGTTTGGCACCTTGGCCGTTCCCACCCTGCCAGCCCCCTTGGGAGGGCACGGCCACAGGTGCGAACAGCCATTGGTATTGGAGGGGGATGGAGGGACATGAGGCATGAGAAAAGGGCCGGAACACTGCAGAATGGAGTCACACTTATGTGGATTGCAGGTGCGCGGCCTGCTTCAGGGGAGCCTGCCTGGAGACACTGGGTCTGGCTAGGCCATGAGAGCAATGCCCCCTGTGCGAGAGATACGTGTACATGGTGTTTGGCAGCTTGGCCGTTCCCACTCTGCCAGCCCAAGTGAACGTGTCCTTGATTCAATGAAAAATTTAAACTATTCATAAAAGATGATTTTTATTTTATTTTGTTGCTGATGTTGATGGCACAAACGACTACAACTTGTATACTTTGGGTTGCAGCACAGTGTGGGAAAATCCCCTGTACTGACCGCTGTCACTGGGGAATTTGGCTCGAATGGCACCAACGACAAAGCCATGTATTACTCGTCGAACGTGGTATCCAAGCCTCACATGAAGCAAACGCACGATGGGCCACCAGCCTGTACTACCTGTGGAAGAGAAACATACAATGTATCTAAATGAACATGAGTATACAAACCTTACTTGAAAATGCAATCTTGTAACCTATTGGAAAAGTTGCCCGTACAAATCTTACTTCATGGATCAATCAACTTGGGTTTTAAAGTGTAGACACATTACAAAAGTGAACACCCATGCAACCCATAATGTTTGGGGGGACAGAGAAATATTGTTTCTCGGTTGCACGTGAAAGACAAATAAGATGACCACTATGATTTCCCCAAATCGCGAGAGATGTATTGAATTGCCAAACTACATTCATTTGGCAGCAATAGATCAAAGCTACGACAATATAGGAGACAAATATGAAATGTTAGTGGCCTAAGATACATCACATCTAGAGTACACTTACTCGTTACTTGGATTGCAAGGGTGAACTGTTGCGCAAAGTTCGTGCATAAGCACCATCATAATCCTCAACATGGACCTTGTGAGGCAGGCTGCACTGAAGTCATGCAGCTCGGTAACGCATTGCGGCCGTGTCTCATCTTCCAATATATGTAGGCCAAGCATCCAGAGTTTTCTCTGCAGCAGCAGTTCTCCTCCTCTGTTGGCATGACCTTGCACCGATTGCAGGTACACCAGGTGGAGACGTCTTCCATGTGACTAGGCTCTGGCTCGGGATCCAGTGATTGGTCCTCTCAACTGTCGTCCGATGCCCAATCGTTTCTGCGTCTTTCTCTTTCAACTAATTCCGCCTCGGAATACTCTGGCTCGTACTGGCAGGGCTGTATTGTTGCCGTCATACGACAAAATTAAAATTGATAGTAATGCAAGTACTAGTATCTGTTCGCACAGGCTACAAACAAGGAAGATGGTTGAACAGAGCAGAAACGAGTCACGGGAAATACAAAAAAAGACAGTGAAACGATGGAAAAAGCAACTCTGATGTTGTCTGATGAGAAGCAGTCTGTTTATACTTATTGAGGAAAGAGGCGTCCTGCCATTTCCATGAAGAAGCGTTATTAGCTGGCGCACAGAGAACGTTGACCCAAGACGTGCATTTGCATCGTGAAATGGGCCGTACGCGTCTAGTGTTGTCAGCTTCAGGGGCGGGGGATATGATTTGAGTGCTGCGATGGCAGTTCATCTTAGGGCGATGTGGCAACGGATAAGATTAGCATAAGGTGGCCACGCCCGATGCTTTTTCGCATGTGTAAAAGTGAGGAAAACTATGGTAAGGTGCATAGGAAATGTTTTTACGATCGATCACAGATAACTTTAAACCACATTCCCGAATGCTCGGGACAATAACATTTTTGAGCACACTATTGCTTTAACGCTATTGTTTATGTATAGGTACTAAGTGATGAGAAGCTTCAGCAGTTAGACATTTCAGATTTCCATCACAGCTACTATATTTATGCTAGTCTTGTTCCTTAACCTGGTGAAGAGAACTGCTCCTCGCATAGGTTGCATGTGCACCATTTTAACAAAATAACTCAGTTACCATCAACAGTCTTTGCTGCTCCCTGCAGCTGCTAAAGTTGCATCAAGGATTGATGGTATTGTACCATGATTTGAGGTTCCAGGATGCAGGACTAGGACAAAGATTAATTGGTGAAGGTGTAACCGAGAATAATGGGCAAGTATATTTATTCATTTAAGTAATCGGATATCACCCCACCGTACATTGATACTCTTTCCAAGCCTTACTTATTGTGAATAAACCAGCCTTGCACTAACATGGCACATGTACATCAAAAAAAGGAAACTAGAGCCATGAAATAGATGCACATCTGTGATATATTGATTATTTCTATTAGATCCAACTGAGGAAGCGCAAGGAACTTCAGTTGTGAGTTCTGATGGCAGTTACTCTGAGTACCTGCATATTACAAATTAACATGGAAACCAACATTGCAGCTTTACAGATATCCTGAAAAGACACCCCTCTCTGCACTTATACACTGGGATTCTGGAGATGCAGCTTGAATCTGATTTGGAACTGCTGCTCCTCTTGTAGGCTTCCTGAATGGCCATTCGTATCCATCAACTGAAGGTTGTCGTCAATAGCTTCAACCTTCCTGTCAGAACTCAATAAGTAGACCTAAAAAGATCATACCTGGGTGAGCAACTGTAAGAGTCTTTGTCGTATCCAGAGTATAAAGGTAGGCAAAAAGGATGCCATTCCCTTGGACACAAACTCTGGATTCTGACATTGATTGATTGATTGATTGATTTCTTTATAGAGTGATTTACACCAAGGCGCTGTACAATGGAACACGATACAAATGAACCAATGTTGTCAGAACAGCCTTAAAATAAGGCTCCTCTACCAAGAAGCTTATGTAACTGAATGCAGACAATTGCTGCTTGAAACCTGCTTTTCATCTAATTCCTACTGCCTCTTAACATTTTGAAAGGCTAAGACTTCATTAAATCCAAGGCAATGTGAAGGCCCAAAAGGGCTATCGGGACTATTTGTTTGGGTTTCTTCACTTTGATGGAGACTTTACCGCCACACTTTGCAGGGTCCCCATACAGTTCTGCTTGTGCTTGGCTGGAGCTGTACTTAAGCCATTGACAAAGCTACTTCTTAAAAACTGCCTTTTGCACATTCAATCTCCAGGCTATAAGGCAATTTTCCCTCTAACTATTTAGTTTCTTTGCAATCAGTGCATCTCATTAAAACGGCAAACCATCTTGTAACAGGTATAACGAGCCATCTTCCAATTCTAAAGGCGGTTGATGAGTGATCACCCCACCTGCCATTAATTTATTTCCCCAAGTGGGGTGAAAGGCTTTATCTCAACATTTTTCAAATCTATCAATAATAAGCTTTATTTCGAGAATAAACCCATACAAGCACAGCAACAGAAAAACACTTTAATCAACAATGCTACACTTTATTAGCTTGGCTTGTACAATAAATTCCAACTGTTCCATTGTACAGTGTCGTCATTCTAAATAATCACATTGCTTACGTGCACAACATCACCTTTTTGCCACTCCTAGTCCAATTATAGTACTCTCATTTGCTCCTCATAAGCATCTCCTTTAATTTAAGCCCAAACTACCCCTCTCAGCCATTCCTCCACTATCAGTGCACCATGGCCTATCCACCGAGGTGCAGGAGCCCTCAACACTGCAGGAGCAGTGGGCTAGCCCTCCACCAGAGTGCATCCACCCTAAGGTAGGCTCCCTGCCTATTTTTAGCCCCCTGGGCTCGAAAATCCCACCCACTGAAAAGTGCTCCTCCTAGCCCCATAATTACACATGAGCAGTGGAAATTATATTTTTATTGAAAAAACGACCTAAAAAGTGCATTTCGAGCATTTTTTCTGTGCCTCCATTGGAACACATGAGGTATTCCTGCTTCAACATGGCTGCCGACCTCCTCCTTGCCAAGAAGGCGACCATGACATTCAGGAGAACCCTCATTGGCCAACTGCAACTACAGAAGGCCAATCGGGCGCCAGCAGGCAAACGCCGGCCCCCTCATCCAAAGGATCCTCATCACAAGGAACTTTTCCTGTCTGGAGCCTGTCCGGAGGCACCTGAGGCCTGGGCCAAGGACACTGCCCATTTTCTGGTAAGCCTGCCCTGACCCTGCAGCTTGCCCACACCTCCCCAGAACCTAAACTTTCCACCTAATCCCTTCATGCAGTACACCTCATGGGTGCCTCTGCTTTTCACTGACTTTGGACAATTGCTTGCTATCACCTGGTCTATTGTTGATATATAATATCTCACTATACTATTTAGCGCATTTATCAGTATTGCTTATCCGCTTGTACTGTATCCTCTTGTGCCGCCAACTGCCACCTATTATGCCCTGCCACCATTTAGCCTCTGCCTGCCCCACTTAGAAAATCGAATTTAGGCATTGTATTTTGATGAACTGCTACCTATTATGCCCTGCCTCTGAACTACCTAGCACTAGTCTCTCTCTCCTCTCTCCTCTCTCCTCTCTCCTCTCTCCTCTCTCCTCTCTCCTCTCTCCTCTCTCCTCTCCTCTCTTCTCTCTCTCTCACACACACACACACACACACACACACCACCCCCCCCAAGAATGCACCGCCCAATCATAGCATAGTTTCACTCTCCTTGCCACACTCCGCTCAGCCATCCTTATAGCCCTCACTATAATGGCATCTATGCCAGCACACCTCACCCAGTGCCGGCACTAAATTCACATGCCGCAGCACCAGACTACAACATCACACAGTCTTGTCCACCTAGCCTAGCCACCAGACTCCGCAATCTCAGAAATCGGTCACTTCCTAGGTATTTACTCTGCTCACCCACACCCATCACGACTAGAAACACCAGATTAGGCACCCGCACTGCACCACTACCCCATACTAAGATGACCATAGACACTGCCCCTCTCCCCCCACCACCCCAACATGCCACTACACTACTTCGCGCAAAGACCCTCACTACCACACACCACAACGAGCACAATTCACCCCATACTAGTACAAACAAAAACATCAAAGGCACACAACACCCACCTCTTAAATGTGCGCTACTGAACGTACGCTCCCTACCTGCACATGCCCTCGAGATAAATGATCTACTATCCACACTTAATCTGGACTTACTTTGCATCACCGAATCCTGGCTCAATGATGCCTCCTGCCCAGCCATCGCACTAGCCCTACCCACAGGCTACACCATCCTTAGGCACGATAGATGAAGATTGGAGGGGGAGTCGCCCTTATCCACAAAGACTCACTATCCATCAGATTAGACCATAGTACATGGGGTGGTAATGCTGATATCCTATCAGCCAAGCTTACGCTCTTCCCCCAATAATCTAATCAACATCCACATCCTATTCAGACCTCCCTGACTCCCACCTGACTTCCAAGAGCACCTCTATCATCGACTCAGCAACAACATTAAAAAGTCCTCCAAAATCCTTCTATTAGGAGACTTACATTTAGGACACAATGATCCTAAGGATAAATCTGCCGCAACCCTAGCTAAAGAACTCGCAGACTTGGGTTTCTCCCAAAGAGTCCTCGTACCTACTCGCTCCAAAGGCCGCACCCTTGACTGGGTCATGGATCACAACTGTGCATCCAACATTACCTCAAACACCGCCCTTCCTTGGACGGGACCACACATGCATCGAATTTCTCATCCCCACCAACCCTAAACCTAAGACTCTCACCCACGTAACACCCGCCACAATAAGAAGTTCTAAAAAACTCAACGCAGACAACTTGCGTCCCCACCTTAAAAGCCCCTGCCTAGCACCACCTTTCTCTCAGGACCCAAATATTCTATCAGCGATCTTCAATGATACTCTCACCAATTCCATAAACCCTATAGCCCCACTTGAAAGCAAGAAGGAAAAAAAATCATTTCACTGCAATTCTTGGTTCTCTGAAGAATTCCAAACCCTCCGAGCTTAAAAGTGCCAGTCGCTAAAAAGCTGGCAAACTGATCCGAGTGATCTAAATAAGAGACTCTTCAAACAAATAGCCCTCTAATATAAAAAGTCATCTTAGCAGCAAAATCCAACTCCTTCAATGATGGGATCTCAAAGGCCAACTCCCAAGCTAAAGAACTATTCGCAATCTTTAATGAATTAGTCACTCCTCCGGCTACCGCTGATGAGATGACTAAAGACAAAGCCTGGTGTGCCAGCATTCAGTCCGCCATGCTCAACAAAATAAAACTCTTCCAGAACAAAATCCCAAACCACTGCGAAACCCTCCCAAACCAGAAAACCAACCGCTTTACACAAGACAAGCGTAGTAATCTCAATCACGCTCAATTCTCCTTCAGAAACGTCACTGAACCTGAGGTCCTTAACCTCATCAAAAACCTCAAACCATCCCTCTGCAAAGCAGACATTTGCCCTCCCAAAATCATCAAGGAATGCGCCAATGATCTAGCACCCCTGATTACTGCCTTCATTAATGCATCTTTCAAAACGGGAACTGTCCCAACAATCTCAAGGAAGCCTGGGTGCGGCCACTTATAAAAAAGGCCACACTTGACCCAGCGCAACCCAACAACTACAGACCAATAACGACAGTCCCGTTCCTCCTAAAAAAAAAAAAAATCCTGGACAAAGCAGCTCACATCCAGATCCAATCATACATAGAAGCTAACTACATACTAGGCAAAAGACAATCTGGCTTCCGTGTCGGGCATGGAACAGAATCCGCCTTATTAGACCTAAAAAATCAAATCTCACAGATCATGGATAAAGGCAAACCTGCCTTGCTCCTCCTCATCAATCTATCAGATGTTTTTAACCTGTTAGATCACCACTCACCACCCAACTCACCCATGCAGCCGATTTCTCTAATCAAGTAGCATCCTGGATCACTTCCTTCCTTGAAGGAAGAGCCATGAAGGTCTACTCCGACACAGCTAACGCAGATCCTACCACTATAAACTGCAGTGTCCCCCAAGGATCTTGTACAGCCCCTACCCTCTATAACCTCTTCACAAAACCCCTCTTCGACCTACTTGACTCCATGGGTGTTGCATATACAAACTATGCAGACGACACTCGAGTACCTTTACCCCTATCTGGACTCTATCACCAAGACGCCACGGCCCTTCACAACATCTATGCCACTATTCAAGCTTGGATGACAATCAATGGCCTTTGTCTTAACGGGGAGAAGACTGAAATTCTCATCCTGGGCCAGTCAAACGCATTATCGAAACTAAGCCCCCAATACAACAACTTCAACATAGACAACTCAACCATCTCCGTATCATCCTCTGTCAAAACTCTAGGTGCTCACATTGATGCAATATCGATGACCAAACAAGTCAGCGCCATAGCCTCTGCATCAGCGTTCAGCACCATACTCATAAATGCCATTAAACCCTACTTATCCACCCCCAACCGCTTGGCCATAGCTAGAGCAACTATAGGAGCCAAACTCGATTATTGCAACGCCCTTCTAGCTGGCACCTCCGCCAAAAACATTCACAGACTGCAAACCACATAGAACAATTCCCTCAGAGCCGCCATGAGCATTCCTAGAAGAGACCATATATCCCACGCCAGACGTGAAGCCCGGTGGCTCCAGGTCAAAGAGCGTATTACTCTGAAAATCCTCACCATGTCTCACCGGTGCATCAACAAAACCGCTCCAGCATACCTATCGGAAGCAATATCAAGAACCACATCCACTCGCCCCACCAGAGCTCAGTACACAAACCAGCTACATATACCACGCATAAAGAGAGCCACAGCGGGAGGTGTAGGCTTCTCCTATATTGCACCAAAACTCTGGAACTCACTCCCTGCCACCCTTAGAGCCGAAACTTCCATCTGTCTTCCGCAACAACCTCAAGACCACTCTCCTCAACTAGCAAGTAGAGGACTGCCTCCTCCACTTCTGCCATGTATATTGTAATATAACACAAATGTAATATAACTATATTGTAACCTGTGTATATACTGCTAGTGACTATGTAACTATATTGCAACCTGTATATATATATTGCTAATGACCATGTAACTAAGTAACTTAGCTTTGTACTGTAACAAGTGCCACGATGTCCTCGGGCTGTTGTGCGCTATATAAATACAAATAAAACAAAACGAACAAAACAACAAATATACTCCTCTTAACCAGTAAGCACCCCAGATTCAATAAACGTTTGATGCTCAAAACTCCACCACACACACACCAAACAATCAACTTGTCGACATCACCGGGATTGTTACCTCCAATATGATGATCAATTTATCACATACCTCTGTCCAAAACTAGTGAGTCTGGGGCACTCCCATAACATGTGTAAGTAGTCTGCACCCTCAATGTTATAGTGAGGACAGTGACCCTGCATCCTCAATCTTATAGTGAGGACCGTGACCTATCAGGGTACAGCCTTTTCAGCTTCACTGGAGTGTAATGCAACCGGTTCAGTATCTTGAATTGTAAAAGCTTTAACTTAATATTCAACAAAAACTGGCAAGTGAGGTTGCAAATCTTGTACCAGTCATCAGTAATTTCAATCCCGAGGTCGGCAGCCCATTTATCTCTTATTTTAATTGGCGTATCGGGCACTTGTTCAATGATTTTTTTTCATTAAGTTGGCACTATTCTACATCACCCGTACGAGTTTGCGATATATGCTACACATCTATTCTGTGCCGACTCCAGGGGATAAAAGTCTGCCATTTCTTCGAGAACTCTGCCCTCATAGTATTGCAGAATTTTACTATAATTTCCACTGTTTATCTTTCCAGTTCTGCATGCTCAGTAATTGTCCCTCTATATACAAGTCCCCAATCATATTGTACCTCAACTTTTTCCAATGTGATATTCTGGCTTTACCCTAAATTGGTGGAATGCCCAGGAACTTCCACAATGGCAAGTTTTTAATAGTACGGGGTGGTTATCCTATATATATTTTATGCCACGCTAGTAGTGTTATTTTCACTGGGTCAAATTGGTAATAATCAGTGTTGCTTCCTACCACCAACATCATTTTCATCTCCGCTTCGCGATCCGAGACATAATGATAAATAATCAGCCTGTATTCGCGGCTGTCGACCTACCTGAGATAAACGCGGCCTGGTCCCGATGAATTATATATGGCATCAAGGGGAGTTATCTGTTGGCAATGACCTTTTGAATACATTTTTATATCTACATTTATGAGTGATGGTTGTCTAAACAAGGCACATTCTTCGGTAGGCTTTCCTGGTTAAGGAGTACCATTATGGTTGCTTCTCGAAGTGTTTTGGCAGGTGTGCGTTCTACAGAGACTCTTACCTATAGGCTTTGGAGAATTCTGCACTAAGGCCATCGGGGCCTGGGGCCTTGATTCTTGGTAGCACTTCCTAATCGCTTTTAGCATTTCCTCCACCGTGAATGGGGTGTTGACCTGGTTTCTCGCAGCACTAGATAGTTTGGACCTGGGTGTTTCGTCTAAAAGGGCATTGAATTCCCATTCACTTTTATTGGCCTGCACCCTATACAGCTTGCTGTAGAAAGTTTGAAATGTGGCATTGATCTCCTTGTCAGAGTGACAGATTTTATGATCCCCTTTCCATACGTATCGAGCGCTAGAGCTCCCTGCAGGGCGCTCTCCTCCATGCTTCCTGGCACCCATGGGTCTATCAAAGTATGTAATTTCCCTGTCTGCGTGTTCCCGAAGGAATCCAGTGTTGTTTTTCATGTCTGTTAATAGCAACTGGTTGCAGGTCGATGTATAGTCATTTTCCAGTGCCCTTAGCTTGTCTCGCATAGTCCTGTATCTTTTCTAATGGTCTTCAGGACAACCAGTTGTGGACATGGCTATACCCTTGTTCCCATTGATCTCGCCCCATTGTTGTTGTATATGAAATAGGTTTGTATATGTTCCCCAATGTTGGCTTTAAAAACAATCAGCTTCATTACAAGTGTGGCTGTCTGGAAACTTACCAGCACCCTTTTTTCTGGTCCGCTACACTAAGAGTCTGCTTAACGGGGCCACTGCGCCTGACAGGTCTGACCTGCCGGGCGCAGCGGCCCCGGTAGGCAGACCTGACATGGAAACACTAGCACTGTTAGCAACTGTGCCAGTGCTTCTGTGTCCCCACTCCGGGGAGTTACAAAATTCCAGCGCCTGTCTTCCTGCGCCGCCGGGACTTGTAATGTCCTGGTGGCACTGGGAGCGCCGGATTCAGTGTTACGGGTTGGTGGTAACCCGCACTGGCCTGTGAAGGCACATGGTCTGTCACTGTTAAGGCCTGTTCTTTCCTCTGCAGCTCTGCTGCCATCTAGTGGATGCTGGTGCAAATTACATTGGAAAGTAGGCGCTCCTGTAATCACTTGAAAAATGATTACCAGGCGCAGAATAGGTCACACCAGGAGCCAAATGGCGCTTGGCGCCTGGGAATTTCGAACCCTGGAATAGCGTGTTTATTCTTTTGAGGTGGGGTATAACATCTTCCACACATAGTATAGCTCCAGTCGATCCATGCCTTTCCTTATATTGCATGCTGCTTTGGTTGGAGGACGTAGGGGCAGTTAGTTCCCATGCGATCCAACTGCAGGTCAAGTATTTTATTCATATCCCCGCCCCAGATTGTCTGTACCATCTGTTCACAAGGAGAACCTCATTGTGTATCTTGCAGTATGCCAACACATCCCTCCCCCTCAGGGTCTGTGCGCTTATTACTATACATGAATTTCAAAGATTTGTGTATTAAAATGGAAACCCTTCCAGATTGGGTCTAATGGGTAGTGTAATTCATTTTCCGATCAATCCACTGTGTCTCCTAGAGAAAGAGTATGGAGAAAGAGTATGTTGACCCGGTGTCTATTCGCATAGGACATCTTACGTGACTTTGATGGGTTCCCCATTCCCCTAATATTCCAGTTCAATATCACATCAGCGATCGCCTAGCAAAATGTAGTCGTGCCCGTAGTAGTCCCAAGATGTCTACCACCCCATATCAAGTGTTGGAATGGATGGTAGCAATATGTAATTTCTGTCGAGCGTAATTTTCAAGAACATTTATCCCCTCCCCAGCTCACTCCCTCCCTCACCCCCCCCCCCCCCCCATCAATCACCCTCCCAATAAGGGTGATGTCGTCCCACCTTGCAATGCTCCCCAACCCCCAGGACAATGCCAAGCAACCTAGCATGTGGGGAGTATCTGCTGTCGGTGACCCGCTGTGTTACCTCAATGACCTGCTCATCGCCAGGATCTCTTTGAACGCAATAGTTTGAATATGCCCAGTCAAAACCAAAACGTGATTGGCGTAGCGCACTGCCTTCTCTTTGCGAGATCGATTCTGCTATTTCCAGTGTGCATGAACAGTCCTCCAGGCTGTAGTGTTGGCCATCACCTAATGTCCTCATCTTCACTTGCTGGTGCACCCCTCTCCCTGAGGGCTAGGTATGCTTGGTCGAACTTCACTGCCTCCTCTGGTATCGTGAAGAATAAAAGGCTCATCTCTGTATTGGATTTGCAGTCTCGCTGGAAATGACATAGCATATTGTCCAGCCTTTTCTCTCGGTAGCTTCTTCACTCTGCAAACTACCTCAGTCCCGCCTGCACTGCCGTCAAAGTCAGGGTAGATGGGGAGTTTGCTTGCCTCATACTGTAGCAAGCCCTTCTCCCTGGCCAGTCGGCAGATCTTATCCCTATCTTTGTAAGTCAGTAGTCGGGGCTATGCCTGGTCGAGGCGGAGTACCTGGTCTCGGCCTTGTGGCAGGTGTGTAGTGCGCTCGTTCCACCACCTAGTTGTCAGATAATGCTGGGTTGCCTACTGTTTGTTGTATGAGGCTTTCTATCAGTTACTCCATCGGACCTTGAACAATTTTCTGAGGAAGGCTTATCATCCATATGTTGTCGCGCCTTGAGCGTGACTCCAGGTCGTCCCACTTTTAAAGCACCATTTTAAGGTTTTGTTGGTCTTGACATCTGTATTTTGAGGTCTTTGTCCTCTTCCATCACACTTCTTCTGGCCTCAATTTTCATTATAGTGCCACACTCCTGCTCCATTTTGGCATTGAGAGAACCAATGCTATCTGTTATGTCATCTAGTTTGGCGTTAATGGCCGAGAAACCCGTTCGCATGCTGCCCAGTATTTGCTGCAGGTCTGGAGCATCTTGGTATGTCGTTGCGTATCTCTCGCCAGAAGCCATGCCAGGTCCCGTCCGGATAGGGTTTAGGTGCCTGTTGCTTATTCGTCTACATACTAGTCTGCCTCTTGGACCCATCTCCCCCCTTAGGTATTTTCAGCTCGTAGCCAGTGCGTCCAATATCACTACAATATTCCTAGGTTGCCTTCCGCTGCGCACCACAACCCCTTAGTGTCTCTGCTGTTGGAGTGGCAAATGAGGTTGACGTACTTTCCTTGGGCAAAAGCTGCCAATGTCACTTCCGCATGGTGGCTGCCTTGTGAGGTACAGCAGTCAAGTCCCTGTGATTTGGGGGGGGGGGGTGGATGTTGCATGCTCCACAAATGGAGAACATCAATGGGTCCCAAGCCTCTGGACCCCGCTCCTGTTGGGCCAGTCTCTCCACGCCCCTGTCTCTTCTCCCCTCACTCGCCCCACAGGGCCCAGGTGCTCGTACCGACTCCCAGTCCCACTCTAGCCCAGACACCCATCCGGGGTAGGGTGTCCCTTCGGCCTCTCCCGGGAGGGGGGAAAAGAGGGAGCACTGGAGTCCTGCTGGCAAGCAGGTCTGGCCGAGCGGGCACACCACAAATGTAGGCTGCACAACACCAGGGCTGCTCTTCACCCACCACCTTGTGTCCGTCACCTTTCCGTCAAGCAGCAGTTTGCTTCACCAGGGTCCGCCAATTCACAACCGCCTGGTATTCTTCAGGTGACCTGCATCCTGCTCCACCTCCAATGTATCTGAACGCTGCCAGGCCCACTGAACGTCAAATTCACACCACATGCGCTGCTCGTCATCGCAATCCCCAGTGTCTGTCAGCGGATTGCGCAGCCATTTTTCTCTAGGGCATATTTGTTTTGGAGCGGGCGGTCAGCATGGAGGTTGAACACCCTGCTGCCACCTTGTGGGCTGCTCAGCGATGCCCTTATCATGGTGACACTGATCATCGTGCAAATCTGTCCAGATGCTTTATACATTGGTATCTCAACAACACATTCTTGGTCAAGCTATTAGTTTTAACATGCGTTGTTTCCTCAGCTAGCCTCTGCATAAGAATGTTGCTACAAAGTATACATTCAGTTCAGTAGTAAAGTGCAATAGCTTGTAAAGGCCCCCTAATTCCATGGTTTAGGTTTCAATATTTTACTTTCAGATCTAGGAATGGGGGACTTGTCCAAATATTATGCACCATAATTTCCTACTGCATTTACTACATTTGTCTGTTTTATTCCACAGCCAAAGGCAAAATACCTATTCTAAACTTGATCTAAAGTGCTTGTAGGTGGCTGAGATGCCATTCATAACCAGTTAATTTCCTTTCCCAATAAATACTAAGGGTCCTGGCTGTGCTAAATTTGGACACAACTAAATTTGTGTTCCTTAAAGTGTAGGTCCCTGCTCATGATGCTCTTCGACATATTCATTTGATCATTATGGGTCCAAAAGTCACTGTCCTGTTCTGGTGAGCATCTCCTTAATGAATGAACACCAGGCCGACGAGGAACCCCCTTCTTGAAGTAACGGGTCCTTAATGGCTTCTCTGTACTCTCCGTTCAGAATATAGATTCTCGAAATTTTCATTGCATTTTGCTTCTGGTAAATTCCCCTGAATTTTCACATAGTTCTTTGCTAAGCCCTCATCCCCCATTTCCTGGTATTTAGGGGTGTCTTTCTTTTATTGCAGTGAGCAGATTATATCCAGAGGTGGTAGCAAATTCCAGTTTCTTGTCTTTAGGCAGTTTAATTAGCTCCAGCATGGTGCAAGGTGTGGTACCCAGGAAGGCTACATTTCTAGCACAAGTTATCGGATGTTGGTGGGCTTCTTGTCATTGGGCATCAAAGCAAGTTTTATTCCTTTTTAGCACCCTTTCCTTAACTCTAATACCAGAGATAGTAAAATGGGGCCGAAGGCTCTCCAGAGTTTCAATATTTGACTTAATAATTATCTCATTTGGAGTATCCGGATTACCATAAATTCTGCACAGGAGGTAATAATTCATTATTCAATTATACGTAGTCCTCTCACAAAAGTGACTACCCAGGAAGGCGTACCATTGACCCTGCCATTGCAAGCCCTTCTATGTAACTAGAAAAAGTACCCGTAATCTGCACGGTTTCTGTAGACAAGCCCTTAATAATCTCACTTCCTGTAATTTTGTATTAATTGGTCCAATAGATTTACGCTTTTGGGGAGGCACCTGGAAAGAGAAAAGCATAGAAATTACACAATTTAAATGTATCTGGTGCGTTGCAGTGCAAATATCTTGGAAACAGTGAATCCTAGGTTCTTGAAGGTCCCGCTGGGACCTTGAGTTTTGTTCCACGTGACGAGATGCATAAAATGAGCTTTGAATGGTAAGTAATGAAACTCAGACACAGGTGATTCATGTTTTTGGCCATTAACCATTATTGAACGAAATGGGTTTGGAAAATGCTTCTATGTCCCTGTTTTATAAGTATTTTCCTGATCTAAAACAAATGGGTCGGTCCTTTATCAAGATGTCCAAAGCAAACTGTCCTGTGACCAAAGTACTATTTGGACCCTCATATTCTAAAAATCAACTATAAGGTGAAAAGGAAATGTCTTTAGACCTTGGAAAGTGTACTAATGTTCAAAAGGAAAATGCTCAACTCAAACACAAAAGTTCCAGGAGGATAATGTTCACAATTCCAGAGGGTGGTCCCCTTCCCTTGTATTTCTCTTCACTCAGCTTTATACTGTTTCTTTAAGTTCCTTTAGATCAAATATAATTAATATACAAAGTAGATGGGCTACGAGTCTGATTCTTGATAGACTTCCTGGTGTACTCTCCTGCCAGTTTTCCTCTTACTCCTTGATATCTCTCAAGCACACTCTTTGGTTACTTCCTGTTGTATACTTCTGAGTACTTTCTCATGCAGTGTATTTCATAATATTGTCCCATTTGCTTTTACCCGGTTACTCTCCAGCTGGGATTCTCTTATATGCGAGTACTTCTTTTCATCATATACAAACACTTTCTCCTTGCAATATCTGAAATACTCTCCTGCCAGGGCTTTTCTTGTATGCATTCTTTGGTATCTTGGTTCTGCCTGGTATACTCTCCTGCCAGGGCTTTTCTTATATGCAAACACTTCTTCTGATACACAAAACAAGTGTGACTTGAAATGCATTGGATACTCTCCTGCTAGGGCTTTCTCATATGCGTATTGCACACACTTGCAAACTTTACAGTTTCTCATATTCATTTTGCTCTGTTTCTTTAAGAAATATGGCACATTTCATTCCTTCTCATTTGCGTCATTTACTTCTGTTCGCTTTCGGTCCCGTTGCTGAAAATGCCCAACATTCCCTCTTCCCTCATGCGGACTCAACGGTTTTCTGTAGTGAGAATGGCTTCTCACGCAGTAAACCCGGCGGCTTGTTGGTGCCCTACTGCCCCGCTTCCTTCCTTCAGACTCGCCGCTTCTGGTTACTGTCCTTCCAGCGCCTTTTTCTTGTCTAATCTGCGCTCCCCTGGGCGCAAACATTGCGGAGGCTGCTCTTCGGTGCAGCTGCATGCCAGGAGGCTGTCCTCCCTCCTTTGGTGTTCCTGTGGCATACCAATCTCTGCAGTCTGCCTCCTTCAGTTTCTCCGGTGAGCCGGTTGGCTCCACAGACCTCGCATTCGCCCAGCAGTCCCTCGGTCACCAACAAGGGGACTCCACCTTTCCAGCCAGCTCCTTCCTGTAAGCTGGTTTTGCTGTTTAAATGTCCCGCCGGCCAATATGCGCACACCACAGCTAGACCGCAGAGTACGATCTGGGCCTTCACTGATCTTCATTCCTCGGTTCAGCTTCTTTGTGGCAGTACTTCTATCCTTAGAAGGAAGTCAGTTTGTGGTAACTTGTAGGCAGAATCCGGGGAGGTGTTCTCAGTCGGTTTAAATGTCCAGTTTGATGACTTGTGTGTAGCGTTTGAAGAATATTTTCAGTTTGTTTGTTTGTTTATTTATATAGCGCTCCAGACCCAGAGGTAAAAGGGCACTTCTGGAAATGGTTACAAAGTACATTATATACAGTTTACATTTATACAGTTTACAGGTAAAAAGCACTATTGGGTATAGGTAGTATCGTCAGACATAGGAAAAAGCAGATGGAAAATAGGAAAGGGCAGATGGAAAATAGGAAAGGGCAGATGGAAAATAGGAAAGAGCAGATGGAAAATGCTAGTTTTTGACCAGTAACCATCTAATAGCCTTTTCCTAAAAGACTCGATAGATTTGATGTTGAGCGGTAGGGTGTTCCAAAGTTGGGAGGCAAGGACCGTGAAACTGGGTCCTCCAACTCTTTTTAATGTGAATCTGGGCACTGTTAGGCATAAGGTATTGGAGGATCTAGTAATTCTGGTAGCAGATTTCATGGTAAATGTGTTGGTGAGATAGGGTGGGGCTAGATGGTTTAAGGTTTTGTATGTGAGACAAATGGTTTTTAGGTCTTTTTTTGTGTTGTATGGAGAGCCGTTTGCACGATTTTCTTGTGGTAGAGATGTGCTCTCGCCTCGGGATGTTTAAAGCTGCTCGTAGCGCGTTATTTTGAGTACCTGTAGTTTATTAATTATGGATTGTTTGCATCTAGGGATAGACTGTTACAGTAGTCCAGTTTGGAGTGTATGAGGGCCCTGGCCAGCATAAGGCAGCTATTAGAGGACAGGAAAGGTCTGCAGGCCCTGATCAGCTTGCCAGCGTAGGCAGTGGCTGAGGCAGTCATATTAATTTGTTTGGATAGGTTAGTGTTGGCATCAAGATAAAAGCCAAGGGTTTTCACACTTTTAACAATGGGAATAGTGTTACCATCGATGATGATACTATTGTAGTTAGGGCTGAGTTCCGCCTGGTTATTGGGTGAACCGACAAGGAGAAGCTCAGTTTTCTCATCATTCAGGCAGAGGCCATCCATGCCTGAATGATGGAGAAGATTTCATTAATCTGGGCGACGTCAGCATTGTAGTTACCTGAGAGGGTAAGGAGTATCTAGGGGTCATCTGCATAGTTGCTGTAGGTGACACCCAGATGGTCCAGTTTATCAAAGAGTGGCTTTGTAAATATATTGTACAACGTGGGCGAAACACAGGAGCCTTGTGGGACACCACAGGTGATGGGGATAGGGTCTGCTGCCGCTACTGGTGAGAAAACCCTCCTGTTTCTATTAGCTAAGAAGTATTGTATCCACATGACTGCAGAGGAGGAGAAGTGAGCTGCGGAAGATAGGTGGTTGCAGAGGATTTTGTGATCGACCAAATCAAAGGCCGTTGAGAGGTCTAAAAGGAGTAGGATGGCAGCGTTGCCTTTAACTTTGATTTCATCAATCTGACTTTTGAGGTCAACAAGGGCCGTTTCGGTTCCATGTTGAGGTCTAAAGCCAGATTGACGTATTCCTAACAGTTGGTTTGTCTCCAGGTAGTCCTGAATTTGCAGGTAGGCAACTCTGTCAAGGATTTTTAGCAAGAATGGGAACGTGGTGATGGGTCTGTAATTAGTGGGTATGGCTGGGTCTAATGATTGTTTTTTAAAAGTGGGAGAACCCATGATTGTTTCAGGTTGCTAGGGACTGAATTAGAAGAGAAAGACAGGTTAATTAGTTTAGTGGTGAAAGGGAATAGATCTCTGGCCGCGTCTTTTATAATCTGCTCAGGGCAGCTGCCCCCTTTGCAGTTGGATGGTTTTAGAGAGGCTATAATTTTTTGTACTTCCGGTATAGTTACCTTTTTAAATGTAAAGCCTAAATTGGAGTTAGAGGGCGGGGGTGAGTTAAGGTTGGTAAGCTTATTACTGCTAAGTTGTTGTCGTTTATCCTCTATTTTAGTTTGGAGCCCTGTAATTTTATTGGCAAGAGCGTTCTGGATACTGGTGCACCAGGGTTTGTCTTTCGTGCACGTATCTGTGGGTGGGATAAGATTTTCTAATTCCTTTAGTATATTGAGTAGTTCTTTGGTCAGGATCTTGCCTGATGTATCCTAATGTTATAGGCTTCTTTCTTGGTGCGAATTATCTCCTTTTTGTATAAGGCGAATACGTTCGTAAGATTGGTTTTGCTTTCAACAGATGGTTCCGTTTTCCATAGTATTTCTAGCTTTGCTTTCTTTTTTCTCAATATTTTGAGTTTGGGGATGTACCAGGAGTTCAAATGAGCTCAAATGAGCTCGAAGTTTTCCTTTGCGCAGTTTCAATGGGGCGATGGTATCAATGGCAATGGCCATGGAGTCGTTGAAGGTGTTGACCAGTAGGTTAAGGTCGGCTGTGGCCGGTAGTACGTTGAGAGTGGGGAGGACCAAAGGTATTGGGGCTTCAGCAGTGATGTTGCGCTTGTTCCTGGTCGGACAGGCTGGTGCCGTAGGGCATTTTTTTGGATCTAAGTTATTGATATTTATATCTAATTAGATGAGGTAGTGGTCAGTCCATGCGAGAGGTTGGGGGGCTTTGCAGGTAATATTGCAATTGAGAGCCGCTACCCTGTCGATGATTCTACCTTTCTGATGAGTAGGTTGAGAGCAAAGTTGTAAGAAGCCATGCTCAACTAGAGCGTTGGCTAAGGAGGAGGATGGAGAGTCATTGGGTCATTGTACCAAAGGTTGAAATCTCCAAGGATGATGATTTCTGCTGATGGCTTGGAATTCTCAGCTATTAGCGAGGTGATGTCTTCCTCAAAGGCTCTGGGATGTCCTGGGGGTCTATATATTAAGTGAATCGAGATCTTGCTTTTGGGAGAGGTTTGCAACTTGATTGTGAGGTGCTCACATGATTTTAGTAGGGAGGGAGTGACTGAGCCGAAGTCTCAGGAAGATTTAAAGATGATAGCTACACCTCCTTCTCGAGCATTGGGTCTGTCAGCTCTGAGGATGGAGTATTTGTCAGGAATGGCTAGGGTAAGTAAGGTCCTGATGCCTCATTTAGCTAAGTTTCAGTTATGGCGAGGAAGTCAAGATCGTTATTTAGGATGATGTCAGCGATTTCTGTAGGATGGGCAGCAAGGAACTGACATTCAGTAGAGCTCCTTTTAGGGGGAGTGATGTGGGCTTATTAAAGGCTATGTCCCTATTATTAGTCTTGTTGTGGGGTTTGGCTGAAAGCTTACTGTTCATAGAGGGGAGCCTGATGCTTAATCTACGGTTCTGGGCTGTAAGGTTAGGGTTGACTGTGAGTGTGTTTTCTGGAGGCTTGGTTGAGGGGGGAGGTGGGGCACAGTATTGGGTTCGCTATGGTTGGGTTTAATGCTGGTATTGGCGCCCCTTGTCAAACATGGACCACTTGGTCTAGGGTGACACAAAGTTCTATCAAAGATGGAGTTGGCTGGGAAGTCACCTAGGCGGTCACTGTCTTTGGTGGTGTGGTTAAGGTGATAGCTGGGTAGGAAAGGTGCCATAGTGGGCAGCAAGTGTGTGGGGCAAGGGATAAAGGCGTTTCTCGGGCATCCAAGTTTGGCTAGGCCATTATTGAAAGCTATATAATTATTACTACTGCAAGGTACATTATCCTGCATGACACAAGGGGAACATGATGATTGTGAGCCAGGTGAGCATGGTCTGGCTGTGATGTAGTCTAGGTAGTGGGGCTAGGGTAGGCAGATTCGACTAAGGCTAGGTGCATACAAATAGGCGGGTTCAATTTAGGCTTGAGGTTCCCAAATAGGCGGAATTGTCTTTAACAATGTATACACAAATAATCAGATTCAGTTTAGGGTACAGGCTGACAAAATAGGCAGATTCATCTTTAGCTAGGTATATACCAATAAGCAGATTCAGCTTAGGCTAGAGGCTCGCAGTTAGGCAGACTCAGCTTTGGCTAACTATACATGAATAAGCAGCTTCATTTTTAACAAGGTATACACAAATAATCAGATTCAGTTTAGGGTAGAGGCTGACAAAATAGGCAGATTCATCTTTAGCTAGGTATACACAAATATGCAGAAATTATTTAGGCTCGGTAAGCACAAATGAGCAGTTTCAACTAAGGCTAGACGCTCACATTTAGGTAGAACCAACTTTGGAAAGGTACATACAGGTAGGCAAATTCAGCAGTGGCAACGGATTATGCAGATTGAGAAATGTGCCTACTAGAGATTGCTATTGAAGTCACTTTACCCAGGATGCAAGAGACTGGGTGATCGCACACCTAACCTACAGGGCATATAGTTCAAGAATGCCGTGTATTACAGAGGCTGGATATAGGGCGTAATAGTGGCACAGGCAATGGCAGACGCTCGGTAGATCAAGCTGAGCAAAACAGAGTGAAGTGAGGGCAGAGCAAAAGGTACAATGTAAGTAGGATAGGGTGGGAGAATGCTGAGATGACTGACCAGAGGCAAAGTATGGCCGTCTAAGGTGTGCGCGGGCCTGGACGTGCGCAAGGGATAATGGCACACGTTAGGGTGACAAAGGATTCAAGATAACCAACAGGTTAGAGGTGCAGGTGTGGCGGGAGGATTAGGTTGTGTGGAGTAGTAGCCGGCGGGGGAGCAGGGGGTTGAGTCAGAATACGCAGGACTGCAAGGGGGCGAGGCGGCAGGTAGGCGGACCGTGGATGGGTGCACATTGGTGGTGGGGGTGGTTTTTTACGAATGGTGCTGCAGAAGAGGGCAGTGATGCAAGGCGAAACAGGCAATGTTGCACAGGTAAACAAACTTTTGGGAGTCTTGCGGCGACTGGGTCGTAGCGATGGGTCAGCGGCCGTCCGTCTTGGCGGGTCCTCCATGCGCTATGCAGGTGCTCCTGGAAGTGGTAGATCAGAGAGGGGCATGGAATCTGGGTGAACGGCTAGTTTTAAAGAGTGAATGAGGAGAGTTATAACAGTATGCCATAAAGGCCTGTGGAAAGGAAGGGGTATCCTCAAAATGAAAAGGGGATTCCGTGTCTCGTCAGATTTCATGTTTCCTCCCCCCCACCAATGGGATCCTCCCTCGTATAGGTTCCCCCAAAGTCAGAATCAGGTAGCAGCTGCCTGGTCGCATGGGGGTGGGGAGGGAGTGCCACTGGGAAAGGAGGAGTGATGCCACCATTGGATTAATTATAGAGCTTTACCAGGTCCTTCTACGCCACCATCGATGCTTAGCTGATTTCAGGCAACCGTCTTGTGTGTGAAGGGGCTAAAATCCAGGGGGAAGGGGTGTGGTGTCTAAATACCATTCAGCCACTAATGTCCGGAGGGTCCTACAGGAAACCATGCCAAATTTGGTGCAGATTGGTGCAACGGTGTGGAATTGTATAAGGAACAAATGAACCCATTTTCTGCTTTTATTTATATATTATATGAGGCAAATATGCTAGCAACTTCAGTGGCATTCTTATTTTGTCTCAGCGGGGGGGTTGGGAGGGAGAGGTCTGCCAGAAGGTCTGTTATGTCCCATATGGTACCCTCCCCTCCTATATCTGGGACATTGCATCCGGTGGCTTAAATTGACTATTGAAACCTCCAGCAATTATTATTTTAGAATCTACTAAGTTACTCTGCGTCCAGTCTTTAACGCAAGCCTTTGAGGTGGAACAGTATTGACCCATCCTCAGATTATTGTCTTTTGTACATATTTATCAGCAGTAGCTCTAAACCATTTCTAAAGCCAATTTGCAACTCTAGGATGTCCCTGCAAACATTATCGTTATAATGCAGGCATTAAGGCGGCAATCGGCCATAGCAAGAGACCCCATTCGGCCGACCTCCTTGGCCCTTATGTGCAATTATCTCATATGTGGAGTATCCCTGAAGATTAATAGTGGTGGTTGCCCAGGGTCCTGTAAACAAACTATATTTGGTATGATCTTATGAATTAATTCTATATAGTATCAAAAAGGTTTCTAGCAAGGCGAGCAATGTTCCACGATGCCAGTGCACCCCCAGTGCAGAGATGTTGCCGATGCTATTAATGGGATGCACTGCCAGTCCACACTAGAGGTGCAGACTATGTCAACCAATGGCCTCCTGCCTATTCCCAGAAGCATCTGTCTCTTGGGTGGTAGGCAGGTTCTGGTTTGGTGTTACTTGCATGGTGTTAGCTGACACCTTTGCAATGCCTGCTTCAGGTTCAAATACGGGAGGCCATACTTCTGATTTCAGGCTGTGCCATCGTAGGGTTATTGCAGCAATTTCTATAGGGGAAACAACCTTTTGTTGCCGATTGCTCGTGATGGGGATAGCTGACAGATCATACGAACTGCTGAATCGGAGGTCAGAGACTCCTGCATCAGAAGACTTGCTTTTAGTCTGTACAAGACTACTTTTCCTGCTTACTACAAAAGGGTTCTGGGCGAACCCACTCTCTGGGGGTCCTGGCCTGATGGAAATGTACCTTCCTGCGAGTTTGGGGAGTGGGGGAGGGTGTATCAATTTGTTTTCTAGTGTCCTCTAATTTGGAAACATTTGTGAGTAGTTTAGTACTATTACTGTGAGTTGTCTAAAGGTGATTAGTATCACCCCACCTGCCATGAATTTCCACAAGTGGAATGAAAGGCTTCATCTCAAATAACATTTTTCAAATAAAGTGGCAACAAAAACATATGTTTCAAAGACTTTTACAAAAGGTAGCTAAAAAAAATACTTCAAGATCTGCCATAATGTCTAACCTCTACTCACATTTCAGAGAGAAATCAACCGCCTTTGTAAATTGAAAGATGGCTTGGTATACTGTTTACGAGATGATTTGCCATTTTGTGTTGAGATGGACCCATTGCAAAGAAACTAAACGACTGTTTTATTTTTTTAACAAAAAAGCTTTTTTTTTAATTTTTCAAATGAAGTGGCAACAAAAACGTATGTTTCGAAGACTTTTACAAAAGGTTGAGACTTTAAGATAGTACCTAATGACTTCTCTCTATATGCAAAAGAGACATTCCACAACTACTTAAAATCAGTGCAGAAAACTTCTTATGCCACTGGGAACAACTATACTCAAAGGAAACGTTGGGACACAGAATAAATATCCCCCATTTTAACTCGCGTGCCTGGAAAGATGAAACTCGTGTAGTATGTGCTAGTAGAATGATTATGCCAGTAGAACATGGCAATAATAATTTTTTCTATGAAAATGTAGGAATCGGATTAATGTGCCGGAAACATGCCCATCAGAACTAGCTTGCCAGGAGAATAGGTGTATCAGACTGTCTCCATCACAAAATGTCATCCAGAAGTCCTGTACCTCCTGCTTATCTTCAACATTACAGTGCCCAGAGAACTGCTACATGTCACAATTAACGGCGAATAACAGGAAGCTTAGTGGGTGGACACAGAAAGCAGTTTGAACAGATTTCTATCCAACCTGGCCATCATGGCCTAATCAAAAACGAACAATATAAGAATCCTAACGAGGTCATGCCGGTAAAGAGGAACTTGTTTGCACTACACACTGGTGTATTGCTCTCTTCTGGAACTGAATGCGCTGTTAATGGTGTAGGGGAAAAGGTACTCTGGACTTAAATCTTGGGTGAAGTGTTGTAATATGCATGGGCTTGTACATAGGCACACTGGTGGAATGTTGATGCATGTTCAGCAGTCAACATTCCACAGTGGCCGTTGAGCTGAGGAAGCCGTAGCAGCAGGCTGCGGGGTCTCGCAATAAAGATACTTTATTCTACTTACCTGTGTTGGAGAGATTGTGTCATTGGCGACGAGGATTTCGGCGAGACCCCGTCCCACATGTGCACGGGCCAGCTGTCCTGGCTCCCTGCTCATCTCCAGTGTTGTTCGGCGAGGACGTGGATGACGAACGCTGGATCCGTCGGGAGCTGTCTGCTGTACGCTCTGTCCAACATTGAGGGCAGCGCTGGCCACAGGTGGGCTCTCTTGACGGGCGTGCAGTTGTCCAGCGGAAAAAACTGTCCGGGTGCGCAGTCGGGGCATTTCAGCAGGCCCGTTCGCGGCCGGCTCGCCGCGAGCAGCTGGAAGTGCCAGGGAGTCCGCGTTGCCGGCTGCCTTTCATCCGCGTTCCCATCGGTGGCAGCGACGGTGGCAGGTGGGCTCTATTTGTTGCATGGAGTCTTTGGCTGCTCGGGTCCAGTCGGGGCCACGGAGGGAGAGCAGCCGTTGGGCAATACGGAGGCCTGCACACCGGTACACGCTTGCATCCGTGTAACAAGCAGAGCGCCGACCGCTAGCCCCGCCCCCGGTAGCGTCTCTACACCACGCTGCTCACTGCGGTCTTCTCAGGGAAGGAGGAGGGGCTGCGGTGGCACTGCGCGGCGTGGCTCAGCAATCAGCTGACTGCTGCTAACCGGCGGATGGGAGAAGGCAGGAGTCTAATTCGTATACGCTCCAGGGACACTTGCAAGTTTGCGGGGCCACAGGACATCCCGGACCTGAATCTAAAGGGCCGTTGGTGGTAAGATTGGGGCACACAAATTGTGTGGAGCCCTGACAAGTGCAGGTTGGCACATCTGCTTGGGCTGGGATTGTTGCAAGTCGGTTTTTGCATCAGTTGGTTGTGACTCACCCAGTGCCAGAACCTGGCTGTACTGCATATACGTGTGGGTGCACGTGCAAAAGGCAACAGTGGGAGACATTGGTCTGCTTTTACATCGTTTGGTCTGTTGTGACTCACCCAGTGCCAATTTGTTGGCGGTACTGCATATACGTGTGGGTGTACGTGCACAAGGTGACAGTGGGGACATCCTCTGCCTGAAGGGAGCAAGAAGTATTGAGTCTTGCACAGTGGTGGGCAAGTTTTTCTTGGGGACATAAGGAACCAAGGCATTACATTCAGCCATGTTGCATACAGCTGCCAGGCCTCCACCTGCCTTTTTGCCTAACCCTGGAGAGCATGTTGCTCCTTGGGAGCAGTGGGTAGATGCCTTTAAAGTATATTTGAGGGCTGCAGGTGGGGCAAAGTTCAACGATGATGAAAAGGAGGCTGCATTACTGAATTGTATTGGTACGGAGGGGTTGAGGGTTTTTCGTCACCTGCCTGGAGAGAATGTAATGGTTCAAGGGGGAGGTGAGGGAGGATATGTTGTAATATGCACGGGCTCGTGCATAGGCACACTGGTGGAATGTTGATGCATGTTCAGCAGTCGACATTCCACAGTGGCCGTTGAGCTGAGGAAGCCGTAGCAGCAGGCTGCGGGGTCTCGCAATAAAGATACTTTATTCTACTTACCTGTGTTGGAGAGATTGTGTCATGAAGTTTGTTTGGGAAATCTTTAATAGTGAGCGCTGTGGACAAATACATAAGACAGTGAACAATCTCCAGAAATTCCAAGGCTGTTTCTCGCCTGCTTCCCCTGTACAAAAACCAGTTTTTTTTAAAAACACATTTCAACCAGTATTTTATCCCTTTCAGTTAGAACAGTGCACCACTGAGGAGAGGTCTTCCGAAGTCACTCCTGCCGCCTTTCGATTTTCCAGCGAAGATTTTAATTCATTATTCAATTAAAGCATACACACTCGTTATCACTAGTCTTTAAAGACGTTGCACCCGCTCCATAAACATCCTCCTGGCAAAGGAAAGCAAGGTTACATAAAAGCATGCTGGGGCTGCAGAAAGCTAGCATGGGAGTAAACTACAGTTTCAATGAGCCAAGTGTCGGTACTAGATTAGAAAAGCATACATGTATAATTACATTCGTTTAAACCTTCATTACGTTCAACTGCATTTCCCCCCACAATAGTAAGGGAATAAGTAGGGGATTTGGGGGGGTTTGATTTTAGAGCACCGTATTTAATGGGAAAGCTCTTTGGAAGAAATGAGCCCGCACAATATATTTTAGAAGAGTAGTGAGGAACAGACATTTTACTGTGTTGCAGTCTAAGAAACAAACTGACATGTCACCTTACAGCCGTACTCTCAACCCCGCTGCCCCAAATGTTTTAAATATTTATAGGGCAAAACACGATGAGGAAAAGTAAACCGAATCTCACCTGGTAATGTCCGACGGCCTTGATTTATCCTTGGTAGTATGCTTTCACCTTCTTTGGATGCAGCGTTCTGCTAAGTCTTTTTTTCCATATATCCCACTATTCTGTGATGTACTTGCTATGCAGATCACCTGACCATGATTTTTCTGGTAATGTCCGCACTGGACAGTAACCTACACTTGTCCAGTTATACCGTTCCCAGGGCAGTGCCATTCTGTTGAGTATCCAGGCCTTGTGATACCTTTCCCAGGGCGTTGGCCTTCCAGTTTGGAGTCCCCAATGTACTGTGCCAGCAGCCTAATGCCACCCTGTCCTCAGAATAATGTAGCTTCATAATGTTATTTACTAATACATAGTGCCTCTATATTAATGGCCATTCTGTAAACGAAATGTACACACTCTCCAAAAAGATAGAGCCATTGAATAAAAGCAAATATTTTTAGCCTGCCAAAAAGCATGAACACCAAGTAGTGAAACGGATAGTATTGCTAAAGCTTTACAAATATTAAAACCAAAAGGCGCAGTTTATTCGCCTGTTGAAGGTCCCTATACCACAGAAGGTAATGAGCGCTGTCTTGAGTAGAAAGGTTCTGCAACATGATGCTAGTAGGAGAAACTTTTAACGACCTGACATTTTTTCCAATCCCTCAAAAGGGACAATTTATTATTGGTAGACTGTCGCATTCAGCTGATGGATAACATGTTTTTTTTTCTTCACTTTATTTAACTTGCACAGAAGCATAGCATTGTACAACCATACTTTTCTATAGAGTACATAGCACAGAGAGTTATTTCCGGTAGCATTATTGATGCAGCTCAATACACATTATTTTACAGTACATTTACTTTGCCTTCTTCCTCCCCACTTTTATTCATCAAGTATTGTCGCAAGCCACCCCATGTATCCCTCGGCCGGCTTGCCGGAGGCATCAAGCTAGTGTAAAGTTCCTCCTTATCATTTGCCCAAATCATATCTTAGAGCCAGTCTTCCATTGTGGGGGCCATTTTACACTGCCAACTCATTATTATAGCCATTTTAGCTAACAGACCAATATTTACCAGTTTGCGATTCAGTGGATTCAGTTTATGCACCTATCCCAGTATACATGTCGTGTGTTCCCATTTTATGGGCCCGTCCACCATCTCCCGACATGAACATATGCTTTATATCGGCGTCCCCCTCCACGCATCTGGGGCACTGCCCCTCCTCCCACCCCCAGGGTGGGATACATTTTCTTGAGGCGAGCTGGGGTGAGGTGTATTCTGTTTAGGGCCTTAAAAGTGCATCAGCCTGTATCTGGAGTTGAACGATATCTGCCTCGTCAGACTACATATTTGCAACCAGTGTGTTTCAGTGAAGGTAACTCCTAGGTCCTTCTCCCAGTCCCCTTTTAATGTCTGGTGTTTTTCCCCCTGGCCATCTGAGCTAGTTTATAGAATGCTGAATCAGACTTCTTCGTTGTACCTGGGGACAGTATGTAATTGAGACTCTGGTGAGAAGCCGGCTCCTGTGAGAATTCAGACCACGTCGATGCCACAGCTGAGCGAAGCCGACAGTATTGAAGCTTCTCAAGTGGGGTGTACCTTCATGTCCCAGGTTACAAATAATCCTTCATGGAACAAGTCACCCAAGTTCAGTATCCCCACCCTGCGCCAGTGTGCTGCTAGTAATGAATCCCGCAACGGCCCAGTAAAGTCGCGCCCCAGATTGGCATGTCTTGACTGTATAATGCAGTATTCCTGGGGTGCTTGACTAATCTCGGCCATGTCTCCTGTGTGACTGTCACAGGGTCCAGCTGGTTAACATTTCCCCCACGTTCCTATGGCTAGCCTGTGCAGCAGATTTGGCGTTGCCTTCCCCTGCTTTTCTTTTCTACCCACCACCCGTTGTACTGCATAGTATGCCTGAGCGGCGAGGTAATATAGCTCGAAGTCTGGCGCTGCCAGCCCTCCTCGCTCACACGGCAGTATGAGGCGCTTCCAACTGACCCTTACCTGCCCCTTCCATTCGAACGAGGAGCACGCTCCAGTTATTTTAGTAAAAAAGGCTCTACCAGGCCACACCAGTACATTGCTAAAGAGAGAAAAAAGCTTGGGCAAAATAATCATTTTTATTAGTGCAACCCGTCCCATCAAAGAAATGGGGAACTGATTCCACCGCTCTAGTTTGGCGCACATTGCATTGACCAACGGGTTATACTTAAGGGACCAAACAAAGGCTGCTGATCGAGCAATCTTGACCCGAGGTATTTTATATCTTGATGTGTCCATCTCAGTCCTAACAATTTTCTTGGTTCGGGTGTGTTGTCCGTTAATGGGAAGACCTCAGACTTGTTACTATTCAACTCATGAACCGCAGCTAGTATCCTCTGCAGATGTTTCCCAGGATCTCTGACTTACATCATGATATCGTCTGCGTATAGCGTTCTGAGTTCTACCTGTCCAGCGATGTTAATGCCAGCATGGATATGCCGAGCCCTCATGAGATCTGCCAAGGGCTTTATCAGTAATGCAAACAGCTGGGATGATAGCAGGCATCCCTGCCTGGTGCCTCCTGCTAGTGTTAGTATCGGTGAGAGCACCCCATTCACACACACTTTGGCATACGGCTGTGTGTATAGAATCTGCACCCACTTTACAAATTTTGGTCCGAATCCATAGTTGTCTAGAACGCTAAACACGAAAGGCCAGTAATGCTTTCTGCATGTCTAAGGATAAAGCATCCCCCTCAACATCTTGTGGTGTCCGCGCCATTATATTATATAGCTGACGAATATTGGATGTTGCCGATCTCCCCAGCACAAACCCTGCCTGGTCTTCATGCACCTTGTAGGGCAATCGCGGATTAAGTCTGGAAGCAAGTATTTTCGCGAATACATTTGTGTTAGTGTTTATTAGGGATAATGGTTGGTACGACCCACAGTCCTCTGTAGGCTTTCCGGGTTTTAGTAACAGAGTGACAGCTGCCTCGCGCATCTACTCCGGCAGGGTACCAAGTGCAAGTGCCTCCGTTCACACCAATGACAGGCGGGGAGAGAACACATCTATGAATTGTTTGTAAAACTCTGCACCAAGGCCGTACGAGCCTGGGGCTTTCCCTCCTGGAAGAGCTCTAATCTCTTCCTTAATCTCGCTCAATGTTATTGGTTTCTCCAGTGCGTTACAAGCTTCTGCCGACAGAATTGTAGTGGGTATCTTGGCTAAACATTAATCTATCTCGTCACTTGTAGCCCCACACTGGGGTGAGTATAGGCTCTCATAAAATTCATAAAACCCCTTGCCCACTTCTTCCACTCTATTGACCACCTTTCCGTCCGCCCTCGTTATTCACGGGATGTTAGTGCTGCCCCTCTTGCAGCGGACTGTCTGCGCTAGGAGTTTCCCTGGTCTTTCCTGTTCGCCATACCTGCCCGCTGTTGCAGCCTTATCAAAGTAACGCTGCTCTCTGTCTGCTGACACTCGTCCAATTGTGCCTTTTATATCCTTGCTAATGTGATATGACGGGTCTCAACGGATTCTGCTTGGAGTTGTGCTGGTGTGTTTTCGCGTCTCTTTAATTCCCTCCCGATGTTGCGCAATACCCCGAATTCGGTTGACATTGCAACCCCCCTCATATATACTTTAAACGCCTGCCTGAGTATAGCCTGCGTGCTCACTGACCCTTCGTTGCTTTCAAAATAGCTATCTGTGTTGTGCCATACTAGCCCGGAAGACAGGGTCTATCGGGGATGTAGCCATGAAGCGCTACTGTGGTCGCTGTGGCGCACCTCCTGGAATGCTCAGTGAGAGCAACACTGGGGAGTGAACAGACAGAGTTATGGGCAGTATGTGGCACTCTGTCGCCGAGTTCACTAACCTGTGGGATGTCCGCCAAAAGAAAAGTGAAAGCACTTTTCGTGCCATGGAGTGTGCGGCAAACATCTTTCAATCCAAAATCCTCAATCTGTGTATGTATAATACAGTACGTGCTGCATTTCTTAGGGCTCTCGGTGTGGTGGATATGCAGTCAAGTTGTACATCGACTATCGTGTTGCAATCACCGCCACAAATTACTAGTGCAGTGGGGTACCTAGAGCATTTTTGGAATAAGGCATCATAAAACTCTGAATCGTCCACATTTGGGCCATATATGTTCATCAAGAGGACTTCACTTCCTAATTTCCCATGGACGATCACAAACCTGCCACAGTCCTCCCGCTCGGTTGCATAATGAGTGAATGCCAGTGACCGGTGTACCAGGACCATGAACCCCCGTGCCCGAGTCGAATAAGTGTAGTAGCTTTTATTTATTTATTTATTCTTTTTTTCCCCACCCCTGGTCCCCCTTAGCCAGGGGCGACCTTACGTGCCTGATGTTCCAGCAGGTGTGTTTCTTGCAAAAACAGAAGTTTGGCCCCCTGTCTATTAATATATACCATCACTTTACGCCTCTTCATGGGGATACCCAAGCCCCGCACATTCCGACACAATAAACATCAGTCGGACCGTTTCTTGCCATCCCCTCTTATACGCCTCCGGACATTCCACTCGACTGTGTGCCATCTCTTGACCGAACCATAATATCCGATGCTTAACCTGTGCATTTTTTTATCGTATTCGCCCAAAACTTCGACAGTGCTCAGCCCTTTACCCTTACCCCACCACCCTACCCTGTCCAACAAATATATGCAATCGCAATTGGGGGCGACTGGTACCATGGTGAGTGGAGACCCCTGCTTCTACAATGTTTCTCCTTGGCTAGATTAGAACCATAACTGTAGAAATCTAACAAACATTACCATAAACACATCAAAATGTACGTAAAGAAGTAAGTCTTATTATTGTATTGTAGATGCAGTCTAGCGGGGTACCACATGGCGTAAGGGATTCTACGTTCCCTTAAAAGCTTTTTAACCCACAAATGAGTGTCTCTCCTGTTGTACCGCCAGTGTGTAGTCTGGGAATATACGGACCACGCTGGAGCCCATCCTCAATTCCTGCTTCTCGCGCCGCCTTCAAAGCCAAATCTCTTTGCTGTAGTTCATGAGGGGTGCAATTATTGGCTGGGTAGACCGCATGGTCTTGGTTTTGCCATCAGCGCCATATGCGCCTGCTCCACTAAGAACATCTGAGACCAACCAGAATTCCCCAGCAATTCCTTCAGTAGTTCTTCTGTTGCCGTCTCCATAGGACCTTTCAGGGAGTCCTCCGGCACCCCTATAATGCGAACATTATTGCACCTCGATCTCGCCTCCAGATCCTCCCACTTCATCTTAATGCTTCCCAGATGTTTTGCCATAGTCGTCATTGTCCCTTGTGATGCTGTAATGGCATCCTCCGCTGTGCTGATTCGCGTCTCTGTCACTGTAATTCGTTGAATAGCCTTTTCCAGCTGGGCATGGATTTTAGTGACATTAAAGTTAATGCCATACAGCTTGGTATTGATGGAGGCGAATCCCTGCTGCATATTGGCCATGACACCCTGCAAATCGACGGGCAATGCTGGCGGCGCTGCCGCTGGTTGCCTATCCCTTCGCACACCTCCTCTGCCTGTCTCGAGGTGGGTCTGGTATATTTATTCATTGGCCCATGCTTTTTGGGGCCAGCACCTTTACGCATAGTGCCGTAACTTTTAGTCCTCCTTCCTAATTTGCAGCTCGGTGGGATAGGTGTCACTTGGGCGATCAAATTTGTGTTGTGCCTGACCAAGGAAGACACCAACTGTGTCACGGGGCTGCAGTGCAACAGTTCACTAAGCTTCTTCAGATGTTTAGCAGCCGTACTCTAAACGTCATTCGGGCAGACCTCACAGATACCGACCGCCAGCAATGTGCTCTGCTGTTTCGGGTTTATTCCAAGTTCACTGGTGTTTGTACCCACTAAACCCTCACGTTGATACAGCGGTGGCATTGAGGGGGGAATGAGTAGGCAAGTAACAAATCTCAAAGGGCGCACCCCCTTCCTATCCCCCCTCTCTGTCCACACAGCCAAGCCAAGATCCACACATCTCTAGGTGGGAGCGTTGCCGGTCTACCCAGGGGGCCGCCACCCTGCACGGGAGGCAACAGTGCAATGGGTTACCTTAACTGCTCCCTGTAATGCCAAGCTCCCACCCACTGCGGCTGTATGGTGGATTCCTGTTTCAGTGTCGGTTCAGACCATCTTCTGCTCTCCAGCATTGGGCTAGCAGCACTCCCGGTCTCCTATTCCCTCTGGCCCAGCACCCAGGTAAGGGCACAACTACAGTGTGGGGGTGGGGAGTAATGATAAATGGAGAGGGAGGGGGGTTGGAGACACAGACGTCAGATCAGTCTTCTCTGCCTACGGAGATATGGGTCTTCACCTACTTGCTCCGGTGGGCGCTGGCATGATCACGTTGGAGGAGAGCGCCCGGACGATGCACAGTGGCTGAATCCAGCGTGAGCCGGGGCTTCAGACGCGCTGCCACAGTCACTGCCTCTTCGCTGGGCTAACGTCCACTGCCCGCGATCTGCAGATGCAGCCCCACATTTTCCACGTCACTCGCAGGTGCCGCCGTAGGACCCAGCAGCTTGGGATGGCGCGTCCTCCACCTGGCCATCCCTCACTTAACGGAGTATCTGAAATGCTTGCAGCCTTGGAAGCAATCCAGCAACTTCCTATTCCTCTCGAACCCCGGTCGTCAACCCGCGAAGTGTTCACAGCAGCGGGGCCTCCTCCGACTATTCACTGCACTCTTCACCCTGGCCGGTGGAATCTCCCGCTATTTAGCAGTATGCTGCAGTCGGTCCGCTCTGTCTGGGCCCGCTGCACTCTCCGGCCTGATTACTCTGCGAATTTCAAAGCAGTCAGCCCGGCTTCGGGGCCAGTTGTGTCCCACCTTTTTATATAGCGATGGAGAGGTTTTCACGCCAGACACGCCTCATTACCTGCTGCATTTTTGCCAGGGATCTCGCTTCACTCCCAGAGCTTGCACGATGGCCGCCATCCTGCTGATAGCGCAACAGCGCCCCCCACCTGATGGATAACATGTTGATGAAAAAGCAATGTAATAACTGTTCATTTCCCATCTTTCACTTGTGAAATTGTTAGACCGCGTTTGATCAGGAGTAGAACTATGCTCGTATATATTTCGTTTTTCTTACCCTAGGTTTCGCACCATAACAGAAGACTCTTAAAGTGGGAGTTTGCATACATATAATGCAGCAGTGTGTGAAATTATTAAAACAAACTGCTTTTCCAAAGTACAGTAAGTTCCTGTAGAAAAATCTCCTCTTGACTCTGTGGAAAATATACCAGGGAGATGCATGAAATGAATACAACACTGCATGTTCAGCTGTAACTAAAACCTGATATATTGAAGTGTGTGGATTTAAAATAGAAATAAAAATGTAGGGCCTACCATGGGCAAAATAAATAGTTGCACAAAGAAGCTATGCTGAGGAAACGGGCCATCTAGCACATCCATGCATTTGACTGCAGTCAGAGGATATTGGGCGGTGTCATTCTCGCTTCACTTTGGTGGGTATGTGAGGAGTTGGGAAGAGACCCATTGAGCTTTAAAGTCAGGTTGGTAATTTGATCGGTAGTGCTAAGACTAAGAATGTGGTACTCTGGCCTTGCAGCTGAAAAGAGTAGAAAAATGGGATCTGCACGGTCTCCAGCTTTCAGATTTCTCTGGTCTCCATGTTTTAAAAATAAGTCTCTTGTATCTAGGTCTTAAAATCCGCCTCTCTTCTCGAGGAGTTAAAATTCACCACTCCACTCTTGTTCATACAGTCTACCCTCGATTGTCCCCTCCTCTCTGGGTCTTGAATCTGTTCTTCCACTCCAGGTCTTGCAGCGAGTCCAGCAACCTTTCTCTCGCATCCGGCAAGTAATCTTCTTCTTCAACACCACAACTCACTTTGTAGCACAAAAATTCCTTCTCTCCCCTCTTGTCATTGGAGCTGACCTTTTATATAGTGTTTGGACTGACTAGCTTCCTGCTGATTGGCCTGGAGGGGGTCACAGGTCCACTCTGAGCATGATCCTTGACTCAGATGCTTTGTAGTCCTGGGTTCATGTGGGAGGTCTTGTAAATGTGGAAGTCACCATCTTAGATTTCACTTCCATCTGTTTTTGCCGGTAGCTAGGAGCTGTTGGTTTGTTTCCTGTCTCAGGTTGGGGGAGTTTCCCTTCTCTGAGTTTCATTTGATGACCTGTAAGAAACAGCTCAGGGTCTGTATTAAGCATTAATCCTGTAGGGTGGGAGTTTGGAAAAAAATGTCATGGTTTGGTGGAGTGCGGGTATCCTTTCCTTTCCTTTGCGTATGATGTGGACTAGCCAGTTCTGTCACCCTTGTGCTGCAATTGTGAGGGACACGTGTTCTGGCCATGTGGGAAGGGAGTGGAGCTCTGTCTGTGTCCATTAACTGTATGGATGAGGGGGGGTGACCGAGCAGCTCGAGCTGTTCCTGCTTGAGCTCTGAGGCTGACCTTGACAAAGATCCTGTAGTCCCAGCGTACAGGCAGAACCTGAAGTGCAAGCAGCAGCCCCGCTCAGCCATGTGACCATCTGGGCCAAGCAGTGAATTGTGCAGTTGGGGGAATCGGCAACGCTGCAGACTTCCTCTGGTGCTGCCGCCTGGCTGGTAGCTGGGCCTGGAAACTCATTGTGGGGGAGCGTATCGGCCGTGAGGCATGCCGGGGTGCTGGGGCGGAATCCATGCGGTATCAGAGTGCAGCACGTGCAAGAATAGCAGTTGTGGCCGCCATGGAAATATTGGGGTTAGTGGGGACGCCGGCCCCAATGATGGCTGTGGGAGCAGTCGGATGAGGGCTGGCCAGGCCAGGCATACGTCTGACAGCTGCTTTGGGCCCAGCAGAGCGAGCCCTGCAGCATCCATGCACAGTAGCCTTGGTCCCAGTGAGCCCTGCAGTACCTGTGCACAACTGCGTTCTGAGAACTGAGACATGGCCTATTTCATATCTCGGCAGCATCCATTGTGCTAGTAGCAGACTGAGGTCCAGTATCATATTGGCGCCTTACCTGGAGTGATTTGATTTTCCTGGGGACTCCTTCCTTCTCGCGCTCCCGCTCTCCCACGATAATGACAGCCGCATGCGCGGCCATCAGCTTGAAGTCCTTCTCAATCTGATGTACTGGGTCCACCCTTTTTTGGACTCCGTGGCCGGGACCCTGTGAACTTGGCATAAGCTCCCCCGAGTGCCCTTGCACGCTACGTACGGGGCCTTACCTCTTTCCATTGACAACAGGAGCACCCCTTCTCAAGAGCGACATCCGTAGGTCCAGATGAAGGTAGCCTTCGCTGCCCCCCGAAACGTCTTTTGGGCAAGTAATTCTATTGCGGCCAACCTCTAAACCTACAGGTATACATCTACCGACTGTGACCTAGGATTGGTCTCTACACACCCACAGCACTCATTAATTGACCTTCTGAGTCACCAAGAAGACTATCTCTTCATCTTTGGAACTGGTTTCAGATTAGAAACAGTCTGTTTTCCGGACCACAAGACTTTATACTTGTTTTACAAACCAGCTCGCAAGCATCTAGACTCCTGTGGGTGGCGAATTAATTTGCTTTTCTATACCTCACACAACCACGGCGGAATAAGTCTGCCCCACTTTGCAGGTGTACAGAACTAGTGTTTCATTTTATTTTATGTTATATGTTTTGTATAAATTGTACATTTAAAAATGTATGTTTGAAATGTATTCCGTTCAAAATTGTTCTTTTCTTGAATCTCTATGTATGTACACCATTGAGTGGTGACATTTTGTAATGTACACCATCTGTTGGTGACTGTTTGCGAGTATAATCTTCTTGAAAAAATGTCAAAAACTTCCAAGTCATAACAGTAGTCCATCAGAATCATTGTTTTCCTGCTCCAGATTAGTGACATTGCTTTTTAATGGGGTAGCCATAGATATAGACTCAGTGGTATATCCAGTGCACTTTCTTAGGTTCTACATTTATGCTTGTTGAGGCGAATTATGCATGAGCCTCGTCTGTAGTAAGCAATCACACGTAAATTAATAGTGTGTGTAATGACCCACGTGGGCAGGTCAGCTATCCCCAGGGCAGGAGAACTGTCAGCCATGTGATAATAGGCATGGGCCCGGTGAGAGGAGGAACACGTCGGCCATCAGCACCCTGCCGGCAGGACTCCCATTACAGTGTTGCAATAAGGGGCATGCTAGAGATACTGGATACTTTTGCCAGAGGAGCCAGCTGGGAAGACCATGGAGTGAGCTTGCAGAAGTGTTACCCAAAGGAGACTGGGCCTACCAGTGGTGCAGAAATTCACAGCAGGAAGTAGCTTGGCAATTGAGTCCCCGCTGAGGGGTGGGGTGGGGGTGCAAAGGAGGCGCATTGAATCATCGAAAGGGTCAGAGAGCACGGAACACGGTCCCGGCCCAGCAGCGAACAGTCTATGTCACACACACACACACACACACACACACACACACACACATTCAACAAACACTCACTCACTTAGACAAAAATGCATGCATGCATGCATACATACATAAAAACTCATCTTTATTCCTGCTGTCCCGGTCCCAACAACATCTTTTTCGGAAGCTCTCCAGCTCCACAGTAGTAACAGGAAACAGCACTCGATAGCAGAGAGCATCTTGCGAAATCGGAGGTTTTGCCCTTGGTGTCGTTGTGTGACAGAAACTATATTACATGGTTAGGTTTCAAGTGGTGAGCTGAAGAATTGTTCTACTTGGGGTGAATGAGGGGGGGGGGTTTGGATTTTGCCTAATGTTATTGATTTTGTGAGAGTAAATATGACTATGGTGTGGTACTTGTTAAAGGTGAATGCTTGAAAAATGGTGTCGACCCCTAGAGTAAACTTTGTACTGAGTATGATCCCATGAGATATTGAGACAAAATGTTGGCGTGAATTATATAGACTTATGCAGGACTTTTGTGGGATCATAAACCGCCACGTTTGAAGATTAGCAAATTGCAGTTGCCTTTGTCTAAAGGTGGGCTGGGAGTCCCAAATTTCAAAGCATACCATTTGGCTTTTATGGCACGAAGTTTATTTGCTTTTCTCAAATCGGAGCATGAGGATTGGATGTGTGCCGAGTCTAGTCATGTGGGCCTGTTAACTAGTAAGCCATGTAGAACAAGGGTGGAGAATCCATTGACTAAGAGTTTACGGAATTCGTGGTTGGCCTTGAATGAATGTTTGGGTTTCAATGCATTAAGCGATCCAAGTGCTTCAGTTTGGCTGAATCCAAGTGTTAGACATGAAGGGAAAGTTTTGTTCTGGCATGATTGGTTCCTTGCCGGGGTGCAGTGGATTGGGGACCTTTTCAATGGTGCAATTTGGATGACGACTAGGGAGATTCAGATGAAGTTTGATATTCCTACTTTTTGTCTGGCAGATTACCAGAAGATCAAGAGGGCGGTGGGTGAAGTGAATATGGAAGAAGGAATTGATGTGGATATGCTTGGATGGAAGCCGGGAGTGAGTGTTTGTGGTCTGGTTAGTGTTTATAGGCTTATTGTGACAAACTATAGGACAAATGATGCTTTGAGATTGGATTGGAAACGGAGGATTGGTGAAGATATTACAGAAGATCATTGGTCACGTATTTGTGAAAATGTGAAGTTGTGTTCTTTAAGTCTTGCTGAAAGATCGCCTCAAATCAAGATTTTGCATAGAATATATTGGACGCCTGAGAGATTGATGAAAAGAGGAATGAGGGACCACTCTGAATGCTGGGCATGTGTACATGAGATGGGCACCTTTGAACATATGTTGTGGGAATGTTCAAGGGTGAGAGGTATGAGGTTTGAATTTGATCAGATTTGTGAGAAGGTTTTAATGGGAGGGTTTGAATGGATTTTAAGACCGTTGTACTGGGCAGTGATGATGACCTGGATGAACTGAGTACATCCCAGAAAAAATGGTTCTTTCGGGGAGCGATGGTGGGGAAGAGGTTGATTTTGAGAAATTGGAAAACGTCGGCTCCTATTAAAATTGAGATGTGGATTGCGGAGATGCATATTTTAGCGGATATGGAAAGTGTTCTGTATCAAAGGGAAAAGAAAATTGCTCTATTCAGCAAGATCTGGGGTACATTTATTTAATTGTTTAGGTCTGATGAGTATAGGATGTGACTCTTTGGGGGTGGGGTATTTTTGTATATAGTTTGATGTTTTTGGTAGTGATTGCGTGTTGCTTTGTTATTATTCATGTATCACAATAATGAACATTTTTTAAATTAAAATTTGGAAAAAAAAAAGAAGGGGACGGACTGCCCTAGGTGTGACTGGAAAGCAGGCAAAAATTATGGAGGAGCCCCAACACCATCTGGAAATTGGGGGGAGGGGCAGAGACTCTGGAGGAACCCGATCTGATACCGAGGGCGATCCTACTGCACCTCGAGGCAGGTATTGTAAAACATGACAACATACTGGATGCCCTGGACACAAAGGTGGATATCATACAATTGCTGCAGGATAAACACAGGGCCAGACTGGACGAGGCAGAGAACAATATCTCTGGGTTTGAGAATGCAGCGGCAATGGTCCCGACCCGATTGGTGGCCCTGGAGTTGGTGGCCCTAGAAATGGCGGTTAAAGCAATCACGGCCAAGAACGAGGACCTGGAGGGCCGGGCGTGATGGAGTAGCATGCAGTTGGCGGGGTTCGGGAACAGGGGACGGGTTCCATGGAGGACTTTGTGGAAAAACTGTGCACTAGCCTTTTTGGTACAGACCTCTTGCCACTGTTTATAGTAGAGCGGGCCCACCAAGTTCCGGCATCCCGTCCTGTTTAAGGGGCTCCTCCACACCCCGTAATAGCTAGACTCCTTAACTACATCAATCGGGACACCATTCTCCAGCTGTCAAGAGAAAAAGGAGACCTCACCTTTGACGGAGATAAAGTTAAAATATTCCCGGGCTTCTCTGCATCTGTGCAGGCAGCAAGAAGAACCTTCGTAGGAGTGAAACGCAGGCTGTAGGATTTGGACATTTGCTACGCTGTGTTCCCGGCAAAACTTCGGATTCAATATGCCGGGAAGGCACATTACTTTTTTCACCAAGCCGGATGAAACCAGCACCTCAGAGCCCTGACCGAGAAAATGCTGGGCCCTTCCAAAAGCAGGTCTGAGGTGGTTAATGAGGGTGGGGTCAATGTGCTGCCTCTGGCAGGGGACATCACTTACAGGAACCGTGGCTCAAGGGGCGGGTGATCCTTGCGATATCCACACACAAGATCTCGGAGAAAGAGGGTGTGATACGAAGTCCATTAAGGAGGGTTCTTGGCGGCTGAGAACTTCGGTTGCTTGGTTGAGGGTCGGTGCTGGGTCAAGGCACGAGGTTCCATGTGTGTGTGCACCAACTCAGTTAATAGGGGGGGGGTTGTTTGGGAGTGGAGTTGTGGAGTTCCAAACCAGCTGAGGGGTTGTTTGGTAGTGGGGGGGGGAGGGGGTGAGGGAGGGGGAGTTGTGTGAGTGTTTACGCTGCTCAGAGTGCCTTTGCTATGTGCAGAGTGGTCCAGAGTCGCACGTTGGGTGGGGGGGTGGAGGCCGGGGAGATCGGCTCTGGGGCTAGGCCAGATAGGTATGAAGGACTTCCCAAATGAGTACTGGGGGAGGATGGTGGGTGGGGTCTGTTGGGCTTTAACATTAAAATGGCTACTTGGAATATATGGGTGGGCTGGTCGCCCAGATAATGTTAGGAGTGTTTTGTTCTATATGAAGAGACATGGCATCGGGGTGACCTTTCTGCAGGAGACCCATTTAACAGGGAAGAATGAGAAAAAATGGGCAGCACAATGGGGGTGCAGTAGATGCTACTAATCGTACTCCTATGCGAGAGGGGTGGGGGTGGCCATTTTGATCCACCTTTCCCTCCGGTTTCATCTTGTGGAGATCTCAAGACCAAGAGGGCAGGGCACTATTATTGACCGGATTTATAGAAGGGGTGAGGGTTTTGCTCCTTTATACATATGCCCCGAACACTGATGACCTGAAATTCTATGACTCAGTGTCATTTCATTTGTCTCCGGCACACAACTCTTTAATCCTCAGGGGGGAAGATTTCAACGCCACACTGATGAGTTGGAAAGGTATGCCCGGGGGTAAAGGGGTACACCAACAATCACGGGCTGGCCAGAAGGTTGTGTATAATTTTACTGTCTACAACCTGATTGATGTGTGGCAGGTGTAACATCTATCACTCTGGACTACATGTTCTATTCTTGGGTGCATCACACGGCCTCCAGGATTTACTTTATTCTAGTTTCTAGGCGGGCGAAAATGCACCTGGGAGGATGCAGTGACATTGGAATGCTGCATTCCCGGGCAACGGTACAGGGAGTGAACTGGTGCTTGAAGTCGGAGGTGCTCGCTCAAAGACTCAGTATTTCGTGATGTGTTTAGCACTGACATAAAGGCCTTCTTTGCAGCCAATGGTGGCACTGTGGACTCCCCCCGGTTATTGTGGGAAACCTTCAAATGCTATATACGAGGGCTTTGCTTGGGGATGGAGGTAGCGATTTAGAAACGGATTAGTGCAGATCTGGAGGCAAATGAGGTTATCGTGAAAAATTGGGAGCGGGTGTATCGGGAGGCGGGGGACGCAGCAGTACTGGCAGATATCCGTAAAGAACTGGAAGCGTCCAAAGAGAATGCATTGAGAGAGGTCCGCTACCTGCGTCGATCTGCATTGGTTAGACTATATGGGGAGGGCCAGAAGACTGGGGGGGCTTTTTTGTCACTGCTCCTGATGACGGAGCCGTGTTCCACGCAGGTGGACAGTGTGGAAAAACTTGCAGGGTGAATACGTATTCGAGGCGGCAGCCATCGGGGAGGCATTTCGAGAATACTAGAGTACTCTGTACTCCTCCACAGGAACGCAGTCAGAGGTGAATATCCGGAGATACCTGAATGGGGTGGAATTATGCTGGCTGTCCCCAGAACAGAGGCAATACTTGGACACGCAGGTGACACTGGAAGAAATTAGCGGGGTGATCAAAGACCTACCCGGGGCTAAATCTTAAAATCTAAACCTTACTGGTGAATTGTATAAGGCCTTAAGCAATATACTTGCCCCATACCTACTTCAGGTATATGAGGAGGCAGTTCAGCTGGCCACCCTCTCGCCAACACTTATTGAAGCCACGAATACGATTTTACACAGCGAGGGAAAGCTGGTGGAAAACTGCTCCTTGTATAGCCCCGATTAATGTGGATGATGAATCCTGGCTAAACTGCTTGCAAATAGACTTCTCCCCTTTATGCGTGAGCTAGTCCTGGAACATCAATCGGGGTTTGTTCTGGGGAGAAACACCACCTTTGGGCTTCAGAGATTCTTTGGCCTTCTCGAAGGGGTGAGTCAGGATATTCTAGCGGTAGTGGTCTTACTAGATGCCGAGAAAGTGTTCGACTCGGTCTAGTGGCCGTATTTGTTTAGCACCCTCCGTCGAACAGGCTTGGGGGATAGGTTTCTGAAGTTTGTTGCTCTGTTATACGCCTCCGGGTAGCCGTAAATGGAGAGCATTCAGCACACCTATGGATGGAGAGGGGGATTTGCCAAGGCTGTCCTCACTCACTGCTACTCTTTGTGCTAGCTATGGAACCATTGGCCGCGATGCTGAGAGAGTACCACGTGCAGAGAGTTTTGCATTCCCATAAGGTTATTCTCTCTTTAGATGCAGATGATGTTGCTTTATTGTTTAAGGACCCTAGAGAAAACCTTAACCCGGTAATGCGGCACTTCGGGACAATGTCAGGGTTAAAAATCAATTATGACAAAGTGGTGCTATTCCCTCTCATGGATGGGATGGAGCCCTTTGAAGACGACTCTGGGTTCAGGTGCGAGCCTGTTCATGCTACATATCTTGGTACAGAGTCTCGAGGGACCACAATATCCAATTTGGGGAGAACTACGGCAGAGCGGTGGATAGGTTGCAGAAGCAGCTAAATAGGTGGAAGTGACTCCCCGTTCTTTGATGGGCCGGGTTGCAGCCATCAAAATGAAATGGTGGTGCTACCCAAATTTCTTTGCTTATTGCTGAATCTCCCTTTGGTTATCCCGAAATGCTTTTTTAAGAAACTACAGGAAATGTTGGTGCAGTTCCTGTGGGCGGGAAAGGCCCTGAGAGTTCGATGGGAGGCTCCCGCGTAGCCCTATCGGGGGCTGGAGTGGAAGGGGGAGGACTGGCGCTCCCAGATTTTGAACATTACTGCTGGGCGATACAAGCCCATTTCCAATCTTTTTAGTACCAGGAGAGGCCCAGTAGGCCTCACGTTCAAATTGAAAGGCCGATAGCGGCCCCACATTTATCACGGGTGGGGATCTTTGGAATGACCAACCAGAGGGGAGGGAGAATGGGGTTGGTGGCTAGTAGGTGTGCGGCGTGGCAAAGGTTGGCAGATTACCTAGAGGTGGGAGTGATGTATACTCCAGGACGCCCGGCAAAATGCATTCCTGGCCTGGATGCCACTAATAAGCTGATCTATACAGCACTGCTGGATAAGCTTGGAGTGACTAAGCTGGGTGTTTTGTATGTGCACAATACCTTTTTGCCTCTGGAAGACTTCAAGCAGAGGGGAGGTGGGACCGCCATGGATGTATTCCACTACTTTAGAATTGGGAATGAGTTCAGGGGCCTTTTTCCCCCGCCTTTCCACAGTAGCATGAGGTGATGGAGGCTCGAGGTGAAAGGCAGTTGGTTTCCCCGATTTATGAGAAAATGAGGGCCCTTGCCCCACAAGCCGAGACGGAGGTGGTAGAGGACACTTGGGGCAAGGTTTGGAGATAAGGCATGGGACCACATCGGGGCACAAACCTGTAATGTTGCTCAACGCCTGTTATAACCAAATACATTTTAACTATATGCACCAGACCTATTGTACACCGCTCAAGTTACAGAAATAATATACAGAGTTATTGGGGGGGGGGGATGCTCTCATAAGTCTGATGAGGGAGATTTTAGGCACTTGGCGTGGCGATGTCCTTCCATCATGCACTTTTGGGGGTTGGTGTTCGAAAAGGCTATCGGGCATATTCAGGGAGACTGTTTTGATGGACCCCTTGCTGGCGTTACTGGTCTTGACCTCGGGCCTGTCCCGACCGTACAGGCTATTGGTGGGACTGTTGATTCTGGCTTGCAGATGGATAGCTATTACATGGTGGAAGGGGCTGGGGCTAAGGAGGGAACAATGGCTGGAGAATGTGGCACTGTTATGACTTTGATGTGGCCTACATTCTCACATTACCGCTACATGCACGACCACCCGATATTTGGGGTCCATATGTCCAGTTTTTGGTAACTGAACCCGAAACGCTGCTAATTCTGGACTGAAGGCATCAGGCACCCATGTGGCATCGGGAAGTGGAGCCGTGGGAGGGCCCCACTGGCAGGAGGGACACTATAAATAGTTGGGGGAGCAGCAGGCCCATGTGCGATGTTAAGGCATTACCAGACTAATTAGGTTGCAGTGGACACGGATATCCGGAGACCTGGAGGAGGATGGGGGTTATAAACTTATTTTTTTGTTGTGGAAATGGCACTCTGATTTTGTTATGTTGTGGTTTATTGATGTGTTTTGAAATCAATAAACAAAGTTTACGAAAAAAACTGTATGGGCGAGTACTGGGCCTCCTGTCATTTGTATTTATTTATATTATATTGAACATTTGTTAGGCGCCTATACAACAGAATTGTTTCAAAGCACCACAAGCTAAATGGGAAGGGAACAGGGGAAATTACAATGGCAAAAACAGTAAATATACAGTTGTGGTCCTACTAGGCCTTGTGGCATTGGACATGCAAGTGCAGGGGATGAGGGAAGGGAGGAGGGGGGAGCAGAGGAGTGGACAAGTGTTGGAGGAGGGCCCAGGAGGGGAGTGCTAAGGGGAGCCAAGGAGGAGAACCTCAGGCTAACTGCTAGTGCAGGCGACTCCCAAGGGTGGGGATGCAGAGCCGCCAAGCAGGGGCCCGCAAGGGCAGTGCAGTTGTGGGTGGCGGCTGGCATCATCTGGGAATAGGGGCCTGGAATCCTGTGGGATTCATGAGGATCACGCCACCGGTCACAACTGTAGTGGGTGATTAACAAGGAAGGGACAGAGGTAGAGAAGAGCAGAGTTTTGAGCTATTTCCAGAATTTCACGTTCCGGCTCAAGTCTGAGAGCGGCAGGGAGGCTGTTCCAGAGGGAGACACCAGCTAAAGAGAGGGTCCTGCCCCCCACGCTTTGCTTGGAGAAGCATTTGACAAGAGTTGGAGTTAGAGGAGCATAGGGCTCTAGCAGGGGGTGGTATTTAACGAGAGAAATCTGGAGATAGTGTGGTTCCTGGCTCCAGAAGGCCTTGTGCATGATGCAGAGGGTCTTGGATTTGATCCTTGAAGCCACCGGGAGCCAGTGGACAGATTGTAGGGCTGGAGAAATACAGTCCCTGGGCTTGAGGCCAAGGATAGGTCGTGCAGACCCATTCTGCATTAGTGGGAGGGAGGAAAGAGGGAGATTGAGAAAGAGGATGTTGCAGTAGTCCAGCCTGGAGAGGACCAGAGCTCTAAAGACATTGAGCTTCTGCTGGAAGGTGAGGAAAGGAAGAATGCCTCTGAGGAGGCGGAACTGGAAGTGGGACTTCATGGTAAGGGTTCACACAAAAAGAGTAGGCAACACATCTGTGTTATAGGCTATAAGCAGCCGAAAGAGACCCAAGAGAGGTCCAGTTGGTAAAACCAAACCCAAAAGTAACTGTGGTGTGGACTCTGATTATTAATAAAGTGAGAAAACAAGGCTGTGGCGGAAGAGGTACTATCCCTGCCTACTGTGCACTCTCAACTAGGTTGCGGTGTTAGAACGCCTGCCTAATAGTGACAGAATAAGAATGAAATTACCAACTTCTATGATGTGTAATACATTCAGCCTTGTATGTCCAGTACCACTCTCCTCCAGATTAATTGAAATCGGAAGAGACTACGAGTAAAAGAAGAAGCACACCAGGGAAAGTAAAAAGGATAGATTTCTTCCTTTTTAGAAAACTTGTGTGGCATCTAATGGGATAGACAATCCTTTAATAACTCATTGATTGTCACACTGACCCTGGGTTGCTAGGGTTAAAATGACACAAACATACAGGAAGAGGATACATTCCTATTCCAACAACACAAAGACAATACAGTCATCGCTTCCCATGCAGGGCTTATTTTTACTAACGGGAAGTGGGACAATATAAAACGTTTTTTTCAAGCTAACAAATAGGCAAATTGGTGCCTTTTTAGATGTAACAAACACCGTCGACCGGTTTCAGTAGCCTAACTTTGATAAAGCCACATTCATCAGGACAGTCTAAGCTTCCTCAAAAGCTGGTATAGTTCGTAAGTCGGAGACCAGTTTATGAGAAATAAAAAACGGTAGATGGAGTAGTACGTTACCACCTTGCTGTTGGTGTCATAGGACTGGAACAGTCTGGGAAGGAGCCTGTGGGATCAAAACAAAGTAAACCAGTCACTAGACGGCTGCTAGATTCCATGTTGGATTATGAATTGACACTACAATTCGTGTCATCCATGTAATACAGTCAGAGGTTGTCTCTAGACACCACTTCATCTTTTAATCTTAATTTGTCATTCTCATCTCCTTGCTAAATAGCATAACACATCTATTCAATATACACCATACCGTATGTTAGAAGTAGGGTATTGGATTAAAAATGTTCTAACATCCATGCAAAATACTCATTTAGGGTTCTCAGAGAATGAACTCGCCCTCACTTTTCCTTCCCCTCAGGTTTAAAGCAGAGTATGCCTCAAAATGTGGCAAGGCTTAGCTGACCAGTCCATGTGGTGTTAATCTGTAGATCAATACAGAGTTATAATCCGATTTAGGGCACTAATTTCTCAAGTGTGCCAGTGTGTATCAGACACTGATCATAGTGCCACTGCTGAATTTAGGAGTTCTGTTTAAATTGGACAACTTTTGACCAAAAGCAACCGTCTGGGAGACATAGCCGAGCATAGTTTTATAGAAGGCAGGAACTTGATTTTGAAAGGGCACGTTATCCTGTGAAAGCACGGGTAAAGGAATGTTTAATATTCAGGATTTCAGCGGTTCCCCAGCACTTACTTGTTGACACCCTCCAAGGACATCTCCTGGATTACAGCAAAAACGCCCGAAATGAGCGCGTCCGCAATACGAAATATACCAGCTTTTGAGGAAGCTTAGACTGTCCCGATGAATGTGGCTTTATCAAAGTTAGGTTACTGAAACCGGTCGACGGTGTTTGTTACATCTAAAAAGGCACCAATTTGCCTATTTTTTAGCTTGAACAAACCGTTTTATATTGTCCTACTTCCCTTTAGTAAAAATAAGCCCTGCATGGGAAGCAGTGACTGTATTGTCTTTGTGTTGTTGGAATAGGAATTTATCCTCTTCCTGTATGTTTGTGTCATTTTAACCCTAGCAACCCAGGGTCAGTGTGACAATCAATGGGTTATTAAAGGATTGTCTATCCCATTAGATGCCACACAAGTTTTCTAAAAAGGAAGAAATCTATCCTTTTAACTTTCCCTGGTGTGCTTCTTTTACTCGTAGTCTCTTCCGATTTCAATTAATCTGGAGGAGAGTGGTACTGGACATACAAGGCTGAATGTATTACACATCATAGAAGTTGGTCATTTCATTCTTATTCTGTCACTATTAGACGGCCGTTGTAACACCGCAACCTAGTTGAGGGTGCACAGTTGGCAGGGATAGTACCTCTTTTTCGCTCTATCGTTCTTTCTTCCGCCACAGCCTTGTTTTCTCACTTTATTAATAATCAGAGTCCACACCACAGTTACTTTTGGGTTTGGTTTTACCAACTGGACCTCTCTTGGGTCTTTTTCGGCTGCTTATAGCCTATAACACAGATGTGTGTTGCCTACTCTTTTTGTGTGAACGTTAACTACTAAGGGCAATACCCTGTCAACTTTGTAGATTTTGCCCTATTGTTTGGTTATAATACTTCATGGTAAGGCCCATGATGTGATTGGTGAAGGAATGACCCCCAAAGTCTCTGGCCTCCAGAGGATGGTGGGGGTAGAGGGCCCAAAGAGGGTGGCCAGAGGGTAGGAGGAAAAGAGGGCACATGTGTTCCGGTGAGAAGGATCTCTGTCTTACTGGCATTGAAACAGAGACCGTATGCTGCACACAATGGCTGAATGGTGGACAGACAGTCCGGGATGAGAGAGGAGGAAGTAGAGAGAGGTTTGAAGGAAAGCTAAGTGTCATCGGCATACCACTGGAAATGAGGTGAGGAGGAGATCACGTGAGCAAGAGGGGCGAGATATATATTGAAGAGCCACAGCGATAGGATAAAGCACTGGGGGACACCAGAGAGTGTGGTGGTGGCAGAGAAAGGCCCCAGTTGCAGCTGGGCAGGGCGGTTAGTGAGTAAATCAATGGGCGAGGGGTGTGTGTTTCCCCAAGATTGCCTTTTGGGGGTGGAAAGTCTTTTCTGGGTTACCCCTGGTCTTCCCCCCATGATCTTCCTGATCCCAAATCCAGAGTGTGTTTTGCTAGTCTGATCAGAGTTTTCTTCTGTTTGGGAAAAGAGGGATTAATCCTTTTCTTGTTGTTTGTGAAAATGGTTTGGGCTTTTATTTTTCACTGACGGTTACAACAGGTTGATGTACTTTACAACAACGAACACACAGAGTAAGATACATTTATGCTCAAAACACTTTTGGTTCCAGCATTACTGTACATTTATCCCATCAGCCCCTGATGTTGTGGAGGCCTCCTCATTTCTGATCGCTAGGTAGCGACGGAATGGAGCTCATATATCTTTGGGTCTATTAGTGGCCCAAAACATGCAACATAAAACTCTCCTCGCATTCATTGATGTACGCCAAGTCTTTGGTCCATGCCTGGACCTTGGGGGCCGCCTGCGTCTTCCAGTTTCTGAGGATACTACGTTGAGAGACTGCACCCGCCACTGTGAACAACCTGCGTGTCTTGGTGGATACCTTTCCTATGTCACCTAGTATGTCACATTTCAATGGAATGGCGGGAATACTAGTGTCCAGTATTTTGCTAAGAGTGGCGGCGACCCCCACCCAGAATTGATAAATGACTGGACGGTCCCAGTACATGTGAAATGAGTTGGCATCCAGAGCTTTGCATTTTGGGCAGAGTGCCCTTGACATCTGTTCGAATTCCACAATTATTTGGGGGGTGAAGTGTTGGTGATTTTAGTATTTCAAATTGAATCAATCTAAGGTTTGCATTGATTTAGTGAGCTGGCAATATCTCGCCCATTGCGTATCGTCTGTCGTGTCTAGGTCTCTTTCCCATTTTGTTTTCATTGCATTCGGTATATTGCAGATATACCATCTTTGACCCCGTCCTGGGTTATAATACTTAATTTTAATGGGTGTGGGGACAGTTCCGACGGGAATGAGGGCCACTTGTGCCTGGACGTGGCTTTCAGGCGATGGTATTGCAGTGTAGTTATGGGCCCACGTCCTATTTTTTTTTTTCCCCCGAACCTCGTCCAGTGTTACGAATGTACCACCCGGAAACATGTCTCCTCTGTCGATTGCATCGAGGGATCCCAAACCCTTTGTAGCATTGTGTGAAAGGTGGGGGCAATATTGGGGTAAAGCCAAAGGGGGGGGGGGGGAAGAGGCACTATATGGTTCTGTATTTCCTGCAGGCGACTGGATCTACCTCCTTAGTCTTACCATATGCCTTAGTAAAAATAGCGGAGCGTATGTCCGTGGGTGCTGCTGCATACTCCACCACTTGTATGTGGGCGTCTTTTTCAGTGTTGAAACCAATATTTTGCAAACTGCACTTAAGCAGAATAATATAGTTTGAAATCTGGGGCGGCAAGACCGCCAGTGTCATACCATACGCACAGCTTAGCCCAGCCCCTCCCCACACACAGTTGGATGCTAGCGTCCAAAGCCTAACAAACAGCGCTTTATCGGAAGGTTACTGCTGAAAAGGTACAGATATTTTAGTACCACTACCATTTTCAGCAGGGCTATACGGCCATACACCGAGATCGGCAGTTTGTCCCAGATTTTCAGTTTGGTTTCCAGCTGCGGGATGTATGGTTCATAATTGCCTGTGTATAGAGTGTGTCAGTCAGTGGCCACAATGATACCAAAGTAGCGAGCGGAGCATGGGGACCAGCGAAAATCCGCAATGACGTCTGACTGTTCTGTCCCCTGTGTCAGTGGGATAATTTTCAGATTTGGCCGGGTTGATTCTGTACCCGTATTTGGGGAATTCATTTATATCTGAGATTACCGGGGATAAGTTACTTTATGGGTCTCTAATGTATAATAGGGTGTCATCTGCGTATAGTGATATCAATTGAGGCGGGCTGTGTATCTGGATCCCACAACATGCATGCATGTGCCGTATTAATGCTGTCAAACCTTCTATAGTGAGGGCAAAAAAGAGGGGGGGGGATAAGGGGCATCCCTGACCTGCGCCCGTGTGTAATGTGAAGCCGGGTGAAAGGGTATGGTTTGTTTTGATTCTAGCACTGTGGTCCTTGTATAAGAGTTAAATAAATCCCAGGAACTGGGGTCCGAACCCCAGCCGTCCCAGCACAACGTACATATATTTCCAGGATATCGAATCGAATGCTTTCTCAGCATCGAAGGAGATCACTATTAATTTTGCCCTGCGGTCTAATTGGAATATTATGGCAAATAATCTGTGTAGATTTAGGGAGGTGGACCTAGTGGGGATAAATCCCGATTGGTCGGGATGTACCAATTTAGTCATGTGGGGTAATAGCCTGTTCACAATAGTTTAGCAAATATTTTAGTGTCCTTGTTTATCAGTGATAGGGGGCGGTGGGATGTGGGCTTGTGCAGTTTTTTTTGGCTTGAGTGGGACTGTGATGACTGCTTCCCCTTATAGTCAGGGGGAGTGTTCCAGTTGACGATGCCTCCTCCGATACCATCAGTAATTTAGGGGCCAGTTAAGACATATATAACATTTGTACAGATCTAAAGGGAGACCGTCAGGACCAGGGTCCTTCCCTGCTGCCAGGTCTTTTATCGCATGCCGATCTCCTCTAGTGATAGGGGGAGTTCCAATATTTCCCTGTCCTCTTGTACACGTTTGGAAAGCAGAATAAATTCCATTTATTGGTCTAACTCGCTTGTGGATACCTGGTGAGAATTTGCCTAAAGGGATGAATACAATTCTAAAAATACTTTCACACCGGCCTCTCTGTGAACAGTCCCATCCCCACCAACAATACCGGTAATGGGTTTGACATTGTGTTATGCTTGAATTAGTTTGGCAAGGATCTTACTCTCCTTCTCTCCCATATCGCCTAGCCCTTGTCGGGTGAGTAATATCTAATATTTCCTGGTCTGCCAGTCTGCTATATTCCTCTAATTGCTCTTGTAAGTGCGCGCGAGAATCCTCCCCAGGTGATGGCGCATGTGCGTTTTCCAGACAACGCAGCATGCGTTCAGTGTGTTGCAGTTCCGTTCTAATCTCCGTAATGTACCATGAGATAGTGACGGTAGATGACCCCACAGCCAGACCTTGAATGATTCCCACACTGTGGTCATGGACCCCACCGATCCCATTTTACGTTCAAAGTACTCTGTGATGTCCACTCGTAAAGGGTTCTATAATAGCATTGTCCTGTAGTTGGGCCAATGGCATCCGCCACCAGAGACAGGGGCTCTGCTCAAAACAGGTCATACCCACCTCCAACAGCAACGGCGAGTGATCAGACGGTGTACGTGTAGTCTTTTACATGGGGAATATATTTGGGCGAACACAGCCAGAAGTCTTATGCGGGAGCTTGAGTTATGCACAGATGAATGATGGTAAACTCCTCTACACAGGGATGTAACGCCGTCCAGACATTGGCGAGAGGTAAGTAGGACATACCCTGAAGAATCGTGTTTGCTGCTTTGGTGAGCGCCCTAGGGGTCTTAGTAGACCTGTCCCTTTGTGGGTCTAGAATGGTATTGAAATCCCCTTCCCTTATTACTTTGGAGTCGTTCAGCGGCGATATCAGATCAGTAATGTGTAGGTAGAAATCGGGTTCATCCACATTTGGGCCATATGTATTAACAAGTATGACATCCTGATTGCCCATCGATCCCCAGATAATCACATATCGACCCAGTGTGTCCGTTATGGATTTGATAAGTTGAAACCCTGTGGTTTGGTGTATAAGGGTCAACACCCCCCTGCGGGGAGTAATCTGTGCCCACACGTAGCAGACCCCAGTCTTGCGCAAATTTGTCTACCACCTTTTGCTGGCCATGCGTTTCCTGCAACATCATAATATGGATCGTATGTCTTTTGGCGTAGGCCAGAATTTTCCAGGCTGTAATAGGATTGGCCATCCCTCTAATGTTCCAAGTGAGGAGCCTAATCATACGGTCCAGCCCAGCCATCACCACTATAAGACAATATATGAAGGGCAATCAACCATAGTAAACCCATTCCAAAACTTCTATGTCTTTAACTTTTGGGTGGCAGCGTGTGGCCACAACTGGTGGCATTAATTCCTTAAACCAAAGTGAGCCGCACAATGTGACTCAAGCGGGGTTGGAGAACCTCTCGGGATTATGCCCTTGTGAGCCCAGCGATTGTGAACCCTGCGTGACGTGTGACAAGAGGCAAATGTCAATCATTGCCAGGTTGTGCCAGAATGTTCTGCTCGATGTATGCCATGGCCTCTTCCGGGGATTCAAAGAAATGGGTTTGACCTGTGTGCTGTGCTTGGAGCTTAGCTGGAAAGATGATGGCGTAGGGTATCTTCCTATCTCTGAGCGCTCTCTTGACCTGATCATATGTTCGCCGAGCCGCCTGCACTCTGTTGGAGAAGTCGATATATATGAGGCCTCTGGCAGAATCGTAGGTCAGGGTACCCTTATCGTGTGACATCTGGAGTATCCGATCACGGTCCCGATAGTTCAACAGACGAGCGGTGATGGTGCAGGGCAGCGCCACTGGCTTGGATGGCAAGCCCAGAGATCTATGGGCCCTCTCCACGAGGAATTGCAGAGAGAATTGCCCCTCTGGGAACATTGCACGGAGTGCCTCCTCCAGGGACACTTCCATTGGAACATTTGTGGACCTCTCGGCCATGCCAACCTGTTGCAGCGTGATCTAGATTCCAGGTCATCACATTTGACCTGCACCGCTTTTAAACTCTTTTTTTATGTCTACAATGTCCTTACCATATGTGACCGCTGTGGCCTCCAGCGTGCTCACACTGGTACTGCCTCTGTGACTCTTGTTTTTACCTTCTGCAGGTCGGCTCTTATGGAGAAATATTGCTGCCTATATGATTGAGTTTGCTATTCACTGCTGAGAAACCTGCTTGCAATGCTGCCATGTCTGTGTCCATGTTAATTTCTGCATGAAACTGACTCGCCACCGGGGCTTTGTGTTGGTCAGATCAGTTTCCTATGTGGTGTGCGTATTTGTAAAGGCATCCATAGGGCCTTTCTTTTTGCCTTTCACGCCACGTGTCATGTCCTCGCACGGTGGGCAGGTAGGAAGTGAGGCTTTTTGCTCTGCAGACCTGTACATGGCTTTTAACAAACACTGGAAAGCTGGGTGTATAAAGCTGCAGCAATATTATACTTTCCCTTCTCTTACAGCTGGGACTGTGTTATGAGAGCAGTTACCCTACAAAAGAATTCTGTTAATGTTACTAGTGCCCACGTGTAATTGCTACAGGGCTCTGCGTGTAGGAAATGCAGGGTTTCAGTATCGGAGGCGTGGTGCTGTGTTGTTGTAAAAGGGGTTTCTGTCGTAATGCTCCAGTAGCATACAGACAGCGTTATCGGTGCCTGTGTGTGACCGCTGCATGGCTCCACATGTATTAAGTGCAAGACTTTGGAGTTAATGGTTTGTGTATTTATTCACTCCCCGTCGGCTCCTATCCTGCCGTGTATGCACATGTCTCCAAACTCTGTGACACACGCGAGGCGTTCGAGTCTTCAGGCACGGAGACTCAACCACATACCTTCTCCAGCATTGGATTTTTCATGGATTCGCATGCTGTGAATATTTCCCCGTCGTCCGGCTGGGAAATATTCACAGCATGTGAATCCATGAAAGGTACCAATGCAGGAGAAATGGAGTTACAAGTAAGAAACTACTCCCTTCCACGCCTGCAACGGCAGCTGCCTTGATGTTGACAGCGGACTGGTTCTCGGATCAGCCGTGAACATGGGTACAACTGGAGCCGCCTTTCATGTCACGTTCTCTGGGACAGGACGCACAAGATTTGGTGCACAGACCATGCAACGGCCCCGGGGCAGGCAGGATGATCAAACGTTCGAAATCTGGCGTTCCGCAGCACAATTTCGCCTCAGGAGTTAACAGCTGTCACAGGAGCGCTACGTTAACTGAGTATATTCTTGAAGCAAGAGGTCCGGGCAATCCGCAGGATATTAGGTCCAGGATTATTTTTGGGCGATACTCCACTCAAGCGGCCAACTTGGTCGGCGCACAACAGCACCCCTGCAGGATTTATCTTTGACCGGGGATATGCATTTACCGCAGACAGTTGCTTTTGCTGTCTCGCTTCATACCCAGATCGCTGTGGCAAAATCAGTCTGGTCACTTCGCCACACTTATCCAAGCCGACAATACAAATTCTCCAACCACAATGCAACATGCAACATGCAACATGCATACAGTGGCTGCAGCCATGCAGCAAAGTTGCCAACACAACCTTGGTAGCCATGACTCTCACAAGTAAACAATAGTTCAAAGAGAGTATTTTGAAGTCCAAAAACCTACAGGCCTTACCTACTGTCTGCTTGCCCAAGGGACAATATGCTTAGGAAATATTTTACCTGACAACAAAACTTGTACTGGGAATGGGGCTATATGAGTTCCACATTCCTCTTTTCAGGATGCATTCCCTGAAAATAACTGTGCATTTGGTATAGAGAGAATTATTATTTTCAAGTTGGCAGCCCAGTACCTAAACTAAGATAATGTTGCTGCCAAATATGTGACTTCACTTAAAACCACTTCTTTTGTCCTCCAGTACTTTTGGAATGTGCTTCAATGAGGGGAGACTCCAAGAGGCTTCCTCAATCCATCAAATACAGGATAAGTGAGTGTTGTGAGGTCACATAATACTGAGCTGCTTTGCAGGATGTGTACCCGGAAAGGAGCATAAAACCCTTCGCTCATCTTTTCTGGGCTTTAATCACAGAAAAATAGGCACATGTTACAGCAGCATAATTTCTCCCGTCGTACACTTGTAATGGACAGATTCCTTATTCTTTGTCCTACTCTTTCTAGTTACAGTACTTACTTGTGAGATTCTCACTTCCATGCCAGGAACTCACTCCACCTTTTCTTTGTCTATGTGTCCAGCTGTTTTCAACAGAGGGCATCACTCTGCCAGCCACCATAATGCATCTGTTTAATACCACCCAATACCTAATGGTCAATTTAGCACTGTTCTAGGGTGGGTGAGGTGGGTTTGGGAGTACTGTGACAAGTAAGAGTAGGGCTAGGAGTAATGAAGATCACTAGTAATTGGCCCATTCGCGCCACGTCCCAATATTTCCTTGTGAGGAATATGAATCTGCAACAATAGTCCATGCTGGATGCTGCTCAAACACCCAATCACCAACTTCTTTGCAGACAAGAGGACCAAATAAGCCGGAGCTCTAAACCCCTGCCCTGAAGCAGTTCGACCACTGCTAATGCAAAAAGAAATGGTAGTACCTGGGCAAGGACATTGGGACGGCCCAGGTTGCTTTCCTGTGAATGTCATGGAATATGCACACTGAAACACTTACAGAGGACTAGGGTTTTTTTGTGAAAAACAGAGGCTTAAGAAAATGGAATATGCACATGCACAGCCTGCGCTTCTGTCCAGGATGCCACCACATCTAGTAATGCTAACCCGGAGAGAGCAAGGCAAGAGAATCTTCCTCGGAGAACATGCCGTTGACACTTTTTGCAGTACCCATCTGCTGAGAGCAGGAAACTGCTTTTCAGGTTTGGGACAACCAAACAGAATTAAGTCAACAGAAGAATCAAGTTCTTGGATGACACCATCAGCACTACTTAAATGTGTCATCGTGGCATTTGTAATAAAGTAAATGTGTCTTAATTTCACTAATAAATCTAGATGCAAGCCTTTTTACCACTGTTTTTGCAGGCTTATAAAGACACAAGAGTTATTGTTGACTCCTGGTTCCAGTCCATAACTGCAGTTGAGTAACACGATTTGGGGAAAAATCAGAGGGGAAGACCACGAGGAAGGAAGACTCATGTTCAACATATCCTCAAGTGCTGGTTCCCACAGAAGAATCGGTTCTCAAGTTGAGACTTTCATTTTGTCCCACTTATGCGTTTGACTTCACATCCACTAGGATAGACTTATTCAAATTTATCAGAAAATTTAAACGGCCAAAATTCTATTCGACGGAAGTGGATGAGGGAAGACAAGGACATACCTGTGATGAAAGAATAGTATCTCCTTTGGCAGTTTCATATCTAAAGAATCTCACATGCTTAACAACTTTGCATGATGATCCTAAAAACCTCGGGGAACATGATGAGCCACTAGAAAATTCTACTCTTCTTGTCCGATTTGGTATACACACGGACAAGTGTACCACCACGAATATCAAAACCATTTTCTTTTCCAACATTGTTTGTAGTCCTATTGAGGTATTTTGAGGAACAAGTTATTAAAGATTTGAAAAAGCTATCGACGCACATTGCACCTTGATCCAGAAACCTGTTCTATGCTCAGAATGTGGCACTCAAAAGCCTGAGAGAAGATAACATTTTAATTCGACCATCAGACAAAATAGGAGGTGTGGTTATCATGGCCAAAACAATGTATACCAATGAGGCATTGAGACAATTAAATGATGGAACATGTTATGAGATAGTAGAAGAGACAACTCTGATGGACAGTAAAGCGCTATACTTTGAATTTCTTAAGAACTGGCTAGACAAAGGGCTCATTAATAAAGATGAGTTTTTCTTCCTCAGAAATAACCATCCCATGACCCCTTTGATTTATTTAAATTATAAAATACATACAAATCCTTCTTTGCACCCTGGCAGGCCCATTGTGTCCTCTATTATTAGTCAAAAACGCCTCGAAATTTGTTGACCTTTTTCCCAACCATTTCTCATTAGTCTTAGCTCATATATCTGGGATACTTCCGATTTACTTACCAAATTGAATAATGTGAATTGGGAATGCCAATATTTGCCAGTATTGCTTGATTTGTCTTTATATACATCCATTAGGCACCACTATGGTCTCAAAGCTTGCCAATACTATCTGGAAACTAGATCTATAAGTTATTGACAGCATAGCCAAATGCTGATGGAGATGTTACAATTCTGTCTAGAGCACAACATGATGACTGCACATACAAGCAGACGCAGGGTACAGCTATGGGCTTGTGTGTGGCTCCAGCATATGCAAACTTATATATAGGTTGGTGGAAGAAATGGAGGGAGGATTTCGAGCTGTATACTCAACATATAGTGATGTAGTATCGCTATATAGCTGACCTTTTTATTATATGTGATGGTTCTGAAGACTGCCTTATCAAATATATTGACATTCTCAATATAAATAAAATGAACTTGCAGTTATCGACTACTGTAAGTGAGAAGAAATTGGTTTTTCTGGACATTAAATTCCAAATCATTTGATAATTCACTATCGTCCACGTTATATAGAAAAGGGACCAGTTCCAACTCCACTCTCCATGCCAATAGTCATCACCCTATGGCTCTAAAAAGTTCTATACCGTATAGAGAATTCCTCAGAGCCAAATATATCTGTTTGAAGGAGCAATATTATCATCAAGAGGCTAAAAAATTGGTGAACACTTTGTCAATGGAGGATACAAGCGTACCACCATTGACCACTCGTACAGCAAAGCAAAAAAGAGTAATCGAATTGACCTCTTCAAGCCCAGACCCAAACCAAAAGATGAAGTTATCAGATTTATCACCGGTTACACACATCAAGCTGATAGGGTAGGAACCCTCATGAATAAGCACTGGAAAATGCTCACTAGTGATAAGGATTTGAATAAAGTACTAGGCTCTTCCGCTCAAGTCACCTTTTATAGAGCTCCTACTCTCAAAAATATACCATTCCCCTAGTATGATTGGTATGGATGCAGTCCAAGGTAACTGGCTTTCAGAAGGAGCAAAGACTATGGGATTCAAAAAAATGTCCAAATGCAAATTGTGTGATTTTGTATCTAGAGAATCTTTTAAAATCCCAGGCGGCAAATTATGGGTTTACAAACACAAAATAACCTGCTTAACCAGGTTTGAGCTATATGTGATGTGTAAATGCGGTTTGAAATAAATTGGTCCTCCTTAAATTGAGAATACTACAACACTACAGAGCCATAATAAAATGGGTATTTGAGCTAGCCTTTAACCAAACTCTTTATGGAAAAACACAATGGGAATATTCGAGACATGGCTTGTCTGGGTTTAGCTCACATTCCAGAACATAAAGAAAGGGGAACGTAGAACTATATTTGCGTCAATTAGAAGCCAAACTAATATGCAGATGCAACCCTTTAAAGACCATTTGGGCTGAATGTGGACTCTGAAATGTATGGGTTTCTGAATTGAAATTATTAATTTCTAGAATCCATTTAGTGACCTCATTGTAACTGTTGACCTATTTATTTTGTCATATGCTATATTTGCACTAGCACTTTGAGAGCGGATATTGCACATTTATAATGTTTTTACATAATTATGTACTAGCACTTTGAGATTGATTTTTGCACATTTGTAATATTTACATGCCCATACACCTTGTATCTGTCCTATTCCTATTGTTACCAAAGGAACAGTCAGAACTTGCTAGGTTGAAGCTTTTAATCTGAAGGTGTTAAACATCTAGGACACTCTATTTCGAATTCCTTCCGTGGCAAAACGTTTTGAGGTCACTTTAACTATGCTCTTTGTTAAGGCAATATTATCTATGTGAGGAGGTTGCATATTGTTGCACATGCGCTTTATTTTAAGAATAACAACTTTTCAAATCCTTGTCTGGGGAATATCTACCATCCATCTCATGATTGTATTGCACATTTTTGTATGGGTACTCCAATATCAGCCATGGAGAATTGGCAACATGGACAGAGAGTTGCGATTACTTTTTTATTGTGACCGCACTTTGATGTTTATTGAACTGATAGAATGTATGTCACTTGAAAAACTTAATTTTATATTGTTGCTGCTGCTCAATTGGCTTCCTCTGCTCCGATATTTAATTGGGCAATAGCGGCCTTATATTATCTAATAATGCTCTTGCAAAATATGCTTCTATTTGCCAATATTGTAAAATTGTGTTTGCCGTTCATTGCCTCATTATTGAGTTAAGATTGCAATGTAGCTACACCTATTTAGATGCACTGAGTTGCTTTTTCAATTTGTCATGTGTGATATCTGTATGATTAGTATCACACGCTAAAATGGCCTCCTGCTTTGCGGGAAACACTCTATTGCGGTCGCGTGACTTTTGGAGTAGGGTTGGGGTCTGGCAAACTATTTAACATGTTGGGAAGCGAGTCCTAATGTTTAACAGCCTGTCGAAGCTCGAGTAATGAGCAGACAGCATGGCGTTTTTGAACCCTAAACGGTGAGTGTTTCTTTCCTGGTTCGCTAAAATAAGCTACTAGTTAGTCTTATTTGTTTTTATTATGTTGTGCTATGATACATGTAATAAACTGATTTAATCAAGTACGTTCTATGTGTCCTCGGGCATTTTTCTGGTTTTCCCCCCTGGCTGTGACGTTATCACATTCACCTGTGTGTGAGACTGTTTTTTGCAATATATAATTTTTGTTTTTACTAGTGACCCAATCTCTTTTCCAGTCTTACTTCAAGAAATGCCGCAAAAGAAATCTGACACTCCATCAAGAATGGAAATTACGCTAGCAAAAAAACCTTTTTTGAATGGGTACAATGAGCAAAATAATGTGTTACTAACCTGGTGTTTAATATCCACCTAAGCACCATTCTTTCTCTTTTTCTCTTGCTCGTGTGCATTCTTTGCATTCATGTGGAAAAGTCCTGTGCGTAGCGCGAAACACTTTGTTGGAGCGCAGTCCCATTTTGACATTTTAATGATGCACGGATTTGCACTGTAATGTGAGCTTTAGGAGCAGGCTGCACATATTTGTTTTGTATTTTATTCAGTGTTTTTGTGTATGCCCCGAGATACTATTGTGTAGTGCCATGACGCAGAGGAGGTGACGTGAATGCGGTTTGCAGCCATCCATCTAGGACTGTGAATTAATCTGGCTAGTTGTCCTCAAATTATATTTGGAATAGAGTATCGTAACTACTGAGATAAGCCAACGGGGGTAAGGGGGTAGAAGAGTGAACTAACCCTCGATGTGCTCTGATGGAGTTATTTAACGCTGAGCACAACTAAGACTGTACCCCTTTTCACCTGGTGGTTGTGATAAGTGGGCGAGGAAACGAGTGAAATATTTCTGTGCGTGCCCTTCAATGCCCCTTAGCCACCCTCATTCATTCAATGAGGGTGTGGTGGCCAATAAAGGCGAAGGGTACAGATAAGTTGAGCAGTAAAGACCTTCACCATTACAATTAAGCATCTTATCTATAATGACCACATGGTTTCCATGCACAGTAGAAACCAGACTGAAAGTCTTGAGATTGGGAACAAGGACCCCAGGGTCCCAGTTTTCTTTTTTGACTAGCTCAGTGATGACCACATGCTTGAGCTTGCAGGGACCATCACCATGACTCTGAATTGAACCAGGTCTGTGATAAGGGGGATGACAATTGAGGTAGCTATGTTAGCCACACAAACCATACAGAACTAACTGGGAGGGGATGGTAAATAGTTGAAAGCATTGGTGGTAAACCAATCCAGGTGTCTGTTGTTAAGGTTGAAAAAGTGGTTGGTAAACTGCACCTAAAATGTGGAGCATAGCTTCACAAAGTTGTTGCGTAGGAACCATGGAAACAGCTCTGTGAGGGTAAATTGTTAACCTGTTGACATACTATATAGTATCTTAGATAAATTGTCAGCATCGGAAATACTGTTCTCTAGTGTATCTTGCATGTGATATGATCTATTGGGAGTTTGATTTTTTTTTTCCTACTGCATTTTTCCAAGATTTGACCAGATCTTAACAATCTTTGATATTCACTCGGTTATTTTGTAGGTTATGATTTATAGCTGATTACCAAAATGTTGTGCAGAAAAATGTATTCATATGGATAGAGGCAGATGGCAAATGTGCATTAATACACATCTGCCTTTGTAATGTTGTTATTCCCTTCTTTTTTTTGTCAATGGCATTGCGGTTTGTTGAAAGGTGTACACTCTGTGCGCCTCTGCTTCTGGTGCCAAGCTATTGCAAATAGCCCCTTATGTCCAAAGCTTGACAGAACATTATGTTTTGCATTTCGTATGTGGTGCCTGTTTTGCATTTTCAAAGTTATCATATGTAATGGTGTGACCTTTATTGATGTTCTTGCAATTGATATGACATGCCATCCAAAACCACCTTTTGCCTTTATCAATGCATGTTTAGTTTCTGATATTATGAATTAGGGTCTGTAGCACTTGAGGATTGCTCCATAGTTCAAGGTCTAGGTAAGGTTGCACTCCCTTCAAGGGTGTCTTGAAGGCCTATTGGAGAGCATCCAGTGGGTGTTTACAAGCTGGGCAGGCTTATGTGAGCGCTTCCTAAACCGCATGGTTCTTGTGTAGATATGCGAGGCTGCTGGCCTTGAGTCATTAAAGGTTGCAAGTTTAGCAACAATTTTGAAGATGATCAGGGAATGGCCTGACTATGGGAGAGGCATGAGGTCATAATTATCAGTATTGTTCATGGCAGAAAGCATTAAAATTCCATATCTAGCATCTTGAGTGGGCTGTTGAGCAAACGGTTGAACCACGAAAATCGACATCTATTGCAACCCCTTGTGCTTGCGTGTCTGCAGGTACCATCTACCCAGATTTTAGTTTCCTAGAAGTTGCTAGTGTGAGGAAATATTTAAAAGCTCCAAGTGCTGATGACCACACAACCACCAGAGAACAGTGCTTTAATTACGGCTTCAGAAGTCTTCTCAAGAGAAGAGTAACAAGGTCCTGTGATCTTTTTGCAGGTGAGGGAATAAGTGAAAAACTGTGCCATTCCACCACCACTGCCTGAGCGCCGATTCCTGCTTTGCTCGTTGTGTTTTGTTGGGAGAAGTACCAGAAAGGTGGCGTTATCTGCATCGAGGAACAACGTCTCAGTGATAGATAGCAGATTGACAACTGTTCCAGTATATCATGGTTGCTTCTGTTGACTGTAAAGCCGGCATTAAGTATTGATCAATCGAAATTTCGCTCATAGCATACCTTTCGTGGGCGTGTGCAAATATTGAGTCTTTGACCTCGAACTATAAGACAAAACACTGACCAATGGTGGGTGTGTTGTTTAAACATGCAAGCTAATTTATAACAAAGTTCACATTAGCTAACAACTTTTTGCTGAACTGAACCTAAGCTAATTTTTCTCTTCTCACGCAGAAATATATTTAACATACTTATTTGTCCAGTCATGTACTGCAAGCCTGACAAGCTTTCTACTTGCGCCTACCCCATACGTAGCAGCCAAGCTCATGTTCTACTTGTGAGTTGTACATCGTTTTCATTTCAAACTTCTGCCTGCCATTCTTATTAAGGGATTTTTTTGTTCTTCTCCTTTGCAGATTAATAATATCACTACTTTTGAGGCCATGAATATGAATGGCAAAAAGCTTTCCAAGTTGTCCATTTACAACACAAAAAAATTAAAGGGATTTTGTTGGGTTACCACTTTTCCTGCAGTTTTTCTGTAATTGATGCGGATTAGGGTGCCTGCCTCTAAACATCTGATATTTGTTTCCAATTAAGATTCCCAGTTTACCAACAAAAAAAAAATGAAAGGGAAAAATAGGATTCTACACTACCTATTATTTGGTATTGACACTCTTCATATGTGCTCCAGCAGATTTTGTTTGTTGGACTGGGTGACCGCTTCTTGGCATAGTGAAATGATTTACTATTATGAAATTAGTTGCTTTTTTCAAGCAATGTATATAAAACATGCTTCTCGTTCTTGCCATAAATGTATATGGTATGGGCTAACACTTTGTTTGTAAAGCTATCTTGAAGTCACAATTTTTATTATAATACATTTTAAAATGCACTGGTTTAGGATCTATTAAAATAATGCACTCCCTAAAGGAAATAAATTCTCAGCGAGTATATAGATTTCTTAACATCTGTATTTTGCATGGGTCGGCTTAGTTGTTTTTTACTAGTGCGAATATATTTGGTGGTAGATTGTTTTGCATTGAAGGTAATTTGTATGTGCGCCAATGGAGCAAATTGAAAAGTATTTTTAAAATTGTTTGATTTTCTTATAATTCCCTCACGTATCCAAACGTATGACATCCTTGTCACACCATATATTGTTTCCTTCAGTGGTGCTTGACTTAACTTTCGTAAAATGAATGAAACCTGCGAACCGCATCGTTTTCGAACAGCCATTACGATGATCGCGCAGAAGATTAGATGAAGTGCCCCAACGGCAATAGATTTTAATGCGCACCCCTGTGTGAACTGAGATGCCGTGAACGATGTGCAACGTTCCTTTACCTGGTGTTAGTGGACGACGAACACAAATGTCGTCTGTAAGCGTCAATGGAATCGCGTTTCCTCACACAACGCAGAGGACACTCGGGCATTCAATGCATACCCACATTTATTTTGTTTGGTCGCTTCACACAAAACACACATTCTCAATATTCTATAATTGTATGCGTAATGAGTGAAAGGAGTCAAAGCATTTATGCACTATGTGTTGTATTGAAATGTAAATTGTGAAATACATTGATTGCTAACATCCAAACTTTGCATGGAAATAGTATTAAAAAAACAGCACCCAGTAACCATTTTTATAGTTGAAATCAACACAGCAGGGGTTCGAAATTGCTGGGAGCTATTTAGCTTCTAGATAGGGCCTAGAAGAGCCTGGTTAGCTTCATATAAACAGCCACTAGGAGCTCCTTTTGGCTCTCCAAGACAACTGGTGCCATACATATATACCTATCTGACATGAACTATGTTTCTAGGAATTTGCATGACAGGTACAATAGTAAGCCTCCAGAATTCATGTAAAGCATGAATGGTTATTTAGGCTGGACATAACATTCTAGTTTCATCTCAATTGGAAGTTGGACTTGTTCCATAATGCGTATTAGCACCTCATTCTGCAGGATCAGCAGAGAGAAAGAGTGAGCAAGGTCGCATCATATAAAAGCATGTGGCAACAGTTAAAAATGTTGTGGCAGGGACAGATTAATACAGTAATGGATGTAGTGGCAGGGCAATGAAGTTGCAGCAGACATAGGTCAAGTCTAAATGAGGCGTAGCGGCAAGAAGGAGGGACTGACAGAAAAGAAACAAATAAGAAACCGATGTTAAAGCAATTAACGTAAAAAGTGAAGACATGGCAAGAGACAGAGGATTTAAGACGCAGCATAGAGTACAAGGCATAGCAGCTGCAGAGCAATAGAAGGAGGACGTTCAAGGAATGTCAATTTTTAGGTGTATGCCACAGTTTGGCAGAAAAAAACAAGTCCGCCATCTTTAAGGAACTCTATTCACGCAGATGGCCTTTATTAGCTCCAGGGTTACAATGAGTAATCGCTGGTCAACTGAAAATTCTGGCACCCAGGACCTACTTTCATTTCCCGCTCCATGAATTCCTATTTGTGCCCATGGAACGGCAACAAGAAACTGTCCAATTACGTTTGCGTTTTTGTATAATTCGTTTCTATCTTCATAATTGCCATTTTTTAAAATGAACAGAGTATCAGTTCATTTTCATCACTCCCTGTTTGCCATCCCTACTTTTTCAAGTGCTCGCAATATTCTCTCCATCTGCACCGTTCTCACTGCCCCTCTACCTCCCTATGCCTCGTTGCTGCTACACTCCCTCTCTCCCTCCACTCTATCATTTGAGTCATTCTCACACCACCCATCGCCTACAACACCATTCTCCTTATCCTTCCCTCAGTGCCCATGCACCTCATTTTCAATACCCCTCACTCTACAGTTCTCTTTCTGCAGTTCACACTTGAACCACTATTCACCCATTCACTTTCTCATACGCCCCTCTCTCCCTGGGCCTGCACCTCTCCCTCCCTATTTCCCACCCTTCCTGTCCTCTTACTGTAGAGCACCACAATCGGTCCCAATGCACGCCTCTCGCTCATGACCCTTGTGTCCCCTGCACCCTCATTACCCTCATTTTACCACTCTTACCTAAACTACTCGGCCCATTCACCTCACTCACTCCCCTCTGCAATCCACTCACATTTACCATGCATAACTCTCTACCCATGCACCTTTCAGCTCCTGTGCCCCTGCACTAAACTGGCCCGTCTACCTATCACTCCCTGCCCTTTTCTAGGCAACATGTCTCTCCCAGCACTTCATTCACATGCACAGTTTACCACTCTCTCACCAAGCCCCTCACCCTCACTCAATGCTCCCTCGGACTCCCCTAAACTGTCTCCCCCTGCATTGTGCAGGAAGTAACACCTCACAACACTCATTTCATTCAGGAGATGCACTACCATACAGCATTTCCCTAACCACAGTCACCACTGTTTCTCGTTGCCTGATCGTTCCCCATGTGCAAACATTCTAAGGCCAGCGGGGGGTCCCATGTCCCCACGTGTGTGCATCTCAGCTTACATGGACTGTAGCAGGTCTGTCTTCTTGTTCTTTACCTCTACGCTCTTTGTCAGAGGACATAGCTCATGCCAGAGGAAGCCCACCAGTACTACAAATTCTGCAGTTCTGTTTCAAGTCTCTTCTGTGGTAAGGCAGCACGTGCAGGTACCTTGTTTGCTGTCTGCTCTGCTGGCCTCTGGTTCCGAGCATGGCCCAGCCCTGCCTTTAAGAAGTCTGCTGGGCCCAGACTGAAGGGAGTGGGGCACTGGGCCGGGCCAAGATGCCTGCAGACTGAATTATTAATCGGCACAGATATGCAGAGGCAGAGAGGTCCCTGGTCTTGTGAAGAAAAAAGAAATGGCAACCACAGCAGAATTAAATGTTGTGCAATGCATGATGTTCACTAAACACACAGCGCCACTTTCAAACACTCATTGCAATAAAGGTACAACGTATTTTAACATCCAGTCTGGTGGTTATTTGTTAAAATCTATTTTTGCAGACCACCAGATGGAAGCATATTTAAAAGTACAAGTGATCGGTTCCCTTGGCACTGCCTTTGTGAATTTCCACACAAGACTCACTGTTTCTGGGTGCTCAGCTTAACACAGTGACATCCCTGGTGTTCCCCTCGGAAGAGAGGGTAGCGTCCATACTGGGCAAGGTCCATTGGCTGACGGCGACTAAGGTCACGGGTCCTCGGCTTCAAGTGGCTTCTGGGGATGATGTTGTACTGCTGGCTCCAGATAAGGCTCCTGCAAGAATTCCTGGATGCCAGGTGGCTCCAGGTCACAGGCAAGTGGACAGACAGGATTGCCCTCATCAAGGAATTCCGACAATCCATTAGTTGGTGGGGGGGTGCACAGTCACCTCACTCAAAAGGCCCTGTTTCAAGCGACTGTAGCCACAGGCGCCTCCCTGGATGGATGGGGGGCCCACACCTGCCAGTCTCACGCCAGAGGGCGCTGGCGTCCGGAGAAGACCCTGCATATCAACATCCTAGAGCTATGGGCTGTGTTCTGGGCTCTAAAATCCTTCCTGGTGCTTCTGTAGGGGCAAGTGGTGAGGATTTTCATAGACCATACGGCCACAATGTTCTACATCTGGAAGCAGGGTGGAACCCGCTCTTCGGCGCTCTCCATGGAAGCACAAGCCCTGTGGCATTGGACCATGCTTCAGGCCATGTTTCTCATACCTTTCCACCTGGCTGGCATCAAGAACACTATCGCGGACTTGCTCAGCAGGTAGCTGCGATCCTGCCACGCATGGGAACCACTGCAAGCTGACATCACGTCTTTTCAACATTTGAGGCATACCCTAGATCGACCTGTTTGCAACACCAAGGAATACGAAATGCCAAAGGTTCGTCAGCTGATTTCCCCAGCCAGGGAGCATGGGAGACGCGTCTCTCCCCACCCAATACCACAGCTTTCACGTGTGATCAACCTGTTTTAACGCTGCCGCAGCAAGATGATCCTCACCGCCCCGGCGTGGCCGCAGTACATCTGGTACTCGGAAGTGCTCTGCAATGGCGATGGCACCAGCTGTCAGGTTGTCTCCCCTTACAGACCACCTGTCCAAGGAAGGCAGATCCATCTTGCATCACAACCCGACGTCACTGACCCCCATGGCTTGGCTCCTGTTGCTTTAGAGTTTGGACATTGACATCCCGCTGGACTGCAAGGAGGTCCTGGCAAAGGCTAGGGTGTCTTATACTCTCCAGTGTTACAGCCACAAATGGAAGCGATTCACGATATGGTGCAGAGCCCAAAGGATTGTTCCTCTCCAGGTTACAGCGCCTCAACTTCTATCATAACTGCTATCGCTCGGGAAGTCGGATCTGGCTCATGCATCCATCAAGGTACATTTGGCTGCCATTTCCCGCTGCACATGGTCGCCAGGCAGAGCGTTTATGTGGTTGCACAAGCTAGTAAAGGAGTTCCTAAAGTGCCTCTTCAGAACGTTTTCGCCTGTCAAGGCTCCTGCCCCGGCTTGGAACTCAACATGGTGCTTGCGAGACTCTGGGCCTCCTTTTGAACCTTCGCACTAAGCTTCTCTGAAGTTTCTCTCATAGAAGACCGCTTTCCTGGTGCCCATCACGTCAGCCAAGTTGGTGTTTGAGATCCAGGCCTTATCCTGCAAACACCCATACCTGTCCTTCCATGCTACAAAGGTGGTGCTCGGCACACACCCATCCTTCATCCCAAAGGTCCCTTCTGAATTCCACCTTGACAAACTGTTTGTGCTTCCATTCTTCTTTACTGATCCATCCTCGCCTGCTGAAAGGTGGCTGATAGGCTGAACTTTGCTCGTGCCTTAAAGTTCCAGGTGGCACGCACAAAGGCTTTCCGGAAGAAGTTGCAACTCTTGGTTAATTTTGGTCCTGTGAATCATTGGAAGGCTCCATCGAAAGCCTCCATATCCACGTGATTCTCTGGCTGCATCATGCACTGTCACCATCTGGCCAACGGACCCCTTCCAGGCCGGTCCAGAGCTCACTCCTCCAGAGCCACCGCTGCTACAACAGCGTTTATCTCCCCCGGCTGGACATTTGCAAGGCTGCTACATGGAAATTGACACGCACCTTCACGAGCTTCTACTGTGTCGACAGGGATTCCAGGTAGGAGTCGAGAGTCGGCCAGGCAGTGCTGCGCAACCTATTCGTTTGAGGTGAATCTGTTCCAGGGGTAAGTGTATTGCTTCTGTTGAGCCTTGCCACCTCCCGTGCTTGTGTATATTTACTGCTATGTAATACTATTCATGAGCATGTGAATCCATGCCAGACCCAATGCTGGAGAAGTAACAAGTTACTTACCTGTAACTGTTATTCTCCAGCATGGATTCACATGTGACGCTCCCTCCTTCCCCCGATTGGCTCTTCTGGGTTCATACTGGCACTTTGCGTGCTTTGAATCTGAAGATAGCATCCAGGGAAGGGGCTTAGGGAGACTATAGTCCTTGGATGGTTGCAGTATGCCCCAGCCTACAGTGATTGGTTATTGCTAGAAAGGCAGTTTTGAGTTTTTCTTAAAGCAAGACTGCCTTCTTTTTTTACTGAGGATTCCCAGTCTTGACGACTGGTAATATTCATGAGCATGTGAATCCACGCCAGACCCATGCTGGAGAATAGTTGCAGGTAAGTAACTTGTTCCTTACGACTGCGGGCTGCTTCTGCTTCCCGGCTTAGGTTCTTCTCCTGCTACTGCTATGGTTACTCTTGGGACCCACAACCCTGCGCTGCCCGGGTGTTTTCGATCCGGCCTCACTGAGGGAGAGACCTCTACTCTCCAGTTTACATCAGCTTGCTTCTGCACACAGGCCTTGGGAGAATGCACGACTTTAGCTCTACATTCACAGCAATTGGGTGCACCGAACTCTGAGCCCGCAGGTGAAATCTGCCCTTCCTCTGCTCTGACGTTCCTGCTGTGGTCACACTTTCTTGTGAGCTGCTAGCCTTGTGCTCTACTTCTGCTACTGCCAACGGTCCTGCTTCTTTCTACTGCAGCCTTTTATGCCCATCAGGTGGGTTAATTGCTTTCGGGTACAGGCCCTTGGGACTAATTGCATGACCTTGGCAAAGGCTATTAGGCTTGCTTGCCTGCTTGACTTTGGCTCCTGCATACCTCTTCAGCCCTCTTCTCTGCAGTCTCCGAGGGATTCTGGGACATGCAGTCCACTTTGAATACATTCAGTTTCTCTACTTCTTTAGGAGGTTTAAGTATGGATTTTCCTCTCTTGATATCATGAGGAATTATAAGGTTTAACCCTTAGAGAGACAGAAGGGGCAGGAAAAGTCAACTGTTCACCGTTCCGTTGGGCAAATCCTTGATATTGTGGGGGACATGGAAAATTGGGGGTATAAAAGATTGGTTCTTTGGGTTCAAAACTTAATTGAATCACTCCAGAATGTACATTTTCAACCTTAGTAGGACAACGAGATCTATCAAAATGGCAATAAGACAATTCCTTCTCTAAGCCTTGTGTAAAAGTATTCCTCTTCAGGGACAAACACTGTGTCTCACCCTGCGCAATCTCCCTACCTCCCTGGGCCTGGTCTCCACCCAGGTGATCCTCCCGCAGTACACTACACCAGGATTGGGATCATGAAGCGTCTGCCTTTAGTGGGAGATCTGCAGGATTCTCCACAGTACCCAGAATCACAAGGACATGCCAGTCCGTAGCTCTGATTAAATGGCGTCCCTTGAGCTGTAGCCTTTTATGAAACAAAATTCCCATTTTAGAGTTCCCTGATGCCTAGAAAGTCTGCCCCACCTATGTTTACGGAATTAGTCTTTCCTGTCCAGTTCTATGCTTAGTTTCCTGCAACAGTAGATTGCCTAACCCCTTTCTCCTTACATGGGGGAATTCAAGCGCTTAACATTCAAAATCCCAACTTAGTGTGTCCCATAGTTTGCCCTAACATCATGCTGACAACATAACTCTGAATCACACCCTTTCCACATGAACTCCATATTACAGCAAAGAGTATCTCTCCGAGTCATGTCTCCCCATCCACACAAACCCCATTGCTCACCCACACTTCCTTATCACCCCGATGTTGTAAAAAAGCCAACAAAACCCCCAACATATTCTGAGATGGGCCACTAGGTATATTTTGCCCCTCTCTGCCAAGCTCCAGACTTGGCTCTGTATCTCATTCACTACTGCTCCTGGGTGTCCTGCAGCCCGTCTCCCACTCACAACATCCTCTGCACACTGAGTCATTCGAACATCGGTTTGTGGTCTCCTTTCACTTCACAGTGGAAGGAGTTCCTAGCCTCCTATATTTTCTGCCACCTGCCACTCTTTTTCTGAAGCGCCGGACATCTCAGTGGATCTCATGTTCTCGTTGGATCAATTGCTGGAGGCTTGGCTACGTTATCTCCCACTTCGCACGAGTGGTGTTGTAGTGCCTGCATCGCCTCCGCTCACATCGTTCACCTGAATTCCTCTTCCTTGTAATAAAAATGAAAGGGGTAGGTCCATCGGTCCAGAATCCCCCTCTCGGTCAACCAGAGCATTGGTTGGCGGCAGTCTCTTCTCAAAACTTTGTGCTTAAATAGGTCTTGGCATATCTTTATTTTATCGTCTTTGTACAGGATTTCTTTGAGTTGTTTCGCCTTGGCCAATAACTCTGCCTTCTCTCTTTAATGGTGGTACCGCACCACCACCACCAATCCTCTGGTGACAGTGCCTCCCCTATGCGCTGTATCTTGGATTCCTTACCATCTTCCTCTTTGAATAGGTAGTTGCCTATGGCTTTAAACGTCCTTTCCACATCACTCGATGTTTCACCCTTCTGCTCCTTCAAAGGACCCGTAAGTTGTTTCTACTTGCACTGTTATCCAGGTCCTCAAATTTCAAGAGGGCTTCTGTTTCTCTGGTTTCAAGCTCCAGCACTCGGGCCTTTTACCTCATTTCCATTAAATCTGCATTACTTTGTTTGTTCTCTCTGCCTTCCACTTTATTCTCCAGAAAGTCCACCCTCCCGCATAAGCCTGTTTATGGAAGACTGAATGTCACCATGTAGTGCCTTAATCTCCTGTAGTATGCCAGCAATATCCTCCTTTGTGGCTGGGTGGGTCTTTTATACTCCCTCTGAAACTGAATTCCATGCTCCGGCCCCAGTGCTCAGGCCGTCTCAGGCTTGATGGTTGTCCACCTGCAGGCCAGCACCCACTGCCTTCCACAGAAGTGCATACCAGGTCATCTTGCACCCAATTGCTGCTCCACGTTTGTACCCAGATCTGCCTTGCCTCTGTATGGTCACTTCATTGTAGGCATTTCTGGTACTCTGCAGCATCACACTGCCCCCTGATCCCCCTTACAGTCCGAGGGATCCAGCAGTCTCATAGGGGCCTGCCCTGTTGCATGCTCTCTGCAAATTCTCTTGGTGGGCAGCGGCTTCCCCACTGCAAGCCTTCTGCGTGTGCCAGCCTCCTCTTCACTGTGGTGTCTCACCTTTCAAACACGCTCAGATCCCTCCTGTGAGCCAGTCTGCAGTGCAGGCTTGTAACTGAACCCAGCAAGACTCGACTCTAGAGCTGGGTGGATAGGCTGCTGCCTCCACGCCCTTCAGACCCTTCAGACCCCTAGGCACAATCCTCCTTCCCAGTCCTCCAGTCTCCTGGGCTTGCAAAAAGCCCCAGCAGTCTCTTCCTTCTGGGATAAGCTCCACACAAAAATCTCAATTCGGAAGGAAGTGCAGGATCTGAAGCTTACAAGGACATATTGGTCCGTGCCACCTAGTGGTCTCCCGCAGTAAATGTTTTTTTAACTGCATTGCAAATAATTTGATTTCTTAATTTGATCCTTAGTGACTGTACCCAAATTTGCCTCAAAGTATGGGCCATTTGATACTTTGGCAAATCTTTATGCTCTCTCTCTTTAGGTTCCATCTCATTACCATTCCTTATTCTTTTTGTTGGAGCCAATCACACTTTTAATCTGTTACCCTTTGATCTCTGATATGTCCTTAAATCTTAAACATGTGGTTGCTAATTTGTACTGCAGCATCGTGTCTGTTTCCTATAGCTTATCATTTTCGATGTGGACGCCTGATGAGCTTGATGATGTCTCTTAGATCTTTCTCACTGGTCGCTGCATCCTCTGGAGTTTAAACCTTTGTTTCTGTTGGAGATATTTATGCTGCAACCATCGAAGCAGAGAATTATTTCACTGTCCATTCAAAAACGCCACACCGGTATTCCTTTTCGGTTCAATCTAGTCCTGTCTGGGATTCATATAGGTCCCTCACCCATGTGCCACAGATAAGACAAGAAGCGGACCTAAGAAAGAATACATATAATTATTAAAGAATAGGAAAATGTATATTTGTACAAAATCACAAATCACGCCACCTCACAACGTGGCACAGATGCTTTACTTTCCTAATAATTATTATTTTTACAACTTGAAAACACTAGTTGGTTCAGGATAACACAGATTCCAAGCTCTTTAGCCCCACAAGATGTCCAGTCAAAACACTTTCCCTAGGATTCACTTTTAATAGCATGTAGCGCCTTGAAATATAACGAGATCAAAAGCTTGATACTCTACTTTATTTGAAGTTTAATTAAAAAAAAATATGGTACACTTTTCCATTGGCCAAAACAATTTCACACATACAATGCTCTGTCTTTTTAATCTCCCTGTGCACTTGGAAATGCTGGCAGTTTCGTTTACATTAATCACACGTAAAAAGAATGTTGACTGGCGCTGCGCTCTTAGCAATGTGGGCAGCCTTACAGCACAACTATCTTTAAAGAACAAACACGTATTATTTATATTTGAAACCCTTTTTCTTTCACCACTATGCCAGCCAAATTTGTCCCCTCAGGAGCCCCTTTTTCACTTTCAGTAAAAGGTGTGCTTTTAAATCGGTGACTCTGCGTGTTAACTTTGGGAAGACACTGTTCTGTACCCGCACACAAAAACCTATGTTTTCAGTTGATCATTTGGAAGACCTCTGCTTTAAGGCAGGGTCCAGGGGAATGGGAAGCAGTGTTTTTAATGCACCCCGGGGCGTTTTGGGGTTGGAAACATACATTGGAGTACCCAGTTACTTTACAGACTATTTTTATATCCACATTAATTTCGAATTTCAACAAAATCTCCCTGTGCAATTTGGCTATGTGGGAATTCATAAAATTATTGTTAAATAAAATGTTAAGGATTTATTTTAAAAGGCCCACCTAATCAATGAAGGGAAAAATACATCAGACCGATCCCCACAACACTTGGGTTGGTTGGACAAGCAAGTTAACTTGCATAAATATCTCTGGGTTTGCGATCAGGAAAAAGAGCATTAAGGCTTGGATCATCTTTCAGGTACAGGACAGGGACCATCCGAATCCAATACCAGTCATGGATATTCTCCAGACCCAATCCCTCTATTTTGCCTCTCCTCTGTCATAGATCCCAGCTGTTGTCCTCTCTCCTGGTTTCCTCGAACAATCTTATCAGCAGTTCTAACCCAGGTAATTTCAGGCAGTCTTCCCAATTTCCATTGTGCATCTCCTTAAAACACCTAAACACCCCAAAAATGTCTAAATGATCAGATGCCAGCTTATTGGCTCTTGATAGGGATTGGACAACTATTTTCCATCCCCTTACCCAAGGCTGTACCTCTTTTCTTTGATTGGCCTGTTCAGTTGTCCAGCCTGAATTTTGCAAGGAGAAAAGGCTGCCCACTTGAATTTAGATTTTTACACATTTCAATTTTGCACTTAAAAACTCTAACGTGGCATATATTTTTCATTTACAGTTGGCATAGCAATATTTTTGAGGCTGGTGGAGTGGGTCTGCTTAGAATCACTTGCTTTGCATAGGCCGTCATCTAGTGGTAGGTGTAGAGTATTGCACATGTGTTCGAAGTTCGAAAAGGGACATCAAATTGCCGTGTTTGTAATATTCTCCCTAGTGTGAGAGTGGTCATGTTTCCCCATTGCTGATTAGCTTTTATTCAACGACTTGTTGAAGGGCTGCTAATCATTTTAATATTCAAACTCAGCAAACAGTGGAGGACACTGATTTCGTAGATGATATTGCAAATGAGAGGAAAGCCATCAGTCAGGCTATTCCTCTCTTATACTCTATAAAAAGAGAATTGCTCCATCTGTTACTACACCTTCGCTTACTCATGCAGTCAACCCACAGGATAGAAAAAAAATGTAAGCCATCCCCTTCATGCCCTCTTAACATTAAAGGGCATGTAAAGCCTGATTCACTAGTTATCACAACCACTAAAAAAAGGGCAGCTGTGCCACAGTCTAGTGCTGAAGCGCACCACCCAATAAAGATTGCAAAAGATGATTATACCCTGGGCAAGAGAGAGACCGGACTGCCTCTAGGGCATATTTGACAATACTACTTTGCTAGCAAATTATAATAATACTCGGTGGGATGAAATACACAAACAACTGGATTCCATCTCCAAACCAGCTAGGTCCCACCTACTCATAATCTCTACTGAAGAAAGAAAAGTAGCCCAGAATATAAAAAAAAACCTAGTTTCAGCAGACACTTCTGGTACAGTGATAGTTGAGGGCACCTTGCTCAAACGCCATTCAAGGCTTCAGGATTCAAGGTTCAAACCCGAAACTAGGGCAACTTTAATAAATGTCTATTGAAGATTCCATCCTCTTTGAGCAGTGGATGACCAGTTAGAGACCACCAAAAAGGAGCATGAAACCCTAATAACACTAGGACACATTTCTAATAAACCTTTTATCCATCGAGGCACTTTCAATACTCAGCGTTCATTTTGGAGTCGAGTTTCTCAAGGTCCTCGCAGTCTGGCTATGGAGCCTCCTTGTCTTTGTGGTAAAATCCCTGAAGCCAATCCAATGCTTTTCAAAGCAGTCAGAGGGTTTGGAGGAGGTAAAGTCCAGGGCAGAGTTGCAACCTCTAGAGGCTCTACTGCCCCTCCAACATATGGTGCTGCAGTCCAGGTACCCTTCCATGCTTCACCAGTAGGGGCCACATAACATTTTTCACCCACTCATGGGAGGAGATAATGTCCCATCAGTAGGTGCCAACAATCATGGCCAAAGGTTATTCAATAGAATTCCTAGAAAAACATTGCCACCATCCTCCTCGATCAAGAAGAATGTCATCAGAACATCACTTGAGTTTACAAGGAGTTTTAACACTACTACAAAAGGGAGCGATGAAGTTCCACCTTCTGGAAGAAAACCAAGCTATGTATTCAGTGTACTGCCTTGTACCAAAAATAAATCTAACAATGTGCCCAGTCTTAGACCTGCGCCCTGCAAACATGTATGTCAAGCTTCAAAATTTTAGGACGACAGCGCTACAGGAAGTAATTCCTCTACTAAGACAGGGGGATTACCTGGCCACATTGGACATGATAGATGCATACTTTCATATTTCAATATTGCCAGCGCACAGAAAATACCTAAGATTCAAAGTGGGAAACCAGTGCTACCATTCGCATAGCTTCAGCACCGGAAGCATTTCCAAAGGTCCTTGTGGTGGTGGCTGCAAACCTATGGAGGCAGTCCATTCCAGTGTACCATTACCTAGATGACTGGCTGATAACAAGTGACACACCTCAGTTGTGTCAGGAAAATACTCCACAGTCAATCTGCTGTTTCAATTAGGCTTCTCCATCAAAGGCTCAGTCTAGTGCCCAGTCAAGTAAAACAATTTCCGGGGGCACTACTTCGAACAGAAGACAGCCTAGTCTTCTCCGTCAACGAGAGAATACGAAACATGCCGATTCAAATCCCTCAATGCATAGTGGGTCGTTGGGTAACCGTGCGAAAGGCCATCTGCCTTCTGGGAGGGATGGCTTCCTGCATTTTCCTTGTGCAGAACACCCAGTTGCGCATGAGTCCCATGCAAGAGTGGCTAAAAAAACAATGGTCGCAAGCAAGCTGTCTGTGGGAGATTCTAGTGGTTTTTATGAATCCGCTGGTTTTATCCCTGCAGTGGTGGACAAAGGAAATCCTTTTAAAGGGCGAGCCGTTCCAACACCCCAGCAATCAAAGCCACTCCATACAGACCCATCGCAATCAGGGGGCGAGGAGTTCATTTACTCCATCAGACTGCGCACAGGGTGTGGACACGAGCCACATCAAGTACATCAACCTTCTAGAACTGGTAGCAGTCTTTGAATTTCTACAAGCATTCAAACCGCTAATACAGAAGAATAGAGCACCACATCCATGTTCTACATAAACTAGCGGGGAAGAACACTCTAAAGGGCTGTTCCAACTAGCCCTGAATATTTGGGTGTAGGCACTAAAACACTACCTGTTCCCCCTAGCACATGTTCCAGGGGAACACATTTCTCTAGCAGACATACGAAGCAGAAGTGCAAAACTCCTTTCAGACTAGTCCTACACAGCGTCTTCACAGACTGTGGGTTTTCAGACATATATCTCTTTGCTACACATGAGAACGCACAATGCCACGATTACGCATCCAGTGGCTGCAAGGATTAAGTTCAAAACCCTCTGCATTGTCCACAAGGCCTTCTGGGGCCTCAATACCTTAAACTCTCTTCCCAAATATCTTCCTTCTTGAGCTCTTCGTTCATCCGCCTCCAACTCCCTCCAGGTCAATCGCTTCTCCAAGCAACGAGTTGGTGGTAGATCTTTCTTCGGCTGGGGCCTCCCTCTGGAACAGCCTCCCTGCCTCTTGAGGAGAATCATCTCCGTTTCCGGAAGCACCTCAAAACCTTTCTCTTTGCGTCTGCCATTTTTCCTCCTCTCCCCCTGCTGACGTTGTGGCTGAAACCGAAACTGCACTGGTTACCTGGCCACCCACCCTCTGATCTCGGGCCCAGGTCCCCTCCCTCGCCAGTCGCTCACCTGCTCTGCCTTCCTGGCAACCCCTGCTCTTGGGGACACTTTTCTGTATCCCTGCAGTCCCATTACCAGCACTTGACACCTGTTGTCTGCACTTACCCTTGCCACCTATTGGCCGTAGTTTTACTTATTGTTTTTTTTAATAAACTATTTTTATTGGTTTTAATAAACCAACACAACAACCAAACAGTGTATATCAGTCATAACTTCCAAATGTCATGTACAGTATCATATTATATCCACTGCTGTCCCTTTACACCGCCCACCCTGAGCTTACTCCCCATCCCCACCTTCGACCACCCTCTCTTGGGGTACTGTCCTCCCCTCACCCTCCGAAGAATCTTTGTCACCAAGGCTGGTCAGGGTCGACTCAAAGTAGCTACCAGGTGCCTCCAGACCCCCACTGTCCCTGCTTCTTCTCCCCCTCTGTTGGCTGCCTCACTCCACACCACTGTTTCCGCGTCCACCCATTTCTGAAGGTCTTGCCACCATGCCTCCACCCTTGGACTATTGTTTGCTGTCCAGCCCATGGCTATCCTACGCTTGGCCAGTATATAGGCCAAGTCTTTGAGTTTGCTTACGTGTGCCAGCTTGCGCGGCTTGGAGAACCCCCTCCCCCACCATGCATGCCCACAAAGATGCTACCTCCAGTTTAATCCCTTCCTCGACCAAGAGATGGGCCACCTCCCCCTAGAATCTCTATTTCCAGGCACGCCCAGAACATATGCACCATTCCCACATCCACCTCCCCGCATTTGGGGCATGTTTGTACTCCAGAATTCTTGAACCTTGCAATCCTCTGGGGGGTCATAAATGCCCTTTGGGCAATATAAAACTGGATTTGCTGCAACCTCGTGTTCCTAGATACTTTTTAATGGTATCTCTGAACCATCACCCACAACCCGTCACTCATAGATTCCCCTGCTTCCTCTTCCCAGTCCCGTCTCAACTGGAGCACCTCCTTTCACACTCTTGACATCACTAGATCATAAATCAGGGAAACTTCACGACCACCTTCTGATATAACATAAAATGTGTCTATGGCAGTGTCGGGCGGACCCTCCAGCACTATTTCTGACCATGTGTCTTTTATCTTCCACTCCAGCCTAGTGTGAGTAATATATTGTCCCTGGTGTAGACCGATGTCCGCCACCAGTGTGTCAAACTGCACTGCCTTCTGCTCCAGCCATATATCTCCTAGCGTGGCTATCCCAATCGGTTCCCAGTGCATCAGGATTCAACTGTTCATCCACTCCTTTCAACGCCATTAGCGGCGTTTGTGGGTCGGGTTCCCCATGACCTGACAAACTCTTCGCCAAATTTTCCATCCTAAGTCTAACATTCTTTTCTTCCCATCTTGCTGTGACTTTGGCACCCATATCCATTCCTTTAAGAAAAACAGGGCACACTCAGCCCTCAACAGTCTGGACTCTGATGTTGAGTCTTCCGATAACCACCTCGCCACATATTGTAGTTGGCTGGCCAAATAGTAAATCTCGTAGTTGGGCAATTTAATGCCCCCTTGGTCATACGTGTTTTGTAACTTCCATAATGCTACCCTGTTCCTGGTATTTTGCCATATGAACCCTCTACATATACTTTCGAGCTTGACAAAAAATCGCTTAGGTATCATGTATGGTATGTTCCCAAAAAAAATGCAGCAGCCTAGGCAACGCCACCATCTTTAGCAGTGCCACTCTCCCCATCATGGTCAAAGGGAGCTTGGCCCAGAACCTCGTACTGTTTTTTTCAATATTAGCCACTGCCTTCTCTGTGTTATGTTTGTATTCGGCCTCGACCGTACGGTACACCTCAATCCCCAGGTATCTAAAGGTATTGGTCTCCCATTGTATCTGTAATACCGACAATCCCTCCCGTGGTATCGCTTATATCTACCCAGGGGGAATACACATGATTTCCTGGGATTCACTGTTATGCCTGACAGCACCGCATTTCGAATGGATTGTATCCTCCCACGCATTCCTCATCTTATCCTTACCTTTAGTTTCACCTCTGAAATTTTTTCCTCTCTCCAGCAGAGGGCGCTCCACTCGAGGCGGCGACGTCGATGTCCCTCGGCGGCCTCTGTCGAGCACCAACATCATCCGTTGTATAAAGGCCTTGAGCGCGCCCGTTGGCTTCAGTTCCGTTTTTCCGTTAGCTTCGCTTCGGATCGAGATAAAACGGCGCTTCAGTCGCAGCGAATTATGTCGTCTTCTTCGAACCCGTCTACTCCGAAAACGGGTTTTAAGAAATGCCTAAGGTGTGGAAGAAAAATGTCACTGACTGACCCTCATCGTAACTGCCTCTGGTGCCTCGGGTCCGAACATCGGATCGACGACTACGGTTCTTGTCAATCTATGACCCGTAAGGCCTTGAAAGAAAGACTAGGTAAACTGGCGGTGGTGGAGGAATCCTCGAAATTTTATTCGAGAGGGAGGAAAGACTCGGCTGAGTCTTCGGCGAAACGCCATAGAAAATCCAGATCGAGGAGTAGATCAAGGAAGTCCTCTTCTTCTTCGTCCAAAAAAACGAACAAAAGACGACACCGATCTCCCTCTTCTTCCTCGACTACATCGGAGGAAGTTATTACTTGTCCAACAAAACATGACTCCCCTAAAAAGTGGGAAGCATTTAGAGCATCAATGATGAACATTTTTGAGAATGCGGCCCAGACGCCCTCAAAAATGTCTGTTGAAGATCATGCCTCTACGCACAAAAAAAGTGACAGGGGAAGGTCTAAAACTAGGAAATCCGATGAGAAATTGTTGCGGGTGTCTTCTAGGGACTCTTCCAAAACACCTAAAAAGAAAAGCCTTCCAGTGCATAAACAGGAGGCAGACCTTAATAAAAAGACTTTAGACGTTGATACGTCCTTAAGAACCTCGACGAAAACATCTTTGAAGCCTCCGTCGAAGGCTGTCGAGTATAAGGGGTCGACGACCCAGCCGAAAAAAGTTACCGTCGAGTACTTTATCGATGACCTTGAAGGCTCCTTCGACGACGTCGATTGCCTCGAAGATTCCTTTGACAGCATCCGTAGCGCCTTCGAAAACATTGAAGAATGCCTCAACAACATCGAAGGTAACGGCCACGACTTCGATGCCATTGACGCTTCTGTCGACGTCAACACCAATTACAAGGGTGAAACCTATTCCTGAGAAAGTATTTCACCCAGAAAGCAGACATGATTTTTTTTCCAAACTATGTCATCTATATATGGAGAAATGTCTTCAGGAAATGAGGAGGATGAAGAAGATGAACCTGAAGTTTCATCAGCAGGGGTAAAATATGGTTTAAGGGAGGTCCCTGAGGAATTAATTGATCCACAATCAAAAATGCAAGACATGTATGAATGTTTACAGTCTGCAAGTGGACTAGATACGTCCCCTGAATACGAATTTAAAAAACCAGATCCAGCAGAACATGCTGATTTGGGCTATAGAAAACTTATGAACAAAGTAACTGTCATGATCTCTGCTTCCAAAAGGTCAGGGTTTTCCCAACTCCCTTGGAAGCAGATCCATAACCCAGGTTCCGAGTGCCAACCAGTCCCAATTGGGACCTTTTGGACCCAGTCCTGGCGCCAGTGGCACCAGGCTCATAAATATGCCCAGTCCCAGCGCTGGAAGCGCCGGGCTCATAATGCTTGGGTGGACTTACCTGCAGCAGACCATGCTGCTTACTTGCCTGCCAGTTGAGCCTCTGATCCTCTTCTGTTTGGAACTACTTTTCCTGTTGGGTGGGGCAGGAGCCACTCCCTAGATTCAGAACACTGGAACTCTTCTGGAAAGCAGGAACTCTTTTCTTACCTAGGCGTGGCTGTGGAAGGAGACACCTAAGCACTACAGGAGGCTATTTAAACCACACCCGATGGATGAATCTTGCTTTGCGTTATTCTGCATCCTCTGCAGCAGAACGCTCATCGTGTCTTCTGCATCTGATCCTGGGCCTAAGGAAAAAGGCTTACCATCCTGAATCCAGTCTTCAGCAACACCTATAAAGACAAGAAAGAACAGGTTAGCATTACGGTCTTCAGTGTCAGCTCTTCACTTACCTGGTCCATCGGCTGTCACCAACGCCTCGCGCTGCATTCCGGCATCTGAAAGACAAAGGCTTACCTACTCTTTGTGCGCTCCGGAGGTCTTCACACTGCATTCCGGCATCTGAAAGACAAAAGCTTACCAACTCTTCGCACGCTCCGGAGGCCTTCGGCGCTGCATCCCACATCTGAAAGACAAAACAAGGTGCGTTTAAAGACATTGGGGAACTTTAATACTCACGTGCCATTACTCCTTTCCACATCTAACCCAGTGGGTATTCCGGCACCCTGCAGCCGCTCCGAACTTGTACCTGCAAAATAAAAAGACAGAGCGCATCGTGAAGCAGGCAACAAGCGCTTACTTACGTGCTTCCAGGCGCTTCTATTCATCACACGGGCTCCATCTTCAACTCGCTTCAGCCCGTCATCCGCCATCGCCGGAACCCTGCAAAACAAGAAACATCATTACTAAAGACTTTAAAGACATTAGAATTACTCGAAACTTACCCTTCGTGCAGTAAACGACGGACAGCAGTCCTCTGAAGTCAAGAGGCCTGCTCCCCTTATCCAGTGAAGAAACTGGTTACAGCACCCTGCCCTGAGGCAGATGGAGAGCACGGCGTTCACTTACCTAAGGTGAGAGCGTTAACCTTTGGGGTTCTACAGGAGAAGAGAAAGGGAAGAAGAGAGAGGCATTCAATAACCCAGTTCCTTAATCCCATATTTTCTATCTGCAGACATCTTACCCTTCGAGTCAGACATACAGTGCACAGAGGTCCAGCCCAAAGAGCCAGCCATGTGTTACACATCACCTTTGAAGATACGGTATACGCCCAGTCAAGACCGGCGCCTCTACGGGAATCAGGTGAGCGTTACAGTAAGGGAGTTTATGGGATGGGGTAGGAACTCAACTGTATCCCAGGATGATGATATGACAGATATTTTGTCAGGAGGTCCTCGACCAGATCCCATACTTCCCTTTCATATTGCCCTGCAAAGGAGAGTAAATGCTGCGTGGGAAAAACCTGAATCCATTCCAGCAGTGAATAAAAAATATGTGGCAAAATACAGACCTTGTAACTCTGATCCAGAGTATTTGAGTAAGCATCCATCTACTGACAGTATGGTAGTTCAGGCAGCCACATCAACAAAAAATGCTGCATACCCTACAATTCCCCCTGATGGGGATGACAAAAAGATTGATGCATGGTCGAAAAAGGTTTTTCCATCAGGGAGAATGGCTCTAAAATCCACAAATGTATCTTGCACTCTGGCGAGATTCACTTATACTCGGTGGGACTGCATGTCAGCGGCAGCTCAACACACCCCGGAAGGAGAGGAACGTGATGGTTTCCTGTCCATAATTAAGGATGGCAAGGAGGCTTCGGGAGAATGTCATCAAGCAGGTTTGGACACTGCTGATAGTATCAGCAGGCCCATGGCGTGTAGCGCAGTGCTACGCAGATTTGCGTGGCTAAGGAAGTCAGTTTCGCACCAGATGTTCAATCTAGACTTCTTAATATGCCATTTGACGCCTCGAGGTGGTTTGGCAGCAAGGCGGATGAACGTTTGGAGAAGCTACAGACCTCCAAGGCAGTGGCAAAGTCACTCAGTGCCGCTATAAGACAACCTCAGCAACGCCCCTACACAGGCTCATTGTCATGCGCAGTAGGAAGGTCAGACACCGCCTTACAGAACACTCATACCCACAGTGATTCTCTGACACAACACAGCGAGAATCTCCAAGTCACAGTCAGCCCTTCACATGATCACGCTACCTGTGGTGCGAGGGAAGCGTCACCAACTTCCAGGCTCTGTCAGAGGGCGATACTAGTTCCCTTGTTTCCGCTGGCAACTGCCATGGAGATTGCGAGAGGGCTGGAGCAAGAGTAATCGACCACAACTACTTCCCGGTTCCGGGCCGAACTCCCGGTCACGTGCCCTGAGCTCCGCTCACGTGACCAGGAGTCGGCAGGTATAAAAGCGACTCACTTTGAATCACTCGTTGCTTCACAGATGTTTCGCGACACTGGCGTTTTCGATTCACATTGGATTCGTTTGGTTACAGATCTCAAGCTTACGGATTACGGACTGGGTTATCTTGTTCCTTGGATTTGGCGTTTGGTTTCTGCTTAGATTTATGGACCTTTTCACATTAGCTCACGTTTCACAGATTGATTGGATTACCCTCATCTGCTTTGTCAAGTATTCTACGCTCTCTAGAGTTCCTCGAACTGCTACGTTACCACAGTTTTCAGAATACTTCCAAGAATCATCAGGTGGTAGCCAGCGCTGAGTTTCTGGCACCTTGGCTTTGAAGGATTACTGACGCTTCCTTGCACCACAGCCTCAGAGTTACTGGCATTTAGAATATAACCCTTGGGTAAGCCCTATTTCAATAACAGTGACATTGTTGACAGTACTGTGTTTGTTTGTACTAATACCTAATTCATTCCACAGCTCTGGGCTCCTCGGCGGCGTCTGGTCCTGCGAAACAACAACCAACTGTGGCCTCGAGGCTCGCACGGGGAGTGGTTTTTCTTCTCTCTGTGTGGAACTTGGGGACAGAGGCCCATATATTCTTCACGACTAGTCAAGTTACGACACTCATCTTCCTGAAGGGGTCGTCCCTTTAGTTTTTACTCCTCAATTGGGAGAGGAAGGGGACAGGCCAGTCAAAGAGGGCAAAGGAAATTTCCTCGGGGGCGAGGAAGAGGTGCTAGATCTGCTCCAGCAGCGGCATCTGTCCCTTTAGCCGCTGCTGGAGCTGCCGCAAAATCACTCTGAGGTTTTGACTCGCAAGACTCCAGTGGGAGGCAGGATCTCAGAGCAATACTTCAGATGCTTGGCCGCTGGAAACAGTATTCCAAGGTTACTGCCTTCCCTTTCTAAAGAAACCTCAGATTTACCCACCGGAATAAAATTCTACCAAAAATCCAGACCCGCTCCTGTTGCAGGAAGTTTTTACCCTGCTTCAGAAAGGTGCAATAGAACATATACCTGTAGCGGAAAGGAACAAGCGTTGGTATTCCCCATATTTCCTCATTCCAAAGAAGGACGGAGGACTGAGACCCATCTTGGACTTGAGAAACTTGAACAAGTTCCTCAGGAAGGACAAGTTCAAGATGGTCACTCTCTCTCAGATCCTTCAGGCTCTCCAAATTCAAGACTGGTTGGTATCATTGGACCTTTAGGATGCTTACTTTCATGTGTCAATCCATCTCAAGCACAGAAAGTACCTGAGGTTCGCGATTGGCAATTCTCACTATCGGTTTTGAATTCTGCCATTCGGGTTGACCTCCGCCCCAAGAGTTTTCACCAAGTTGATGGCGGTAGTGGCAGCGAGTCTCAGAAGAGGGGGGATTCATGTCTACGCCTATTTGGACGACTGGATGATCAGGGCACGTTCCCCAGAACAAGCCCGGGACCATTTATCCAAGACTTGCCACTTCCTTCACAAACTAGGGTTTTCTCTGTATTTAAAAGTCAAACGTGATACCATCACAGAAACTCCAGTTCATAGGAGCAGTCTTGGATACTTGTTCGGGCAAAGCCTCGCCTCCCAAAGAGAGAGCTCACCACATTCTGCAGATGGTAACAAAATTCCAGAATGCCCAGTATCTACCGGCCTTCGACTTTCTCAGGTTGCTCGGTCTCATGGCATCCTGCATTTTTCTGGTGCCAGAGGCCAGATTGAGAATAAGATCTCTTCAATGGCCTCTCAGGACTCAGTGGTCCCAGTTCTCAGGGGAAATGTCAGTTCTCCAGCATGGGGTCTGGCATGGATTCACATGCTCATGAATATTCCCCGTCGTCAGGCTGGGAATCCTCGGTAAAGAAAAAACCAGTATCAGTTTCGTTTCTGATCTGTCTTTCGTAGTAATAACCAATCACTGGTCTCTGCGTCATACTGACCACAGCCAATGACTGCCCTCTACCTAAGCACCGCCTCTGGCAGCCATCTTCAGATTTTTACCGCACGTTCATGTGTTGGGATCCTCGTGCTATTGCTCTCGAGCGTTAGTGCTATTTTTCGCGCTTTTTCACAAAAAACTTCGATTCTTTCGGTCAAAAGAGCCTCAAGCTCCACCGATCCTACATCCGATCAACGGGGACCCGTGTCGGATTCATCTGTACCCCTCAAGGGTGAAGATTCGTCGAGCTACACTTCGGAGGACTCCAGAAGCTTCTCAGGCCCGGTCTCGGAGATGGCCCAGGAGAAGGGAAGCTCGACGCCCGGAAAGCTGTTCAGGGTCTGCCCTGGATGCCAGCTGCAGAACGTCTTCAAGGAGGACAAACACTCTTTCTGCCTTTACTGCCTTCATGAGGACAAGACGCACGTGGAGAAGGACTGTGCGTTTTGCGGCAACATGTCGGAACGGACCATGAAGGACCGCCATCAACGTCTCGCCAACTGGCTGGAGGGTAAGAGCCCGTCTGGCGAGAAGAAGAAGAAATCCGAGCGGTCTTCTAAGACCTTTGAGGGCGCCCCGGCGACGGGGGCCCAACATAAGGCCAAGCACCGCGAGTCCGCTGGCACCGGGAGCGCCGAACGGTCGGGCTCTACGGGCGCCAGGCAGGGCGCACCCTCCCCGGCACCATCAACCACGAGCCAACGCTCTGGGTCGGGTAAGAGGAAGGCCGAGTACCCGGCGAAGCTCCTGGAGAGACCCCGGTCGAGCTCTAAGGCAGAGGAGGAGCGTGGCAGTGCCCCCTCCCTCAAGGATAAGGCGGTGAGCGCACCTAAGGTGGTGAAGGCCTTGATCCATCCGACCAAGCCCTCTATCGAAACGGTCGCGGCGGCCCTGGCTCAGCCTGTGGTGGCTGCACCAGTGGTGGCGACCTCAGGGCCCAGAATCTCCCTGCCTCCTCGGAGGGAGTCTTCATTTGTGCCCATCGATAGGACCCCCGTGAAACCCTCCGTGGGGAAGAAGAAGGGGGGGCAGGGCGTCGTCGTAGATTCGGCCTCAACCTCAGAAGAGGAGCTGATCGAGGTCTTAAGCCACGGCCTAGGCGTGGAAGAAGGCCAGCCCGTCGGAATGGACCCCGACGCAGGTGACGACGACGACATCGTCGAGGATACCGACGGGGCCCCTGCTCGCCCGTCGGATTCCCCTCTGCCAGCGCCACAAGACAACTCGGCGGCCATTTTGTTGGCCATACAGTCCTTATGCTCCGAGATAAGGACGAGGCTACCGTTACCGACGGAGGAACCTCTCCCGTCGGGGGATCCAGAACCGGGACCTTCTGGTGTTCCCCCTACCAAGAAAAGAAGGATCCATCCACCACCTCCTTTTCAACCGTCGCGCCCCGTCCAGCCCTCCTCCCCGTCCACCCGAGGGGATGATACGGGGACTGACACGGCAGCGACGGGTACGGACGACGAGGCATACGACGAGGATTTTCCGTCGTCGCCTCCCACCAGGGCTTCTCCGCCCGACGAGATCGGATCTTTCCACTCCATGATCTCCAGGGCTTCCGAGCTTTTCCAACTCTGCCCTGAGGAGAAGAAAAAGGAAGGCTTCCTTTATCAGCGGCGCGAGGCCAAGAGGAAGACGGTCCTCGCAGTGCCTCTGTTGGACGACATTTGGGATGAGGGCCTTTCCCTCCTCAAGAACCCTTCCACGACGCCAGCTGGAAGAGACCGGTACGAGAAAAAGTACCGGGTCCCGGACACGGCCCCCCTATGCCTCCGGGCGCAGCCTACCCCGGACTCCGTCGTCTCCGCGGCAGCCAGGAAGAAAGCGGGGGGGGTGCGGCCTCCACATCGACTTCCCCGCCGGACGGCGAGGGAAAGAAATTGGATGCTATGGGACGTAGAGTCATCTCGTCGGCAGCGATGACGATTAAAGCGGCCAACGCCTTGGCTATCGTGGCCCGCTACGACAGGGAGCTCTGGTACAAGATAGCTCCCCTGCTGGATTTTCTGCCGGACGACAAGAGGGCGGAGGCCCTTGAGATCCTGCAGGAAGGTGAGGTGGCGTCGGACCACGCCATCACCGTGGCGACGGACATCGCCGACACTGGGTTCCGCCAGCTGGGCAACGGCGTTTGCCTTCGACGTCGTGGATGGCTCAAAGCTACGGACTTTCGGCAGGACGTCCAGACCAGAGTCCTGGACATGCCCTTCGACGGGAACAACCTGTTTGGGAAGACTGTGGACGATTCCCTTCAGGCCATCAAGGCGGATACTGAGACGGCCCGGGCCCTTGGAGTCCTGCAGCAACGACGAACGCCCTTTCGGAGCGGCGGAGGCAAGGGCGCCTCCAAAGGTTCCGGCGGCGGTTTCGCTTCCTACCGTCAAGCGGCCCGCTCGTCGTCGCAAGAGGCCTACAGAGGACGAGGCAAGTCTAGCGGGCCCCGCCGTCGTCGCCAAGGAGGTCAAGGCGGCAAGGCCGCGTCCAAGCAGGATTGAACCGGCCGTGGGGTCGGGCCCCCACCGAAGCACCCCGGTGGGAGGCCGGCTGGCGGGCTTCGTCAGCGTGTGGGAGTCCATCTCCACCGACCGTTGGGTGCTGGACGCCCTGGCCCGGGGCCACGCGCTCGAGTTTCAAAGAAGGTGCCCGCGCATCCCCCCCGTGGCCAGGAAAGAACTTCACGTCCCTCAACTTCTCCTGGAGGTAAAGGCGATGCTCAGAAAGGGCGCCATCGAACTCGTCCCAAAGAGGCTTCGGGGCTCCGTAGTCTACTCGCGATACTTCCTCGTGAAGAAGAAGACGGGAGGATGGCGCCCCATCCTAGACCTGCGACGTCTGAACAAGTTCATCAAGGCGCAGAAGTTCCGGATGGTCACCCTCCAGCACGTCCTGGGTCAGCTGGAGGAAGGAGACTTCCTATCGTCGTTGGATTTGGAGGATGCCTACTTCCACATTCCCATCCTAAAGGGGCACCGAAAATTCCTCAGATTCGTGGTCCAAGGGCGTCATTACCAGTTCAAAGCCCTTCCCTTCGGACTACGGTCGGCACCCAGGGTATTCACCAAGTGCCTCGCACCGGTGGCGGCGCAGCTGCGCCGCGAGGGGATTCACGTCTACCCCTACCTGGACGACTGGCTCATCCGCGCCAAGACAAGGGAGCTCGCCGTGGTCCACACGGCAAGGGCCGTCCAACTCCTCACGGACCTGGGATTCTCCGTGAACTACGCCAAATCCCACCTGGTGCCCGCGCAAGTCGCACTGTTTCTGGGAGCGAGGCTCGACACAGTGTCCCTTCTGGCCTCCCCGTCAGAGGAGAGGACCAGGACCATCTTGGGCAAGGTGCAACGGATGTTGGTGGCCGACGCGGCCAAAGTGAGGTCCATCAAGTCCCTCCTCGGGATGATGTCTTCCTGCATCTACCTCATTCCCATGTGCAGGCTCCGGATGCGCCCGTTGCAAGAATTCCTGGATGCGCGCTGGATCCAGACGACGGGCAGCTTCGAGGAAAGGATCAAGCTCGACGAGAGTTTCCGACGAGCGATACGGTGGTGGGGCACCTGCGCGCATCTGACGGCGGGCATGGACTTCCAGACCCCAGCCCACCAGGAGACTGTGACCACGGATGCCTCCCTGGAAGGGTGGGGAGCGCACACCGAAAATCTGCACGCAAGGGGACTCTGGCTCCCGACGGAGAAGTCCCTGCATATCAACGTCCTGGAGCTCCGTGCAGTGTTTTGGGCCCTCAGGTCCTTCCTTCCGTCCCTCAAGGGCAAGGTGGTGAGGATCTTCACCGACAACACCACCACCATGTTTTACATCAGGAAACAGGGCGGAACCAGGTCCCCAGCGCTGTCCAAGGAGGCGCAGGACCTGTGGCATTGGGCCGTCGCCCAAGGGATTTTTCTGGTGCCGTTTCATCTGGCAGGGATAAAAAACACCATCGCCGACTCACTCAGCAGGGAGCTACGCTCGTGCCACGAGTGGGAACTACGGCAGGACCTGGTGGATCGCCTCTTCCGACGGTGGGGCACACCCCAGATCGACCTGTTCGCGACGGTGACGAACACCAAGTGCCGGAGGTTCGCCAGCAGGTTTCCCCAGACGAGGAGCATGGGCGATGCTTTCTCGTTCCCCTGGGAGGGCCTGTTCCTCTACGCGTTCCCTCCCTTGCCTCTGCTAATCCGGCTCGTCAACCAGCTCAAGAGGTCACGGTGCAGGATGATCCTCGTCGCACCTGCGTGGCCGAGGCAGATATGGTTCCCGGACCTTCTGGACTTATCAGCGTCCCCGCCGATCAAGCTGCCGGCGGACGCGGATCTACTCTCCAGGGAAGGAGGCGCCATCCTCCACCACGACCCGAAGTCGCTGAACTTGCAGGCCTGGCTCCTGCAGCGCTAGAGTTTGGAGGATACGACATACCGGCCGATTGCAGAGAGGTTCTTGCAAAGGCCAGGGCGTCCTCGACTCTTAAATGCTACGGACACAAATGGAAGAGGTTCTCTGTCTGGTGCCACGCACAGAAGATTAACCCTCTACGGATTACGGCTCCCCAAGTACTGCCGTACCTGCTGACGCTGGCCAAAGCTGGTCTGGCACACGCGTCCATCAAGATTCATCTTGCTGCGATCTCCCGATACACCAGAACCACGGGGCGGACGTCCTTGTGGTCTCATCGTCTGGTGAAAGAGTTCATGAAGGGACTGTTCAGATCGTTCCCGCCGGTGAAGGCTCCGGCCCCGGCGTGGGAGCTCAACGTGGTGCTGACCAAGCTCATGGGACCTCCGTTCGAGCCTCTGCACTCGGCCCCGTTGAAGTTTCTATCGTGGAAAACAGCTTTTCTTGTGGCCATCACCTCCGCACGACGAGTGGGAGAGATCCAGGCCCTTTCCTGCAAGGCCCCGTACTTGACTTTCCACGACACGAGGGTAGTGCTCAGGACGCACCCCTCCTTCATGCCCAAGGTACCGTCGGACTTCCATCTCAACGAACCCTTGGTGTTGCCTGTGTTCTTCCCGTCGCCTTCGTCGCCGGCTGAGAGGACTTTGCACTCGCTGGATGTAGCTAGAGCGCTGAAGTTCTACGTGGACCGCACGAAGGGTTTTCGGAAGACGTCACAACTCTTTGTGAACTTTGGACCTGTCAATCAGGGGAAGGCTCTCTCGAAGGCTTCCATCTCCAGATGGCTCTCCGGCTGTATCATGTGCTGTCACCGGTTGGCAAACCGACCGCTGCCTGGCCGTCCGAGAGCCCATTCCACCAGAGCGATCGCAGCTACCACGGCGTTCCTATCTGGTGTGCCCCTGCTGGACATATGCAGGGCTGCTACGTGGAGGTCGACGCACACCTTCACGAAATTCTACTGCGTCGACCGGGATTCCAGGGAGGAGTCCAGGGTCGGCCAAGCAGTGCTGCGCAACCTGTTCGCCTGAGGTGAGCCTGGTGAGGAGGTAAGATGCTTAATGTTGAGTTGATGTGATGCTTAATGTTGAGCCTTTGCCACCTCCCGTGGTTGTGCATGTGTGTACTGCTATGTATTCTTTATTCATGAGCATGTGAATCCATGCCAGACCCCATGCTGGAGAAGGAACAAGTTACTTACCTGTAATTGTTGTTCTCCAGCATGGGTCTGGCATGGATTCACATGCGAACCCTCCCGCCTACCCCTCTGCGGCTCTTCACTTGGTCATACTGCCACTTCACGTGCTTCCAAATCTGAAGATGGCTGCCAGAGGCGGTGCTTAGGTAGAGGGCAGTCATTGGCTGTGGTCAGTATGACGCAGAGACCAGTGATTGGTTATTACTACGAAAGACAGATCAGAAACGAAACTGATACTGGTTTTTTCTTTACCGAGGATTCCCAGCCTGACGACGGGGAATATTCATGAGCATGTGAATCCATGCCAGACCCATGCTGGAGAACAACAGTTACAGGTAAGTAACTTGTTCCATCATTTACAAGTTCCAACCAGGGTGGCACAGGATCTACAATGGTGGACTTGCAGACAGCACATCCTCAGAGGAGAATATTTTTGGCAACCATGGCCGGAGATAACAGTAGTGACGGACGCCTCCCTTACGGGATGGGGAGCTCACACCAATGAGTTGACGATCAGCGGTCGTTGGTCTCCATCGGAATCCAAACTACATATCAACCTATTGGAGCTGAGGGCAATCAGACTAGCACTGAAGGCCTTCCTGCCAGCGGTACGGGGAAAGAATGTCCTGATAATGACGGACAACACAGTGGCCATGTACTACCTCAACAAGAGGGTAGGTGTAGGGTCACTACCACTGTGCAGAGAGGCAATGCAGCTCTGGTTCTGGGCAATACAAGAAGGGGGATCTCTATCTGCCATTCACTTAGCAGGAGAGCAAAACATAGCGGAAGACGCTCTGAGCAGGCAGAGCACAGTCTCCCACGAATGGGTGTTAGCTCAGGAAGTCCTTCTGGAGATCTTCATCCTTTGGGGAACCCCTCAAGTGGATCTGTTCGTGACCAGTGTCAACAGGAAATGCGAACTGTTTTGCTCAAGTGAATTTCCCCCGAGAGGAGCTCTAGGAGATGCATTCGTAGTGGACTGGGAGTTTCCACTGCTATTCGTGTTTCCTCCTGTCCCTGTGATCCCTCAAGTAATCAGGAGGTTGAGGAAGTTCGGGAAAAACATGATCCTAGTTGCCCCGGATTGGGCCAGGAGAAAGTGGTACCCAGACCTTCTAGACATGTCCATCTGCCCTCCAATACGTCTTCCAAAAAGAGAGGATCTTCTCTCGCAAGAGGGAGGTCACATTCTCCATCCAGAGGTCAACATACTCAACCTTCACGCATGGCTTCTGAGAGGTTGAGATACAAGGATTGGGACCTTCCGGAGGATGTTATGGAGATCTTGCTTTCGGCCAGAAGGCCAGCAACAAAATCTTTGTACTGGTGTCGTTGGAACAAGTTCAGTAACTGGTGCGGGGATAAGAATGTGGATCCCTTTGAATGTGATATTCTAATGGTATTATCTTTTCTGTTACATTTAGCTAATCTGGGGCTCCAGGTTAGGACGATAAAAGGATAGGTAGCAGCGCTATCTATCTTCAAGCGCTCGTCAGAAGAAAAATCTTATTTTAAGATACCTTTTAATAATACAATTTCTAAAAGGTTTAAACAATGTTTTTCCACCAATACCTTTTCAAGTTCCTGTATGGGATTTAAATTTGGTACTGAAATTTCTGACATGTGCACCCTTTGAGTCTTTACATTCTTGCCCATTAAGGCTTCTTACTCTAAAAACTATACTTCTAATTGCATTGACATCAGCCTGCAGAGTAAGTGAGTTGCAGGTACTTTCGAGTGGTCCTCCTCACACCATCTTTCATAAAGATAAAGTTGTCCTTCGAGTCAAGCCCTCTTTTCTGCCAAAAATAGTTTAAGACTTTCACCTGTCACAGAAAATAATTCTACCTACGTTCTACCCTCTACCCTCCTCCTCACACAAGTAAGGAAGAGGAAAGACTACATAGGCTAGATCCTAGAAGGGCACTTAGCTTTTATATCTCAAGATTGGCAAAAATACGTTTGTGGGATACACTGGTCGTAAGTTAGGACTACCTGTAACTAAACAAACATTATCAAGATGGATAATCCTAGCCATAATAGAGTTTTATAGGCTAGCTGGAAAAGATCCCCCTGAGGGTTTAAGAGCTCATTCAACTAGGGGCATGGCAACTTCAGCAGCACTTAAAAGGGGTGTTCCTGTTCAAGATATTTGTGCAGCAGCCACATGGTCATCCATGCATACTTTGATAAAACATTATGCTTTGGACTAAACTACTTCTCAAGGAGGTCTATTTGCCAAATCTGTGCTACATTCAGTACATGACTAAAAAGATATATGTACTCCCGCCTCCAATACAAAACTGCTTTGGGAGTCTATCTAAGATGAGGAATACGTGGGAGGACAGAATCCATTCGAAGAACAAGTTACTTACCAACTGTAACGATCTTTCGATTGGATGTTCCTCCCACGTATTCCTCATCGACCCTCCCAACCTACCCCACAGTACAGTTTACGTGGTTTACACTCTGATTTCTTTTGAGGCTGGGGTCAAAAGAGGCACGCTTTTAACAATGGTCATGGACTCTGATATACGGAAAAAACAGAACTGAAGCCAACGGGCGCGCTCGATGCCTTTATACAACGGATGACATTGGTGCTCAACGGAGGCCGCCGAGAGACATCGACGTCGCCGCGTCGAGTGGAGCGCCCTCTGCTGGAGAGAGGAAACATTTTCTGAGGCGAAACTAAAGGTAAGGATATATCTAAAATGTGGAATACCTGGCAGGAACATACAATTGAAAGAACGTTACAGTTGGTAAGTAACTTGTTCATCTATCCAATACTTCCAAGATATACTGTAGGTTCTCCTCGGGATATCTTAAATACAGCAAGATATCATCCGCATACATTGATATCCAGTGTTGCCCTCCTTTCGTGCTAATCCCCACCTCTCCATATTGTTGATTCAAGTATATCGATAGGGGTTCCAGTGCTAAAATAAACATTTGGGACCATGGGCATCACTGTCTAGTACCCCTGCTAAGTTGCCATCGGTCTGAAATGGTTGTTCCCGTCCTAACTCGGGCCAGTGGTGCACTGTACAGGAGTTGTGCCTACCTCCGGTATGTGGGTCAACCCTGTACTCCTTTAAGGCTGCCATTAACCAAGGCCATTTGACCGAGTCGAAGGCCTTCACTGCATCCAATGAGATTATGACAGCCTCCGGTGGGTCCCCTTCCCTTGGTTTTATGACATGATGTAGCCTCCTAAGATTATCTGATATACTTCTGTGCGGTACATACCCAATCTGATCAAGATGTATATGTTTGTGGATAACCGGCCTTAGTCTATTCGCCGACACTGCCGTGAGTATCTTGCTATCTTGGTTCAGCATGGATAGGTGCCGGTATGACTCGTAGTCCATGCATGATTTATTAGGCTTAATAAGTGGGACAATGATCGCCTCCCTCAGGGACTCCGGCGGTATCCCCTTATCCAGTGCCTCATTCAACATTGCCAACAGTGGGGGGAGCACCTCTGCTTTGTATGTTTTGTAGAACTCGCTAGGGAGTCCGTCCGTCCCTGGGGCCTTACTAGTAGGCAGAAGCTTGATCACTGCATCTAGTTTCTCCACCGTAATTGGTACCTCCAGGGCCTCCCTTTCCGCAGTCCCTAATCTGAGGAGGCCAATATCCGCCAATGTTTCAACCACATCCCCTCGTTCACCCTCATCGACATCCCTATATAGTTGTTGGTAAAATTCCATAAAGCCCCTGTTGACCTCTTCTCAGGTGTCCAGTATCTGTCAGTTCCTTCCCCGTACTGCTCTAATTGTTTGCCTAGGTGTCTCACTCTTATATAGCCAGGCCAGCAGCCTACCCAGCTTGTCTGGCCCAGCATGCTGTCTTTCCACATACTTTTTATAGCTCAGGTTACATAATCTCTCCGTACTCTCTGCAGTCCTGTTGCAACTGCCTTATTGTTTCAGCCTCCTCAGGGGAATACTTGCTCTTTCGGATAATTACCTCTAGTTTCTTCTCCGCTTCATGTAACTCATGCGCATTTCCCCCTTGCAGAACCTTGGATTTAGATATTGCTGCTCCTCTTACCACCACCATGAATGCCTCCCATACTGTGCCGGCCGAGTCTACACTCTGTGTTACGTTCAAAGTATTCCACAATTTACTTTCTTATGTCCTCCCTGAATATTGTATCTTTCAAAGCCTCGGCCCTGAGTTTCCATGTCTGGATCCACGCCCTAAGGGGCGAGTATTGCCATGTTATAATCGCAGGCGAGTGGTCAGAGAGGACTCTCGCTTTATATTCTGACCGCACTAGCTCCCCCCCGCCCCCCATCAGTTCCGATGTGGCAAATATATAATCCAACCTTGTATGTAGGTCATGTGGGGCGGAGTAGTGGGAGTAGTGCCTATCCTGCGGGTGGTGCGTCCTCCACACGTCTAACAGATACAAATCTCTCAATAGGGTCTTTAGGGATTTAGCTGCCGGGGTGGGCTTATCCACCTTCGGATCCGATCTATCCACCCTGGGGTCCAGCGTGCAATTCAAGCCACCTCCCCATATGACTGCCCCTCCCCCCCCCCCCATGTATGGACTGATCTTAATGTATACGGTTCTGAAGTAGCCTGTGGTATCTTGATTAAGGGTATATGTGTTAAGTATGCTCAATTCCCTGTTTTCCACTAACCCTCTTATTAGTACCATCCTCCCATCTGGCTCTATGGTAGACTGTAACAGTTTAAAGGGCACATGCAGTGCTATCCATGTAATAACCCCTCTGGCATACGCAGAATATGCTGACCCTATGGTGGTGCCTCTCCATTTCCTCCCTACCAATTCCTGTTTCTCCTTTTGTTAAAACTGTTTCCTGCAACAAGGCAATGTCAATTATTTGTCTCTTCAAGTACATCATGGCCTTATTCCTTTTTAGATCACTATTAAGCCCCCTGATATTCCATGTCACTATTTTGAGGTCCCCCATCCTTTCCATATCCTGTTCCGCACCCAACCCCTTCCATTTCCACAGTGATGTATAGGTGTAAGCTCGCTCCCTAACTATTAACACCCCTTCAAACTCCCCAACTCCCATCCCACCCCGCATCCCCAACTGTTGCCCAGCTCCATCCCTCGATCTCAGGCCACCCCGCATCTAGTCCTTTAGTGGCCTGCGCCGGTATTTGAATCACAGCGGGAGGATACCACACTACTGGTATCCTAACTACACTAACTTCTAGGGGTAATAGTGCTCTGTTTCTGCATGTCCTGCCTAAATGCTACAGTATATTACGCACACAAGTGTATCACGTCCCCTTGCGTATGGCATTTAACCCATATGAAGTACACACAGCGGTCCAAACATCTCAATGGTCCCCTCTGGGTATTAGAGCTGCCCCTAAACCAAGTCAATATGAGGGCCATTCACATGGCATCAGCCAAGTCTATTAATGGTGCGACATCGGTTCACTTATCTTGTCTGCTCTGGTCTCGGCTTTCCACATCTTCCGGGCATCCCTGTGCATCCAGCCAGCTCGCAGCTTCCTCAGGTGTCTCAAAGAAAAACACCTTGTTTCTGTGTATAACTTTCAGTTTTGCTGGGTATAGGAGCATGTATTTAAAACCGGATTCTCTCAGCCGTCTTTTGACAGCTACATAGTGAAGACGATGTCTTTGCACCAGCATGGTGTAATCCGGGTACGCAGTGACGGTCGCAGATGCTCTACTTATCGTTCCTCCCTTGTGGAAGTGTTCAGGATCTTTTCTCTGTCCTTACAGTTTAGTATCTTAGTTATGATTGCGCGGGGCGGGGCTCCCGGCTGGGGCTTTCTGAGCTGGGCCCTGTGCGCCCTTTCAACTGTGAACCCCTGAGATAGCACGCCTGCTCATATCTCCTGTAGTAGAATGTTCTCTACCTAATTTGTTGGGTCTGTGCCATCTTCTCCCTCCGGTAGACCACCACGTTGTTGCGTCTCGTCCGCCTTTCCGCCTCTTCTGCTCCATTTTCCAGGTTGCGCACCTGTTGCTGTAATATATGAACCTCCAACGTCTGCGTTAGTCTTCACCTTGCTCTCCAATCCGCTTGTGTGCTCAGCCAGCGTTCTCACATCTTGCCTTAAAGGTTTACGTCCACACTGACTGCATCTATTTTGAATTCCAGAGCGGTTTTCAATTCCGCCATGGACGCGTCCAACTTACTCCCCCATGAAGCTTTCAACTCGGCTATGGCATCTAATATCTGTTGGTCATCACGCTGTGGGGCGGATATCCCTCGTGCATCCCCTTTCGCCTGTGCAGACACATCTGGTGACTGTGGTGGCTTGGTGAAAATGTCCATCGTAGGTTGCTTCCCCTTAATTCTGTTAGATTTGGATGCCACCTCTGGTCGTTTCGGTGGCCTCCTCAGTGTGCTGGTACCGTGATGCTTCACTAGCCCCTGTCTCTTCGTGTTTGGGAGCTTCTTGTATCAGGTATGCCTGTCCTACGCTGGCTGGCGGTTGAGCGTGCAGTCGTCTGCACCCTCGTGGTGACCACGCTCTAGTTTAAGGAGTTGTTATGGGTGTGCGAACCATGCGCCCATCTCTCCTCGTGTCGCTGCGTGAGGCAACACACACCGGTATCTTGTCCTCTAATTGCTGCAACCGACGCCCTCGGGCGTGTGCCCCTACACAGGGCTTCAGGAACCGCTCCTCATTCAGGTATTCGTGGTTGCAGCACCTATCTTAGTATGCTGGCTGACTTCCATCACTCATTCTGTTCCCGTCCTCTAGTTGGTGACTTTAGCGGGGTTGCTCACTCTGCAGTGACAACTGTATAGTGTTCCCAAGTCCTATCCCTAGGGCTTGCTTATTTGGGTCTGCTTTGCTCAGTGTCTCTCACAGCGCTGCGACACATACAACAATATTCCTCATATGCTCCTCTCGCTCCCTTGTCACGGCTGTAGGCATCCGTTTCCAACCGTGCGCGGTCAGGTGGACACCTCCGCCTTTCTATCTTTGTGCTCCTGCACGAACAGCGACGTCTGGACTAGGTCTTTTGTCTAGAGCGGTTTCAAATATTGCGCAAATATCACAACAGGCTCCATGGTCGCTCGTCAGCACATTGGGCGTTGTTCTGTTCTCTGCACACTCTGCCTCTGCTGCACCTGTTTGTGTGGGCGCCCGCTGTGTTGGTTTAACTTTTCACAGCCATAGCTCAATGCAGCGCCCGCCAACCTCTTTGGTTCCACAGCGGTGGTCCGGTCTATTCGGTCACTTCATGCTCCGAGGGCTCTTCATGCCTCATAGCACCCAATGTGTGCGCTGCAGTACATGCTGTACGTGTGAAGATGCAATGTATCCTCCCAATGTAAATGTTGCATTGTTCATTCGATCGCGGAAGGTTCCTCTGCCATGGATGCGCTCCGTTCTCTTCCGCAGGGTGGTCTCATCTGCTAATCTTGTCCAGCTGCCACCGAATAAGTTCTGTTCAGCGCTCCGACATTTTCCTTTGTCTGAAGGTGGCGCCATCTTGGTGCCAGCTTCGTGAGTCCGAGTCATTTCTTCACAGCTCCAGAACTCTAGTCACAATCATCTGTTTTGTTTCAAGTGACGCTCCAGGGTTGCACTTTGCATTCTGACAGCCGCAGGTCCGCTTTTTATATTCCTTTAGTTGCATTAAGTCTCTATGTGCGTCAGGATCGATTCCGGATATGTAGGAGCACACGGGTAGAGCTGCCTACACCATGGCTGCGAAGCCACGCCCCCTTTACTTATTGTTAATAATTCTTTTATCCCATGTACTGCACTGTCACCTCCCCCTTCCCCCTGCGCTCTCCCCCTTCCCATGCACTTGCGCGATCTGAATGACACCTGGCCTAGTAGGATCGCTGTCTGTCTTCTCTCTGTTCCCCCTCCCTTGCCTCGTCGCGCCTTGAAACACTTGTGTATAGGTGCGTTATAAATGCCATATCATATCATCTAACCCCAGACAAAATCCAAGGGGAATGCGCTTTTAATGAACTGGTCAGGGAGATTTGCTTATGCATTTCTACCAACTCCGTTTCTCAACAGGATAGTCCACAAGCTATACCAGGAGCCAAGTAACCTTAATCCTGATAGCTCCTGTGTGGGCATGACAAACATGGGTTTTCACACCTGCTGAAAAGGTCTTTATCCTCAAATAAAACTGCAGTGCCCATACAACATGAGACAGAACCAAGGGACATCACTCCACCCATACCCCTCAAACTTAGCAGACTGGCTCCTGAGATCATAGAGCTTGGTCATTTAAACCTAAACCAAAGGTGTATGGACATTTAAAAGGAAGCAAATAAACCTAATACAAAACACTGCTATTTTAACACATTGAAATGCTTATGGTGTAAAGCATGCAAGATCAACCCAATTGGCTGTTCACCTTCACATATAGCACACTATATACTATATCTCTTAGAGTAAGGGTTAGTCTTTAATTCTGTTCAAGTGCACCTAGCGGCTCTCAGCCTACACTACATCACAAAGTAACGTTTCTTAGTGGAAAGTGCCTGTGTTGAAGGAATTCATGGAGGGCGTTAAAACACCTTTACCCATCAGTTTCAAATCCAAATCCCGGCTGGGACTTGAATGTTGTACTTATAAAGCTCATGGGGGGCCTCCTCCGAGACAATGCACAAAGCTAGTTTTAAACATCTTGCATATAAAACTGCTTTCCTTGTCTATCATGTATTACCTTCAAAAGTCTAAACTGCTCAGAAAAACAGACAGTTTGTATTTCTAGCTGCAGGGAGAGGGTTGGGGGGTGCTATCTCTAAATCGGCTACCTCAAAATGGATTGTCAGATGCAACCAACTTTGTTTTTCGCTTGCTAAGAGAACATTACCCTTCAAGCCCATAGCACACTCGACTTTGGGCACAGGGGCTACTCTAACTTTCATTGCAAATCTCCCCTTAGATGCCATTTGCAATGCTGCCGCTTGGGAGTTCTGCTCATACCTTTACACAACACTACTGTTTAGATGCACACTCTATGGGTGACACAGAGGTGGGTCAGGCAGTGTTAAAGCATTTTTTTGCTGCTCTTCCTTCAAAAAAAGCAAAGCACAGGACCAAATTGAGTACTAGCTAACTTGCAATAATTATTCACACCAATGGCAGCAGTGCTAGAAACCAATGAGTGACCCTGGTCCAAGGGTCAGACCTAATGTATGCAAACAGGGGTTTCTATTCCTAACCACTGCGCTCATGGCAACAAGTGAAATAGTCATTCAAATTGCTCCAATGACACAGCCATACCTTTTTAATTAACAATCATTACAGGTGATAAGTGCAGAACAGAGATTCTCATTTCTGAAACCAACACTGGTGAAGAAATAGGTATGAAACATTTAATGTCTTGAGTACTTGGAAACGTACACAACCTTCAACCAATGGGTCGTCATAAGGGTTGTACAATTTCACAATCAAAATGTGCATGTGAAAATGAGATTGAAAAGTAATTATGCAAAACCAACATTGAGGCCAAACCTAATACCAAATGAAAAATACAAAACCAATCACATATACACCTGAAACGGAGAAAGAAACAAAAAATCATATCGGACACCGGATGGTCTGGAAAAAACATAATATTCAATTGCAAAATCAGAACCTATGTTTGTGGCGAGCGTAAAAGCATCTGCAGACCCAAGCATGATATGGCATTTATAACTCGCCTGTACACAAGTGTTTCTAGGCGCGACAAGACCAGGTGTTGGGGGGGGGGACAGAGGGAGGACAAAACCACTATCTTACTAGGCCTTGTGTCATTCAGATCGTGCAGGGAAGGAAAGAAGTGCAATGGGGGTGGAGAAGTGCAGGTAATCGGAAAGTGCAGCCAACCCGTGGTTCTAAGTGCAGTGAGAGGGGACAGTAGGGTTACAGATACAGACCACAACTGCTGGGGGAGCAGACCACAAGTGCTGGGGTGGCCAGGTGACCAGTGCATGGAACAGACTGGTCATCATTAGGGGAGAGGAACGGAGACAGCGGAAGCGAAGAGGAAGGTCCTGAGTTGCTTCCGGAACCAGAGATGGTTCTGCTCAAGTTTAAGAGTGGCAGGGAGGTGGTTCCAGAGGGAGGCCCCAACCGAAGAAAGAGATCTGCCCCAACTTTCTGTTTGGAAAAGCGACTGACCCTCCGAGAGTTGGAGGTGGATGAGCGGAGAGCTCGAAATGGGAGATATTTGGCAAGAGAGAGTTGGAGATGGTGCTGTCCCAGGCCCCAGAAAGCCTTGTGGACAATGCAGAGGGTCTTGAACTTGATCTTTGCCGCCACTGGGAGCCAATGTAGAGATTCTAGAGCTGGAGATACACAATCCCTGTGCTTGAGTCCAAGGACAAGTCTCTCAGTCCTGTTCTGGATAAGTTGTAGAGGACTGAGAGTAGAGGCAGGAAGATTTATAAAGAGGCTGTTGCAGTAGTACAGCCTTGAGGACCGGAGCTCTGGAGGCATTGAGCTTCTGGAGGAAAGTGCGGAAAGAGAGAATACCTCTGCATTATCAAGTAAACACCACAATTGTGATCTACTGACCGGTGAACAATGTGTATGCAATAGTCTAGAATAATCTTCAATCCATGCAAAGTAGTGATGTTAACAAAACAGACCGAGATATTGCCAAGAGTACTCCATGTGGTAAACCCAACCTTAATATGTAGTGGCTAACTTACCACACACATATTCATCAGTATTCTGATCTCAAATAGAACAAAATTCTGTCCACTTAATAAACTCTAAAATTGAAAGTTACCTACTGCAGTTGCAAATGCTCACTAAAATAGGCTGCAGTGAGCACAGTGTAACGTGGAATTGCATTGCAATTAGCAGATCAAATGGTATGTGAAATTTGTGCAAGAAATAACCACGTAAAGGAAAACCGAAATGACAACTTGATATGGCTGAAAGGGTATGGGATTACTGCTCCTAAAACTACAAAAGTAATAAAGCAACCTTTATGCAACAAGAATTTAAACTTGAATCATTAGTACCTTCAACCAACCCACCACCTTCTCCAAGTACTGCTCGCTAAAATATGCAAAGAATGTGATTGTAAGCAGATCCACGAGCCCCAGAAGGCATACATTACAAACCGTAATTGGATTTCTGATGGTTGTATCTGCTTACATTGACATGAGCGCTCCCTTCCTCCCCTCTTAGAGTTGAAGGTTGTAGGGCAAATCGTACATGTTTCATGCCTCATCACAACTTACCTATTCTCCATGCATATACTGCATACACCCTCATGTCCGAAACAAAACAATCTGAGGGACCGCAATGCGTGATGAATCATGGGTACAGAAGACATCACACTAGTGATATCACAAACATTCCTAGTCGACGTCCCTTTTCGAACTCGAAAACAACAAGTGCAATACTCTGCACTTAACTCCTATTTGTACCTTTGCCACCCGGGGGATCAGTGTGGCCGAGACCAGTATCCTATCAATTCTTGAGTACCCTCAATGAGCTGCAGAGTAGAGGGTGAATTCCTTTTCTTGCTCATGTAAAAATGTCCATGTTTCCACCCCTCCCCAAATCGCTGAATAGTTTCCCAAGCGCTTGTCTATTTTTCCCATCTGCAGCAGTAGGTGGCAATGTTTTGTCCATCACACAATTGAAGTCTGCACCTATCACGATTTGGCCTTTGCACCACTCTCCTCATTTCTGCAGTATTTCACCTAGATAAAGGTCCTGTTTCTCATTTGGGACATCTATTGCGATTAATGTATATATCTGGTTGTCCATTTTGCCTTTTAACGAGCAAGTACCTGCCCTCCCGATCTCTGTAAATGGCCTGTTTCTTAAATGACACATTGGCCCCCATTAGTATGGCCACTCCTTTGGTCTTTTTCCCACCCGAAGCATATTACTGCCTAGGGAAAGCTTTATTGGGCCATCCTTTTTTTTCCGTCTATGGGGAGAAGGTGTGTCTCTTGTAGGAAGACTATTGATGCTTGTAGGTCTGTTGGCCTTGTCAGGATAGAGCGTCGCTTCACCGGCGAGTTTAGGCCCTGTACGTTTAGGGTTATGGTGTTCAAGTCAGTCTAACACTTATCTGGGACTCTGCGGGAGTGTAATAATGCCTTCTCATCCAGAGGATCTGTTATTTGGGCACTTTTTGGACTCTTTTTGTCTGAGAAAACAACAATAAAAACAATAGAACTACTGTAATTTCTATTTTGCTTGGAAAAAACCTGTATAGCAGTGTGCCTTTGGTAATCCCTCCCTTCTCACCTGTGTTTGTTTTTCTGGAGCTCTCCATCCTGTATTCTACAGGGGCGCGTTGATTTGAAAACTTTTAACTTTAAAGGCTGCAGTGATTAAATGATTCTTGTCTGAATAATGTCCTTGCTTTTCTAGAGTTATCTTGGGTACGTATTTGCAGTCCCTGCGTTGGAGAGATCTCTCTTTCTAATATTTTTCCCTTTTATTTTGCAGGTTCTTGGTTCTATGAAAAGGTTAAATGCTGTGGAATAGCTGCGACTATACTCGGTTTGAGGAAACGTTTAACAAATGTAAGTTTGTCTTAACTGAGTAATTGCAGCCTTCAGAGACCAGCGCAGTAATAACTAGGCAAAGAAAACTTGCTGGATCTTCAAGTAAGCAACATATGTAAAACCTCTTCCTTCTTCCTTCTTGGTTCTATAAATTCATTCATTATTGAAAATAGCTTTCCAGGTTTTCGGGAAGCTGTAGATGAAATCCCTTCAGACGATGCACCGTCTGCTGAGGGAACTTCTGAATGAAGGCACTGCGACCACGAACGAAGACTGCAGTGAAGAAGATGCTGCGGCTGTGAAGATGCAGAGACTACAAAATAAACAGCTGACTGAAGAAATGCTTCGGAAATACTTCGGTTCGGTAAGTCTTTTAAAATACAATGGAATTCTGTTGATTTTCTGTGGAAACTGTGCCTGAACTTTCTTTTCTTTGACAGGTTCTGTCAGATCACTTGCCGCGTTACCCGCTGTCAGTGGAGAAGACGCGAAGCAAGCGCTCCAGCAATAGGTGTATTGAGCGCTCCTCTGCAATAGGTGTAGTATGTGCTGTAAGTTAACAATGGACTTGGGGGGGGCATGTTGGGTATATAAAAAACAATGTAAGCGCTATGCGAGCCTATGGGTGCAATGCTTTGAATGAGACCAATGCCATTTGTGCCAGGCTTATAGCCACTGTTGACCCACTGGCTTATGTGAAGTTCCTTGCTTCCCTGATATGCCTGAATGGGAACTGTGCTCCTTTACTGGGATTATGACAGTCAGCCATACCTCTCACACCTGAGTTTTCCCCAATATTCGCCGTGTTTCCTCCATCTGCCTGCGTTTCTGGTCTTCTTGTTCTAGCGGATCACATCATGGGACGTACCCATATATCTGAACTTCAACTTTAACTTCCCCTCTCTCCCCCATCCCGTCCCCAAGCTCTTGGACCAAAGTTCCCTAGAACCTTCCGTTGGATCTCGTATCTCCCCCTCTTTCTTTCTGCCAGGATATATCCATATCCTGAGGTAGATTCCAAGATGGTTCCCCCCCCCCGCCCCGTCTGGAGGATTTTTTTCTCGTGTTCCCACATATTTCCCCTTCTTGATGTCTTCTCTCTCTCTCCCTTGACCCCAACCATGAGTCTCACTTGTTGCTTATGGTCTTACTTGCATCTCTGCTTCTGGGTCTCATTTCGGTCGGGGGCCTGTTAGGGCGGCCTCTTTGCCTCGCCTCCTTCTGGTGGCAGTTGACCATTCCCATTTTCTGTGCCCTGCTGCTGTATGCGTTTGGCTTGGCCCCACCAACTTTCGGGGTTCTTCCTCCTCTACCTGTAGCAAGGACATTCCTTCCTCGCATGTATATATCTACTGCTGCCTGCCCTCCCAGGTGAACAGCAAGCGAAAGGGGTACGGCCATTTGTATGCAATTCCTTTGGCTGTTAATGCCCCAGTGACCAGCTCCATCAGTCTTCTTTTGTTTAATGTGGACAGTGCTATGTCCTGGTATTGGTGGAGTTGCACACCATTGTTAGACACCGTTTGTTGCTTTCTTGCTGCCCGAAGTATCTCCTCCTTCGTGGTGTAGGAAATCATTGCCAATAGGACATCTCTGGGCCTAGCTCCTGAGTCTCCTCTCTTAGGTCCAACTCTGTGGACTCTGTCTATTAATATGGCCTCTGGTTGGATGCCGATTAGTAGGCTGCTAGAACATTGCTGCATTGTTTCTTTCAGATCTTTATCCTCGATTGTTTCCACAAGGCCTTTAACCTAATGTTGGATCTGCAGGATCTGTTCTTGAGGTCTTCTGCCTGGAGTTCTAGGTTATGAGCCGCCCTGGCGATCTGCACGAGGAGTATGCTGTTCTGTTTTGAGTCTTCCGCGACCTCCGATAGCCCTGCTTCTGTAGGATCCACTCTGTCCCACAATTCTGAAATGTCCTTCCTGAAATCCTGTAGGGAGGACTGCAGTTCTTCTCTTATTTTGCCCAATTGGTCTTGGAGGGAATCCATCGTTCTACTTTGCATCCCTTTCAAACATTCCTGTAGCTCTTCCTTATTCTGGGCCATCTTGTTTCCTTCTGCCGCGTTTTCCCTGCTGTCTGTTTCTTCTAACTCGACCTCCGTATGGTGTTCTTTCGGTCAATGCTGTCTCCAACAGTGCTCCAGCTGCCCTCCACGTATTTTGGCTGTACTTCTTTTGGTTCTCAGCAGGGTGTTTTTCGATTTGGCCCCTGGCATCTGTCGGCTGCAGCTGAGGATGACCCTATGTGCCCTCACTGTGGCCCGCTTAGGGGCTCGCGCTTCTTGGTAAGTGCGGAATGTCACTTACTCCCTATGGTGCTTCCAAGTTCAGCTTATGCGTGCTCTCTGATCTTGGTTACCCTTTTCACTGTGTTTATGTTGGACTTCCGGGATATTCTTTTGCCTTGTCTCTATCTTCTTGTCCAAGAAAGTCTCAGTTCCGTAGAGGCTTATAGCACCGTACCGTTCTTGCCTCTATCCTTGGTTTGCGAGCAAGTCCGGGTGGCCCTGGTGAGGTTTGTTTTGGGGTGGTTTCTGAGGGACGCTGTGCTCTGGTTCACTAGGATCATCTCTATTGCTCTGCTTCTTCAGGCGCCATTCCCCTTGGCTTACCCAAGGGCCCGACCTGTTCAGGAGAGTTCTTTGCCACTTTTACTAGGACCTGTCTCATTCAAGGCACCTTCCTTTTAAAGAGCACTTTTCAATAACTGTTGAGGCACTTCCTACACCCTTGGCGTTTTTAATTTCCAAAGGCACATAGCTCTAGCTTTGGGCTCTTGTTGGTAAGCATGTGAAGTGACTATTAATTCTATGCGATCACCCCTCTGTTCCCTGTAACGCGTTGTTCTGTGTTGCCCGTTACTTTCTTGATTGCTTATGTCTAGAGGCTTGCTTCACCATGCCCCAGTGTTAATAAGGAGTGGTGGCGAGTAGTCCTACCCCTTCATTATGCGCTTGCTGGTGCGTGCTGTACAGCAGTTTGCCCCACGGTGTATGTGCGTGCAGCCGTACCTATTCACTGGCTTTTGCAGAGGTCCTCCTCTACCCTGCTTCATCCGCTGCTGGAGTCCCATTGGAGCCTTCCGAGGGGATGGGGCACGCAGCTTCCCCGTTTCCGCTCTAAACTGCTTGGGTGTTCGAGCCACGCTCCGGTGCTGTCCGTCCAGTCCTCGCTTCATTGGTTTCTGATTTAGACAGTGATGCGGCTTCCTCTTCTTAGCGGCCCTGATGATCCGTGGGTGCCACCTCTATGATGTTGGTGCACTCCGCGCTCCTCCCAGTCTTCGCCGGGTACGCTTTGTCATGCGGCCTGGCTGCTCTGTTGCCACGGCGGGCGGCAGCTCCAGTACGGACTGCCGGGCCCGCTATTGATGTTAATCTTTGCCGCAGGGGCCCCGGTCTTGAGGGCTCTGTTTCGGGGCTGCACTTCTCACCCTCTATTCCAGGGTACTCTGCAAGTGGGGGCTTCTCGTTCCGCTCTGCGCCTGACTCAATGTTTATCTTTACATCCTGGTATATATATTTTGCATCATTCAGGCAATGGAGAATGATTTTGCAATATATTTATTATTCTAATCTACACAATGCACATCTTTCTCCATGGCATCTTTCTTTTGGGAAAAGAGCACTTTGGAGCCTCAATCACTTGTATTCAGAAGTATCCCTTTAGTTTTGGGCTTTGTCAATCACACGCAGGGCCCATTTAATTGTATTTCTCTAGAAACAGCATTTTGATGTGGCAGTGGATAATGAAATGCTGCCTTTTCAGTTTGGCAGTCATCTCTGTGTTTTCAATGCTTTGCATTTTTAGGCCCAACATAGCCAAATTCAGTTTCCTTTTTGTCTGGGGCTGTATTTGAAGCCTGCGGAACCCCCCCTCAAGCCCCTCCCTGCCCACCACTTGCTCTTTGTTATGTCGTCTCTCCTGGAAAAGAGCAGGGAAGAGGGGTTCTTCTCACAATTCAAATTCTTCGATGGAGTACGTCCCGCTCTCTTTTCTTCCTCTGTGAGACGGTGGTCTAGTCTCCACCTCTTGCTTTTGGGTCCCAGGGGCAAGGTAATGGAATCCCTCCCTATTTTCCCATTGGTTTCTTTACAGGGTCTATGGGGTCCTCACAGGACTCTGCTTCTTCGGGTCCCCAACCTGGAAGGAAAAGGAGTTGAGAGAGTAAAAAGAATTATGAATTTATTTTTGGTTAGACGTTATTTCCCCAGAAAATATTACATGTAAACTGTGACACATTGGTTGTATTTCACATTTCCATTAACACTTTTCCATGGTCTACCAAATTAATTAAAATAATATGCATACTTAAATTAATTACTCATCTGTTACATATATTTTAGTTTCCATCTGGGTTTTTGATTTTGCCTTTCGTTCCTCAGATGGTTCGTTGGCTCTAACTTCAGCGGGCTCTTCAGTCGCTCTTAAAGCTAGTCTGGGAGGGTGGCTTTTTTAACTGATTGAAAGGGACCCATTTCTCTTCCATCTGTTCTCCTTTTAGAATGCGGATCTTATAGGCAACATGTGGATTTTTATTTTCGATTTCAAAACAATGCCAATCATTCCTTCAGCTGACTTCTCTAAGTTGCACTGAGCATAAGCAAAGCATGCTTGAGGTGCTTCCTTAGGTTCTCAATGTACTCGTGTAGTTGATTAATCAGTCTGCTTGTGAGTTCTATAGAACAGATGCTGAGGTAACATTTTACCTCTGGTTATAAACTGAAATGGAGACATTTTAGTTGCAGAAGATGGTGCAAACCTAATGGCCATCAGGATTGGCTATAAGCGAATGTCCCAACTGGGTCAGAAGTCAGCCACAAACTTCTTCTGTATGCTTACAATTGTCTTATTGTATCTCTTAATCCATCCACTCGATGCAGGCAGTAGGCAATGTGGAGTTTTTTTTGCCCCTAGAATCACCCACATCTTGGTCATCACCTCACTGGTAAAATGGCTTCCTCGGTCCGACTCAGTCCTTTACGAGGGGCAAAGCGAAAGATGATGCGATTGATCATTAGCGCAGCAGCTGTTCCCGCTTTACAATTCGGGGCAGGAAGATATTGTACCCACTTTTTAAACAAGCATATTACAGTCAACGTGCACTCGATGAGAAAATCACTGGCCCGATGAAATCAACCTGTAAATCTGGCCAAGGCAGCAACATTCCCCTTTTCTATAGGGTAGCTCTGTGTATGGGAGAATTTGACTGAAATGGTGATCACACAAGACACCCTTATAGATATATGTGGCCAGTATGCAACCTAACACAAGATTTCCAATGTCGTCAGACAGTGGCCACGTCAAGGGCATGATTCAACATCTGACCCCGGAATGAGGATGGCACTACCCACTGGTCACATCCAGATGGTGATCTCCGTACCAAGAAAACGTCTTGGATTTGAAACATTTTGGAAAATGTCAACACTCAGAGATCCTCTTTACTGGTATAATCTGATTCTGTTCGAAGAAAACTAATGGTGTCTTCAATGCTTCAATAGCATTTTCCAATTATAGGGTCCTCCTTTTTGTGATCAAATTTGCAACAGTGGCATCCTTACTCCACTGAGCAGTTAGAGTTCACTCTTGGAATGAGTTTGAGACCTGCTGACAGCAGTGATTTGGATTTCACCCAGCCGGCATTCAGTATCTGTAAAATTCCACTGCAGAGCTCCAGTTTGGCCAACTGGTCAGCCAGGTCATTCCTAGTCTTAATCGGCCCCTCTGGTCATTTCATTGTTGGTCACCAATCAACTGCATCAGTTTTCCATGTTTTAAGGGTTTGTTGTTAGCACAAAGCATGCCTCTATTCTTCAGGTTTATCAGGTGTTCCACAAACACATTCCTGACATAGTCAAGAGTCTGTGATTATCACCAGTTCTTTGAGTTGGTGGTGTACTGCAGTGAGGATGGCTTGGTGAACGGCCATCGACTGTGCCGCCGGGCTTTAGGATATAATTCACCCAGGCATTTCCAAAGCCAGCGACTAGTTCTTTTTCCCTGTTATTGCCACGCGAGCGTGACCAAGGGTGGAGAGGGGCGCTAGAGCAAAAGCGATCGAAGATTGCGAGGGATCACGCAGGTCAGGGGATGCGCAGCGCGCATTGAGGCAACGCAGTGGAAGATTGTGAGGGGCCACGTTGCTAAGAGAGGCGAAGCACGAGTGATAAGAGGATGGAGGTGGCGAGGGCGTGCGCATAACATGCAGAGATAGAGGGACGCGGATAGGAATGCAAGGGGCAACCCAGGGCAAGGACACTGGGGGACAGGAAGAAAGGGTTACAGGGGAGCTCTGGAGGGTTGGGAGGGGAAGTCAAGGTAAGAATCACAGGGGAAGGGTAGCACCAGGCAGGGGGCCATAGGGAGAGGCATTGGTTGCAGTGGAGGGGCTCAATCGGAGACGAGGCACAGTCAGTAGGGCTAAAAAGCGCAGTGCAGGTAAGCAAACGCCACAACTTCTTACCTGGGGGCTGCATACAGGAGGGTGAATTATCTGCACTCAGTCTACGCTGCAGACCCCTTTGTCGCCAAACACCTGCGTTGCTCAACACTGCGGCCTTCTCCTGTGAGGGCTTTGCTGCAGAGGGTCCGAACATTGGATTTATGGTGTAAGGAGGAAGGCGGAAGCAGAGGCAGAGTTGTAGAAGCAGCAGCAGAGGCCAACAGAAGCAGCTGGAAACCGTGGCGAAAAGGTGTGCTGAAACGCTAATGTCTGACGAGTGAGGCAACCTGTGGTAGCACGGCATGCAAGCTGAAGCCCTGTGTAGTGGAGCGAGCGCTGGAAAGGAACCCCTGCGGAGAGGCTGCCCCTTTTCCTGGAATTTGAAGTGCTTGGTTTCCTGTGGTCAGAAGGTGACACAGGAGTGTCTGAGGGCCAAGATTTGGATCCCTGATGTATAAAGCTGAGAGCCGAGCGATCCGCGCTGCTGGGAGGTTCTTCAACACCACCAGTATGTTTCTAGCAGAGGAGAAACCCGGTATGCAAGTGTTTGCACTTCCTGAGAGGAATACATTGTATCTGAGTGGTCGCGTGCAAGAAATAACACAAGGTCTACGAGAATTGGACATTTCTTTTTGATGTAAATAAAGAGATTAAATAGCAGGCTGAAGAGCAAAAGGGTTTTGAGTGCCACCTGTGTTCATTGAACACCGAACTTGCATCACAGGTAAAAAGGGAAGATCTGTACTGAATGCAACCCGTGCCCAGTGAATTGTAAACCGAACTAAACCCGACCAAATACAATTCCATATCTATTGAACACTGAACTGAGTGAATTATTTGCCAAACTGAACGAAAAATTAACAAGTTCAATTCTACATGTGTTGAATACCGAACTGAGTGAAATCTTCGCCAAATTAATTTAAAATCCCAAATGAAGCCATAAACTGAATATTACAAAGAATGACCCTTTGAAGCAAACTAAATAAAACTTTGAAGTTGTTTTGAGTATATTTCACACTTTATACCGATCCATCAATTATAAAGAGAAGACCCATGAGTGGCAAAGACCTTTACAAAGACAAAAGACAATTCTTGACGTTGCTTAACTTAAGTCTTGGGGAATGGAACCCCTCAAGATTCAATGGTATGTGGATTTGTGTTACTTGGAAATTATGCAAGGGAACCCCGAGCCGTGGTGAAAACTACATTACTCTAATTTCAAGAGCGGTAACATGGAGACTTTCGCTAAAACTGTTTTATAGTTGGGGAAGGTAGCTGAAATGGAAGCTGCGAACAGGAAGAGCCTCAGAAAGTTGTGTTACTGACATCCCTGTATAGATTAGTTGTGAGGGCATGTATTGGATTTGGACAGACAGATTCTTCAGTTGAACTCTTTGACTCAGGCTTTCCTTAGTTTTATTTAGGTAGGGAAATCTCACCTGAGGGCAGGTTGGACCTATTTACATTAATAAAATACTTGTTTTGTATTCTGAGTGTTGTCTGTGTCCTACTTCATGATGTCTTCAAAGTCCTTAGGCTTTCGTCCTTGTGACAGTTTTCTTGAGCAGAATCCTGCAAGTCAGCCAATCCTTGCGCTAGAGGACTCTTCTTGTTAGGCCATATCTGACCTCCACAGGAAAGCCTTGCACGGACAGAATCCAGAAGTAATTCTGGAATTACTTGCATTCCCTGCCCATATCCTGTTAATGTGTAAGTACTGCAAGGGTTGGTGAGGAGTCTCTATGATGATGTGCTCCCCTTGGATAAACGGGCAGTCATTTTTCAATTTCCACACCGTTGCCAGGATTGCCTTTTCACAGTCATTTAATGTTTCCTCTACAGAGCACAAAGTTTTGCTTGGTAAGAGATAAACTTTGTTGACTTTATCATGCGTTGGTACAATTCCACAGTTAAGCAGGTAGCTGAAAACCCTGTCTCCAAGAATAAGTCCTTGTTCTTAATAGGGTAAGCCAAACTAGGAGCTTGAGAAAGGCTTCTTCGAATGGATTGTGTTCTGCCACATATTGCTCATATTATTTCCAGCGTCTGCCCCTTTGGAAAATCTTTTTGCGGCAGAGGGCGCCATGTGTTGTCTACTCGATGTCCCTCGACAGCCTCTGTCCGTAATGAGGCTCATGTTACCCATATTTATTTCATTTATAAAGCGCACAAACAGCCCGCAGGCATTGATGCGCTGTTACAAGTACATGTTATTTACATTAAATTCACATATGGCACAATTGAGTAGATGCTGGTTAGATTGCGAGAAAGGGGAGAGGAACAGAGCTCGGAATGTGGGGGAGTTTAAAAAACTGTGTTTCTCCAGCTGGGGTCTGGCATAGATGCACATGCTCATGAATATTCCCCATCGTCAGGCTGGGAATCCTCAGTAAAGAAAAAATCAGTATCAGTTTCGTTTCTGATCTGTCTCTTAGTAGTAACCAATCACTGATCTCTGGGTCCTACTGCCCCCAGCCAATGACTGCCCTCTCCTTAAGCCCCGCCTCCGGCAGCCATCCTCAGATTTTTAACTCACGCACAAGTGTTGGGAGTCCTCGTGTTTAGCTCTCGAGTTTTTTTGCTGCGTTTTCACGCTTTTTCAGGAGATTTTAATCGAGCCTCAAGCTCCACCGTTTCCACTTCCGACAACGGGGACCTGTTTTGGAAGTCTTCTACGCCCCTCAAGGGTGAAGTTTTTGTTGAGTTTACACTTCTTGGAAGATTCCGGAAGATCTGCGGCCTACCTCAACGGACATGGCCCAGGACAAGGGAAGCTCGACGCCCGGATCCAAGCTGTTCAGGTGCTGCCCTGGATGCGGATTACAGAATGTTTTCAAGGAGGACGAGCATTCATGATGTCTCTACTGCCTTCATGAGGACAAGACGCACATGGAGAAAGACTGTGCGTTCTGCAAGAACCTTTCGGAACGGACCAAACAAGATCGTCGTTCCCGCCTCGCCGCCTGGCTGGAGAAGGGCACAGCAGGTGAGAAGGCGAAGAAGAAGTCTGAGCGGGCTTCTAAGTCCTGTGAGCGCGCCCCGGTGATGGGGGCCAACAGAAGGCCAAGCACTGCGAGTCCGCGGGCACCGGGAGTGCCAAAAGGTCTGGCTCTTCGGCTGCCAAGCAGGGCGCTACTTCTCTGGCACGTTCGACCACGAGCCAGCGCTCTGGTTCGGGGAAGAGGAAGTCCGAGAACCCGGGTAGGCCGATGGAGCGGACCCGGTCGATCTCGAAGGGGGAGCATGGCGCTGACCCTCCCCTCAAGGCGAAGGCCCAGGACGCACCTAAGGTGGTGAGGGCCTTGATCCACCCGGCAAAGGCCTCTACCGAAGTGGTCGCTGCGACCTTGGCGATGCCGGCTGAGACTACGCCTGTGGAAACGCCCTCTGGGCCCAGAGTATCCCTGCCACCGCAGAGGGAATCCTCTTTCCAGCCCACTGTTAAGACCCCCGTGAAGTCCCCGGCGGAAAAAGAGGGGGGGGTGGCCATTACAGACTCGTAATCAGCCTCTGAGGAGGAACTGGTGGAAACAGAGAAGGGCCTCAACGAGAGGTCCATAGGCCTCAACGAGAGGTTCGAGAAGGTTTGATCCCAGGGGGCGGTCCCTGCTGACGTGATCGAAGATAGTGACGATGATGACGAACAGGGCCCAGTGGAGCGGCTATCCCGTCCGTCGCAGCCATTGCCCGAGCCCCAGGATAGCTTGGTGGCCATTTTGTTGGCAATCCAATCCTTATGCACCGAGATAAGGACGAGGTTACCACGGACCCCGACGGAGGATCCAGAACCAGGTCCGTCGGGAAGCCCTCCAAACAAGCGGAGGAGAGTCCAACCCAGTCCGCCTTTCGCGCCGGTGAGACCAGTGGACCCCTCATCCCCCTCGCCGGACCCTAGAGAGGATACGGCAACGGATACAGCGACAGGGACGGACGATGGCGATGACACAGCGGACATCCCGTCTTCACCCCTCCCACCCCCCCTCCCCCTGCGGGCGTCTCCAGCCGACGAAATTGGCTCTTTCCACCCATGATAACCAGGGCATCCAAGCTCTTCCAGCTCTGCCCTGAAGAACAGGAAAAGGAGAGGTTTCTGTACCAATGACGAGAGGCCAAGAGGAAGACGGACCTTGCAGTGCCTTTACTCGACGACATCTGGGACGAGGGGCTTGCTGTCCTCAAGAACCCTTCCACGACACCAGCCAAGAGGGACAGGTACGAGAAGAAGTACCGAGTCCCCGATGCTGCCCCCTTGTGCCTCAGGGCCCAGGCCACGCCGGACTCTTGTCGTCTTGGCAGCGGCTAAGAAGAAGGCAGCGGGTGTGGCGGCTTCAACTTCCACTTCCCCGCCGGACAGCGAGAGGGCAAGAAGTTGGATTCTATAGGACGACGAGTCATCTCGTTGGCGGCGACGACAATTAAGGCGGCCAATGCCTTAGCGATCGTGGCCCGCTACGACAGGGAGCTCTGGTTCAAGATGGCTCCCCTGCTAGACTCCCAGCTGATGACAAAAGGGCGGAGGCCCTAGAAATTTTGCCGGAAGGCGAGGTGGCGTCGGATCACGCCATAACGGTGGCAACGGACATTGCTGATACCGGATTCCGCCAACTGGGCAACGGAGGTTGCCTCCGACGACGAGGATGGCTCAAGGCGACAGACTTTCGCCAGGACGTCCAGACCAGAGTGTTGGACATGCCGTTCAACGGCAACAACCTTTTTGGCAAGGCGGTGGACGAGTCCCTACAGGCCATCAAGACCGACTCGGAGACGGCCCGGGCCCTTGGGGTGCTTCAACAGCGACGGCCCTTTCGGAGCTCCGGAGGCAGACAGGGTGCCTCCAAAGGATCCAGCGGTGGCTCCTCCACTTACCGCCAGGCGGCCCGCTCCTCTTCCCAGGAGGCCTACAGAGGTCGCGGCAAGCAAGGGGGATCCCGCCGTCGTCGCCAAGGAGGCCAAGGCGGCAAGGCCGCCTCCAAGCAAGACTGACCCGTCCGAGTTGTCAGGCCCCCACCAAAGCACCCCGGTGGGAGGCCGGCTGACGAAGTTCATCAGCGTGTGGGAGTCCATCTCCACCGATCGTTGGGTGTTGGACACCCTGGCCAACGGGCACTCGCTGGAATTACAAAAGAAGTGCCCTCGCATTCCTCCCGTGACCAGGAAGGAGAACCGCGTCCCTCAACTGCTGTTAGAGGTAAAGGTGATGCTCAAGAAGGGTGCCATCGAGCTCGTGCCAAGGAGGCTCTGGGCTCCAGAGTGTACTCGAGGTACTTCCTCGTCAGAAAGAAGACAGGCGGTTGGCGCCCCATCCTGGACCTGCGTCGGCTAAACAAGTACATCAGGGCGCAGAAATTCAGGATGGTCACCCTCCAGCACGTGCTGGGACAGCTGGAGGAAGGAGACTTCCTATCGTCGTTGGACCTGGAGGATGCTTACTTCCACATCCCCATTCTAAAAAGGCACATGAAGTTCCTCAGGTTCGTGGTTCAGGGATGTCACTACCAATTCAGAGCCCTACCGTTCGGATTAAAGTCGGCACCCAGGGTTTTCACCAAGTGCCTGGCACCAGTGGCGGCGCGGCTGTGCCTTCAGGGGATCCAAGTCTACCCCTACCTGGACGACTGGCTAATCCGGGCAAGGACGAGGGAACTCGCTGCCAAACATACGGCGAGGACCGTCCGGTTACTCACAGAGCTGGGGTTCGCCATCAACTACCCCAAATCCCACCTGGTTCCATCGCAAGTAGCACTGTTTCTGGGAGCGAAGCTCGATACGGTGGAGCAATTAGCCTCCCCTTCAGAGGAGAGGACCAAGACCATCCTGGGCAAGGTGCGGCGCCTGCTAGCCACGGACGTGGCCAGGGTGAGGTCCATCAAGTCCCTCCTCGGGATGATGTCCTCATGCATCTATCTTGTACCCCTCTGCAGACTTCGGATGCGTCCGCTACAGGAGTTCCTCGACGCATGCTGGTTTCAGGCGACGGGCTGTTTCGAGGACAGGATCCCTCTCGACGAAGAGTTCCGTCGGGCGATCTTGTGGTGGGGCACCCGTGCTCACCTCACGACAGGCACAGAATTTCAAATCCCGGCGTTTCAGGAGACGGTGACAACGGACGCCTCTCTGGAGGGTTGGGGGGGCCCACACCGGAGGCCTCCACGCAAGAGGCCTTTGGCTCCCGGAGGAGAGGTCTCTCCACATCAACATTCTGGAGATCCGAGCAGTGTTCTGGGCTCTCAAGTCGTTCCTTCCGTCCCTCAAGGGCAAAGTGGTGAGGATCTTCACCCCACCACGAAGTTCTACATCCGGAAGCAGGGAGGCACCAGATCCCCAGCCCTATCCAAGGAGGCCCAGGATCTGTGGCACTGGGCCGTCGCCCAGGGGCTGTTTCTGGTTCCCTTCCACCTGGCAGGAATAAAAAACACCATCACCGACTCACTCAGCAGGGAGCTGCGCTCATGCCACGAGTGGGAACTGCGCCAGGATCAAGTGGATCGACTCTTCCAACGATGGGGCAAACCCCAGATCGACCTGTTCGCGACGGCGACAAACTCCAAGTGCCAGAGGTTTGCCAGCAGGTTCCCACAGCCGAGGAGCATGGGTGATGCTTTCACGTTCCCCTGGGACGGCCTGTTTCTGTACGCGTTCCCTCCACTGCCTTTGCTGCTCCGCCTCATCAACCAGCTCAAGAAGTCCAGGTGCAGGATGATCCTCGTCGCACCAGCATGGCCGAGGCAGATGGTGTTCCCGGACCTTCTGGACTTGTCAATGTCCCCGCCAGTCAGGCTGCCGACGGACGCGGATCTTCTCTCCAGAGAAGGAGGCGCCATTCTCCATCACGACCCACAGTCGCTGAACTTGCAGGCCTGGCTCCTGCAGCACTAGAGTTTGGAGGGTACGATATCCCGGCTGATTGCAGAGAGGTTCTTGCAAAGGCCAGGGCGTCCTCAACTCTCAAGTGTTACGGTCATAAATGGAAGAGGTTCTCTGTCTGGGGCCGTGCACAGAAGATTAATCCTCTGCGGATTACGGCCCCTCAAGTGCTCCCATACTTACTGTCGCTGGCCAAAGCTGGACTGGCTCACGCCTCCATAAAAATACATCTCGCTGCCATCTCCCGATATACCAGGACTACGGGACGGGCATCCTTGGGGTCTCATCGCCTGGTGAAGGAATTTATGAAGGGACTATTCCGATCATTCCCGCCGGTGAAGGCTCCTGCCCCGGCGTGGGAGCTTAATGTGGTGCTGACCAGGCTCATGGGAGCCCCATTCGAGCCTATGCATTCGGCGCCTTTGAAGTTCCTGTCATGGAAGACGGCGTTCCTCGTGGCCATCACCTCTGCACGACGAGTGGTAGAGATTCAGGCCCCATCTTGCAAGCCTCCATACTTGACTTTTCATGACACGAGGGTGGTGCTGAGGACGCACCCCTCCTTCATGCCCAAGGTGCCGTCGGAATTCCACCTCAACGAGCCCTTGGTGTTACCAGTTTTCTTCCCGTCGCCTTCGACGCCGGCCGAGAGGACTTTGCACTCGCTGGATGTAGCTAGAGCGCTGAAGTTCTACGTGGACCGCACGAAGAGTTTTCGAAGACGTCACAACTGTTTGTGAACTTTGGCTCTGTGAATCAAGGGAAGGCTCTATCGAAGACTTCCATTTCCAGATGGCTCTCCGGCTGCATCATGCATTGTCACCGGTTGGCAAACCGACCGCTGCCCGGCCGTCCGAGAGCCCATTCGACCAGAGCAATCGCTGCTACCACGGCGTTCCTGTCTGGTGTGCCCCTGCTGGACATCTGCAGGGCTGCTATGTGGAGGTCGACGCACACCTTCACAAGATTCTACTGCGTCGATCGGGACTCCAGGGAGGAGTCCAGGGTCAGCCAAGCAGTGCTGCGCAACCTGTTCGCTTAAGGTGAGTCTGGTGAGGAGGTAAGAGATGCTTAATGTTTAGTTGTTGTATTGCTTAATGTTGAGCCTGTTGCCACCTCCAGTGGTTGTGCATGTGTATACTGCTATGTATTCTTTTATTCATGAGCATGTGAATCCATGCCAGACCCCATGCTGGAGAAGGAACAAGTTACTTACCTGTAAATGTTGTTCTCCAGCATGGGTCTGGCATGGATTCACATGCAAACCCTCCCGCCTACCCCTCTGCGGCTCTTCACTTGGTCATACTGCCACTTGGCGTGCTACCAAACCTGAGGATGGCTGCCGGAGGCAGGACTTAGGGAGAGGGCAGTCTTTGGCTGGGGGCAGTATGACCCAGAGATCAGTGATTGGTTACTACTAAGAAAGACAGATCAGAAACGAAACTGATACTGATTTTTTTCTTTACTGAGGATTCCCAGCATGACGACAGGGAATATTCATGAGCATGTGAATCCATGCCAGACCCATGCTGGAGAACCACAGTTACAGGTAAGTAACTTGTTCCTTTTAGTGCTTTGCGAAATACCCAGTAGGAATCGTCTGCCCTCAATGAAGGGGCAGGGATTTCCAATGTTTGACTGCGATGTTAGGGAAGCTGGAGCCACCTGCATTCACTCGTTTAATTTTTGGTAGGAGTAAGCAGTGATAGTAGAGTATCCTGGAAGGTGTTATTGGGTTGAGTTTGGCCATTTTCTGTGAGGGGTAGGGAGGGGTTGCATTGGACAGGCACTTATGGGGTGATGGACAGGGTTTTAAAAATGATACGTTCTTGGATAGGAAGCCAGTGAGCATCTCTTCTGGCTCCTGCGATGTTCTTTTTTAGCAATGTTAAGTGCTTCTCGCGGGGCATTATTTTGTATTATTTGTAGTTTGTGAAGGTTTCTAGCAAAGACCATACAATGAGGACATTCCAGTAGTCTAGTCTTGAGCCGATGACTGTTCGGGCTATAGTTAGACAGCTGTTTTGGAAAGGAAAGTTCTTGCAGCGTCCAGTACTTTGGTGGCATAGGCTGCTGAAGATGTGATGGCATTAACTTTGTGGGACATGGAGGGCGTGGCGCTTAGGTACACCCCTAAGGTTTTTACAGTCTCCGAGACAGGTACAATAATGTTATCAATTAGGAAGGCAGGGTATTTTTCATTGCCATTTTTTAGGACTGCAGGGGGACCAACAAGCAGGATTTCGGTTTTGTCTCCATTGAGACGCAAGTGGTTTATTGCCATCCACGACTGGATCAATAATTAGGTGTTGTTGAGGGTGTTGGAGTCATACTCATAGTTGCCTGAGAGTGGGAGTAAAATCTGGGTGGTCAGCGTAGTTAATTTAGGCCATCCTGCAGGAATCCAAGATGTCGAAGAGTTGCCTAGTGAAGATGTTGTATAGGGTTGGTGAGCAGAACGAACCTCGAGGTACCCCTCTTGGTATGGGGGATGGTGAGGCATTGGTGTTCTCTGCAAATACCCTCATGACTCTTCCTTCCAGAAAGGATGCAATCCAAGCAGTAGCCATAGGGGAAAAGGTAGCAGAGGTAGTGAGGTGGTGGCATAAGATTTTGTGTTCTACCAGGTTGAATATAGCAGATAAGTCTAGGAGAAGTAGAAGTTCTGCCTTTCCCTTATCCCTAATCTTATCCGACTGTTTTTAAAAGTCCAGCAAGGCTGATTTCACTACCATAGTATATATAGCACAGACTGCAGTTGTTACTTCAGTTCCATTTTTCTGATGGCTTCGCTTTGGATACAGTGTGGTTTTCCAGTCGCGTACATGGCGGTTATTAAGAAAAATGTCAAAGACTGGGTTTAAGAAGTGCGTTGAGTGCAGGTTGAAGACGAAGATGTCGGTCACCGACCCTCACCGCGTTTGTCTATGGTGCCCCGGCATCAACCATAAAACGGCAGACTGCAGCTCCTGTCACTCTGACAGGGAAGGCACCCGAGGAAGAAAGGGGACACTTGCTGCGGGTAGGCCCCCCTAGAAGACCCCTTCCATGACACCCTTCGAAAGATGATCGTCGGACGACTGTATTTCAAGGGGTGCTTCGCCGCTGAGAAAACATGCTAAAAAAAAATGTGCGATATCGTAGCATTTCTCGGCACTCGTCGTTGTCAAGGAAAAGATTAAAAAAAGAGGCTTCATAGGACACCATCTGCCTCCTCCGATTCCTTTCCCGACCACAGGGTGGACTGCCCAGGTCGGTCAGTCTCAAAAGCTGAATGGGAGACGCTCTGTCTCCAGAAGATGAAAATCTTTGGAAAGGCAGTTCTGGCCCCTTCGAAGGAACTGGTGAAGGGTCACGACCCCGTTGTACCTGCTAAGACCGATAAGGAGTCCAAACAGGCTAATGTTTGCTCGAGCCCGGGCTGAAAGCCATTGACTCCTCGAGAGCCCTCGTGTCGAGGAGAAGCCTGTTCCTCTATATTCAAACACTCCTTCGAGTTGTGGCTCGAGACCGTAAAAAAAGGAGGTGGAGAAAAGCTTTAAGCCCTTGCTCAAGAAAGACTTCAATTTTTGAAGAGGCAGAGCCCTCAGACCACGACACTCCACCCTTAGGCCTGGAATATGGAATTAATGTGTCTGAGGAGTCTACGATTGAGAATCTTAATGAGAACCTAAAGAGTGCAAGTGGCTTGGACACTTCCCCTGAGATTCACTTTGCTTCAGCTGACCCAACTGAGCATGCAGAAGCGTCATACAGACAGTATTTGAACAAGGTCACGGAATACCTTGGATGGGGCGAGACCTGCTACTGCCTATGAGCAGCCCAATCTAACAGATATACTTGAACGGTCCACAAAGGACCCAATCTTACCATTTTGTTCTGCGCTGCAAAAAATGTTGGTGAACTGAGAGTCCCCCGATGCCAACCCACTGTAAATAAAACGATAACAAGAAAATGCAAGCCATCCAGCATTGCCCTGACTACCTCTCAAGGCATCCTACCCCTGAGAGCCTGGTTGGGCAAGCTGCCACTTCTAGGACGACAGCTTACCCTACCATCCCTCCCTCCTGACAGGCATGACAAACACTTTGAAACCCTAGCAAAAAGGGTTTATTCGGCCAGTACTATGGCCCTTAAATCAATCAACACCACTTGTTCTCTGGCTAAACTTACCCATACTTTGTGAGACGTGATTTCGTTGGTAGCTAATCGTATCCATGAAGGAGAAGAAAGGGAGGGCTTCCTTACCACTGTAAAGGATGCAATGTGCGAGTCCCTCAGGTTGTGACTCTGCTGATCCTCTTAGCAGAGCCATGGCAGCTAGCATAGTAATGTACAGATTTGCGTGGTTACGGAAGTCTGGGTTTGCACCGATGTGCAGTCCAGGCTTCTTAACATGCCCTTTGATGGCACACACCTTTTTGGCAACAAGAAGGACGAAAGTCTTAAAAAGTTAGACTTCCAAGGCTGGAGCCTAGTCTCTCAGTGCCGCTATAAGACAACGTCAACCTTCCCATTCGACTGTTCAGGGATGGAAACGTCACATTTTTTGTTACTATTCCTCATTTGGAAGAGTGCGAAAGAGGCCCAAGAAAATTCCGATGTGTTGGATGTGGAAGAGGTGCTAAGTCTGGCAAGGCAGCATCTGCTTTGCCTCCAGCCGCTGTTTCAGCTGCCCCAAAACAACTCTGTGGCCTTAGTCCACAGGCTCTGCTGTGGGGCAGGAACAGTCAGCATTTAGAAGAATGGCAGGGCATTACTTTGTTGCTTGGGCCTTGCAAACAGTGGTCCAGGATTGCTGCCACCCCTTTTTAAAAAGGCCTCTGGATTATCCACTGGGGGCCACTCCTGCAAAGTTCCAGATCAGTTCCTCTTGCAGGAAATGTCCAGTCTGCTAGAGAAAAGTGCTGACCTGTGGTGAAGAGGGATGGGGTGGTACTCCCCTTGCTTTTTGATCCCCAAAAAGGACTGAGGATTGAGACGCATTTTGGGCTCGAGATACCTGAACAAATTCCACAGGAAGGACAAGTTCAAAATGGTTACACTTTCTCAGATCCTTCAGGCCCTTTGCCTCCAGGATTGGAAGGTATCATTGGACCTTTAGGATGCGTACTTCCATGTGCCTGTTCACCAAAAGTACAAGAAAGTACCTGAGGTTTGCCGTTGGTGGTTCTCACTATCCGTTTCAAGTTCTGCTATTCGGGCTCACCAAGTTGATGGCAGTGGTGGCAGCGAGTCTCACGAGGTGTGGGTATTCAGGTGTACCCCTACCTGAACAATTGGCAGATCGGGGTCCGTTCACCCGAACAGGTCCTGCAACTCTCTCCACAGACTGGTCTTCTCCCTCAATTCCAAGAAGTCCCACATGATGCCTTCACAGAAGCTCCAATTCATCTGGCCGGACCTAGATGCTTCCTCTGGAAAATCCTTGCCACTCGCGGTGAGGGCTCAACACTTAACAGCAGATGGTCGGCTAGTTCCAGAATGCCCAATATCTTCCGGCCTTAGATTTCCTGAGGTTGTTCAGCCTCATTGTATCCTGCATTTTTCTGGTGCCACAGGGTCGTCTGAGAAGGAGATCCCTCCAGTGGGCCCTCAGGTCCCAGTGGTCTCAGTTGTAGGGCAAAATGTCAGACCAGATTCAGGTGCCGAGCAGGGTTGCTCAGAATCTCCTCTGGTGGGCCTGAGAGAACTGAAAGGCAAACCTTTTTGGCAACAATGGCCGGAGATACACTTGTGTATAGGCGTGTTATAAATGCCATATCATATCAGATAACAGTAGCTACGGACGCCTCCTCCCTCACGGGTTAGGGAGCCTATGCCAACGATTTGACCATCAGTGGTCGTTGGTCTCCATCGGAGTCCAAACTACAAATCAACGTTTTTAAGTTGAGGACAATCAGACTAGTGCTGAAGGCCTTTCTACCCTATGTACAGGGAAAGAATGTCTTGATCATGACTGTCAACACAGTGGCCATGCACTACCTAACCAAGAGAGGTGGTGTTATGGTTACTACCACTGTGCAGAGAGGCAATGCAGCTTTGGTTCTGGACACTTCAAGGACTATCTCGGCTTCCATCGAGCCGGAGAGTAGAACACGGCACCGGATGCTCTGAGCAGGCAGAGCACAGTCTCCTACGAGTGTGAACTAGCTCTGGAAACCCTTTGGAGATCTTCATCCTTTGGGCAACGCCTCAAGTGGGTCGGTTTCCGTCCAATGTCATCGGCAGTGCGAACTGTTCTGCTCCAGGGAATTCCCCCCCACCCGCCCAAGAGGAGCTCTAGTTGATCTGTTTGTAGTGGACTTGAGTTTCCACTCCTGTACGCATTTCCTCCAGTCCCCATCATTCCTCATGTCATCAGGAGGTTGAGTACGTTTGGGAAATCCATGATCACGATTGCTCCAGATTGGGCCAGGAGGACGTGGTACCCAGACCTTCTGGACATGTACATCTGCCCTACAAATACGTCTTCCACAACAAGAGGACCTTGTCTCGCAAAAGGGGGGTCAGGTACTCCATCCAGAGGCCAAGACTCAACCTTCACGCCTGGCTTCTGAGGGATTGGGGTCTAAGGATTGGGTCCTCCTGGAAGATGTGATGGAAGTGTTGCTTTCAGCCGGAGGCCAACAACAAAATCTCTATCGATGTCGTTGGAATAAGTTTTGCAGGTGGTGCAGAGATTGGACCTTTTCCTTCATGACACACCTATGGTGTTAGCTTTCTTGCTAGCCAATCTCTGGCTCCAGGTTGGCACCGTGAAGAGTTACTTGGCGGTGCTATCCATCTTTAAGCGCACACACAAGCAGGCATCTTAATTCAAAAGGGCTATTGTGATTCAATTCTTGAAAGGGCTCACAAATGTATTTCCTCCATTCCCTATTGTGGTTCCTGTTCGGGATTTAAATCTGGTTTCTAGATTTATAATGTGTGCTCCTTTTGAGGCTCTTCATTCTTGTCCCTTAAGGCTACTAACATTGAAGACAGTCTTTTTAACTGCCTTAAAATCAGCAGGCACGGTAAGCCAGTCGCAGGCTTTTGTCATGCAAACCGCTGTTTGCAACCTTTTATAAGGAAAAAGTCGTACTGAGAGTCTGACCCCCTTTTCTCCCAAAGGTGGTTTTGTAATTTCACCTCTCTCAGAAAATTGTCCTACCAACCTTTTACCATCCACCTCATCCTGGTGCGGAAGAGGAGAGGCTTCATCGACTTGACCCCAGAAGGGCTTTAAGTTTGTACATCTTGCATATGGCAAAAGGTGAGGTAAAATGACCCGTTGGTTGTTGGATACACTGGACATAGACTGGGTCTTGCAGTAACAAAACAAACTTTGGATAATTATGTGCATCACTGAATGCTATAACCTGGGCAGGAAGGATGTCCATGTGGGCTTGCAAGCACACTCCACAAGATGTGTAGCCACTTCATCAGCCTTGCATAGAGGGGTGCCGGTACAGGATATCTGTGCAGCCGCTACTTGGTCCTCTTTACATACTTTTAGGAGACATTATTGGCTGGACTGTGCTTCGGGACAGGAGGCAGGATTCGGGAAGGCTGTGCTTCACAGCATAAATGACAAATTATAAATTCTTACTCCCACCTCCAATGCCATACTGCTTTGGGAAACTATCATAAGATGAGGAAAACATGGAAGGACAATCCATTCCAAGAACAAATCACTTACCCCAGGTAATGTTCTTTTGACAGGATGTTCCTCCCACGTATTCCTCATCGCCACTCCCATCTTACCCCTCAGTAGAATTTCTGTGCATTACAATTTTCTTTCCTCAGTGCCTGGTCTTTTGACCTCAAGAATGCTGGTGTTCTGATATCAGAGGGGGAAAAACTAGGAACTGAAGTAACAGACATGGAACATGCTATATATACTATGCTTCGAGAGCGGGCGGAGGCCATCGAGGCACATTGAGTTGACAACACATGGCGCGCTCTACTGCAAAATAAAATTCTGAAGCAGCTGACGCTGGAAGGAGTCATTATAAGATGAGGAATACGTGGGAGGAACATCCAGTCAAAAGAACATTACCAGGGGTAAGTAATTTGTTCTTTTCAGTTGTTTTAACTGCTTAGGTTGCTCCTGACCCCACTCACACTTGACTCTGGCTTTTAATAAAGTAGCAAGGGTCGAGTGACCTCTGCATAGTCTTCAATGAACATTAGACTAGAATTCGTGAGTACAAGAAGGCTTCTCAATTTTCGCGGAGTAGTCAGGTCTTTTAATTTCAATAAGGCTTTCACTTTCTTCTCCTGGGGGTTGAGACCCTCAGTGATGATTTCATGCTCAAGGAAGTTCACTCTGGTCTTACACGACCGTGCCTTTTTGAAAGGACAGTTTTGCTCTGGCCTTCAATTGGGCCAGAACATAGCGAATCATCTCTGCATTTTTTCTTCCACAGTTGAGCTCTTGATCAATACATCATCTACATTGACCAGGTTTCACATTTCTCCCAAGTAGGGCATGGCCTTATGCAGGAATATATTGAACTCATTGTCTGAGTTTCCATGTGTATTGCTGCCCCCCCAAAGCTAAAGGCAAGCTTGTATTGGTCTTCCCTACTCACTGTCCAGTAACCATTGGTAAAATCAATGGCTGTGTACACTTTTGGCCCTGCCAGTCCTTGAACGATGTAGGGATGTGGCCCTCTTGACATGTAGATCTGTTTGTTGAACTCCCTCAGGTCTGCACATAGTATCCATCGTCCATTTGGTTTCAGTGTTCCCAATACCAAGTTGTTAAAGGTACTGTGGATTGGACGAAATATTCCACGGGATTCCAAATTCTTAACCTCTGTGAGCGACAATATGGACACGAGAAGTAACCAATATTGTTTAACGAATGCTGGAGCCATCTCTAGGTCCGTAAGGATGGTGGTTGAATGGATAGATGTACGTCCACAGTCATGAATGTCCAGGAATACATGTTTAAGTTTGTCTTTGTTCCCAAGTCTCACAGGCACCAGTGAGATTGAACCTTTCCCCAACCATCTGCCTGAAACCTGAAAAGACCTTGGGCTTGGCAATTTCAGCGGTATCCTCCAGTTGGGTCGTGAGATCTCTTTTGATGGTGTTCACCTGGACATGAGGTTCCATGGATTTGAGGTAGTTTTTAACTGTAATTGCACCTCGTCCTTCTTGATGTCACAGGTTACCTCTTCCACCCCATAAGGGCATGAGGAATACACCAAGAATTCCCCCCCCACACCCCCTGGCATCCATGTCGGGTAAAAATCTTTTCTGGCAGAATACAGTCTCTGATGTTGAAACAGTAGTGATGTATTTATATCATAATTGAATTGCTGTACACGGATGATAGGGAATAAAATAAATATATTTGTTAATTACATAAAAGTATATTAAGGGAGTTAATAGGAGGGAGCTGTGTGAGCGCTGTCAGGCTCAGCTCAACTGCTCTGTATCCATGCAAATCGCCAGAATGTTGGGCATCAGCTGCCATTTCAATAGAGGTGCCTGTGCCCAAAGTGAGTGTTTATTTTTTTTGTTTTTTTTTAAAACCTTTATTTTTGGATTTTGTAACATAATACAACTTCTCACCCACATTAGGGTGGACTTAACTTTGCGCCGTGTCCTCTCCCCCTCCCCCTCTCCACTCCTCTTCACCATGTAGTTCAGTCTCTTCACGGGTATGTACTACACTGTTCCAGTTTTGTGTTTCAGGGAGATAAAGGTGCCAGGCCCGATTGTTTGCTGGAGCATTTTTCCTGCTTGAGTGCTTGCTGGGGAGGAAGGGACTTCTTCTGCTTCCTTCATCAAGAATAGTATCAGTGGGCCCCAGATGTCTGGTGGACGGGCATGGAGGGGTAGCAGTTTAACGAAGTCCTTTTCCACATCTTGGCAGTAGAGGATGTCCTTGCGCCAAGCAGAATCTGTGGGGAGGGTTCCTTGGCTCCAGGCAATGGCGACTTTCCTACGGGCGAGTGTTAACAGGACGCCAGTTTCCTTATTGGTGCGGATAGCAGTTTTGTCATTCCAAGTAGGGCCGCCGTCTGGACGGGATGTATCACTTCTCCCACAATTGCACCTGTCGTCTCCAGGACTTGGTTCCAGAACGGGGTCAGTTTGGGGGCAGTCCCACGTGAGGTGGACAAAATCGGCTGAGGGTGTCCCACACCGTTCGCATTTTAAGAATGCTTCTGGATGATGATTGTTCCCTTTTGCTGGTGTGTAGTTGGTTTGGTGGAGGAAGTTGAAATGGATTAGCTTGAAGCGTGAGTTGAGAGCTATTTTTTTGTGTTTGTCTCAGGATGTAGGACCAGTCTTCTTCTGAGATGGTTGTACGTAGGGACTTTTCCCATCTGACTTTTGCGCGGGTGTTGTTGGGGGTTGGCGGTAATGATGGATCTGTAGATTTGTGATACCAGCCTGCCTTCTCCCTGTATTACGTTGTGCAGCAGCTGCCAGGTCGGTGGTTGACGTGTGAAATCGGGCAGGCGTGCTTGTAGGGTGTATCGGGTTCTAAGATGAATTTGTCAAGTGCGGTGTTGCCGCCTCTCAGTTTTGCTTGTTGTGGAGTTATGAAGCCGTCCTCAGTGAAGAGTTCTCCTAGGGTATTTATATGTAGCTTTCCAACCCATTGGTGGAAGACCCTCTCAGATGTTAGCGGAACCCCTGGTATGAACTTGACGGGAGGAGGGGTGAGTATCGTGTTTGCCCCCCATATTTTTGAGCGAGTTTCTCCCAGATCTTGTATGTTGACAGCACTAAATTCATGGTGTTGTTGGGTACAGGGGTCTGGCCAAAGATGACAGCACTCAACAGGTTGAGTGTCGCCAGGTCCCGCTCCACTTGCACGTGAGGTCTGACTGCTTGTGAGGAGTACCAATGGCTGAGGAACTGTGCCTGTGCCGCCCAAAAGTATTTCTCCAGATCTGGGAGGGCCAGCCCTCCGCTTGTTACCAGGAGAATCAGTGTCGAGTGTGCCACTCTGGCCGGTTTGCCTGCCCATAGTAGCTCGAGGACCATGCTTTTCAGTCTGTTCAGAAAGGATTGTAGTAGTAGTATGGGAATGTTGGTGAATAAGTACAAGAGCTTCGGTAGGATCACCATCTTAACCAGGGAGGCTCTTCCCCAGAGAATTAGTGGTAGGGTCTTCCATTGTGCCACTTTTTCCTGCAAGGATTTTGCAACCTCTTTGTAGTTGTCCCGGAACACCTCATGATAGTTTAGCGACATCTGTATCCCCAGGTACCGGACTCTGGATGTTTTCCATGTAAGCTGAAAATCGTCTGCAAATGGCTTAGTCGCCTGGGTCAGCGGGAAAATAATGGATTTTGACTGATTAATTTTTAACCCGGAGGCGAGGCAGCTCCGAATTTAATAACTTCCCTTATGACAGGCTTCAGGTTTTCTGCAGGGTCGCGTATGAACAACGCCACATCGTCTGTGTATAGGGATATGATGAACTTGTGCGGGCCTATGATGAGCCCCCTGCGTTGTCGTCGTTCTTGTAGGCTGGAAGCTAGTGGTTCCTTTACTAGAGCAAATATCAGCGCCGATAGTGGGCAGCCCTGTCTCGTACCGCGTTGCAGTTCCACGGGGGCCGACTTTGCTGATCCTACGATGATATTGGCTTGGTGTATAATAGGGACACCAGTTTGATGAAACAGGCTCCCAGTCCCATCTTGGTAAGTACTGCGAACAGGAATGGCCATTCCACCGAATCGAATGCCTTCTCGGCATCGAGTAGGACCGCGAATGCCTGTTGGTAGGGGTCTAGCGCGTCGATGACGCTGAATAGTCTTCTGATTCCGAAGGTCATGTTGCGTCGGGTATGAACCCTGCTTGGTCTGCAAGCACCAGGGTGGGCATTAGTGGCATCAGCCTGTTTGGGAGTACCTTTGCTAGTATTTTGTTTTCGAGGTTGAGCAGTGAGATGGGTCGGTAGGACGCGCATTCCTCTGGTGGCTTGCCGGGTTTATGTAAGAGGATGACGTTGGCTTCGCAGGTGGACTGAGGGAGGGTTCCTCTTTCTAGTTCCTCTTCGTATACCGCCGCTAGGAGGGGGGCAAGGGTGTTTGCAAATGCCTTATAGAATTCTCCCGTTAGGCCGTCCGGGCCGGGGGCTTTGGAATTCGGGAGGGCCTTAATGGCTTTGATGATCTCTTCTTGCGTGACCATTTCATTAAGTGGTTCTCGCAGTTGACTTTCGACCCACTACAGCTCTGTGTCTTCAAGGTACTTCAGTGGGGCGTTTGAGTCTCTGTTATGTTTGGTACTGTAAAGATCCTGGTAGAAGAGTCCCTCAGCCATTCCTTCGTCGGTGTGGGTTAGCTCTCCTTGCTTGGTGCGAATTCCTTCTATCGGTGACAGCTTGTTGTCGGCTCTTATCAAGTTTGCCAAGAGGGCACCAGGCTTTTGGCCCTCACGATACTGTCTGATTTGGCTGCTGCGGTTTAGAAATATTATTTCACGATCTGCTGCGGTGCTGAACTTCTGTAGTTCCTCTTTCAGGGCGGCTTTTATTCTGGGGTCGTCAGTACTTGTGATTTGGAGCTTGAGGTTCTTTAGTTGCTTTTCGCTGTTTGCCAGTTCTCGCCTGATGAGTTTGAGGATGCCGTTTTCCTTCGCTAGGCAGACTCCTCTTGTAAAACACTTTAGTGCTTCCCAGATCGTGCTGGCAGAGAGGACTGAACCCATGTTGGATTCCAGGAACGTGTTGATCTCCCTCATTTCGGATGCGAATACCTCATCTTGCATATAGCTGGTTTTGAAACGCCAGCGTTGCAGTGGGACCTGGGGTTGGATGGATTGAGGTTTAGGATTATTGGGGAGTGATCAGAGAGACTTTGGTATGATGTGACAAGGGCCACTCACCAGTGGGCCGTTTGCTGAGGTAAAGAAGTAGTCAATCCTGGAACTCGTGTTGTGTACCGCAGAGTGGAAGGTGTAGTCTTGTAGCTTTCCGTTGGATGCTCTCCATGCGTCTTTCAGATCAAATGCCCTGCAGATTTCTCTTATTTGAAGGCTGGCTTTGGATATGGGCTGTGGTGTGGTCCGTGATCTGTCACTCGTCAGGTCGAGCACTGTATTCATATCCCCTCCCCAAATTATGGTTGTCGGTTCTTGGCCGGAGAGATGGGTTAGCACCCAGCGAAAGTTGTTGGGGCCGTCCACGTTGGGCGCGTAGGAGTTGACGAGGGTTATTTCTTGACCCGCTATGATGCCGCTTACTAGGATAGATCTGCCTACGGAGTCTTTCGTTGTGTGGACTAATCGGAAGTTGGTCCTCTTGTGGATTAGGATTGCGACTCCTCTGGAGTAAGATGAGTATGAGGAGAAATATCTGTGGCAACCCCAGCTCCTAGACTAGAGGTGATCTTTTCCCGGAAGTAAATGCGTTTCTTGGAGCATGGCCACGTCGATTGCATGTCTTCTCAAGTACTGCAGGATTTTCCTGGTTTTAGACGGGAAGTTGCTTCCCCTTATGTTCCAAGTTGTGACTTTGAATGGGGTGAGTTAAAGTACATGTTGGCTTTCATCTTGTTCTCATTGATCAGTGATATTCTAGCTAGCTTTGACCCAGCGATTTGGTCGCTGTTTGGGGAGTCATTTGCTGGATGGCGCAGTAGCGTTGGTGGTGAGATGAGGGATAGGGGGTCGGTGAGGGGCATTGAATGGGTGGCGCAATTCCTTCCCATTTCCTTTGGTGATTCCAATTGATAAAACCATGGTGAGATTAGACACCTCAACCGGAGGTGGCTTGGTGCGTGTAACAGCCCTCCCCTGCGTGGGCAACCCCCAACTGGCCCACGGGGTTCCCCCCATATAACCAAAACTGTGAACGTTGCTGTGCTTGGGGCACTAGAAGCCTCCCAGGAGAGAGGGTGGCTCTCCCAACACAATAGGATTTTAGCTCTCTGATGAGAAGCATGTGTGGCGGTGCCAGAGGCATGGCATCACCTCCGTTAGTTACTGAGATCGGCTGTTATGGTGGGTCCCTGCGCCTTTGGTCTGCTCGTCGTGGCCTTGGGTTATTTGGGGTGGGTCTGCGACCAGCGCGATCCAGGTAGTCGCTGGCCTCCTCTGGTGTGTGAAAGAAGAGTGCTTTCCCCTCATGTTGAATACAGAGTTTTGCCGGGAATAGCATTGAGTAGAGTATTTGGTTGTCTTGCAGACGCCTCTTGACAGTCGTAAATGAGCGCCTCTGTGATTGTACCGTAGGGGAGAAGTCTGGGAAGAATTGGATTGGGTCTCTGTCATATTGAAGTTTCCCTTTTTCCCTGGCAGCCTTGAGTATTGCATCACAGTCTTTATAGTTTAATAGCTTTGCGATAATTGGTCGCGGGTTCGCGCCTGGGATTGGTCTGGTGTTTGGGATTATGTGAGCTCGCTCTGCGACAAACCGCTGGGAGAGTAATTGCTTCCCGAAGAGCTCTATGCAGATCTGTTCGACATGGTCTTCCATTTTCTCCTGGAGTTGTTCTCCGATTCCAATAATTCTAATATTGTTCCTGCGGCAGCGCCCTTCTAAATCTTCGTTTTTAGCGCAGACTGCCTTCATTTGGGATTCTAGGGTGGAGACTCTTGAAGTCAGTGCTGTTGTGCCATCGTCTAGGTCTGATACCCCTTGCTCCACAGTGTCCAACCTGTCGGCGTGTTTGTCGAGACGGTGCTGAAGCTGATCTACTTTTGACGAGAGGTTGTCAAGTTTACTACCCAAATCACCAATTCCTGCTTTTAGGTCCATCCGTATTTCCATAATATCGAAGTTTGGTGGTTGCTCATCTGTTATTGTTATGTCTGGTGATGGTGATACCACTCTGCTGCCCATATTGGGAGGTTTACTGGCGTAGCTGACCTCAAAGTTCAGTTTCTTTTGGGATTTGTCGGTTTTCCCCATGGTACGATTTATTTGTCGCTGTAGGATTGGGGTGGTAGTAACTGCGTCTATGCAGATCTGTTCTGGTGGTTGTGTCTGGGCGTCTATGTGGTTTAGAGTGCTTCCGATTATATTAGAAGTGTTGATTAATAAACTGGTTCTCCAGCATGGGGCCTGGCATGGATTCACATGCTCATGAATATTCCCCGTCGTCAGGCTGGGAATCCTCGGTAAAGAAAAATCAGTATCAGTTTCGTTTCTGATCTGTCTTTCGTAGTAGTAACCAATCACTGATCTCTGCGTCATACTGACCACAGCCAATGACTGCCCTCTACCTAAGCCCCGCCTCTGGCAGCCATCTTCAGATTTTTACCGCACGTTCAAGTGTTGGGAGTCATCGTGCTTAGCTCTCGAGCTTTTACTGCGTGTTTCTCGCTTTCCCAGGTGAATTTTCACTTTTTCGGTTAATCGAGCCTCAAGCTCCACCGTTTCTACTCCCGTTAACGGCTACCTGTTACGGGATTTTCCTACGCCCCTCAAGGGTGAAGATTTCGTCGAATCAACTTCTTGGAGGATTCCAGAAGATTCGCGGCCTACTTCGAGATGGACCAGGACGCGAGTTCGTCACCCGGACCCAAGCTGTTTCGCAGCTGCCCTGGATGCGGGCTGCAGAATGTGTTTAAGGAAGACGAACATTTGCGATGCCTCTACTGTCTTCATGGGGACAAGACTCATGTAGAGAAGGACTGCCAGTTCTGCAAGAACTTGTCGGAGCGGACCATGAGGGACCGTCGATCCCGTCTCGCCAGCTGGTTGGAGAAGGTGCTCAATGGGTGAGAAGAAGAAGAAAGGGTCCGAGCGGGCTTCTAAGTCCTGTGCGGGCGCCCCGGCGACAGGGGCCCAACACCAGGCCAAGCACCGCAAGTCCGCTGGCTCCGGGAGCGCTGGAAGGTCGGGCTCTTCGGTCACCAGGCAGGGCGCGCCTTCCCCGGCACAGTCAACCACGAGCCAGCGCTCCGGTTCGGGGAAGAGTAAGTCCGAGACCCGGGTAAGCTTCGGGAGAAGCCCCGTCCGATCTCGGAAGAGGGGGAGCGAGGCGTCGCCCCTCCCCCTAAGGAGAAAGCCCGGGACGCACCTAAGGTGGTGAAGGCCCCTACCCAGCAGGCAAAGGCCTCTATCGAGGCGATCGCGGTGACTCTGGCCAAGCCGGCAGAGACCCCGCCAGCGGAGACTGCCTCCCGGACTAGAGTTTCCCTGCCGCCAAGGAGGGAATCCTCTTTTCAGCCCATCGTCATGGCCACCATGATGGAAGAAGCGAGGGGGGGCACGGTAGCCTCCTCGAGCTCGGAGTCAGCCTCGGAGGAGGAACTGACCGAGGCCGTGAGGAACCTTGAAGTCCAATTCGAGAAGGTTTGATCCCGTAAGGAAGATCCTCGGGAGATAACCGAGGAAGACGACGATGGCGAGGAAGAGCAGCCTTCCCTTCCGGCGCAGCCGGAACCTAGGCCTCAGGATGGCTCGGCGGCCATTTTGTCTGCGATCCAGTCCTTATGCTCTGAGATAAGGACGAGATTCCCACGGCCCAGGCCGGAGGACCCGCAACCTGGCCCGTCGGGAAGTCCTCAGAACAAACAACGGAAGACCCAACCCTCTTCTCCACTCGCCCCCCATAAGGCCTACAGTTCCCTCCTCATCCTCCCACGAGTCGGGAGATGATGGTGTGATGGGCTCGATGACGGGTTCTGAGGGCGACGACGACGGAACGGGTCTCCCGTCGCACGGGCTTCGCCGCCCGACGAGATTTGGCTCATTCCACGCCATGATCGCCAGGGCGTCAGAATTGTTCCAGCTCTGCCCGGAGGAGCAGAAAAAGGAAGGTTTCCTCTATCAGCGCCGGGAGGCCAAGAGGAAGACTGTCATCGCGGTGCCTCTAATCTCTAATCAATGACATCTGGGAGGAGGGCCTGTCGGTTCTCAAGAACCCCTCCACGGCACCAGCCAAACCGCTCCCCTGTGTCTCAGGGGGCCCAGCCAACGCCAGACTTGGTCGTCTCGGCGGCGGCGAAGAAGAAAGCGGCGGGGTCAGGAGCCTCGACGTAGAATTCCCTGCCGGACGACGAGGGAAAGAAGTTGGACGCCATGGGGCGGCGGGTCATTTCGTCGGCGTCGACGACGATCAAAGCGGCCAACGCCCTGGCAATCGTGGCCCGTTAAGACAGGGAGCTCTGGTTTAAGCTGGCACCCATATTGGACTTCCTACCGGACGACAAGAGGTCCGAGGCCCTGGAAATACTGCAAGAGGGCGAGGTGGCGTCGGACCACGCCATAACGGTGGCAACCGATATTGCCGATACGGGTTCCGCCAGCTGGGCAACAGTGTTTGCCTACGACCACGGGGTTGGCTCCGGGCGACCGACTTCCATCAGGACGTCCAGACCAGGGTGTTGGACATGCCGTTCGGCAGCAACTTGTTCGGGAAGGCGGTGGACGAATCCCTCCAAGCCATAAAGACGGACACGGAGACGGCCCGCGCCCTGGGAGCCCTTCAGCAACGACGGCCCTTTCGGAGCTCCGGAGGCAGACAGGGTGCCTCCAAGGGATCCAGCGGTGGCTCGTCGTCCTACCGCCAGGCGGCACGCTCCTCGTCTCAGGAGGCCTACAGGTGTCGCGGCAAGCAGGGAGCGCCTCGCCGCCATCGGCAAGGTGGCCAGGGCGGCAAGGCCACCACCTCCAAGCAGGACTGAACCGGCCGTGGTCTCGGGCCCCCACCGAAGCACCCCGGTGGGAGGCCGGCTGACGAATTTTGTCGGCGTGTGGAAGTCCATCTCCACCGACCGTTCGATGCTGGATACCCTGGCAAGAGGACACTCTATCGAATTCCTGAAGAAGTGCCCTCACGTTCCACCTGTGGCCAGGAAGGAAAATCACGTCCCGCAACTGCTGTTGGAAGTACGGGCGATGCTCAGGAAAGGCGCCATCGAGCTTGTCCCGAAGAGGCTCCGGGGCTCCGGGGTGTACTCTCGTCAGGAAGGAGACGGGCGGCTGGCGCCCCATCCTGGACCTTTGTCGTTTGAACAAATACATCAGGTCACAAAAGTTCAGGATGGTCACCCTCCAGCACGTACTGGGACAGCTGGAGGAAGGCGACTTTCTATCGTCGTTGGACCTGGAGGATGCATACTTCCACGTTCCCATCCTCAAAAGTCACCGAAGTTTCTCAGGTTCGTCGTCCAGGGACGCCACTACCAATTCAGAGCACTGCCGTTCGGATTGAAGTCGGCCCCCAGGGTCTTTACCAAGTGCCTAGCACCTGTGGCGGCGCGGCTCCGCCTGCAGGGGATTCACGTCTACCCCTACCTGGACGACTGGCTCATCCGCTCAAGGACGAGGGAACTCGCCGTCGAACACACTGCAAGGACCGTCCAGCTACTCGCAGACCTGGGATTCACCATAAACTACCCAAAGTCCCACCTGGTGCCGTCGCAGGTGGCCCTGTTTCTGGGATCGAAGCTCGATACAGTGAGGCGCCTGGCGGCACCGTCGGAAGAATGGACGAAGACCATTCTAGGCAAAGTGCAGCGCCTGCTAGCCACGGACGTGGCCAGGGTGAGGTCCATCAAGTCCCTCCTGGGGACGATGTCCTCTTGCATCTACCTGGTGCGCCTCTGCAGACTACGGATGCGCCCTCTTCAAGAATTTCTCGACGCCCGTTGGATGCAGGCGACGGGCACCTTCGAAGACAGGGTCCCCCTCATCAAGGTGTTCCGGCGGGCGATTCAGTAGTGGGGCGTTCGAGCGCACCTCACGGCGGGCAAGGACTTTCAGACGCCGGCGTACCAGGAGACGGTGACGACGGACGCCTCCCTGGAAGGTTGGGGTGCCCACACCGGAGATCTCCACGCAAGAGGCCTCTGGCTCCCGGAGGAGAGGCTCCTGCACATCAACGTCCTGGAACTCCGAGCCGTGTTCTGGGCTCTCAAATTGTTCCTCCCGTAGCTCAAGGGCAAGGTGGTGCGGATCTTCATGGACAACACCACGACAATGTTTTACATACGGAAGCAGGGAGGCACCAGATCCCCAGCCCTATCCAAGGAGGCACAGGATCTGTGGCACTGGGCGGTCGCCCAGGGGATGTTCCTGGTTCCCTTCCACCTGGCAGGAGAAAGCCACACCATCGCCGACTTGCTCAGCAGGGAGCTGCACGCGTGTCACGAGTGGGAACTGCGCCAGGATCAGGTGGATCAACTCTTCCGACGATGGGGCAAACCCCAAATCGACCTGTTCGCAACAGCGACGAACTCGAAGTGCAAGAGGTTCGCCAGCAGGTTTCCCCAGCCGAGAAGCATGGGCGATGCGTTCTCGTTCCCCTGGGACGGCCTATACCTGTATGCGTTCCCTCCGTTGCCGTTGCTGCTTCGACTCATCAACCAGCTCAAGAGGTCCCGGTGCAGGATGATCCTCGTCGCACCGGCGTGGCCGAGGCAGATCTGGTTCCCGGACCTTCTGGACTTGTCAACGTCTCCTCCCATCAAGCTGTCGGCGGACGCGGACCTTCTCTCCAGAGAAGGAGGCGCCATCTTCCACCATGACCCGGCGTCGCTGAACCTGCAGGCTTGGCTCCTGCAGCGCTAGAGTTTGGAGGCTACGATATACCGGCCGATTGCAGAGAGGTTCTTGCAAAGACCAGGGCGTCCTCGACTCTCAAATGCTACGGTCATAATTGGAAGAGGTTCTCTATCTGGTGCCAAGCACAGAAGATCAACCCCCTACGGATTACGGCCCCTCAAGTGCTGCCGTACCTGCTATCGCTGGCAAAGGCTGGGCTAGCCCATGCCTCCATTAAGATTCATCTGGCGGCGATCTCCAGATATACCAGAACCACATGACGGACGTCCCTGTGGTCCCATCGACTGGTAAAAGAGTTTATGAAAGGACTGTTCCGGTCGTTCCCGCCGGTGAAGGCCCCGGCCCCGGCGTGGGAACTTAACGTGGTGCTGACCACGCTCATAGGGGCCCCCATTCGAGCCGATGCACTCCGCACCGATGAAGTTTGTGTCGTGGAAGACTGCATTCCTGGTGGCCATTACCTCCGCACGACGAGTGGGAGAGATCCAGGTCCTATCCTGCAAAGCACCGTACTTGACTTTCCATGCCTCGAGGGTGGTGCTTAGGACGCACCCCTCCTTTATGCCCAAGGTGCCGTCGGACTTCCATCTTAACGAGCCCCTGGTGTTACCTGTTTTCTTCCCGTCTCCTTCGTCGCCGGCCGAGAGGACTTTGCACTCGCTGAATGTGGCTAGAGCGCTGAAGCTCTACGTGGACCGCACGAAGAGTTTCCGGAGGACATCACAGCTGTTCGTGAACTTTGGACCTGTGAATCAAGGGAAGGCTCTCTCAGTCTTCTATTTCCAGATGGCTCTCCGGCTGCATCATGCACTGCCACCGGTTGGCTAACCGACCGCTGCCAGGCCGTCCGAGAGCCCATTCGACCAGAGCGATCGCTGCTACTACGGCATTCTTATCTGGTGTGCCCCTGCTGGACATCTGCAGGGCGGCTACGTGGAGGTCGACGCACACCTTCACGAGATTCTACTGCGTCGATCGGGATTTCAGGGAGGAGTCCAGGGTCGGCGAAGCAGTGCTGCGCAACCTGTTCGCTTAAGGTAAGCCTGGTGAGGAGGTAAGAGATGCTTAATGTTGAGTTTTTTGTATTGCTTAATGTTGAGCCTTTTGCCACCCCCCGTGGTTGTGCATGTGTGTACTGCTATTTATTCTTATATTCATGAGCATGTGAATCCATGCCAGACCCCATGCTGGAGAAGGAACAAGTTACTTACCTGTAATTGTTGTTCTCCAGCATGGGTCTGGCATGGATTCACATGCGAACCCTCCCGCCTACCCCTCTGCGGCTCTTCACTTGGTCATACTGCCACTTCACGTGCTACCAAATCTGAAGATGGCTGCCAGAGGCGGGGCTTAGGTAGAGGGCAGTCATTGGCTGTGGTCAGTATGACGCAGAGATCAGTGATTGGTTACTACTACGAAAGACAGATCAGAAACGAAACTGATACTGATTTTTCTTTACCGAGGATTCCCAGCCTGACGACGGGGAATATTCATGAGCATGTGAATCCATGCCAGACCCATGCTGGAGAACAACAGTTACAGGTAAGTAACTTGTTCCTTATTGTTTGTTGCGTGACATGGCATGTTTAGACCGCTCCCGGGCGTTGGCGGGTCCGCTCCGACCTGCGGCTCAGGTTCCAGATGCTCACTCACGTTTTCAGAGGCAGGCACTTGTGGGGACTAATTCAAGTCTCGGTCTCTCTGAGCGTCATAGGTTGGTATTGCCCTGATTTGATTTAATCTGTCTTTTGGGTTGTTTGTGATGCAAATTGGAAGATTCGTAATCTGCAGCTCTCACTGGTTTGCTGTGTGCACCTCCCGGGGGAGCCCAGAGATTAGTGCCGGTTGTTTTGGCGTTGTGGATGTGGTATGCTGAGCTTCTGGCGGGGGCACTGAGTGAGAGTTTGTTTTACTAAATGTCCAGAGTCTTTGTGGCGAGGAGTTGCTGTTGGTGCGCGGGAGGCATGACTGGCGCTTCTGACCACTGGGCCGTGGCCTTGTTAATATTTGAGGCTTGCGGTGTACTGCTGCTCCGCGCAACCCCCTCCCCGCCGACCGCGGGGTGCCCACGCCCCAGCCACGGCTGTACCTCCTGTTGGTAGTAGGCTCTAACGGGTTAGTGGAGACTTTCTTCCTGCTGCTGAGGTGCCTGTAGTACAAATTGGGGATTTATGCTGGTGATACGCGCTGCTTGGTGCCGATTTCACAGTGGATGAGTCTCTTTGATGCAGTTATTAGGAAAGAGCTTTCGGGCCATGCGCGGCTACAGTGCGGGTGATTTGTCTCTGTGTCTCCCGCTGGCTTCCCAGACGCGTGACAGGGTAGCGGGGCACCCGCGGCTCACCGGGCCAGGGAACACGCAGCGCACACACCAAAACTGGCTCCTACCTGGCCGCCCGTCGGGAGCCGCTTAGCGCGGCTGCGTCGCTTCCCATCTCTCCACCAGGTCGCCGCGGGAACGGAGACTGTTTATCTCATGGCGCCGCGAGTGTGCACGTCCAGCTGCTTCTTGCAGCGCCCCGGGTCCTACGTTCGGGTAGGTCCTGACCGCTGTTGAATGTCGGATGTTGCACCGTCGCAGTTGCTCGGATCCCGGGGGGGGCTCTTTCCTTCTCGATTCGCGCCTGCAGCCCCGGATCACAGCCAACGCAGCCCACCAGGCCTATGTTGTTCGTAATGTAGGCCAGCAAGTACTTGGTCGCTGGGGACAATATTGGTCTCTAAATGTTCAGCAGCACCTCATGAGTGCACCCAGCGATAGTTGTGGATGAATCGGGTACCACAGAAGCAAGGATGTCGCAGGATTAATGGGGAGCCACACGGAGCTCTCTAGGAGGCAGCTATCTTGGACGCCTCTCTAGCGCCCTGCCCAAAGTGATAGTTTGAGGGTCGCTGTGATCCACCAATATTCAAATGGTGTTTTTCTACATCCACTAAACGTGTTGTATGTAAATATAATCCTTGTTGTTAAAGGTAAGAGTTTCAAGTTGAGATAGGTGTCCTTATCTTTGAGGTTCTGTCCTTACTAAATTTTGAGGGGAATGGTGAATTGTTGCACCTGTCCTGGGATGGTCGTCTTCTCCCACCTGAACTTCAGTGGCATAAGGCAGCAATTGAGCTAACTGTAATGCTCTTTCCCCATGGGCTTTGGTCCAATCTTATGGGGTTACAGGGTTACCTCCCCAACCCCCACTCGTGACCATACTTTACTGATTAGATCTAAGCTAATTGCAAATGGATGTAGAATTTTACTACCCAAATAAGTCAGAAGGGACATCTCCAACGACCCAACAATTGTGTTCTGAAATTTTAGTGCCAATGGAAATCTTTTGCATATATAAATGTTTAGAATTTGGTGTTTCCAGACCAACTTCCCATTTATCCGTCAATGTAAATGTGGGGCTGGCCTGATGTTTTTAGATTTTCCGGAATAATCCTTTGCTTTTTCCATTATTCACGCATGTTCTGGCGTGTACAGGCTCCTCCCCCTGATTGATCTGAATGGGGGAAAAACAAGTGTTTGTCCTTTTCCTGAATGTCAGTCAGACAGGCTGGTTTTTCACCTTCCTCTTTAAGGGGATTCAGCGTTTCCTCTGACTTTTGACAGGTATAGCATTAAAGAGTGTTCCCTTCCAGTGTGGCATGCCACTTGCAACTGGGAGGAAGGTTAATTTTCAAGAGTTAAGAAAAGTTTCCATCAGCAATTTGTTCTCTGACAGACATGATTTGCTTTCTGGGGCTTGGTGGTTCTGAAAGTGAAATTCCCATTTATCGGCACGCCAGTCAATAAAATGGCAGGTGCCATTTAGACTCGCATAATCTGTACTTTTCTTGAGTTTGGTGGACCGGTTAGTTTGGGTCCAGAGGACCTGGTTCACGAAGGTAATCAGAGGTGATAACCTCCGAAGGAAATCGTTCCCCAGTAAACAAGGAGTGCCCTGTGGAGTTATGACTATCACCAGGTTTTTTGAAAAATGTTGCCCACATTTTATTTCCAGATCCGCAGTCTCTTCGGCAGAAATATTATTCCTGTCAAAATTAGTCGTCTGAGAAGCGGTATGCAGGGTCATCTGATGGCTCCACCCGCCCCCCCCCCCCCTAAATTCAGTCAGTCAAAAGTCTTGTTGGACAGGAGAGTAGATTGGGATCCAGTATCAACCAGAGCCGATAATTCACACTGACCCTGTACCTTGACTGGGGCATAAAATCTGCACTCAAGAAAGTGAGTTATTTGCCAGCTCATTCAGTCATTTCCCCACTGGGGCATAAAACCCAGGTGTTCGGGGGGGGAGGTTCTGGGAAGCATGGTTACGTTAAGGGCTTGACTGAGCCCCCCAGCATGCTCCCCAGGTCATTGGTCAGTTGTTGGACCTGTCGCTCCAGCTGTGTAACTTGCTCATACCTCTGCTGCTCCCTAAAAGGGTAACTGTCCCTTCTAGACAAGTGACTTGGATATTTTAAAATTTCTCAAATCATTTTCAGTTCTGATTCTCCATTCTCCTTGGTTCAGGGATCGATTGTCCTGGTACCGAGGCGAAGCTGGAGTATTGTTTTGGAAGGTAGGATTTTGAGGGTGCCTGTTTGAAAAATGTAGGTTGGGAGATGGAGTGGCAATTCTCATTTGCATGCAGTTTCCTAGGGAAGTAACAACCTGATTTGGACTCCCACCCCCTTTATGCTGGGGAGTGTACACATACCCGAGGATAGGACTGACATAGGTGGCAGAATCAGAGGGGTCATTTTGATGATGCCCTGTCTGGCTACCATTCGATTGGGCCTGGACACAGGGTCCCTTCTGCCTTCTCGTTCTGCTTGTCAGCTGGAGGAGTATTTGTAGGTGTGTCCTCGCCGCCCCCCCCCCCATCTCCAGGTCCAAAGGAGGGGCCTTTTTCACCTCTGCCACCTTGGCAGTGGCAGAAGTGATAGATGGCTTTGTTGTTTTAGGGTTATTTTTACTGTCCATGGGTTTCTGGACCTCATATTTCCTGGTGGTTTGTTCCATTACCCAAGTGTCCTGCCCTCATGGAAATGGCAAGCTAGTTGGGTAATTATATATTTGGGAAGAGCATGGATATATGTGGTCACAAATTCCCTGCTATTCGTATTCACCTGCCTGGAAGTCTGCCCAAATTGTTATTGTTATTGTGCATTTGTGAAGCGCCTTATATACCATTGGTATAATCTTAAAGCGCTGTGGGTTGAACGCCCTTTGGGACCGTAGTCCAGGTCTTTGGAGAGAGTAAGGTAGCATACAGTGCTTGGGGTGGACTCTATATGTGTGCAGCCTGTGCGGTTTGTGCGGAGATGGCCACATTCTAAAGCTAGGTGCAGTGCAGTGGTTGTGAGAGATCAGTGGAACGTGTACAGCAAAGTAGTTGGCCTCTGAGTCTGCATTCCGGCTGCTGTGGGGCCTGTGTAAGAGATTGGGCCTCATTACGACCCAGGCGGTAAGTTACCGCCTGGGTCGTACCTTTACCACCATGGCGTAAACTACGTTTACGCCATGGTGGTTGGCGGACTTACCGCCCCATTCCGAGGTGAGTGGGGCGGTAAGTCCCCATTAACCCATTTACCCTTCCCCATTCCCATTTTTGCCCCATAGGGCATAATGGGAGTGGGGAAGGCGTTAATTACGCCACCGTATATTACGGTGGCGTAATTAACAACAAGGTCCCTTAGCGCCATGGATTTTAACACCTGCTAAAAGCAGGTGTTAAAACCTCCATGGCGCTAAGGGACCTCTGAATCCGGCGGTAAGGGTCGGCGCTGTTTACGCCGCCGTAAACCCCTTACCGCCTGGGTCCTAATGAGGCCCATTGTGTGCAGCTAGGCTGATTTTTATTTTTTTATTTTATTTTTTTCTTTTTTTTTTCTTCATGGGTTATAACTGCGTTCTAACAGATTGTTGAGGTGTTCAAGGAGTAGTGTAGGTATGTCTGCAGCTAGGCCAAAATGGATCGGGGGGGTATAGCTGCGTTCTATTGTTTGTTGGTATAAAGTAGAGAATGAGCATATTGGTAGGAGTGAGTGTCTGTGCTTACTAGTAGGAGGCCCCTGTGCATGGTTACTTTCCGGAACTTGTTGAGTTGGCCTTGTCTGTCCTGGTGGTTCGCAGTAGTGGATCTCCGCGAGAGATCCTTTGGCTGGTGCAAAGTATTTGTTTGCCCAGTTGAACTGTCCATTTCTTTTTTCTCAGAGGCTCTGTTGTAGGTGCCAGAGGGCCCATTTTCTAGGTCCCTGGTCATAGTGTATGGCTGGTGGCTGGATAATTCCTAACACGTTTGTGGTTACTGCATGCTTCTCAGGAGATTGCAACCTAGCATAGTTGCTATGGCGCCTCAGGTATGGGAGTTCTTAGCCTTGTTCCTAGGTAGGCCAGGGTTGCCTGACTTGAGCATATACCGCTTTGTGTACTCGATTGGTTACATGGTATGACCCAACCGTAATGTTAAGAACATAATGCTACGAGGCTCTGCAGTAGTGGCATCGTGTGTTAGTTCCTAATTAGGTAGAGCTTGACACAGGGTTAAGAGGAAACCGGGCCAAACGTAGTTGGCTGACAGGGGGGCGACTTTGGGCGGGGCCTGTGATGTTGGCTTTGCGTGTTATTTCCCATATGGGTAAGGTTTGACAGGAGCGGGTCCAGTCGCATTTAGCTGTTACAGGAGCTAGTATATTCTGGGAATGTGGTGGTGCGCAGCACAGGGGTCTGCAGATATGTTTGTATGACAGTGCTTGGCATCTCCTGGAGTGATAGTGCTTTGCTTCCTTCTGGGACGATAAGCCCAGTTATGGGTGCTGTTGAGCTCTACTTTCCAGGTTGATATATGCAGACAGACATCTCATGATCTTGGGGCAGCTCTGGTCCAGAGGCGCCACCAAGGGGTGGCCAAGTGGGGCCACAGCGGCTCTTCTAAAAACGCTGCCCCACCCTACCGCCCACAGGCCCGCCTGCCTCTTAGAGTCAATGCAACTTTGCCCATGCCGGTGTGGGCGTGACAATATAGACTAGACTTGCGGACAGCAGACTTCATCACTTTGCGCTGGTGCAGCAAAAGTCAGTATTGCAAGAGGGAGGACCCAGCTTGAGGTGAATATTTCGATTATTTATGTAAATCCATATATACCATATCTTTTTAAGAGCGTTCATTTTCCGTAAGAGTGGCACGAATAGTAAAAACTGAAGACTGTTTTGGAAAGATGACCGCTCGGCTAGATAGCAAACGCATGCAATTTTAGCTAGTAATAGGTCATGGTTATGTTATGTGAGAGATGTTAGTCGTAACATATTTGAAATACCCATGTCATTTCACATGTTACATGTGATAATTGGTCAAGAGTTCATATCAAATCATTTTCTATCCGTATTAAGAAAGAGTGGTGTTCTAGGGAATTTTCAAAGCAATTGATGAATTTGAGTGCCAATGCATCTAGCTAGCTGAAGTTATTGCTACGCCTACGATTGGTAACTTTAGCTATGTCATTTTACAGACAATGAAGAGGAAGTCCACTGACATCTCTTCCTTCTTTAAGAAGAAAAGTTAGTAGTGAGGACGCAGTGATGATGAATGTTAGTGAGGATTCAGTGGAAGAGGAAGATGACATCGAGCAAGCCAATCCAATGAACAGGCAGAGCCATCATCGGGGCCAGAGAACAGGAAGAAGCAGCATGGCGAGACGAAAGTGTGGATCAGGCAGCAGCAACAACAGTCAAAGAGAGGGTGAGGCAGGACTCGGCTAGAGCTATTCAAAGCTTTTCCGGACCAACAGGAGAAATTATGACGTTATGGCAGTGTGACCCTGATCATAAAATAGATGGCTAAAGATTAACTCTTGTTTCATTCTAGATATATCCCAGTCAAGGGGAGAGGGGCCCAAACAGCCACATCTGAAGTTTTTCCCTCGGACCATTCAGGGGGATAGAAGACTGGGTTCATGAAAGAATGGTACTTCACACATAAATGGCTGAATACTCTCAAAGTAAAGATTCTGCCTACTGCAGTGCCTGTCGGCACTTCAGTCTCCCCATCTAAGGTGATTCGGTGTTTACATCTGAAGGATTAAAAAATGGGGGAAAAGGAACAAGTTACTTACCTGTAACTGTTGTTCTCCAGCATGGGTCTGGCATGGATTCACATGCTCATGAATATTCCCCGTCGTCAGGCTGGGAATCCTCGGTAAAGAAAAAACCAGTATCAGTTTCGTTTCTGATCTGTCTTTCGTAGTAGTAACCAATCACTGGTCTCTGCGTCATACTGACCACAGCCAATGACTGCCCTCTACCTAAGCACCGCCTCTGGCAGCCATCTTCAGATTTGGAAGCACGTGAAGTGGCAGTATGACCAAGTGAAGAGCCGCAGAGGGGTAGGCGGGAGGGTTTGCATGTGAATCCATGCCAGACCCATGCTGGAGAACAACAGTTACAGGTAAGTAACTTGTTCCTTCTCCAGCATGGGGTCTGGCATGGATTCACATGCTCATGAATAAAGAATACATAGCAGTACACACATGCACAACCACGGGAGGTGGCAAAGGCTCAACATTAAGCATCACATCAAACTCAACATTAAGCATCTTACCTCCTCACCAGGCTCACCTTAGGCGAACAGGTTGCGCAGCACTGCTTGGCCGACCCTGGACTCCTCCCTGGAATCCCGATCGACGCAGTAGAATTTCGTGAAGGTGTGCGTCGACCTCCACGTAGCAGCCCTACATATGTCCAGCAGGGGCACACCGGAAAGGAACGCCGTGGTAGCTGCGATCGCTCTGGTGGAATGGGCTCTCGGACGGCCAGGCAGCGGTCGGTTTGCCAACCGATGACAGTACATGATACAGCTGGAGAGCCATCTGGAAATGGAAGCCTTCGAGAGAGCCTTCCCCTGATTGACAGGTCCAAAGTTCACAAAGAGTTGTGACGTCTTCCAAAAACACTTTGTGCGGTCCACGTAGAACTTCAGCGCTCTAGCCACATCCAGCGAGTGCAAAGTCCTCTCAGCCGGCGACGAAGGCGACGGGAAGAACACAGGCAACACCAAGGGTTCGTTGAGATGGAAGTCCGACGGCACCTTGGGCATGAAGGAGGGGTGCGTCCTGAGCACTACCCTCGTGTCGTGAAAAGTCAAGTACGGGGCCTTGCAGGAAAGGGCCTAGATCTCTCCCACCCGTTGTGCGGAGGTGATGGCCACAAGAAACACTGTTTTCCACGACAGAAACTTCAACGGGGCCGAGTGCAGAGGCTCGAACGGAGGTCCCATGAGCTTGGTCAGCACCACGTTGAGCTCCCACGCCGGGGCCGGAGCCTTCACCGGCGGGAACGATCTGAACAGTCCCTTCATGAACTCTTTCACCAGACGATGAGACCACAAGGACGTCCGCCCCGTGGTTCTGGTGTATCGGGAGATCGCAGCAAGATGAATCTTGATGGACGCGTGTGCCAGACCAGCTTTGGCCAGCGTCAGCAGGTACGGCAGTACCTGAGGAGCCGTAATCCGTAGAGGGTTAATCTTCTGTGCGTGGCACCAGACAGAGAACCTCTTCCATTTGTGTTCGTAGCATTTAAGAGTCGAGGACGCCCTGGCCTTTGCAAGAACCTCTCTGCAGTCGGCCGGTATGTCGTATCCTCCAAACTCTAGCGCTGCAGGAGCCAGGCCTGCAAGTTCAGCGATTTCGGGTCGTGGTGGAGGATGGCGCCTCCTTCCCTGGAGAGTAGATCCGCGTCCACCGGCAGCTTGATTGGCGGGGACGCTGACAAGTCCAGAAGGTCCGGGAACCATATCTGCCTCGGCCACCCAGGTGCGACGAGGATCATCCTGCACCGTGACCTCTTGAGCTGGTTGACGAGCCGGATTAGCAGTGGCAAAGGAGGGAACGCGTAGAGGAACAGGCCCTCCCAGGGGAACGAGAAAGCATCGCCCATGCTCCTCGCCTGGGGAAACCTGCTGGCGAACCTCCGGCACTTGGAGTTCGTCGCCGTCGCGAACAGGTCGATCTGGGGTGTGCCCCACCGTCGGAAGAGGCGATCCACTAGATCCTGCCGTAGTTCCCACTCGTGGCACGAGCGCAGCTCCCTGCTGAGTGAGTCGGCGATGGTGTTTTTTATCCCTGCCAGATGAAACGGCACCAGAAACATCCTTTGGGCGACGGCCCAATGCCACAGGTCCTGCGCCTCCTTGGACAGTGCTGGGGACCTGGTTCCGCCCTGTTTCCTGATGTAAAACATGGTGGTGGTGTTGTCGGTGAAGATCCTCACCACCTTGCCCTTGAGGGACGGAAGGAAGGACCTGAGGGCCCAGAACACTGCACGGAGCTCCAGGACGTTGATATGGAGGGACTTCTCCGTCGGGAGCCAAAGGCCTCTCGCGTGCAGATTTTCGGTGTGCGCTCCCCACCCTTCCAGGGAGGCATCCGTGGTCACTGTCTCCTGGTGGTCTGGGGTCTGGAAGTCCATGCCCGCCGTCAGATGCGCGCGGGTGCCACACCACCGGACCGCTCGGCAGAAACTCTCGTCGAGTGTGATCCTCTCCTCGAAGCCGCCCGTCGTTTGGATCCAGCGCGCGTCCAGGAACTCCTGCAATGGGCGCATCCGGAGCCTGCACATGGGAATGAGGTAGATGCAAGAAGACATCATTCCGAGGTGAATCCTTCTTTTCTTGGGCGGGGGAACGCCAGAAGGTCCCGGTTCAGGATCCCCCGACGGGAGAGGTTCCTCCGTCGGCAACGGTAGTCTCGTCCTTATCTCTGAGCATAAGGACTGTATAGCCAACAAAATGGCCGCCGAGTTGTCTTGCGGCGCTGGCAGAGGGGAATCCGACGGGCGATCAGGGGCCCCGTCGGCACCCTCGACGATGTCGTCGTCACCCGCGTCGGGATCCATCCCGACGGGCCGGTCTTCTTCCACGCCAAGGCCGTGGCTTAAGACCTCGATCAGCTCTTCCTCTGAGGTTGAAGCCGAATCTACGACGACGCCCTGCCCCCCCTTTTTCTTCCCCGCCGGGGATATCACGGGGGTCCTATCGATGGGCACAAAAGAGGACTCCCTCCGAGGTGGCAGGGAGACTCTGAGCCCCGAGGTCGCCACCACTGGTGTAGCCCCCACAGGCTGAGCCAGGGTCGCCGCGACAGTATCGATAGAGGGCTTGGCCTGATGGATTAAGGCCTTCACCACCTTAGGTGCGCTCACCGCCTTATCCTTGAGGGGGGGGACACTGCCTCGCACCCCCTCCGATGGGGCCTTCGAGCTCGACCGGGGCCTCTCCAGGAGCTTCGCCAGGTGCTCGCCCTTCCTCTTACCCGACCCAGAGCGTTGGCTCGTAGTTGAAGGTGCCGGGGAGGGTGCGCCCTGCCTGGCGCCCGTAGAGCCCGACCGTTCGGCGCTCCCGGTGCCAGCGGGCTCGCGGTGCTTGGCCTTGTGTTGGACCCCCGTCGCCGGGGCGTCCTCAAAGGTCTTAGAAGACCGCTCGGATTTCTTCCTCTTCTTCTCGCCTGACGGGCTCTTCCCTTCCAGCCAGTTGGCGAGACGTTGATGGCGGTCCTTCATGGTCCGCTCCGACATATTGCCGCAAAACGCACAGTCCTTCACCACGTGCGTCTTGTCCTCATGTAAGCAGTAGAGACAAAAGGAGTGTTCGTCCTCCTTAAAGACGTTCTGCAGCTGGCATCCAGGGCAGACCCTGAACAGCTTTCCGGGCGTCGAGCTTCCCTTCTCCTGGGCCATGTCCGGGCCTGAGAAGCTTCTGGAGTCCTCCAAAGCGTAGCTCGACGAAATCTTCACCCTTGAGGGGCGCAGACGAATCCGACACGGGTCCCCGTTGATCGGATGGAGAGTCGGTGGAGCTTGAGGCTCTCTTGACCGAAAAAACGAAGTTTTTGAGCAAAAAACGTGAAAAAAATAGCACTAAGGCTCGAGAGCAATAGCACGAGGATCCCAACACATGAACGTGCGGTAAAAATCTGAAGATGGCTGCCAGAGGCGGTGCTTAGGTAGAGGGCAGTCATTGGCTGTGGTCAGTATGACGCAGAGACCAGTGATTGGTTATTACTACGAAAGACAGATCAGAAACGAAACTGATACTGGTTTTTTCTTTACCGAGGATTCCCAGCCTGACGACGGGGAATATTCATGAGCATGTGAATCCATGCCAGACCCCATGCTGGAGAAAAGCAACTTACAAAGATGGGAGGTTTGTAGGTCATGGCAAATGAGAGTCGCATACTATTGCTATGTTAGCATGACCATTGTTCACATGGCCTCCCCATACCTTGTGTTTCCAGACGCCTCTCTTCAAGACCATCCATCCCCATCCCCATCCCTCCCTCGGTGTTGATGGCTGTTCGCACCTACGACCATGCTCTCGCAAGACAGCTGGGTGGGTGTGGACGCTCAAGGGGCCACAAGCTGTGGAATAGCTAGCCTCTGTGTAGCATTGAAATTATACATTACGCATCATACAAACATATGCATACTCTTTGTTTTTGTGTTGGAAATAACACGCGTAGCTTTTATTAAACAAACACAATAATCTTGTTTTATTATTATTATTTCACAAATGAACAGGTCTGCTGCGTTATCATAATTCTGTACTTTTCGGGCACTTGGACCAAGAAACAGGAACTGGCCCTCCTTAGCTCACCGAGTGCCCCATTGTGGGCCCTCGGGTCCCTGTGTTGGGGACTCGCATCTTGTCTGGTGAACACTCTTGCGCTTGCTGGCAGCTTCCTTCCAGGCCCATGCTGCCACACCAGAGTGGGTCTAGGGCCACACGGGTTCACCGAAAAGACCCTTGCTCTCCTATAGCTCTATACGCATCCCCTAGTTGCTAGTATGTTTAAAATCCATGTATGGAATAATTCCTTTCCATTTACTGATATGTGTGTTCCATTTTTGTGGAGACGCTCTGGGCCTGAATAGACTATGCTCCTTCTTAAATTCAGGCCCCTGCTTTTATAAAATGTTCACACTTTTCCATTTAGCTTTCTTCTGGCTATATCTATGGCTCTGCAAGATGCCTCCCCTCTCCAGATCTTCCGGGGCTGTATCTCGGGCATAAATATTTTGGTATTTCTCCAGTTACTTGCTATCCCTTCTAAGGTCTCACATATGTCCTGGGTCAGCTGTCTCCCTAAAGCCAAACAAACACAAGAGGAGGTGTGAGGGGCGTCGCGCCCACTTCTAGTGAACCTATAGCCGAAGCATTGAAAAACAAACAATATTGCGCTGGGGGGCAAGCGTCTCTGTTGCTATGGTGGTCTATTGGAGCTGGTTGAGAAATCAGACCTGTGACCTCTAAGTTGAACTTGTGAGACTTAATTTACAAAAATATATCAATTTTATTCATGTTAATACAATGTTAAAAGACAATCAACAATTACAATCAAAGGTTCCACAAGTTAATAAATGACCAGTGAATCATCATGGGTCATTTATAGTGTGCAAAGCAGACAAATTGGCATATCTGTGGCTTTTGCTGGCCCACCCAATTTTCTTCCACAGGTAAGTGTCTTGTGTTGTGCAAATTCAAAACCGTGACTCACACCAGACACTTCATTCATCCTAACTTTCTATCATTCGTACTCATCTTGTCTCTCTCAAGCTCATCCCAACATGTTTCTTTCCATTCTATGTGGTCGAAGATAAAACAGAAATTCATCAGGGGTTGTCTGCAATAAGCATATAAGCACTAGCGGCAAATTATCATAGCAATTATCATAGCAAAATTACACATTAGTAGCCTCAGTGCTAAGGAGAGTTTCAAATTAAACTCTGTACACAGCGTGTCGATATACTTGGACACAAGCCGAACTCCAATTGGTGAAATTCTAAGTGGAGTCCGTCAATATTCTAGAACCAGCCAGAAATGAAATACATCACCTGCAATGTGAACGATCACGGTATCAATATTAATTTACCTAATCATGGACTTTATCAATTAGTCACGAAAGAATACACGTTAATTGTAATTGAAGTATTGACCACTATACAATTAATGATCAATACGCTAGTCATGTTAGCAACAATTAAAAACCAGAACATTGATCTAAGGTCTCATGGTAGAATAGGCAATCGGATTCTAACCGTAAGTCTGTATAGTCGAACTGCTAATACAAAAGCTACACCTCACTCAACAAGTCAAAACTTCCCTTATTCAAAGGACAAATGCAAGTACTAATAGACAGTTATGGTAAGCTATGCAACTCACCATAAGTGTATGTAACTGTCCGGTTGTTAGGCAGATTTGGTAGCGGCTTCCCATGCTTCAAAATGAAGGAGGAAGAGGAACGCTCTGGGTCCTCTGATGTTCGGCCAGGGCGAGAGGGGGGGGCTCACTTCTCTGTTTCGAAAGACCCGCTTCAAGCAGAATCCTATTAGTTGGAAAATAAAAGCAGTCGTGATGTGATCGGTAATGCCTACTAAGTAGTGGATGAGTGTTATGCTTGTTTGAATTCCAAAGTGGATCACCTTAATTTAAGAGTGGTTCTACATCTATTTCTGCCGGATCTGGATGCTCTTAAATATTGGGCTCCCAATAGTGTATCCCGCAGTATAGTGAAGAGTGGGTTTATGGGTCCTGACTAATCTTTAAGGACTAAGTATCAACGTGAGTGGACTGTGCAGCTTAATGAATACGTGCTAGCAAGAGAAGAGAAGAGAGGAGGCAAAAGAGCAATGAGTAATAGTTTCTTAACGCCCGCGTTAGTTCTATCTTTAGCATTCAGATGGAACGCTCCTTACCCGTACGGTGTCCACATCCCGAGTGTTCTACTGGTGTGCTGGTCCGACATCAATTCGCCCATAGATGTCACGTGATTGAACTACTCGTGTTTATACATCTTTAGCGTAGTAAAATGCATCTCATTGGTTCACAGCACGTTGCTCATCAACACGGCAATCGGCGTCAGCCTGGTGGTAGGCGTTCCTGCCGCAGCGGCATCCACCATGGCCGCGCACAATTCGAATAGTCCAGGTGACAGTCTAGAAAGTCGAATTTTCCATATGTTTAAGCGTAGAAAAAGGTCATTCACTCTATGATCGTATCCTCCCAGGGTTAGTCAAGTGGGGAGAGGCTTACCTTGTCTTAATCATAACCATATCGAATGCAGGGGTGGAGTAATTTTTTGTCCCTGTAATAGCCATGATGTCAACCCATATATTTTATATTTAGAATATTTCACGCTTTCCTGTCGATTTTTTTCATTTAGGCCACTTATGGAGCTTTTAGTAAGAAAAATAAGAAGTTGTTCCTTTCTTAACAGCGTCACTTTATGTCTGTTTGCATCCATTCTTGATACAAGCTTATTGATGACTGTCCATCTAAAAATCCTCCAGAAGATGTATCATCTTGACCCAGTGGTCGACCATAGGTGCATTTGTAGTGCAAATGTTTTGGACAGCTCTTATGTTCCCCAATGCACACCTTCATTTTGCGGTCTGTTTTCCCAATGTATATTTTATTGCATGGGCGCCAGATTGCGTATATGACCATGGAGGAGTTGCAGTTGGTATGTAGTTTTTGTTTCCATGGGGATCGTAACCCTAGGTCAACCTCAGTACTCATGCAAGTATATTTGCAGTAAATGCACTATCCACAGGGGAAATTACCTCCAATTTGGGGGGAGTCCCCATTGTGTGTAAGAGTCATCTGTCTAGGAGGTTTAAGGCTGATGTCATTCCTGGTGAGTTGTTCTTTCAGGTTTTTGCTCCGTTTATAAGCTACCACTGGTCGTGATACTGTTAACCTTTTTCCAGGATGGTCCAGTTTTTCAAAAAGATTTTTTATTCCATTTAACATATTGCTAAATGTATTCACAAATACAAGTTTTTGTTCCATGGTTTCTGAAATATTCTTTGTATTCTAGTAGGGCATCTCGATTGTTATTTTTGGCTCTCTTCAGGGCTTTGTCAGTGGTGTCATGTGGTTAACCCCTTTGGTGTAGTCTCTTTTCCATTTTATGGGCTTCTAAACAGAAATTGGATTTTTTGGTACTGTTACATTTTAGTCTTAGAAATTGGCCCAGCGGGAGGTTGTCCCTCACATGTTTAGGGTGAAAGCTAGTATAGTGTAGCAGTGAATTCCTATCTGTTGGTTTATTGAAAGGTTTTACAAAGATAGTTTTAGAATCTGTGTCTACTGATAGCGTAATATCCAAAGAGTTCAGACTTTCCGTACTTGAATTTGATGTAAATTTGAGAAACCCATCTTGGGTATTAATCCATAGGAGGAGCTCTTGTAGTTCTATCATCAAGCCTTGCCATATGAAAAAAATGTCATCAGTGTAGCGTCTCCAACTGCGTATATTGTTGAAAAATGGGTTGGTGGTGTGCATGATTTTGCTTCTTTCAAAAGCCTCCATATATAGATTTGCAATACTGGGTGCCAAGGTGGCACCCATGGCTGTCCCGTGGATTTGCTGATAGTACTCGCCATTGAAGTGAAAGTAGTTTTCAACAAAGCTCATCTCTGCGCACCACAGAATGTAGGAAATGGGGGTGGCCTCTACTTTATGGTCTAATAACAGTTCCTCTTCCAGCATTTTAAGCGAGGCTCTCTGCGGGATGCTTGTGTACAGGGCTACTACGTTGAGTCCCACAAGAATTTCTGTAGTGGGATCCAATGTTTTTTCTTCTATTTCCTTTATGATCTGTGTCGTATCCTGTACATAGGAGGCCATTTTATGAACCAGTCGTTGTAAAAAGGTGTCTGTGAATCTAGATAGAGGTTCAAGTACAGAGTGTACTCCGGAAACTATAGGTCGACCAGGAGGCTCCTCCATAGATTTATGTATTTTGGGGATCGTATAGAATTGAGGTATCCAGGGTTTGTCTTTCACTAAAAAGTCAGCCTCCTTTCTCCCTAAATCCACCAGATCATTCCCTCCTAGATGTATAACCAGGTTTCTGATGTTTGTTAATCTGCTTAGAATCACATGCTGTGCATGGGTCCGACATCCAGTGGTCACTGCGGAGTATTTCATTTTGTTTTTCGTAGTCGAAAAAGGGGACGTCGACAAGGCATGTCTGTAACACTATCCCTATAGTGACGTGTGTTGAACCCACAATCCCTCACGCGTCGAGGTCCCTCAGATTGTTTTTTTCCGCCCAGCTTCTGGTCGCCTTACGCGGAGCTCCTAGAGAGACATTGCAAAATACTTACTACGGACCTCGGTCCTTAATTATACTTATTATATTGTTAAAGATCCCTCCACTCGACATTAGCTGTGAAGCTGTTTCTCCGCAGAGCAAGTTTTCGACGGAGGGGAAGAGACGGAGGGGATGCCTCACCGGCCAACACACAGTAGGGAGAGTGGGGGTTCGAACTTTTATCTTCTCTTTGAGAATGTCTTTCTTTCTCCCCTATCTTTCCCTTGGGGTTGTTATCACCAGTTATTATTGCCTCAGCTATGGAGAGGACACCTTTTAAGTTTTGCCCACGCAGTAGGGGCAAATACACTTGGAAGGATAAACACAAGCTCTGTAATCGTTGCTTGCCCCTCGATCATAAGGAGGACAGCTGCGCGGCCTGTAAGCTCTTGAAACCAGGAACTCTTAAAGAACGGAAAGTTAAGAGGTGGGCGGACTATGCTATGTCGAAGTCAGTTTCCTCACCCACCGCCGCTGTTACAGAAAGTGACGAGGAGGGTGATAACTCGACGTCCGTTACGGAAGTCATTAACCCCCAGAAGGAGCGCTCGCGCTCCTCGACGTCCGTCCCCGGCCCCGACGGGCTCGGCTCACGCCCTGCTTATGAGGATGAACACCCCGGCGACAAGGACGCACATAGACCCCATAGGCCTAAGCACACAACCCACGGCTCTTCTTCGTAAAAGACGAAGGATCCATCAGCGCCGAAGGGGACGCAGGGCACTCCGGCGTCTATCTCAGACCGTAAGGGTCTCAAGCCCCATCCGCAAACGCAGCCGCGACCAGCGATTGGGCTTTCATCAAACACGGGCGCTACCTCAAAAACATCCGACGTAACGCTCCATAGAGCGGCCGTCGAGAAACAACGCGTAACGCAGGCAACGTCGACACCAGAGCCCTCTACTGACGAACTCGTTGTCGAGAGCCTGGCGAGAATTGTTTCCGAAGACAAACGTAAGCGGACGACGAAAAAGACGTCGAATACCGCACCAAAAGCTATAGAAACGCCAAAAAAGCACAAGAGTAGCCAGGAACTGTCCCTTTCATCTAAGGGCACTTCTGAACTACCGGAGGGCGACGGAAACCTTTCTTCGACGTTGTGGGAGCGTTCTAAGCGTTTGGAAGGTGAAAACACTGATTTCCCCCCTCTAGACTATTCAGGGGTCCCCCAGGAGACCCTTGAAAGACTCCATTCTTGTATGGAGAAAATGGAAAGGTTTTTGGGAAGCCAAAACCCACCCACACACAAAAGACCAAGAGAATGGCCCCAGGATGACCCTAGGGTCAAGATCCCTAGGCTGTTTCCCCTTTCTACAGACGTATATAACCTCACTGAAGAGGAGCAATACCTCCAGGAAGATGAGGAGGGTTTGGGTGGAGAGGAAGAACATGAGGAAGAGGGGTTTGAAGAAGATCCTTACACTAGTGCAGGAGTTTTTGAAGAAGATACAGCTACCCCGCAGCCCTGGCAATCCCCATCAGTGCAGCCTTGGCAATCCCCATCTGTGCACTCAGACCCTGATGCCTTTCACCCTTCTCCTCCCAAGGATTCACCTATTGGAAACACCTCTCCCATAGATGACCAACCTTCACTTAATGCACTATTGCGCAAGGCAGCAGCGCATTTAGTTAGTCAGTCTATTCCGCTCCTGGCTTCTATGAAGAGAAGAATAACTCCTTCCCTTTCCAATCCTGCATTAGTCAGAGGGGTCAACCCTCGGATAGAAAAGCTCTTCAGCCCTTCGTCCTCTGACCCCTTGTACATCAGAGGACATTCTATTCCGGACTCCCTTGTAGTTACTAATACAAGAAAAAGAGCGGGGGTACCACTATCCACTAGTGAGGCACCACCTGACAAAGAGGGCAAGAAGCTCTATGCACTTGGGAAGAGAATCACGACCTCCGCAGCCTTCTCAACTAGGATTGCAAATAACAATTCCCTACTAGCTAGCTACGCAGATGCACAGTGGAGCAAGCTGCGCAGCGAAGCAGAGGACGCACCAGAACTCCTGCGTTCACGCCTGTTAGCTATCATCTCGGAGGGAACTCTTGTAAACCAGGGCATCGTAAAGAACTCCTTAGATGCCGCAGAGACGGCTGGCCGTTCCCTGGTTCAGGGAATACTTCTCAAACGCCATGTCTGGCTGCGCAATTCGGGATTTAAGCCGGAAACCCAGGCTTCCCTGATAAATAAGCCCATAGAACAAACGCATCTGTTTGGGAAAGCAGTTGATGAGGCCCTAGAACATGCGAAGAAGGAGTTTGATACCATCAAGACTCTTGACCAAATTTCTAGGCCCCCTAACAGACGCGGCTATGGCAATAGACGCTCCTTTCGTGGCCAACGCCAGCAAAACCAACAGCAATTTTACTCTGCTGCCAACTGGCCCTCTAACCAGGGTAACAACCAGTTCAGTCAAAGAGGCCAACGCCGTGGCAAAGGAAGAGGTCGCGGCTCCAGCCCCAAAGGTTCCACGCCCAATACCAATAAATGACCCGAAGATTCGGGTCCCCTCCCATGCATCACCGGTCGGGGGCCGGCTAACATCGTTCCTATCAGCATGGGAGGAAATATCGTCAGACCGCTGGGTTTTATCCACCATAGCCCACGGATACTGCATCGAATTCAACGGTTCCCCGAAGTACAGACCCCACGGAACCGACGCATGACACCGGAACACCTCACCATTCTTCTCGAAGCTATAGAGGCTGTCCCCCTATCTCAGGTAACGGAAGGTATTTATTCAGTGTACTTCCTTGTACCCAAAAAGGACTTAACCATGCGCCCTGTATTAGATCTGCGACCAGCGAACAAGTTTGTCAAACCCCAAAAGTTTCGTATGGTGACCTTGCAGGAAGTAATCCCACTGTTATCACAAGGGGATTACATGACAACACTAGACATGAAAGATGCATACTTTCATATTTTAATGTTGCCAGCGCACAGAAAATACCTCAGGTTCAAGATAGAGAACAAGCACTACCAGTTCAGAGTACTACCCTTCGGGATAGCATCTGCACCAAGGGTATTCACGAAAGTACTGGCAGTGGCAGCGGCCCACCTACGCAGGTTATCCATCCCGGTATACCCTTACCTCGACGACTGGCTCATAACAGGGGATTCTTACGAAACATACTTCTCCAATACCCAAAAGACCATAGACCTTTTGTCCCAATTGGGCTTCTCCATCAACGAAAAGAAGTCCAGCTTAGACCCCAGCCAAATCAAACAATTCCTAGGGGCTCTAATTCGAACAAAGGACGGCCTCGTCTTCCCCTCCAACGAGAGGGTCCAAAACATGCTGTTTCAGATCCCCCATTATGTGGCAGGTCGAGGTGACGGTACGCAAAGCAACGCGCTTGCTAGGGATGATGGCGTCATGTATTTATTTGGTACCTCACGCGCGCCTGCGCATGCGCCCAATGCAAGAGTGGCTCTACAGCCAGTGGTGTCAGGCCAGCGGACAATGGGACGATCTAGTGGTGGTCTCGCAGGCCTTGGTTCTCTCGCTACCGTGGTGGACAAAAGAAAACCTGTTATTAGGGAAAACTTTTGCCACACCCGCAGTGGAAGCCACTCTAACCACAGACGCATCCCTTACAGGATGGGGGGCTCACCTATCCCATCAGACTGCTCACGGAGCGTGGACTCCGAGCTTAGCATCCAAGCATATAAACCTGCTGGAACTACTAGCGGTGTTCAAAGCACTGAAAGCCTTTCAGGAACACCTACAAGGAAAGACAGTGATGGTCCTCACAGACAGCACCACAGCCATGTACTACCTCAACAAGCAAGGGGGCACTCGCTCTCCAGGACTGTCCAAGCTGTCCCAGAATATATGGAAGTGGGCTCTCAAACACAACATGTTCCTACTATCACAACATGTACCAGGGGAACTCAATCTGCTAGCAGACAAACTCAGCAGAGACTTCCCCTGCCCGAAGAGTACGAATGGTAATTGCACAAAGACATCGTCTTAGACGTCTTCACGCAATGGGGGTTCCCGGAAATAGACCTGTTCGCAACTCTGGAGAACTCACAATGCCAAAGTTACGCCTCCAGGTACCCCCAGAACCAGTTCAAGGGGAACGGTCTGTCGATTCAATGGTCAGGGAAATTTGTTTACGCCTTTACCCCGACTCCCCTTCTCAACAAAGTGGTGCACAAGATGCACCAGGAGCAGGTTACCATGATACTAGTGGCCCCAATGTGGGCCCGGCAGCCATGGTTCGCTCACTTGATGGAGATGTCCCTATCTCCCCCAGTAAAACTTCCCTGCCCGTACAACATGCTGTCACAGGACAAGGGCAGGACACTGCATCCATGCCCTCAGACCATGAACTTAGCAGCCTGGCTCCTGAGATCATAGAATTTGGACATTTACAACTCCCGCAGAGATGTATGGACATCCTCAGGGAAGCCAGAAAACCTAATACTCGCCACTGCTATTCTAGCAAGTGGAAAAGATTTGTCATCTGGTGTACAGGTAAGAGCATCAACCCGGTTGACTGCTCTCCCACTAACATTGTTCTGTACTTGACCCATTTACTGGATTCAGGTCTAGTCTTCAATTCCATTCAAGTCCACCTAGCGGCACTTTCTGCATACACCACTTCCCAACTTAGTGTCGTGGTGGAAGATACCAGTTATCAAGGCCTTCATGGAGGGGGTAAAGAGAATACACCCTCCGATAGCTAACCCAGCTCCCGGATGGGACTTAAATGTGGTACTCATGGGCCCTCCTTTCGAACCCATGCACAAGGCAACTCTTAAAGACCTCACTCTTAAGACTGCTTTCCTAATAGCTATCACCTCCATTAGGAGAGTAAGTGAACTACAGGCACTTTCTGTACTAGACCCCTTCGTAACAGTTCACAAGGATAAGGTGGTTCTACGCACACACCCAAGGTTTGCACCAAAATTCATCTCGAAATTTCATGTAAACCAGTCAATAGAACTACCAACGTTCCTTCTAAACCCTTCCAGCTTGGGAGAAAAAAGTCTGCATACACTAGATGTACGCAGAGCTGTCATGTTCTACATGGAAAGAACCAGACCACTGAGAAAGACTAATCAGTTCTTTGTCTCTGTGGCAGCAGGAAGAGAAGGAGATGCAGTTTCAAAGTCCACTATATCTAGATGGATTGTTCAATGCATCACTCTCTGTTACACTCTTGCTAAGAGAGAACTACCCTTCAAGCCAAGAGCACATTCCACTCGAGGCACTGGGGCTTCCATAGCGTTCATTGCAAATGTTCCCCTTGAGTCCATCTGCAAAGCGGCTACCTGGAGTTCTGTGCACACCTTTACAAAACACTACTGTCTAGATGCACACTCTAGATCTGACTCCCAGGTGGGACAGGCAGTATTAAGACATCTTTTCTCTACTGTTCCTTCTCTTAACCCACCGCCAACTCTGGGTACTGCTCGCTAGTCTATGCACAGCATGTGATTCTAAGCAGATTAACAAACATCAGAAGACAATGCATTACTTACCGTAAAAGCATTTCTGATGGTTGTATCTGCTTAGATTCACATGCGCCCACCCTTCCTCCCCACTCGGATGGAAGGAACATAGACATTCTTTTCTATATTTCTCTTTTCTGTACTCACTCACGTCTAGAAGGCTCCCTCAGGGCAGAAAAATACAAACAAAGGGACCTCGACGCGTGAGGGATTGTGGGTACAACGCACGTCACTATAGGGATAGTGTTACAGACACGCCTTGTCGACGTCCCCTTTTTCGACTACGAAAAACAAAATGCAATACTCCGCAGTGACCACTGGATGTCGGACCTATGCACAGCATGTGAATCTAAGCAGATACAACCATCAGAAATGCTTTTACGGTAAGTAATGCATTGTCATTCCGGGTGGTCCCTGAGTGCCACCAAATCTGCTAATCTTTTATGTATGCTGTCCCGATTTCATCCCCCCTGGTGCCCTACCAGGATGTGATGTTGTTTTTAAATGGTAGTTTGCTTCTTGACTCTTCAGTCCATTTTCCTGTCCTACCCACAAAGCAATGTCCCACGAACAATGCTGATTTGTAGGCTTTCTCTTTATCTGGTAAAAGATATTGCTTATGGGCAGGCCAGATCCAGTGTCTCCAGGCTCCCCTCTTCAAGACGCCCTCCCTGCAATCAACACGCTTGTGTCCCTTCAGCAGTGTTCATGGCCTTTTGTGCTCGCCTCGTCCCCATCCACCCCCCTCCCTAGTATCAATGGCAGTTGCCACTTATGAACAGGGTTGTACTGGGCCATAAGATTCTCGTGCACAAATGAAAACGTGGCCCACAGTTCGAAGTCGCTATTGATTCCTTTTCGGACACTATTTGACTAGTACCCAAGTGGGAGTATTTTAATGAAAAGGTGATGCAAATTGTGCATTTAAATAAATATGTATTCAGCAGCAATGTTTACTACTACTAGCTGCATATTGAAGTAACTCCTCAAATTGGCCCACATTACCCAAAATCTTACACCACTTTGATAGAATAAAAAGGCCCATGCAAACAGTTTGTGGTTCAGCCCTGGCCCTTTTGCCCTATAGGCAGTACGAGCAGGCCTATGCCTGTGCGCTCAAAAGGGGGCTGGGTGGGTGGGTATGGTAGATGGGGAAACATTGGCATTGAGACTGAGTGGGTGTCAACAAACACATCACACATTCACATATACACACACTTTTCTAAGCCTTTATAAACACCTTAACATTGACCAGGAGAAGAACTCTGCAATTCACAAGGTATATTTAGTCATCGAGCTACCTGTTCCATGGCTGCCTGTTCCACGGATTGCTCAATCGGCACATTTGTTTGTCCAAGTAAGGGAGGGTCACCTATTTAGTTCTGTATGTTCACTGATAGATGCGCTGAAAGTTTCTATCGATTTCCACCTAATGTGCACAGTATTCTAATTTTCATTTATCTCACAGGTTTCAACATTATCAAATGTTTGATGTATTTTTTATCTCGGTAAATAGCACATTGCATCACTGTGCATTGTAACATAATGGAATGTGTTCTGGTCCATGTATGAACGCATATTTTCTTTTGGTGGTTGAAAGTTCATTCAATGGACCAGTAATATGTTACAATTTGCGGTATTACAATCAATTCTGGAAGAAAGTGATCTTAATTAGACTAGGCTATACAGGTTTTCTTTCTTTAAAACGAAACTTTACAGACAAAGCTGTGTAATAGTTGCTTTATTCTGTGAGCCATGCCAAAACTCCAGGCACAGTCCTGCATATATTCCCAAAGGGTATCGATTAAATAAGAAGATGGATTACAAATTGCTGTTTCACAGTGGACGAGATTGAAAGTAGAGCCCAGGTTGCCAATCGATTCCCCGTCTACAGCCTACACTTTACTGACAATCTGTACGAACAATCAAAGTACACAAAAAAGCGTTGTCCCAGAATTCTTCATAAATTGCTTCCAAATGCAATTTTGACTCAATTTCGGTAGACGCTGGCTCGGGTGAGTAGTGGATGATTAATTTGTTGGTATGTAGGACAGTGGTCGGTATAAATGTCTTCTCAGTGATCTCTCGATCAATTAAAATCTTGTGTTGAAAAGGTAACCTGAACGGTTTAGAGATTCCGGTGTTTATTGCCATCAATTTTGTATTACCCAAGTTGCCGTTGTTACCAGAATTACCGAACCTTTAAAATGTTTCTCTTTAGACTACTTTCCCTATCCCTGCTTTCAGGACACTCTAATAAATCATTGAAATGTGACCCTTAGTATAAACTTCTATAGTGCCCTTTAAAACATGAAGCCTCTGGCCCTGCCCTATCCTTTGCACTCCCACCTGGCTATACAGTCACTAGACAAGATCGCCCTTCCAAAGGTGGAGGCGTTGCCCTAATAGCCAAGGACTCCTCACCATCAGAAAGATGGACAAAACCATGAACAATAACAGTGATTATCTCCAATTGAAACTCAGTATCTCCCATCACTGTACCATCACCCTGCACGTTGTCTACAGCCCACCAGGCCCCATAGGTGACTTTCAGGCCTCCGTAACCCACCTCATGGCAGACAATCTTAAAAAAACAAAAAAAAACAACCAAAACCATCCTACTGGGCGACATTAACCTAGGACTGAACGATGCCAAAGACCCTGTCGCTAAATTGTTAGACTCAGCCCTCGAGACCCTAGGATTCAGAAATTATATATCAGACCCCACCAACACGCTAGGCAGAACCCTGGATTGGGTCGCCCAACATTACTGCCCTCTCTCACAGGGAATACCCCTACCCCGTGGTCTGATCACCACGTCATTACCTTTGGCATCCCCACTGCCAGAACCTCCCCTCCCCCTTCTCACCCTCTTTCTCCTGCACTTAAGTGCCCGCCAACTCACAAAAGACTGACTCCTTCCATTCCTCCAGGGACCCACATTTAGACCTCCCTGCTCCAATGGCCCAGAAGCCCCCGCCCAAGCATAGGACACCAGTATCACAACAGCAATCACCTCCATCGCCCCACTCAAACCTCGAAAAACCAAACCCACTAGCCACACCAATGCATGGTTCACCCCAGACCTCATCAAACTCTGTTCTGACAAACGTGCCGCCCTAACCCTCTGGCAAGCCACTCACAAAGACAAGCAAAACTTCAAAGCACGCTCAAAGGAGTACAAGAAAGCCATCATTCACGCCAAAGCTAAATCCTCTGAAACTAGAATCTCTGACGCTAAGTCTAACACAAAAGAAATGTTCTCCATATTCAGAGAACCCTACACCCACCCCCAAAACTTCACCAAAGACAAGACATGGTGTGACAACAAACAGCCATGCGTAACAAGCTGAACTCACTACAAACTAAAATCCTGAACACCAAACACGCACTCACCACCCCTCACACCACTGCCCCCCCTCTCCACCTGACACCTTTCCCCTCTTCTCTTTTAAGCCTATTCAGGAGCAGGTCATAATCAACCTCATGAAAACTATAAAGCCTTCCAACTGCAAGGGTGACTCCTGCCCAACCGCAATTATTAAGGACTGTGCTGACACTCTTGCCCCATTCTTAACAGCCTTTGTCAACGCCTCTTTTGCCACAGGGAAAGTCCCCTCTTGCCTCAAGCCTGAGTCCGACCCCTCCTTAAAAAAAAAAAAAATAAAAAAAAACACACACACACACTTGACCCCCCACCTCACCCAATAACTACAGGCCCATCACCACCGTCCCCTTCTTACTAAGATACTGGACAAAGCAGCGTACTTGCAAGTGCAACACTTCATAGAAGAGAACAAACTCCTCGGGCTACGACAATCCGGCTTTCGCCCCAGGCACGGGACAGACCGCATTACTTGACCTCCAAAACCAGATGGACGGTGCTTGAGACCAAGGTAAACCGGTTTTACTCCTACTTCTGCACCTCTCTGCAGCATTTGACCTCGTAGACCATAATGTCCTATGCCACCACCTCACCTCCACAGCCCAATTCTCCCATGACGCCACTGCATGGATTACCTCCTTCTTGCAAGGTAGGACCATGCAAGTTTTCTCTGATCTAGCTTCGGCCTCACCCACCATTATGCTCTATGGAGTGCCCCAAGGCTCCTGCCTCTAACCTACTCTCTACAACATCCTCATCGTTGACGCCATGTGCATCTCCTACACCAACTATGTGGACGATACTCAGATCCTACTCACCCTCACAGGCAACTACGACACAGACTCCACAACTCTTAACATCTACAACACCATCCAAACGTGGATTGCTGTCAACGGACTCTGCCTCAACTCTGACAAGACAGAACTCCTGCTAATAGGATCCACGACACGCTCAAAAATCTCGACACCCAGTGCTGAACTGCCACTTCACCATTGACTCCATCAAAATCCCAATATCTGACACAGTGAAAACCCTTGGAGTCTATCCGGATTCCAATATATCCATGACGAGACAAGTCAATGCAATTGCCTCCTCTGCAGCCTACCATGCAAAACTCATTAACGCTGCCAGGATCTTTCTCTCTAAAGAGAACTGCACCAACATAGCCAGCGCTATCACTGGTTTTAGGTTGGCTTACTGTAACATGCTCTTCCTAGGGACCTCCACTAAAAATCTAGAAAAACTGCAAGTAATCCAGAACAATGCTCTGTGTGCAGCCCAAGGTATCTCTAAAAGAGAATACATCTCGGCCGCCAGAAAATCAGCCCACTGGCTCCCTATAAAGGAGAGGGTTATATTCAAAGCCCTGACTCTTACCCATAAATGCATCCATCTCTGCACCAGCCTACCTATCGCAAAGAATCCACCCGCCACATCTGCAAGGTCAACCAGAACACCCTATGCAAACATGCTCACTGTGCCCAGGGTAAAAAGAGCCAGGGCAGGAGGCGCTAGCTTCCCCTACCTTGCCTCCCTACACTGGAACGCCCTTCGTATGGCGCTTTGTGCCGAAGCCTCACTCCTTGCCTTCCGAAAAGCCATGAAAACCACTCTGTTCGCCTGATCTGCGTCACAGTCCCTATAGGACTTTCCACCTCTTCCTATAAACCTGCAAATGTATCTGCAACTAGCTGACTGCATTAATGTGTTACCAATGTAAATTATGTAAAATGTAAATATGTATATTGTACCTCCCTTATTTATATTGTACCTCCCTGTAACAAAGCTTGCTGCAAGTAACAGCGCTGCGATGCCCATGGGCTGTTTTGTGCGCTATACAATTGTAAAAATAAGTAAGACGCCTAATGTTTTGGAAATGTGTTGGTTGACATGTCCTTTACGTAGAGCTCACTGACGGAAGTACAGACCCTCACCAGTGACAAAACCGACACATCTAGTATCCCAATGGTGATCCCAACGGACATGCACAAAGTTATATTTTAGAGTGTTGGATGTGGCCACATTTTTAATACGATTGTACCTTTTGCATTGTAATCTTTTCTGACAATGTACTGAAAATGAAGGAGCAAGTGTTACAAAGTTCGTTGGTCGTGTAGAGTATGAACAACCCCTCTGTCCCCAAGAAGCACCCTGACAACACCAGAAATACTGTCAGCGTGATTATTAAGGCCACAGGTGGAAGTTCTCAAAACCAGGACGCGGGACAGCCGGAAGAACCCCTTGAGCGCTGCAAGGCAAGGTACAATGGTTATGTAAGTAAGAATGCAAAACACAAGTATCTAATATGCAAGTATCAAAACACTGGAATACCTGTGAGGACTTGAAAGAGGTGTGTACCTCCAGAGTATGGCTGGAGAAGACTGTAAGGTATAGCAGGTAACCACCTATTGTAGGACCGAGGTCCTAATGAAAACACGTGATCCGTAGAGAACTCCAGGCAGTCCGAGGTCAGAAAACGGATGGTTAAATGTTCCAGAGCCGATGAAGGGTTAAACGAGGACAATCCGTGTAACACGCGTAGGTCGGCACCATGTAATCCAAGTTCCAAAGTCAGTGAAGGGTTAGACAAAACAATCCGTGGAGAAAGCGTAGGTTGGCAATGGGCAATCCAAAAGTTCCAGAGTCAAAGAAGGGCTAAGCAGAGACAATCCGTGGAGCAAGCGTAGGTCGGCAATAGAATAGGTCCGTAGAGCGAGGAGAGAGCGTCACGTGATCCTGATAGAAACAGCTGTGAAGCAACGCCTTCGGTTCCCGAACTCTTTTTATCCCTGGAAGGGACGCACGTGACAGTATCACGTGAAAGTGAACCGAAAGCGTTGTAGCGTTGCTAGGCAACTGGTCTCCGCGAAGGATGCGAGTTCCTGGATTGAAGGAGCCTCCACTTGGTTTGCCACCGCCGTGAAGGGCGGTAAACGCCAGCTCCGCCAAACATGCCACGCCGTGCCTTGTTGTGTGAAACGTGAGTGGGAAATGCTGTGCAGGAATTTAAGCGTGTGTGTTGAGGAGCGCTGATAGAGGTAGAAGCGGATGGGCGTGTCTTTGGCTTAGGAGGCAGCGGTGTGACAGAATCCCCCCTCAAAGGCCCACAACCACGTGGGCTAGCAGGATTGTCCCTATGAAACCGCGACACCAGAAGCGGAGCCCGGACATCCCGGGAGGGAACCCAGGAACGATCCTCGGGACCATAGCCCAGCCAGTCCACCAGATATTGGAGGCGATCCCGATGGTAACGGGAACCCAGGATAGCACTAACCTCAAAGATGTCCTGGGAAGACACAGGGGCAGGCGGGACAAGGACACGAGTGGGAGCAAGGTATGGTTTGAGGAGAGAGGTATGGAACACCGGGTGGATCCGCCAGGAAAGGGGAACAGAGTTTGAGAGCCACGGGATTCAAGACCTTGGTAATCCGGTAAGGACCCACACAACGGGGCAACAGTTTACAGCAACCAGGGATCCGCAAATGTCTGGTCGACAGCCACACCCGGTCGCCCACCTGATACTCCGGAGCCTTCGCCCGCTTGGGCTTCACGGAGATGGACCAGTGTCTGGGCATGCACACCTGCTAGATCGCGTACACAGGCATTAGCAGCAGGAGTGGCAGAGGGGTAATCAGGGAGAGACAGGGTGCGTGGATGTTGCCCATACAGAGCATAAAAGGGAGAGAAACCAGTGGTCGAATGACGGGAGTTGTTATACGCAAATTCAGCGAGATACAACAGTTTGGACCAGGAGTCTTGGAACTGAAGGGACAGGCACCGCAAGTACTGCTCTAGAGCCTGATTCACCCTCTCGGTTTGCCCGTCGCTTTCAGGGTGATAGGCCGAAGAGAAGCGGGCATCAATACCCAGGAGTTTGGTGAGGGCGCGCCAGAAACAGGACGTGAACTGCGATCCACGATCTGAGATGATGACCTGCGGCAAACCAAAGAGACAGAAGATAGTTCTAAAGAACAAGCGAGCCAAAGTTGGGGTAGACGGTATACCCGTACAGGGAATAAAACGGGCCATTTTAGTAAATGAATCGATGATAACCCAAATGGTATCGTAGCCTTGTTTGCGGGGCAGATCGGTGATTAGATCCATAGAGATGGTGTGCCAAGGCTTGGGAGGCACCGGTAACGATAAGAGTAGCCCTACAGGCCGTCCCCTGCGTGATTTACATTGGGCACAAATGGAGCACTTGTTAACATAATGTTCAATGTCTTTCCTCATGGAGGGCCACCAGCACCAACGTTGTAACAAGTCTAAAGTGCGTTGTTGCCCTGGATGGCCGTTTATCGCAGCATCATGTGACCAGGCTAGTGCCTGGTTGCGTACATCGCATGTAGGGAGGAACAATTTGCCTTGGATGAATGGTAATCCCTCGTGAAGGGCGACGTCCCATTCGGTGAGTGCATGGGGATTTTGGGAAACCCATTGTCTAATGTCGGTAAGCATGGTGGGAGATGGCGTACACATACAGATAACATGGCCTTTTCCTAGTAGTGTGTCAGGGAACAGAGACAATGACTCCCCGCCAGGAGAACGGGATAAAGCATCAGCCTTACCATGGATGCGACCTGGCCTGTGTTTGACTACAAAATCAAAGGCGGCAAAAAACAAATGCCAACGCACCTGCCTGCTGTTTGCACATTTCAGGGAGGCTAAGTCTTGTAAGTTTTTGTGGTCTGTATATACCACCGTCTGGTGTTTTGCCCCCATGAGATGATGTCGCCACGCTTGTAGAGCGTCCTTGATGGCCAATAACTCTTTCTCGGTTACAGTATAGTGTGATTCGGCTGCCGAGAATTTACGCGAGTGATAGGCCAACGGATGCAAACAACCCGTGGTTGGGCAAGGCTGGGATAGTACAGCACCTAGGGCAAATGAGGAGGCGTCTGCCTCCAAAATGTAGGGAAGGTCGGGATCGGGGTGTTGCAACACAGGGGCAGAAACAAACCTGGCCTTGAGTGCTTCGAAGGCCTTCTGATGTGTAGGGGTCCAAGAAAACGGGACAAGAGGGCTGGTCAAAGCGGTCAGAGGAGAAACGATAGACGAGAAGCCGGCGATGAATCGCCGGTAAAAATTAGCAAAGCCGAGAAAGGACTGGAGTTGTTTGATGTTAACGGGAGTGGGCCATTCAGTGACAGCACGAACCTTAGACAGGTTCATGGACAAGCCTCCAGGGGAGATGTGAAAACCCAGAAACTCCACTTCCTTTGAATGAAATAAACATTTCTCAGGTTTGGCGAACAAGGCGTTTGCTTTGAGGCGAGAGAGCACCTCTCTAACATGACCGACATGTTCCTCCAGGGAGGATGAGTAAATCAAAATATCATCCAGATATACCACCACGAACGTATCCAGGATGTCCGAGAATACGTCGTTGATGAATCGTTGGAACGTCACGGGAGCATTACAAAGCCCAAAGAGCATTACTGTATATTCGAAAAGACCCTGTCGGGAGCAGAACGCCGTCTTCCACTCATCCCCTAGCCGAATACGAATCAGGTTGTACGCTCCTCTTAGGTCCAGCTTGGTGAAGATAGAAGCCTTAGTCAACCTGTCCAGCAGCGTGGAAATGAGTGGAAGCGGGTACCTGTTTTTTATGGTGATGGAATTTAACCGTCTATAGTCCACACATGGACGTAGGTCGCCCTCCTTCTTTGGCACAAAGAAGATTGGGCTGGCAGCTGGAGAACAAGAAGGCCGTATGTGACCCAACTTCAAAGCCAGATGTATGTATTCCTTAAGGGCTTGTTCCTCTGACTGTGACAGTGAATAAACCCTACCCCTGGGAATGGGAGCCTCTGGAACCAGATCAATCGGACAATCGTATGGTCTATGTGGGGGTAGACCCTCAGCAGTGGCTTTGTCAAAAACCGTATGGAAATCGTGGTAGGCAGCGGGTATGTTAGCTGTAACGGCCCCCACGGTGTGAGAAAGCACAGGGTTTGGAACTGTCATCGACATGGGTGGCAGCCATGGCACCAAGGATCGTGGCGGGAGTGGACAGCGGATCAGTTTCGATGAGACAAAACTGTTGACGCACCTCGGATTCGAACGTGACTTGTCCGTTTCCCCAATTGATCAACGGGTTATGTTGCCGTAACCAGGGTATTCCCAATATGATGCCGAATTGTGGTGTATTGATAAGATCAAACGACATGGTTTCTCTATGGATGTTTTGTATCACCACTTCCATTGGGGCAGTCTGGAACCTGATTGGGCCGGAGGACAGGGAAGTGCCGTCTACGGCGTGTACCGGTTCCGGGTGTTCTTTCCTGACCAGGGGCAGGTTGAGACGATGGGCCAAGGGAATATCGATGAAACAACCAGTGGCCCCAGAATCAACTACAATATGAACAATGTGTGTGATCTCCCTAGTGGGTTTCAGCAGAGCATGAATTACCACTGGTCTGATAGGCCCGAAGGTGGGTTCAGAGGGGGTCGTAGACAGGCTCGCCGGTACCCCCTGTATCATGGGCGAGCCTTCTAAAAACCCGAAGTTTTGTTCTTGGGGCGTCGGGGGCATTCCCTTACGAAGTGTCCGTTTAACCCACAATAAAAACAGGCATTATCATTTCTCCGACGTTCTCGTTCGGAGGGGGTTATCGGACTACGGATACCGCCTACTTGCATGGGTTCAGCAGGGGTGGTAGAAATGGAATGTCCAGATTGACTAGTGAACGTAGTTTCGGCCCTTCTCTCGGATCTCCTTGCGTCAATTTGTAAAGCAAGATCCACCAAATCCGAAAACACCGAGGGAAGGGTAGGAACCACTGAGAGCGCATCCTTCATGGTGTTGCATAGGCCACGATAGAATACAATTGCTTTCTTCTCCTCTGGCCAGGATGTTTCAGCAGCGAGTTGGTTATACCTAGTAATGTATTCTATCAATGTTTGTTTACCTTGTGTTAAATCCAAGAGTTTGAGATCCATTGATTGGGCCTTATAGCGCGTATCAAAGACTTTGGCCATTTCTGATACAAGAAGATCAAAATCATACAGAGCGGGATGATCGTTCTCCAGCATTGGGTTCGCCCAGGTGGCCGCCACCCCAGACAAATGGGACAGAAGAAACGCAGCCTTTGTAACAGAATCGGGAAACGCTAGGGGCCTGCATAAAAAATGTAATTTGCATTGATTAACGAAAGTACGTTACTTCCGGGGGTCCCCCTGGTAGCGTTCTGGCGCAGCAAGAGGGACAGGTGTAGAAAACCATAGAGGAGTGGGTGCAGGGGCCGTGGCAGGTGTTGGTTGGACTGGGGGAACCGGGTCCCCGAAATCGGCATCCGCGGGTAATGGGAAACGTGTGCTTTGTAAGGCGTCCAGACGGTGATGTATGGCTGTCGTGGCGATAACCATATCGGTCCTAAGGGCCGCCACTGCCTGCAACAACGCGGTCACTGGATCCCCGGCGGAGGGATTCATACTCCGGACGACCAAAAGGCTTCACAGTCTGTTACGAAGTTCGTTGGTCGTGTAGAATATGAACAACCCCTCTGTCCCCAAGAAGCACCCTGACAACACCAGAAATACTGTCAGCGTGATTATTAAGGCCACAGGTGGAAGTCCTCAAAACCAGGACGCGGGACAGCCGGAAGAACCCCTTGAGCGCTGTAAGGCAAGGTACAATGGTTATGTAAGTAAGAATGCAAAACACAAGTATCTAATATGCAAGTATCAAAACACTGGAATACCTGTGAGGACTTGAAAGAGGTGTGTACCTCCAGAGTATGGCTGGAGAAGACTGTAAGGTATAGCAGGTAACCACCTATTGTAGGACCGAGGTCCTAATGAAAACACGTGATCCGTAGAGAACTCCAGGCAGTCCGAGGTCAGAAAACGGATGTTTAAATGTTCCAGAGCCGATGAAGGGTTAAACGAGGACAATCCGTGTAACACGCGTAGGTCGGCAACATGTAATCCAAGTTCCAAAGTCAGTGAAGGGTTAGACAAAACAATCCGTGGAGAAAGCGTAGGTTGGCAATGGGCAATCCAAAAGTTCCAGAGTCAAAGAAGGGCTAAGCAGAGACAATCCGTGGAGCAAGCGTAGGTCGGCAATAGAATAGGTCCGTAGAGCGAGGAGAGAGCGTCACGTGATCCTGATAGAAACAGCTGTGAAGCAACGCCTTCGGTTCCCGAACTCTTTTTATCCCTGGAAGGGACGCACGTGACAGTATCACGTGAAAGTGAACCGAAAGCGTTGTAGCGTTGCTAGGCAACTGGTCTCCGCGAAGGATGCGAGTTCCTGGATTGAAGGAGCCTCCACTTGGTTTGCCACCGCCGTGAAGGGCGGTAAACGCCAGCTCCGCCAAACATGCCACGCCGTGCCTTGTTGTGTGAAACGTGAGTGGGAAATGCTGTGCAGGAATTTAAGCGTGTGTGTTGAGGAGCGCTGATAGAGGTAGAAGCGGATGGGCGTGTCTTTGGCTTAGGAGGCAGCGGTGTGACAGCAAGATTCTTCATTAATGACTTTTCCGGAGTCCAAACAGCAACCTCACTCGCCTATCCATTCATATTGTACTAGTCCTTTTATATGTGTCTGAACAATACATGCATGTGTTATGCTTGGAATTTAAACATATTGAAAATTATTATGTATAGTATTAGTTATTTACACAAAGTGGCATGTATGGACCATCGTCTGCATCTCATGTTTTCAGTTTAATTTTTCTTTTATATCTGTATTAAAACAAGTACTGTGTTATAGGGGATGCTGGAACTTCCACTACAATCACATCCTCATTTGCAACAGGTCCAGAGTATGAAGTATGCGTACTTGCAGTTTCCTTGCTACTATGAAAGTAAATCCTACAAAAGATGTACTTTGAGACTGAAATGCATGTAACCTTGCACTGTTTGAAACTTTTCTATTTTTGGTATTAACGTTACACTTCCTCCCTAATGCAGAATAGATTCAAAAGGAAACATTAAACCGCAAACTACTTTTGAAGGCAACATTCTATTCACTAGGTTTTGCAGGATGATCTCCGATCAAGTCCATGTGTCATCTCGGAAGGGTATCGGGTGGAATTTATATTATGACCAAATCACATACACAGATTTTGAGGTTATGTTCATAAGAATGTTCTATATGTGTTGCAACAGCAAACCTTATAGTATAAGGTTCGCAATCATTTTAAAGTACTTTGTGGGAAAGTGCTCTGTGAGATGAAAGATTTTCCATTTAAGTTCGATTGACATTTAACTTTTTTGTATGATTCTTCTCTCTAAGGAATGTACTGAAGATGTCAAAATTGAATAGACATATGGACCAGAGGTATACATAACATGATATGAAATACAATTGAGCATCACATTGGATTGGGACGACATTTTTAAAATGTAATGTTTTGACGTCCGTCAAGTTGGTTCTGTTTGTAGATATGTACATGTGTTTATTGGAGTCGAAAATAAATTTGCGTGATTCAAACCATTTAAAAAGCTCTTTTTTTCAGCTTGGTGTTGTGGTCATTAAAGCGAAGTCCACGGTTTCGAAGCGAATTAAGAACACAGGGGTAAAGAACAAACTAGTTTGTTTTGGAGAATTCTTTAAGTGGATGTTTTAGTCATATTATGTTTTTAGTTGGAATATCGTATCTTCTGTATGTGTGCTATACATTGAACATGTTTTTCTATAAATCGGTTAGAGGCCTAGGAGGAAAAGGGGTATAACGACTCAGACAACAACTGAAACCAAAGATGTTGCTTGCCAAACAAATTTCACAATGGAGCCGGTATGGAGGCCAGAACAAGACTGGTTGTACTTGCGCACAACGAGAACGTTGGGGGAGGCGGAGGAGGACAAGCAAAAACTGCCGGAACCTTCAGGATGCTTTGTTACCTCATTGCCTTTACAAAACGAAGCAAACATACCGGAAAATGGATTTTGAATTTGTGAACGATCTGATGCTGACTGTGTTGGCCATGCAATGCCATGGAATGGCTCATGATTTTGTTCCCAGGCCACATACAATGCCACAGAACATTGCATTACAAACGAGCCTTGTCCTCCAAAACTGGAACTTGCTGAAAGGTTGATTTGTAGCCGTCTTCAAAATCTGTTCACAATCAAATGTTCAATATGTACTCCAATGTTCGGACATTGAACAGAAACAATCTCACTTGCAATTCCAATGCTCGATAATGTCTTAAAATGTGTTTATTTACACCGATGTAATCGTGTTTCATATGCATTCATGTATTCATTTGACCTTTCCTTCATTTATATTGCTGATCCTCTGTCTTTAATATATTTGTATACATATTAAAACCTAAAATATAAACATGATTAAAACTTAAAATGTCAATGTGATTATTTGAAGTATGTGCCTTCATTTCTAAATCAAGGAAAACTAGTTTTGTTTTTCTTGTATTAATAAATATGCTTTCAGATTCTCTAGTGGCTTTTTAAGTCTGTGCGGTGTGGCCATTCTGTTCCCTGAATGAGTGCCTGATATCCTTCACAATCCGACTCACTCTTACTTTGAATGCCATGTCTGCAGGCGTGGTGTCTGTCAAACCCTCTGGTAGACCCAAACCCTCTGCACAGATGCAATCCGTGGCACTTGCGCTCATGGCCTACCCTTAACAGACGCAATAAGTCGTTACAATAAAGGGATATGTTTTTTATATGGACAAAGTGGACGTGCGTTCTGTCAACACTGTATGTTTGCTGAAATGGCAATGGAAAGGGGTTCAAATTATGTCATTGCAGCCCAATTCAAGACCCTCTGCATCAATCACACACCGTTCTGGGGCCTGAGACCACGCAATCTCCTACTCTCCTTTCCTAAATTCTACCCTGATACAGCCGTACACACCTTTAATTCCCACTCCATGACATTCAAATACTTCTCCAATCGGAGAGTGGGTGGCAGGTCTCTCTCCTCCGCAGGTGCCTGCCTTCGCAACAGGATCAGTGCCCCTTTCAGACTTCTGGAGCACCTGCTTCAGTTCCGCAAACTGGTAAAAACTCTACCCTTCACCAGTAATCACCCCACTACCACTGTAATCAGTGGTCTGATCCTCATGAATCCCACAGGTTCCATGGCCCATCCTCAGAGTCAATACTAGCACCATCCACCCGAGGCCAACACTGCACTGCCCCGAGTGCCCCCGCTTGATCGCTACACATATCACCCTCCAGAGCTGACATACAAGCACTTAGCATGATGTTCTCCTCCTTGGTCCCCCTCAAGCACTTGTACAATCATAGGCTCCTCCTTCCATCCCCTTCACCAGCACTTCGCCCCTATGCACTAGCACGGCCGATTGGCACAAGGACTAGTCAGAGCAGGAATGTAACTTACCATTTTTGAATTATTTTTCACCAACCTGTGTTCACATTTTGCCTGTGGCACTTTGAAATAGAATTCTGTTGTAGAATGCACGGTACAGATGTTAACCTCATGCTTCGTGTGGTAACTTGACATGAGAATGAACACACAGGAGACATATTTAGTATGAGCACACAATGTCACCAATTCTTGCATGATGGTAGACTGGGCTGCTTCAGGTGAGCAAGCGAGCATAAATGGACATGCATGTATTATAGTAAGAGCCGTACAATATATGCCAGAAGTGTAAGTAGCAAACAAATGATTAAAGAGTGGAACATGGACATGTTAATGAAGGGCGGTAGGTATATAGAAGGCTAGGAGTAGAGGTATGCTTTGTGCCATGCAACCGTGCTGGACGAGGGAGAGGCGGGTTTCAATTTAATTTTCTTACATAGATGATATAGACCCAGAGGTAACAGCAACACATAACTTTCTGGTTTGTTGTGATGTTCCTGTCGCAACACATATTTTACATCACTGTAACTGTCCTTGGTTTTCTGAACCACTTGCCCAAAGCAGCGTCTTGTCTTTATTTTGTTTTGCGGCATTCTTTCCCAAAACAAAACCTATCCGTCTCTGGATTCAATCACTGAAAACAGGCTGGTATTGTTATTTGGCCTTACGAGAAAGTCAGCAACAGTTCGAAGGACACCATGTGTCTAATACCCACAAATAATTGATAACATTTACTATATTGAAAGTGGACATAGAAAACTTTATTTTCTATTTCATGCGATCTGTTGTTGGGAGCGGTTACTCACTGTAACATCGAGAGAATGGAACTTCCTGAAAGTCTGTAAGCTTAACTATACATAATATTTGGGCGATTAAATATGGCACGTGTGCTTTGTGCATGATGACTAATTCTGTGACATGCAAATGTGCGATTTGACCAAAAGAATTGACACAGTACGTTATGTTAAATTATATTTATACTGCACACTGTAAAAACCTGAGTGCAGAACTCACGGTGTGTTCATCTGTCTAGTAATGATTGTTATTTGTGTATAGTTTAAAAAGGTGTGAATAGAGGTATTACTTTTTGGACATATTGCTTACTGGCCTTGCCCACCTATATATTCTGTGCAGAGTTATGGGTTGTTAGCTGGACCATATTGTGATGAGTATTCCTCGAAGACCCGCACCCACAACCTGTATGCAGGCTAATGATCTCTACACCGCTTTATCACATGTGATATCCTGGTGTGTTGTCACGATTGCATCCTTGTGCACCATAAAGTGGGGGTACAGGTGTGGCGGGGGCAGAACCTTTTCCATGGGCACTTGGTTCTCTTTTCGATCACTACTCTTACCGCTTCCATTATAATGCCAGCTGTCTGGTTCAGCTGAAAACGTTACCATCTCTGTCCTTATTTTTTGGTAGGGCCCGCTATGTGAAGCGGGTGGATCTGGTTTTCCCTCCCATTGGAAGGTATGACTACTTCACAGTACTAACCTTTCATGCACGTTGTAGTATGACCTACTCCCCAGTGACAGGTCTCTGTTCATTCTGTGTGGTTTGTGTTTATGATTCGGTTTCATCCAGTTCTGAATTATAAGGTAACTTGTTACATTCGATTACAGAAACGGCTACTAAAATATTCTTTTATTCTGTTTTCTACACAGCTATATTCTACCCTTCTGCGCATGCCATAGTTCCCAGCTACCGTCAGATGGATTCTTCAATTAACATTGGCAGATAATCGTCAACAGTGCTTATTTGATGACCGTTACTTGGGACGACCAATAGTGACTAATCTGCCCTTTAGCAGTACCAGCAATAAGGACTAACCTGTCAGCATTTATGATGTGAAAATGTGCTGATGCTAAAGCATTGTGCTTGAAAGTGAAAAGAATACATATCTTCTCACTAACGGACATGTGCGTCCTTAGAATGTTTTGCTGGTGTAACATAAGGACACACATCAATTGAAGTACAGGGATTGATTGATTGCTGAACGCAATCAGTGTATCATGAGAACATTATAAAAAAACATTAAAGCATGCAATGTTCGCCAGTTATAACATGTTTTGCAAAAAGATATTGTTCGTTTTGTGGACTTAATCTTCTCTTGTGAGCGTTCTCTGCAAAATAAAAGCACTTGTAGACTATTGATGTTTTCGTCAAAATCCATTTTTTGCTCTCCTATTTGGGTCAAGAAAGAAAAGTTACGCACTGTCAGAGGATGTGTGTGTTTGTTCCTGGTTCTGCGTTCAGTAACGTTCTAGCGTGGGTGATGACGGGGCACGTGTGGCTACGCTGGCCATGAACGCCCTGAAAATAGGTGGAACATATTGTTTGGACTAGTGATGTCAGTTTGAGGGGTGGGCCATCTGTATTCTTGCCGCAAGGGCACTTGAACGTAGGGTGATGCATTAACAGATGAGATTAGCACATGATGGCGGCGCCCAACCCGTTGTTTTCACATGTGTAAAAGTGAGGAAAACTAAGGTAAGATGCATAGGAACATTTTTTAAGATCGATTACAGTATGCTTAAAAATACATGCTTGAAAGATTGGGACAATAACATTTTTGGGCAAACTTCCCTTTTAACTCTCATATATACATGGCACTCTTACATCCCGTGCCCTTCCCTCCATAGTGCAATGGGCGTCCCTTCCAAGGGACGGGAGACGGAACCTTTTTCACCAGAAAACACCTTCTTCCCCTTTAAATTCAGAGGGGCATGGCCCTGGGAGCATGTGCTGCCCTGACTCCGCCCTCCGGCGCCACACCTCTGTCCCCTTTTCCGCATCGACGGGAACGGGCCAAATTTCCCAGCGCTGCTGGGTTTGGCTTCGGCCATGTAATTCCATGCGCAAATACTTCTGTCTTTTTAGTCTTTTTATCATACAGGTACTCAGTCCTCAGGCGTCACACTCCCCTGTGCATGTAGACTTCCACGGGGTTCAGCAGGTGTCCATCCTGCGATGGGCTCTTCCCAACTTCAGACCCCCACGCAATCTGCCTACGTTGCCTTGGCCCAGACCACGGTTGGTAAGCTTGTACAGCGTGCAACGCCCTGTCAACGAGGTCTCTGAAGAACAGGCTAGCCAGGTGGCGGGAGCTCTTCCAGAAATCGCCTCCAGAGGACCTGAAGGACTTCGTCAAACATCGTTCCAGGCCCAAGGTAGGGCCTCTGTTCTCCATCGCAACCCGCAATGGAGACGCCTTCCCAAGGACTCGCCCGTGCAGGAGGGACTGCCAAGGTTCTACTACCAGCATGTGCACCGAGGCCTCCCTGGCCACCGGCCTACGGCCGAGGGATCCTCGGATCCTCCCAGTGACAGTGTTGAGGGACTGTAAGGTTGTTGTACCGGGTCATCACCTGAGGGGCTACCCCCTTGTACCGGCAATATGTCGGAGGGGCCACGCCCTAGTACTAGCAATATGTTAGAGTGGGTGCCTAAACGCAGCTCTACAGACCCCCAGGTCGAGGGTGTTATGCCTACCGGGCCTCAGCCTGAGGAGCAGGGTAGGCCTCGTGATCCACACTCGGGAGTCCTGGAGGATGCTGGGCTCAGCGAGCTGAGCAACACAACGCAGGCACGTGGAAGGCAGCTTGACAAGATGGCCGCTGTGCCAGACATCAGCACCCGTCCGACGCCACACCAGGAACGGGAATTCGGCGAAGAACGAGTGTGAAGGTGGGTCTGGTGTCAACCAGGTATGTGGCCTACAGCCTATCCTTTGTTTGCGCAGTGCAGGTTCCCGTTACGTCCATATGGGCAGGGTATGCAGCGCCTCCAGCAGCGCCCCGCTACTCCGTCTATATCCCCTACCACCCCTCCAGCCTGTGAGGACTGGTTCTTTGAGAGGTTCCTCAGACTCCTGAAGTCCCAGGGTGGTGCTGCCGCCAATGCTTCCAGCACCTCAGGCTCCTCCGCCTGGCACAGCCTTTGCCACCGGCTCCGGCCCCCAACCAATTCCTCAGGCGGTTCCGTACCAGCCTCCACCACAGGCTCCGGTCCCAGTACCGCAGCCTCTGGCTCCTGCCACTTCTCCACGGTGCAGAATCCTCCTGACCCCCAGGCGGACATGGAAGGTGAGGAGGACCCCAACACGCCATTGTCAGCCAAGGCATTCCATGAACGTCTTGCATGGCTGGCTGAGTACCTGGGCCTCCCTCAACATGAGGTCGAGCAACCAGCAGAGGGGGTTCTTGCAAAAGTCCTCACGCGATGCCCCTCTGCTAAAAAAGAGAATTCCACTGCAGACTGATGTAGTTGCCCTGGCCAAGAAGGGTTGGCTCAAGCCCCACTCTGTCCAGCCGGTCAATCGATGCCTGGACGCCAAGTACAGGCAGATGGAGGGGGATGCACTCTTGCTATCGGCCCATCCTCAGCCACACTCCTCAGTGATCCCTGCAGCATCACTATACTCCAAACCTCAGTCGTCCTCAGCCCGCCTCCTCCTCCTCTGCGGCACTGCTAGGCAAGGAGGAGATCTTGGAGGCATACAGGAAGAATACCTATTCCAACGTGTCCTTGCATTTTTGTCAGGCCAACGCTGATGCCATGCTGGCGGCTGCTAATTGTGGGTTTCCTCCCAGAGCTTCCTACGCAGAGCCAATCCCGTTTAAAGTTGGGACCGGCTGAGGCCAAGCTGGTGGTGCAGGACATCGAGTCCCCCATGGCCCACATTGACCCCTCTGGCCGGGCCATCTGTATCGCCACGGACATGAGAAGAACAGCCTGGCTCTGTGCAACTAAATTTAACCTGGACGTCCAGGAATGCATATTAGACCTGCCGTTCAAGGGCAGTGACCTCTTCCACTCCACCACGGACGACGAGCTGGACAAAAAGAAAAAACGCTCACAAACGGCCAATTTGAATGGATTGTGTCCTCACACGTATTCCTCATTTTAGATATTCGTATCTTCAGCTTTGCTGCTTTGGAAAGATTTTTCCACCAGGGGGGCGCAGTGCTCAAGGTCGCGGTGACGATGTCCCTCGAGGGCTGCTGTCGAGCGAGGCGACGTCACCCGCAGTATAAAGGGCTTGAGCCGTGCCACTTGGCTTCAGTTCCATTTTTCCAATCTCTTCACTTCGTGTCACGAAAACGGCACTTCAGTTATTCGAGCTATGTCTTCCTCAATGAATCCTTCGATGCCAAAAACTGGCTTTAAAAAAGTGTCAGAAATGCGGGAAGATGTCAATCATAGACTCCAATCGGAATTGCCTCTGGTGTTTGGGTCCGGACCATCGGGTCGACGAATGCGGTTCCTGTCAGGCAATGACCAACAAAGGAACGAAGAGGCAAACTAGCGTTGAGGGAGGAATCCTCAGTCTTCTTCGAGAAGAAAGACAGACTCAGGGGAGTCGAGTGGTAAATCTTGACGCAAGTCAGGGATATCAAGATCAAGGAGTCGGTCGAGGAAATCGTCCTCTTCTTAATCAAAATAATCGAAGAAAAGATGACAACGATCTCCCTCTTCCTCATCTTCGTCGTCTGAGAAAGGGGTTATCACCTGCCCTTCAAAGCAAGATTCCCCCATAAAATGCGAGGCTTTCAGAGCCTCGATGATTAACATTTTCGAGAATGCGGCCCAAACCCCCTCGAAAAGGTTGTATGAAGACCATGCCCCAGCTCACTCTAGAAGTGACCGAGGGAAGTCGCAGACCAAATGTGCTAATTCCGGCGAAAAGTAATCGAGGGTGCAATCAGAAGAAATTTCTCCGTCACCTTATAAAAAAAAGCAAAATAAACCTACCGGTGCATAAATCGGTTTTCATCCGCCATCGAAGTTGCTGTTGAAGGTCTCATCGACGCCACTATCGAAGTGTCGAAGGCTCACTCAATACCGACATTGAAGGTAGCGTCGACAACGCTTATGTCGAAGACTCCTTCGACAGTGTCGAAGCCTGCATCAATGACATAAATGCCTTTGTTGAGGCCAATGTTAATTCTGGCTCCCAGATCGACCCCCTTGTCGAAACAGAAGTATATACCCATGACATCAGCAGATAAAAAGTTCCATCCTGAGCCTATGCAAGTTTTTTTTCAAATCTATGGCTTCCATTTATGAGGAGACATCCTCTGAAGGGGACGTTTACCCTGATAGGGTAACATTTGGAACAAACTATGTCGCTGGGGAATTAATAGATCCTCATTCTAAGATGGCTGATCTATATGAATCCCTGCAAACAGCCAGTAGGCTGGATACTTCTCCTGAAGTGGATTTTGACAGACCTGACCCTGCTGATCATGCAGACTTAGGATATAGAACCCTTATGAATAGGGTGATAGAATGTAAGGGGTGGAACAGAAATTCCCCTAGTTACGAACAGGATGACATGACGGACAGCCTCAGTGAAGGCCCCCAAAAGGACCCTGTCCTTACCTTTCACACAGCACTGCAAAAAAGGGTTATGACCACATGGGAAACCCCAGATTCGGGACCGGCTGTGAATACTTTTTTTTTTTTTAGTGAATACAGGCCTTCCTCGTCTGATCCAGAATATTTATCAAAACATCCATCGCCTGAGAGCTTAGTGGTCCAGGCGGCCACATCCACTAGGAATTTGGCTTATCCTTCAATTCCCCCAGATAGGGATGATTAAAATATTGATGCCTGGTCCCGAAAAATCCTTTCTTCGGGCAGCATGGCCTTAAAATAACCAAATGCGACTTGCACCCTTGCAAGATTCACATACACCCTGTGGGATTGTATGACGGCAGCGGCTGAACACATTCCTGAGGGCGAGGAGCGGGTAGGTTTCCTTGCAATTGTGAGGGATGGAAAAGAGGCTATGGGGGAAATGCCTCCATTCAGGACTGGACACTGCTGACAGCATCAGTAGGTCCATGGCATCTAGCACAGTGCTACGCAAGTTTGCGTGGCTGAGAAAGTCAGGCTTTCCACCATATGTGCAGGCCAGGCTGCTCAATATGCCATTTGACGGCTTGAGGTTGTTTGGCAGCAAGGCTAACGAAAGTCTAGAAAAACTGCAGACCTCAAAAGCGGCAGCTAAGTAACTTAGCGCCTCTATAAGACAACCTCATCAACACTCATACTCAAGCTCATCTTCCTGGAGAAGTCGTCCTTTTCGATTGTACTCCTCATTTGGGAGAGGGAAGGGACACGCCAGTCAAAAAGGACAGCAAACAAAATGTCCTTGTGGTGGAAGAGGAAAAACTGCTAGATCAGCCCCAGCAGCAGCAATTGTCCCCTGGGCCACTGCTACAGCCGCTGCAAAGCCACTCTAAGGCCTTCACCCACAAAACCCCAGTGGGAGGCAGGATCTCTCAGCATCTGAACGAATGGCGGGGGCATTACTTCAGATGCTTGGGCACTGGAGACAGTAGCCCAGGGCTACTTCCTTTTCAACAGAGGACTCAGGATCATCCACCATGTACCTGTAGCGGAGAGGAACAAGGGTTAGTACTCCCCTTACATTCTCATCCCAAGGACTGAGGATCGAGACCCATTTTGGATTTAAGACACTTGAACAAGTTCCTCAGGAAGGACCAGCTCAAGATGGTAACACTTTCCCAGATCCTTCAGGCTCTCCAAGACTGATTGGTATCATTGGACCTTCAGGATGTTTACTTCCATATGCCGATCCATCTTAAGCACAGAAAGTACCTGATGTTCGCAATTGGTGGTTCTCACTATCAGTTTTGAGTTCTGCCATTTGGGCTGACCTCCGCCACGAGAATTTTCACCAAGCTAATGGCTGTAGTGGCAGCAAGTCTCAGGAGAGAGGGTATTCACGTCTACCCTTACCTGGACGACCGGTTAAGCAGGGCGAGTTCACCCAAACGCGCCCAGAACCATGACCTGCCATTTCTTGCACAGACTGGGGTTTTCCCTCAGTTACAAAAAGTCAAAATGATACCATTCCAAAGACTCCAATTGATCGGAGCAGTCCTGGATACTTCCTCGGGCAAAGCCTCGCCTCCCGAGGAGAGAGCTCATCACTTTCTGCAGATGGTGACAAAGTTTCAGAATGCCCAACATCTGCTGGCCTTTGACTTGTCGAGGATGCTCGGCCTCATGGCATCCTGCATTTTTCTGGTGCCAGAGGCCAGATTGAGAATGAAATCCCTTCAATGGGCCCTCAGGACTCGGTGGTCCCAGATTTCGGGGAATATGTCAGATCTTTTGCAGGTTCCAACCAGAGTGGCTCAAGATCTGCTATGGTGGACTTGCAAGGACAATATTCTCAGGGAAGAACCTTTTGGTAACCATGGCCAGAGATGACGGCAGTGACAGAGGCCTCACTAATGGGGTGGGGAGTCCACACCAACGATCTGTCAATCAGCGGTCGTTGGTCTGCATCGGAGTCCAAACTACACATGAACCTTTTGGAGCTGAGGGCGATCAGACTAGCGCTGAAGGCCTTTCTGCCCTCTGTACGGGGAAAGAATGTCCTGATAAGGACGGACAACGCAGTGGCCATGTACTTCCTCACAAAGAGAGGAGGCGTAGGGTCACTACCACTGTTTAGAGAGGCAATGCAGCTCTGGTTATGGGCAATACAAGAAGGAATCTCTCTATCGGCAGTTCACCACCGCAAGTGCAAACAGTATTGCTCAAGGGAATTTCCCCTGAGAGGAGATCTAGGGGACACATTCGTAGTGGACTGGGAATTTCCACTCCTGTACGCGTTTCCTCCAGTCCCCGTGATTCCTCATGTAATCAGGAGGTTGAGAAAGTTCAGGAAAACCATGATCCTAATTGCTCCGATTGGGCCAGGGAGACGTGGTACCCGGACCTTCTGGACATGTCCATCTGCCCTTCCACAAAGAGAGGATCTTCTCTCGCAAGAGGAAGGTCGGGTTCTCCATCCAGAGGTCAAAACGCTCAGCCTTCACACATGGTTTCTGAGAGCGTAAGATATAAGGATTGGGACCTCCTGGACGATGTAATGGAGATTTTGCTTTCAGCCAGAAGGCCAGCAACAAAGTCTTTGTACCGGTGTCGTTGGAACTAGTTCAGTAACTAGTGCAAGGACAACAATGTGGATCCATTTCTATATAATACTCCTACGGTGCTTTCTTTCCTTTTACACCTGGCCAATTTGGGGATCCAAGTTGGCACGATAAAGGGATACTTAGCAGCAATATCTATTTTTAAGCGCTCCTCAGAAGTGTCTTACTTCAAAATGCCCTTGGTTATTCAGTTCCTGAAAGGGCTCACACATGTGTACCCTCGAAGCCCTTTGCAGGGTCCCGTCTGGGATTTAGATTTAGTTTTAAAATTCCTCACATGTATTCCATTTGAGCCCTTACACTCTTGTCCGCTAAGGCTCCTTACTTCAAAGGCAATACTTCTTGTGGCACTTACATCAGCCCACATGGTGAGTGAGTTGCAGGCGCTCTCTTGAAAGCCTCCTCACTCCTCACACCATTTTTCATAAGGACAAGGTTACTCTTAAAGTCAAACCCTCTTTTTTGCCAAAAATAGTGACTTTCATCAGTCACAAAAAATCACTTTACCTTCCTTCTATCCTCCCTCTCATGCAAGTAAGGAGGAAGAAAAACTTCACAGACTGGACCCTAAAAGGGCTTTCAGTTTCTATATAACCAGATTGGCTAAATTTAGGCAAAGTGATCAACTTTTTGTCAGATATACTGGACACAAATTAGGACTAGCAGTAACAAAACAGACATTGTCCAGGTGGATAATTCTAGCAATTACTGAATGCTATAGATTAGCGGGAAAAGATCCTCCAGATGGGCTAAGGGCTCATTCAACTAGGGGCATGGCAACTTAACGGCCCTTCAGAGGGGTGTCCCGGTGCAAGCCATTTGTGTAGCGGCCACCTGATCCTCTATGCACACCTTTGTGAAGCACTATTCACTAGATTCAACATCATCAGAAGGAGGCCTTTTTGCCAAAGCCATCCTTCATACAATCCATGATTAAAATTGACGAGTACCCCTACCTCAATTTTTACATACTTGTTTGGCAGTCTAAGATGAGGAATACGTGGGAGGACACAATCCATTTCGAAGAACAAGTTACTTACCAACTGAAATATTCTTTCGATTGGATGTTCCTCCCATATATCGCTCATCAACCCTCCCAGCCTATCCTGCCATACAGTTTACATCAATTGCACTCTGATTTCCTTGAGAGCTTGAGGTCTAAAGTATGCCTGGTCAACTACTCGGCTGGATATATCGAAAAACAGAATTGAAGCTAACGGGCGCGGCTCGAACCCTTTATACTGCGGATGACGTCGACGTTCGACAGCAGCCCTCGAGGGACATCATCACTGCGACCTCGAGCACAGGGCCCCCTGGTGGCAAAACTTTTCCAAACCAGCAAAGCTGAAGATAATATCTAAGATGAAGAATATGTGGGAGGAACATCCAATCGAAAGATTGTTACAGTTGGTAAGTAACTTGTTTATCCATCCTGACAAAGACCATGCTCAAATCGTACACCTAGTCACAGTAGCGCTCCGACAAGGGGCGTACATACAGAGGGTTCTACAACTTCCAAGAACGGAGGTCCAGGTAGCCGGACTCCTCGCCAACTCCACATTGGCGCAAGCAACAAAAAGTGGAGAGGGGGTAGTAAGGGCTTTTTCCAATCCCCCTCACCCCTCCTCCACAACAGCCTCTGAGGGAAAGAAGGCATGACACGCCCCTCCGGGTCTACATGTCTTCTGCGGGGGCAGGCCTTCTCTCCATGCACATTTCTGGCGCCAGAATTTCTCAGACCCCTGGATCCTCTCTGTAGTATCCACAGGGTACCGCCTACACATCCCATCCTCTCTTCCCTTCTCCCCCCCACCCCCCCCCCCACTCCCTCAAGTTGGGACAGCAACCCAGCAAGGCTTGGGCTTCTACTCCAGGATTTTCACCATTGAGAAAAAGAACCAGGCGGGCCTGAGAGTTGTGCTGGAACTTTACACCCTCAAGCTCTCCTTACCTCTACAAAAATTCAAGATGGTTACGCCAGCTTTTATAGCAGAGACATTGTGCAAGGGAGACTGGATGTGCTCCCTGGATCTGAATGACGTGTATCTACATGTCCTGATATGGAAGCCCCATCGTACTTTCCTATGACTCAGGATCATGGGCTACCATTTCCAATACAAGGTCCTTCCTTTTGGCCTCAACTCGGCCCCCAGGGTCTTTAAGAGACTCATGAACACTCTGGCTGCCCTCCTCAGGGCCTCCACTACTACCCATACCTCGACGACTGGCTCGTCAGGGCTACATCGCCGGAAACCGTTCACCACACTTCCCAGGCTCTTATGAACACACTGCACAATCTGTGCTTTTCACTCAATCTCAAGAAGTCGCAGCTGCAATCAACGCAAACTCTGACATGCTTGGGCTTCATCTGGGACAAATGCTCAGAGAAGGTGTTTTCGTCAGAGGAGAAGATCACAGCCATCAAGAGGGCCATTACTCACTTCCTTAGCAGAGAGGTGACCTCGGCCTGGTGGTACCAGCACTTCCTGGGTCTCTTGGCAGCGGTCCTAATAGCTGTCCCCCCACACGAGACTCAGGATGAGGAGGATACAGCTGCACTTAGCGACATATTTAAACCAGGAGAAGGTTTCTCAATCCGAGGGGATCAACGTTCCTCCATCTCTCCATCAGGACCTCACATGGAGGTCCATGGACTGCAACCTACAGACGGGCAAGCCCTTCCGGCCTCCCTCACCGCAAGTCACCATCACCATGGACTCCTCTCTCGAGGGATGAGGAGCCACCCTGGACGATCTCTTGGTCCACGCCACCTGGACCTGACGCGAGCAGGAGTACCACATCAATTGGTTGGAGCTGAACGCCATCTGGCTAGCGCTCAGACCATTCCTCCCACTTATCAAGGGCAAAGTTGTCCTTATCCAGACAGACCACTCGACCAGCATGTACTGTGTCAACAAGCAGGGAGGCACCAGATCCCCTCCACTGTGCAGTCTGGCAATCGGCATTTAGGTGTGGGCCCTGGAAAACGACATCTACTTCAGGGCAGTCCACCTTCTGGGGGAATCCAACCTGAAGGCGTACAGGCTCAGCAGGTTGGGAGCGGACAAATACTAGTGGCAGCTAAACAACCTTGTTACTCAGGAGAAGGGGTCTTCTCCAGGTGAATCTCTTTGCCATCTGGCACAACAAGAAGTGCCTTCAGTTCGCCTCTTGGCAGGGGCAGAGCCCCGGCTTCCTGAGCAACGTATTTCGGATTCAGTGGAACGGCATGACAGCTTACGCCTTCCTGCCCATTCCACTGATTCCCAGAGTGATTTGCAAGATCAAGGAGTCTCGCCAGCTCAACATCATTCTAATAGCTCCATCGTGGCCAGCCAGGCCATGGTTCTCAGAGCTGCTCTGCCTCTTGGAGATGCCACTGATTCACCTTCCGACGGGCCCAGCACATCTTCTGCCGCACCAGGGGGTCCCACCCCGTGCCACAGAAGCTAGCCCTCACAGCGTGGTAAGGCACCTCAGCCTCTCCCAGGCTAATCTGGAGATCATGCAAAGAGCAAGGCTACCAGTGCCCAGTATAAAAGTAAATGGACCAGGTTCTGCCACTGGGCAGCCTCCAAGGAAATCGACCCCCTGGCATGTACTCTGGACGACGTGCTCTCCGTCTCGGCACACCTCGCCCACTCATGCGTGCAGGTAGACACCTGCCGCACTTACCTTGAAGCCATTGGAGCGTACAGGAACTCGGAGGAGGGGGTCTTCTCCTCCTCTAATCTAAATGTCCAGAAAGATTTGACGGGGCTCGCAAGACTCTACCTGCCCATCAAGAAGCCACACCCTGTGTGGGACCTGAACATCGTCTTGGGCGCCCTGGCGCACAAACCATTCGAGCCAATGGCATTCGCTGACATCAGGCTGGTCACTGTTAAAACAGCCTTACTAGTCGGCCTCACCTCGGCTCGCAGAGTCAATGAAATCCAGGCGCTGGTCACCTCAGAACCATATACTACCTTTCAAAGGGACAAAGTAGTCCTGCAGACACACCCAGCATTTCTGCCTAAGGTGCCGTCTGCTTTCCATCTAAATAGTCCTTCCTATGTTTTCTGCCGATCCTAAGGATGAGGCACAGAGAGTTCTGCATTGCCTAGATGTAAGGCGTGCCCTGAAATTGTACCTGGACAGGACTAAGGGCTTCCGCAGGTCAGATGCCCTATTTGTCACTTTTGGAGGTGCAAGACCAGGCTATCGGGCCTCCAAGGTCTCCATATCCCACTGGATGGTCTCGGCCTTCAAAGAAGCATCCGAGGGTCGGAACAAGCCTCTTCCGACAAACATGCACACCCACGCAGTCGGGGCCAAGCCAACGGCTATCGTATTCCAGCGCCATGTCCCTTGGCAAGTCATAAGCAGGGCGGCCACATGGGCCACTCCCTCAGCTTTCTGCAAACATTACTGTTTGGATGCCGGCTCTAGATCTGATGCGGCTTTCGGACAGGCGGTGCTCAAGAACCTATTTGCTTAAGGAGGTTCTCCTCTCCACCCATGGGCTACATTCAGTTGTAATCGCCCATGCAGTATGGAGGAAAGGGGACGGGACTTAAGAGTAATTATAAGTTACTCACCGTTGTGACTAACGTCTTTTAGTCCCCTTTTCTCGATACGTCCCACCATCCTCCCCCTTAATAATACTGGTGTCATTAGGCAATGTTAATCTATTGTCGACGCGTCTATGGTGACTGAGGTGTGACGACGGAGGGCGGAGTCAGGGCAGCACATGCTCCCAGGGCCGCACATGCTCCCAGGGCCGCACCCCCACGCGCCTCTAAATTTAATGGGGAAGAAGGTTTTGTCTGGTGAAAAGGGTTCAGTCTCCTGTCCCTTGGAAGGCATGCCCTGAGTACGTTGGTCACTACGGTGAGTAACTTATATTTTTTCAACTGGACTATATACTACATCGGCATAATAGATTTCCTGAAATTCAGTTATGTGTTTGTTTTGTTGTGCCACCACAAGACTTCCAGTGACCTCATCAGGCCACCCCTACGACAAATGTCTGGGGGCTCCACTGGTCTGGTCAGGAGGCATAGAGCTTGCCTGGCGATAGTATAACATTATAGTGAAGTGTAGTCTTGGGTTTGGAGTTGTGGGCAATGGGATTTGGAGCGCTGGGGGGGGGGGGCATGGGCAACTTGTTGGCACAAGGGGGGCTGTTAGGCCATTGTAGCCCAGTCGGCGTGTGGAGACCCCGCAGCTGCCTAGCCCAGAGCCTGCTGGCCTCTTGAGCCGGCTTCCCTGCCCCGACTGGTCCTACTTTTCTGTGGTGATGCCTTATACAGATTCATTGGCCTGACTGTTCCTACTTTTCGAGATAATGCTGTTCTAGCTGTTTATAGCCAAAATGTGGCCATTGGTGTAGCGATTGGTGGCCCTAGCCAGTCCCTTTCACGGATTGGGGAAAAGCCAGGTTTTCAATGCTTTATGGAACGCCCTGTAGTCCTTGTTGTGTCGAATGTGGGGAGGCAGTTAGTTCCAGAGTGTTGGTGGAGTAGGCAGACCCTCCAAACTTGGCTGAGTTGGAGGCTGGAATCACAAGCAGAAGGGCCGTAGGGTGCGTATTGGGAGGTAGGGCGTAATCCTCTCGAAGGTATGCCAGGCCGGCTTTGTGCACTACTCTGTGGGTGATGCATAGGATTTTGAAAGTGGCACTTCGTCCAATAGGGAGCCAGTGAATGGTGCGGAGAGCAGGCGAGATGTGATCCCTTCGTCCCAGTGCAAGACGGAATCTGGCGGTTGAGTTTTGGACACTTTGGAGTTAAGTTGGTAGGCCGGTGCACCCAAGTAGATGGAGTTTGCATAATCCAGTCTGGACATGACAATGCACATAATAGCGGTCATTCTTGTTGGGGTAGGTGAGCTAATGGCAGAAAAAAAAAATTTGAATGTATTGTGTCCTCCCACGTATTCCTCATCTTTGACACTTGTCCAGCTTCAGCTGCTTTGAAAAATAAATTCGGCTGAGGGTGCTGTGTGTCGATGGCATCGAGTAAATGTCCCTTGAAGGCCTCTGTCGAGCGTGATGTCATCAAAGACATATATAGCATGAGCAGCGCACGTTGGCTTCATTTCCGTTTTTTTCACGACAGCGATATCTTCTAGAGCGAAATTCGGCACACCTCATCATGTGACGTCTTTGTTACAATCACCTCTCGATATGTCTTCATCTTCAACACTGTCGATGCCGAAGTACGGTTTCAAGAAGTGCCGGGATTGCGGGTCAAAAATGTCACTCACTGACCCGCACGCACCACCATATCTGTGGTGCCACAGGGAGGGCCACGACACCTCCGCATGTTCCAAATGGCAGACCATGACGGGAAAAGCCTTGAGGGAACGGAAGGGGAAACTGAAGGTAGGATACATCCCTAAAAAGTCACCTACCTGATCTGCTAAACCTTTGACTGACAAGTCGAGAGGCGACTCTCTTCGGAGGAAGAAGGCCAAGCGATCCAGGTTGAGGAGTGGCTCCCACCACTGCTTTGTCTTCGAAGAGAAGGCACCGCAGGTCACCTTCGTCGACTTCTTTGCAGGACGTATACCCCGAAAGGTTTGCATGCCCTACTAAAAAGTCCACTCCGGCTAAGTGGGAAGCCTTCATGGTTGAAATGCTAAAGATTTTTGAAAAACAAAAAAGCCATGCTTCTTCTAAGCTTTTAAAGGAACCCGGAAAGGAAAGGTCTCGTCCGAAATACCTTGAGCCCGGGAAAAGGGCCTGATCCGCATCAGGAACCTTTGAGGCCTCGATCCGATATTCTATTGTTATTGTCCGTTATTCCAATTTCCTCCGAATGGTAAAAAAGGTTGCCTTAATTTCACGATGCCCGGAATGGTATGGTATGTATTGTGGCACAGGTTTATTATTTTAGTTCTTATGGTCGGTGTGGCCATAACCAGATCCTTGAAGAGGTATCCATTCTTGGCGGACAGGGCCCATCGATTGGTTTCATTGTAATCCTTCCAAAGGTCCGAAGTTGGGGTCTCAGCTCTTATATTGTCCAAAAGTGTGTTGGCCTGGCTATAAACGCTGTATTCGGGAACATTCTGGGGAAGGTTTGTGCTTCTTCTGGTACGTAATCTGGTCGTCTAGACAGGGAATCTGCAATAACGTTGGACGTTCCGGGTACATGCTGAATGCAGAACTGATATTGAGAAAAAAGTAGGCCCAACGTGCTTGACGCCTGTTTGTGCATTCCATCGATTGTAGGACCTGTAGGTTCCAATGGTCGGTCTGTACCTGCACTAGGTGTCTAGCGCCCAAGAGAAAATGGCACCATTCCATAAAGGCCTGTCGGATGGCAAGCAGTTCTTGTCGATTAATGTGTTTCACTAGGGTGCAATGTCCGGGACAAATATGCAATGGGGTGTTCTTGGTTATCTCCCGATTCTTGTTTCAAAACTGCCCTTATGGCGTACTCTGAGGCGTCAATGTCCAGCAAGAAGGGCTTGGTTATGTCTGGTTGAGCCAGGATGTGTCCCTGAGTAAATTTGTCTGTCTGGAAGGCGGTTTCTTGTGCTGATGACCATCAAAAGGGCGTGTCTTTCTTCAGTAAACATACAATGGGTTAAACTTGGACGAAAATGTTGGAATTAACTTTCTATAGACGTTTGCAAGGCCTAGCGTCAAATTTGGCTCGATCCATTGCCACCCCGTGTGGACTCAAAATGAATCCTAGGTATCGTACTGTGGACACATGAAGGATGCATTTCTCGGGTTTTGCTAACAGATGATGGTCCCGTAATCGTTGCAAAACCAATGTGACATGTTATTGATGCAAGGCTGGATTGTTGGAGTAGACCAATAGACAATCACAAAAAGAAACAACATATCGGAGAAGACTCGGTCTATGAAACGTTGGAATACAGCAGGGGCATTGGCGAGACCAAATGGCATGACCAGGTATTCAAAATGCCCAAAAGGAGTTCGGAAGGCGCTCTTCCATTCATCGCCCTCGGTTAAACTGATCAGTTGATAAGCACCCCGTAAATCCAGCTTGGTGGATATCACTGCACAGTGTAGGGCTTCCAATATGTCTGATATGAGTGGCAAGGGATATCGATCCTTTTGGGTACACTGGTTCAGACCCCTGTAATCCAAACATGGTCAGAGTTCCTTGGTGTGTTTCTTGGGTACGAAGAACAGGGAGGCTACAGCAGGGCACTTGGAAAGACGAATGGTTCTGTTGAATAGGTTTGTGTCCAAGTATTCTCGCAGGGCTTTCTTCTCGTGTTCTGAAAGGATGAACATCCTATTGAAGGGGATAACCGCATCCTATTTGGTGTCAATGGCACAATCCTCAGGTCTGTGAGGAGGTAAAGACTGCACAATGGCCGTAGAGAAAACATCAGAGAATTGATAGTAGGCTTCAGGTACTGATGTTCGAAACGGTAATTGGTCGATGTTCCGGTATTCCACTGTTCGTGGGCATGGTGAGTTGTACCTTCTGGGAAAGACAATGTGAAAGACAGAATTCAGATCCCAGGAATAACGATCCTGCGGCCCATTTGATGTAAGGGTTATTCTTTGCAGCCATGGCATGCCCAGAACCACTGGATAATGAGCTGCCTTTATGATGTCAAATCGTAAGAGCTCCTGGTGATTGTGAACGGCGAGCAAGAGTTCTGTGGTTTGTTGGGTTATTGGTCCTGATGACAAGGGTTTTCCATCGATTCCCTTCAACGGCCTGGATAATATCCTTAGGCTTTCTTAGTATTTGAAGCCTTTGTGCCCATTCGTCATCTAGGAAGATGCCTATGGCCCCACAATCCACCAAGGCCAGGACGGAATAGGATCCTTTATCGACTGTAGACACGGTTACCTGGAGGATCCCCAAGGTGCTTCTCAAGGACGAACCCAAGGAGGTGGAAGAGTCGGAGCAGGAATCTGTCTGCCGAAGCTGGCCTCTGTTCAGGATCGGCAGCTGGCGTTTCCCGAATGTCTTGGAGGGGCTATCGGGCAGTTTCTTACCAAGTGTTTGTCAGATGCGCAATACATACATAGACCACTGTCGATTCTGCAAGTCCTTTCCTGAGAAGTCAGAGGTCCCTGTAAGGAACCCAATTGCATGGGCTCAGGTTCAGTGGAAGATGTAGGTGGATCCCTGGGACTGGAGTATACTGGTGAAGATTTCTGTTGAGGACTCTGTCTTCCTTTTCTCTGCTTTTCTTTCTGGGATTCGAAAGTCAATCTGTAAGGATAAATCCAAAAGGGCTTGGAAGGATCCATGACGGGCCACTCTGGCCAATTCATCCTTCAGCTCCTCATTTAAGCCACGTCGAAACAGAGTAAAGCGTGTTTCGGGGGTCCAATCAGCATCCTTGGCTAATTGCTTGAAGCGAGTCACATATGACAACATATCTTGGGTTCCTTGTTGGAATCCCAGCAGTTTCTCTTGGACGGAGTAAACCTGTTCTGAACGGTCAAACATGGTCTTCAATGCAGCAATGAAGCCGTCATAGTTGTCCAGCAACGGGTCCCCTGAAGACACCAGAGGTGTAGCCCATGCTAGGGCATTCCCAAAAAGATGTGATATCACGAAGCCAACCTTAGCCCTGGGGATAGAGAAATAATAGGGCTTAAACGTGAAGTATCATGTTCATCTACAATGCCTCCTACTGACGCACTCTCCTGATAAGCGGAGTTCCTGGACAATACAAGTTGTTTTAGGGCTGCGTTCTCTGCCTTGAGGTTCTGGACCTCGGTTGATAGCTCCTGCATGACTCTTGGCTCACCTGTTTGGTTTTGGATGTCTTTTTCTTTGTGGTCACAGGTTTCTCCTTTTTTCCTGGAAGTGCGGATCTTATGAAGGAATGGGCGAGTCTCCTACTACGCCATACTGCAGGTAGGTAGCAGGCAGCACCCAGGGCTCTTGCCCTGTGTCGAGACGTTCAGTCCAGGAAGCAGGTCAATATTCCAGGGGGATTCCAGGAAGGAATGAGGAACAAGTTCGCCAGGAAAGGATAACAGAAGTAGAAAGAGGACAGACTACATCCAGCGATATCTTGGGGATGCCCCTTTTTTACACTACGCGATGCAGCCACATCAACGTGGATATAAACCGTGACGCGGCCGATCTCCAAATGAAAGAGAAAGAAATACTCCATGATCGGGAGGAAAAGTATGCTGCAGGGATTTATCTGCTATAAATAAACTACGCTAAGCGGCCAACTATGAAAGGGTAGGTATAAAGGGAACCAGTGTTTTTGCAGTTCCTAAACCTTAAATAGGAACGGATATATATGACACTGAAAAGCGATCCCTCAGAGGATGCTACTTAAGTAACATGATAGAAACGCAAAGATTGATTTTTGGTACTTGTAACTCACAGGTCCTTATTATTCAAGGAAGGAGAAGTATGAAAAACCCCTGGCTACAAGAAAAACTCATCGGTAAGAGTAGCCTAGGAAAATATTTGATATGGATGCAATGAACATGAATGTGACATTGACGTATGGATATGCGAACATCATGAAATGTGCAAAAGAATGGCGAACATTTCCCCAATGGGTTTTTCTTCTCCCTTTAATTTGCAGATGGATCGCAACAAGTAGGTCAACGATGAACAAAATCTGCAAGACCACAATTAAGGGTAAGAGGAGGAACACTTTCTCCAATTGGGTACTCTATAAAAGAATATTGGATACAGTGACTGTACCACATGTGTTTTTTGTGTTACCCCATGCAGGGCTGAAACACAAGATTAAATTATTTAGTCCCTGGCCATAAGAATAATGACGACACTTTTTAAAGAAAAGGTGATTCCAACCTTAGGGTTGGCATACAGTCCTGAAGAAAGCGGTTTGACTTGGGCAATTCGCGCTGACACCGGTTGGCTAGATTAGACGTTCAGGGTGATGTCCTGAACCCCCAAGACTCTCAGATCAATTGAGAACTTGGGCAAAAAGAAACAACCTGTTTTTTAAACAGCCCATTTGGTCTGCCTTATAAGTTTTATTTTTTATATATTTTCACACTAGAAGGAAGTAATAAAATAATAAAGATTCTGGAAGTATGGCTGTTTTAGATATAGGAAGGTAGTGCGCTAGGCAAGGGACATGCTCTTCTCTAGCCCCTTCCTTAGATAGGCAGCACTTCAGCGCCAACTAGGGAAAACAAAACCACAGAGGGACAGCTAGCCTTCTGGTAGGGAAAAGTAGTGCGCTGTAGGCCACTACAAACATAGAAGTAGTGAATAGAATCTCAGGAATGACAAGAACATCAAGGTCCAGGAGTTCCAGGAGGTGGCAGAGGTCCGAGAAGTGCTTGACAGAGCAAGAGGTAAGTCTGGTTACATGTAGCAGGTTGCCATTTTTGAGGGACTTACGTGGGGGAATGCAGGGGCCAGAGGTCCCCATGCAAGCGGCAAGAGTGCCTGAGAGATGGAGGAAGGAGGGGGCAGAGGAGGCAAGGGAGCTCCAGATGCAGTGGGTGGCCAGGGCAGCAGGGTGGAGGGGGCTGACGAGGTTGTCAGTCTAGTGTGAGTAGACAAGGGAGCCTGTGCAGTTGTGAGCAACAATGTGGGAGTTGTGAGGTTGGTAGGAGGCAAGGTAGCCAGGGTGGGCATAGTTGGCAAGGGAGCCTGGGCAGCCGTAGAGGCATGTGGCAAGGGAGCCCGTGAAGTGGAAAGAGGAAAGTTTATAAGTCGAGGTAGGAACCTATCAAAAAGTAAGAAGTTGGGTTGAGGCCCTTGTACTAGAATGGTACCGTTTCAATAGACATTTATGATGGCCCTGGATGTGAAAGAGCAGGCAAGAAGGGCCTCCCAGCGGGTGCCACCATTTATGTGTGAGGAAGAGTAAGGAGAGAGCAAAGCGGCCATATGGGGAGTCCATAGGTCGGGAGAACGAACGACAAAGAGGCTGTCAGTGAGTCTCTGTGGCGGAAGCACTGACGTAGGTGTCCGAGATGGGAAGGCCTTGGTTGGAGGCAAGGGATCTACGTGATCTCACCGTGGCTGAATGTCCCGTGGCCTGAAAGTTTGCATGAGAAAGGTGCGAACTACCAAAAGTTTGCACCTTTCTCATGCGAACACACGTACATACCCACAACACACCCCCAACATAATCAAACCCCATTTATCATCTTCTTCATGCTGGGTCCCTGTGGCGCAGTTCCCTTTCACTTCCGTGTTTGGGAACCGGCGCCGCAGGGTCCTTTTCTTTTTTTATATTTTTTTTTACGGAAGGCTGCAGGGGTTGCCCTCGCTCACTATACTACAAAAGTATAGTGAGCGGGGTGTTGCGGGGGACACCCCCGCAGCCACTTTTATTTTTTTTGTATTTTTTCTTTTTTCTTTTACAATGTTACCACCAAAGGATCAAACATTTGGTGTTCGAACCTTTGGTGGTAGCATTTCTAGAACTTTTGGTTCATGCAAACCATTATATTCAGTAAAAAGGTACAATACCAGAGGCAAGTATGTCCGTCTTGAGTTTCTTCCTTCCAGACTTAGTGAGAGGTGAAGGATAGGAGATGGAGAAACAGTTAGAGTAGATGGGGGGGATATAAAATGCTATAGTGAGGGACACAGGGCGTGATATACTTAACCAGGCAGAGCAATTGAGGTACGTGAGAGGAGGTAGGCAAGAAGGGGGCAAGCACACAGGGAGACACAGGATAGGGAAGAGACAGTGGGGGATGACGAGGGTAAGGGGAAAGATAGCAGATCAGATAGAGGGGTAAACCTGTCAATATATTCCCATGAAAAGCAGGATGTTGGCACAGCAAAAACTAAACAGTAGCAAGACACTCAGGATGTGCATACAGCTAAATTCGATTTTAAGCAGCAGCAAAACAATTGGGATGTGCAAACACAGGGGTGTAGGCACTGGAGGTGAAAGTCCAGGAAGGAAGTGGGTGTTATGGTTTGGTGCTTTGAAACAAAAGAGAAAAAAAAGTGCCTTCTGAAGATAGTTTATAGAGATTGACAGGAGAGGCACAAAGTCCAGAGAATGATGCAGGCAGCATAGAAATAGTCCACACTTGCGTGATAGCTGAGGGGGCAATCGCATAGCCCAAGAACGCCTCGATATGGACCCCGGCATCCAGGTGCATATTGAGTGGTTGGCAAGGGTAATGGGGCCCACAACGCCCAGCCGGACCTGACGGGAACAGACAGGAGCCTTGGGAGGCGGGTCAGCATTCGCCTTCCGGCTAGGCTGATTGGGCCTTTAGTAAGGAGAGGGCCCAATCAGGGTGTTCCTTCAGCAAGAGGGCCAGGCACTCCAGTGCCTACTGAGCAAGGTCAGCCATGTTTAAATGCAAGCCTAATGTTGCCTTGTAATTGAAAGTCAGGGGGGCAGCACCAGGTGGACGCTGCGATAGCGTTTTAAAGTGAAAAACCTCACTATTGCCAGATGCTATAGTCCGGACCAAGCGTGCAATGAATAGGGTAATCTTTTTTAAATAATATGCATGCCATATGGTAGGAACGCGATAGAAAAAGTGCATGCTGACATCAGTTTCATGCCAAACGTGAACTTTGCTTTCCATTGAATGTTCCCAGGTTTATGATTTGCGTGGCGATGCGGAGAAATAAATGAAGCCTACCCTAATTTGCTTATATATTGACATCGTTAGAAGTGATGCCACAGAAAATGACCACCTATGTGGTGTTCAGTACTGAATGGGATGATGGCAAGTTGCGTTACAGAAGGTTTCTATAAATATGCCAAGAAACAAACGACTTTTGATGCGCAGACTAACAATTGACATTACCATTATATGTACCGTTGGTGAGCTTTTTTGTGCAGTGTACACATGTGAATTGAATAGTTTGTGGGCACTTCATATTTTGGCAGATAACACATAGTGAAATAAAATAATTTGCTAAGGATTACACAATTTAGTTAATTGTGAAGCAGGTATTTGAGACCAGTCTGCTGACATGTAATTTGACCCAGTCTACCCAATAAGAGAGGTAATGAGCACATGAGGTGCCTTTCCTGTCGGCCTTGCCCTCATCTTGATACTAGCTAGGCTTGGAAGTTTCTAAAGAAAGACAATGGTGTCTAACTTATTGCTACATGTGTATGATCTATGTAACAAAGTGCCTAGTGACATGTCTGAGGGGTGAGTAATGTCTGAGGGGTGAGTAATGTGTGGCTCACAACTACGTTTAGTTTTCTCAAGTTATGAACATTTATTTTAAATACAAATAGAAAATAAACCCTAACTAAATCTACTCTACCAGGGGATTCCATACGTAGTCTAGGATCTAAGGGAAAAACTCCTAGCATGTACAAAACTAACCTCGCACCAAACGTAAACATTCACAGCGACATATAAACAACATATAAATAAGTTTCTCTGTAGAAATGAAATTAGGTCCACATGATTTCGTTATGATGATAAACTACCACTTTAAAGATGCGCGTTCCCTCTTTTCGGTCAGCGTTCTGCTTCAAAAGAAATTGGGAAGCTGAGTTTCATGAGTACAACCTCTTTTTGATGTTAGATGGGCTTGTAACATTGCGGGAAAGGGAGCTTCTACTTCACAAGGTTTACCAGCAACGTTCTCCTCTTTAACCTCTTAACAGCTGAGGGTTTTCTCTCCCAGTGCTGAGCCCTTTTTTGGACATTTCGGTATGTCGCATTTAATCCCTTGTAACTTTTGTTTTAAAGATGATATCCCAACCAAATCTGCATCCTTTTCTTCCCACGAGTAGGTGGTCATAACGCCACCCAGGATTAGTCGTTTGCTGTAGGGGGTGTGTGAGAAAGTAACAACAAAATGATCAATTGTTGCATTTTTCCAGAAAATGCCAATACAATGATGTACAAAGAAACCTGTGCTTTTAGTTAGGGCTATTAGGTGGTGCTGAAATCGTTACCTGAAAAGCCAAAACTATTTTCATTATCATAAGAGCTTAAAATATGGGTCTTGAAAGAGGGTCTGTAATTATATTTTTCTTGTAAGAGCTAGGAACAAATGGCTTGCAGTTCTGAATTCGCAATTTTCCAAGCTTTCAAGAACAGGTTGAGTGGAAACAAAACATTTTTTTTCATAAGGTAACCATCCATTTTTTGAGAGGAAGGTGATTAAACAAACCACCCTCTCACCCCCTTTTTTAATATAATTGGACATGTTTGGACAGAATGGAATGCGAGGGTATGAAAGCTCAATGGGAACACAAAGGCATACTTTTTCGAAAAGTAGACCCCCTTTCTGAACTTGGAATGTTGTCATTTGCACAGGTCAGGCAAAAACTATGTACCTAAATTGTAAAAATGACTGAAAAATAAGGTATGTTTGCACTTTTAAGGTAATGCTTTCTGTAAATATTGAGAAACACTATTACTCAGACTCTTCTAGTTAGGGAATTCACAAATCTTTCATAATGTTTCACAAAACGAGCATTACCACGAGCCAAAAACGGAGCCATGATGCACAGGATTTTTATGCTGACCGCCTAAACAGACGCATTTAGCATTTGAAAATAAGGAAAATGTTTGTGGTGAAGAATGGCAAGCATACATTTTTTGAAAGAGCCCAGGCATACCTTTTGAGGGATAGGTGACTTGCGAAGGTTACACAAGCATACAGCTACTAAATGTAGGTCGCATTTGTGAAATGAAAGGGTTGTGTAACAAAGTGCAGAAGAACCTGTATGAACATGTTATCAAAACCAAGAGAAAATACATGTCTTACCTTGCCACGTTTCCACAGGTGTCCCGACGAAAACAGTCCCTCACATGTGTGGGAGCACGTAGCTGGCACAAAGGAAAAAGGCTAAGACACTGATAAATCAAAGCCGCTTGGGAAGACTGGATTTGGCTTTGTGGACAACCCACAGATTTGGGCCTGGGGTGTCGCAGCCACCAAGGAAAACCAGTTATTCCATTAATTTCTGAAAAGACGACACCTGTGGGAATCCAAAGAGGTCTGACTTGTGCGAATCTCCCTAGATTTTATTGCACACAAAGCCCGGTAAAGTCCAAAATGTTGGACATTTGCCATCAGAAAACTACTGAAGCACGCATGCAACAACACATGTCCTACTTTTCCACGCAGGTGTTCAAACAAAAACAGTACCTCACATGTGAGGGTGCACTGACACATGCACTCACTTTGCACTGGGAAGACTTACTTATTTGGTCTTGTGGACAATCCACAGATTTGGGCTGGGGGTGTTACAGCCAACAAGTAAAAAGGGGAACCCCATGCATTACTGAAAAGAACACACCCGTGGGCAGAGCTTTAAGTGGGCCTGGGCCTGCTGGGGCCGGGCCCCGGGTGGCTCTGAAATCTCGTTTTGAGGCGGGGCCTGCCGGGGGCCCACTGATCTGCCCTACAGCCCCGCCCACTACACAAAAAGGCTTTTTTTTTTTTTTTTTTTAAAGCCTGAATCTCTCGCCCGTGTGCGAGAGCTTCAGGCCTCAGAAAAAAATGCCATAATGGTGGCGCCGACACCTGCGAGGCATCCCTTCAAGCAAGAGATGCCCGTGTGCCGGCGCCACCATTATGGAGAAAACGTGAGGCCGCTGGAAGCAGAGGCCTTGTTTTCTAAGTCCTGAAGCTCCTGTGCATTCACGGGAGTTTCAGTTTTTAGGAAACCGGCCTCACCCTTTCAGCCTTAATGGTGATGTTGACGAGGTGCAGCGCCACCATTAAGGTTAAATAGGCGAGGCGCTGCCCCCTGCCAGGCAAGCCTATAAATAATAAAATCGAAGATCAGCACCCTCTTCCCCCATCTGGAGAAGGTGCTGATCTCTACAAAAGGCTGCCTGCAGGGGTGCCAGTAGCCCATTGAGCTGGGGCTCATCGAGGATGTGTGGCCTAAATGGTCAGCAGGCGACCCCCGCCGCCAGACCACGCCCCCCCTTGATGAGCCCCGGCTCATTTTGTAGTGCCACTTAAGGCACTGCCCGTGGGAATCCAAAGAGGTCTGACTTGCGCAAATGGCCCTAGATTTTATTACACACAAGGCCCTGCAAAGGCAAAAATGCCACCAGGAACTCACCGAAACGCACCGGCAACAACACATGTCCTACCTTCCCATGTTTCCAGAGGTGTCCTGACGTAAATTGGCACCTCACATGGGTATGCTTGCTTTGGCCGGAAAAGAAAAAGTATTGACCGTCCCAAAGTCCAGCATCAGGTCCGGGGAGCCCCGGCAGGCTCACCATCCCTCGCTGGAGGAAAAAGCTGTAACACAACCCAGCCAGAGCTCCAGGGCGGCTGGGGGGTGCTGGCTCTGGCCATGGGCATCTGTCTCCCATGTGGGTCCACTGTCCCCATATCCAGTGGCAGTGCCAGGGAGCCCTAGCAGGGTCACCATCCCTCCCTGAAGGTCGTAAAAGCTGTAAGGCGGCACCGCCAGAAGTCCAGGAAATCCAGGGCCTTGGGCACCTGTCTCCAGTGTGGGTCGACCGTCCACAAGTCAAGCTGTGGTACCAGGGAGACCCAGCAGGGTCACCATCCCACCCCGGACAGAAAAGCTGTAACAGGGCATGGCAAGAGCTCCAGGACGGCCAGGGGTGCTGCCCGCAGCCTTGGGCGCCTGCCTCCCATGTGGGTCGACTGTCTGCACGTCCAGCAGCGGTCCCTGGGAGCCTCGGCAGGGTCCCCATCCCTCACTGGAGGGAAAAGCTGTAACGCAGCCCAGCTAGAGGTCCAGGACAGCTGGGGGTTATGCCCATGACCTTGGGCGCCTGTCTCCCTTGTGAGTTGACTGTCCCCAACCCCAGCGGCAGTCCCGGCAGTGTCACCATCCCGCCCTGGAGGGAAAGGCTGTAATGCAGCGCATCCAGATCTCCAGGATGGTCAGGGATTATGTCCCCAGGTCTAGATGCCTGTCTCCCATGTGGTCGACCGTACCAAAGTCCAGCAGTAGTCCCAGGGAGCCCTGGCAGGGTTGGCATCCCTCCCCAGAGGGAAAAGCTGTAGCGCAGCAAGAGCTCCAGGACAGCTGGGGGTGCTGTCCCCAGCCTTTGGCGCTTTTCTCCAGTGTGGGTCGGCCATCCACAACTCGAGCGATGTTCCCCGGGAGCACCAGCAGAGCCCCAACAAGGTCCACATCCCTCCCGAGTGAAAAGCTGTAACACAGCGTAGCCAGAGCTCCAGGACGGCCAGGGATGCTGCCCCCGGCCGATGTCTCATGTGGCTTGAGCGTCCCCAGGCCTAGCTGCGGTCCCTGGGAGCCCTGACGGGATCCTCATCCCTCACTGGAGGGAAAAGCTATAACACAGCATTGCCAGAGCTCTGGGACAGCTGAGGGTACTGCTGCCGGCCTTGGTCGCCGGTCTCCCATGTGGGTTGCCTATCCATAGGCCCCGCGGCATTCCTAGGGAGCCCCGGCAGGGTCCCCATCACTCCCCGGAGGGAAAAGCTGTAATGCAGCCCAGCCAGAGCACTAGGACGACTGGGGGTGCTGCGATGGGCAACAGGCGAAACAGCACACCACCCCCAAAATCTTTTCCTTGGTGGCTTAGTGCTCCTTACTGCCCGCTCAAACCCCCCTTCTTTGTTGCTCCTTACTGCTTCCCAGGGTTGGCAAACTGAGACCAGATCCTCAATTCCCACTCCCGCGAGTAGCAGAAAGGAACTGCTGATCCATGGGGGGGGCATTCCTGGGGCGGCTGGCCCTACAGGCATAGGGTCAGCCCCCTGATGCGCCCAAGTGTGCCTCTGGCAAAATTGCCCTATGTTGTTTTGCCTTCCTTGGAGCCAAATGGTTGCAAAACAGCACTAATTTGCCCCCAAAGAAAGCAACTTCTTGGCATTTTTTGGGGGTGAGGGTGGGGGCGGATTGGCCAGGGGGTCCCACCCGGAGAGTCAACACCCAAGATCATATTGCTGGCCTAGTGGTCCTTGCTGCTTCTCAGGGGTGGCAAAATGCAGCCAAAACCCAAGTTCTTCTCCCCCAGTGAAGCAGCAAGGGTCTGCCCCATCCTTGGGGGTGGGGGGGAATACTAAGGGGACTGACCCACAGGCACGGGGCCAGCCCCCTGATACCGCAAAACGTTCCACTATACATAGAGTGTAATGTTGTTTTGCCTTCCTTGGGGACAAATCGGTGCAAAACTGCACCAATTTGCCCCCAAAGAAGGCAAAACATTATGCCATCTGGTTGGCATTTTCTGGGGGTGGTGTCTTGGGGCTGATTGGCCTGCCCCCCCCTCCTGCCCCGCAAGATCATATCCCTGGTGGCCTAGTGGTCCTTGCTGCTTCCCCAGGGTGGCAAAATGGGGTCAGACCCTCAATTTTGTCCTTGTCCCCCCCAAACCCCGGGAAACAACAAGAATCTGCCCCTCCCTAGGGTTATTTCTGGAGGGACTGGCCCACGAGCACAAGGCCATCTCTCTAATGCCTCCAAGTGTGCCTTTATGACATTTCTTTTTTCCTTCCTTGGGTGCAAGTGTGTGCAACAGCCCTGTCCCCAAAATCAATGCCCTGGTGGTCATTGTTGGCCGAGAATCGAACGACCCTCGACCAGCATTCTCCTTGAGAGCTCCTCCCCCCCCTTTCCAACAAGCCCTCACTCAAGGGAATCTGGCAAAAAATGCCCTGGCAGCACGCAAAGGCGTGTCTGCAGAATTTACATGCTGAATCCTTTTGGCTTCAGGATGTAAATTTAATTTCCTGATGACAGTGCACGTAGCGTTAATTGGCTTCAGGTACAGGCCCTTAGGACTAATTGCCTGACCTTGCCAAAAAAAACAATTAGGCCTGCCTGTCCTTGGCTCTTCAACCCTCTCCTTCGTCATAGTCCTGAGGGATTTTGGAACATGTAGTCCACTATGGAGAAATTCAGTTTTCTTCTTTAAGGTTTAAGGATGATTTTCCCTCCCTTGATGTTATTTAGAGGAATTATAGGGTTTAAACTTTTTAGAGACGGATGGGACAAGAAAAGTGACATTTTCGTCGTTCCTTTTGGCATATCTTTGGCATTGTGGAGAATATGGGGATTTAGGGGTATAAAAGATTTGTTCTTTGGGTTCAACACTATATTGAGTCACTTCTTTCAAATGTACCTTTCCATCCTTAGCAGGAGGCCGAGATATATCAAAATGGCAATATGACAATTCCTCCTCTAAGTCTGTTGTAAAGAGTATTCTTCTTCAAGGAGAAATACTGTGTCTCGCCCTGCGAAATCTCCCCACCGCACTTGGCCTCGTCTCCACACAGGTGATCCTCCGGCAGTACACCACCCCCAGGATTGGGATCAGGAAGAGTCTGCCCTTTCCTGGCCGCCTGGGAGGAGACTTTAGGCAGGATTTTAGTGGGGAATCCACAGGATTCTCCACATATACTATCTGTGCCGCCTTGCATGGTATCCGGTCATTGCATCGACAGCCATACCATCTAAAAAAAAAGCATCTAATGTATTTTTTTAGAGGGTAAAGGGTTCAATTTAATACAAATGGGTTTTAAGGGTTAAAAAAGGGAGTTTGGGGGGGACCAATGCTTTTTTATTTTTGATGGTATGGTATTATATGCTTTGGCTGTCGATGAAATGACTAAACCGCCTTGCATAGACAGGTAAACACTGAAAGCGCTATACTTTGAAATAGTACTTCATACCTTTGCAATACAAGCAGGGCCTTTTGAAAAATGTTCTTCATTTGAATGTCCTTTTGCACTGCAATATTAAAACATACACCATGCAGCCAGTAACTGGAAATCAATTCAGTTATTTCTTCTAGGGATCTATACAGTGGCTCGCAGTGAAAACTATGCTACCTTGTCCTTGCACTCTGTCTGCACAGAGTAAAAATGAGTGGGGAAGTGATAACATCTGCCACCTAATATCGCCCATAGAAATCTCTTCATGGACGTGATAAAGAATTCCATGTTGGCGTGTCTCCCTGAATTGCAGACAGGGTTTGCGTCAGCTGAGGTGACAGCAGTAAGTGAGATTTATGCAACAACACTTTAAATTGGGTGAACAAATTATGAGGATTAGGGCCGTGACAATTTGAATAGGGTAGGTTGTCGGAACCCTTGCCTCACAGGATTGCATTCCACAGATAGCTGTCCATCGCTGCCCATCAAATAAAGAGTTTTGGGGGGCTTTTATCAAGAAAGTATAAAAATGGCCAGCAGCCTCATTCAACTGTCCTGATGGGGAAGGAGCGGTCCTGAGTTCAAGTCTGTCATTTCCTTCACAGAACCCCATCTTTTTGACAGGGGTGTTTCTGCTAAAAGAGCAGGGAACACCCATTAAGTGATATATGCTGGGTACAGGCTCTTGAATTATCAATGGCTCAAACAATGTCCAATATTTTCATACTTTTCCATTCTGGAATTGTATTGTAGCATTTAAAGGTTGAACTAAATGTATTAAACTGGTTTGCATTATGAAACCGCCTTTCTGAATAAGCGCATGTCTGAAAGAGAGAGTGGTGCTTCCAATTTCCATTGCTGATGCTTTGGATTTATTAAGTTCGTTATTTAGTGAATGCATTTGCCTTACATGTTGAATGGTTTTTGCATTAATCTGCATTGTTTATTTGCTGAGCATGTATGAAATGGAGTGTAGCGCATACTCCCGGTTTTCATTGCTGATACTCTGGTTTTTATTAGGTTCACTAGTAAATGCAACTGACATGCTATTTGAAGATGGTTTTCTTTAGCATTATGTTTAGCATTGTGTAAGAGATACATGGTTTAGGATCAATTTACCATATAGGATAGACGTCTTGCAATCATCCTGGTGTTCTGAATCTGCTATGGCCTGGTAATTGACACAATTCCCATTGTGGGCGGTTGTGAGAGAGCAGCTTAATCGTGTGTTAATATGAAAAGGTTTATTTTTTAGCACCTGCTCTGAAAACATGGGAACGTTATATTCTCAATAATTGCACTTAATACGCAAAGACATGTTTTAATTGAATTAGAAAAGGTTCTTTGACTTGTGGCAATTTTCTTAGAGTAGGCTGAGAAGTGGCTTTTATTTTCATAATAAAATGTATTAAAATAGTGCTGATAGCACATTTATTGAGTCCATGCTCATTTTTTGTTATGCTGAAATGACAAGTTGAAATGGCATTTTATTTGTTGATGCTGTTCTCACTTTATGCACTGCACAGTAACTGAGGCACCACAATGAAAGGCCTGAGTGCCCATTTTGGGTTGGATGTGCTTAAATTGGGATGGAAAGTTGATCCTTACTATGAGTCATATGAGATACAGTGCTGACTGGACTCACAAACTCACACGCAATAATGAGTTATTAACATAGAAAGGGTTATGGTCACAGGCCAATTGAGACATCAGTTTAAATCTGTGCCCTATAACCATTTTTTCTTTAAATATAGCTAGCACTTTAATCTAAAGCACTTTACATGGGATTGATTTACACACATTAGTATTATTAACATATGCTGCCTGTCGCATTAGAGAGGATGCCAGGAGCCTTGTTTTACAGATGTTGTTAGTTCCCCATAGGATTTGCCATTCTTCAGCAAGCCGGTATTTCCCAGGGAAGGAAAACATGACCGCTTTGGTGCCTGTGTGTTGAGCGGCCCGAGTAAAGTTGTCTTATCTTTAGCGCCCGTAAGACAATAATACTAGGCTGTTATAGGTACATATCTCATCCCACTATACTGCCTTTGCCGTCATAGCCATGCAGCTAATGAGCTCAAGGGCAGTAAAGCATGCAGATAAATGCATCAGCTGTGTCAATAGTGCAGTTCTGAAAGCGTTTATTTTTAGGCAGTCGGACGATTAATTCTCTGTTGGCGAAGAGAATCTATCATAGAAGGCTCAATTGAGGCCGTTCGATCCCCAGTCAGTGTAGAGCGGCCGGGTTGATAATGGCCACATATTAAACATGGCCTTGTTTAACTAATTGATGCCTTCCCCTTGGCTTGGTGAAGAGCAGGGTATTAGGGTTTCTTAATAGTTTGACAAACACCTTCAGAAGGGCCTTTCTACATATTTTTTTTTAACAACTTTATTTCCGGATACAGCAGGGTCGTAAGATTGACATGTCTAAGGCACGTAATCATGTTACAACAGTTAATTAAAGGCATTTCCATCCCTCATCCCTGCCCAACCACCATTCCTTGGGCTTTCCGTCGTTTACTCCGGTCCAAAGAAGCGTTTGACCATCTGTGGCTGGATGGTCAATGCTGGGGACTGAGTATGGTAGTCCAGGAATGGGGCCCAACAGTCCGTAAAGCGGTGTAATGCACCTTCCTATGACGCTATGACCTTTTTTGCCACCAGGTTGTCCCTTATTTTGATCCACCACAGGAACAAGACAGACGGCGAAATGTAGATAAGACTTCCAGGGCAGAGTAAACCTTATCCATAGCTAAGGATTAATGTACTGCTTATAATACTATACTCTCTGTCTCCACTGCAAAGATGGGAGTGCTGTGTTGCAGAAAAGCAGGTGCATAAAGCGCTTACCGGATTGAGTTGCTGAATCCTAGTGCTTTCCAAACCCAGTAATACTGGCACATACCTGTTGTACATAATGTTTTTCATAATGAGTGCTTTACGAAAATGTGCAGATGCAGGCAAAGATGTACCCTCTGAACCTGAAGTGGCACTTGGTAGATGGGACAATTAGTGCAATTGATGCTGCAAATGCTACATTAATACTTGAGGATGTATATTTCGCCAGCATGGGGACTGGCATGGATTCACATGCTCATGAATATTCCCCGTCGTCAGGCCGGGAATCCTCGGTAAAGAAAAAATCAGTATCAGTTTCATTTCTGATCTGTCTTTCTCAGTAGTAACCAATCGCTGGTCTCTGTGTCATACTGCCCCCAGCCAATGACTGCCCTCTCCCTAAGCCCCGCCGCTGGCAGCCATCTTCAGATTTTTACCACACGCTCAAGTGTGGGGAGTCCTCGTGTTTAGCTCTCGAGCTTTTGCTGCGTTTTCGCGCTTTTTCAAAGAGAATTTCTCATTTTTCGGTCAAATAGAGCCTCAAGCGCCACCGTCTCTACATCCGATTAACGGGTATCCGTGTCAGATTTTTTTTTTTCTACGCTCCTCAAGGGTGAAGATTTCGACGAGTTACGCTTCTTGGAGGATTCCAGAGGTTTCTGCGGCCTACCAGAACATGGCCCAGGAGAAAGGAAGCTCGACGCCCGGAAAGCTGTTCAGGGTTTGCCCTGGATGCCAGCTACAGAATGTGTTCGAGGACGAGCACTCGAAATGTCTCTACTGCCTTCATGAGGACAAAACGCACGTGGAGAAGGACTGCGTTTTGCAGGAACATGTCGGAACGGACCATCAGGGACCGACGCCCTCGTCTCTCCAACTGGCTGGAAGGAAAGATCCGTCAGGTGAGAAGAAGTTGTCGTCCGAGCGGTCTTCCAAGTCCTGTGAGGGTGCCCCAGTGACGGGGGCCGAACAGAAGGCAAAGCACCGCGAGTCCGCGGGCAACGGGAGCGCCGAACGGTCGGGCTCTTCGGCTACCAGGCAGGCTCGCCTTCCCCGGCACCATCAACCACGAGCCAACGCTCTGGTTCGGGGAAGAGGAAATCCGAGAACCCGGGTAAGCTTCTAGAGAGGCCCCGGTCGATCTCGAAGGATTCAGCCGAGGGGGAGCGAGGTGGTGACCCTCCCCCCAAGGTGAAGGCCTCAAGCATGCCCAAGGTGGTGAAGGCCTTGAGTCACCCGGCCAAGGCCTCTATCGAGGAAGTCGCGGCAGCCCTGGCGCAGCCCGTGGAGGCTACACCAGTGGAGGCGACCTAGGGGCCCAGAGTCTCCCTGCCTCCGCAGAGAGAAGCCTCTTTCAGACCCATCGAAAAGACCCCCGTGAAGACCCAGGTGGAAAAAGACGGGGGGGCCGGTGGCCATTGTGGACACAGACACAGCATCCGAGGAGGAGCTGGTAGAAGTCTTAGAGGGCCTCGACGAGGGCGTTGAAGAGGCCCGTCCCCACGGGAGGGATCCCGATGAGGGTGACAACGAGAGTGACGGCGGCACCGGCGAGGGTCCTAGTCACCCGTCGCGCCCGGAGCCGCAGGATAACTCGGCGGCCATTTTGTTGGCAATACAATCCTTATGTTCGGAGATAAGGATGAGATTGCCCTTACCACTGATGGAGGATCCGGAACCAGGCTCGACGAAGGAACCAGAGCCGGGCCCGGTGGGAAGCCCCCCATATAAGAGAAGACGGATCCATCCAGCCCCACCTTTTCAGCCCTCGCGTCCTGCTCAGCCTTTACCCACGTCCCCCGTCCCTGGGGATGACACAGGAACGGGCACGGCCACGACGGGTACCGACGACGACGGCGGTGACGACGGGATAGAGCTCCCATCGCCAGCCCGGGCCTCCCCGTCCGATGAGATCGGATCTTTCCATGCAATGATAGCCAGGGCATCCAAGCTTTTTCAGCTCTGCCCCGAAGAGGAGAAGAAGGAAGGTTTCCTTTACCAACGGCGCAAGGCCAAGAGAAAGGCAGTCCTCGCCGTGCCTCTGCTGGATGACATCTGGGACGAGGGTCTCACCCTTCTCAAGAACCCGTCTACGACGCCTGCCAAGAGGGATCGGTACGAGAAGAAGTACTGGGTCCCCGACGCGGCCCCTTTGTGGAGGCCAAGAAGAAAGCGGGGGGGCATCGGCCTCAACGTCAACTTCCCTGCCTGACGGCGAAGGAAAGAAGCTGGACGCAATGGGACGACGAGTTATCTCGTCGGCGGAAACAATGATTAAGACGGCCAACGCCCTCACGATTGTGGCCCGCTATGACAGGGAGTTATGGTACAAGATCGCCCCCTGTTGGACTTCCTACCGGATGACAAGAGGGACGAGAAGAAGGCGAAGTGGCGTCGGACCACGCCCTTACGGTGGCAACGGACATTGCAGACACCTGTTTCCGCCAGCTAGGCAACAGCGTTTGCCTTAGACGACGAGGGTGGCTCAAGGCGACAGATTTCCACCAGGACGTACAAGCCAAGGTGTTGGACATGCCGTTCGACGGGAACAACCTGTTTGGGAAAACGGTGGATGAGTCCCTCCAAGCCATCAAGGCGGACACAGAGACAGCTAAGGCCCTAGGCGTTCTCCGGCAACGAAGGCCGTCTTTTCGGAGCATTGGATGCAAGCAGGGTGCCTCCAAGGGATTTGTCGGTGGCTCCTCTACGTACCGCCAAGCGGCCCGCTCCTCTTCTCAGGAAGCCTATAGAGGACGAGGCAAGTCGGGTGGGCCCCGCCGTCGTCGCCAGGGAGGCCAAGGCGTCCTCCAAGCAAGATTGAACCGAGAGCGGTGTCGGGGCCCCCACCGAAGCACCCCGGTGGGAGGCCGGCTGGCGAAGTTAGTCAGCGTGTGGGAGTCCATCTCCACTGACCGTTGGGTGCTGGACGCCCTGGCCCAGGGGCACGCCCTCGAATTTCTAAAAAAGTACCCCCACATTCCACCCGTGGCCAGGAAGGAAAATCGCGTCCCTCAACTGCTATTTGAGGTAAGGGCGATGCTCAAAAAAGGTGCCATCGAGCTTGTCCCGAAGAGGCTCCGGGGCTCCGGAGAATACTCAAGGTACTTCCTCGTGAAAAAGAAGACAGGAGGATGGCGCCCCATCCTGGACCTGCGACGACTGAACAAGTACATCAAGGCACAGAAGTTCCGGATGGTCACCCTCCAGCACGTGCTGGGACAGCTGGAGGAGGGCGATTTGCTGTCGTCGTTGGATTTGGAGGATGCGTACTTCCACATCCCCATTCTGAAAGGACACCGAAAGTTCGTCAGGTTCGTGGTCCATGGACGGCACTACCAGTTCAAGGCCCTCCCATTCGGATTGAAGTCGGCACCCAGGGTGTTCACCAAGTGCCTCGCACCGGTGGTGGCACGGCTGCGCCTACAGGGGATCCACGTCTACCCCTACCTGGACGACTGGCTCATCCGAGCAAGGACAAGAGAGCTTGCCGTAGGCCACACAGCGAAGACCGTCCAGCTGCTCACGGACCTGGGATTCTCCATCAACTTTCCCAAATCCCACCTGGTCCCATCACAAGTCGCACTGTTTCTGGGAGCCAAGCTCGACACAGTGTCGCGTCTGGCCTCGCCGTTGGAGGAAAGGACAAAGGCCATCCTGGGCAAGGTGCAGCGTCTGCTGGCCACGGACGTGGCCAGGGTGAGGTCCATGAAGTCCCTCCTCGGGATGATATCCTCCTGCATATATCTCGTGCGCCTGTACAGGCTTCGGATGCGCCCTCTGCAAGAGTTCCTCGACTCCCACTGGATCCAAGCAACAGGCAGCTTCGAGGACAGGATCCAGCTCAACAAGACCTTCCGACGAGCTATCCGGTGGTGGGGCACCCACGCTCATCTGACGGCGGGCACAGACTTTCATACCCCATCCCACCAGATAACGATGACGACGGATGCTGCCCTGGAAGGGTGGGGAGCGCACACCGGAGAACTTCATGCGAGAGTCCTTTGGTTCCCGGAGGACAAGACGCTCCACATAAACATCCTGGAGCTCCGTGCAGTGTTCTGGGCCCTCAGGTCCTTTCTCCCATCCCTCAAGGGCAAGGTGGTGAGAATCTTCACTGACAACACCACCGCAATGTTCTACATCCGGAAGCAGGGAGGAACCAGATCCCCAGCCCTCTCCAGGATCTGTGGCATTGGGCCCTCGCCCAAGGGATGTTTCTGGTGCCCTTTCATCTGGCCAGGATAAAGAACACCATTGCTGACTCACTCAGCAGAGAGCTGCGCTCGTGCCACGAGTGGGAACTACGTCAGATCAAGTGGATCGACTCTTCCGACAATGGGGAAAACCGCAGATCGACCTGTTCGCGACGGCGACGAACTCCAAGTGCCAGAGGTTCGCCAGAAGATTTCCCCAGCCGAGGAGCATGGGCGATGCTTTCTCGTTCCCCTGGGACGGCCTGTTCCTATATGCGTTCCCTCCGTTGCCGTAGCAGCTCCGACTCGTCAACCAGCTCAAGAGGTCCCGGTGCAGGATGATACTAGTCGCACCGGTGTGGCCGAGGCAGATCTGGTTCCCGGACCTTCTGGACTTGTCAGCGTCCCCACCAGTCAAGCTGCCGACGGACGCGGATCTTCTCTCCAGAGAATGAGGCGCCATACTTCATCACGACCCGGAGTCGCTGAACTTGCAGGCCTGGCTCCTGCAGCACTAGAGTTTGGAGGGTACGATATCACGGCTGACTGCAGAGAGGTCCTTGCAAAAGCCAGAGCGTCCTCAACTCTCAAGTGCTACGGACATAAGTGGAAGAGGTTCTCGGTCTGGTGCCGTGCACAGAAGATTAACCCATTACGGATTACGGCCCCTCAAGTGCTGCCGTACCTACTGTCACTGGCCAAGGCTGGACTGGCTCACGCCTCCATCAAGATACATCTGGCTGTGATCTCCCGATACACTAGAACCACAGGACGGGCGTCCTTGTGGTCCCATCGCCTGGTGAAGGAATTTATGAAGGGACTGTTACGATCGTTCCTGCCGGTGAAGGCTCCTGCCCCGGCGTGGGAACTCAACGTGGTGCTGACCAGGCTCATGGGGGCGCCATTCGAGCCCCTGCATTCGGCACTGTTGAAATTCCTGTCGTGGAAGACTGCGTTTCTTGTGGCCATCACCTCCACACGGCGAGTGGAAGAGATCCAGGCCCTATCCTGCAAGCCTCGATACTTGACTTTTCACGACACAAGGGTGGTGCTGAGGACGCACCCCTCCTTTATGCCCAAGGTGCCGTCTGACTTCCACCTCAACGAGCCCTTGGTGTTATCTGTTTTCTTCCCGTTGCCTTTGTCACCGGCCGAGAGGACTTTGCACTCGCTGGATGTGGCTAGAACGCTGAAGTTCTACGTGGACCGCACAAAGAGTTTTCGGAAGACGTCACAGCTTTTTGTGAACTTTGGACCTGTGAACCAAGGGAAGGCTCTCTCGAAGGCTTCCATTTCCAGATGGCTCTCTGGCTGCATCACGCACTGTCATCGGTTGGCAAACCGACCGTTGCTTGGCCGTCCGAGAGCCCATTCGACCAGAGCTATCGCTGCTACCACGGCGTTCTCATCTGGTGTGCCCCTGCTGGACATCTGCAGGGCTGCTACGTGGAGGTCGAGGCACACCTTCACGAGATTCTACTGCGTCGACCGGGATTCCAGGGAGGTGTCCAGGGCGGCCAAGCGGTGCTGCGCAACCTGTTCGCCTAAGGTGAGCCCGGTGAGGAGGTAAGAACTGCTTAATGTTGAGTTTTGATGTAATGCTTAATGTGGAGCCTTTTTTCCACCTCCCGTTGGTTGTGCATGTATGTACTGCTATGTATTCTTATATTCATGAGCATGTGAATCCATGCCAGACCCCATGCTGGAGAAGGAACAAGTTACTTACCTGTAACTGTTGTTCTCCTGCATGGTTCTGGCATGGATTCACATGCAAACCCTCCCTCCTACCCCTCTACGGCTCTTCACTTGGTCATACTGCCACTTTGCGTGCTATCAAATCTGAAGATGGCTGCCAGAGGCGGGGTTTAGGGAGAGAGCAGTCATTGGCTGGGGGAAAAGTATGACCCAGAGACCAGTGATTGGTACTACTGAGAAAGACAGATCAGAAACGAAACTGATACTGATTTTTTCTTTACCGAGGATTCCCGGCCTGACGACGGGGAATATTCATGAGCATGTGAATCCATGCCAGACCAATGCTGGAGAACAACAGTTACAGGTAAGTAACTTGTTCCATACCCCTACTCTGTATCGAGCAGGTGAATTCTTGGTTAACTAGTTATGAGATCTTTAAAGTTAAACAAAGACCCAACAACCGTTAACCCAGGTCTCTCGTCCCTCAGAAATTCTCTATGCATATGTACAATTAAATTGAAAGGAATGTTTGGATGTCTTTAGTCACAACCGCACATTTCTTACATTGCAAACACAGCCTGAGCTCTGGCTTTCTTTGCAGCGCTATTTAAAATGGTCCCCTATTAGTCATCCAGTTAGATATCCAACTGGACTAGCGAAGCATGGGTACACTGTCCAGAGTCTGTGGAGCTTTGATACATCTCTAAAATGCCATCCGGTGAGAGAGATTCCCTCAAAGTTGATATACGGGAGTATTTGCTTCTCAAATACCACTTTGATAAAATCAGACAGTAGGTTCTCAAGAAGAAGGTAAAAACCAAGTGAGACACGGGCAACCTTTCTGGAGCAAGAATTGACCTTTGAGGAAATACAGTCAGTGTTGGGCATACAAAGCCAATCAGGGAGTGGTTAGAAGGAACCTCTCAGAGGGTTTTCCCTAGACTTGAAAAGGGCACAGGATATAGTGTTGATATTGTAAAGAATATGATAAAAGCTGCTGCAAAACAATGGGCAGAACCGGCATTAGGTCCCTTGAAACCATCCAGAACTAAGACGGTGAACGAGAGACACTCCTTACATATAGCAAAAGGTTTATGAAAAACCTTCCAGACGTGGCCAGGAGGATAGCTCGGGTAACACGCACACCTTGAAAGCAAGACGCAGAGCAACACAAGTTTGATCCCTGAGTCCGCGTTTTGCAACATCTGGGTATTAGGAGCATTATAGATAACCAATTACAATACCCCTAAAATCCTCCAAATCTCGATAGTGTTCTTCTGGATGGGGTAGCACTGCAGATGGACTCGGGGTCTTCAGACTCAAAGTAAGGGGAACATCACATTACAAACTGTCACTGCAGGGAAACCTCTAAGTAGTCTCACCATAATAAGGGACAGCTAATTGTGCTGAATGCAGAAAATAAAGCACCATTCTGGGCCTTGTAGTTTTAGTCAAGTTTGGCAATCTAAAACATGCTTTGCATGAGCAATAAACATATTTTTAATGCCAAGATAGTGTACAATAAGCATTCCTAGTAGCTGTCAAACCGTGCACACTGAAAGCCTAAAATGCAGTGACATGTGTAATATTCTTGTCAAATAGCCATAGATGGGTCACAAAGCGGTGTGGAGCCAGCTCCACACTTTAATAAACAGAAAAGTTTAAAGCAGAATGCCTTAAAACATGGTCAACCAATGTGACCCTTTTTGATTTACTCAAAATTCACACAGGACAATTGCATAGCTGAAAAGCCCATACACATCCAAAGCAGCATGTGTGTGCAATGTTGTGGGAGTAGCAAGCAAGCTAAAATGTATTTTAAAACAACACCTAGGCGAGCGTAAATGCAATAAACCTTGTATGGCTCGGCAAGCTTCAGAATTCTGTATTAATAGTCAGCAGAATTCCATAACAAACATGCAGCCAATCCTCCCAAGTAGCAGGCTGCAATCGTTTATGTAATATACAGCCCTCGTTAGTTAACCACGTTTGCACTCCACTATAGTTGGTAGAGCACGCCTCCCTCGTGAATCCCAACCGGAATAGCTGAATGCATTGAAAGGCCTCGAGTTATGCCACGGAAAAACGCAGGCAATCATAGCTATTAGTAAACTTACATGTGGACAAACGTGTTGTTGAAATGATACATGCATAAAAATGGAAATATAAAAACTTCCAGTGGAAAGGTGCTTCATGCAAGCACATTAAAGACCAGAACTATAGTGTATATAAAGTTGAATGCACTCACGGAAGGGGTTAACTAACTTTGTGAGCGCAGCATCACAAAGAATTAATTTGCTCAAGACACAACGTTCGACCTGTCGGCAAAGATTCAAGGCCGGCCGTAAATAGATAGTAAATTACACCACGAAGACCATGGCCATCTAAGCACTCTTGGAGCCCAGACATCTTTGGGGCTCCCCTCCACCAATCCAAAGGAATTAAGTGATCAAGAATATGTGCCCGTCCCCACCGCAATCACAACCCATAGGTTGATATACTGACTCACAGCATTAAAAATATGCATACTCCTTTGTCCTGTCCCCTTTCCTCCATACTTATTGGACATCTCTCCGTCCTGTGGGACGGGACCGGAGCACTTTGTAAAAAGTATCCACAGTTTTTTTTTTCAAAAATGTGTTCTTCCTCTCTTTGTTGTGCGGGGACCGGCACGCGGCCGTAACCCCGCCCACCTTGGCTCCGCATCGCCCACCAGTCCTTTTCTCCGCTCGTTCGGGACTGGACGCACTTGCATCCTCGGAAGATTTTCTTCCCTCTTTTCCTCTGGCTCTCGCTAGCGATCGTTTACTAGTCTGTCTATGTCGTTCAAACTAGACTTTCCAGATTGTTCATCGTGCCACCATCGTTTGGCGAGGGCGGATCCCCATCCTCTTTGCTTAGAGTGTTTGGGATCCGGATCACCGTTGAGACTCATGTTTTTACTGCGACTCCCTTTCGGTCCGGGCACTTCAACGTCGGTTGGAGCGGTGGGAGGAGGTGTTCCGACAAACTCCTCCTTCGCATTTACTGGCGTTCATCGACGAGAAGAAACAACGCCCGTTAAGTTCTTTACTTTTCAGAGCACCCTGGCCGGGGGATACCTTTCCAGGTTCCTCTCGGGCCGGGAGCGATGATCGCTCTGTCACCGGGGTTCGCCCTGAGGTGCCTGTTGGGCCTATTAATTGTACCAGAGTTTTCTCCGAGGATCTCCGTAAGGGGCCTGTGGATACCGGAGCACGCTTCGAGGCCCCTCCTGTGGGGGCTGTTTGTAGACCCAGTTCTACTGAATCGTGGGATACTGGGGCTCACTCTGAGGCCTGTCTGTCGGCGAGGTCCCTCTTTCAGAGGCTAAAGCTACCAACATTTCTGAGAGGCCTTGCTGGTGAAGGCTGTTTCTCACCGTTCCCGCTCTTGCGGCAACACCAGATCTGTTGAGAGGGCAAAGAAGGAAAGTTCTTCTTTTACCGGTAGTGCCGACGTCCTTCCTGGGAAGGCTAATTTGGCAGTTGGTATGTCGCAGAAACATTCCAGACCTCATAGTACCGGCTCTGCCGAGGTTCCTTATGTTAAGGCTAAAGTTAAGACCCCTGATCCATCGACGGGGAATCCTGCCACAGTTCCTCACGTGCCGCAGCTCCCTTCAGACGATGACAAAATGGCACCCGTTCCCGCCACGACGGTGGCGGCCATTTTGGGTGCTATCCCCACAACTACACCATCGGCCTCAGGTGTAGGGCTTGGTTCCTTGGGTGAACATAGAGTCCCTTGTGCACATCCTTATCGGCCAGTTTATGATTGGAACGCCCGGATGCCTCTTCCGCACAATGTTTCGTTGTCTGTGGGGTCGCCGCCGTTGATTTATGTGGACACGTCGGTGGAGGGGCCAGTTTGGCACCGTCCCTGGACTTGCTCACCTCATGAGAGGCCTCCTCGGGTTCCAAAGCAGTCCCCGGAGGACGCCTTTTTCGGTAAATTTCAAACGCTCATGCGTACCGACCCCAATGAGGGAATATTTCAAAGGGCTTTTCATGGAGATATGTCCGCCCGCGCCTCCGGCCCCACCTGTTCCTCCGGTGGTTCCGCCGGCGCCTCCCTTGCCTATGGTGCCTTCCCCGACTCTTACGCCTTTGCCCCCATTGTCCCCCATGGACAAGGCAGCGCCCGACACGGCTCAACAGGATCCTGACCTGTCAGATGACGCGCTAGGCGATCAGGACAAGGACCTGCCCCACCCTATTAGAGCTTTTCATGACCGGGTACTGGACATGATGTGCTTCTTAGATGTTCCGGTGCCCGAGGCACCCGCTCCGCAGGAGGGTGTGCTTTCTGGGGTGTTCACCCTGTCTCCTTTGGAGCGTACCGGCCTGTTCTGGCCGAGGTCCGCAGGGTATGGGAAAAGCCACACTCTGGACTTTTTGTCAATAAGAAAATTGACGCGAGATGCAGGCTGCATTCTTCGGAAGAGGTGGCCCTGTCATCTTGTCCGCCCCCTCATCCACAGTGGTGGCTGCGGCCACTTTGCAGTCCAGGCCTGCAGCATCCTCTTCCACGACAGCTACGCAGGTTCTGGGAAAGGAGGACAAGCTCCTTGACTCCTTTGGGAGGAAAATCTTTGCCAACTCGGCCTTGCAGCTCAGTCAGGCCATTGCCGAACTGGTGTTGGCGTAGGCTAATATGCGGATGTGGAAAGGTCTGTCGGAGTTTGAGGAATTTATCCCGGTCGAGAAGTTGGAGGATTTTAAGGGTGGTTTATCTGACGCCAGGGTCTTGGCCCAGGATCTCCTGGAGGCTGCGGCTCATCACGTAGGCACCTCGGCTCGGGGCCTTATGCTGGGGGTTGATACCTCGCGGCAGACGTGGCTGCATGCCACTAAATCCTCAAAAGAAGTGCAGGACAAGGTGTTGGACCTTCCGTTTGATGGTAAGGAGCTCTTTGTCTACAACGGATGTAGAGCTTACCAAGACGAAGGATAGCACTCAGACAGCTAAGTCCTTGTCGGTCCTGGTTAAGACCCCTTTCAAAACCCAGAGACTGTTGTTTGACCCTCCTCTGGCTTTAGGGGCTTCCTCGACCGGAAATCTTGCAGAGTGGATACCCCTTTGGGGAATAACCGCCGTAGGCAACAACAAACTCGGTTTTTCTCCCGCTCCTCAGCCTCCTCCTTAGGTTCAGGTGGTAATACCATTGAAAAACCTACTAAATGAGGGTTCTCCGCACTCGCACGAGATCCCGGTGGGAGGACACATTGCGTCTCATTGGGAGGCGTGGCAGACCATCACCGAAGACAGATGGGTCTGGTCAGTCGCTCAGGCGGGCTTCCGCTTACCCCTACCCCACCCCCAACCCTCCTTTTCAGCTGTCGGGTTTGCCCTCCCTCAAAGCCGAGGTTCAGAAACTTCTGGACCTCAGAGCTGTGGAACCCATTCCCCTCGGGGAGCGAGGGGAGGGCTTCTACTCCCGGCTGTTTACGGTGGCCAAACCCAACCAGGCTGGCCTGCGCACCATCCTAGACCTTTCCCAGTTCAATCTTTTCCTACCCCAAGAGAAATTCAAGATAACGCCCAGCCAGATACGGTCCTCCTTGCAGATGGGCGATTGGCTCAGTGTGGTGGATCTTCAGGATGCGTACATGCATATCCTGATTTGGAATCCACACAGGAGATCTCTCTGTTTTTCTTTGTGAGAGGAGCACTTCCAGTTTCGAGTGCTTCCTTTCGGCCTCAGTTCGGCGCCGCGTGTCTTCATGAAGATGATGTCGGTGATTGCGGCCTATCTTTGTCTGCAGGGTATCCATGTGTATCCGTATTTGGACGATTGGCTCTTACGCAGCCCTTGTCCGTTGAAAGCAGCGGGCAATCTTCAGTCTCTCCTTCAGCTCCTGTTCCAGCATGTCGGCCTGGTGGTTCCAGAGGCTTCTGGGCCTCATGGCCTCGTGCGTGTTGGCTCTTCCTCTTGCTCGTCTCAAGATGAGGCGGACCCAAATGGCTCTTCGGAGTTCTTGGCGTCAGGCTGTGGACCCGGATTCCAAGCTAATGATTCCGGCTTCCATGAGAGTGGACCTGGAGTGGTGGTCATCTCTCAGCAACCTGTCGGTAGGTGCAGGGTTTCAGGACCCTGCCCCTACGGTGACAATCACAACGGACTCCTCCCTCCTGGGGTGGGGTGCGACGTTAAATCTTTTTCAGGTTTCAGATCTCTGGTCGCCTCAGGACAAGCTCCTCCACATAAATCATCTAGAGCTTCTGGCGATCTTCCTAGTGCTCAGGGCGTTCAGACCGATCATTGCCAACAAGGTGGTCCGCATATGCACGGACAATGTGGTGTCGATGTATTACATCAACAAACAGTCCCCCCCCCCCCCCCCCCCATGGACCTGTCCATCCAGATTTAGGAGTGGGCCGTGCCTCATGGTATTTGGCTGCTTGCAGTGCACATCCTGGGCCAGCTGAATGGCACAGCGGATGTCCTCAGCCGGTGGACCGTGGTCAGCTACAAGTGGGAGTTGAAGGCGGAGGTCCTCTCATGGATTTTCTTGCGTTGGGGCACACCGTAGGTGGACCTCTTTGCTATGGCGGCAAACGAGAAGTTTACTCAGTATACCTCCAGAGGGGGGCTGGGAGCCTCCTCTCTGGGGTTTGCTCTCGAGATTCCATGGCACAACATGAGAGCTTACGCCTTCCCGCCTCTGCCTCTAGTCCATTGGGCAATTTGGAAGCTGAAGAACTCGGTGAACTGTTCCCTCCTACTCATAGCCCCGTGGTGGCTGGCCAGGTTTTGGTTCTCAGAACTTCAGCACTTGTCGATGTGTCCGCCGATCAGGTTACCAGTGACCCCCGATATTGCTGTGGCACCACTCCCCACAATCGCTCAGCTTGGCGGCATGGTGCCTGAGTTCAAGTCTTTAGAACATCTTAACTTGTCTGCGGATAACATGCGTATTATCCAGGCAGCTAGGAAACCCTCGACTAGGTCCCAATACAGAAGTAAATGGCTCAGGTTCTATCATTGGTGTTTGGGAAAGTGGTTGAACCCAAGGGAGGCTATGGTTGACACGGTGCTGTCCTTCGTATCCTTCCTAGCAGAGTCGGGTGTTCACGTTCTGTCATGTAGGACTTGCCTTTCAGCAGTCTCTGCTTATCTTTCTACGGACCAATGTTCTTACTCTGTGTAATCCACTGGTTAAGAGGCATTTTGCAGGCTTGACACGCCTCTACCCTCCAGTTCGTACTTCGCACCCGCCGTGGGATCTAAATGTAGTCCTCACGGCGTTGTGCCATAAACCTTTTGAACCCATGGCCAAGGTGGACCTCAAGTCCCTATCCTGGAAAGTGTCCTTTTTGGTCGCTGTTACGTCAGCAAGGCGGGTGAGTGAGCTCCAGGCCTTGTCGGTGGAGCATCCCTTCTTGGTCTTTTACAAGGAAAAGGTAGTCCTACGGACGAATCCTGCTTCCCTGTCGAAGGTGGTGACTGAATTCCATCTGAAACAGTCGATCTCCCTTCCGGTCTTTTTTCCGAACCCTACCTCTGAGGCAGAAAGGGTTCTGCATTGTCTCGATGTCAGAAGGGCTCTTAAGTTCTATCTGGACAGAACATCCGAGCTTAGGAGTTCTTCTCAACTATTTGTGACTTTTGGTAACCCTCAGGGTAAGCGGACGTCTAAGGTGACTATTTGCCGGTGGATCGCCGCCTGCATTACGGAGTCTTTCACCGTCCAACGGCTGAAACCTCCTAAAGGTATTCATGCACACCTGGTGCGGGGCAAAGCAGCCGCGGTTGCTTTTCAGAAATATGTCCCCTGGGAGTCCATTGCTAGGGCAGCTACTTCGGCCTCTCCATCTGCTTTTTGTAAGCATTATTGTCTTGACATGAGCTCAAGAGCTGATGCTCAGTTTGGTCAGGCTGTGCTGAAGAACCTTTTTCAGTAATGGGTATTTCCATCCACCCGTAGTTCCTGTTAGGAGTGCTTGGGAATCTCCCATAAGTATGGAGGAAAGGGGACGGGACGTAGGAGTATAACCAGGTTACTCACCGTAGTGACCACCTTACTCCTAGTCCATAGTCCCCTTTCCACTACGGTGAGTAACCTGGTTATTTTTACTCCCTACCCTCTTCATTCTGGCTCTAATCAGAGTGATAAACATGTACATTTTGAAGGCCAACATTAGCAGCCTACGAAGAGGTTACTTCTGTTCTAGCATAGATTCAGGAGACTTTATCAATAGAATCCAGGAAGGTATGCAGCCTGTAGTATTAATGCATGACTGTATGTAAAAGGTACATGTAACCCAGAATAGACGGAGAACTCAACATTTGCTGCCTCACAGAACGCAAACGTGATCAAACATGGATAGAGTAGACCAATTGGTAGGAAGGAGAAAGCTACACATACCGTAGCATGGATAGTGGATGCAGATTAGAAGCTACCAGGAAGGTGTATGTATCCATACAGAATGAGATTAGAAGTGGGACATGGTTTTCAAATATTGTTGCCGTTAGAGATCAAAATGTGCCTGTGGTGTGCAATATATCAATGCTTACTATTACAGTGGAAGCAACACTATAGCCAGTGAAACAATGAGTGAGGCCGTTTTGAAGGTCATACCCTGAGAAGGAAATCTCTCTGAAGGGCTGAGAGTTTTGAAAGGTTTAGGGACTGGCATTTCGAAAGGCTAGGCAATACAAGATTAAATTAGATGCCCAGCATTGCACACACTGGTTAAGGGGTGAATCTGGAATTTTGCAATTTCTGCATTTCAACATGTTCATTACCAGTTCTTACCATGAACTAAAATGATCTTATTTTATAAAACTGACTTGGAAAGTACACCAATCACATTACCAAACTTGACAATTTTTAAAAACAAAATATAGAAGGGGTAACACAGAATTATTCTAGCTTCATTCTCTCCATCAAGATATGTATACAAATACCAGCATACCAATCTGTGTGATTTAACAGATTTAATATGGGTTGGTCTTTTGTATTGTAAAGCTTTACATAGTTCCAAAACACTGGCTTGTTGTCATTTATAAACGGGCAGAAAAACCTTTGACCTTTACAAAAATGCAAATAGTTTTTTGTGTCAAACGTGCAGACTTTAAAATATGCTTGCCCGAGTCCTGCACCATCTGGTAAGCTCCCTTCTGTCTACCACCGCTTCCACTCAAATATCCTACATAAGAAGAAAGATCAAGTAATGGGCTATACGATTCCACCAGCATGCGAGGAAGCAAACTTCACAGAAGACAGTACAGTAATGTACGAGATATTAGATGATATGACTGTATTGCCTGGCGGCAAAGCCAGTATACAGGCATGAATGCTTTGGTTCCAAATTTGGATACTTATTCATCTCTTGGACTAACAGTTTGTGCTCATCATTGGAGATGATTGCCTAGGTTATACAACACCCCATCTGCACAAACCAATTTCTAGACCTTCACCATAAGGATGACATGTTCGTTTTTATAGCAACCCCTATCTGGTGCAGGTACATTGCTGGTAATAGCACCTGTTGTGCTGCAAGACCAATTACATACACAGCCAGGTTTATAAACTTCAGACATAGGAAAGGCTCAACCAGCTTTACAGGAATGTGCTATTCTAATCGTGTATAGGAACCTATATCTATGCAATGAGTGCTTCACACTGAGCTAACTTTTGAACCATTGTGGTTCTCAATTTACCAATATTCATTTCAAATTTGGCTATTGCACATGATCAACATAATTCCCACAGGAAGAAAAGAATGCTACAAGAGTTGTGCTGCAAGGAACTCACAAACTATATATACCACAGTGAACACAGAAAGCATTACATGATGAACTAATTGAAGCAGAATGTACTTGCCAAAACAGACAGGCCATAGGTTAAGAGCCTCAGCACCACACTGTAAAATATCCTGATTTGCCCCTTTTGCCCTCCCATAAAAATGTCTCTGAGGAAGACCAAGCAGTGTTAATGCAGAAAACGGCAGGAAAGAAAAACATGGGAAAATCGCTTATTAAGCCAAAAGGCTACTCGGCTCTTGCACTGTGCTAATGCACCAGCTGCTATGAAACTCGGCTGAATGCAAAGTGAGACATCTATGGTTATATGGCCCTAGAATTCCCTGTAGGATATTCACACGCACAATGTTTTTTCTCCATAGCACTGAAGGCCATTGTACATACACTACACTTTGGATACACAATAAAAGGTCAGTTGTTGAAGTAAACCAGACTGGCGTTTCAGATTAAAGCAGCATCTTCCACATAGCAAGTACAGGCTTGCTATATGAGCATCCCATTAAAATGAGGTAAACATTATTATTACTTCATTCTTATCCCGCGGGACATGCCCGTGGGCCTCAGGACGCACATCTTACCTAAATCAATAATGCACACCCATAACATGTGAGCCCTTAGTTAACGCTGCACAATACTGCATAAAGTCCTGCACAAACAAAATATGATTTCGAATTGCACAGTCATAGTGCACATGGCATATGAACCATGGCGATACATGCACATTGCATTTCAGATGCAGACATCGAAGTATCATTATTTTCCCACATCTGAATATTTATCATCAAGGTGTGCATTTATGTGGAAGCAACCACCCAGTGGTCAAGCCAACATGGAAGAAGCATGTACCTCTCATGTATATACATGGCAAAATAACAACTTGTGTGAAAAAGAGCTGGTTAGGTTTGAATACCAGTCAGAAATGCTAATAATTCTACAGAGTAGATGGATAAAACAGCAGAATTGCTTGATATAGTTTATTTATATAGTCCCTATACACAGTGTTTCAAAGCGCTTCAAGGCAAGGGAGGGAACAAGGGAAACTAGAGTGACATTCTTACAGGCCATGAAGAGTAAGGATGTTAAATTAACTATCGTACTCGGCCTGACTTGCCTGGCATGCTGAATGTGGATAAGTTCATTGAGTAACAAACATAACATATTGAATATGGCACAGAGAACTTCACACAGAATGACATGCAGCTTGTACATGTGAAGGGACATGTTACATGCTAAGCTATATTGATGTTGAAAGTAATGCCTAGTCGAAGTATGCTCTGGTGCTGAACAAGGCAAGTGCTAGATCTTGCTATTCTGTTGTCTATATGTTATCCATAGTGTTTAGGATCTGTTATGTTTAGAACCTGTGGTCATTAATGGAGGTAATATTTTGCTGAGCTTATTATGATCTCAGTTATAAAACACTGGATATGCAACTGGGATTAGTTCTGCTTAGATTTGAGGTCGGTGGACAACATCCGGAATGAAAAGCAGGTTTGTTTGAGCGCCTTGGGGCATCGATAGTGTGCAGTCATTAATTGCAAAGGCTTGTAAAGACTTTAACCCTGATTCATGGAATTATGTGCGTGTAAAACAGGGATTTGCGTGCCATTCAAACTGTACCTCACATGGGTGGGTGCACCTACCGGGGGAGCAAAAGGAAAAGGGGATGCGGGAAGGTAGGCCATGTGTTCTTTGCAGTGTTTAGGTGTGTGGATTCCCACGGGTGTCCTCTTTTGGAGGATATGCGGGAAGAATGGCACTCAAATCCCCATTTTACACGCAAATAATTCCATGAGTCAGGGCATTTAACTCTTAAAGTCCACTGTCTATTCACACACAGCAAGGACCACTTATTCAATTTAAGCAGTTGAATCAAAACCCACCACAGAAATGGGGTGCATTTAAGAATTGAAAGATTTTAAATTTTATTATGTGGGGTACATTTAAGACCTAAGGCAGACCCCCTACAACAAAAACTGCATTTCAGCAGTCTCCCAAAAATGTCTGTGCTTTTGTCAGCTAAGCATAAGGGGGCGAGATTTGAATATTGCCACCCCAAGAATAACTGCATTTGTTTTCCTTCATGTAAAACGACAGAAAATAACTTAAATGCAGAATGACTCTGCAGTGCTGTTCTGTCATTTCAAAAACCGCACAAGAAAATGTCTTGCATTCCAGACTGCATCGCACTGGTGACTCCTTTCATTTCCAGCATCACACAGTTGTGTCTATTTAAACACAGCCCTGCCGTGTATTGCAAGTGGATACCATCAAATAAAGTCCATGAAATGCAAAATAATTCTGTCTGCACAGCTTGGATTGACTTTTTGAAGTAAATCAACACTGCAAAGTACTTCAAAGGAAAGATTCTCTCCCTTGCATCGTGTCAGTTACAAAGAAACTATTTTCAGCACATGTGTCGAGAAACCGACCAGATCTGGGAAGAGCCTTTCAGAAAGTTAATGTAAAAGAAACCGCATTTTGTGACAGTAACGGGAGATAAAAAGGCGATAAAAAGAACACGTGTAAACCTGCTTTTGCAAAGCAGGAAAATGACATTTGTAAAATTAAATGTGAAATAAGACGGTGGCTTGCACAGAAACACAATTTTACATATGTGGAGAGGGCCTGCAAAAATAGGTGTATTGTGCTGTTTTTGTCCCCCAGAAGACAAATCATCCCAGCTAGACCCAGGAGGTTCTGTCAAACCAGTTTGACAGAGGGGACAATGTCGCACCTACCCATGAACAGATTCTGCCAAGGACATGTGCTCTGTTCTCTGGGACCTGATAGTGTGATAATTACAGCCTCCGCAGACTGCCTGGCAGAACTACCCAAGGACAAAGAGTGGGGGTGAAGCCCTGGTTTTTGCCTCATAGGTGTGAATTTTCTCTCCATTTATTCCCAGTATCCACAGGAAGACTTCGAAGGGTGGTCATGGAACCCCTTGAGCAAGCCAAGCCTGTCAAGGACATTTGGCTGTGGGGGGTTGAGGACTACCCACATCTGGAAAAAAATTCACCCATTGATTTGAAAGGGCTACTGTACATTCTGACATTTGTTTCAGCACCCTAAATAAGCAACAATTCAATTTTATGCCAGTATTTTATGTGATTTATTGGACAAGTAAAATAAGACTATTTGTGTCTTCCTGGCATGTGGTGGCATGCAATGGCAGTAAAAAGGCATTTCTGAGTGAAGCATAAATGGCGCAGACATAAACTTTGGGGAGAACATGACGGATACTAATATGCATATATGTAGCCATTTGCAGAATTTTAGCTGTTGTGTCTCCTGACAACTGCGAAAATTATGCCGAAGGGCGATGCAACATTGCTCAGAATTGGTGTTCAAACCAGACTATTCCTTGTAAAATATGGGATCTACCTATCTGATTTTTATGATGGTGACTATTGTAAATATTGAGTTTTGTTTCATAACTAATTTTGGTGAAAAATAGGCTTGTGAGACAATGGGAGTCATAAAATTACACACTCCTAAACTAAGGCCACTTCCCCTAAACCAATCGGCTCGTAGGGAGGTGGGGGCATCAGTAGCCTGACCTGATGCAAGGGGTAAGTCCAGGGTACGTCCGCCCATATTCTAAGAGTCCTATGATGTCACGCTGCCTATTTAAGGGGGTAGACACGGAGGCACATGATATTCAACATTCAAAATTCACCCTGCAAGATTCCAAGAATCCAGAACCAGGTCCAGAGGTAGCTGACCCAGATCCAAGCAGAATAACCTATCCAGAACCACATTCATCCCAATAATTCAGGGAGAAAGGAGGAAAGGCTGTTGACCCGTTTAGGAGAATTCAGAGACCAGACCTTTTTGCCCAGCTGATTTATCCCGTTGTCCACAGAGACCAGACTTTGCCCAGCTGTTACCTTCCAGGAGCCCAGCCGTCCCTGTACCAGATCCTAGGCCCCGCTGTCCAGAGACCCGGCTGGCTGTCCAAATGATCCAACTCAAGTGTTTTTTGTAAGTATCAACATCACCCCGCACCCTAAAACTGCATATCCTGCTCTTTTCCCTTGCATTTTGTTCAAATCCTATAGAAACCCCATAAAAACCCTAGTCCTTTCCTAAACCATCAGTATACTCAGTTTACCCTTTCTCTAGAAGAATCTGAGTCAGTTCATATTTGTTAGCATCTTGTTTTTCTATTTCTTTCAATCATTTGTGTAAATCCTTAGTATTATTTGTAATAAATTAATTCCCCTATTAGAAGGTATGCAGCGTGAGCTGGTTAAAATTGCAAATCAACCCCCTTGCGTGCAGTGTCTCTATTTAATAATATAGCCATTCAAATATAGTCTTGGTAAAACTAGCCCGTGTGCATCAAAAATGAATTTGCCCATGTCTTGTGTTTTTCTCTAAAAACTGATTTGCCTCTTTCCCATAAAAAACCCATATCATCCCATAAGAGTATCCCCTTTCCCTTCATATTCTACCAGTTCTGTACCTTTGTTCCCCATCACAAAAAACGATTTTGATTTCTAAGCCCATTTCCTTAGCTGTTTGCTAGTTTAAAGCGCAAGTGAAATAAGAAATTGCAATTCTGGCACGTGTGATTTTTGTTGCATGGTTTTCCTGCCAAAAGCGATTTTTCTCACCTGTCTTCATGTTGCTTCAGCACCCTGTCCAGTAGCTTGTAAGATTCCTTGCCTCTTTAGTACAGCCACCCGAATTTCTGTCTGATCTATCCTACTGCAAATGTAAACTGATCTACAAGTAACAAGTGCAATCCGCGTATGCTATTTTGCTAAATTTTAAGGTTTTCATTTTCTTCTTTGACCTCCCATTCTGGAGTGGTGGGCCGAATTTAAAAACTGATTTTTCACTCTTCTTGCTGACTCCTTGCCACTGCTTTCTATCCACACAGAATTTAGTTAGCAGGTGTTTGGGGAAGTGCATAACAGAGGTGCCATCCATGATTGTGAAAAAGAGTGATTTTGTTTTTAATTTCTGCATAAGGTTTCAGTTGATGTCAGAAACTTGTATTAATTGTATTATAACATTGTGCACTATATTGTCATCATACTGCTGATTGCTGCCCTAAAACTTATTCTGCTCTGATTTTTCTGAGGATTTTAAAAGAAATATTTCTTTGTTACACACAGAGTCCTAGTGCACTGCGACACAGGGTGTTTGTTAAGGTGGCTGTGAGACGGGTTGGGTGCTTCTTCATACCAAGAATCCAGGGTTCAAATAAAAATAAAAGGGCACGTTTATTGTGCGTCACCTTCAGTGTCAGTGGTAGAAGTCTCTGACCGGAGTGTGCCGTGGCATAAAACCTGTTGCAATTAGTTTTTCAAATCAACGAATTGGCATTTTTGCAATGTATGTTCAAAAGATAGTTGAATACCCAAGCACACAATTTGACCTTTATAGTGCGTGAAGGCCTCGAAATACACTGCTACCTGAGTGTAGTCTAAGGAACACAGCAGATGAGTGATCGTTGCAACAATTTACAGAACACATATGAAGCACTAATACTCATATAAAACAGGCTTCTGGATGCAAGTGTGCTGCATCTGTCAATAATCCCTTGTGCATGTGAAAGCAGCCACGTTCTAACACCCTCTGGTAAATTGTATTCTTTCCTTAAGAGAAATAGAATATCAAACCATGATGGTGGTTATTTTCAAATAGTATACAGGCATGCACCATTTAAATAAAGGTAAAAGCCAAACCTTCTTAAACTATCTCGTAAACTTTCAGTCAAGGGGAGATGGTGGAGATCCATATGGTCGTAAGGTCTTCAATGAGACAATCGATGCAAGCAATGCATTTCCTAGCATCTATATGGCCATAAAGTTAACTAAGGGCGAGCTTATTTATACATGGCACAATCATCTATATATATGTATATTTCTGAGGCTTGTGGAATCTGCTTAGATCACATGCTGTGCATAGGCCGACATCTAGTGGAAGCTGCAGAGTATTACAGTTGTTTTTTTCGAAAAAGGACGTTGGCAGAGCATACCAGTAATACTATCCCTAGTGTGACGTCCACTGTACCCATAGTCCTTCACGTGTCAAGGTCCCTCAGATTGTTTTTAGTAGTAAAGGTTAGGGAGTCTAAGAAGAAGACTTCTAAGACCCCCACATAGAGAAGGGTCACAGAGGGATAGGTCCCCTCACAAGGATAAGGTCACACATGAACAGGATTCCCTGTGTTCAGCCCTAGAGAAGAAGACACAGTTGCCTCCTGAAAAACATTTCACTCCTCTAGATAAAGGAGTTCCCTTACACCCTAGGTCAATTCCTAGCTCTACCCAGTGGTCCTGTGAGGATGTAGACAGGGTCATGAGAAGAATGAACCAGCCGCTACTAATGACGTGCTCGTCAAGGCAGCTGAGCATTTCCAAATAGCAACTCGGGATGCGCCACAGGACGAGGATTTTGTGGACGATATCTTGGGAGACAAGAAGGCTGTCTCATTCATTGCCCTCCTGCGGTCTGTGCAGCGAAAGATACAACCCTCGCTGGAGACACCTAATCAGACATGAGCTGTTAACCCCCACGTTGAGAAGCTCTTCAAACCTGCCCCATCCAACCCTCTATGTAGAGGACAGCTTAAGCCGGGCTCTCTGGTTGTTACAACAATGAGAAAAAGAGCAGGGACACCCCTGGCCTCCTCTGAAGCTCCTTCAGACAAGCTAATAACGCCACTCTTTTTGCAAGTTATGACTGCCATAAATGGGATGAGGTTTCGGCCTTGTCATCGGCCCTGAACCCCTCAAGTCACAATTTAGCTCTTGTGGCAGCAGAAGATAGGGCGGGTTCAAGCTGCATGTTGAAGACCAATCTTGACGCCGCAGATAATGCGGGATGGATAATCGCAGAAGGAACCATTATTAAGCGACACGCTTGGTTACGCCTATCCGGCTTCAAGCAGAAGACGCAAGCTACTCTTCTTAACATGCCCATAGAGCCTACCATACTCTTTGGAAAGGCAGTGGAAGACGCCTTAAAGACGGCTAAAGAAGACTATGATACACTGAAATCTTTGGGCCAATTGACCAATAAACCTACTGACCAAAGGGGTATTGGTAATTTTTGTCGCTCACACGGACAGAATTTCCCAAGAGGCTCAAGCTACAGTCTTAATCAAGGAACATCATGAGGTAACAGCCAAGGCCAAGTCTATCAAAGTTACCAGAGGGCTCCGCGCCGATCGCGTTGACTGGGGAGGGGCTCTTCCTCTAGAGGTGCTAACACACCTCCAAAACAGTGACTACCCCCTCCGAATGCCCTCCCATGCCTCTCCAGTAGGAGGCCGTATTTCAAACGTCACCCAAGCATGGGAGGGAATCAGCCCAGACAAATGGGTGCTGTTTACCGTGGCGGGCGGTTATTGTGTGGAGCTCCTCGAGCTACCCCAGAACCATCCACCGCGCTGGAAAATTCACTCCAAAGAAGACCAACACACCCTGCTCGAGAAAATCGGCACGCTGCTCCAAAAGAATGCCATAGAAGTCGTCCTGGCCAACCAGGTAAACAAGGGTATTTATTCAACCTACTTCCTCTAACAATGCGCCCAGTATTAGGCTTACGCCCCGCAAACAATTATGTCAAGCCACAAAAGTTCTGCATGACTACGCTACAATAAGTAATCCCTTTGCTAAAGCTGGGGGATTACATGGCAACATTGGATATGAAAGATGCTTATTTTCATATTTCAATGTTCCCAGCGCACAGAAGATTCTTGTGGTTCAAGATAGCAAACCAGCACTACCAATTCAAAGTGCTAGCCTTTGGAATAGCATCTGCACCAAGGGTATTCACAAATGTACTGGCGGTGGTGGCAGCGCACCTGCGCAGGGCGGCAATCCCAGTTTACCCTTACCTGGATGACTGGCTGATTACGGGGGAGAGTGATTCTCAATAAATGAGAAAAAAATCAAGCCTTGTGCCAAGCACAACAAAACAGTTCCTAGGAGCTGTAATAAACTCAGAAGAGGGGTTGGTCTTTCCATCAGAGGAAAGAGTCTAAAACATGCTCCTGCAAATTCCACATGATCAAGCCAGCCGTCAGATAAGCGTACGCAAAGCTATGTGTTTGCTAGGCATGATGGCGTCTTGCATTTACCTGGTACCACAAGCACGCCTGGGCATGCAACCTATGCAGGAGTGGTTGGCGAAACAATGGTCTCAGGCAAGCGGTCAATGGGACGATCTAGTGGTCGTTTCGCCAACACTAGTACGAAACCTTCGCTGGTGGACAAGAGAGAATCTGTTGAAGGGAAAACCCTTCCACGATCCGGAAGTACAGGCGGTTGTCACAACAGACGCCTCGCTCACCGGATGGGGGGCTCATCACCTTCATCACACAGCTCATGTTCTGTGGACTCATGCTGCGGCGCATAACCACATCAATCTGCTGGAACACTGGTGTTCAAAGCCCCTCAAGCGTTTGAGGTACACCAAGCAGTGCAAGTCCTCACAGACAGCACTACGGCGATGTTTCACATCAACAAACAAGGGGGCATACGTTCTCCAAATCTGTCCAGGCTAGCGCAAGAAATTTGGAAATGAGCTCTCAAACGGAAAATATTCCTATCATCTAAGTATGTTCCAGGGGAACTCCACTCTCTGGCCGAGACTCTGAGCAGAGATCCCCTACGAGAGGAGCACGAGTGGATACTAGACTCAGAAGTCATAGAGCAACTCTTCTCTCAATGGGGTTTCCCCACACTAGACTTGTTTGGTACAAGTGAAGACAGTCAATGCCCAGACTTCGCGTCCAGCTTCTCCCCAAGCAGGCACCAAGGGGAAGGCCGTATGGATGAACTGGTCAGGGAAATTTGCTTGCGCGTTTCCACCAAACCCTCTCGTGACAGGGTGGTGAACAAGATCCACAAGCAACAGGTGACGCTCATCCTAGTTGCTCCTTTGTGTGCAAGACAGCCTTGGTATGCACATCTGCACAAACTGGCGATGTGCGATCCCATCAAACTCCCATGCATGAACAATCTGCTCACTCAACACAGGGGTCTAACAGTGCACCCTCAACCTCACTCTTTGAACTTTGCAGCATGGCTCCTGAAGTCATAGAGTTCGGATATCTTAACCTATCACAAAGGTGTATTGATATCCTAAAAGAAGCACGAAAGCCCAACACTAGGCACTGTTACTTCGACAAGTGGCGAAGATTTGTAATTTGCTGCCAGTCTAAACAAATTAACCCCATAGAATGTACACCATCACACATTCTAAACTATATGCTCTACCTGCTAGACTCAGGGTTAGTATTCAACTCTTTAAAGGTCCACCTGGCAGCCTCGTCAGCCAACACCACTTCCCACAACAAGGTCTCGTGGTGGAAGGTATCGCTCATCAAGGCATTCATGGAGGGAGTAAAGAGACTCCACCCTCCAATCTCAAACCCGCCACCAGGATGGGATCTCAATGTAGTACTCGCTAAGCTCATGGGACCTCCATTCGAGCCGATGCATAAGTCAAGTCTTAAACACCTAAATTACAAGACTGCCTTCTTAGTGGCTATTACTTCCATAAGAAGAGTTAGTGAATTACAAGCATTGTCATTGCAGGACCCTTTCATTGTCATACACAAGGGCAAACTGGTTTTACGTACGCATCCTAGGTTCTCCTCTAAGTTCATCTCTAAATTTCATGTAAACCAGTCCATTGAGCTCCCGGCCTTCTCCCAGAACCCATAGAGCTCAGCTGAGGTTAAACTCCACACACTTGATGTAAGGATGGCGGTCCTTTACTATGTAAATAAGAACAGACCGCTAACAAAAACAGACCAACTGTTTCTCTCCGTAGCACCGGGCAGAGAAGGGATCGCATTTCTGGAATGCTAGAATTCTATCTCCAAATGGATAGTCGGGTGCATACAACTGTGCTATTCACTGTCAGACAAGACACTGCCTTTCACGCCAAGAGCTCACTCCACAAGAAGTGGATAGTCGGGTGCATACAACTGTGCTATTCGCTGTCAGACAAGACACTGCCTTTCACGCCAAGAGCTCACTCCACAAGAAGCACAAGAGCTATGCTGGCTTTCATTGCAAATGTCCCCTTAGACAGCATTTGCAAAGCAGCTACATGGAGCTCAGTACACACTTTCACTCAGCACTACTGCATTGACACACATTCCAAGACAGATACACAAGTGGGACAAGCGGTTCTAAAACAACTGTTCGCCCATTAACCTTATCACAACCCACCACCTTCTCCTAACACTGCTCACTAATCTATGCACAGCATGTGATCCAAGCAGATTCCACAAACCTCAGAAGGGATACTAATACTAATAAGTAATCATATTTCTTATGCTTGTATATGCTTAGATTCACATGCACCCACCCTTCCTCCCCTCGGAGAGAAGGCGCATGGATGTTTGAGCTTGTCTGATACATACCTGCTTGGATACATCTATACTCTCGCTACACTTCATGCTACCTCATGTCAGAAAAATAGCAATCTGAGGGACCTTGGCGCGTGAAGGACCATGGGTACAGTGGACGTCACACTAGGGATGGTATTACTGGCACGCCCAGTCAACGTCCCTTTTCGAATTTGGAAAACCACTGTAATACTTTGCAGCTTCTACCAGATGTCGGCCTATGCACAGCATGTGAATCTAAGTAGATACAAGAATCATAAATACGATTGCAGTGAGTAATGTATCCCATATATAAAATGAAGTTGTGTTTGTGGTTCTGTATGTGCTGTTCTTGGGGACGTAATTCCTCATGAACGGTGGGTGAGATCTGGTGTCATGAATTTTGCATGGACTATTCTGTATTTCGTAGCTGAATTAATGCAACCTTTTCTGGCTCAATGGGTCATCCCGTTCTCAAGATACTTAATCCTTTTTGTTTTACGGCAATCCGTTTTGTGGTGTTGCACCGCCATCTACAGGTCATTTGTAGAAAGTGCTCATCGCACATCGAAGCTGAAACATGATCAACATTCTGAAGAAGGAAGATCTCAAGACCATGAAACTTATAGAACTCAACATGCTTTGTGCCAGAACAATGAAAGTGCTGAAGAACCTGAAGCGCATTTTTTTTTAATTTTTTTTATTTTTTTCTTATTTTTTTAATTTTATTTTATACATGTGTAGAGCGCACTACAGCCCAAAGGCATCGAGGCACTGTTACATGAGATTGTAGGTAGGCATGATTCAAGTTACATGGGAGGCAGCAACAAGTAGGGTTCTTTGGTTACAGATATAGTTGGTAGCAGAAAAGGTAGTTGCAACAGTTGCGAAACAATGAAAGCTTACTTACAGTATTGGCAATAATACATTTTAGGAAGATTTCAAGGACAGAGGTGCTGTGCATCCTGCCACAGTACGGCGAGATGAGCGTTGGGAGCAGGTGCAGAATCTTACAAGTCACACAAATAGCAATGTTTTAATAGCTTTGCGGAAGGCAAAGTGGGAGTCAATCATCCTCAGGTGCGTGGGTAAAGAGCTCCAGTGTAAGGCCGCCAGAGCACGGAAGGTAGTGCTGCCTGCACGCACTCTCCGGGTCTTGGAGATCATGTTGGTCGAGGCCGTTCTCATAGGCCTAGAAGAAGTTGGCTTCGCTATTCTCTGGGTCAAATAGGTAGGGGCCAAGTCATGGAGGCATTTATGCATGAGAGCGAGGGTTTTCTCTTTGATGGGCAACCAATGAACCCGTCTCCTGACCTCATAGATGTGGTCCTTCTTTGAGATTCCTGTGGCAGCCCTCAAGGCATTGTTTTGGACCAGCTGGAGTTTAGCAATGTTTTTGTCAGAGGTCCCTACGAGGAGGGCATTGCAGTAATCCAATCTTGATCCCATAGTTGCCCTAGCAATGGTGAAGCAAGACTTACTAATTGGAGAATTCGTGCTACCAAAAAACAAAGCAAGGGAACTGCTGAAGAAACTGAAACACGACTTTCTGTGAAGAGAATTAGAACTGCTGAACAACGAAGGAATAATATGCTGAAGAAACTAAAGCAACACTTATTGATCTGAGAATGTGAGCTGCTAAAAAACGAAGCAATGAAACTGCTGGAGAAACTGAAGTGAGACTTACCGATAAGAGATTTAAAAATCTGAGCATTGAAATCCCGGGCGAAGCTGTATAGTTCAGCTGGTGCTATATAATAAAAGGACAGATGTATGTTTGTCTGAAGCCGTCCTGTCCGCTACACCTGTTATCACTGCTAGAGGCAGCTGTTGCTGTACATATACAACTATAAGACTTCAAGTTCCTATTCCAGGCTGACTAAATACATGTGTATTTTAACAAGGGATCACTTTAACAGCATACTTCAAGTTGAATACACTAAGAAAATATATACATTTAAAAAAACATAAAAACAGAGATTCATTTGCTTAAGCACTATTTCTGAAACATTTTCAATGTAATTCTTTTTTTTGTTTTTGTAAATGTTTTTATTTTTAAATTTGCTTATTGATGTGTTTGCTACAAGACCAGCCATTAAAATACAACGTATATAAACAAAATGCAGCATCTTAAAAGCAGCATGTCAGTACATTGCAATGTCTAAGCATTGTAACACATCTAAAATGAAACATAACATAAACTGCAAACAAACAACCAGGGCTTGCACATGAAGTAAAATTCACAGAACTCCATTCGGAGTGAGATGTCCTAGTGGGCACACCAAACTGAATGATCAAAGCATTGTAACAATATTCATACTAATACTGGAATCTGAGCCATCAAGTTCATGTACAATAACAACAAAATGGGGGTGGAACTATGTTCCGGGTGGTTTTTCGTCCGATGTATGGAACATTGTTAAAGTGAGTCATTTCCAGGCCTTAAAGGTATTGACTAAATTATCATTGTGCGTATGTAGCGCCCTCAGCCACGCTTTAGTTTCAGCTTTGCACAAAGTCTCAACCTCTATATAATAATGAACATTTGTGAAGGCGTATATCAATCATCTTGATTGATGGGGCTACCCTTCCCAGAAGGGAGAGTGGGAGCTTAAAACAGAAAATCATGGACCTCTTTATACCGTCCACCACCTTAAGTCTGTTATTCGTGTGAGTCGCTTGGTGTGTGAGCGATATGAATTCCCAGGTACTTAAAGGAATGTACCTCCCATTTCAGGCTCATGTCAGGTAGGGTCCACCGGTCCTCCCCATGAAGTCATGCCAAAGGAAAAAGACAATATTTGAGTTTATTAAAAGAAATCCTAGACAGCACCACAAATCCGTCCAACACATGCAGTACTATAGGTAGGTTATGTTGAGGTTCACAAAAATAAATCAGAACGTCATCAGCATACAATTACACAAAATGTTTAGAGACTCCCACCGTGATGCTGGTCTCCAAATACTCCTGCCTTAAGTATACAATCAAAGGCTCTAGAGCGAGTAGGTACAACAATGGGAGAGTGGACACCATTGACGAGTTCCCCTTTGTATGTCCCAAGTTTTGATATCTGTCTGCCTGATTTCACCCAGCTGTCTGGGAAGAATAAAGCAGTGTCACCCAGCAGATAAAAACGTCCCAAACCCGAAACTTCGTAGCACAGCAATCATCCGCTCCCAATAGACTGAATCAAAGGCTTTGATTGTGTCAAGGCACGCCACCACATAATGTTCAGTACAAGAATTAGTTTGATCAATGATATGTTGCAGTCAGCAAAGTCAGAGTGGTATTACGGCCAGGCACAAATCCAGTCTGATCTGAATGTATTAGAGAACCAATCCTTTTACGTAGGCGTGTAGCTAGCACAGTAGTGAGAATTTTACATTACAATTTAGCATGGTCAAAGGATGATGAGTCCCACCTCTCTATGGGCTTCCCAGGTGTGGGTTTATGCTACCTGTGAGCATGCCCCAATCATATACCGCTTCAAAAACCTTCAGCAGTGTCGGGTCAAGGTAGAACAGTACGCCTTGTAAAATTCAGCTGGAATGCCATCACTCCCTGTTTCACTCCCTGTTGTCTTGTTAGTGGAGAGGGAGACTATCGCTTCCCTTAATTCCTCTGCTGTAAGAGGTTGATCTAAGGAGGACCTCTGACCAGCAGTGAGTTTCGGGAGACTGATTAATGAAAGTGCCTCTGCTATCTTGACAAGATGAGGGGATGGGGGGGTTCACCGGAGTGTCGTGTTTGTACAATAGAGGAGAAAATGTAGTAAAAATGTCATTGATTGCCATTTGGGATCACCATGGGGCCCCATATTCATCATGCAACAGTGTAGTCAGAGATCTCGGCCGCTCATGTTTACACAACCATGCCGACACTTTCCCTGATCTGTCCCCTTCCGCATGCGCTCGAGCTAATCATGTAGCGTCAAATTTGGACAGTCGCTCCCATGCTCATAGGCATTGAGACCGAATTGCAGATAGTTCCTTCTCAGTCGACTCCAGACCAGCGTATAAAGCCTCTAGCATGCCTAACTTATTTTCCATGGTCTACAGGTCTTCCTGCAATGCCCTACAGATTCCCTCTGCGCTAGCAATGACTTCCCCCTCAAATCTACTCATGATTTCCCAGACAATCCGATTACACAGCATATGTAGATGGGCCAATATCTCATCATTCAGGAAGTAAGAGTTCACTATGCACACTTCCCTATGGTCAAGGTAACCTCACAAAATCAAATACCTCCCCTCTCTGTCTATATCGCTGTCGAGCAATTGAAACCGTAATCCCCTTCTATCCATGTAAGTAGCGCCCAAACAAATTTAGAATATGGGGTGCCATAACCAGCTCTTCCCCCACCCCCCCAAATCCCCCAACGATTTATAACTGCCTCCTGGTCTACCGCCAGCAAATGAGTCTCCTGAAGCAGAGCTCTAGAAATCCTCCCCTGGTGTAGGTAGGACTTCACCCTATTATTGCGCATATTGGATCCTAAGCTACATAGATTCCGTGACATGATTGGATTATAGCCACCATGGCTCCCACGTGGCTACCCCAGTACTCAAGCATAGCAATCACAGAGATCCCCATTTCCAGAGTAAAAAGCACTCACTCTCCCCCCACCCCCAATCACAAGACAAATGAGTACAATGAAATTACACAGAACACACAATTGTATACCCAGCACACCTCCCTCCGGCTGATGGTAATAGAGTGCAAGCCTCACAACAAGAATAAAAACAGAAACCAAACAACAAGTACCCAAAATGAGGGACTAAACATTGCCCAAAAGATTCATTCTGTTTGTGCGTACCATACCATGAAGGCCCATCAGAGCCATTTGGCACCAGCGACAGGACATTGCCAAGTATCAACCAAAAAAGCGCGTTGGCTGAGTCCACTCAGCGAGTAACAGAACATTGCCCCCACTAAACAGAATAATCTAGGTTTTGATAGGGAAACAGTGTTACAGCATCCCATCTAAAGGTCTCAGGGTCAAGTACCACAGGATTTAATCCGTATACACAAGTAGAAAGCAGTATGCACGCCCCATACACCAGTCTGTGGTCACGCAGAGGGGTGTCGACGCTGAGCCGGAGGAGTCCGCCAACCTTCAAATCAAGGGCCAGAAACATAAAATTCTTCCACATGAAGAGCCTAAGGGGTAGTGCCATTGTTACTCCGGTGTCAGAGTCACCATCACTATGTAAGTTGTTGTGTTCAATCCACATGGTTGTTGCTTCCGGGCTAACAAAACAATGCAATCTGCCTTTGTATAAGACCTTCAACCTACATGGGTACACAAGCATGTATTTTAGCCCTTATTGTCGAAGCCTCGCTTTAACGGGCACAAACATGTTCCTCGCCCTCTGAACAGCGGGCATATATTCTGGCAATGATCGGTGTGGGATAGGACCCAGGAGGGGGGTTTCTTCTGGAGTGATCGGCGGGCCCTCTCGACTACAAATCCTTGTGATGATTTCCCAGGTCTGATTTCTTGGAGCAGAAGGTCTTCGATGTAGTCAGTCGGATCCGTACCTTCAGGAATACCCAGCACACAAATATTATTCCTGCTGGATCTACCCTTCGCGTCCTCGGCTCTCATTTCCAGGTTGGCATTTTGTGCTTCCAACGTCTTCACCCATATCACAAGTGTAGGGAAGGCATGGTATCACAAGTATGACACTGACAGTATATACAATTTGTAAAATCTTTATGGAAAATGTTGGCATCGGACTAACATGGGAGTAGTCTTGACCATCCAACGATAAACATAACGGTCCTAGTGGCATCAGTCAAATCAAAATGGCCTATGCTAACAAAACCTAATGCCTGCCCTATCTCTTACACAAAAAGCATAAAAGGAGAAATGTATGTTAAAGTAAAAATCAGTGTTCAAAAGAATAAAGTTGTACCAGCTCTCCGCCTCACGTTACACCGCACAGAGTAAGGCTGTCCCTGTAGGCAGGATGACACACACTGGCTCAGTTTTTAACACTCTAAGTAGTTCCAAACAGTGGATTGAGGCTCGCTTGGCCTTCCACATTAAAGTCTTTTTCTTGACTTTCCAAAATTGTATCTCACAGCTGCTTTTTACTTCAAAGTTAATTCACCGGTCTGCCTTTCTTTGCGTCTCATCCACACGCTTGCAGCCTTCACTTTTGATAAAATGTTGCTACTTCATTCGCTTTAACACACACCAGTCTCTCTGGTCATTTGCCAACTAACCGGCTGTGTGCGCACTTCTTTCTTGTTTTGCTATTTTCAATTCACAAGCCCAGGTTAGTACCATAGGCTTGGCCTCACCACCCCCAACTCTGCTGTTCACCCGGAGGGTCGCTGGTGTCCTTGGAACACAATGCAATCTTCACTTATGGGATCTGGCTTTCTCCATGTGTCTTTCGCAGTCTGTCAGAGGCAGCGACCTCCAGTAGGGAATCCTTGGGGTTTTCAGCCTCCTACTCTCGTCCCTTGTTCTGTTGCTCTGCTCCAGTAGGTGTGCCCTCATACCAGACGTTCTGCTTGTGCTTGTCCTCCACCTTGCTCAGAGTGTGTCTTTAGGTGTTGCTTTTATTAGTGTGAGGAGACCTAATTGGTGTTGGGTGTGTGCACTTAGTGTAAAGTGCCTGATTTTGCCTGACCCGTTTAACGGGACATGTCCAGTACGATCTGAGAGAGTTAATCTAGTTGCTCTGTCATCCTCTTCCTCGGACCAGTGTTTGTGAAAAAAGAGGGGTGGGGGTTTGAACGAAAAAAGGGGGAATAGCGCATCTCAACATCGGCTGCCTCAGCCCCACTCCCCAAAGACCCCCGTCATCCAGGTCAATCTCCTGCACTGGTCCACCCCCAGGGTCTGGATTCAAAGGCGATGCCGTGCCCTGGCCACCTTAGAGATCCCTGGGGACTAGCAGGTGAGACACCCTCTAGTTTCTCATACAAGGGACTCACTTGTAGATGTAGTCTCCTTAAGCAACGATTCTGCAGTTGTAACTCTCGGCCATTGCCCATACATTATGTCAAAGCATTTCAACACCTATCTTAACCAGAACCTTGGTCTCTTGAGTATCTGATTGGGGCAGTTGAGTGTCTTCCGATATGGCAGCTGTAGCATGGGCGAGGTCATGTTGCTTGGTCTGATTTGCAAAAGAGCCAATATTCATGCCTTTAACTTTGTTTGGCGGGTGACATAGCAGTGAGTGTTTGGGCAACACATCACAGTGCTTTCAGCAATGCCATGCAGTTCAGATTGGAAAAAAAGATGCCAAGAAAGTAGTAACTGTTCAAACACGCAACCAGGCAGGTCACATCAATGTGGAGCAGTATCAGTAGGATCCCGGCACCAGCTCCAACCCAGCTAACTCAAAGGCTTACTTTGAGGCCAGATGTATATTAGGCAACAGGGCCATCATCAGGAGAACACTCGGCAACTGCAGGCGGAGCCCAGCCAGAGTCATGGGCTGCACAGAGCACCCAGCTATATGCGCTGCCACAGGGCAGCAAATAACTGGAGATGTGCAGACCATAGGATCTGTTGGGCTGGCTCCAAGTAGTTTGCTATTCCGCAGTGTACGCACAATGCACAACAGTGTACTAACAGAGAGAACAGGCACAAAATACCTCAAGCCACAGGAAGCAAGGTGGTACTTTTGCTGGTAGTCCAGCATTTTGTAGAGATGCCTCTCCGGGAATAAATCGGGTTTTACAATGCCGACAACAACAGGTTGCCAACAAACTTGGGCCGCTGGTCACCAGACAAAAGTAGCACTATTTTTATCCTCTGGGGAACACAAGTGGGGGGTCTCCAACAATGTTAGGTGTTTTACCCACTTAAGCAGTAACGCAGCCCCATGCCACAGTCCTGTGACTGCAGCAAACTCCCAAACATTGACTGCGTCTTCCGTGCACCTGATCTGAAGCTCCCAGACTGCCCAGTCACCCATTGGCCGCCACCCTCCAAAGGAAGCAGCGCACAGTAGGAGCAGGGCCCATCAATCCATGCATGTAGGTGGCACCTGGGAGCTTCCAGATTTATGCGCGTACTAGGTACTAATTATTTCAGGAACGCCGTATTATCGGCATACCAACCTTCCAGATCGGGTGAAGCCTGCTGACACCGGAGCACACCCCAGCAAGAAGGTGGTTCAGGCACCCAGTCCCAGTACAGAGATTGTCACACTTGCCGGAAAAGAAAGCTAAGCGCTCACAGCCCAGGCGCCAACAGTGTCTGCACCCCGACAGACAATGGAGTCCTACAGAGCTCGCCAGCAGCCATCTTGGCACTCCACAGCCCGGGAATCGATTAGAATTTTGCAGCTTCAGCAGTACCGGTTTCCTCCGGTGAAAGGCCGAAGGCGTCTGTTTCTCCAATAGGTAGATGCAGACAAAAGCATATACATGTGATAGAAATGCAGTGTAAAGGATCTGATCATAGGATTTCAGTGGGAGCTCCGAGCTGCCACGTCCTTGCTGCATGAGCCCTGGCCACCTCGCCTTCAATGTACTTATGTATTATTTAATTATTCATTGAAATATTTCTTGGTATGTATTACTATATCAATAATATTCTTCATGTATGTTTTAAACTTTATTTTACTTCAATTTATTTTATGATCCCGTGTCTACTTCAAATCATGCTGCACGTGAATTGTATTACTTTGACATCCCTCAACATTATATATTTGAGTCCAAAACCCATAAATGGAATCCAAGACAATGAGAAGCAGATACAACAATTGGCCTCATGTACTATGTGACTTTCAATGGATTCTGTGAGATTTAGATTGAGGTTACTACTCCACGTAAAATGAGCAAGTATCTTTACTACGTTTATTTTCAATTAACATAAATTATGTTAAAATACACCACATAATATATTTATACTCCGAAAATGTCTTCCTTTACGCACATTAGCCCGTGTACACAGGCTTTTCTACTAGTCAAAGAATATTACAGCATCTACAGTGCTTGTGGAAGTATAAACGGAGCGGTGCCTTCAACGGAAGTGGACTATAAAAGTTCTCTGCATTGTCAGTGACAACAGGATGTGACAGGATAAGTGGAAAGGCCTGTATATACACATCTAGCATCCAACATTCCATACTTGTGGGATATATTTACCCACTTAGCAGTACTTCCCCCACATCACCAACTGCACTCCAGCAGAACCAGCAAAATGGCTCCGCTGGCTCTTGTGAGCACCATTGCCTCACCCAAAATTTTGTTTTGCAAGGACAAAAAGATGGCTGCACCATCTTGCCAAGCACCTATTGGGCAGGATGGAACAAGGGGGCACACTGAAAAAGCTTGCCAGTGTGTTCTTACATGTAGAAAAGAAGGGGCGAAAAAGCAGCGCTGCTTTGCTGCAAAGCCCAAAGTTCCCATTTGAAAAAGGGAATATTTCACATTGAAAAGGAGGCTGCTCTGACGCTATTTTCATCTGTGTTTCATCAAACTACTTTTATTAATCGGGCCTTGCCATGCCCATCCATATCCACATTGTGCTTCAGCAGAAGAAAGCATGATCCCTGAATGACAGGTTCCGTGCCAGCCAAATCCGAGAAAATCAACAAAAGCTTTACTTCAGCTGCAGGGAAAAAACGCTTAAAAAATGTCAAAAATCACTGCTTGAAAAGAAATGTTAGCTTTCTGTGCACATGTCAATTTCATGGAGACTATTCCCTTGTACGCACAGGTGTGTAAAAAAAAAAAAAAAAGCTGGCTACAGCTAGAGAACAGTATTGGGAAGTCGGATGGAAAAAACAAATTTAAAAGGAAAATGCTAGCAGCTGTCACCACATGTGTCAAAAATGGCCTTTGCAAACCAAAGAAGAAAGTGCCTGTTTTAAATGTACTATGTTGAACAAAAAAGTATCTTTGCCTAGCAACTTGAAAGGGCATTGTGCTGTGAAATACATGCATGAGATGGTTTATTCAGCAGGTTTTCTTCTAATTCAGAGCAAAAATAAATTTAACTGCATTCGTAACCTGGGAGAAACCAGCCAAAGACAGGTTTCTGCTTGGGGGGGATGCTAGCAACAGAAGGCCATTCACAGTAGATCCTAATACACAAGTGATAATTGCTACCTTTCCAGACTTTGGTCTATGCTCCAGTCTCTTACAATGGAACTTCTGGGACACCAACCTGTGAAGTCATAAACTTCAATCAAACTGCGAATCCCCCCTCCTTAATGGGCTGAACTGACAGTTGTGGGTGGGGGGATAGCTGAAGAGAGTAAAATTGTTCCAGTGAAGGACAAAGGATGCCCATTTGTTTCAAAGACTATTTTTTAAATAAAACTTGTAAAACATTTATCTTTGCAACAGGACTTCGCAAAAATGTGACGGTTATACAGTTTAAATATGATTTTCGTGGCTTTCAAATAAGATATCTTGGTTGCCAATAGCATGTATGGGACACGAATGCCAGAATAATGTGAATCATGGGGGAAGGACATATGATGGCATGTCAAAAATTAACAGAAATGGGCCCTTTGATAATATGTACACACACCTAAAGTTATAGAATTTTGGGCCGAATGTTTCATATTAAAAATGACCAAAGATTATTAGAAGGGCGAAACAATGTGTTGGACTGCAGAGTTGGACTGGCATGTTCTGCATAAAATATGTAACCTGCTTATGTAATTTGTTAAGATTCCTCAACTATAAAAATTTGCAATTTATGGCAAAACTAGGTTTTGGCAAAAAGGGCTGTGGGATGGCTTGTTAACCTCATTAAATGCAACCACATAAACTGGGACTCCTCCTCGAGGAGGCGATTAACTTAGGCTGACCTATCTGAGTCTTGGAGGTAGGCCTAGCTCAGTTCTGCCCACCAATAATTCTGTGATGTTACCAGGCTCGATATAAGGGGTGGTTGACAGAACTCTACACACACATACACTCTTCCTGAATTTCCTGCACCGGCGTTCCTGATCTTCCACAGTCATCTTGCCAGACTCTAGATCCCACTGAAAAGCCAGAGCATAGCTGATCCTATCCCAGCAAGGCCAAAGCATTGCTGACCATCCCAGCAAGGCCTCAATCCTGAAACCCCACTAAAAATCCCAATAACCAAAGGGAGAAGCTGCAGTATTTTTTTTGGGAAGCATCCTGACACCAGCCTGGCTTTTGCCCACTAACTGCATGTTAGTGGGCAAAAAACTGGGATACCCCGTGAACAGAACCATACAACATTGTGCTGTGGAAGAAGTTCCTTTTTAAAAAATCCCTTCACTTTTTAACCACTTGGGGACCACACACTTCTTAAGAAAGTCAATAAAAGAAAAAAGGTCTAATGACCCATGCAAACAGTTCCTCTCTGAAATGTGGCCCCAAGCCTCGCGAAAACACCCTGTACCCCTAAATGGGTAGCAGATCCATACACCCCACATCTAAGGACACAACCCCACATATATTACGAGGGATATTCTGTGAAAAGTGTTCTTTGAGGTCACCCATTAAATGGTACCAGAACAACAATCAGTCCCAACGCTGAGAAAAAGTGGACCCCAACAAGTGTTCATGTGTGCTAAGAACAAGGAGCTAGTACACAGCGTTCTGCAAATCTAATTTCCACATAAGATGGGAACATATCATTTTGAAAAAAAAACCATCACTAAGCACTTGGTTGCATAAACCGTATACATGTAGCAAGAACTTAGACACCATTGTCTTTCATTAGAAACTTCCAAGCCTGGCTAGTTTCAAGATGAGGGGAAGGCCGACAGGAATGGCACCTCATGTGCTCATTACCTCTCATTGGGTAAACTGGGTCAATTTGCATGTCATTTTCCCTTGAGGGTTAATTTATGGAGGAGTGACCAGAACATAGCAACCTTTCTACATCCATTACATAAATAATTTAATAATAATTTAGCATTTATATAGCACTGCGAACCCTCGGGCATCTGTGCACTGCTTATTATTACCCACGGTGCGTGGTGCTCATTTATCGATCTTGGAAGGATTAAAGGTTGAGTTTGACCCTGCTGGGATCCGAACCTGCGTCAGCTCGCTGTGCTATCGGACCGGCTATATCGCTTAAATGATTTTCTACTCTCCTTGTATGATTTACTAATCAGCACTTTGATCTACATAACATCTTACGGAGTGTCACTATACCAAGAAACTAACTGTATCTGAAACTAACTGTATCTAGTCGGGCGTCTAGCTATACCAAAAATGAATTCGATCTAGTCACTTGTTTAGCTATAACAAATAAGTAATTGTATCTAGCTATTACATAATGTATTTGTGTGTGCATTCACAAAGTCACATTCATTACAAATGTTCACTATTGTGCATCAATTGTGGTGTACAGAAAGTGTATTATGTTACTCTTCAGGAACATATGCTTCCTGTTCTCTCATCACCTAAAACATAAGCAATTACATGTACATCCTCTCCTAAATCATTGTCCTCTTTTTTTATTTTCTTTTTCTCAGGAAAGCTGGAAGTGTTAATTTAAGATTTCTTGGATCCTTTCTATAGTCTCCATGGGCATCAGTCTATCTGTTCCTTTTCCTCTCCTCTATGGCAGTTAGGGTCCCCGGATCTTTTTCGGGAGATCCATTCTCTTCTGGAGATGCAGGCGGTGGAACTGGTACTTCAGTCAGACAGGGGCTCTGGTTTTTGCAGTGCCCAAGAACAACCAGGCAGGCCTGAGGATAGTCCTGGACCTGTCATTTCTAAACCTGTCTTTACAGCTCAAATGCTTCCAGTTGGTTACTCTTGCGCAAATAGCGGAATCCCTGGGTGCAGTGGACTGGATGTGTTCCCTAGATCTCAAGGACACGTACCTTCATGTCCCCATTTACCAGCCGAATCGAAAGTTTCTGCGGTTCTCTATTGTTGTACCACTTCTAGTACAAGGTGCTGCCCTTTGGCCTACGTTTGTCCCCTCGTGTGTTCACAAAGCTGTTAATGTCAACAGTGTTGAATGCATCAGCTATGTCGCAGACTGACAGAACCGCAGTCCTCTTTCGGATTTACTGCATCCCTACTCTGTTTTGAAGGGTCCTAGTTCTGCTAGTGGTCTTCTGCAACATTTATTGATTCTTTACCTTGAGCACTGCTGCCAGCACTAGCCAATATCACATTAATGTTCACTATGGCGGGCACATCTATAGAGGTTTCTTCTTCTTCAGAAAACATCTTTTCATTGACATCTAGGTCGTAAGATAGTGTCAGAATCAGTACATGGACCTCAAGCTGTAGGAGCATTTTCTTCTCCTTCACTCCTACTGAGCTGTCCATTCTCTTGCGGGCGAATTTCTGGAACAACCATGAATGTGTTGGGTATTTGTATTTTGTATTTCATTTATTTGTATAGTGCAAACCAGGCGCGGAGGCTTCCGGGCGCATATCTTAGAAGCAGTGGTTACATAACAGTATGACATTTCAGATAACATTTCAGTTGAACGGGGTAATCAGAACACATTGGTAGAATGGACAAAGATACATAGGTTGGATGACAGCCCTCGAGGCCTGGATTGGACACCCGGCACTAGAGCCTCACAAATATTATACACACTAATTTATCAGCAGCGCATTTAAGCGGGAAGCTCCTCATCATTGATGGTACACTGATGAACCATTTTTTCTGACAAGTTTTCGTTCACGTCACATCAGGTTGGAGGTTTTGAAACTCAAGCACTGTGTTGAAAGTGAACAGGTCAGGTCCATGATGGAGAGTGACGTGAAAGTCCAGATCACACTTCCACCTGTTCCTGTCATGGGTTCTACTCTGTCTGTTTGGAAAGGTGTAGGTTGGCACTCTTGTCAGAATGGGCATTGTAACATAAGGCACTTAAACAAATATCTTTCCAGATTTAGTTTGCAGAAATAGTTGTTTGGTTTTAAACAATAATCTGTTTTGTAGAGATAACTCAAAACTTAGAAGAAATCAAGCTGAAGAATGTATGAATCCATATAGAAATAAATTAAGAACAAATACTATGGTCAAAATTTTATTTTCCCATTCTTGAATGGAAAACTAGAACTAGAATGTGACGCTAAAACATCCTCTTGATTTTGGGAAATGTACATTCAAGACTTACTGCCTCATCACGAGTTTGGCAGCAACCCTTAAATGCGGCGGTAACGCTATTTCCGCCGCATTTAAGGGTCTGCCAAATCATGTGTTTGGCAGGATTTACCCCCAGCTCTGAGCCCAATGGGAATGGGGAATTCCTGAATGGGCCCAATGGGGAATGGGAACTTACTGTTCCGCCAAACCCGTATTCCGGCGCTAATAGCGCCGGGAGGTTTGGCGGTAACGCTAATAGCCCCAGCGGTAATCCCGCCAGGGATACCACCCAACTTGTGATGAGGCCCTTAGACACGCATCAATTATATGATAGTCACCTTCTTGTAGTCATTGTTTGAGACTCATGCTTGCTATTACTTATGTGAAGGAAAAGTGATGTGAACGAAAACTTGTCAGAAACAATGGTTCATCAGTGTACCATCACTGATGAGGAGTTTCCCGCTTAAATGCGCTGCTGATAAATTAGTGTGTATAATATTTGTGAGGCTCAAGTGCAGGGTGTCCAACTCCAGGCCTCGAGGGCTGTAGTGCTACCGGGTTTTCAGGCTATAAATGAAGAGCAGGGATCCCCACTCTCTGGATTGGGGAAATGCAAATTTGAGCAACAGCACATGAAAAATCCAGAGGAATTGATTGACAAAAGCATATTTTTTTTTTAAATGAATACACATTTTTTTATTGAATCAAGAGTAAATTTAATGCAGGAAAAATGAAAAAACATTTATTTTCCCTCTTATTACCATAATGAACAATATTCAACTATACCCATGTCTCCATCCACCAATACATAATCGTACACATTCATGACTGAATCATTTGAATCAAACAAATGAACCATATAAAAAACAAAACACAATGAGCACATTTTGTGACGCATATATCCTGAAATGCACACTGGTTAATTTTCATAATCCTATTTCTTGCTAGTTAAACAGGGTAGACTGTGTTAACGTATTTGGAACAATTTTACCACTTCATCAGGGAAACACAAATATCCTAAAAAGGAAATACACATAGAATTAAATATTTTATCAACCCACATAATGTACATACTACAAGGACAGCATTTAACCAATCGTGGGGCACCAGCAGGCGTTAGTCGGCCCCCAACAAAGGCACCCAATTAAGGCACCTGTCCTGTGCCTCTGGTATTCCTAGTTACGTGTTCCAGAAGCTGGAGCCCCTGTCCTGCCATCAGCTGCAGGAGCAGCCCACACATCCCACCGTGCCTTTCAAATACTCTTAGGTAAGCCCCAGTGCTTATTATCATGCACACGCTCTGAATCTGCATCGTGCCACGTTCCATTGCCAATGATCATGATATTGCTACATTTACAAGTAATGAAAACGTCCTGAGCAGCTAGAAGGCCATTTCACGAGACGTCCTGATTGTATCCGACAAGCGCATCAGGAAATTGCGAGATTTACACACAATAAGATGGCAGCCGCCGTTTGAAATCGGCACCCCTGCACCAGAATATGCCCGCTGCTTCATGATTGGTCCTGCGTCTGCCTTTAACCAATCGTGGGGCACCTACAGGCATTAGCCGGCCCCCAACAAAGACACCCAATGAATGCACCTGTCCTGTGCTTGTCCAGTGCGTACAGACTCCAACGCCGCAAACCTCTGCCACTGGAAGCGAGACACACTGTGGCCCAGCTGAAGTGCGATTCTTGAAATGGTCACCATGGGTAGCAGGGGAGGGGTTGTACATAGGTAATTGCTGCAAAGAGAGGTCCTTTGGATTGATTTGTTAGAGTCTATCTATCCAAGAGGCATGAACTGCGAATCAGACTTTGTGTTTTGTTTAAAATTAAGGGTAGTTTATGGAAGCTCCTATTGAGTATCAATGACACTGTATATGATGCTGACATTGTCCATGGGCACGGTGCACCTTAATTATGATGCTCGAATTGATGTCATAACAACTGCTTAGGCTGTGAGGCTTTTGCTCTAGGATATTGAATGCATGTAGCAAATATCCTTGGTACCCGGCCAAGTTACTGCCAAGGGTTATGAGATTGTGGGAAGTGCATTGTAACACCTGTTGAGTACCATGGACACTGTTCATGATGCTGGCATGGTACATGGGTACATTATGACCATGCTAGAACTGACGTGACAACCACTGTGCAGATTGCGAGGATCCGCTTATGGTCATAGGCTATATACAACAAACACTCTTTGACATTAGGATGAAGGGTGTGATTAATTTCGAATCGTTAATTACCAACATGAGAACGTGAGGAAGCTTCCTGATATTCATGAAGTACAAAATCTCCTCCATCTTGACGTTGGGCAGATTAGATGGAGTTACGATACCTTATAGATCTATCTGATATAAGCAAGTTTGGGGCGAGCAGCCTGTACTGCACTCCATGTTTTACATGTGCAGTCTGATGTATACCGGCTTGCATATTGAACTGACGGAAGAGGGACGGGCACCCAGCCAGATATTTTGGCTGACCGCCCCTCCCGTCTACACCTAACCATTAACCCCACGCTCGGGACGACGAGAGGGTATTACACCCTACTATGTAAAGTATCAACACAATCAGGACATTTGAGCGTCCCCACTTAGCAAAAGTGTCTCCACTTTTTGTTCACCAATATTTGAATATACGGACGGGCATGGGGCACCCATCCGATCGTTGTCGGCTTGCTGCCTCATTTCCCGCCGGTCATTGAACCTGAGTATTGCCCACTGTATCCCAACTCGGTTAGCTTTCACTGATCCGAGACATACAGTGGGAGGGACGATTGGTTCACCATATTGATTTACCTTAGACATGGAGAGTTCACCTTATATATACTTTACAGTCACGATCCGGATTGAGATTTACATTCATTACTCACAATGTAGCCATATGGTTGCCTATGGCAACCCGCCTTGTCCCACACCAAGATGGTGGAATAGGAGACCAATGCGCATGCGCAACGGTAACCTGGCAACTGGGTATACATTTGTCTCGAGAGAGACGCGCAAGTTAGACGACCAGCGGGTGATCCGACACAGAGACTCAGAGGTGAGCTGCAAATTACGTGCAGAATCTAATATGGGTATATCGTATCTCTATGGGAGTGTAGACCCCTCGGTGCATACGGTACATAGCAGGTATATTGGAGGGAGGGCACTAGACGCCCAACATATGATAACAAGCTTAGCCTGCATTAACTTTAGATTACGGCACATGGGGCTAGAGATGGCAGGATCGTTATATGAAAACTGCCATAGAATAATATAAACTGCCACTCTTCTTACCACTACCAATGTATGACATGCACCAATACCATGGCGTATGACCCTACGCCACAACTATTGTTCTTTCACATTAATCAAGACAACCACTTTCCTTTTTTTAAAGGCACTTAATCCGTGTGAATCCTCTCTTCTGGCGACGTTGCCCAGAGGAATCGAGGATCCTATCTACAGCGTTACAGAGGTGATTGCTGCTCAGCACGAGAGAATAGTTAACCACGCACAGTTGGTACAGGGCTTCAATTGACAGCAATTGGGAACATTCCCACTGCGATTGAAGGCCGGTTATTTTGTTTTATGTTGCACCTATTTGCATTGGAACAGGTTTGCACATGGGATTAACATTCAGCTTCCTGTGTCACCCCACAGGTACACTATTGAATTGGAATTATTACACACAAGAACTATAGGCTCTGAGGCCCTGAAGAAAGATCCAAGGATGAACCGAAACGCGTTGGCAGAACTCTAAAAGGACTTTTATGAGTGGAGCCTATTTGGATGTTTACTATTGATTGTTGTACTCGCTGTTTGAAATTGTGAACCTTTGTGTGAGAGATGTAACACAGTTGAATAATGTACAACTAGAATCTTTGTTTTTGGTTTTTTGTAATCATGTTGATTTGAATTTGGAGAATTCCTACTTTTGCTTTATGATACTTGCTTTGGAATTATATGTTTGAGAAAAACCATATTGAGTTTAAGGAATTTTTTTGTCTCATTGAAGGAATTAAGAGTTTGGTTTCGGCTTAGCCCAACACTCATTACGAATGTATATGTTAACAGCAACCACCTATGCTCTGAAAAGATATTGAACACAAATTGAATAGTTGTAATCATCTAGGGATTTTCCTTATCCCACAGAGTGCACATAGGGTTTACCTGCTGGCATACAACAGGTCCTGTTTTTCGCTTATCTTTATAAGTCCCGAGTGGCCTTGGGACTCTTTGCCCCTCTGCACCTGAAATGACTTGACATATTTGACGTTTACAGAATCCACATTGGAACTACACAGACATTTGATCTTGTAACTTGGTTTAACTTAGTAGTGCCCCCTGCGCCCCGCTTTTCTACTGTGCTTACTTTGCCCACTATACCTGGCCACTATTGTCCTTCATGTGCATCGCACCACCCACTGCGCCAGCCCATTATGCACTTTACCGAACTCCAGCATAGCGCGGTAAAGATTACCTAAGAACAAAATGTCTTGCGCCATTTAAGATCTAGCAACCCCTGTTTGTACCGTGTACTCTGCAGGTCTAATGCGCCTCAGCGCCCGCTCAGAGAAGCACTGATCCTTTCTATCTGTAATCGTGTTAATGCCCATCACTGTATGCAAGCCATCTGTATTACCCGGTCCCGCATCTTACACCTATTACCATTGTTCTCTGTATTGGGAGTGCTCAATTCGACAAGGTTGCTGCACATCCAATAGTGTAAATTACAAATGCTAATTTTTGCCACAATATGCAATCATTGTTACTGATCGTGGTCACAGGATTACCTAAATGCTGATGATGAGTCGGTAATGTTTCGCACTGATTATAATGTTGACTGCTAGCTATCAACTGTAAATTGTAGTGCCTTGCCTATCACAACGGCCTTACTTATCGGGTGTCTGCACCTCTTATATCTGACCTAGCCAGTCCAGCCACTGTATCCATTCCTGTATCACATAACAATACCTTCCTGGGCTTACTCTGTCTGTTCTCGGAGTGTTAATGTGACTAGGCTGATGCACATCGAATAGCGTCATTTATTAATTCTAATTACTGCCTACAGCATAGAATACTACTCGCTGTCGTAGGATAATCTAAATGATGAGTCGGCAATGTCTTGTACTAATTACAATGCTGACTGCTAGCTATTAACTGTAAACTGTATTGCCTTGTCCATCAGATCTGCATACTTATCAGGTTTGCGTACCTCTCCTACATCAGACATACCAGCCACTGCACCCATTCCCAAATCGCACATCATTACCCTCTGAGGCTCACTCAACCCTAGTCATGCACCATGCTCTGACAAAAACTGTCACCAACTTAATGGCCATTTGCCTCACAAGCACCATTCCTCTCCTAGGTCCCAAAGTGCTCACTTCTGCCATACCACTTCCATTTCAGGTTGGATTCATAACCATGGCCAACATGACCTCTAACTCTCCCTTGTCGAATAAACTCCTACCGCCCTCTAACCAAATTAGACCAAGCTACATCCTGCCTTCCCTCTTTCCTACACAGAAGCAAACACTCCTGATCAATGAAGTGATGAAGCCTTCATCTGATCTAATAACACCAGCCCAATGGATTCAGCATTTTGCCAGTAGGCCTAAACCTAACCAACCGTGCATTACAAGTTGGAGAAATCACAGATTAGGTTCCAGACTGGTTAATCTTTCCCCCACCTCTACTGCAGGGAACACTCAGCCTACCCTCAAGCAGTGCACAGTCAACCATAAATCTAATCTCAAACCTAGTCCCTCATCCCCTCTCTACACATGTCCTGCCAAGAACCTGACAAAGGAAACTCCCAAGATTAAAGGAGCACTTATCAACACCAGATCCCTAGTAGCCCATGCCACCGAAATCGCTGACATTATTACAGCTAACCAACTAGATTTCATAGCCGTCACAGAGACGGGGCTCCACAAAGCAGCGGGACCTGCCCTTTCCTTAGCTGTCCCTGAGAACGTCTCTATCATCACACTTGATGGAGAAACATCCAAGGGGGGATGGGCATTGCATTCATCTTTAAATCTAACTTGGGCCTTAGAGCGACTGAACACATGCCATTTCTCTCCGTTGAACTACTCTCAGTTAAACTACCTTTATCGGCCTCATGCACCATCACCATGCATCTTGTCTACAAACCCCCTGGCCCTATAGGGACATTTGAAGAAGCCATAACAACCCTCCTTGACACTAACACCAAACAAGGTCCCAGAGTATTATACTTGGACACTTTAACTTGGGCCTGAACGATCCCAACGATGCCAATGCAACTATCTTAGCTAACACTATCACAGAAGCAGGCCTCACCCTTAGGAGCAATGCACCTACACGTACAAAAGGTCGTACCTTGCATTGGATTGTAGATATCGACTGCATATCCTCTACAACTTCTTTTGAACCTTGTGCCTGGACAGATCACTACCCGATATTGTTCACCATACAAGACAACCCACAAACTAACTTAGCTAAGACTATGGCCCCAGCAGCCCTATCAAGAAATAAAAAGAATAGAACAGTCAATAACCTCCTGCCCCTTATCCAACCAATCACCAATCTAGTGAACCTACCACCTGACCCAACGGCATTGGTCGACCTGTACAATAACACTATCAAAACAGCTATCGACTCAATTGCCTCACTTAAACTCAGTAAAGAGAAACCTAGAGCTCACCTGAACTCCTGGTTTACTCCCAGCCGAAAGCCTTACGTAACAAGAAATGACATGCTGAAGCCACATGGAAAAACAATCTGTCTGACCAGAATAAGAAAAGGTTTACCGCTCTTGCAGACAGGTACAAAAAGGAAATCATTCAACTCACTAGTCTGGCCCTGGTTGACGCTTTGCAGGAGATACGGGGACAAGCTGCGGGGCATACCTTTTTTTTCTCATGTCCACCACTCCCATTCCAGAATAGATTACATTTGGCTATCGCTTAACCTGCTGGGGAAGGTGCAAGATATTTTGTTGGGACTTACAACCTTGTCGGATCATACTCCCCTCTCTATATCATTGAAGGCAGGCACCAGATCCGTGGGGCTGTGGAAATGGTGTTATTCTGACTCCCTTTTCTGGGATCCTGTCTTGGCCCGAGAAATTGATGAGGAAATAGAGCGCTTCTTTGTTGAAAATCCCGAAGGGGACACACCACCACAAGTTAGGTGGCACGCTTTTAAGACTACGCTGCGGACCTGATTATAGGGATCAAGGCGAGGCGCGACAGGGAGCTGAGACTGGAGGAGGCGCGCCTAGAGTACGCATTAACGGGGATAATGGACAAAATGTGTCCAAATCAATCTCAGGCCAACAAAAGGGAATATAGAGCAGTGCATAGTCAGCTAGACCTGATTCAGACTCGGGCAGTGGAGCAGAGCTTGCTCTATCTCCGGCAGAAATACTACATCAAGGCCAATAAGGCTGACCAACTCCTCTCGAGAATGCTCCGTAAGGAGCAGGCATCCAAGGTCATAACTAAGATCAAGATGAGAGGCGGGAGTGTCTCACCAATACTGACGACATTGTAAGGGAATTTTCTCTTTTCCATTCTGCATTGTATGCGTCCGAAGCCCCAGAGTAGGTGGATCAGCGGACCTATCTAGATAAGGCGCATTTACCCTTCATAACGCAGGAAGAGAGCGAAGCTCTGGAAAGAGAGATCTCAGAGGATGAGGTACGAGAGGCGATAAGAGATCTGCCCACTCTGAAATCCCCGGGCCCGGACGGCTACGTCGCGGAATTTTATAAACGGCATAAAGAGCTACTTATCCCTAGACTAACCAGCCTATTCAATCAAATGGGCAAGGACAGTGCACCACCGAGGTCCATGGAAGAAGCAAAGGTTGTTCTCATTCATAAAAAGGCCAAGGTTCCAACTGAATGCACTTCCTATCGCCCCATAGCCTTAATTAATGTGGACTCCAAAATCCACGCTAAGATCTTAGCTAAGAGACTTGATCATCTGGTGCTGAGGCTAGTTCACCCGGACCAATCGGGATTTGTTAGAGGCCGACAAACCAGCAACAATGTCAGGAGGGTGGTCCATTTGGTGGAGAAGGCTTACAAGCGAGGAATCCCTGCTCTGCTCATGGAAATAGATGCAGAGAAAGTGTTTGATCGGGTGGAGTGGGGATTCCTTTTTGCAGTCATGCTCCGGATGGGTTTTGGCCCGAGATTAATGGACAGGATCAGAGCTCACTATAGAAGCCCGACCCTCAGACTGGTGGTGAATGGTCAGCTGTCGGAATCGATATGTGTTGAAAGGGGTACCAAGCAGGGCTGCCCGCTCTCCCCGATTTTGTACGCGCTTCACCTGAAACCATTCCTCAAGGCGGTAAGCTCCAACCACCTAACAGGAATCCCCTTTGCAGGAGAATCACATAAAATCACAGTCTTCGCTGACGACGTAATTCTCTCTTACCTGCCCGTCTTCGGCCATACCGGCCCTTGAGGTGGAATTGGTGCAATTTGGGAGGGTGGCGGGTTTGAGAGTCAACCCCGCCAAAACTGAAATACTTAATCTCACCATATCGACCCCAGAATTAGCCGACTTGAAGGCTGCCTCCCCTTATAGATGGGTTGACCACTACATTACCTATCTTGGAATAAAATTGACCGTAACAATGGAACATCTCTACTATGTGAATTACCCCACCTTACTGGAGAAGCTTAAAAATAAACTAGTAGACTGGGGGCCACTAGCGATCTCATGGTTAGGGCGTATCAACACCCTAAAAATGACAGTCCTTCCAAAGCTCCTGTATAACTTTGCCGTCTTGCCGGTGCACGTTCCTGCATCCTTTTTCAGGTCCCTGAACAGAGTCACTAGCAACTTCGTGTGGGCTAATAAACCCCCAAGAATAGTGCTCAAGGTAATGCGAACCCCTACTGACGGGGGGGCTTGGGCCTACCCGACTTTAGGGTGTATTATAGGGCCGCACAGTTGAGGGTTCTCCGAGACTGGCAAACGGATGACCGGGGGAAAATATGCAGAGCTATGGACAGGGCCGTATTGGGAGAGGACCTTAGGGGGTTCTGTGGAAGCCGAAACAGGATAGGCCGACCAGGATGTACTGCAGTGCGATCCTGACCTAGGTGGGCCGTATATGGGACGATGGGGTGCAACAAGCCCTTCTAACGATGTATCCATCCCCCTACACACACCTTTTTGACAATCCACATTTTACCCCGGGGTATAGCACATCCGCGTTTCAGGCATGGCATCAGGGGGGATGTAGAGTGGTCCAGGACATGTTTGGGGGTGGTCTGGTTAAGTCTTTTCATCAGTGTAAACTGGACTTCTTTTTGGGAGAGGGGGAAAGATTTCGTTATTGCCAACTAAGGCACTGGCTTACTCATCACTCGCTAAGGCAAGTAGTGATCCGACAACTCACTCCCTTTGAGAGGTTTCTCAGTAGGGAATCTGGAGACAAGCACCTTCTCACAGACCTGTATAGGTTATGAAGGCCGGGGAGGTTCCTCCAGTCCATGCATATATGAGGGCCTGGGAGTCCGCCACCAGAACTTCTCTGGAGGATGAGGTGTGGGAGTGGTTGTGGAGGCAGATTCCCAGGCTGACTAGGTCCCTCCAAATCAGGGAGATGTGGCTGAAGCTTCTTACTCCATGGCACCGGACCCCTGCTAAGCTGCATAGAATTTACCCTGGGGCTTCCCCTTTATGCTGGAGAGAATGCGGCGCAGAGGGCTCTTGGGAGCACATATGGTGGGAATGTCTGTTGATTGTGAATTTCTGGGCGGGGATTTGAGATGCTCTCACCCAAGTGTTGGGACTGGGTCTTGTGAATAATATGGGCCTGGCAATGTTGGGGCTGGGTGGGTCCCTAGCAGCGATCAAGAGCAAGGCAGGCCTTAAGCTTTGTTATTATGATGATGGCCGCAGCAATGGTGATAGCCGTAGGTGGAAATCAAAGGACCCTCCCTACGATCACGAATGGGTGGCTAAGCTTTGGAATTTGTTGGCGCTTGAGTGGCTTACCTACTCAATCCAAGGACATCATCACAGATTTAGGGCTGATTGGGCAGACTTGTTGGAATACCTGTTGGATGAACTAAGGCAGCGTTGGTGTCCTCGGACCATGAGACACTTGGGTATAGTAGTGGACCTACCTGAAGAGGCAGTCTTTTGATGGACCTGATCTACTTGAGCGGGCTCTTTCCATGAGGACACGCCGGGAAGGGGGGGTGAGAGCAGGAAGGGGCTCTGCGGAGACTACTCTCAGACCTGGGGGTGGGAGGGTAGTGGGTGAGGAGGGGTTTTGGGGCGCATTGTTGGTGTTTGTTTGATATGAAAATGCCAATAAAATCTACATTTAAAAAAAAAAGGAAATCCTTCAAACCAAAAAAGATATATTCAACGAAAGAATAAAAAAAGCCAATTCAAACACTAGGGAACTCTTCTCCATCCTAAGAGAATTAGAATCCCCTACCATTCCCAATGACTTGTGCATCAAAAATTAAACCTGGTGCACTGACATCCAAACTGCCCTTTGCAACAAAATATAGAGAGAGAGAACATTGCAGCAAAAAAAACATGCTACACAAGATTGCACTAGAGACACAAGAAATCATACTACAAGAAGTCACCACCAAACAAAGTAAACCAAGCAACCAGTTTAAGTTCAAATATAGCTCAACAGTAGAGGTTGAAAAAATCATGACCTCACTTAAACCCTCTAGATGCCTTGGGGACCCCTGCCCAGCACCGAATATTAAGGAAGCTGTCAAGACCCTTGCTCCTTTCATCACCTCATTCAGCAACTCTTCCTTTAAAACATGGTCAGTGCCCACTAACCTGAAAGACGCTTGGGTACTACCCCTACTAAAAAAAACGAACCTAGACCCAAGCATTCCCACCAATTACAGGCAAATCATAACGGTACCGTTCCTCCTAGAAAATCCTTGTAAGGCTGCTTACCTCCAGATTCAATCTTATCTGGAGATGAACAATTTATTAGACACCCGTCAATCAGGTTTTAGACCAAGACACGTGACAGAGAATGCCTTCATTGACCTTAAGAACCAATTGGATGACTGAAAAGACAAAGGAGAAGCTTAAATTCTTCTCCTCTTGGACCTATCCTCTGCGTTCGATTTGGTTGACCATAAAGTTCTGTGTAACCACCTTAAATCAGCCACCCACTTCTCAAAAGAAGCTACTACATGGATCAACTCTTTTTTTAGATAATAAATCCATGAGAGTATTCTCACCTTCTTCTGCAGCAGACCCAATGCATATTACATGTGGAGTACCACAGGGATCCTATGTCTTTCCAACCATGTATAATATATTTACTAAATCCCTCTTCGATATACTAGACAATCTGGGTGTCTCATATACCAACTATGCCGATGACACGCAGATTCTCATCCCTATCCAAGGCGACTACGACATAGATGCAGCCTTGATCAATAAAATGTACCTAATCATACAAACCTGGATGGCCACCCATGGCCTGTGCCTCAGTGATAAGATAGCCTTTAATCATTGGGTCACCTAATAGACTTAACAAACTCCCTCCCCAATATATTTCCTTAATCATAGATGGAATTAACATTAAAGTCTCTAACACAGTAAAAACCTTAGGTTTTTATCTGGATTTGTCACTCAACCTCAATAAACAAATCAACGCTACAGCCTCTGCCACCAGTTACACCTGCAAATTGATCCACGCAAGTAAACCATTCTTGTCTACCGAAACACGTACCATGATTGCCCGTGCCCTGATCCTATCCAAGTTGGATTATTGTAATGCCTTAGATCTGGGAACGAGCAAATGCAACATCAATAAATTATAAACACTCCAAAATAACGCCTTAAGATCTGCCTTAAGTATCCCAAAAACTCAGCACATCTCCGACGCTAGACGGTCTACCAGTTGGCTCGCCATAAAAGATAGAATAAAGTTCAAATCTCTAAACCTTACTTACAAATGTCTCATCACCAAGGCCCCACAATACCTTGTAGCCAGATTCACCAGACATACCTCAGAATGCCCCATTAGAAAAGTGCAAATCAATAGCCGCATAATCCCCAAATTTAAACTCCCAAAAACAGGAGGAACCAGCTTTCCAGTCATGGCAGCCCAAAAATTGAACTCTATCCCTGACTCATTAAGAGCCCTACCATCCTTCCACTTCTTTCAGAATAACGTTAAACTCTGGCTCTACGCCTGTGACCACTAAACATAAGATTCACTGCATCATCAAACTGTAAATACTGTAAAACTGTATATTTTTTATAAAGATAAATAAGGATGTAAATGTACTCTATGTATGCGTTGCCTGTAACCTATGCAACTTATAATGTGCCCAGATGCCTGGCGGCCCTGAGCCTATGCTAATATCCAGAGATTGGATCAGTCGAAAGGGATGACACTCTTTTAGTACATATTCAAATTTTGTTCAATAAATTCATCACATGAAAAAGAATCATCTAAATATCATAAAACTTGATAAAAAAACAATTTCATACCGACATTCATAGCCACATACAGGACTCATTCAAACATTCACACACAAAAAACACCCATGGTATTACATTCATCATTGGGTATAGAAAATCTCATATTTTTCTTCATTTAACATGTTAAACAATGACCCAGTCCCTAGTATTAGGTGTCGTGGTATATCTGAAAATGAATTTTGGGTCAGATATTTTTCACAAAAAAGCGTTGACGCGTGTTTCGGTCAGAGACCTTCTTCAGGACGTAGGGCAAAGAGAGAATGCTTCGCCCTGTTCTTTACAAGTGTGGGCCCGTAACCAATCCCCAGGTTCCAATTCGAGGAAAGGTGAGCGGGATAAAGGAAATTAATCCTCCACTGGAATCAGTGCAAGTACTGAACAAGCACCATTGGATCAACTTGGGAGACTTCACCAAAGTGACGTAACAGAACGGTCACTCACAACCTGGCGTCGGAGTTGCACGCTCGGTAAACCCTTCACGATCCTCTTTAGTACACCGATAAGATACTTCTGAAACGGCCGTGATCACTCGTTCGGCTCCAACAGCTCCACAACAAAGTGAGCCCTGAGCCTATTACACGTCCATGTTCTCCGGAGAAAAAGTGAATCCCAATGATCCCGAGAACACCTAAGTTGCACGATTTCAAGTCAACTCCCAGAAAGAGTAACCGCACAACACGAGGGGAAATATGCACCACATTACGCTGTCTAACATACAGGAGCCACTAAAAGTGAGTTGTTGCAATTACAGATCCATTGAAAGAGAGATGCCACTTGGTGAACCTGTAAAAGTGATTAATTACCTAATGGCATAGAAACCTATTCTTCATTCATAGATATCAGGAGGATCATAAAGTCAGTTGACACCTAAACGATGAATGGAAGAAAGTTGGCCTCAAGCTGATTTTTTTTCACGTTAAGTCCCATTCAATTTGTTTAAATGCACTTACCAGGGAATAGGCAGACATATATCCCATTATATCCAAGGCAAACACGTGCACAGGATATATAAACAGTGAGGTAATCCAAGTTTCCCTCTTGTCATGGCCGTCAACACTCACCAAGTTTCAATAGCGCCATCCCGAATATAGTATGGTGTGCCACAGGACGCTTGTTTATCGCTTGCTCTTTTTAACGTTTATATGAAACCGCTTTGTGAGCAGATGGGTCTTTTTTTTTTTAAACTCATTTTGCAGACTATATTCAGTTGGTGATGGAACTGAGTGGGAATTATGGTAAAGACACAGAAAATCAGTTCTATTAATAATTGGACGGCAAAAAATTGGATGAACAGCTCTAAAACAGAGCTTTTGATCTTCGGTTCCAAGCAGGCCAGGGCTAAATTAGTACATGAGCACACCAATTTTGATATAGAAGGGTGTCAAAATACCGTCTCTGACAAAGTTAAAACCCTAGGTGTCCACATGGAAGCTACTTTGGCTGCTGAGGCCCTTGTCAATGCAATAATAAAAAAAACTCACATTATTATCTGAAGGTATTGTGGCAGATCCAACCATTGGTGACTTGAAAGCATTGTGAAACGGTGGTGCGAGACATCATAATGCCGAGACTGGACTATTGCAACTCATTGCTTGGAGGGGCTAGTAAAGCATGCTTACAGAGATTAGAAATAATTCACAACAATACCACGCGAATTGCGTGTAAGATCCCCAGAGGGGAACATATGACGAAAGCCCAGCAATAACTTCACTTGCTCCCAGTGGCGGAAAGGGTGAAATTTAAAATTCTTACATTGACCCACAAATGCATCCATGGAGTAGCCCTGTGCTGCTTAAAACAAAAACTGACTCGGTACAAACCTAGTAGATCCTTGCGTTCGAGCCGGCATATTACCCGACAATCTAAAGGGTTAGAAGAACCAGGGTTGGGGCAGATCTCTTCCAGTGCTAGCAGCCCAGGCATGGAACAGCCCGCCTTACGTCAGGAAGGAATACATTCTACATTGTGGAAACCTCGTAAAACCTTGCTTTTCTGATAATTTTCTAGAGGCCATCCTCTGCATCTAAGATGTTTGTCCTGTGTTAACTGAAATGTGTGTGGGTCTATGTGGCACCTTGATGCCCACAGGCTTTGGTGTGATATAAACAAGTAAAATAAAAAATAAAGGCCAAGTGAAATACAATAAATAAGCCTGCATATTAATAGTAGCCGATAAAGTCTCTCGCCCTTACTGCATCAAGACCCGTGCAGCATGTTATCGCGCGCAGGTCTATTTCATTTATTGGACACTTTATAACTAACGTTACATCTGTACCAAAATCACATGACCGGGAGTTAGGCCTTCGTCATCTGGTCGGCAAGTGCATGAAAATGGAAGACAACCTCTCACTACCTAATATAACAAGCTGAGTAAAGGATGGCAAATGGCACCATCCATATGATTAATATCCCATACTTTTTTAGTGGGCTTTGTGATATGGTCTAAGACATTAGTCACTACTTATTGCAGTCCAACTGTCTCCAAATATAAACAAAATGAAGCAAGTTCATCAATTAAGGAATGTTTTAAATTTTAGATTTTTAGAAGTCGTGCACATAATGACAAAAAGGAGCATACATATTGTTAGGCGCTAGGCTTAATGTCCCATATGCTATTTTGAGCTACTAAATTATGTAGTCTAAGACATTGATCACTAGTAATTCCTGTCCAACTGTCTTCAAATATACACAAAGCGAAACAAATCCATCAATTAAGGGAAACAGTTAAAACATTTATTTTTATTTTTTAGCAGTCATGTTCCCAAAATCCCATTCTTCCATTGACTTTAAAACTCTTTCAAATGTCTTGAAGTTAAAAATCCATAGCTGTTCTTTATAAGCCAGTTTTGGGGATTCTCTCGGCAGCAGTAGCCTCCTGAACCAAGTCGGCTCTTCCAACTTGTGTCCCATTTCCACAAAATGAATTACTAAAGAGGCACTTGGTGTCCTTGTTCAAATTTTAGAAAGATGTTAATTCATTCTTAAGTGAACTTCTTGTGAGGTCTTCCCAATGTAAACCCTTTCGCAAGGGTAAAGTACAGCATAGATGACATGTTTGCTTTTGTAGGTCTAATATTTTATTTATATCGTGCTCATACACAGGTGTTTCAGAGCACGAGGTGATAAAAGAACGCAATTACCATATTTCCCCCTCCGGTTCAAAAGGTGTTTTCTTAATGAATATTTGGATGCCACACATACGGTAGGTAGAAGGATAATGTCTGCCGACCGGTGCATTATAAACATTAAAAGTATAATGCACGGTAAACACTATAAACATAACAAATTGTTGTTCGGTATTGAGGCGTGCTAAAAAACACCGTGGTGATGCCAACAGAATTTGAATTCCAGATTTGTGCAAGCTAATGGAATAGCTATGCCCTCCTCTTCTGCATTAAATGGGGCGGCCTTAGGTGGTCACCCCATGTATTCTTGAAAACAGGCAAAACGGTTGTTTAGAGCGAAACCGTTGTCTCCGGAGTCTGACTGGTTGGAGAAAGAAGCAGGTGTCGTTCTGTGTTCGGCTTGAATCAGCCTTTGCAAACTGAACAACTGTTCCACATTGTTTTTCAATGGCGCTGTTGGAGCCATAGGGGCATATTCTTTGTTGTCGTCCTGCAGGCGATTCGTCGCCCCCAGACATGTTCCCAGGACGAACCTCATTGTTTGGTTCGATATCTATGAAGTCCATAGTAAAACACTTGAGGGAAACATTTCTGAATTCCAACACGTGTCTGTGCAAGGACAGAGTTTTAGAGATTTGATCTTGCCAAGATGCAACTGGTTTATGTGTTACTCTGACCTCCATGTTCCTTGCCAGAAGGAACTCCTTGAAACATACCACACATCTGGCAATGGCTTTGACTGTAGATTTGTTCCTAATGAAGGAAAACATAAAATGTTGTTTAAATAGAAAACACCGCGCAAATCCAAGATGTCTACATAGTTCATGTGATGGGGCGGCCTACCACAAAGAACCACACTCTCTCCTGAAGTCCAGTTTCAAGGGTGTTTATTAAACTTAATTATCAGAATGGCTGGTTTATTTTCCTCTCTGGGTGGCTCAGGGCCTAATGGGCTGGGAACTTTGGTGATAGGGTCAGCCCTTTCGTCTCAACTCCTGGGCCTGGGTCCCCCTCCCAGCCCGAGACGTCCCTACCAGGCTGTTAATCACTACTGATCGTTAACACCTATCTGTTCTTCTAACTATGACTATAGGTGTTTTCCCTAAGATACTGGCTGTCTGTCTCCCAGGGAAACTTATAACTTTCCCTCTACTATCGTTGGTTAGTCTCTCCGGGAATAGTGAATGGGGACTTCTTTCACCCAGTATCACGCTCACACCTTTCACGGCCTCTCCCTCCTGACCCTTTACTATACTGGACCTTCTAACCGTTCTCCTCCCACCACGTCACTGTCCCTCCAATCCCACACTCTGCCTTTCCACCTCCACCTTTTGATTTTCCCTCCTTTTCCCACTCCTGTTCTTTCTACCTCACATTTTCACAACTACTCTTTATCTGTTCCTTCTTCTCCCTTCTTCCACACTACTTCTCCGTCTCCTGTTCCTCTAATACTAACTCCTATTTTACTCTGTACCAATATCTACTCCCATTATCCCACTCACTGTTTTTCCTCCCACTACTAACATGACCACTGTTCTACCACTACCTCTCTACTACCTTCCCAGTTACTCAGGGATATGGTGTCCTGCACACCTCTCATTATTACCCACCCCCCTCTACCACTAATGTCTTACGCTGGCGACTCCCTCCTCCTACAAGCTTAAATGCCAACTTCTACTACCTCTGCCACTACTACTACCCCACACCACTACTCCTACTCTACTGCTCACACTCCTCTCTTTCTCACCCAAACACTCTACAGACCCCCTCCTTACCAATAACCTCTGCACTCCATAACGCTCTCGCCTCTACTGGTCTCTTGGACGTCCTCCCCCTCCGCTATTCTCAACCAACTAACCCACACTTGCGCACACCTCCTTAAATACCCCACTCCCTACTAGGATTGGCTACTTGCCCTGTCCAATCACCTATCTGTCTCCAGGGGTGTGTGACGGGGGAGGCCATGGGAAGGCTGAAAAGGGTTGGTAAGCCCCGCCCCTTTCCAACATGGACCCTTCTGAGTCCTGCGACACTGAAGCATCTTAAGGCGTGTAGGCCTCTTAAAATAATATTATCCCTGTTGGCGTGGGGGATTGAGGCCTCATGGGGCCTTTATTTTAATACAAATATAATGCCTGGTGGGTTAGTGGTCATGTTTCTCTGTGTTCCTTTGCTGGTGTTGAGGATTGGAACAGCACCCCTTTGGTGCTGCGCATCCCTTTCCAGCATCCTCTGCGTGTGTTGTGCTGCTTGACCGCACCCTTAAGCAGGGATGCTTCTCGGCCCAGAGGCTGCCGTTGCTGCTGGTAAGGAGGGGTGGGGAGGGGGCCTGCCTTCACTTCGGCACCGAAGGGGATGAGGTGGGGCCCCACCCCACACGCTTCTTGACAGGGCCCAGAGCTGGCCCTGTCACATTCAGCTTTCAAAGCAAATCAGTCCGCTTCAGGGTGCTGGATGCAGTGATCACTCGTGATTTAGTGTTTATCACTGCACAGGAATGAAATCCCGGGTATGGCAAGTATAACAAGCAACTGGTGGCGACAATGTCAATGTTCTAATGAATACATTGAACTCTTGCAGGCCATTGTTTAGCACTTAAGTTGCGAATACAGTGACCATAGAGAAAGCTGGATTTATGCTCCTATGCAGGGAAGTCAGTCAAGGCTTGAGGTGCCCCTTCCATTGTATCATGAAATGCTAAAAATTACGGTGTGGTTAACTGCTTTGGAGTGTATTTCGAGATGAGGCTCCTCACTACTACACTCTTTTATGCAAATGTTCGGCAAACTTGCCAAATAAAGTCAGTTTTAGAAATTGTAGAGACCTTAAATTGAGGCTTGGCCTGGGTAGGAATTTTAGTTGTTTAGTTGTGATTGCTTAGGTGGTTTGAGAATAAACCCAAATTTAACTTGGGCGGTCACAGTGATAAGGGTTGGTACCCCAACTTCAAAGTGACAATATAAGGCATTGAAATGCACAAATAGGAACCATTTGATAAACTGTATACCTGACAGGAATGTTGCGATGTGTGTGACATGGAAAGTGCATGTAGTGCTTTTCTCACAGGAATTCACTTGCATAACTTGTGTGCACACTATTCGAGTAGAACCCTTGCAATCGCATAAAGAGTACAGTGTTAATTCAGGACTTGAAGGTGGAAAGCATGTGTCTGAGCAAGGCACGACATAGCCTTCCCTAACCCAAGTGTTATTAATCAAGTGTACACTTCCCCAGGAAAGTAGTTCTGACAAACCATAGAAAGTGTTGGTTGAAGGGGTGTATTTAAATTACCATGCACATTCCAAGTGGACACTTCAGGTTCCCAGGCAGATGATGTCACAAAACTTCTTTTAAGCATACTAAGGAAAAGGAATGTAGAACCTGACTCTGTGTGTCATATTGCAATAGTGTACAAGTGCATCAATCTGTTCTGGCCATGAAATCACATCCATTCTGGAACTCCTCTGCTCAGAGTGTGCAGAAAATGTTATAACAGAAATACTTAATGCTGCTTCTTGGTTACTTCTAATACTAGACGGGTGATTCTGGACCAATCCCACTACATCTGTAATGACATCCCTTAATGCATAGCCCTTCTCTTGCGCTTCATCAATACACGCTGATGAATGGAATCCCTGCTGCTCTGCCTCACTCTGGCTGCAAGATTTGCATTATTGCTTGTGACCAAGTGTATGTTTTTGCCAGTTATGGACACATACCCCTGCTCGCAAGGTATTATAGGGTCAGAGGTGATGCAAGTAGCTGACCTCCTGACACGCTCATTTTATATGTACCTCAGAATAGCAGCTGTCTACATGATAGCTGTTCAAATATATACTTGTTTATACCGAGGGATTGTATCGCCTCATTCAGGTGAGATTTTGAAAACATTCTTTGATACCTAGGTATATGGCTTGAGTCAGTGAAGTATTGTGGGAGTTTCAAGCACAATATGGGCCCACACTGGTCCCTGCTTTCTTTTATTGCATTTGTTCGCTTGAAAAACCCACATTACAGGTTGCCCTGACCCATAGGTAATATGCTTGGTACCATTGCGTTCCTTTACTTCTCTATATGATGCACTCCAGAACTCAACTTTTGTCCTCTTCCACTCGGGGTAGAAGTTTAGGCTAGCATTATTGCATGCAGTCAGAAACTGTGTGTAATTTAAGAAATCCATTAAAGGTGGTAATCTACCTGCCATGTCCAACATGTGAACACCTTTGATTTGACATATTTCCTGATCCCTTGTAGACCAAAAAGGGACAGTTTCCCGCCATGTTTGTTCTGTCATGTTTGAAAATAAGTCTCTCAAATATAACTCATTTGAATGGATTGTGTCCTCCCACGTATTCCTCATCTTAGATATATCCTTACATTCAGCTTTGCTGCTTCGGAAATGTTTCTCTCTCCACCAGAGGGCGACCCACTCGAGGCTGCAGCATCGATGTCCCTCGGCGGCCTCCGTCAAGCATCAACGTCATCCGCTGTATAAATGCCTTGCGCGCGCCCGTTGGCCTCAGTTCAGTTTTTCCGTTAGCTGCGCTTCAGTTCGTACGAATAATGTCGTCTTCATCTAATCCTTCCACACCGAAGACTGGATTCAAGAAATGCCAGAAATGTGGGAGAAAGATGTCGCTAATTGATCCCCATCGGAATTGCCTCTGGTGCCTCGGTTCCGACCACCATATAGATGAGTGCGGTTCCTGTCAGTTGATGACCCATAAGGCCTTAAAAGAACGAAGAGGTAAACTGGTGGTGGGGGAGGAATCCTTGATGTTTTCTTCGAGAGGGAGAAAAGACTCGGCTGAGTCTTCAACAAAAGGTCATAATAAATCTAGGTCGAGGAGCAGATCCAGGAAGTCTTCTCCTTCGTCCTCTAAAAAGGCGAAGAAAAGACGACACTTTGTTCTCCCTCTTCCTCGACGTTGTCTGAGGAAGTCATAACATGTCAGTCGAGACATGACTCCCCAACAAAGTGGGAAGCTTTCAGAGCATCTATGTTAAAAAAAATTGAGAACGCGGCCCATACCTGCTCAAAAAGTCTAACGAAGACAATGTCCCTGCTCACAAAATAAGTGACGGGGGAAGATCTAAGATGAGAAAATACGACAAAAAATCATAGAGGGTGTCGTCCAGGGAATCTTCACAGACACCTCCGGTGCATAAATCAGAGGCAGAACTCAAGGAAATGGCGTCCGAGTCTCATACGACATCAAAGTCATCGTCTTAAACATTCTCGAAGCCTCTATCGAAGGCGGTTGAGCACAAGGTGTCGATGACCCAACCTAAAAAGGTCATGTCGAGTGCACAGTCGACAGTATCAAAGGCTTCTTCGACGGTGTCGATGGTCCCGACAAAACCTTCGACGGGGTTGACGATTCCTTCGAGGGTGTCGAAAAAGTAATGCCTACAACATCGACGCCATCGACTCTTTTGTCTACGTCTTTGTCCATTCCAAGGGCAAAATCGACACCAGTGTTAAAGTCTATGCCACATGAAAAGGTGTTTCATCCAAAAAGCAGGCATGACTTTTTTAGAACCATGTCCTCCATATTTGAAGGAAATTCATCCGCAGACGAAGAGGTTTCACCTGCTGGTGTTAGATTTGGTGCAAAACAAGTCCCTGAGGAGTTAATTGACCCTCAATCTAAGATGCAAGACTTGTATGAGTGCTTGCAGTCAGCAAGTGGTATGGATACATCTCTAGAATATGAATTTGAAAAGCTTGACCCAGCTGAATATGCAGATGAAGGTTATAGAAAATTGATGAACAGGTAACTGAATTCATGGGATAGAGTAGAAATTCACCTGTCTATCAGGATGATGACATGACTGCCATCCTTACAGGAGGACCTCTGCAAGACCCCATACTTCCTTTTCATGTATCCTTACAAAGGAAAGCTAACACTGCATAGGAAAACCCAGAAATTATTCCCACAGTAAATAAGAAGTATGTGTCAAAATATAGACCCTGTCCCTCAGATCCCGAATACTTAACTAAACACCCAGCTCCTGAAAGTCTGGTAGTTCAAGCAGCTACCTCTACTAGAAATGCTGCATACCCTGCAATTCCACCTGATAGGGATGATAAAAAGGTTGATGCATGGTCCCGAAAGATCTTTACGTCAGGGAGCATGGCTTTAAAATCCAAAAATGTAACTTGCACCTTTGCAAGATGTACATATACCCTGTGGGACTGCATGTCAGCGGGAGCTGAACACATCCCGGAAGGTGAGCAACGTGAAGGGTTCCTATCCATAGTAAGGGATCGAAAGGAGGCTTCAGGGGAATGCCTTCAATCAGGACACAGCTGACAGTATCAGTAGGTCCGTGGCATCTCGTACAGTGCTATGCAGATTTGCATGGCTAAGAAAGTCAGATTTTCCACCGGATGTGCAATCCAGTCTTCTTAATATGCCATTTGACGGCTCGAGGTTGTTTGGCAGCAAGGCGGATGAAAGTTTGGAGAAGCTGCAGACCTCCAAAGCAGCAGCAAAATCACTCAGTGCTGCTATACGACAACCTCAACAACGCCTATACACAGGCTCATCTTCCTGGAGGGGTCGTCCCTTTTGATTATATTCCTCATTTGGGAAAGGAAGGGGACAGGGTTGTCGGAGAGGGCAAAGGAGATTTCCTCAGGGCGAGGAAAAGGTGCTAGATCTGCTCCAGCAGCGGCATCTGTCCCTTCAGCCGCTGCTGCAAAATCGCTCTGAGGTTTTGACCCACAAGATCCCAGTGGGAGGCAGGATCTCACAGAATCTGGAAGAATGGCTGGGCATTACTTCAGATGCTTGGGCACTGGAAACAGTATCACAAGGTTACTGCCTTCCTTTTGAAAACAAACCTCAATCACCCACCGGGATACAACTGTCAAAAATCCAAATCCGCTCCTGTTGCAGGATGTCTTAACCCTGCTACAGAAAGATGCAATAGAACATGTACCTGTAGCGGAGAAGAAAAAGGGTTGGTATTCCCCATATGTCCTCATACAAAAGAAAGACGGAGGACTGAGACCCATCTTGGACTTGAGAAGCTTGAACAAGTTCCTCAGGAAGGACAAGTTCAAGATGGTCACACTTTCTCGGATCCTTCAGGCCCTCCAACTCCAAGACTGGTTGGTATCATTGGACCTTCAGGATGCTTACTTTCATGTGCCAATCCATTTCAAGCACAAAAAGTACCTGAAGTTCGCGATTGTCAATTCTCACTATCAGTTTCGAGTTCTGCCATTCGGGTTGACCTCTGCCCGAGAGTTTTCACCAAGTTGATGGCGATGGTGGCAGAGAGTATCAGGAGAGGGGGGATTCACGTCTACCCCTACCTGGACGATTGGATGATCAGGGCACATTCTCCAGAACAAGCCCAGGTACATCTGTCCAAAACTTGCCACTTCCTTCACAAACTAGGGTTTTCTCTGAATTAAAAAAATTCAAACCTACCATCTCAGAAACTCCAGTTTATCAGAGCAGTCCTGGATACTTGTTCGGGCAAAACCTCGCCTCCCGAAGAGAGAGCTCACCACATTCTGCAGATGGTAATAAAATTCCAGGATGCCCAGTATCTACCGGCCTTCGATTTTCTCAGGTTGCTCGGCCTTATGGCATCCTGCATTTTTCTGGTGCCAGAAGCCAGATTGAGGATGAGATCCCTTCAATGGGCCCTCAGGACTCAATGGTCCCAATGTTCAGGAGAAATGTCAGATCTGTTGCAAGTTCCAGTCAGAGTAGCACAGGATCTACAATGGTGGGATAGCAGGGAACATATCCTCAAGGGAGAACCTTTTTCGGCAAACGTGGTTGGAGATAACAGTATTACCGATGTCTCACTGAAGGGGTGGGGATCCCACGCCAACGATCTGATAGTCAGCGGTCGTTGGTCTCCATCGGAGTCCAAACTACACACTAACCTTTTGGAGCTGAGGGCAATCGGAGTAGTGCTGAAGGCCTTTCTGCCCTTTTAGGAAAGAATGTCCTGATAATTACGGACAACACAGTGGCCATGTACTACCTCAAAAAAAGAGGAGTTGTAGGGTCACTGGCACTGTGCAGAGAGGCAATGCAGCTCTGATTCTGGGCAATTCAAGAAGGAATCTCCCTAGCAGCAGTTAACCGGGCTGGAGAGGAGAACACAGTGGAGGACGATCTGAGCAGGCAGAGCACGGTCTTCCATGAGTGGGAACTAGCTCAGAAAGTCATTGAAGACATCTTTGGAGAACCCCTCAGGTAGATCTGTTCGTGACCAGTGCCAACCGGAAGTGCGAACTGTTCTTCTCCATGGAATTTCCCCCAAAAGGAGCTCTAGGGGACATGTTCGTAGTGGGATGGGAGTTTTCACTCCTTTACGCGTTTCCTCCAGTGCCCGTCATTTCTCAAGAAATCAGGAGGTTGAGAAAGTTCTGGAAATCCATGATCCTAAATGCTCAGGATTGGGCCAGAGGACGTAGTTAACGGACCTTCGGGGCATGTTCATCTGCCCTCCAAGGCACCTTCCACAAAGAGAGGAACTTTTCTCGTGAGAGGAGAGTCCGGTTTTCCATCAGAGATCAAACACTCAACCTTCACACATGGATTCTGAGAGGTTGAGATATAAGGATTGGGACCTGCCGGGTGAGGTAATGGAGATGTTGCGTTTGGCCAGAAGGCCAGCACCACATCCCTGTATCGCTGCCAATGGAATAGGTTCTACAGCTGGTGCACGGAAAAGAATGTGGACCTTTTTCAGTGCAAAATACCTATGGTGTGGTCTTTTTTTTATTACGTCTGGCAAATTTGGGGCTCCAGATTGGAACCATCAAAGGATACTTGGCGGCACTTTCAATCTTTAAGCACACATCGGAAGAAGTGTCATATTTCAAAATGCCACTGATATCCAGTTTTTTTTCCAACTTTATTTTTCACTGACGGTACATACACACTTCAAAATATCGTCAAAGCATTGAAAAAGGCACAGAATGTCGATTAAAAACATTTCACATAGTTATGAACCTATGTACACTGTAGGATCAGAGGGAATCCTCATCGCTTTCGTCGGCCGCTCCCTCCGCCAAGTACCTCTGCAGAGGCGCCCATATGTCCTTGGACCTGCGAGTGGCCGGTATACCCCTTGCATAGCTTTCTTCACATTCATATGTAGATACCAAGTCTTTAAGCCATGCGTGTAAACTTGGGGCATGTTTTGTTTTCCAACATTTAAGAATGCTCCGTTTAGCGACAGCCCCTGCTACAGAAAAGAGTTGTCTGACTTTAATCAAAACGTTACCTATATCACCTAACAGGTATTTCAAGGGTGTCAGTAGGATGTACATGTCCAGTATGGTCTCAATCCTGGCAGCCACCTCCTTCCCGAATTCTTTGATTGAGGGGCATGTCCAAAACATATGTATCGTATCCGCATCCGGGGCTTTGCATTTGGGGCAACAATTCTGAGTCACAAGGCCGTATTTCGCCATCTTCCTTGGGGTTATGTGGAGGTGGTTCAAAAGCTTGAATTGTATCAACCGGAAATTGGCACACAGGAAAACCGCCTTGGTAAACAGGCAGTATTTCACCCATTGCGCATTGTCTATGGCAACACACAAGTCTCTCTCCCATTTAGCCTTCATAGTGTTCAGGGACGGAGCATGTAATTGAGGCTCGTTATATAGCATGGATATACCCCCCTTAAACCCATTCGGTTGCATAACTGTGGAGATAAATGGATGTATAACTGGGGCGGTCGGGAAGGAAGCCCATTTGCGTCTGCAGGCCGCTTGAATGCGGCGGTATTGCATCGCAGTGGTGAAATTGACCCCTATCTTCTCCTGCATCATTGTCAAATGTACCAATCTCCCTTCTGGAAACAAGTCACCCACCCGCATCTCCATCCCCGGATCCCACATTTTCTGCAAGGCTGTGTCCAGCGTAGGTTCTAGGTCTGGGTGGTGCCATTAGGGCATGTGCGGCCAGTATGGGTCAGAGCAACCAACCCTCTTGAATAGTGCTCCCCATACTCGCAGCGTAAAGGAGATCGGGTCTACCTGTCATGGTCATGAAGTCAGGGGCACAGACATGCAGGGGTCGCATACACAGGAGACCTGGGTGGACACGGTTCTGGCGCCTTTGCCGCCAGGCTCATGAACAAAAGTAAACCAGAACATCCATTTAACACCAAAAAGTTTTTATTATGGACATAGGACTTCAGATGCATTAACCTTGAACATTCCATTCAGTATGGAGAATGCATTAACCTTGAACATTCCATATAGTAAGCAGCCTCAAGTGTATTCTTGGGTGTGGCTGCTAATGGATTGCCTTCGCACATGCTCACTCTCTAGGAGTGGCAGGGCGTCCCCACGATCTCAGCTATACAAGCTGCCCCGATCCTCAAGACAGACGTTTCGCGTTATTCTGCACTTGCAAGCAGCGTAACGCTCACCGTCGCCTGAGGTCAGACTTACCTCTGAAGATCCTGCTTCCTGGACATCCTGCTTCCTGCCAGCATATTTACCAACTGGGTGAAGCTGTTCTTACCTGTACATCTCTTCGGCGAACCAAGTATTCATGTTCACACTTTCCGGAACGCTGAAATGTTCATCCTGGCACCGCATCACAACACGCTCCATCGTCCACAGCAGCGCCTGCAAGGAAAAAGAGAAGAAAAGGTTAGACATCGAAAAAACAAGGTTGCGCTTCGCCCTACTGCACGCTTTTCCTTAATCCATCACTTACCTGCTGTCGAACATTGCGGTAGCATCCATCTTCCATCCGGCCGCGTCTCGCTTCTCACAGCTGAATTGAGGCCGCATTTCCATCCAAGGGAAGAAAACAGAAGAGAGACATTATTGCAGGCATAAATAGGAGCAACATATAAAGACATTAAACAGAACGAGCAGCATCACAAGAGCTCAAGAAAGACTTACCAATCATAAGGAGAAGCATAGCTGCATCTGGACTGGACTAATCCTTATCAGGGATCAGTGAAGGAACTAGATCCCATTTGACGCGCCCCTGCCAGAAGTAGCAGGTTGGAGAGTTTATCTTCCATAATTCACAGGAGCAGTATCAACAAGTACCACAGCTCACAGCTTTTTTACTGAAGGAGAGGCCTGAAGGGGGTGACTCAAGTTCAGGGAGGGCTGCAACCGTGCCCACACGCTTCTGCGGAGACCAGATGAGCGTAACACTACCCCCTTGTTACTCTGTTTATATTTGCTAAAAATTATAGGACTGCAAGTTCATGGGAGCCGTAGGAAATTTTTCAGCCTGGATCTGTGCAAACTGCTCAGGGTCAGGGGACCAGTATTTCACAAAATGTGCTTGTGCCGCGTGAAAATATAGTAAGAAATCCAGGGCAGCTAAACCACCCGTGGCATAGCGTTTGCACATTTTGGGCTAGCTAATCATGACCATTCCCCCACCCCAAAGGAAGGTGGAAGCAAGCCCTTGGAGCGTGTCCAAAAAGGGTCGCCATGGCCAAATTGGGATATTGCAGAAAAAGTAAAGCAGTTTGGGAAGAATGGCCATTTTGAGCAGGGCAATCCGGCTATACAGCGAGATCGGAAGTTTATTCCAGACCCCCAATTTGGATTCAAGAACTGCGAGGTAGGGTGCGTAATTTAAGTCGTAGAGGGTTTGTTTGGCCGTGGCCATAATTATACCCAGGGATCGGGCCGTATTCGGGGAACAACGGAACTGCACGGTGGCACCCAATTCCACTGTTCCTCTTGTTGGCGGTATGACCTCGGTTTTGGAGTGATTGATTTGGTAACCTGAGAATTTTGCAAACTGTTGAATTTTTTTGCATAACTGGGGGGAAGGTTGCGTTCGGGGTCTCTTAGATAAACCATGGTATCATCTGCATATAAGGAAATAAGCTGGGGTGGGCCCCTAATTCAGATACCTCACCAAGAGTGTTTGTGCCACAAACAGGCAGCCAACCCCTCAATGGTGAGAGCAAATATAAGAGGGGACAACGGGCAGCCCTGACGTGTGCCACAGAACAGTGAGAACTCCCGCGAGATCGACTTATTGGTTCTGACCCTAGCCTTCGGGTCCTTGTACAATAGCTGGATGAATTTGAAAAATCCCGGTCCGAAACCTAGCTTGCGTAGTATGGCATACATGTAGCCCCATGAGACCGAGTGAAAAGCCGTTTCGGCATTGAGTGCCACAGCAATCGTTTTGGCTTTAGGGTCTAGCTGCAAGGCTATCGCGAAGAATCTGCACAGATTCAATGCAGTGAAACATGTAGGGACAAAGCCGAACTGGATGGGATGTAGCAGCATATTTACATAGGCTAATAGTCGATTAGCGATAACTTTAGCAATGATCTTGGTGTTGGGTGATATGAGGGTGGGTCATGTGGTGGTTTCTGTGGTTTCAGGAGGCTTCCCTCATGGAGCTCGGGAGCGTGCCCATGCTTAGGGATTCCTGCCACTCACCGGTATACGGCAGCTCTTCCGGGTGCTTGCACAATCCTCTTCTGCTATCGCTTGCTCCACTCTTTGACAGCGGGAGCACCAGCGGGCTTAGTTCGGCTCTTCCTGATGTTCGTGCTGCCTCCTGCAGCAAAGTGGAAGCTTCTGTGTCCCCCAGCTCCAGCTGGGGATACACAGCTCAGAGCTCTGCACTCTCAATACTCTATCCAGCCTCGATGCCCATCCCGCTCTCCTGCAGCTGCCGGCAACCTTTTTTTCACCAGCTTCACCTGGGAAGCCCAGGGTGCCTCTCCAGCCTGCTCCACGGCGCCCTTGCTTCCCAGGCGGTCTCCTTCTCTCATGTGAGTCACTCCCTTTTATATGCACCTGTAGCCTCTTAAGGGGTTGCAGGTGCAAGTCCTTTGCCTGACTCCAATTGACTCTATCTCTGGAACATGCCGGACTGTCAGAATGGTGTTCTACAGTCCTCTTCCTCGTCCCAGTACCGAAGTGGTGTGTATAGGTGAAAGTATGCATCCCTCCTAGTCGCTTCTTCCTCGTCCCAGTCTTAAAGATACCTGAATGGGATATATGTGGAAAGTGTAACAGTGGGGAAGAGTGGTAATAACCTATGAAGGTTGGGGAAAGGGAGGATGTATTTTGACAAGGAAGGGGGATACCATGCCTCAGCTAAAGACACTGTTCCTCCACTCCCCAAAGTCCCCCCACCAAGGTGATCCCCCTTGTCACAGGTTTCCCCCCTTCTCACCTGTTGCTGTTGTTTACTGGAGCTCCTTGAAGGATTTTTCTTGCGTACAATCCGGGTCTTGTACAGCCCTGTGTGGGCTTCTTCGGGTTCCAGCGTGTGATCGCCGCTTTGACTCCTGGAACGTTCAGTATGTCCGAGAAATCCAGGAAATTATGTGTACTCGAGAAGGGTACACAGCGGTCCAGGATACAGGAGGTAAGGAAAGGAAGGTACTGAAGGAGGAAGAACAAAGGGTCCACGAACCGGGAACAGGCAGTCAGCGAGAGCGAACTACTTGCAACGCACGTCTAGCCACTGCAAGCGGTATCGTTGAGACACGCAGGCCCACGGGGGCGTGGTTTCTTTATAGAGTGTGCTACGTCCGACGCGGAAGCTAGTAAACAACGTTCCGTGTCTGTCGGCCATGATGGTAGTACTGCTGAGTGCAGGCCTCGATAGGTCAGGGACCAGGAAGTCCAAAAGGACGCATCCGACGGTTCATGACAGCATGCCTCCTCCGAAGACCCGTCCCTCCGGGCTTGTCCGGGTGTATGAGATGATACCTTCTGAGTAATCTGGGGGCATTTAAATTTGAGATTGGTTCCCAGGTGTGTTCACTAGGAGGGTACCCTTTCACTCAACCAAGTATTGCAGCTGACCACGTTTGACCCTGGAGTCACATATCCTGGACACTTCGTATTCCAGCTGGTCATTGATGATTACAGGATCAGGCCTGGGGGCAGTCCGGGAGGGTGTTCCTTGTCCTCCTTGTGTACATTGATGAGAGTTTCAATCCAGGTGTTGAGTGTGGGTACTGGTGTAGGATGTGGAAGAACGAAAGGTAGGACTGAAGGATGGGATCCTTGGCTGCAGAAAAAAGGGCTGGTCTTGACAGCTGAGTGGTCGGAATTGTTGTAGGCGAATTCAGCTAAGGGTATTAGGAGTGACCAATCGTCCTGTACCTTAGTAGTGAAGCAACGGAGATACTGTTCTAGAGTTTAGTTCACCCGTTCCGTAGCTCCGTTGGTCTGTGGATGATAACCAGTGGAGAGGGCACGTTGGATCCCTAGTATTTGGCATAAATGTTTCCAAAACTGAGAAATGTATTGGGGCCCTCTGTCTGAAATAATCTTGGAGGGGAGTCCATGAAGTTGGAATATGTGTTCCAGGAAGATTCCAGCAAGTTCTGATGAATATGGTAGTTTATACAGTGGAGTAAAATGGGCCATGTGAGTGAATAAATGAATGGTGACCATGATGGTCGTGTATCCCCTGGAAGGGGGTAATTCTACTATGAAATCCATAGCAATGACTTCCCAAGGTCTTGTCGGTAAAGAAGGTTGAAGTAGGAGACCCGCCGGCTTCTTATTATCATGTTTATTTTGATTGCAGACTGCACAGGCTTGGATATACAGCTGAACATCAGTCTTCATTCTTGGCCACCAGAATTGTCTCTGTATCAGACGGAGGGTATTGGTAACGCTGCGATGTCCTGAGTGAAGGGTATCGTGGCAGAGATTTATGATCCTTTGTTGTAGTTTCTGTGTGGGGGATGACCAGGCTGTTATCCTTAAACAGATACCCGTCCTTAGTTTTTAGACTCCAGCGATTCTTCCCTGTAAATTCCTTCCAGAAGTCAGAGGACTGTGTTTGTATCCGAACATCTTCCAGGAGGCTGATTGCTTGGGCTACAAAAATTGTGTTGGGAAACATATTTGGGAAGGACCGACCCTCTAGAGTTTTATAGGCGGGATGCCGGGATAAGGCGTCAGCAATTATGTTTTGTGTTCCAGGGACATGGTGGATCTGGAACTGATACTGGGCAAAGAAGGCGGCCCAGCGAGCCTGGCGGCTGTTTCTACATTCCATTGACTCTTAAAACTTGAAGATTCTGATGGTCTGTACGGACTTGTACACAATACTTTGCTCCTAGAAGTAGATGACGCCACTCTGTGAAGGCTTGACGGATGGCTAACAATTCCTTTTCCAAAACGGAATAGTGGGTTTTGCTGGGAGTTATAGTTCGTGAAAGGTAAGCGATGGGATGTCCTAATTTATCCTCGAATTCCGGCTTTAGAACAGCTACAATGTCGTAGTTGGAGGCATCCGTTTCCACTAGGAATGGTCGATTGATGTCAGGTTGAGCCAGGATGGGGGCTTGTGTAAACTCTGTCTTTAACCGTTGGAATGCCTCCTCTTGGGATGTGGTCCAGCGAAAAGGAGTATCTTTCTTCAACAATGTAATGATCGGTTGGACTATCTCGGAAAAGGAGGGTATGAATTTTCAGTAGAAATTGGCAAGCCCCAAGAAGGATTGGATCTGCTTCACAGTAGTCGGAACAGGCCAGAACAGTATAGCCTTTACCTTTGATTGGTCCATTCCGATTCCTTCTGGGCTAAGGACGAATCCTAGATAGTGAACAGTAGAGACGTGAAAAAGGCATTTCTCACGTTTAGCCAGGAGCTTGTGTTCACGTAACCGCTGTAATACTGCCTTAACATGCCCTTCATGCTGAAGATGGGCCTTAGAAAATATTAGGATATCGTCCAGGTACACTATAACAAAGATGAACAGCATATCAGAGAACACCCAATCCATGAAACGTTGGAAGACCGCTGGAGCATTGGCAAGCCCAAAGGGCATGACCAGGTACTCAGTGACCAAAGGGCGTTCTAAAGGCCGTTTTCCATTCATCTCCTTCCCTAATACGGATCAGATGTTAGGCACCTCTGAGATCAAGTTTTGTAAAGACTACAGCTCCTCTCACTGCTTCCAGGATGTCTGAGATTAAGGCCAAAGGCTAGCAGTCCTTCAGGGTGCACTGATTTAACCCACGATAATCGAGACAAGGCCCAAGTTCCTTGGTGTCTTTTTTAGGAACGGAAAACAATGAGCCATTCAATCCTGCTGGTGATTTGGAGGGTCGTATAGTGCCATTTTCAAGGTTGGTATCCAAGTATTCACGGAGGACTCTCTTTTCCGGTTCGGATAAAATGAACATTCTTCCAAAAGGAATCACGGCGGAGGGTTCTGTGTCGATAGCACAATCTTCTGGTCTGAGAGGTGGTAGGGCCTGAACTATAGCATTTGAAAACACATTGGTGTAATCCTGATAGGCCCTAGGAACCTGGATAATATTGGAGACCGTGAGTGGCCCTTGCTGGTCTGACTGTGTACCTCCAGAAGATGTCGGCGAGGAATCCAGAGATAGACAATGAGACATACAATGCTCTGAACCCAGGAACAAGGAACCTGCTGCCCAGTTGATGTATGGGTTGTGCTTTTGTAACCAGGGCATACCCAGCACCATTGGGTAGTGAGCAGACTTAATGATGTCAAACTTGATCGACTCTCGATGGTGATTTATCGAGAGTTGCAACTCCTGGGTTTGTAGGGTTATGGGTCCAGAAGAAAGGGGTCTTCCGTCAATCGCCTCTACAGGTTGCGTTATGCCTCGAGTTTCGTAAGGAATATGGTGGGCAGTGACCCAATCTTGATCTATAAATATCCCCATGGCTCTGCAATCCACCAATGCCAAAATGGGGTAGGTGTCATTCTTGGATGGCGATAGAAAGGCCTGTAAAATCACAAGATTATTTTGTCCAGGAGAGTTCAAGGATGGAATAGACGTGGGGCAAACATCTCTCTCCCGAAGCTGCGCTCCATCTAGGATTGGGAGCTGGCGTTTCCCGAACGCCGTGGAGGGGCTAATGGACACTCTCTCACTAGGTGTTTATCTGAGGCACAATACATACAAAGCCCGGAATGGATCTGCCGCATTCTTTCTTGCAGGGATATGGGTCAGCGAAAGGCTGCGAGTTGCATGGGTTCAGGTTCATTAGCAGGGGTAGGAGCGTGCTCAGCCTTCGGGGAAGTTTCCATGGAGGTCTTCTTTATAGAGTGTGCTACATCTGACGCGGAAGCTGGTAAACACCGTTCCGTGTCTGCCGGCCATGATGGTAGTACTGCTGAGTGCAGGCCTTGCTGTGTCAGGGACCAGGAAGTCCAAACGGGACACATCCGACGGTTCATGACACCCCTCGCATATCCACCCTCAGGGTCGGGATCGAAAAGCCATGGCCCTTCTCTGGCCACCTGAAAGGAAGATCCATGGGGAGTAGATAGGGGTGGAGGGTGCCCTTAGGTTCCTCACCTACCCTTCCCCTATGCAGGATGGACCTGGGTGCCCTGTGTGGACGCCCATTTTCGAGTTTCGAAAAACAAACTGTAATACTCTGCAGCTTCCACTAGATGTCGGCCTATGCACAGTTTATGAATCTAAGCAGATACAAGCATCAGAAATACCATTACGGTGAGTAATGTATCCGATATTATAGCGGCCGTGTAGTTATGGTTAAGTTGCTCAACTCATTGAAAGAGCACTTTTTGGGCAAAGTTTGGTGCAGTTTTGTCAAGGGGGGGGCAAAGTTATATGGGGGCTCCCAACATTTTTGAAATCCTCATAGACACAATGGAAACAAAAATTGCTTGCGCCAACAGCCCAAACCGCTCGATGGATTTTCACCAAAACTCCATGAGGAGCGCTGTCTTGGTCCCGAAAGCGTGCTTTTGCAAATGTGGTGTTAATCCGTCCAGTAGTTTTAAATGAAATGGCCAAAAAGTAGGTACAAAAAAATATGCGATATCTGGGTCTGGTCTGCGGACTCATTTCCTGATTCGGAGTCCGCAGACACCCCTGGACCAATCGGGGGGTGGCTTGAAGTCCACAGACATCAAAAACACTCACTGATTGGGTGTTGAAAAATGTGAGTTGCGTCTGATTGTTTTAAACGGTCGCCATGTTGGTTCAGCGGACAGCCACTGTAGAGCAAAAAGTCTGGAAAACATATTTAGGGTTAGTTTGTGACCAAAAGAGGGCCTCAAAAGGGTGGGTGGAGTGGGAAAAAGATGATGGGGCGCTGGTTTTGTTGGTGAATAAAGGCATTGCAGGTGCTGATGGTGTCCGCGTACACCACAGTAACCCTCTGACCTGCACCTGCCATCTGGGTCTTTTAAGGATGGTCTGGCATTAAAAGAGGACATTGGGGGACTAGCCAATCAGGTTGTGTGGGTCAGGAGGAGGAGTTGAAGTGTACAGGAGTACAGGGTAGGAAATGTTTTCTTTGGTGTGTATAGTAAAGATGGCTATGAAGAAGCAGAGTGTGTGGATGGTGGGAGATACTTGGATCCATTCATTAAAGGTTTATACTGAATCTCGTGGCATCTCTGCTATTAATGGATTGGGCGAAGTGGAAGTTTCGTGGTATTCACATTGTGGCATAAAATGGGTAACTTTATTACCATTCTGTGAGAGTATGACTCACTTTAAAAGTCCAGATATTATTATTGTGCCTGTGGAGGCAACAGTTTGGGCTATGTGACCGCAGGATCTTTGCATTTTGCCATGAAGGATATGTTTAGAAGTCTAACGGAATGGTTTCCAGCTGTGAAGATTTTTCTTTCTGAAACCAATCAAAGACAAATATGGAGATGCCCAAGCTTTTTTTCCTCAAGTGCAAGAAGCTAGGCAACATGTCAATAAAGGTCTGTGCTTTTTTATTTGCTTTAGGAATGGCATCTTTTGACGAAAATATCAAGTTGGAAGGCGTAAATATTTTTTGAGGAGATGGAGTGCATTTGACTGATGTTGGAAATCAGATTTTTCTTTTTAATATCCAAAACGCACAAACTATTTTTGTGAACTCTTGAAATATGTCGTGAAGTATGTTTTTAGTAGTTTTAGTAAATAAAAAACAAAAACAATTAGAAGCAGTTTTTGTGAAAGTTAGGACACATAATTAAGTTCAGTAGAACATTTGTTAGTTCTGTAAATAAAACCCCCCCAAAATAAAACATTTTTGAACGAAAAAAAAGTGAATTGATTTTAATTCCCCCACCCCATGCCTGGAATTTTCTAGGTGTCCGTGGACTTTCGTACACCCTAGATTGTCCGAAAATGCACTTTCATACTGTCTGTTGTGACAGACACTGTCAGATTACATGCTGTCATGCCACACGGGCGCAGTCACATAATTACATCTGAGAGCGTCCGCGTCGAGCGGGAGACGCAAGGCGCATGCATGTCCGCAAATGGGCGCGTTATCCACGGAGTAATTAAAAGTGTGTCATGCAAGACCAGACATGCCGGACAGGGCGCGATGTCCGTCTACGCCCCATTGCATAAACGGACCCTCCGAACAGTCCTGATGTTCCCAGACTATTAATTGGGGTTTTAAGAATTTATCACACAATAATATACAAGATATTTATTATTTGAAGAAATAAACATATTTATGAAAGCGATGGGGTATTAGAATGGGAAAAATAAATGAGGAGAGTTTAGAAATTCAATAAAGTCATTATCTGGGTAGGAAGGGAGAGACGCTTAATCAAGGCGTCTTATGTTTAGTCAATTTGATTGGGGAGATTGCCGGGGGGAGATGGACATGTACAAGTAGGACAATGATAGTCAAACATCATGGTATTAGAAATGTTAACATAATTTAAACGTTCTTTAAAGTCATGTGCAGATGGGGTTTGGGATTGTATTTCTGATTGTTGGGATTCTTCTTAATTAATTTGTGGTATAGTACATAGTTTGCATGAAGAAACTATAAGGAAAGAAGAAATTATTATTTCAATGAGCTCTCCATACATTTGTTTTCTTCTAGCCTCTGAAGTGGGTTTGCCATTTCTGTCAAAATAAGAAACAGTGATATGTGCTTATGAGAAATGTTTATATAATGAATGGTAATATCATTGGTAAGTTGCTTAACTAATAGAAAGTGTACTTTTTGGGCAGCTTATAACTTTGGCGCCATTTGAATAGCCACCAAACTTTGCAGAGAGGCGCATGCTGATTGGATGTGTGAAAATGTGAGGTGCTTCATAATTTTAGAAACGGTCGGCATATTGAATGGGCAGATCACGGCCTTAGTTCGCAGACAGCGCAGTGAGGAAAAGAAGCCAGGAAAATATATTTTGTGTTATTTTGTGGATGAAAGAGGGATTGGAAAGGGTGGGCGACTGGGGAAAAAGTTGCAATACAGGTATTTGTATAGGTGAAAAAAAAGCTGTGCAGGTGCTGCTTTGTCTGTCGTTCATTTTTCTGTCCGCTGACGTTATTGGGTGAGCCTTGTTATTTGAAGGTGTATTGTACATACTTGTTATATGGTTTAATTGTTTTGTGGTGGTTGTGGCCAGTGGGCAGATTCTTGGGGGCACGGCCATAGGCTGTGCCCCCAAGAATCTGGCCACTGGCCACATACACTATGTCATGAAGCACCGGACGCGTCCCTTCTGGACTTGGTGGTCCCTGACCCATAGGGGACTGAACTCAGCAGTACTCCCAACATGGCCGCTGAACATGAAACGCTGTTTGCCAGTCTCCGCATTGTATGCTCTGCGTTCTACAAAGCAGACGCGGCCCTGCGCATCTCAACGCTACCGCTTGAAATAGTCAGACGTGTGCTGCCGTAGTTCGTACAGCGATTTCCGCTGATTCTTGGTTCCCGGTCCTCTGATTTTCCTCCTCCTTCATCCTCCCCTTTTTGTCCTCATCTTGCATTCCTGGATTTCCTTCGCACTCGCCTTCCGAGTGCGCTCCTCGCCATTTCCTGGACTTTTCCCCCAGACATCTGAACACTCCCTTGAGATGGGACACGAACCGCATGCTGGAAACCGAGGACCCATGCGCAGGGTTATACAAGACCCGAACCGTGCGAAAGAAGACTTCATTGAAGTACTCGACAAAATAACACAAAGGTGAGAAGGGGGAAACCTGTGACAGATTGAGACGCCAACAAACTGATACAGGTACGGACATGGAGGCTTCAGTTCAAGACCTCATGTGCGGCATGCAGGAGTTAACAACAGAAGTTCCGAATTTTAAGGCCGAGAATGCTGCATTGAAACAACTAGTCCTGTCACGCAATTCCGCGACCAACGAAAGTGTGTTGCTGGGTGGAGTGGTGGATAAATATGATGGCTCATCAAAGAACCTTCGTGGTTTCCTCGATTCGTGTTTAGTGCACTTTACCTTTAAGCCCTACTACTTCTCCACCCCCAGGGCAAAGGTGGGCTTTTTGATTTCACATCTTTCCGGGAATGCATTAACTTGGGCAACGCCCTTAGTTCATTCGTGTGATGCCCTCCTGGATGACTATGATGGTTTCGTACGGGCGCTAAAGACCATGTTTGACCGCCCAGAACAGGTTTACAGTCCCCAAGAACGCTTATTGGACTTCCAACAAGGATCCCAGGATATGCTTACCTATGTAACATGCTTTAAGCAACTGGCCAAGGAAGCAGACTGGTCCTCTGAGGCCTGTTTTACCCTCTTTCGAAGAGGGCTGAATGAAGAGATAAGACGAGCTAGCCAGGGTAGCTAGCCCAGGTTCCTTCCAGGCTCTCATGGACCTCTTTACAAATAGACTTTCGTATCCAGGAAAGGAAGAAGACTAAAATGCCCTACCAAAAGACCTCTACAGAACCTTCCTCTAGACCTGAGCCCGTTCCTACCCTGACCACAGACCCAGAACCCATGCAACTAGGAGCCTTCCGCGGACCCATAATCCGCAAGAAAGGATGCAACGGATTCACACCGGGCTGTGCATGTACTGTGCCTCTGATAAACATCTTGTGAGAGAATGTCCTTTAGCCCCTCCACAGCGTTCGGAAAACGCCAGCTCCCTATCCTAGATAGAGCACACCTTTGGGAGAGAGATGTTTGCTCCACATCTATTCCATCCTTGAACTCTCCTGGACAAAACAATCTTGGGATTCTGCAGGCCTTTCTATCGCCTTCCAAGAAAGAAGCTTATCCCATTCTGGCATTAGTCGATTGTGGGGCCATGGGGATAGTCATAGATCATGATTGGGTCACTACCCACCACATTCCTTATGAAACACGGGACATCATGCAACCTGCAGAGGCTATCGATGCAAGACCTCTTTCTTCAGGACCCATAACCCTGCAAACCAAAGAGAACCTGCTTTCTATAAACCAACATCAAGAGAGGATCAAATTTGATATCAAAAGATCTGCCAATTATCCAATGGTACTGGGTATGCCCTGGTTACAGAAGCACAACCCCTACATCAACTGCAAGGTCCATTCACGGTCTCAAATATCATCCAGGTTCCCAGGGCCTATCAGGATTACACTGATGTGTTCTCGACTGCCATAGTTCAGGCCCTACCCCCTCACAGACCTGAAGACTGTGCTATTGATACTGAACCCTCAGCAGTGATTCCCTTTGGAAGGATGTTCGCGCCTTGAAACACTTGTGTATAGGCACGTTACAAATGCCATGTCATATCATATCAGAACCAGAGAAAAGAGCCCTCCGAGAATACTTGGATACCAACCTGGAAAATGGCACTATACGACCATCCAAATCCCCGGCGGGAGCTTCGTTGGTTTTTGTTCCCAAGAAAGATAGCAAGGAGCTTAGGCCTTGCGTTGATTATCGTGGTCTTAATCAATGCAGCCTCAAGGACCGCTACCCATTGCCCTTGATCTCGGATATCCTGGAAGCGGTGAGAGGAGCTGTAGTGCTCATGAAATTAGATCTCAGAGGTGCCTACCATCTGATCCGTATAAAGGAGGGTGACGAATGGAAAACAGCCTTTAGAACACCCTTTGGTCATTTTGAATACTTGGTTATGCCCTTCGGACTCGCCAATGCCCCAGCGGTCTTCCAACGTTTTATGGGGCGGGTGTTCTCCGATATGCTGTTCCTCTTCGTCATAGTTTACCTGGACGATATACTGATATTCTCCAAGGACCATCTGAAGCATGAAGAACATGTTAAAGCAGTCTTACAGCGTCTACGTGAACATAAGCTCCTGGCTAAACCTGAGAAATGCCTTTTCCATGTGTCTACTGTTCACTATCTTGGATTTGTCCTTAGCCCAGAAGGAATTGGAATGGACCTCTCGAAAGTAGACTCCATTCTATCCTGGCCTGTTCCAACTACTGTGAAACAGATTCGATCCTTCCTGGGGCTTTCCAACTTCTACCGTAAATTCATACCTTCCTTTTCGGAGATAGTACAACCGATCATTACATTGTTGAAGAAGGATACTCCCTTTCACTGGACAGCAGTCCAAGATGAGGCGTTTCAACGACTGAAGTCGGAGTTTACACAAGCCCCCATCTTGGCTCAACCTGACATTGATCGACCCTTCCTAGTGGAAACGGATGCCTCTAACTATGCCATCGGGGCAGTCCTAAAACAGGAATTTGATGACAAATTAGAACACCCCATCGCCTAGATTCGCACGCCCTGACTCCTAGCGAAACCCACTGTTCTGGAAAAGGAACTATTAGCCATCCGTCAAGCCTTCACAGATTGGCGTCATCTACGCCTGGGAGCGAAACATCCTGTTCAGGTCTGCACGGACACTCGGAATCTTCAAGTTCTGCAATCCCTGGAATGTAGGAACAGTCGTCAAGCCCATTGGGCCTTCTTCTTTGCCCAGTACCAGTTTCAAATCCATCATGTTCCTGGAGCACACAATATAATTGCTGACGCCTTTTCCCGACGTCCCGACTACGAAATTCTTGAAAGCCGATCCTTCCCAAAGATGTTTCCCCACACAATATTTGTTGCCCAAGCAATCAGTCTCCTGGAAGACATTCGGATTCAAACACAGTCCTCTGGGATCTGGAAGGAGTTTACTGGGAAGAATCGATGGAATCTCAAAACAAAGGACGGATATTTGTTCAAGGATAATGGTCTGGTCATCCCCACGCAGAGACTGCGACAAAGGATCAAAGCCTATGTCATGACACCCTTCATTCAGGGCGTGGCCTGGAGCTCATGGTGGAAAGAGGCTGAGGCGGTGAGCTCCTTTTTAGCTGGAAGCTGGCACTCCTCCGACATAGAAAGCAGCCACGAAAGTGGAGAAATGACACCAGCGCCAGTCGGGAAGAAGACGCCGGCCGCCTCCACCACAACGCACATACACGGAGGAGAGATTGATGGGGGCTGTGGCTGCGGAGAATCACACCCCCTTGCGGTTGCGCCGATGAACGCTGGGTCCCTTCAACCCCAACAACCCAAACTGCACCACAGGCTACCGCCGGTAGTCGCTCCCATGAGAAGAGGGAGCCCCGCTTGTAGTACACGGGGGACCAGCGAAAGGCACAACCGAGAAAAGCGCTGCAAGTCACGAGAGTGGCTCATTTTGCACCAAGAGACCGCAACAGATTGAGCCCAACATACTCACCAGACCTCAGGATCCCCCAACTAGACTACCATCTACCCAACTAGACTACCATCCAGCTGAAATACACTCCTCCCGAGAAAAGCTAAGCACCGCAACACCAAGACTCTACCATGGCCACCAGAAACAAAACGAAACCTGCGACAATGGACACTTATGTCACTGCTAAAGCGAATAACTCAACCAATTCATACCCCTCCACTCCCGAACCTACACAGACAAAAGGAGTGGAATCTACTGAGAGTCAGTCCCAAGTGCTAGAAGCCATAGCATCACTGCGCACATTCATAGACTCAAAGATAGACGAATTCAGATCGGATATCCAACTTGTGCGTCAGGATGCCAGGAATTTAACGGAAAGAGTGACAAACTCTGAAGCAACCATAAGGGAGACAACGAAGACACTGTGGAACTGAAGGCCATGGTTGTGGACCTCGAGAAGAAAGTTGCCATACTTGAGGTGAGGGCTGAGGAGGCTGAAGGACGGGCCAGACTGGGCAACATCAGAATACTGGGAGTACCAGAAGGTGACGAAGGCTCAAACCCAACAGCCTACATAGAGTCCCTGCTACAACAGGAAATGGGTGCCGAAAAACTTACACAAGGATTCGCAGTAGAAAGGGCGCACGTGTCCCTCAAAAGAAACCCCCTCCTGGCTCATATCCTCACCCTATAATCGCCAAAATACTTAATTTACAGGACAAATAAACCATCCTGAGGTATTCCAGAGAGGGGGGCCCCATAGAATGCGGCAACTCCAAAATAACCATTTATCCAGATTATACCCCAAAAGTACAAAGAGAGAGAAACTCATTCGTACTGATTAAGGCCAGACTCCGACAATTAAACCTGAAATATATGCTGCTCTACCCATCAAGGTTAAAGGTCATCTTCAAGGGCCGTGCGATTTTCCTAGAGTCCCCAGCAGCTGCCAATATGTGGATGGAAGACAATAACCTTGCAGAAGGCGGAGACACCCACCCCAGGGACAAATGAGAAAAATCACGGAACGACGCACATGAAAAGCAAGCACCTACTAAACCATAATCCCAACGTAAACATATGCAATCAGCAACCAGGGAAGTAACTCGCACTACAGTAAGCTGAATAGATGCGGCCCTCGCTTGGCCTCACAGCAGGCACAGGACGTAACCCCCACGAACAGACCAGGACAGGCCAGTTGCCTGACCAACCCCGCTCGAGCCTGATACCCTGATGGGACCTGACAGCGCGAGAGCGCCTGAGCACCGCAAGAAGAATGCAGTCGCTAGGCGCACCAGTTCCAGTTATGTTAATTGTTTTGTTGGTTATACAGTCTTCATACCACCACAATCGAAAAGGCAGGGGACAGGGCCACCACAGACTCTAAACACAGGTAGAATCGATAACCGAGACTGGAGACCCACCGACGGGAAACAGAGACCACTGAGTAATCTCAGAATGGGTAGAAACGAAGGACTCACCACTTCATCCCAATGGCAATACAACTGAAAGTGATGACGTGGAATATATACGAGGGATGGGCTCATACCTCAGAGGAAATCGGATTCAATCCTATCTCCGCAGAAAGAAGATTTCGATTGCAATGCTACAAGAGACCCACCTATCGGAGGAGTCCTCATCCAAACTAGCAGAGAGATGGGGAGGAATGGGAAAAGGAGCACCCTACTCTAACTACGCTTGTGGAGTTTTCACATGGGTGAATCCGAATGTACCATTCCAGTTACTAGGCACGGAGGCCGACAGAGAAGGCAGGTAATAATAATGTGGGGAACCATCGAGCACACCGCGGTCTGCCTAGTGAACTCCTACTTTCCTCATCGTGGAATACCCTCACACCTCAAAACACTATGCGCTAAAATGGCGCACCACAGGGAAGGAACCTTCATATGGGGAGGCGATTTCAACTGCGTCAGAAATGGAACCATAGATAGATCAGTACCTCCCCAACATCCACACAACGCTGCCACCCAAGCACTTAATAGCACGTTGGAACACCTCAACTTGGTGGACATTTGGAGAGAACAACACCCTAATGCGAGAAGTTATTCATTCTACTCAGCCCCACACAAGATCCACACAGGGATAGATTATTTGTTCATTGATAGAGAACAAATCTTAATGGCAGACACTACAGCATACTTAGGCAGATCGATCTCTGATCACTCACCATTAATCATGCAATGGAAACTAAGAGGACCTAGACCACCGCTTCCGACATGGACAATCCACACCGCAACACTCACTGATCACAAATTCAGAGAAGACCTTGGCACCAAACTAGAGGACTATATAGACAACAACAAAGGCTCTGTAACAAGCTGGCGCACACTATGGGAGGCGATGAAAGTAGTGACACGTGGTTAGGTGATATCAGGAGCGGGAGGTATCCGGAATCATTTGATAGCGGCACTAGAGGAACGAGAAGTGGAAATAACGCACCTGGAAACCTGCTCTGACGCCACGCCGGAGATGACTTTGCAAGAACTCCGTGAGGAATGCCGAATAGCCTGGGACAGATTAGCCAAATTTGATTTCACAACGAACACCGCCAAGGCCCACAAGGAAGCCGATAAGCCAGGCAGACTATTAGCCTGGCTGTGCAAGCGCGAACAACCAAGACACCTTCCAACAGAGATCACGGATGAAAGTGGGACAGCACATAAGTCACAACAGGACATCAATAACGCTTTCGCAGAGTTCTACTCCAGACTCTACTCCCATGGCAAACAAATACCCAGAGAGGAAATCAAGGCCACCCTGGAAGAGATAGGGCTCCCGAAACTATCCGAGGAACAGAGAGAGGCATTAGAAATAGAGATCACCACAGAAGATGTCACAGAAGCAATCAGATCCCTAGCCACTTGCAAGACTCCCGGTAGTGACGGCATTCCACCCGAATTCTATAAAGCGTGCGAAGCAACTATCACCCCAATACTACACAAGGTTTTTATGGAGGCATACGAGAATGTAATTCTCCCCAACACCATGAAGGAAATGATCATAGTCCCCATGCTTAAGACGAACAAACCACCCAATGACTGTGACTCCTATCGCCCACTAGTGATGTTGAACTACGATAGTAAGATCCTGACCACTATTTTAGCCAAGGGACAAGGCCTTTGATTCCATATTCTGGGAATGACTGATTGAGGTGCTGAGAGAATTTGGTTTCGGGGAAGGCTTCGTTAGATGGGTTAAAGTACTCTTCAACTCGCCTGTGGCAAGAGTGAAAACTGGCGGAACAATCTCAAAACCCTGGGCCATACAGCAAGGCACCATGCAGGGATGCTCATTGTCACCGATGTTATACATCTTAGGCCTGGAACCGATGGCTATCTATTTCCGAAAGCAGTTCTTCAACGCGGGCATAAAACTGGCAAACAACACTCTATAATATCTCTATATGCGGACAACGTGCTCCTATATTTGAAGGACCCACATGTAAATGCACAGTCATATTAGACGTCCTCGACAACTACACACTTTACTCAGGGATCAAGTTCAGCAGGCTGAAATCCTGTGCATTCCCACTGGCTAGACTCGGGGGGGCCTGGAAGAAACCGACTTACCGGATGTGGGTATAAAATGGCAGCCTGAAGTATTCCGATACCTGGGAGTCAACATGAAACACACTCCGGAGCTCACACATGACCATAACACTGAAATAGCAATGAAAGGCCTCCGCAAATCCATGAAATTCTGGTCAAAATTACCACTCGCAATGATGGGCAGAGCAGCCATTGTAAAAATGATAATCTTTCCTCGATTTTTGTACTACTTCATAAACATCTGACCCTACATCCGTCCACCCTTTTTCAAGAAACTGGAAACACTGATCAGGGATTTCGTATGGGGTCGAACCAGGCACAAACTGCCCCTATCAATTTTCACGCTGCGTCGCAAAGATGGCGGGGTGCAACTCCCTGACTTTCAAATGTATTACCTAGCAGCACAGCTCAGCCATGTGACGAGGTGGCTTCAGGATGAGTCGAACACTGAGTCAGAATTATTAAGACAGATACCCTCCAATCTGTTCCCTAGAGAGACACTCTGGAACCCACTGAAACAGACACAAGATGCCCCCATGATTGCAAAATTAGGCAGACAGATTTGGACCAGAGCCTGCTCTATCCTGCAACGGAGACATCCATATTCACCCAATACCCCCATCCTGGTGGATGCATGCAAAACCGCAACAGACCCTCACGGTGGCGAGAAGCTGGGAGAGAGCTGGGATCTATGCATGGGGGGACATGTTCGACGATGGCAAATTCAGAGACTTTGAATCAATGCAGATGACAGAGGGACTCTAGAGTGGCCAATTCCTGTGGTGCCATCGACTCAAACGGATTGCTAAGAAAAAATGGGGCGACTGGCCTGAGGAACCCACCCCAGACCCTTTACTACAGGAGATGCACGAACCAACAGATGGCTGGAAACCGGTGACCCGACTCTACAGCCGACTGATGGACAGACCCAATCCCAAAAGTGCAGCACTGAAGGAAAGGTGGGCAGCTGATCTGGGTGTCACACTAACGGTCAAAGAATGGGAAAGAGTATTACTCTACCCCAAGGAGGTATCTAGAAACGCCAGATTCAGGCAGATACAACTAAATGTCCTTTATAGGACGTATATGACCCCGCAGCGGGTGGCCAGCTTCAACAAAAAGGCATCATCGAAATGCCCCTGGTGTGGCAGCGACGCAGCTGACCTGATCCATATGTTCTGGGCTTGTAACAAGACGATGGAACTCTGCTCCAAAGTAAAGCAGACCTGCACTGGTGCGGGCATTACCAGATACGAATGGGACCCGAAGGAATTCTTATTAGGAGCCCACCCCAGAATGAGCAAATACAAACATGTAGTCAAGTTGATGGACATCTCCTGCATCCTTGCAAAAAGAACCATAGCAATGGCTTGGAAGTCACCTGGGGGTCCGAGATATGAATGCTGGATCAAGGAGTTGGAAAGATGGACCGAAGCAGAAACCAGAGCTTGGCAAGACGGGGCTAACACTGGAGGGGACGACACAAATGACACCCTCGAATCATGGAAAGCACTTGTGAGAGACATACCCTTCACTGCGGACCACAAACCCCCCTGAAGGGACCGTCCAAATCAACACAACACATGGAAAAGACTCCTCCAAACCACTGGAGATGCCCGACTTGGACCTCTCTCGGCATCAGAACCTTTGCTCCCTTATATCCCTAACCCTGAATAGATGCTGAAGACACCATAGTGCCACATGAAGACTGTTTTGTTTCATTGTTCGTTATGTTATCATTTGTTAAATGTTATTGTACACAATAATTAGACGTATTGTCAATTCCTAATTTGCCACATGTCAAATAACGTCTATATGACTAAATTCCAATAAAATATGTTTAAAAAGAAAATGACACCCTTCATTCAGGACACCGTGGCATCACCAACACTCTGTTTTTGGTGGCCGAAAATGAAAGATGACGTCCAGTATTACATCCAAACCTGTGCAGACTGCACTCAAAATAAGCATGATAACAAGAAACCGGCGGGTCTCCTGCTCCAACCAGCGCTGCCAACAAGACTTTGGGAATTCATCGCTACGGACTTTATTGTGGAACTACCACCTTCCAGGGGATACACAACTATCATGGTTACCATTGATTTATTCACTCACATGGCTCATTTCACACCCTTATATAAACTACCATCCTCCCCTGAACTCGCTGGAATCTTCCTGGAACACATGTTCCGACTTCATGGACTACCCTCCAAGATCATATCTGACAGAGGACCTCAGTACATATCTCAGTTCTGGAAACACTTATGTCGTATACTAGGAATCCAACGTACCCTCTCCTCAGGTTATCATCCACAGACCAGTGGAGCTACTGAACGCGTGAACCAAACCCTGGAGCAATATCTTTGCTGTTTTGCCACCAAGGTCCAGGACAATTGGTCACTTCTAATACCCGTGGCTGAATTAGCATACAATCATTCAGACCACTCGGCTGTCAAAACCAGCCCCTTTTTCTGTAGCCAAGGATTCCACCCTTCGGTTCTACCATCCATACTCCCACATCCTACCCCAGTTCCTACAGTTGACTCCTGGATTGAAACCCTCCTCAACGTACACAGAGAAGTCAAAGAATACCTCAAAAAGGCCTGAACAAACCTCAAGCATTATGCGGATTCCAAAAGAAGACCAGGGCCTTCATACGCAGTGGATGATAAGGTATGGCTATCCTTGAAACTACTGCCTCGACACTTACGACCAAATAAGTTGGCTCCCCGGTACTATGGCCCATTTCCCATAAAGGAAATTGTTAACCCAGTGGCCTTCCGACTCAAACTACCAGAATCCTGGAAGAGGATCCACCCAGTTTTTCACACTTCTCTGTTGAAACCATACGTCCAGTCCTCCCGGACTGCTCCAAGATCTACCCCTGTGGTTGTCAATGATCAATTAAAATACGAAGTGGCCTGAATATGTGACTCCAGGTACAGACGTTGTCAGCTACAGTATCTGGTTGCGTGGAAAGGGTACCCTCCCAGTGAACGCTCCTGGGAACCAGTCTCAAACATAAATGCCCCAGACTACTCCGAAGGTCCCACCTTATACACCCGGGTAAACCCGGAGGAACAGGGTTTCGGAGGAGGCATGCTGTCATGAACCACCAGACGCGTCTCTTCTGGACTTGGTGGTCCCTGACCCATATGGGACTGAACTCAGCAGTACTCCCAACATGGCCGCTGAACGTGAAACGCTGTTTGCCAGTCTCTGCGTTGTACGCTCTGCGTTCTACAAAGCAGACACGCCCCACGGCCCTGCGGTTGCAGTAGTCAGACGTGTGCTGCCATAGTTCGTATAGCGATTTCCACTGATTCCTGGTTCCCGGTCCCCTAATTTTCCTCCTCCTTCATCCTCCCCTTTTTGTCCTCACCTTGCATTCCTGGATTTCCTTCGCACTCGCCTTTCGAGTGCGCTCCTCGCCATTTCCTGGACTTTTTTCCCAGACATCTGAACGCTCCCTGGAGACAGGACATGAACCACAGGCTGGAAACCGAGGACCCGCGCAAAGGGTTATACAAGACCCGAACGGTGCGAAAGAAGACTTCATCGAAGAACTCGAACAAACACAGACAGGTGACACTATAGTAACATGTGTATAGTTATTATAGGAACTATAGGGGGAGTATACTGTATTTATAATATGGTTTAATGATATAATTGAAGTGTATATGGCATTTATGATCGATCTTAGGACAATTGAGGATAGTGCTCCTCGATCTCTCCTCCGGCTTTGACACAGTCAACCATTCTATCCCCATTAAATGGCTACATGATGCCTTCAGCATCATGGACCGTGCACTGGACTGGCTGACCCGTTTCCTCACTAACCGCCCTTCACAGCAACAAATGGGCCATTTCTCCCCCATCACCTAACTCTCTACCTGCAGCATCCCCCAGTGTTATATCCTATTGCCGGAGACTCTTCTTGACTATCTCGTTCCTCTGGCTCATCTAATCTCCTCCTTCTCTCCTCATTTCCAGTGTTATGTCGATGACACACAGCTTTCCTTGAAACTTCCCTGTACTACTTTCTGCTCCCTGTCTTGTATCCCTGATTGTCTCACCGCCATCCAGCCATTGTGTGCGGCTAACGATCTCTGTTTTAATGCCAGTAAGATGGAGATCCTTCTTATTGAGCTCTGGCCGCCCTCCTTCGGCCTTCTGCCTTCACCCTCCTGTGAAGCCAAAAACTTTGGGGTCGTCTTTGACTCCTCTCTCTCTTTCACTCCTTACATCTTGGCCCTTGTCAAGAAGGCCTGCTTTCAGCTTCACCTCCTTACAGGCATTCTACCTTTCCTCACCTTCCCCCAGAAGCTCAACGTCTGCACAGCCCTGATCCCGTCAGTGACATTTGTGATGTAATCTTTGATGTCCTGGGTGTTAGTCTTAGCAGTGCACGGTGGTGCAGCAAGTTATGATTCCTAAACTTACCATAACTGGCTAATTTCTGGGGGTTTTCTTGTAACCATAACATCTTTTTGACAAAGTTTGTTCACTGAATATGAATATATATATATATATATATATATATATATATATCTTTTGAAGCGTTTGACAACTGAAAAAAGACACTATTAGTACCCCGAACATACACATCAGGGGAAAGTACATGGCCGGGAGCCGATCGCAAGGGAACTGGAAGCTAACAACAGGGGTAGGGGAGGGCAGGCAATTTAGCAGCAGAAATTTACAAAAAAACTAGGGGAGGAAACGAGGAGACAATGGCCCAGTCTTAGGTTTGATGTGGCGTGGAGGGAGTGTGGACCTAGCTGGTAACTCTTCTTTCATACTGATTACTTTGAGGAATATACCGAAATTAGCCATGGGGGTTTGGGGGGTCGGAGTTGGATAATGAGCCTTGAAGACTTAATCATCTGCTTATGCAAACATGGGGACTTTGACATTATTACTTATGAGATATCAGCATCCGGATGGCATGCCCTCCATCTACTGTACATGTATACAGCTCTGCCATTAATGTTTGTGGGCATTTTGGCCTTCAGGAGGATAAAGGAGAGCTTGCCTAACCTATAGCACCTGCTACAGTCTACCATGGGTTACAGAATCAAAAGTCTTACTAGCTCCACATAATTTGTATATTATTTTAGTTCAATTTGATTTTGCTAATAGAGGTTACAAATTAAAGGCCTGATTCATGGTACTAGAATCTTTGCGGATTCCCAAAGGTGGATAGCCTCGATAAAGTCAGTTTGCCAAACATCTTAAACCATCCAGCTAAGAGATAGGCCCATACCTGAGGCAAAGACCTGCCACCCATGTTAAAATTGGGGAAGATTATTGCCTTTCACAAAGATTCAGGCTAATGATTTGGTATAAAAAAGGCTTTAGAAGCATTCAGCAACAAATTGAAAGCTTTCAGCGGAAATATCCCCTTTTTTGTAGAGAGCAGAACAATGATCATCTTGCATGGTTCTGTAGGGTATTTTGTGGAGATTTGGGGCCTGACGGTATTTTATTACCGCCGAAAAATAACTTAGCAATAATCACTCCTTGTATTCAGATTTGGCCATGTGCAACAATAATACAGTGGGACATGCATTATTTCAGCACCCAGGCATGCATATTTGGTATGCGTGGTTGGTGGTATTTTGGTGAGCATAATTTCCTTGTTTTATTTGTGGCCCCAATGTCCAGAATCCCTTATCTTTGCTTCGATTTTTCGTGTAATCACTAGAGAGAACTCAGACCTACATTTTAGGAATACCACATTTTCAGTGTTGGTGTTAGTATGCCACCATGGGCGATCTCACTGACTTATTTACGACAGAGAGCTATATGTGGTAATTTTGTGGTAATTTCCACTACCTTATATACGGTAGGGAACTATGTTCAGAGAGTCCCTCTTCCCGTTGGCTCATGTACCTCCAACGAGCTATGCTACAAACAATCACTCTCAACTGTCCATACTGAATATGATCATGCACACATCTGTCTTAAAATGACAATTGCATTGTTTAAAAATCTCCCCTCATCATCAGCACTGTATTGGTAAATAGAAGACACACCACCCGTCTGCTTTCAAATATTTTTGTGTGTTATAAAAGTTGCATTTAAACACGATCTCACTCTTTACAGAAATAAATAAAACAGCACATTAACAGCATTGTCTGTAATACACTGAGAAAAAAAAAAATGACGGAGAACAGAACGTTGCAACATTAACGTGTGATTAAGGCATCGGAGTCTCTTTTCCTACTCTGACTGAACATTCTCGTACACACTCAGCTCCCACACTTATGTAATTACCTTATCTGTTCAGAGTTTTCTTCAGTTGTTCTCTTTCTGAATGTGGCTCCCTTGAAGATTAACCCCAGTGAAAAGGAACGACTGCCGTTCTCAAACCGGGGTCATTGCCTGGAATTCTCAGCTTTTGCAGATAGGAATGCTCCAACCAGGAAAAAATAGGTCCTTCTCCCAGCTCTGCCAAATCTTGACTGTCCTTCTCTCTCCTCAAACTCCCCCCAGCAAAACTCTGATCACTCCCTCTACCATGATACTTGCTATGACACTGCTCCAATCAGAATCAATCATGCCATCTCCTCCTTCTCTACACAATGGCTCATTTTTATAGTAATACTTTGTAACCAACTGATTTCCTGTTCTTTCGAGCTCTTTTGCTTCCTGAATTTATGTGGACAGGGCAGCAGAGAAAAGAAAAAAAAAATGGATGTGCATTTAAAAGTTCACTTTCAGAATAGGCCTAATTCTGCAGTGGAGACACATTTTTATTAGTGGATTATGTTAACTTTAGTTTCATTAGTCAGGTTAGTTATAAGTAATGTTAGTTATTATTTTCAAATGTGTCTCTCGCACCATAGGAATTTCAGGTGAAAAATAGTGTGCATTTTTGAATGTGCACGTGTGCTTTTAACTGTAAAAATAGATTTGCATCTTATATGTTAAAATCGTTTTTGATTGAATGGCCTGTCTTTCCTTGTTAATCTGGTAACACATATAGCAATGCACCGCACCCTTGTGGTGGTGCTGCAAAAAAATTGCTACCTGTGCAGTAGTGCTGTACTCTGTGCTGTTTGCTACCTGTGCAGTAGTGCTGTACTCTGTGCTGTTTGCTACCTGTGCAGTAGTGCTGTACTCTGTGTTGTAACACGCCAAATATCCTTACATACCCTCCTTTTGTTTTTAGAATCTGGCTACGATCCAAGCCAATTCCTAAAAATAATTTGTTCTTTTTCTTCTTTTCACAATATAGCAATCCAATAAAATGAATATTCATGTGCATCAATGAAAAAGTTGCAATCAATACAGTATTCATCTGAGTTCATTAGTTTACAAAATGTTCTACATTTGCCTTCTCAGTGGAAGTGGCATTACTCTAAGTTTAGATTTTTCAAGTCAATTAAAACAATGAAATAAAACAACTAACCAAAACAAATAATTAATATAACAAATTAAAATAAATAATTAAAATAATAAATACGTGGAACTCCATATGTCAGCACTCTTGTCTGCCTCCGATATGTCCCGACCAGCGATGTTATTTGGTTCATTCGAGTACACTTTCATCTTGGCAATCTTAGATCCATAGGAGTCATCTTTTTTTAGCATTCTGGTTATCTTGTCTTCACCTCCACCTGGAGGCAGGCATCTTTTGGTCTTCATCCAGGGGACTCCAGGACTCCATCGTCTCCCGTGGCCTCTGATCCCGGAACCTCCGACCAAATAATGTTAATTTTCTAAATCAAATAGAAAATAAACAAATTAAGTACATAGCACAATACTAACTTCACCCTTTTGCCAAAAATAAAACGTGCTTGGTAAAAATATTTCGTTTTTTTTTTCTGAAATTAAACACAAGTTAAAAGACAACAAGCACACATAAACAGCATTCAATATTTAATACATTTTCCCTCTGCACACCAACCATGAGCTTCCGTTATATGTGCATTTATTTAATTATTTATTTTATATTATATATTTTTACATATACTACAGTGTTTATGTGCCATCATAACAATCAACTTTTTAACTCCTTTGTCACTGCCTCCTGATTACACCCATTTATTTTCTCTTTTTGTGTTCAAGGCACTTTATCTGTTTCTACAAGCTCAAGCTGCCTGATCTCATGTCTGGGATGGCATGGTTTGATTTGATTTACATGGACAAACTGCTCTATTGCCGTTTCACCTTCATTTTTCAAAATTTTATACACTACAGGAGAGACCTTATCTATAATTCGAAATGGCCCCTGCCAGGCTGCTAGAAATTTAGAATGTTTCTGTTTACTTTTTCCAAAAATGAAACTTGTATACCTGATCCCCTATACTGTATTCCTTTACTGATGTCTTTTTATCATAATACGATTTTGCACTGTCAGCAGCTCTTTCCAGATTTCTCTGCACAAAAGCAAATGCAAGTTGCAAATGCCTCCTCAGTTCATCAATATATTCATGAACTGTGGATGCACTCACAAGGGTTTGCTCATGTGTTCTGTATAGTAGGTGTTGTGGTAACACCATTTTCTTACCTGTCAAGACCTCATGGGGGCTAACACCTGTTGCTTTGGCAGGAGTCGATCTGATTGCCATCAAAACCAATGGTAAACGCAAATCCCAGCTGGAACCTGCTTCTGCCACAAATTTCTTTAAAATATCCACAACAGACCTATTGCTTCTTTCAACTGTACCTGAAGACGCCGCCCGATATGCGATATGTAGTTTCCTTTTCACACCTAGTATTTGCCATACCTTACACATTAGAGTACTTGTGAAATGACTTCCTCTGTCTGACTCAATTCTTTGTGGCAACCCAAATCTTGAGAACACATGGTTCACCAGCAATGTGGCTGCTGTTTGCGCACTACAATCTGGTGCAGGAATGCATTCAATCCACTTCGACATCAAACATACCACACTCAAAATATAACGGTGTCCCCTGCTCGACCTTTTTAAAGGACCTACATAGTGTATTTGCAAATCTGACCATGGGAGAGTTAGGCCTCTTTTCATCAATGGTGCTCTATGCATTGGTGAAGCAGGTTTAAATTGGGCGCATACTAGACATCCTCTAGTATATAATTCCACATCTTGGGACATATGTGGCCAGTAAGCATAATCTTTTAGTATTTCTAATGTTTTTTGTGAACCTCTATGGCCTGCGGTTATGGCATCATGTGCATGGTGTAGCATTAGTCCTCTGAATGAAAGGGGTACTACCCACTGTATTTGTCCTGTTATGGACTCTCTAATCATGAGTCCATCCTGTAATCTAATTCGTGTTTTGTTCTTTAATAGCACCCTCAACTCTTCTTTTCCCATACAGTCATTTTCTGTTAAAGGATTTTGTTCGGGATCTATCAAAGGATTATAATAGATTCCCAAAATTTCATCATTCTTTTGTGCCTCAATCAAATCTTGGTCTGGCGTGTCATGACTCCACTGCACCACCGGTTGATCTCCCTCCTTTGGTGCTTTAGAACGTGTGACTGCATCAATTTGTATTTCACCCATTAAATAATCAATAGGTAGCAATTCTCCCATCACAGCCCCAATCTTAGCCAGGTGGTCTGCCTTATCATTTCCCTCCTTATCCTCTCCTGGTGTTTTTAAATGCCCACAAATTTTTCTCCAGTATATTGTTAACTCATTCTCTGACACCAATTTGTCTATGGCTTGTATCATTTTTCCATGCTTAAGTGGCTTTTTGTCATATGTAACCATGCCTCTTGCTTTCCAACCAGGTAAATACTCCACAAAGCTATTCCGTGCATAGTCAGAATCAGTCACCAGGACAATTTCACTGAACTTTTTATCAACTGCAGTAGCAATTGCTTTATAAATGGCTGCCAATTCCGCCACCTGACTGCTCCTATCTCCAATCCTCATCCCTATACTGGGGACACCTTCACATTTCAACCAGACATTTCCTATTCCTGCCACTAACTGTTTATTACTGTCATTTTCAATGTGAAAAGCACAACCATCTACATATACAGTTGGCAAATCCTTGCATGTTTGTTCATCAAAAGCTTTGTGTGGTGATTGTTCAAATTCCTGCAAACTAGTTTCTACTTCCATTTCATTTGGTATTTGTTCAGCTGCACAGTCATGTAAGTCAGCTAACCCTTGAGCAATTGGGTTCTTTTTATTTTGTCCATATCTCACTTCTACGGGAAAACCTTGTAATGCTAGCGTCCATGAAGTGATTCTGGATTGCGCTAGATTACCTGATCTAATTCTTTTACTCTCTAAAAATTGCAAAGGCTGGTGATTTGTTTCAATAATTACCTCTTCTCCCTGAACAATGGGGCGGAAATGTTGTAGCGCCCACACAGTGGTTAACAGGGCCTTTTCACATTCATTAAATTTCATTTCAACTTGGGAAAATGCCTTACTTTCATATGCAATGGTTTTGTGATTCAAATCGTGTTTTTGTGATAACACTGCTGACATACAATGTTCAGAAAAACCTATTTCTATAAAGAAATCCCTGTCCTTTATGGGGTATGCTAAACATGGTGCCTTTACAAGACATTCCTTTAATTTAGCCACTGCATCAGACTGCCCTTTTTCCCATTTCCAGGGAGTATTCAGTTTAAGCAGTTTAGTCAATGGTTGAGTGATTTCTACATAATTTTCAATGAACTTTCTGTTATAGCCTGTCATCCCAAATAAACTTTTTACTCCTTTCACATTTTTAGGATCTTTTAATCTTTGTATGGCCTCTATTTTCTTCTTTTGTGGATTTAGCCCATGTTCAGACACTTCATGCCCTAGAAAGTTCACTTTTTTCTTGCACCATTGTGCTTTCTGCAAAGATACTTTGGCGCCTGCTTTCTGCAATTGGCCAAGTACATGTCTTATTTCATCAAAATGGCTTTTCAGGCTTTCATTTTTTATCAGGACATCGTTCACATAAACTATTGTTCCTCTTTCCGCTGCATCCGGCATGGCCTTTCTCAGAAATATGCCAAATTCACTCCCACTATTGATGTACCCGAACAGAGCTCTAAGCCAGGCATATTGAGTCCTGTCAAATGTAAAAGAAAATAAATGTTGTATCTCCTCTGCCAATGGCACGCACCAATATCCAGAGGTGAGATCTAATGTGGTAAATACATTTGAACCATGTACCTGAGCTAGGCCCTGATCAATGAATGGCAGTGGCCATCTAGATATTGGTACTCTTTTATTTAACTCTCTCAAGTCTGCACACAGCCGCCATTGACCATTTGGCTTCAATACACCTAAAATAGGTGTATTGGATGTGCTATGAATGGGCCTGATGATTCCCCGTGATTCCAAATTTTTAATAATCTCTGCCAATGATTCTAAACATGCCAGCGGTAGTCTATACTGGCGTACAAACACTGGGTTTCTGCTACACCCTTCTGGTAGTGTGGCCACATGTAAATCAGTTAAACCACAATCATAAGCATCTTTTGCAAATACATCCTTAAACTCCATAAATATCTCCCTCAGATTGTCCCTCTCTTCATTGCTTTCACATGCATCCGCTAAGGAGATCTGCTCTTCTACCATTTTGGAAAATTCTGGAAAATCTTCTGGTAAGGGAATCTCGGCGCTTTCTTCTAACTGTGTGGCTGTGTCTTTTTGTAAAGCTGCCACTTTTAAATATTTTGGCATATAAGCTTCCACTTCAATGGGCTGATTTTCTGTTTCATTTTCATTTAAATTAAATATTATGCAATCCTCCTGATGGCAGCACACTGTCTCATTTGAATCATAAGGATACACAGAATGAATTTTAAATATTCCTTTGGGCTGAGAGTCCAGGTGTTCTGGCAATTCGCCCTTGGCATCTACGTATTTTTCAGGAATATTCCCAATCACCATGTTATTTAAATCTGCCGTATAATGTGATTTTTGTATGGCCATTCCTAATGGGGAGTTTTCCTCTAAATGAATATCCTGACAACCTTTATTATTTACCATGATTTTTACAGATCCCTCACCAATGTCTACCAATGGAATGTATTCATAATCCAGGCCTTGCTGTTTTATGGATTCATTCAGGCATACAAATGCATCAGAGCCTTTCATGTGCTGTCCATTTTTGCATTTCAGTGTTATTGCAAACTGTTTCGTAAATGCAGGAATAATAGTATTTTTCCTCATTTGTAATTCAATTGCATAAGGAACCAGTTGTGCACAATGATAAGCCCTTCTTTTGTCTTCAAATTCAGGTGCCGGACCACCCAGGCGTGACCATATTTTTTGATTAAGGAAATCTAACACCATACACATTCTGTGCATGATGTCATTTCCCATGTAAAATTCATTTTGTGCTCCACTCACTATCCATACATTATGGTAAATTGTTTTCTGCCCAATGCTAATTTTAAGCATGCATCTACCTGCAATTCGGTTTTCAATGTCTGGACTGTCCAAGCCAGAAACATATTGGTTTTTAATCCTAAATCTCGGGATTTCTTCCCTTTCCATTATTTTTTGCAACAATTTCTCATTAATGAAACTCCTTTCATGTTCAAGCGCTAAAGTGGCTTTTATTGTTTTAAAATAATCATTTATACCAACATGAACCCATGGTTGCTCATCTTCCATGTGTATTTCTGCCAGAGTGGTAATGTGTTTTTCTGAATCTGTTTTAGGAGCAATATTCTGTTTGCACGTTTTCTCTTTTAGATAAAAACATAATGTGTGCTCATCTATGGCAGTCTGCCAATCTTTCCTTGGGTCCAAGTATATTTGTACAGGTAGTTTTTCATTGTCGCTCTGTATTTTGTCTTGACACATTAATATGACAGTGACACTAGGTATGCAGCTATTCTGGAGATATACCTCCACAGTATCATTTGTTTTGGCAACGGTGTGACATTCATTTATATTGCTGTTTTGTGATTTTAGTTTCTTAGGCCTCAATGGTTTTTTTGTTAAGGACCACAGCACTCCATTCACCCCATCTATGAGAGGAGACAATCCTTTCAGGCAATCTGTCCCCATCAGAAATGGAATTTCACAAATAGATGTGATCAATACCTCTTGTTTCATTCTGTGCTTTCCTATTTTTATGTCAACCTCAGTTACACCTATGATGGGCACCTCCTCCCCATTAAGGTTATGCACTGGGCCTTGATTTTCCTTCACTGTGATCTGACTCTGTGGAGGTCTCCCTTCATTGATACTCTTTACCAGCTCCTTGGACATAATTGTGGCCTGTGCGCCAGTGTCAATCATAGCAAAGGTGTGGCATTTTTCTTCTACAGTGATGGGTGCATAATATCTGTCCTCAACTTCCTCTAATACACATAAGAAATGTGAATTCTTACTGATTTCAGGGCTCACCTTTCTCAGGTCTTTTTCACTTTTGGCTAAGCACATTGGTAAATGAAAGGACATTTTTCCCTCCTTTTTACCCATTTCTGTGCGAGAGATTTTATTCATTTCTCCATGATCGGAGGTTTTTTGGAGTGTGGCCACTGTTCGCCCATCCATCTGGGTAACATCAGAGACCACATTACAATCCTCCAACTGAACATGTGTAACAACATCATTCAGCAATTTGTCATTTTTTAATTCTGTGCATTTGTGATCATTTAGTGTGATACCAGCCCTTTCAGCCTCTTCAAAAATATGTGGCTCAAAGAATTCTTCAGGTGATTGACTTGTACCCTCCTTGTGAGTATTTCCTTTTTCTGTCTGTGTTTGGTCATTGTTTTGCTTGCCCAGGGAAGGAGCTATAGCATCCCCACTTACTCCCTGTTCACTGGTATTCCCCATGCATGAGTCATTTTTCTTAAATCTGTTCCTTTGTTCTTTTGGAATTCCTAATGTTTCTTTTTCATTTGTGCAAATCTTTACTGTTTTATGTAGCTCTAAGTTAAACCGTACCTCTTTTTTAGAAGTATTTGCACTTTCTGTCACAATTTCATTTACTGGTACTTTCATTTTTAATCCATTATGCACCTCAGAGTCGTTATGCAAAATTATATCAGAGCAATCTGTCATTTTGGCACTGCAGTTATCATGAGTACTTAGTCACTTTTCGGAAGCCCCCCGGTCATTGCTATGGCCATCAGCCCCCTCTTTGGAAGGTTGTTTTTGCGCTGTATAGAGCTTTCCTATTTGCTCAGCTAACATTTTCACTTGGGCCTCAAGGCACTGGAACCTTTCCATCTCTCTAGGATCCTCTTTCTGTGGCCTAGGTCGATATTGGTTGTTTTCCCCCTGATTGGATCTATTCTGATACCTCTCAGGTGATTGTCGGTTGGGATGGTTTCTGAACTCTTGATTCATTTGTGGAGGGGAGCGGGTTGCACCCATCCTTTGATTATAGTCCCCTGGTGGGGAATCATTGTACTGGCGTGGACTGTAGGTCACGTTTTGCCTCATGTCCTGTCTCTCAGATTGTGGGTACTGGCCCCTATGTTGATTTCCATTATCAGTAAATCGATCCACATATCGGGGCCTATCCTGATTACCATATATCATGGTGCTGGGATCAAATCTGCTCTGTGTCCCCAATGACTGGTAGGGAACATCATTTCTTTGATCTTGATTTTGTCTCTGGTTATTGTTCATACCTGCCATATCAGGCCGGTATCCTACCCGGGGTCTGTCCCCTAAATACCTAGGGCTGATGTAGCTCTCCCTATTACTAGGATCATGTGATTGGAACATTGGTACAGGAAATGGCGATCTTTGTTGATTACCCCTTTGTTCAGGTGTCACATTATTTTTACCTTGGCTTTGAGCAGACTCAAGGGACATTTTGGCTGACCTGATTTCCATTACTGTGGCTGAGGGTTCTTTAGATTTAGGTCTAGTATCTTTCATTTTATCACTTTCTCTACCCTGACAATAGAGTACCTCATATAGTTTTGTGCTTTGATGTACAATCCATTCAAGGGACTTGTCATGGTCAAATTCACGGACCAATTGGGATATGATGTCTTTCTGTAGCCCATAGAAGTATGCAGTTTTAAACTCATTGGAATTTGAGTCAAAAGATACATCAAAGCGAGAAAATGCTCTTTTTAAGTCTTGTAAAAATTGGCGAGGGGATATATTAGGTCCAGCAGTAATTGTGTACGCGACTTTCTTTGCCTCCTGCAATGACTGAAAAGGAGAAAAATGACGCCTAATTTCTTTTTCAAACTCCAGCCATGTCATATTCTGCTGTTCATTTAATCCTCTTATGATGCTGGCCGTCGGGGCATCTAAAGTTAAATGAAAATATTGTCTATACTGTTCCTTAGGTATCTGGAGTGCTTTAAAAATGTCATGCACCGCTTCTAAGTGATCCTCAATGCAGCATTCACCTCCCTTTTTAAATGGTTTGATCAGGGCTTTAATGGATTTCATTATTTTTATGGGGCTACTTGTTGCAATGTATGGAATTGCATTATTTTGTGATTCAATCCTGTTTTCAGGTGTATGAGATTGGTGGCTGCCCCCAATGGGAGTATCAAATCCCCCAAGGGCGCTGCAACCAAGTTCAGTCACCGGCCCAGTCACTGGAGCACTAGCTCTTTGGGCAGAGCTAGAATTCACCTCCACTCCATTGAATGTGGTACCCTGCCGCCTCTCCTGGGACCTGGGAATGCACATTTGCTGTTCTAAGTCCTTACACTTTTTAAGGAGTCTGTTGGCTTCATCTTGCAAATAGTTGTTTTCACCATTCATTTTATTGATCACCTCCTGCATGTCGCACATTTGCATTTGGCATTCATTGAACTCTTTATTTCTCTTGTCTCTTTCTTGAATCATTTTAATCATTTCTTGTTCTGCACTCTGGAGATCACCTTCTTTTTCACAATGTTCTTTTTGTAAAATCTGCATTTCTGAAAGAACCTCATCTTTATCCTGCCTAATGTGATCCACTAAGGCTTTTAAGTGTGCCAATTCTTGCTCACTATCTTAAAATTGTTTCTTGCTTTTGGATAACTGAGTATCAAAGTCTCTGCATTTTAATTGCATGTCTTTTTGGCATACATCCAATTCTGCTCTCAACATTTCCTGATTTTTACTTGCCCCATCTAATTCAGTCTTTAACCTGTTAATTAGCTGAGTATCATTCTCTTGCATTCGCAGGGACTTGTTTAAAATAAACCATATTTTGCCGCATAGCCGTATTAAACAGTCTTTCTCTGCACTTTTATCGGCTGCATTCAATAATCTTGTAAGGCAGACCAGAATTATGCTGCCTTCTGCAAAAATATTGTCTAGTTTTTCTTTCTGCACCTCACCCTGAATGCGGTTACTCCATTCCAACGTGCTATTTGACGACCAATTCCCATGTGCAAACAACTTTTCCTCTAAATATTGCACTAGATCTGAGAATGTGGTTTCCCTTTGTGACATTCTGAAATTCGTTTTTAGTGGCACACTGCTATTATAAAATGGGTTCCCTTTAATGTGCAAATGGCAGTGTGAGACACACTTGCCACGCCCAGTAGGTACTCTATGATAACTTTCCCGGCCTGCAACACACCATAAATATGTAGGGTATTTTGTGGAGATTTGGGGCCTGACGGTATTTTATTACCGCCGAAAAATAACTTAGCAATAATCACTCCTTGTATTCAGATTTGGCCATGTGCAACAATAATACAGTGGACATGCATTATTTCAGCACCCAGACATGCATATTTGGTAGGCGTGGTTGGTATGCGTGGTTGGTGGCATTTTGGTGAGCATAATTCCCTTGTTTTATTTGTGGCCCCAATGTCCAGAATCCCTTATCTTTGCTTAGATTTTTCGTGTAATCACTAGAGAGACCTCAGACCTACATTTTAGGAATACCACATTTTCAGTGTTAGTGTGCCACCATGGGCGATCTCACTGACTTATTTACGACAGAGAGCTATATGTGGTAATTATGTGCTAATTTCCACTACCTTATATACGGTAGGGAACTATGTTCAGAGAGTCCCTCTTCCCGTTGGCTCATGTACCTCCAACGAGCTATGCTACAAACAATCACTCTCAACTGTCCATACTGAATATGATCATGCACACATCTGTCTTAAAATGACAATTGCATTGTTTAAAAATCTCCCCTCATCATCAGCACTGTATTGGTAAATAGAAGACACACCACCCGTCTGCTTTCAAATATTTTTCTGTATTATAAAAGTTGCATTTAAACACGATCTCACTCTTTACAGAAATAAATAAAACAGCACATTAACAGCATTGTCTGTAATACACTGAGAAAAAAAAAATGACGGAGAACAGAACATTGCAACATTAACGTGTGATTAAGGCATCGGAGTCTCTTTTCCTACTCTGACTGAACATTCTCGTACACACTCAGCTCCCACACTTATGTAATTACCTTATCTGTTCAGAGTTTTCTTCAGTTGTTCTCTTTCTGAATGTGGCTCCCTTGAAGATTAACCCCAGTGAAAAGGAACGCCTGCCGTTCTCAAACCGGGGTCATTTCCTGGAATTCTCAGCTTTTGCAGATAGGAATGCTCCAACCAGGAAAAAATAGGTCCTTCTCCCAGCTCTGCCAAATATTGACTGTCCTTCTCTCTCCTCAAACTCCCCCCAGCAAAACTCTGATCACTCCCTCTAGCATGATACTTGCTATGACGCTGCTCCAATCAGAATCAATCATGCCATCTCCTCCTTCTCTACACAATGGCTCATTTTTATAGTAATACTTTGTAACCAACTGATTTCCTGTTCTTTCGAGCTCTTTTGCTTCCTGAATTTATGTGGACAGGGCAGCAGAGAAAAGAAAAAAAAAATGGATGTGCATTTAAAAGTTCACTTTCAGAATAGGCCTAATTCTGCAGTGGAGACACATTTTTATTAGTGGATTATGTTAACTTTAGTTTCATTAGTCAGGTTAGTTATAAGTAATGTTAGTTATTATTTTCAAATGTGTCTCTCGCACCATAGGCATTTCAGGTGAAAAATAGTGTGCATTTTTGAATGTGCACGTGTGCCTTTAACTGTAAAAATAGATTTGCATCTTATATGTTAAAATCGTTTTTTATTGAATGGCCTGTCTTTCCTTGTTAATCTGGTAACACATATAGCAATGCACCGCACCCTTGTGGTGGTGCTGCAAAAAAATTGCTACCTGTGCAGTAGTGCTGTACTCTGTGCTGTTTGCTACCTGTGCAGTAGTGCTGTACTCTGTGCTGTTTGCTACCTGTGCAGTAGTGCTGTACTCTGTGTTGTAACACGCCAAATATCCTTACAGTTCGAAATTGCTGATAGCTATTTATCACCTGCTTGTAGCGCCGTAGAGCCTGGTTAGTTTAACGCCAACAGTTGCCAGCTACTTTTTAGCTCCTGAGGCCCTCTGGTGCCAAACAAACATACCTTTAGAACATTAACATCCTGTATTCAGGGATAAAGGAGCATTAAAGACATCTACCAGACAATTAAAGCATCAAGGATTTTATATAATGGACAAGTTCAAATTTGCATCTCACATAAAAGTGAGATTTGCGGCATGCTATGTACTAGCTCCTGCTTTTCTACATGTAGCTCGTTCCTTCTAGCTGATACCCAATACCCAGGAGTTACTTTCAGTTCCCGCTTATGAAATCTTAATTGCGACTCCTGCTGGCCTGGCTATCACGAAGGGCATTGGCTGCCATATTATTCCAAGAGGTCTTCTTACCTGTGCTATTTCCCAAAATGTATGGGAATTATGTTAAGCTGCTGCATCCAAACATCCATCCCAAAAGTTAATTATGATCTCACACAATAGTTGTAAGACTTGATTTCAAAGCAGCACACATATCCCGTTTGGGCGCCTTGCAACCTGAGTGTGATATATTCTTGTCTGAACCATTGTTTTAATAGTCATCAGTATCAAGAGCGTTCCATGGCTTCCTCTAGATCTATTCCCAGCATTGATCCAGAATATTTGCAGTTCTATTAACATGGTCTATGGCAGGGTGCAAAATTAGAACTCGCCACTAGCCATTGGCTAGTAATATTGAACTCTTGGCGAGTAAGAAATTGTGTGCTGTGTGTATGTATAGAATTGAGGTGGTGAGTGACTATTTCGGGGTTCGAAATTGAGATTCAATGAGCAGGTTCTAAAACCAGCTCCTGGATGTCGGGCATCATTCTGTAGGTGGGAGCTACCCCAGGGGGAACCAGCGATGCCTCTTTAACTCTTTGTCCATTTTGTATGAACCATTTTGTTTAAATGTGTATTAGAATTATTATAATTCTCTATTAACATTCTCAAATACTCAAAGTTAATATCACATTTACATGTTTGAAATGCACCAGTTGGCTCTAGAAGCCAAAAGTAGTTCCTGGTAGTTGCTGGTTTCAAGCTAACCAGGCTCCACTAAGCTAGATGCAGGAGTTGAATAGCTCCCAGTTCACCTCAATTTCGAACCCTGTATTTGCTAGTAGCTTGCACCTCTAATTTATGCCCCTGGTTTAGATCACAGTGGCCGAATAGAAGGCCTGCTGGCCAGACCAGGCACCTGAAACCCCTTCCTCTACCTCTAACCCGCTACATGGACTCTACACACAAGCAATGTGTTCCGCTTGGGGAGAGCAAAGAAAAGGCTTCAGTTTCCCTATTGTGGGAGACATTTGTCACCAATAGCGAATTCTCTGCAGCCAGCCTGTAAGAATTTAGCACCATTTGTAAATAGACGGCAATTATTCTGAGAAAAAGTGTTGCCATTACCTGGAACTTAGTTATAAGGGTGTCGCAGATACCAACATGAACGTACAGTCAAACTACAAGCTCAAATACCCTTAGTACAACTTTGATGGTAGAGCATAATTTTGAACCCTTATTTAAAAAAAAGAAAACAGCTTACCTTGGAGATTTTTATCCAATCCCAAATGTGCACCATAAAATCTTCTAAAAGTTGCAGCTTGAGATAGCTTGTACACCATTTAATATTTCATTTTGGTGTAACTTCTACTGACGTTTTCAACCGTGTGGTAACCCTTCCTACTTGATCGATGATTTCTCACTTGTTTGGTCTACATTCATTGCTTCTATGGGGCGGACCATTTTCCTTTTTTTTGCATATACAAATATTTTATTTTTTAATTACTTTTTTAATGTATTCAGCTAAAGGAATTCATGAAATTTATAATAGGATCATTGATTTAGTTTTTTCATGGTCTGTTTTCAGTGGTCACGTATGCCTCATTGAAATGCTGTGGCGCTCATCACCTTGATGCTCTCGGCTGAGGCATAGGAATGTGTCATTCTATTGGAACTGGTGACCATCAGGCTGGCCGTGGTGGCATTCATTCTCTCTGTGTGGGACAGTTGTGTACTGATCCTTATGGACAACACAAATGTACATGCATTATCTCAATAAACTAGGTGTTGCGGGGTCAAACTGTGGTTTTGAGCTCTGGTGTATAGCTTCTCTCTGTCCACTGCCCTAGCCGGCATGATAACGTAGGTGAGAATTCCATAAGGAGGAAACACTTTAGCCTCCCATGAGTCAGAGCTCTGTCTGTCAAGAAGTTATGGACACAATCTTACCCATTTGGGGAATCCCTCAAGTGAACCTTTTCAGTCAACCGGAGATGTGAGCTGATCTGCTTTAAGGAATTACTCCTTAGCCGCAGGTTGTCTCTTTGGGATGTGTTGATTATCAAGTGGAAACTTTGCTCTTCTTTGTCCGTTGCCACTGATTCCCGTCATACAATATTTTTCCGATTGCTTCAGACTGGTCCCAGAGAATGCGTTTCCTGGGACCTCTGGACAGGTCAATCTGTCCTTCTTGCAGTCTTCCAGAAAGGGTGGGTCTGCTCTCCCAATAGTGACATGGTTGGGGAGATTGTGTCTGGAACCAAACATCTGCTGCCTCCACCGTCATGCTTGGCTGCTGAGAGTCTGAGGTATAAGGAGTGGGGTTTGTTGGATTGTGTGCTTCTTTTCCGCCAGAAGGCTTTCCACCAAGTATAATGCCTGCAGGTGGTGTATGTTTTTGAGTTGTTGCAGGTACATGGGTCTCTTTTGCACAGTTGGGCCTGCGGTTCGGTACTGTAAATTAGTACCCGACAGCTATTTTGGTTTTTAAGGTCCCGTGAGCAGGGCTTGCATTTCTTCATCTCCACAATTTGGCAGGTTTGGCTGGGTCTGGGTAACCAGCATCCCTCCCCCATGCCAGTCTGTTGTTCTAACGCCAACCCCCTCTCCCTCAGGTGATCTTTCTGGTTGCCATCACTTCCACAAGGCGGATGAATGAGCCCCAGGCTCTTTCAGTGAAGCTTCTGTACCTTGTAGTCTATAAGCAGAAAGTGACTCTGAGAGTAGGTCTTCCTTCTCAAGGTTGTCAAATTTGCATCTTTCTCCAAAGCTTTAATTTCTAGTTTTCTATCTTCCAACTTATCTATCCAACGTGGAGAAGCGGTTTCATTGGCTGGATCCCAAGCAGGCTCTCCCCTATGCTGTCCTTTGAAGGAGGGACTTCAGAAAAGATGTTTTGGGTGGGTGTACTGACCAGTGTTTGCAGGTCTTGGGGTGACTCTCACTACCCTTCTTCCTCCACAATTCTGAACTGTTACGGGAGTCATATCTAAGATGAAAAATCAAAGAGGAAGGAATCCATTAGAAGAACAAATTACTTATCTCTTGGTAATGTTATTTACAATTCCGCATCAACTTCCCATCCTATCCCTCATGATGGATGGCTCCTTTGCCTCCTGCTATTCTGCAGTCCCTTAGCTGCTGAATGCTAGAGGAAAAAGGGGGAACTAAGGTAATGGATTACCATTGGCTACATATAACTTGCCCCAACGTCACATATTGTGTCATGGGCATGCATTGGAGTCTGGCAGAGCCGCAAAATGCCTCAAGGTGACAGAAAGTTTCAGAAAACAGCTGGCACTGGAAGATACCGAAGTTGAGGAATCTGTATGAGGAAAAACTAATCCATCAGAAACCTCAATGAAAATGAAGTTATTTGTACTTTTGTCTGTATGATCGGGATTCACGTGCAAAAATCAGGAGTTGGGTCAGTATACTTGGTTGACTTGAGGCACTGTCAGTTTACCAGCCCCAATATGCCACACCGTGCCTGGAAAATTGTATGTCACACCTTGATAATTCGCTTAGTTTGTGGCAAGGCTGGATTCTATTCTGACTTTTTTTTTAACTGGCGCTTTAACTTTATTGTAGGCGATTTTACCAAAGCTTAATCTTGCGCTTACAAATTGTTTTATCGGTCTACTATGCTTCACTTAGTATATCTTTTTTTAAATGGCATCATTTGTGGTTTTAGCGCATTTGGTGGTGCTAGTGCCACCTAATGCCCATAACATTGGTACTGTAAAAGGCGGAAGGAGAAGGTCAAGTTCGGGAGCAGTGTATGGCGATGAAATGGCTGAAGCACAAGCAGGACCATGATTTTTTTTCAAAGGGAGTTGTGCGTCTGCCATTTCATACAGTAAAAGCAAAGACCACCCCAGTGGCATTATTTATTTCCCAGCCGCCTCCCCAACCGCATTATTTATTTAGTCTCCACCCACCTCCCGAGCTGCATTATTTATTTATTTTCTGCCCGCCTCCCCAGCTGCACTGTTATTGAGCTTTTGTTTAACTTGCGCGGATAACCTGTTAATTCCCCATTCCGAGTAGTGAGTCCTTATTTTCTAGCCACCCCTCCCAGCTTTGTGTGTCAGTAAGCCGGAAAAAGGAACTGCATGCCAGAATGTGAAAGTACACTTGGTTTTCATGTGTGAAGTTTTCTCTCCCCCTTCCCTTTTTTCACAGCGCTCTGTGCTTTGTCCAGGGGCAGGAGCTGATTGTTGGGGTAGTTTGCAGCTTGGCTCACTGAGTCCGTCTGGATCCCAGCCTTTTCTGAGCAACCTTGTTCTGTTGCTTTATTTGATTTCCTAAGGCTGAGGATGGTGTGAGAATGTGGTCTTTTTTTGCTATCACCATTAGGGTAAGTGGAGCTCGGAAAGCAGATAAGGAGACCAAGATAAAGAGGGCACACCATCATACCTCTCCAGTCATACCCCAACTGAAATAGAATAGAACAGAACATAGAATTCTGGCTTGCGCTGCCTCCTGCTGTTGCCGAGGAGCTGCGTGTGCTCCGTAGTAGGAGCAAAAGCAGTGCGCCTTCCAGGGCAAAAAAAAAGGGAATGAGTGTCAGTTTCCTGGTTGTGATTGTTACAATGATCAATGTCGGCACTTGCACAGGCAGACCAGTGATTTACTGCATGCATACAGTGAAGGCTGTTTTTCTTCTCCAGTCATGTGATGAGTTTGGTGTTTTATCCACCATTTGCATATGTGCATGGTGTAGATTAGCAATGGCCGCCAAAATTGCCATAAATGCTCCAAACATTCTGCCATGATATGAGGGATTGCACCTGGGTTTTGCATGCTCACCAAAGCCGGGTACAGTCTGCCAAAATAATATGTTGGATTTGTAATATGTTGGCCTTGGAATACTCGTACCTCATGGTATACAGAGGTGCTGCATGGGCGTGGTGTCCTCCTGTGTATAACCACATACTGTCACTAGCCACACATTATGCGGATATTGACAATTTATCAGCCAAACCCCTTTTGCCTTGAAAATGTCTGTGCCAACCAACATCTGAATTAGTCTGTTAGTGAAATTTAAACTAGATGAGTTTTGAACGTTTTGGGTCCAGTCAGATTATGTCACCCACTTAAACTATAGGTGATATTTTCTATTTAGTAAATCCAGTTGTAACGTATATGGAGGCAGAACACTACATTCCTCCCATCATGACACATCTGCAAGATGAGCTCAAACTCTGAAAATTCATAATGGGTGTACAGACTCTCCTCTGCATTGTGCTAATATCACAGATGACAAAAACCAGCTTCTACAAACACTTCACGCTGAAGTAAATGCTTTTCAACAGCTGTCACGCACCCCATCCCCTCTCTTCCTACACCCATTCAACGCCCTCTTCATCTTCTCAACCCTACCCCTTATCTTTACCCCACCAAGCATCCTACACCATTTATTCCCACACACACCCGCCCTACCCCTTCTATGCCACCTCCCCACACCCACCTTAATCACTCTCCCTGTGTCCTCTCATCCTTCTTCTCACACTTTCACTTTATTTGTTACCCACTCACACTCACCCTTTCTCGCACATATTTCCTTTTGCTCATCATCGGCACCCTCTATCAATGGCTTCCTCTGTTGCTCTATTCCCCATCTCATTCTATTGCACACCTGCACCCTTTATCACACCCTGCTTTCAATCGTTGCACTCTCCTCTTTGCACCCTGGTGCATATAAATGCATACTACCAAGAATAACAGCAAAAGCCAAAACTATTGGTATTATCAATGCTTGTTCTTATTGTAAAGTATTATAAAAAAGTCAACCTCGCTCCATTGTGCTGTTCCCTTTTTAAATGAACAAATTGCAGCTTAATTTGCAGCTTAATTCCTATCCCAGCCTTTACCAGTAATCTCAATTTCTGGAGCTTGTGGATCTGTTTAGATCACATGCTCTGCATAGTTCGACATCTAGTGGAAGTCATGGAGTATTAAAAGATTTGTCTTCGAAGCTCGAAAACAGACATCGACAGGGCGTGATTAGTAATAGGATCCCTAGTGTGACTTGTACTGTAACCATGGTACTTCACGCGTCGAGGTCCCTCAGATTTTTCTTTCGCCATCGAAGTCAGTCACAAATGCAGAGTTCTCTTCTAGGTTGATGCCTTTTGATTTACTAAAGTTATATTGGTAGAATGTCTTCCTTTTCTTTATTGTTCGCCTCTCTGCACGACTGCTCATCCTCTCGACGGCTCCTGACAACCACAGTGTCCGCAACTGATCGATCGATGCCCAGGCGCGGCTTTACAGGCCTCTTCGGGCTTTGGCCCAGTACCGTAGGGAGAGAGGGGGGAGGTTCTCTATACAGACTCCTTTTAGAAAATATTTATCCTATTAGCCCCTTTCTTCTCTTTTCGCCCAACTGCCCTGTTTATACATAATGGACAAACCCCATTTAGATGTTGTCCCTCCTGCCGTCGAAAATGTCTGTGGAAAGACATGCACCGCGTGTGCAACCACTGTCTCCCGAGAGATCACGCCGAAAAGCACTGTAAATCTTGTCTGCTTATCAAACCGAAAACACTAAAAGATTGGCCGACAATACGCTGGGCCGCTCACGCTATGCAGGCCGAGGCTTCCATAGACGTGATGTAAGACTCCAGCGAGGGCAGTTAAAGAGTCATGAGTGACGCCAAGTGTGATCGGGATCCATCTAGACCCCAGGTGCAGGCCCCCGGTGGTCCGGTGATGAAGAAGACACCCGGCGGCCACGGTACACACAGGCATAAACACGCTACAGACTTGCCCCACGGCCGACTCTCGAAGACACCGTTGAGCGTCGAGGCCCATGCGGTGACCGGGGGTGAAGTCTCAGGTTCCTCGCTGTCCTCTGGACCATTGCGCACACTCGCCTATTGACAGCTCCAGAAAACCAAAAGAAAAGGTTGCCTAGGAAACCACATATAAAAAGTCCCTCCTTTCGTGCGCCGAAGAACAGGCATTGAAAGGCATCTCAGCATCTCCTAAAACAGGTGCTGAAAATACAAGCGCTAAATCAAAAACATGTTAAAGCCTCTCTTCTAAAGGCAAGGTCGCTGAAAAAACATAGAACGTTGACGCAATTAACTCCTGAGGTCCCCCAGACAGTCTTCCACTCCCTTAGACACCCTCTCTGGGGCTATGCACCATAAAGACAGCCTTCCCGCAAAGACCACCCCTAATAAAGATGTCACCCCTTCCCAGGTCCCTGTCATCTTGGGCTTCCCACCAGAATGTCATTTTACAGCAGAACAATTGAACAAGATCTTAGGGTGATTGTCCTGTTTCGTGGACTTTAGGAACAGACACCCGGATCAGTTAACAGTACTCAGAGAGATGCCTTACAGCCAGGAGCATCAGCAGAGCCAGCCCCCCTGCCAAGAAATCCTGCCTTGAGCCACAGCCCAGCGCCTCTGATCTAGGCACTCCGGCCTCGGCACCCAAAGACAGCTCTCAATATCAAGACCCATCGCAAAACCCATATTATTATGATCAAGCAGGGTCTCTGCGGGATCTCTATAGCCAGGATCAAGACCAGTACTACGATGATGATGATGACAGTTATGTATTGCAGTCACTCGACCATCAGGACCAGCTGGTTGCAGACTCGCCAGTTGAAAGCCAACTGCAGTATAACGAATTGTTACTGAAGGCGGCACAACATTTAAACATTGACACTGATGAGACACAAGTCAGGAAGGACTTTCTGGAAAACACCCTGGGGGACAAAAAGGCAGCCACGCAATTCATACCTCTCTTGCAATCAATACAGAGACGTATTCAACCATCCCTCTTAACACCTAGTCTTACAAGACCGGATAACCCAAGAATAGAAAAGTTGTTCAGGCCCGCACCCACTCATCCCCTGTACATTAGGGTCCAGCTCAAACGGTTTCTCTGGTAGTTACTAACACCAGAAAGACGGTGGGCACTCCCTGGCGTCGGCAGAGGCCCCACCAGACAAGGAGAGTAAAAAAGATGTAAACATTTGGGAGAAAGGTAGCTTCCTCTGTAGCATACCAGACAAGAATTGCCAAGAATACAACCTTGTTAGCTAGTTACAGCTGCTACCAATGGCACAAGCTTGAACTACTACAGGCTGTCCTAGAACCACTGAAGGCCCAACTGCTTAAAACTATTTCAGAAGGCAAGCAACTCTCAAGCTGCATCCTGAAGAACAACCTCGATGCAGCGGACAATGCGGGACACATCATAACCGAAGGGACCCTCATTAAGCGGCATGCCTGGCTTAGACAGTCAGGGTTTAAGTTAGAGACCCAAGCAACCCTCCTGAACATGCCAGTAGAACCAAACGTCCTATTCGGTAAGGCCGTAGAGAATGCCCTAAAGAGTGCCAAGGAGGAGTACGACACTGGGCAACGGACTAACATACCTTATTCCCAACAGGGTTCTCCAAATTCAAAAAGATTTTGGGGACAGATGGGTCAACGTTCCTCTGAATACTCTCGGGGAGGACAGTCCTCGCCTTGAACCAGTCTCAAGGCCAAGGCTCCTCGTCCAGCTTTCAAAGAGGGAATAAAAGAGGCAGAGGTAGAGGCAGAACTCACCTTGGAGAGGCTCCGGCCCTCCCAAACAGTGGTTGGTATCTCAAAAGAAAGGTAAACTCCCAAATGCTTTGTTATAGGGCGATCAAGTCTCGAACGGGAGTGTGAAGTCAGTCTAAACATGAAACGCAGAGAGTTGATTACCCCTTTCTACAAGGGCCCGGAGGTTAGAAATGGGGGTGGATTTTACAAAGTGTTTAACATTCGAACAACATGCTGATCACTCAATAGTAACATTTACTTAGATGACAGAAGAAAACAAAAATGAATTTGGGCAAAAATAGGCTTTTTTAATGTTAATTATACAAAACTTAAAAGGACAGTACTCAAAGGAGGACTGAACAAATGAATACTTAAATACAAACAGAAGCTAAATCATAGAATCAAGAGGGGCTTAAGTCACTCAATGACCAATATTTTGCTAAATTAATTCATCAAGGTACTGTGGTTCGTAGTCTTTTAAGAGATAGTCGACATGTTTCGTCCATACGTTAAATTAGACACTATCTAAAGTGTCTTTTCGGGAATGGATGTCACGGCCATCTTCAGGACAAAGGATTTCTTCACATTAATGATTTACCCCAAATTATGATGCAAGTGTGTTATCACTGATCTATAGAAATACAAACAATTGATTGTTAGTTAGGAGCGATCTTATGTTCTATATATCGAATTATCTAATACATTGATCTCAAAAAGAGCGAGATAACATCTGACACAAAAAGACTGACAACATGGCACAGGTTATGCAGTTCAGCCAAAAGCTTTCTTATTTTAAATTAGCGAAGTGAGGAGGCCGAAGGTTGCTCAAAGGTAGAATTATCTGCATTTAACCCCTATATGTTTATGGTTTCACACGTGGACAGAAGACAACAAATACATAGCATTTTAAAAATATAAATAAATATCCACTCCAATGTCTTACTTACTTCGCCAGGCTAGGTCGCGTCGAACTGCAAAATTTCTTTAGAAATGCAGAAGAAGCCTGACATTGAATGTCGTTCTTGTGGCAAGGTTCGTCTTGTCCTACAATGTGATAATTATTATTAGTTCCTATAGTTAGGTCAAATTATAAACTAGGTGGTAATTTTTAGTTTAAGCCAGGTCAGAAGGTTATGGGATCTCCTCTTGTGACATGCTTTTAGTGACTGGACTCGATCTGGATAATAATCGTGCTAGTACCTCTATTGAAAGATGGAAACAGAAGCGGGTCAATTACCTTAATAAATCCATGGCAAAAAGTCGGCTGGGGTTCGCTGTATTGATGTCAAAGAATAGGCGGAACAGCTGCAAGCGTGGTTCGAGAGGTAGCTGTGAACCCGGATAATGCATAGGACAGTCAAATTCAGAAGTTGACAAAGGTTCAGAGGTGCTTATATGAAAGACCAGTTCTCAATGGCTTACTTGGAACGAGCGTAACAATTAATGTTTTGATATTGTGGAGTGCACGGCAAGGCGCGACTTGTAAGTAATCAATCTCGAAATTTCATTACAGTCTAATAGTGGCAGGATTGATAATTCTGCTGTGCACAGTTATACAAGAAGAGAGGAGAACCTCAATTAATACATAGCTAGTGATGATGGTGCAGCAACAGGTATTGGGGAAAAAGCAAATAAAGCTCAAGAAGAGACTTATTACAAAGAAACAGCAGGTGAGTGCTTCAGAGGCAGGCAGGGCTGTTTATTAGGAAGCGGTGGTTAAACGACTGGCCAGAGAATGTGGCAGGCTGGAAGAAGGTAAACAGAAAGTGGAAAAGTAAATGAGAAACGTCTTAAAGCTAAGGCGCAAGTTGAAGGCTGGTATTGTTACAGGAGAAAAGAAGAAAAGCGCGTCGTAGTGAGGAGACACTTACTTGTGGCTTGCAGGATCAAGAGGCCGTCATCAGCCGGCACTGGAGAAGTACGCGTTTGGTCCGATGCAAGGACTATTAAAACATACCGCGTCTGAGCAGAGACGTTGTCGGAACGTGCGTATGGGTCATGGGACTCATCGTGGTGTCAGAAAGGTAAACACCAGTTCTTAAGATATTAGACGTGTCGGTTCCTAAGTGAAGCTCTGAGATGGTGTCTAATTTAACGTATGGCCGAAACATGTTGACTATCTTTTAAAAGACTACTAACGACAGTCATCTGATGAATTCATTTTGCAAAGTATTGTTCACTGAGTGATTTACACCCCTCTTGATTCTATGTTTTAGCTTCTTTTTGTATTTAAGCATTCATTTGTTCAGTCCTCCTTTGAGTACTGTCCTTTTAAGTTTTGCATAATTAACATTAAACAAACCTATTTTTGCCCAAATTAATTTTTGTTTTCTTCTCTCATCTAAGTAAATGTTGCTATTGAGTGATCAGCATGTTGTTTGAATGTTAAACACTTTGTAATATCCACCCCCATTTCTAACCTCCAGGCCCGTGTAGAGAGGGGTAATCAACTCTGTGTTTCGTGTTTAGGCCTCCCAAACAATGACACAATGAACACCGTTTCAGGTCCCCTCCCATGCAACTCCAAAGGAGGCTGAATCTCTCAATTCACCCACGCATGGAAGGGGATAACATTGGACAAATGGGTGTTGTCTACCATAGCAGGCGGGTACTGCATCGAGTTGATTCAGAAACCACCTTACCGCCCGCCAAGACAGAAGAAACTAACAGCAGAAGAAACAGCCATACTGCTGGAGTAAATAAAGGTGCTTCTCGAAAAGGACGCAATGGAAACAGGTAAACAGGGTTATCTATTCAACGTACTTCTCCAGCATTGGATCTTTCATGGATTCACATGTTTAGAATATTCCCCAGAGAGACTGGGAACCCTGGGAACCCTCGGTACACTTATAAAGCTGTTTCCCATAGGAAAACTTCCAACACGTTTGTGTCCTATCTATGTCGTTTTTGGGGCCACCTACGTATGGCCCACTAGGACGTAGCGGTATAAATACCCCGCCCCCGCGGCTCCCTTCAGATTTCAACCGTCTCCAAAGTAGTGGGAGCACCTCGTGTAGTCTACTATTTTGTCAAGGTTGTGCTGTTGGAGTTTTGTCCTGATGTCTTGGAAAGCGCTGTTCCGCCCGTGCGCGTTGAAGAAAGTGTATGAGGGGGACGGACATATGGATTGCATATATTGTCTACACCCTCATCATTCGGCAGACAAGTGCGACATATGTAAGGGCTTCTCCCAGAAGACTCTTAAAGATTGAAGTCGGCAACTAGTGGCATGGTTAAACGATGGAGCGGGGGCATACCCGCCTTCGGAGGTGGACTCCACGCGCAGCGTGGCCTCAGCGTCAAAATCTTCAGGGGCCCCGCGCCGCTCGACATCGTTGGAACCCCCGGTGAAGAAATCACGACCGGCGGAGAAGGAATCATCGAGAAGCCATTCTAAGGAGTCCTCATCGAAGAAAGCCTCGTCACCCTCATCTTCGACGAAGAAAGACAGAAAAGATAAGTCGAAATCCTCCTTGGGCGATTACCACAGATCGACCTCGATTCGAGAAGGGGAGAAGCGTAGGTCAAGTTCGAAAAGGCGGGAACGCCTCAGGGACCTACACGACCACCACCGTCGTCGGCAGCAGGGAAGTCGTCAACCCCTTTTCAGCCACTGACACAATTGCTCTCAACTATTCTTGGACCGCAGATGGTGACGACGACGACGGGGCCAGCTTTAGCCTCGTCAACGGAGATTATGCAAGAGGCCTGGCGACCAGAAGTATTCGACCCGGTTTTGCCGGAGACCCTACTACAGCAAGAGGCGGCCTTGTCGGTGTCCTCGGGAGATGAGGATGTGAGAGTAGCTGGCCCTGCAGACCTCGGGTTACGAGGAATTACCAAGCCTTTCTCCGGGGGAGTCAACATTCCGGGGTCTACCCCTCTTCTTAATCCACAGTCACTCTTGTCGCTGAAGGTTTTATCCACGTTACAGACTTTGTTGAAGACACTGGACGAGAGGCTACCTCAAGCAACTCCGGCCAGGTCGGCCATCGACGAACCGGGCCCATCTCGTCGGCCACCTCCGTCAATCCCCACGGCAGTGCCAGTGGTTGAAGACCTCTCAGCTGCACGCCACAAGGAGGGAGAACTGATAGATTCGGACTCGGACAGGAAAACCTTATCAGATGTCTCACTTTCCCACTCCAGGGATCCAACCTGGGAGTCTGAGGTGGAATTAGAAACCCCGAGAAGCCCGGCTCAGCCGTCTCCCCCGGACGACATTGGGTCATTTCACGCCATGATGGCCAAAGCGTGTACAGAATTCGGGTTGGCCCAGGAAGAGGAGAGAAAGGACTGTTTTCTTTTTGACCACATGGGAAAGAGAAGGTCGGTGTTCTCCGTACCCATCCTGGATCATGTGTGGCAGGAGGGGTTGCAGACCATGCGTCACCCTTTCTCGGAACCAGCAATAAAAGGTTGCCTAGAGAAAAGATTTAAGGCCCCAGAAGCTACCCCCAAGTGTCTGTCCTCCAAACCAACCCCTGACTCGGTGGTGTCGGTGGTGTCAGCGGCGGCGGTGAGAAAGGCGAGAGCCCAGCACAAGTGCACGACCCCCCTGGAAAGTGAGGCCAGAAGACAGGATGCCTTTGGCAAAAAAGTGCTGTCGGTAGGAGCAACCACAGTGAAAGCGGCCAACTCGCTGGCTATAGTAGCCAGATACGACAGAGAGATGTGGCACCGATTGGCACCTATGCTGGAGCATCTTCCGGAAGAACATCGCAAGGCGGCGATGTTACTCGTCAGGGAAGGTGAAGAGGCCTCCAATCATGCCATAATCATTGCGGTGGACCTCGCAGAATCGGGGTTTATACAGGTGAATAATGGGGTGGTTCTACGAAGGCAAGCATGGCTAAAATGCACCAACTTTAGACCAGAGGTGCAATACAAGGTGCTGGATATGGCCTTTGAAGGAGACCTTCTGTTCCGCGAGAAGGTGGACGAGGCCCTGAAGGGCATGAAGGAGGACTCGGACACGGCGCGTTCCTTAGGTGCCCTCCAGAGTGGTCGCAGTTTCAGGTCTTTTCGTCCCTTTAGGGGAGCATCGGGAAACTCCAGATTCTCGGCATCGAGAGACAGATCCTTCAGTAGGCCGGTGTACCTTTCCCAGGGATACAGACGGGCTTCTCAAGTGGCAAAACAACGCCGGGACTACCGGACCTCCAGGAAGAGAACAGGTTACTCGTCGACGAGAGGTAAGCAGACCAAGGACCAGCAATGACGGGCACCGGAACGTTCTGGGAGGCAGAGTATCGTACTGCATCGACGAATGGAAGCAAATAACAACGGATCAGTGGGTGTTGGACACAATAAGGTACAGACATTCCCTGCAATTCAAAAGCAACCTCCGCACATTCCACCGGCGTTTGTAGCTCAACCCCATCTGAGTGTGTTGCAGCAAGAAGTAGCACTTATGCTACAAAAAGGTGCTATAGAATTGGTTCCGTCGTCGCGGAAGGGTCAAGGGGTTTATTCCCGATACTTCGTAGTGAAAAAACCAAACGGAAAATGGCGTCCCATTCTAGACCTGCGCGATCTAAACAAGACGTTGAAAAGCCTAAAATTCAAGATGCTCGTGCTTCAGGAAGTGATCCGATCAGTTCAGGAAGGGGATTTTCTGGCGTCTCTGGACCTGCAGGACGCGCACTTCCACATACCAATGTGTCGGCAACACAAAGTTCCTAATGTTTGTGGTAGGACGGACTCACTACCAGTTCACAGTACTTCCTTTTGGGCTGAAATCCTCTCCCAGAACGTTCAGGAAATGTTTGGCCCTGGTGGCAGCCTGGCTTAGAAGGCAAGGTCATCATGTGTACCCGTATCTCGACGACTGGTTGGTGAGGGGTCCTCCCCTATGTCGACTCATACAAGTTTGCAGGCCACCATGCAACTTTTACAACGGCTGGGGTTTTCAGTAAACTTCGTGAAATCTTCGTTGACGCCGTCGAGAAGCTGGGTGTTCCTGGGCGCGCAGTTCGAGACCCAGTCAGGGTTAGTGAAGCCATCCCTCGACAGAATCGCCAAACTCAATCGATTGGCAAGTCGGCTGAGAATCAATACCAGACTATCAGTGAGAAAATATGTGGCGATTCTGGGCGCTATGGCATCCTGCATTCCTCTAGTGGGCAACTGCTGCCTGTTCATGAGGCCGGTTCAAGAGTTCCTGGCGGACCGGTGGGTGCAGGCCCAAGGGCTCTGGTCGGACAAGCTGACCGTCGACGACAAGCTCCTACTAGCTCTTCGGTGGTGGCAAAGCTTTCAGAATCTATCCAGAGGGGTACCCCTAAAGGAGCCGCAGTTTCGGCTAACCATAGTGACGGATGCATCCCTAACAGGCTGGGGGGCACACATGGGCACACTACAAACGCAAGGTCGTTGGTCCAGGAGGGAGTAACTCCTGCACTTCAACGTTCTGGAACTGAGAGCAGTGCGCTGGGCCTTGAAGTCTTTCCTGCCGCACATCAGAGGGTCCATAATGAGAATATTGACAGACAACACGACAGCGATGTTTTACTTAAGGAAGCAAGGGGTACGCGGTCCAGAACCCTTTCCATCAAGGCTCAGAAGGTGTGGCATTGAGCTCTGAAACCCGATATATCCATCGTAGCTCATCATCTCCCTGGAGTAAGGAACGAGCAAGCGGACTCACTCAGCAGAAACGTGGACCAAATACACGAATGGGAGATAGACAGCGTTCAGTTGTTGAAGGTCTTCGAGAAATGGGCACAGCCTCCGCTGGATCTCTTTGCAACGAAGAGGAACAAGAAGTGCGAGATGTATGCAAGCAGGTGGCCACAGGAAGGTTCTCTGGGGGAAGCGTTCTCCCTCCCGTGGACGGACAAGTTCCTCTACGCCTTCCCCCTGTTCCCTCTTATACAGAGAACTTTGCAGTGGATACGCAGGTACAGGTGCTGGGTCATCCTAGTGGCACAGTGTTGGCCGAGGCAGCCGTGGTTTTCCCTACCTGCTTCACCTGTCGATAGAACAACCGGTAACGTTCCCGAAAGTTCCCAATCTCCTGTCCCGGGAAGAAGGAACAGTGTGGCATCACAATCCAGACAGTCTCAATCTCACAGCTTGGCTCCTGACTTTTCAGAATTTGGTGCCTTGAGCATTTTGTCGGATTGTCAGAGAATCCTGCAAGCAGCATGGACCCCTTCCACCAACAAGTCGTACGAATGTAAGTGGAGGAGGTTCTGTACGTGGTGTCAAGGACAGCCGGGAGTGCAACCTCTAAGGGTAACTCCGGAGCAACTTCTACCGTATCTGCTACACCTGGCGAAGAGCGGATTATCTTTTTCATCAATAAAGGTACACCTGGCGGCCATCTCTAGGTTCACGAGGAGGAGGCAGTCGTCTCCCTTGTTCAGTGACAGGCTGGTGAAACACTTAATGAGGGGTCTGTTCCGAACATTCCTGCCGATGAAAAGTTTTGTGTTAATGTGGTGCTAGCAGGGTTAATGAAAGCACCCTTTGAACCAATGGCCACATCGTCGATGAAGTTCTTGTCATGGAAATTGGCTTTTCTAATAGCTATAACATCAGCTAGACGGCTCTCAGAATTGCAAGCATTGGTCGTAGACCCGCCGTACCTAAGGTTCTTTAAGGACAAAGTGGTTCTGTCAACTAATCCTCGTTTCATTCCAAAAGTTCCTATGGCTTATCATAAACACTCGTCCATTGTCCTGCCTACCTTTTTCGCGACACCCTCATCGGCTGCGGAAAAAGTCCTCCATACCTTGGACGTGAAGAGAGCTCTAAAATGTTACCTTCATCGGACTCAACAACTTAGATCTACGCAGCAACTCTTCATTGCATATGGTCCATCGGCGAGAGGCAAAGCAATTTCAAAACAGGGACTGGCCCGATGGGTCTCGTCGACGATTGCCTTCTGTCATTCCAAAGCGGGAAAACCGCTACAAGGGGCCGAGAGCTCATTCCACAAGGGCAACTTCGTCTTCGGCGTTATGGGCAGGAATCCCGCTAGCATACATTTGCCAGGCGGCGGCATGATCAGTGCCTCATATGTTTACCCACCATTACTGCCTCGAACGGCACGAGGCGGACGATGTACAAATGGGAAGAGCAGTCTTGCGCCATCTGTTTCAATAAGGTAAGCCCTTTTCAGGAAGGGTCTGCACTTATATGGATGTATATATGTATATGTGTGTGATATATATACACAATATTTTGCAAAAGTGTGGCTAAGGCCAGGGAACTCCGCAAAATGCTTCCGACCAGTATGGCGGAAAAAAACAATCTGAGGGTCCTATATATATATATATATATATATTTCTGAGGCTTGTGGAATCTGCTTAGATCCCATGCTGTGCATAGGCCGACATCTAGTGGAAGCTGCGGAGTATTACAGTTTGTTTTTCGAAACTCGAAAATGGGCGTCGACATAGGGCGTGCCAGTAATACTATCCCTAGTGTGACGTCCACTGTACCCATGATCCCTCACGCGTGTAGGACCCTCAGATTGTTTTTTTCCGCCATACTGGTCGGAAGCATTTTGCGGAGTTCCCTGGCCTTAGCCATACTTTTGCAAAATATCGTTATATTTTCCCCATTCTCCACCCCAACGTCGAGTCACCGAAGTTCCACACTCGACGCCGGCCCGGAGAAGAAATCAAAGTCGACAGCTGCACGACGGATTTGGGCCTCGGAAGACTTCTGGCCTCGGCCTGGGCCTAGGAAGGCCTCGGCCCTGCAAGTAGGGAGAGTGGGGGGTGGACATACTCTACACTCTTTTGGTATATAGGTACATTCTTATATATTCCTACACTTAACAGCCCGCTGCCACAAGGTGCTTATGGAGGATACCCCTTTCCAATTCTGCCCCAAGTGCAACCGCAAGTACTCTTGGGTTGATACACGCCACGTGCAATCTCTGCTTGCCGAGGGACCACCCTGAGGCGAACTGCAGAGCGTGTAGTAGGTTTAAACCGAAAACACTTAAGGACAGTTCGATCAAGCGTGGGGCCCACCACGCCAAGCGTCAGGAGGCCATGGCAGCGGAAGACGCCTTCAGCGATGGCAGCGACGCAGTGCTTTCAGACGGCGAGGGCCACGTGGGGTCAAGAGACAGCCGAGCGCAAGTCTCGACCTCGGAAGGTCGTCAGGCAGGGCGGCTATGGGGAAGACCCCCAGCGACACAAGCGCTACCCACAGCACTTCCACAAAGCACATGAAGTCCAACCGAGACTCGACGCGCACCTCGAGTTCTCGGAAAGAGGCACATAGAGAACAGTCCCAATCGGTGTCCTCTGGGCGTTCTCGATCTAGATCGCCGCATGACTCCAGGCAATCATCCACTGTTGCCAAGAGTGCCTCGCTCCCCAAGGTAACGGAAGTTCGATCGTCGGAAGACAAAGCCAACTTCCATCTCCAGACCGCACTCCAGGAGTCGGCGCCCGCAGACCGCGTAACGGCGGCGCCCGCAGACCCTACCTCCACGTTCTAAGGATAGGGACACTACCCCCGAACCTCGACGCCAGGCGTCGGAAGGCTCCGAAGGGGCGAAAAAGCAGGGAAAACACTCTTCCGCCCACAGGGAGGGGGGAAAACAACAAAGGAAGCAGTCTCAGCCTCCTCACACATCTCTAAAACTTTCCACTCCACATAAACAGACAGACAAGTCCCAGTCTCCTGTTATCCCAAGGACCCCTGCTAAAACCAGTAAGTCTAGTCAGGATAAGGCGGAGAAAGTACCAGAAAGGGTCATTCCCAGTTCTAGAGAATGGTATAGTGATGACAGACAGGGTTATGTCAAGGATGTCATCATTGGCAGATTTTTACGCAAAAAACCCTGAACACTTTCTCTCCTATACTCCCGACGGGTCAGCACCCTCAGGCTCTAAGGATCCAATACCTCCAAGTAAGAAGTCCCGGTTTGAAGCCCCAACACGGTCTTCGGACCCCTTCTATATACAGCCCTACTCTCAATATCAAGGGGATACATCCTTTTGTGAGGATCCAGATTTGGGTATGTTGGAAGAGCAAACTGGTACGGGATACTCTGGGGATGATGAGGACCAAGAAGAGGAAGAGGAAGACCCTGAGATCTACAGAGTAGATTCCCCGGTAGAGAAAGAACCCCCGATTACCGACTCCCCTGTCGACAATCAACCTCTCCTGAATGAAGTTCTGTCCCGAGCGGCAGAACATTTCCACATGGACACTCAGGGTGCTCAAAAGGAGAGGGACTTCGCCGAAGAGTAAGTAGGAGAAAGGAGGCCTGTTGCCCAGGCCATCCCTATCCTTAAGTCTATTCAGAGAAGAATAGACCCTTCACTTTGAAATCCTAACCTAACCAGAGCAGTGAACCCCAGGATTGAGAAACTTTTCAGGGCAGCCCAATTAGACCCACTGTATATAAGGGGGCATCTGAAACCGGACTCCCTGGTTGTTACAAACACCCGTAAGAGGGCTGGAACACCCTTGTCATCGTCCGAAGCTCCTCCCGACAAGGAGAGCAAGAAACTGTATGGTTTGGGCAGGAAAGTAGCCTCCACTTCCGCCTACCAGGCAAGGATTGCCAACTCCACCACCCTGTTGGCCAGCTACAACTGCCATCAGTGGGAAGAAGTCGCGGCATTCATAGACTCCGCCCCAGAACCCTTAAAGAGCCAGTTGGCACGAGTTGCGGCGGAGGGAAGAGCCGTGTCCGGTTGCATTTTAAAAGCAACCTTTGATGCCGCGAATAACGCCGGCAGATTGATAGCAGAAGGAACTGTTATCAAGAGACACGCTTGGTTACGACAGTCTGGATTCAAAGCTGAAACCCAAGCATCATTGTTAGATAAACCGGTGGAGCCGGATCTGTTTGGTAAGGCGGTCGAGGACACGCTGAAAAATGCCAAGGACGAGTATGAGACACTCAAATCCCTAGGCCAACTAACCAATAAACCCCCTAATCAGAGAGGGAATGGCAATTTTCGTCGCCCACGCGGCCAAAATTCCCAGAGAGGATCTAACTATTCCCAGGGGCACGGTACACCATGGAACAATAATAACCAACAGTCTACCCAGGGTTACAGCAGGGGTAATAAAAGAGATGTGGTAAAGGTAGAGGCAGTCCCAGTAAAGGAGGTGGCACGCCTCCACCAAAACAGTGACGCTCTGTTCAGGGTCCCATCTCACGCAACCCCAGTAGGGGGGACGCATTTCCAACTTCACCCAAGCTTGGCAAGGGATCACATCAGACAGATGGGTGCTGTCCACAGTATCCGCAGGGTACTGCATAGAACTGTTAGAGCGTCCCCGGAACCATCCTCCACGACAAAGAATACATTCTTTGGAACACCAGAAAATCCTCCTCGAGGAGATCGTCAATCTGCTAGCAAAGGACGCGATAGAACTCGTCTCGGGACACCAGGTAAACAAGGGTATTTATTCAACTTAATTCCTTGTGCCAAAAAAAGATTTGACAATGCACCCAGTATTGGACTTACGGCCTGCAAACAAGTATGTCAAGCCCCAAAAATTTCGCATGACTACTCTCCAAGAGGTAATCCCCCTCCTAAAAAAGGGGGATTGCATGGCAACATTGGACATGAAAGATGCCTATTTTCATATTTCCATGTTCCCAGCGCACAGAAAGTACTTACGCTACAAAGTGGACAGTCGGCACTACCAGTTCAAGGTACTGCCCTTCGGGATAGCTTCGGCTCCAAGGGTATTCATCAAGGTACTGGCGTTGGCGGCAGCACACCTGCGCAGGGAGGCAATCCCGGTGTACCCTTACCTGGATGACTGGCTCATCACGGGGGAGACCCCAGTAATTTGCAGAACAAACATTCAAATGACAATCGACCTCCTCTTCGAATTGGGCTTCTCAATAAACGAGAAAAAGTCTGGTGCCAAGCACCTCCAAACAGTTCCTAGGAGCCATCCTAGACACTCAAGAGGGGTTGACCTTTCCTTCCGAGGAAAGAATTCGGAATATACTGCTGCATATTCCGCAATATCAGTCCGGTCGCCAGATAACGGTACGCAAAGCAATGCGGTTGCTGGGCATGATGGCGTCATGTATTTACCTGGTCCCCCAACTGTATCCAGCTGTGTTACTCCCTTTCTGGAAAAACTCTGCCTTTCACACCAAGAGCCCACTCTACAAGAGGCATTGGGGCCACTCTGGCTTTCATTGCAAATGTCCCCCTTGACACCATTTGCAAAGCAGCTACTTGGAGCTCTGTTCACACTTTTACTCAGCACTACTGCATTGACACCCATTCCAAGACAGATACCCAAGTGGGACAAGCGGTTCTAAGACATTTATTTGCTCATGACCCTTCTCACATCCCACCTCCTTCTTCGGGTACTGCTCGCTAATCTATGCACAGCATGTGATCTAAGCAGATTCCACAAGCCTCAGAAGGGATACATTACTCACCGTAATCGTATTTCTGATGCTTGTATCTGCTTAGATTCACATGCAAGCCACCCTTCCTCCCCTCTGAGAGAAGGCGCATGGATGCTTGTAGCCTTACCTTTCTTTCTATCTGCTTGGATCGTCTGTACTCACGCTTCTCCTCATGCTACCTCATGTCAGAAAAAATACAATCTGAGGGTCCTACACACATGAGGGATCATGGGTACAGTGGACGTCGCACTAGGGATAGTATTAATGGCACGCCCTGTGTCGACGCCCATTTTCTAGTTTCGAAAAACAAACTGTAATACTCCGCAGCTTCCACTAGATGTCGGCCTATGCACAGCATGTGAATCTAAGCAGATACAAGCATCAGAAATATGATTACGGTGAGTAATGTATCCCATATATAGATATTGATATGTGCATGTACATTTGCGTATTTATACGTTTGCAGTTATACGTAAGCATGGTTCGGTATAGGTATGCTTAGGAGGGTGCCGAATTGCATTCACACCTCCCCTTTTTCGGGATCACTGCTGTACATTCTATTCTAAGCATGTGAATCCATGAAAGATCCAATGCTGGAGAAGGGAATAGTTTCTTAACTGTAACTCCATTTCTCCAGCATTGGTATCTTTCATGGATTCACATGCGCCCGCCGGCCTCCCCGGAATGCAGTCTACTTGTATAACTAGGTTTTCACCCCATTCTGCTTTGGAGGGGTCGAAATTTGAAGGGAGCCGCGGGGGCGGGGCATTTATACCGCTAAGTCCGAGTGGGGCATGCGTAGGCGGCCCCAAAAACGACGTAGATAGGACACAAAAGTGTCAGACGTTTTCCTATGGGAAACGGCTTTATAAGTGTACCAAGGGTTCCCAGTCTGACGGCGGGGAATATTCTAAGCATGTGAATCCATGAAAGATACCAATGTTGGAGAAATGGAGTTAAAGGTAAGAAACTATTCCCATCCTTGTGCCAAAAAAGACCTTACCATGCGTCCAGTACTAGACATGCACCCCGCAAACTAATACGTCACACCACAGAGGTTTCGCATGACCACACTTCAGGAGGTGATTCCACTCCTGAAGCGGGGGACTACATGGTGACATTGGACATGAAAGATGCATACTTTCATATTTCAGTGCACCCTGCACACAGAAAATATCTGTGTTTCAAGATGACGGGGGTACACTACCAGTTCAAAGTACCCCCATTCGGCATTGCCTCAGCACCAAGGTGCTCACAGTAGTGGCAGCACACCTGTGCAGAAGGTCCATCCCAGTATACCCTTATCTGGATGACTGGCTGATCACCGGGGAATTTCCTCAAATGTACAGACTAAATATGCAAAAAACTATAGACCTTCTTTTCAATCTGGGTTTCTCCATCAACGAGAAGAAATCAAGTTAAATCCCCAGCCAAACAAAACAATTTCTGGGGGCTATTCTAGACTCAAAAGAGGAGCTAGCGTTCCCCTCAAGCGAGGGAGTACAGAATATGCTGCTGCAGGTATCTGAATACAAGGTCAGTCGCCAGATAACGGTACACAAAGCAATGCTCTTGCTGGAGATGATGGCCTCTTGTGTTTATTTAGTCCCTCACACGCGCCTGCGCATATGTGTCCAATGCAGGAATGGTTAGCGAAACAGTGGTCTTAGGCAAGCGGACAGTGGGACGATCTAGTGGTTGTTTCGCTAACTCTGGTTCAGGTTCTTTGCTGGTGGTCCAAGGACAACCTGTTAAATGGAAAGCCTTTTTCACGTTTCTCCAGCCCAAGTGAGCCTAACTACAGACGCCTCACTCACCGGTTGGGGGGCGCACCACACAGCCCAGAGACAGTGGACACTCGCTACTGCCCAAAAACATAGCAACTTCCTGGAGCTCTTGGTAGTCGTCAAAGTTCTTCAAGCTTTTCAGCAACATCTCCGGGGTAATACAGTGCAGGTCCTCACAGGCAGCACCACGGCCATGTTCTATATGAACAAGTTGGCCGGCACACACTCTCTAAGTCTGTCCAAACTATCCCAGAAGATATGGAGGTGGGCACTCAAGCGGAAAATATTTCTAACATCCCAACATGTTCCAGGGGATTTTGATTCTCTAGTAGACACTTTAAGCAGACACCCTCTACCAGAAGAACATTAGTGGCAACTCGACAGATATCCTAGATGGAATATTCTCACTATGGAGTCACCCCCCACTAGACTTATTTGCTACAAAACTAAATGCGCAATTTCCAGTTTTCGCGTGAAGGTTTCCCCAGCCAGGGTCCACGGAGAACGGCCTGTGGATGAACTGGTCAGTGACATTTGCTTATGCTCCCCCCCCCGCCCCCACTGACACCACTCCTGGGCAGGATAGTGCACAAAATGCACCAGAAACAAGTAACCCTAATCCTGGTTGCTCCTATGTGGGCGAGACAGCCTTGGTTTCCACATCTGCACAAACTGGCGATATGCGACCCGATCAAGCTCCTGTGCCTTTTCAACATGTTAACACAACACAAGTGGGTATCCCTCCACTCACGCCCAAAATCAATGAACTTGGCAGCTTAGCTCCTGAAGTGATAGAGTATGGCCACTTAAACCTTCCGCAACGGTGTATTGATACCCTCAAAGATGCATGAAAACCCAACACCAGGCACTGTTATTTTAATAAGTGGAAACGATTTGTGATATGGTGTACATCACAATCACTAAACCCATTAGTCTGTTCTCCAGCTAACATTCTACACTACATGCTTAACTTAATAGACTCCGGCCTAGTATTACATTTCTTAAAGGGACATCTGGCGGGCCTCTCGGCTTACACGACTTCACAGAACAAGGTATCCCGGTGGAAAGTCCCTGTCAACAAGGCATTCATGGAAGGGGTAAAGAGGCTATATCCCCCAATTTCCAACCTTCCTCCGGGTTGGGATCTGCTCATGTGGCCACCCTTCGAGCCTATGCCCAAGGCCAGCCTAAAGCATCTTACCTAAAAAACTGCATTCCTGGTAGTGTAAGCGATATTCAATCAACACTACAGCTAAGTCAATGCCTAGTCTGGGATGCTGAGGAAAACCCTTATTGATTTATTTTTATATTCAGTTCAGTACTCTGGATGACAACCCTTGTATAACACCCCCTCTTAGAATACCCCTGACCCCACTAAGCCAAGAAGTAGGTTTGTTTTGCAGATTAAAAGGTTTATTTGAAAAATTAAACAATATATATATATCACACTTTTATAATAAATTAGTATCTGATAGTACACTTAGACATATGATGTTGATCAACAATGGGTAATCTGTCACTAGCACACTTCTTTACAATCAATGAGGAGTTAGTATAGGTTGGATAAAGTAGCAAAATACTTTTATGGTTTAAAGGGAAAAGCAATGAGGAATAAAATGCAGTACAGAAATACTTGATATGATTTTAGCAAAAGATAAGATAATCCCTTTTTCTCTGGCAATTCACCCCCCTCCCCTATGCAATGTAAGAAATGGAAGGAGATGGAAAGAGGAGCACACAGTTCTCAGGAATGCAATCAAATACAATACGAAATTCAGTTCCCCCCAGCAAGCTTAGAGGAAACAGGTAGGAGTTTGAAACACAGGCCCAAAATGCTTTTAAATGTGATGGCAATGGATGGGAAAATGTGCCAACTGATTTTAATTCCCTCTAGAGATTCAGGGTGAGTGGGAGATGCGTATTGGTATTAGTTCAGGCTCACTTTAGCAATGCTCTACGAGTTATTACCAAGTTGCAACAGATTTTAACAAAAGAAAGAATGGTGCTGCTATTTTGACAAGTGGAGAAATTGAGCCCAAATCGCGGTAAATTTCGCGAGTGCGTGAATCGTGATTGCGGAAAAAGTAAAAGGTCCGTTGGAAAGCTTAGATTCTAAGCTTTCAGAGGAAAGTTAAATCTCGTTCCTAGCCCAAACGGTTCCAGAGATACGGACGATTAAATAAAGGTAGTTTTTCGGATTTAAAGTAAAACTCAAAATGACAGGTGACAGCTTGCAGCTTCAGAATTGACAGGTGACAGTTGTGCAGCTTTACAAATGACAGATGACACGATTTCTAGGAGGCTGTTCTACTTAGGTTAAAATAGTTTGGATTAGATTATTTTAACTAAGAGATTGGTTCTGCACAGTTCTGCTAGGTACTCACAATATAAATTTGAACTAGGCCTCGCCTCGGATCTGGTCAACACGTCCGGCTGCGGTTCTGTCTGCTCGGCGGGTCAATCAGGTACCGGTTCTGCTCACAGCGATATGGGTCAGCTCTGCTCTGCTGGTCTAGCCTCTCTGGATTCAGCAGCCTCTGGTTCTGGATACTGCTCTGCTTTCCGGTCCGGATCAAGTGGATTCTGGATGTAACACTGCTTTCTGGGTACTGGCAAGAGTTCTTGGCAAAAGAATTCAGACAGCTCGCCCGGCTGTGGAATAGTTTGCAAATGATTTTGAGGCCTGCTGACAAATACTTTTGCTTGCAGTGGGCCTTCTTGGTTCAAGGTTCTGTAGTCTCTGTTTAGCTTGGAAGTCTAATTGTTGGATCTCTGGATGTGAAGTCGTCAGTCAGCATGCTCCGCAACAAATAGAATTGAATCTCTTTACCTGTCCCAGCAGTCTCTTTTTATGTGTTTTGAAAATGGGTGTGTGCCTGGGCCTAGCTAAGCCTGCCCCTCTCTACTTGTCATTTGACCCATTCTCCCCTCTCCCATGATTGGGGGAAGGAAATGGATTGTCATCATGATGAAGTCTGTTTATGGGTCAGAGGATCCTCCCCTGGTCAGTTTGCCCACAAATCTATATTTCAAATACATCCTTCCAGATATACAATTTGTTGAAATTACATGTACACATTATATATTCCCTATGGTCCATGCTTGTCCGCCTCTGATCTTCCTGGGGGCTTGCATTAAAAAATGACAACATTTTGCGCTTTTTAACTGGTTTCGGACATTTACCCAAAATTACACACATGTGCGCAAGGAGTATGGACATTAATTGATGAAGTGTCAGATTTTTAACATGCAGACATTTGGAGTGGGACCCTATTTTCCGCTAGCAACCCCCCAGAATACACCACAGGGTCCTAACGCCTCTCAACATGTTCACAGAAAAATCACAAAAATAATGATATTACTTATATAATTCTGACAAGTCCGCACTATGAGTTATCTATCTTTTTAAAATTATGCCCTGGTCAAAAAGGGGTGTGGCTTCCCACATCACAGGGTGGAATAACTGGTTTATCCACTTCCCCCAAGCTCAGCTGCTAGCAGAGGCACTGCCCCTCCCAGTTTCCCTTAAGAGGAAGCCACTTTACGACGCCCCAATATAACATTTGCCTGAGTAAAGGGAGTTGCATTGTTCTGTTCCTTCCAGTTCCCAGGTGCTCCACCCCTAATCTAATCAGAGAGGTGACAACTCCTTTTGGCAAGGGGCAACAGGATGCAGCTAGGCCTGGGAAGAGTGGCTGAACAGGTTTCTCCTGTCGGGGGTAGTTGTCAGGCAGAATCCAGTTTCACTAAGCCAGGTTTCAGCTAAATGTCACTTTTTGTTCCCAGTTTTCTACATTCAAATCAAACTGACAATTTGTACCTATACATTAAATAATTACTTCCTTCAAGTCATTTCAAAATATGGTTTTACATTCTTCCACCTCTTAGCAAGTCTTTCCTTGGTCTGGTTTTGTTTCATTTGTGCAGTTTTACACAAAAGTCTGGTGGTTTTAAAACGCCGGCTTTCTGATAGTGGCGAGTACTGGTAATGCAACCATTTTTGGGATTAAGAAAATGAATTCCCCACAGTTCTGAGTTGCTTTTTTGGCAATCAGCATTGCCATTCCCAATGGTTTCAGGCTACTGTGTGTGTAGCCCAATGGTGGTTTTAGGCAGTGCCCTCCTGTGCTCACAACATAGGCAAAAATGGGTGGCAGCCTATTCTTCATGTTTTCCCTGTGCACTCTCTGGGGAGTTCTGGCCATCATGATGTTTTCCATGCCAGTACTGCACAGTTTTATGGTAGGGCTTGTATGCATGGGTAAAAACATCCCACAGTAGCTATCACCTCCATAAGAAGAGTCAGTGAGCTACAGGCTTTATTGGTACAAAACCCCTTTTTCATCCTGCACAAGGACAAAGTTGTCCTCCGAACACATCCTAGGTTTTTACCTAAGTTAATTTCAAAGTTTAATGCAAACCAGTCAATAGAACTTCCCACCTTTCAGAATCCATCAAACTCTGCAGAAAGAAGCCTCCTTATGCTGATGTACGGAGGGCGGTCTTGTACTTTCTCCAGCATGGGGTCTGGCATGGATTCACATGCTCATGAATATTCCCGGTCGTCGGGCTGGGAATCCTCGGTAAAGAAAAAATCAGTATCAGTTTCGTTTCTGATCTGTCTTTCCTAGTAGTAACCAATCACTGATCTCTGCGTCATACTGACCACAGCCAATGACTGCTCTCTACCTAAGCCCCGCCTCTGGCAGCCATCTTCAGATTTTTACCGCACGTTCAAGTGTTGGGAGTCCTCGTGCTTAGCTCTCGAGCTTTTACTGCATGTTTCGCGCTTTTTCAGGTGAATTTTCACATTTTTTCGGTTAATCGAGCCTCAAGCTCCACCGTTTCTACTCCCGTTAACGGCTACCCGTTGCAGGATTTTCCTACGCCCCTCAAGGGTGAAGATTTCATCGAATCAACTTCTTGGAGGATTCCAGAAGATTTGCGGCCCAGGATGCGAGTTCGTCGCCCGGACCCAAGCTGTTTCGCAGCTGCCCTCGATGCGGGCTGCAGAATGTGTTTAAGGAAGCGAACATTTGCGATGCCTCTACTGTCTTCATGGGGATAAGACTCATGTAGAGAAGGACTGCCAGTTCTGCAAGAACTTGTCGGAGCGGACCATGAGGGACCGTCGATCCCGTCACGCAAGCTGGTTGGAGAAGGGCTCGACGGGTGAGAAGAAGAAGAAAGGGTCCGAGCGGGCTTCTAAGTCCTGTGCGGGCTCCGCGGCGACGGGGGCCCAACACCAGGCCAAGCGCCGCGAGTCCGCTGGCTCCGGGAGCGCCGAAAGGTCGGGCTCTTCGGTCGCCAGGCAGGGCGCACCTTCCCCGGCACCGTCAACCACGAGCCAACGCTCCGGTTCGGGGAAGAGAAAGTCCGAGACCCCGGGTAAGCTTCGGGAGAAGCCCCGTCCGATCTCGGAAAAGGGGGAGCGAGGCGTCGCCCCGCCCCCGAAGGAGAAGGCCCGGGACACACCTAAGGTGGTGAAGGCCCCTACCCAGCAGGCGAAGGCCTCTATCGAGGCTATCGCGGCAACTCTTGCCAAGCCGGCAGAGACACCACCAGCGGAGACTGCCTCCGGGACTAGAGTTTCCCTGCCGCCAAGGAGGGAATCCTCTTTTCAGCCCATCGTCGTGGCCGGATGGAAGAAGCGAGGGGGGGCACGGTGCCCTCCTCCAGCTCGGAGTCAGCCTCGGAGGAGGAACTGACCGAGACCGTGAGGAACCTCGAAGTCCAATTCGAGAAGTCTCGATCCCGTCAGGAAGATCCTCAGTAGATAACCGAGGAAGACGACGATAGTGAGGAAGAGCGGCCTTCCCTTCCGGCGCAGCCGGATCCAAGGCCTTAGGATGGCTCGGCGGCCAATTTGTCTGCCATCCTGTCCTTATGCTCTGAGATAAGGACGAGATTCCCACGGCCCAGGCCGGAGGACCCACAACCTGGCCCGTCGGGAAGTCCTCAGAACAAACGACGGAGGACCCAACCCTCTCCTCCGCCCGTAAGGCCTACAGTTCCCTCCTCATCCTCCCACGAGTCGGGAGATGACGGTGCGTTGGGCTCGACGACGGGTTCTTAGGGCGACGACGACGGAACGGGTCTCCCGTCGCACGGGCCTCGCCGCCCGACGAGATTGGCTCATTCCACGCCATGATCGCCAGGGCGTCCGAATTGTTCCAGCTCTGCCCGGAGGAGCAGAAAAAGGAAGGTTTCCTCTATCAGCGCCGGGAGGCCAAGAGGAAGACGGTCATCGCGGTGCCCCTAATAGATGACATCTGGGAGGAGGGCCTGTCGGTTCTCAAAAACCCCTCCATGGCACCAGCCAAACGGGACCGGTACGAGAAGAAGTACCGGGTCCCCGAAACCGCTCCACTTTGCCTCAGGGCCCAGCCAACGCCAGACTCGGTCGTCTCGGTGGCGGCGAAGAAGAAAGCAGCTTGGTCAGGAGCCTCGACTTCGAATTCCCCGCCGGACGGCGAGGGAAAGAAGTTGGACGCCATGGGGTGGCGGGTCATTTCGTCGGCGGTGACGACGATCCAAGCGGCCAACGCCCTGGCGATCGTGGGCCGTTAAGACAGGGAGCTCTGGTTTAAGCTGGCCCCCATATTGGACTTCCTGCCAGACGACAAGAGGTCCGAGGCCCTGGAAATACTGCGAGGGCGAGGTGGCGTCGGACCACGCCATAACGGTGGCAACTGATATTGCCGATACCGGGTTCCGCCAGCTGGGCAACGGTGTTTGCCTACGACGACGGGGTTGGCTCCGGGCGACCGACTTCCGTCAGGACGTCCAGACCAGGGTGTTGGACATGCCGTTCGACGGCAGCAACTTGTTCGGGAAGGCGGTGGACGAGTCCCTCCAAGCCATAAAATCGGACACCGAGACGGCCCGCGCCCTAGGAGCCCTTCAGCAACGACGGCCCTTTCGGAGCTCCGGAGGCAGACGGGGTGCCTCCAAGGGATCCAGCGGTGGCTCGTCGTCCTACCGCCAGGCGGCACGCTCCTCGTCTCAGGAGGCCTACAGGGGTCGCGGCAAGCAGGGAGCTCCTCGCCGCCGTCGGCAAGGTGGCCAGGACGGCAAGGCCACCACCTCCAAGCAGGACTGAACCGGCCGTGGTCTCGGGCCCCCACCGAAGCACCCCGGTGGGAGGCCGGCTGACGAATTTTGTCGGCGTGTGGAGGTCCATCTCCACCGACAGTTGGGTGCTGGATAGGTGTCCAGTCAACTGGTAGAAAAAAAAACTGGTCGACTGCAATTTGGTCGACGCAATTTGGTCGAAAACCAAATGGTCGAATTTTTTTATTTATTTATATAATTATTTTTCGGGTTTTCGTTTAGTAAAAAAAGGGGTTTTTAGAGAAAAAAAGGGGGTTGGGGGGGGACCCCCCCAAAAAAATGAATAAAAAGGGTTAAAATAAAATTTTTAAAAAATTCGACAATTTGGTTTTCGATCAAATTGGTTCGACCATTTGTCTGGTCGACCAATTTTTTTCGACCAAATGTCCGGCAACCGCTGGATACCCTGGCAAGAGGACACTCTATCGAATTCCTGAAGAAGTGCCCTCACGTTTCACCTGTGGCCAGGAAGGAAAATCACGTCCCGCAACTGCTGTTGGAAGTATGGGCGATGCTCAGGAAAGGCGCCATCGAGCTTGTCCCGAAGAGGCTCCGGGGCTCCGGGGTGTACTCAAGGTACTTCCTCGTCAGGAAGAAGACGGGCGGCTGGAGCCCCATCCTGGACCTTCGTCGTTTGAACAAATACATCAGATCACAAAAGTTCAGGATGGTCACCCTCCAGCACGTACTGGGACAGCTGGAGGAAGGCGACTTTCTATCGTCGTTGGACCTGGAGGATGCATACTTCCACGTTCCCATCCTCAAAATTCACCGAAAGTTCCTCAGGTTCGTCGTCCAGGGACGCCACTACCAATTCAGAGCGCTGCCGTTCGGATTGAAGTCGGCCCCCAGGGTCTTTACCAAGTGCCTAGCACCAGTGGCGGCGCGGCTGCGCCTACAGGGGATTCACGTCTACCCCTACCTGGACGACTGGCTCATCCGCTCAAGGACGAGGGAACACGCCGTCGAACACTCTGTGAGGACCGTCCAGCTACTCACAAACCTGGGATTCGCCATAAACTACCCGAAGTCCCACCTGGTGCCGTCGCAGGTGGCCCTGTTTCTGGGAGCGAAGCTCGATACAGTGAGGCACCTGGCGGCCTCGTCGGAGGAACGGACGAAGACCATTCTAGGCAAAGTGCAGCGCCTGCTAGCCACGGACGTGGCCAGGGTGAGGTCCATCAAGTCCCTCCTGGGGATGATGTACTCTTGCATCTACCTGGTGCGCCTCTGCAGACTAGGGATGCACCCTCTTCAAGAATTTCTCAAAGCCCGTTGGATACAGACGACGGGCACCTTCGAAGACAGGGTCCCCCTCAACGAGGTGTTCCGGCGGGCGAATCAGTGGTGGGGCGTTCGAGCGCACCTCACGGCGGGCAAGGACTTTCAGACGCCGGCGTACCAGGAGAAGGTGACGACGGACGCCTCCCTGGAAGGTTGGGGCGCCCACACCGGAGATCTCCACGCAAGAGGCCTCTGGATCCCGGAGGAGAGGCTCCTGCACATCAACGTCCTGGAACTCCGAGCCGTGTTCTGGGCTCTCAAATCGTTCCTCCTGTCGCTCAAGGGCAAGGTGGTGCGGATCTTCACGGACAACACCACAACAATTTTTTACATACGGAAGCAGGGAGGCACCAGATCCCCAGCCCTATCCAAGGAGGCACAGGATCTGTGGCACTGGGCGGTTGCCCAGGGGATGTTCCTGGTTCCCTTCCACCTGGCAGGAGAAAGCCACACCATCGCCGACTCGCTCAGCAGAGAGCTGCGCGTGTGTCACGAGTGGGAACTGCGCCAGGATCAGGTGGATCAACTCTTCCAACGATGGGGCAAACCCCAAATCGACCTGTTCGCAACAGCGACGAACTCGAAGTGCAAGAGGTTCGCCAGCAGGTTTCCCCAGCTGAGAAGCATGGGCGATGCGTTCTCGTTCCCCTGGGACGGCCTATACCTGTATGTGTTCCCTCCGTTGCCGTTGCTGCTTCGACTCATCAGCCAGCTCAAGAGGTCCCGGTGCAGGATGATCCTCGTCGCACCGGCGTGGCCGAGGCAGATCTGGTTCCCGGACCTTCTGGACTTGTCAACGTCCCCTCCAATCAAGCTGTCGGCGGACGCGGACCTTCTCTCCAGAGAAGGAGGCGCCATCTTCCACCACGACCCGGCGTCTCTGAACCTGCAGGCTTGGCTCCTGCAGCGCTAGAGTTTGGAGGCTACGATATACCGGCCGATTGCAGAGAGGTTCTTGCAAAGGCCAGGGCGTCCTCGACTCTCAAATGCTACTGTCATAAGTGGAAGAGGTTCTCTATCTGGTGCCGAGCACAGAAGATCAACCCCCTACGGATTACGGCCCCTCAAGTGCTGCCGTACCTGCTATCGCTGGCAAAGGCTGGGCTAGCCCATGCCTCCATTAAGATTCATCTGGCAGCGATCTCCAGATATACCAGAACCACAGGACGGACGTCCCTGTGGTCCCATCGACTGGTAAAAGAGTTTATGAAAGGACTGTTCCGGTCGTTCCTGCCGGTGAAGGCCCCGGCCCCGGTGTGGGAACTTAACGTGGCGCTGACCAGGCTCATGGGGCCCCCATTCGAGCCGATGCACTCCGCACCTATGAAGTTTGTGTCGTGGAAGACTGCGTTCCTGGTGGCCATTACCTCCGCACGAGTGGGAGAGATCCAGGCCCTATCCAGCAAAGCACCGTACTTGACTTTCCATGCCTCGAGGGTGGTGCTTAGGCCGCACCCCTCCTTTATGCCCAAGGTGCCGTCGGACTTCCATCTTAACGAGCCCTTGGTGTTACCGGTTTTCTTCCCGTCTCCTTCGTCGCCGGCCGAGAGGACTTTGCACTCGCTGGATGTGGCTCGAGCGCTGAAGTTCTACGTGGACCGCACGAAGAGTTTCCGGAGGACATCACAGTTGTTTGTGAACTTTGGACCTGTGAATCAAGGGAAGGCTTTCTCGAAGTCTTCTATTTCCAGATGGCTCTCCGGCTGCATCATGCACTGTCACCGGTTGGCTAACCGGCCGCTGCCAGGCCGTCCGAGAGCCTGTGGATCAGTTTTCTGTTCAGCTACAACTGACGAGGACCAAGTGGACCAGGATAGCGAAGACCTGCCCCACTATTTCAGAGCTTTTCATGACCTGGTCTTGGATATGATGGCGTTGCTGGATATTCCAATACCCGTGCCTCTGGCTCCACATGGAGTACTTTCAGGAGCGTTAACTCTTAGGACACAGGAGCACACAGGCCTTTTTCTTCAAAAGGATGTGCTTACTGAAGCCCGCAAGGTCTGGAAGAAACCTCATTCCGGGCAACATGTATCTAGGAAAATTGACACTTGCTACAAGCTGCACTTGTCAGAGGACATAACCTTTGACTGCATGTCCCCTCCCTTCATCGACGGTAGTGGCAGCAGCTACGCTCCAGTGTAAGACATCCTTAACATCCTTCATGGTTGCCTCTCAGGTCCTGTCCAAGGAGGACAACATTCTTGACGCCATTGGGGGGGGTGGGGGGGGCAGTATTCTCCAGTTCCGTAGTCAGCTGCAACAGGCGAACACCTAAGTCATCCTTGCAGCTGCAAATCTCAAGCTGTGGAAGGAGCTTTCCGAATTTCAGGAATGTATCCCACAGGACAGGCTGGAAGATTTTAAAGAGGGCCTATCCAATGCCAGAGTTCTGGCTCAGGACCTGCTGTAGGCTGTGGCCCATCATGTAGATACTTCTGCTCAGGGCCTTATGGTTGGGGTAGACCTCTCCCGCCAAGCGTGGTTGTATGCGACAAAGTTCTCGAAAGAGGTTCAGGACAAAGTACTCGGCCTTCCCTTCAAAGGTAAAGAGCTGTTCCACTCCTCCGCCGATGAGGAACTCAATAAAACAAAGGCAAGCACGCAAACGGCTACATCTTTGTCGGTCCTTGCAAAAACCCCTGCTAAAGGGGCCTATGCCACGGACCCAGACAAGGTTATCCTAAGGTTTTAGAGGGTTCCTGGAGCATCAAGCATGCCAGGCAGAAGGTTCCTCTGGTGCACCTCGCAGCAAGCGGCAAAGGCAAAGTGGACAGGCAGCAAGGGCAAAGTTTTTCTTTCAGTCGTCAGCCTCCTCTTCGGCAACAGGTGGTCTCACCGCTGGTAAACCATACACATTATGTTTTCCATCAGTCACACGAGACTCCAGTGTAACGTCTCATTTGGAGGCCGAGCAGACCATCACAAAAGACTGATGGGTTTTGTCCGTCGCCCGGGCTGGCTTCCGATTGCCCCTCCCTCATACCCCACTCTCTCACCCTCTTCAGAAACTTCTGAACCGCACAGCAGTAGAACCTGTTCCCTTGCGGGAGCAAGGGGAGGGTTACTCCTGTCTGTTTACAGTGCCCACACTCAACCAGGCTGGCCTGTGCACTATCCTTGACCTCAACAAATTCAATCTTTTCCTACCCCAAGAGAAATTCAAGATGATCGCGCCCAGCCAGATAAGGTCTTCTCTTCGGAAGGGTGATTGGCTCAGTGTGTTAGATCTTCAGGACGCTTAAATGCACATCCTGATCTGGGGCCCACATTGGAAATACCTTTGGTTTTCTGTGGGAACGGAACACTTCCAATATCGAGTGCTGCCGTTTGGTCTCTGCTCGGCACTGCGTGTCTTCACGAAGATGATGGCGGTTCTCGCAGCGCTCCTCTGCAGGGAGTTCATGTCTATCCATATTTGGCCGATTGGCTTCTGCCAAGTCCTTATCCAAAAGCTGCAACAGCCAATCTTCAGTCACTCCTCCAGCTCCTGTTCCAACTGGGGCTATCGGTGAACTGGCAAAAATCGTCGATATCCAGTGTTTATAACGAAAAAGAAATAACTACACCATTTTTAAATGACACCTAAATAACAAAAAGTCAATTTTTTTAAGTAAAAGTATATATGGGGGTCGGGTAAGGGACTTAAAGGGGTGGAGGTAGTTGGGAGGGTAAAAAGTAGTAGAAACTGGGGGCTTGAGAGGGGGGTCAAAATTAAAAAGAGGTTATTCAGGTGTCGTTTTAAAAGTATGTCGTTATTTAGGGTGTCGTAAGACATGGAACCAAATCGTCTATGGTGGTTGCTGAACACCTGATTTTTTTTTTTTTTTTTTTTTTTTGTAGGTTTCGATTGGGATACGATCTGTGCCTGAGTTTGAATCTAAGTGATTTGGCCGCGGTAGAAACCTCTGCGGCCGAATTCACATGAGAAAGGTGCAAACTACCAAAAGTTTGCACCTTTCTCATGGGAACACACATACATACTCACACCCACATACACAACACACCCATAACACCCCCCGCCCACACCCCCAACATAAACAAACCCCACTTACCTTTATCTTCACGCTGGGTTCCTGCAGCGCCAGTTCCCTTTCACTTCCGTGATCGGGAACCGGCGCAATGGTGTCCTTTTATTTATTTATTTTTATAAAGAAGGGTGCAGGGGTAAAGTGTAGTGAGCGGGGCGATGCAGAAGACACCCCCGCAGCCCCCGCTTTTGTTTTATAATGCTACCACCAAAGGTTCAAACTTTTGGTGGTAGCATTTTTAGAACTTTTGGTCATTGCACTTTGGATTAAGGTGCTATATAAATAACACATCGTTATCATTACCATTGCGAAAAAATGTTGTCAGTTAAATCAGCCTATACCTCTGAGTTTTCCTTACAAAGGACAGAATTAGTGTATTTATCGGCCACGTGCCTTCTTTTCCTCCCACATTACGGCCTGGTGGTTCCATAGACTCCTTGGCCTGATGGCTTCATGGGTGAAAGCCCTACCTTTTGTGAGACTGAAAATGAGGTGCACACAGCTAGCGCTTCATGGCTGCTGGTCCCAAACCGTGGTCCTGGATTCCAAAATGATTCCGATACCATCCTCCATGACGGCAGATCTTCAATGGTGGTCACTCTCCAATAACCTTTCAATGGGAACCTCCTTCCAGGAGCCCTTCCCACAGGTTACGCATACAACAGACTCCTCCCTCGTAGGGTGGGGAACGACATTGGGTCACTTAGAGGTGTACGATCTGTGGACACCCCAGGACAGAATGTCTCATATCAACTACCTAGAACTCCTGGCAGTCTTTCTGGCATTGAAAGCTTTCCAGCCTTCTATCATTAACAACAGAGTGGTGCAAATTTGCACAGACAATTCTGTAGCTATGGTCTACATCAACAAGCAGGGGGCACCAGGGCTTCTGCTCTGGTGGATCTAGCTATCCAGATTTGGAATTGTGGACCTTTTCGCTACTTCATCCAACAGTAAACTTCCACTATAAGCCTCCAGGGACGGTTTTCGGAGGTGGATGCCCTAGAGATTCCCTGAGATATCATGAAGGCTTATGCCTTCCCACCTTTGGGATTATCAGTCGCTATGGAAGCTCAGGAGTGCCTCCAGCTGCACTCTCCTCTTCATAGCTCCTTGGTGGCCTGCCAGGTTCTGGGTTTCGGAGCTACAGCACCTATCAATATGTGACCCGATCAGGTTGACGCAGATACCCGACTTCCTTCACTGGAGCAATTACCAGGTGTGGCACCCCGCCCCACAATCCTTCAGCTTGGCGGGCTGGTACCTAAGTTCAAGTCCTCAGCGCAGTTTAACCTTTCGGAGGATAATATGCACATTATCCAGGTGGCACATAAGCCTTCTACGAGGGCTCAGTACAAAAGTAAATGGCTTTGTTTTTCTCGTTGGTGTCTAGCTAAACAGCTTCATCCTTGACAGGCTTCTATTGACTGTGTCTTGTCTTTTATATCAGACCTTCCGACGAATGACATCCACATCTTATTGTGCAGAACATATCTATCAGCCATTGCAGCTTATCTCTCTACAGACAGTTGCTCTTTCTCTCTGGCAAACCCAGTAATCAAGAGGCATTTCACAGGTCTTCTTTACCTCTTTCCGTCGGTCGGGCCTCCTCATCCAAAATGGGATCTGAATGTGGTCCTCATCACTTTGTCATAAGCCATTTGAACCAATGGCTACTACCAAGATCAGCTTTCTCTCTTGGAAAGTGGCCTTCTTGATTGCGGTAACATCTGCAACAAGAATAAGGGAGCTTCAAGCTCTCGCTGTCGAACACTGTTCTTAACTTTACACAAGGATAAGGTTGTGCTTCTCCTTTCCTTGCGAGAATTGCTTCAAAGTTCGCATAAATCAATCAATATCCTTACCGGTTTTCTTTACGAACCCGGTATTGAATGCAGAAAAGGTTCTACGTAACATAGATGTCAGACAAGCTATGAAGTTTTACCTTCACAGAACAAGCGAACTTTGAAGCTCTTCACAACTCTTTGTTACTTTCGGTGACCCAAAAGGGAAACCAGCTTCAAAAGCATCTATCTCATGCTGGATTGCTTCATGGCATCTCACAGGCTTATACAACTGATGGCTTCGCCCCCAAGGGACTTTAATGCGCATCTGGTCCATGGCAAAGCGGCAGCTGTTGCCTTCCAGTAATATTTTCCTTGGGAGTCCATAGCCAAGGCTGCTATGTGGGCTTCTCCATCTGCTTTTTGTAGACACTATTGTCTTGACCTGAGCTCCCAGGCTGATGCCCATTTCGGCCAGGCTGTTCTTAAGAACCTGTTCTTTGGTCAGTGCTTGGGAATCTCCCAAAAGTTTGGAGGAAAGGGGACAGGACGTAGGAGTATAACCAAGTTACTCACCGTAGTGACTACCTTACTCCTAGTCCATAGTCCCCTTTCCTCCATACGCCCTTCGTCCCTCTAAAAAGTATCCTCTGTTTTGCTATTGGTCCTTCAACTGTGGCGATGGAAAAGGACTGAAGGGCCATGTGCGGGGTGGAGCTCTGGAAGGCGGGGCTACGGTCACATGCAGTGACAACACGTAAAAATAAAAGGACACGTTATTTTTGATGCAAAAGTGCTCCGGTCCCGTCCAGATGGATGGAATGTCCCAAAAGTATGGAGGAAAGGAGACTATGACTAGGAGTAAGGTAGTCACTACAGTGAGTAACTTTGTTCAAACCGTACACAAGTTTCATTAAGCATCCTTTCGGTTATTTTCATGGAGTGGCATGCATGCTCAGGCCCCCCGGCAACGCGCTTCTATTTCCTGGGCTTACTGGGTACTTTGAACTTCTCTCGCGCCTTTTCGTTGCTTCTCTGGGCCGCCTGCTGGCTCATCGTGCGTCCTGTTAGCCGCTGTAGCTTCACCCTGTTCGGTTCGCCTCTGCACCGGCTCCCACTATGTCTCAGACGCAGGCAGTGGGTCCTGTGCCACTCGGCTTCCCTTCACACAGTAGCTGTCCGCTTCGGTTTCGCTTTCCCTGGCAGGCTGTGCTGTAGCTTGCTGTGCAGTCTCCTCATGGCTCCATCCAGCTTCCGTGGGTCTCTCACTCCGTCTGTCAGCTGTAGGCAATTTATACTTCCCGGCAGCTCGAAGCAATTTCCAAAGACTATACCGCTCAGTACGCTTATCGGCTCTAGTCCTCTTTATGGCTCTGTTTTTCGGTGGTGTTCCACAGTATCTTCAGTATGATGTTGTGGAAACCATGGATCTCACTGGAAGTAATCGGTCCCTGTCGGATGCTGGGGATTGTATGAAGCAGACATAACGGGTTTGAGGGAGAAGGTTACAATATGCCATGAGGAAGAGGAGTATTCCTGAAAGGAAAAGGGTACATGTGTTTTCCTCCAATTATTATGTCTTGTCGTCCCCCTGAGGGTTGCCTCCTCCCCATGTGTTCTCCGTCATATAGCTGCCCCCAACGTTAGGACCAGGAGGCGGTTGCTGTCCCCTGGCCACATGCAAAGAGGCTATCCCAGGGAAAGGGGTGATGACGCCACTGGATTCATTGCAGTTGGTATAGCAAAGAAGAAGAATAGGAAAGGTGGAGTGCTGCTGGCTTATAATATACCAATGTTATGACAATCCCCACAATAACAGAAATGTATCCAACCATTGTGTATTCTAGGTGCAATCCTTGAATGTCCAAGTATCGAGTCGTACCACCAGCATGAACGTTTGTGGCTTGAAGACAAAGTACGATTTAGTTCATCAAAGCAGGTGATGTGCGGGACAAACAAAAAAATGTTGCCAGACCAAAACTTCTGGTTCAAAGTGTGTATGCTCCGTGAAGATGCAACAAAATACATATTAGTGTTCAATAGTTCCACCAGGAATCGGGTACAGTGAAAAAAATCTACTTTCCACAGTTTGATTGAAAGTTGCACCTAAAAGTCCAAACTACAGGTATCCCAGGTACCAGAGCCACATACATATATGGGTTATTTTAACAAAATGTATGACCAACAGATGATACCAGCAGGGGCCCTAACTTGCAGATATCTGATAGCTGTAAATCAACACTAGCAGCTTCTACTCTCTGGCAGTGCACCACTACGTCTGGGGGATTCATCGTCGCTGAGTGGGCAAATCCAGGGTCGAGTGACTTGGCAAGTTGCCACTTTGTTCAGAACCATTGACTCTCAGGCACTCTTCCTCGGTATCACAAAGCGTACCTTTTGGGCGTTGTGTTGTGAGGTCCAGAGGGGGTCAGACACTTCATGTCTCGGGAGGATAGCTCAGGGGTAACAGGCTCGCCTTGGAAGCAAGATAGAGCAACACAGGTTCGATCCCCGGGTCAGCGCTTAGAAACCTCTGGGTATTGAGCACTTTTTAAATAACCAGTTACAATTATACTGAAGGTGGTATGCCAGCAATGAGGTCTGAATCAGCGTAGTTTCTTCCGGAACTTCGACTGCCGGACCAAGTAGCCTTAGCAATAGCTCCTGAAGAGACCTCACTGTGTGGAAGAGATTCAGAAGCTGCAGATTCTGATTCAGCATATGAGCGTATGATCGAGGGCCGTGCCATAGCTTTCTGGTTCTTGCTGTTCTGTTCCAGCAACCCCCGAAGAGTCTGACATTGGCAAATGATCGGCGGCATCACTGGGGGTAGTCGCAGTGGAGCTGGAGACATGCCGAAGAAGATCAGTACTCACAAAGGTGGCGTCTTCGGTTAGAGTGCAGACTTTGCAGCAATGCATTGCATGGATCCAGGCTGTGATCCCCAGCATAAATACAAACAAAACCATGGGCAAACCTTGGGGCCATTTTAACCTGATCTCTTTACATACCTTGGACAGCCTCAATTTAAGGTCCCAATTTTGGCATTCTACATGCGTGCTAGAGCGCAGGTGATCAGCGCAATGGAACTGTTGAATTATTCCTCAATCTTTGCACACTTCTCTAACAACTTCTTAGCCACTGTGACAGCATCTGCTTTTTTACATGGATAGGTGTCCACCGACCCAGAAAATACATTGACAAGGATCAAACAGTAACCATAGTTCATACAGGTGGGGAGCTGTATGAAGTCAGTTGCACGTGCAAAAATTGACTTTCCAATATAGGACATGGAGAGATCATTGTGGGCACCGCTCTCTCAACATTATATGTCAAACCTATGACACGATGTTCACAGTAGCTCTGAGCCATAGAGACTAAACCAGGAGCCATCCAATCTCGACTCAATAATGTAATCATAGCAGCTTTACCTGAATATGCTAAGCCTTGAGCTTCACAGACCAGGTACGGGAGAAGTAGCGTAGGTGCCATTAGGCGGCCAACTGGGGAGCGCCATATAGGGTCTACTCCAGATGTTGAGTCGAAATCACCTTTTAATCTTCTGGGGCTTGATCGTGGAGGATTGCCAGACTGGAAAGGGAAGTGATGGGTGACTGTGAAACTGCAACAGAAGCAAGAAATTCATTAGGAGCATGGGACCCATTTAGGGCCGCTGAGTGAGCCACACCATCTGTTAATGTATTTCCTATGGCTGTGAATGACTGTGAGGGATCATGCCCCCCTACATGTTATGATAGCTGCTGCTGCAGGAAGTATCAATGCATTAAATAAAGCTGATACATATTTTCCGTTTAATATTGGGGTGCTAGATGTAAGATAACAATGCTGCATCCCAAGGAAACTGAAGTCGTGGACCATGCCAGGGGTGTACCTGGAATCTGTATAGATCGTAACTGATCTCTCTGGTGCCAGAACACAAGCATGGGTGAGAACTGCAAACTCCTCGACCTGTGCTTCTTTTGCCATAGGTAATCAATATGCTTCTAGAACAGCAATGGGGGGCATACAGAATACCCAGAGACCAATTCCGCTGTTTCTGGGACACGGATACAAGATTGTTAACAAAAAGAATCGGGTCACGATTCGACAAAGATACATCAGATAGATCAACACTGGATGACAAGATTCTCCACAACAAACCGACAGACATGCAGCTTCCCATCATTTGGGGTTGGTAACAAAGAGGCAGGATTCAGATCTGAACATCGATTCAAAGTTACATTGGCAGCAAAAATAAGCAACTTTTCATATTGGGTGAGACGGGAATTGGACACATGTTGTGTCTTCCCTTTAAGCAATAATGACAACCCAGCATGGGGAAATGTAATTGTGACAGGATGCACCTGTGCAAGGCAGAAGAGCAGCAGCGATCGCTTGAAGACAAGCTGGGAGTCCCACAGCTACTGGATCTAAAACTACACTGTTGCAGGGTTCGTGCCGGTGCTTACCACTGTGTAACTGGGTCAACACACTTTGAGCAAACCCGTAGTGCTCATCGCAGTAGAGGACCAAGGGCTTATTGTAATCTGGCAAACCCAAAGTCGGAGCCATTGTAAGTGCTTGATTAATAGTGTTAAAGGCATCTTCTGCTTCCTGTGACGATGGCAGGGCATTGGGGGTCGAATCTTGCGTGAGGTTCTGAAGGGCTTAACTATGGATACATATCGAGGACCCACTGCCTATTGTAACTTCCCATCCCGAGGAACGCCTCATCTGCTTCTTAGTCTGTAACTCAGGGACTTGCTGGATCGGTGCAATCCTATCCTGGGACAAATGTTTTTCCCCAGCAGAAATCTGATGGCCCTGGTATCGCACATATGGCAGACACAACTGTAATTTGTCTTTAGATGCCTTATTACCCTTTTCAGCAAGCGCTTTCAATAGTATAAGTGAGTTTTCCTTACAAGCTTCCAATGAGTGGGAGGCTAGGAGCAGATTATCTACGCACTGCACCAGTGTTGACCCTCCTAGGAACTGAACCGAATCAAGATCTTTCGTTAAAATTTAGGGAAACAAGGGCTTGCTACACTATCCCATTGGAAGCATAGTGAACATAACCAAATGATAGCCGGATTTGGAAAAGCCAGTAAAATGGCTGCGTTAACTGCACGCAAATCCTGAATAAAATGATAAACCTTGTTACCTGACTTTTTAGTGAGCAAAATTGGAGTAATGCAGGGACTGCAGGTTGGTACAATAAATAATACCTTGTTATGATATATTTTATTTGTAGCGCGCTCATGCACACATGTTTCAGAGCGCGACAAGGCAAGGGAGAGGAACAGGGGAGGAAAAAACAATGATCTTCCTAGGACCAGTGACATTAAGAACGTGCAAGTGCATGGCAGAGGGGCTGGGGAAAGTTCAAGGGGGCGGAGTGGAAAGTGCTGAGCAGGGGATACAACAGCAACTTGTAGTGCAGCCAGCATGGTGGCAAGTGCAAGGTTAAAGCGCAGACAAGGGGTATCTAATAAGTACAGGTAAGGGGACTGAAGGTTTGCAGATACAGACCCAAGTGCAAGGGTTGCCAGGAGGCAGTGCAGGTGTGTGGCTGGATGGGCAGGGGCCTGAAATTCAGCGGGTAACCAGGTGCCCAGTGCTGAAGCAGACAGATCAGCGGGGGAGAGGAAGAGCGACGGCAGAAACAAACAGTAAGGTCTTGAGGTGCTTCCGGAACTGAAGATGATTCTCCTTAAGTTTCAGAGAGGCAGGGAGGCTGTTCCAGAGGGAGGCACCAGCCGAGGAAAGAGATCTACACCCAACTCGTTGCTTGGAGAAGCGCCTAACCTTGAGGGAGTTGGAGGTGGAGAAGCGACGAGCTCAAGTAGGAAGGTATTTGCAGAGGGAGAGTTTAAGGTTTTGTGGACCCAGGCCCCAGAAAGCCTTGTGGACAATGCAAAGGGTCTTGAATGTAATCATTGAGTTGCAGAGGGCAGAGAGTAGAAACAGGCAGATTTATAAAAAGGCTGTTGCAGTTGTCCAGCCTAGAGAGAACTAGAGCTCTAGAGACAGTGAACTTCTGGGGGGGAAGGAGAGGAAAGGAAGAATACCTCTGAGGAGGTGCAGTTGGTAGTTTGACTTCTTAGAGACATCGGAGATGTGAGGAGAAAAGGAGTTTAAGCTGACCCCAATGTTCTTAGCCTCTCAGGTGGGAGCAGGAAGAGGGCCAAGGGAGGCCGGCCAGAGAGTAACAGGAAAGGAGGGTGCAGGAGTGCTGATAAGGAGAATCTCTCTCTTACTGGCATTAAGGCAGAGATCATTGGCAGCACACCACTGCTGGATAGCAGATAATCAGAGGTGAGAGAAGGAGAAGAGGTGGTAGAGGGAAGCCTGAAAACGAGCTGAGTGTCATCCGCATAGCACTGAAAGTTGGAGCAGACAGCAGCAATGCAGTGGGCGAGAGGTGCCAGGTATCGGTTGAAAACCCAGCGAGAGAGGTTAGACCTCTGGGGAACACCGCAGGTAGAGAGTGAGATCGAGGAAAAGAAGGGCCCAAGTTGGACCTGGGAGGGTCGATCAGAGAGGAAAGAGGTCAGCCAGGTCAGGGCCTGATCGGTGATGCCCAGGTTATTATGGAGATGGTTGAGCCGGATGGCACGGTTGACCACCAAAGGCAGAAGAGAGATTGAGTAGGATGAGGACAGAAGGGATGAGTCGAGGTTGGAGAGCAGGTCTTCACGGATGTTCAGGAGAGCAGTTTCCGTGCTTCTGGCAGCTCTGAAGCCAGAATGACGGTCATGGACGCAACCAACAGAATCGATGTGAAGATTAAGCTGGAAGGTGGCCAGCTTTTCCAGGAGTTTGCCCAGGAAAGGAGTGATGGAGATCGGGCGATAGTTAGCTGGGAATGAGGGGTCGGCTGTGGGTTTCTTGAGAAGAGGGTGCACAAGAGAGTGCTTCAGAGGGGAGGGGAAGGCTCCAGAGGCGAAGGAGAGGTTGCAGAAGTTGGCCAGAGCAGGAACAAGGGTGTCAATGTGGTCCTTGATGGCTTGGACAAACTGGGAAGAGCCTGCTTTGACGAGACTTTCATAGATTGGACTTGTCTGGAAATCTCATTACGGGAGAACAGAGGAAAGGAAGAGAAAGAGGGAGGGGGGTGGCTGCAGGTGGGCAAAAGGTAGGGGAGAGAGAAGGGGTAAGAGGAGGAGAGGGATGAGGGGTGTTTTTTTTTAGATGAAATGAGAGGCAAGGGCCGTGCAAAGGGCCTGGGAGTCAATGGGAAAGGTAGAGACTGCAGCAGGTATTCCATTACTGGGCAAATGCCTTATTCAGCCTGTCGGGGAAATAGTATACTGAGGTACACATGGCAGGGCTTGCCAGGATTCAGAGTAATTTTGACTGGCTCAGCATTGTCCATATAACCAGTGTCATTTGCATGGGTAGGCCATTATTTGACTGGGACTCTGTCCAACAGTTCCTGCGGTGAACAGGAAGTGTCAGCCCGGTCTCCAGGATTTGAATGGGTAATTTTCTGAAATGCTGCCAGCATCTTGTGCTCTCTGTGAGCAGGAATATTAAGTTATACACCGCCAGGCGGTCAGTAAATAGAGTAACTTAGCTAGCACAATTAATCTAATCATAACAAGTTCACAGGAGAACAGAGACTCCACAAGAATGCATGTTGGTCAGAAATTGGACCTATCTTGACCATACTCTAGAGTGTACACAGAAATAGGCATTGGAGTACCCCCTATTCCTATAGCATTAACTACCTCATCAGAATGCATCAGTCATGAAATCTCAAACTTTTAATATGCAGCGTGATGCTCAGTGTCAACCAAACATGAAATCTTTTGACCAGCGAAAACACAGTCAACATGTGGGGCAGTGGGATCAATTGATATGAGTGGTGCAACAAGTTCAGAGACCCTTTGGCAATCCTAACCATCAGTCTGAAGTGGTGGCGGTGGTGACGGAGACTGTCATTCCGCTTGGCTCTGTTGGCTTTCCGCCTCGACCGTCGTACTGAGGCAGATGTGGACATTCTGCTTTCCAGTGTCCAAACTCTTTGCACTAGTTGCATTGATCACTGTACGTATTTGTGTAATGCCTTTCGGCAGTTTGCCCTGGCTCATATGACTGGGGTGCTCCTGTACCTCCCCCTAGCCCGCGGCGTGGGCCGAAACCCTCCCTTTCCCTGGGGAGGTTGTAAACTCGGTATCTGCAACAGCATAAAATTGGCTTCAGTAGTTTCTTTTTGTCTTTCAATTTTTTCATGGAAGTGCTGTGCAGCTAATAAAACAACAAAGCCCTTTCCTTCCCATACTATTAATAATACTTTACTTCCTTCAGATACCTTAGGTTGCAAGCCCATAGCAAACTGAGCCACCAAGGCATCAACAATCCCAGAATATTGCTCAAAGCATTGCTGCAAATGCTTGAGATGTTACGCAGGATTTTCTCCCTTGGCTTGAGGTCATATTTCAGCGATAGTTTGCATCAGTCTATTAGTAAAAGTTTTCTAATCTCTAGCAATGGCAGGTTCTTCAGGTGGTGCTCACTTGAAGCAAGGTTCATATACATCTGGGCAGCACTGCTAGCAACAATTCATTTGAATCAACACAAGTGGGGTGATAACAGTCTGACGACCTGAAGTCCTCCTGGAACTTAACATGATCTTCTTGTATCTTTGGAAACTCTGAACAATATTGCACAAATCTGTAGCGCTGCAGGGGACATGGAAAGTAACTAAAGCATCTCTTCCTCCCGGGAGTTGTGTAAGCGGAAATGCACCAGTACTGGCATTGACTGTCAAATTTGGATGATGGTAAGTTGGCGGTTGCGTCAAGTCTGGGCTAGCCGGTTGTTGGTCGGGTGTAACATTTTAAAGGGCAGGGTTGTAAGTGTCCAAAATATCTTTGGGACTTTTTCCTTTAATGGGAACTCACTTTGGATTACAGATTATAATCATTTGTACCCGGCTTAATGGACCGGTACCTAGAGTTTGTGAGTACTCGGTTTTCAAGGATTTAACTTGCTCCTGTAGCCTTTCTTGAGTGTCTTTCAATTCCTGGGTATTTGGTTCAGTCTATCTCTTGTTATGTTATCCATTTTTGTACCAAGTACAGTGCAAGTTTTGCCCACGGGCATCTTGGCGCTCCAAAAAGCTTTTCACTAAAAACAGACAGCCAGGCCATTTTCTCAAAATAACAGGTGAACTGAGGGCCCTGCTTCCCATCTTTCATCAAGCACTAGACATCTATGAACAATTCTTGGAGAGAGACAAGAGAAAATCAGAAATGTTTGCCTCTAACCTGCTTTATAGTCTTTATAGATGATGCATCATGTTTATGTAAATGACCACCTTGTAGATAGTGTGCGAATAGGTCCCCTTGGAGAAAAAACATTCCTTCAATATCATTGGGTGGCTTATCGTCTGTGTACACCAAGCCCACATTAGCATAGCTGGCATTCACAATTTTCTCTAATGCATGAAACTGATGAGCTTATTTTAGACTTGGCTGGACACAACTATGACAGTGCTCAACTCTTGCCAAGAACATTTCCACACACCAATATCTAATCATCCGATTGCTGAGGTCCTGCCAAGTTAGTTAGTTAGTGCTCTATACTGTTAGAGAAATATATATACTCTATTATATGGTGCTAGAATATTACAGCTGGTCTCTCAAAAGAGTTTACATGACCCACAGTGTGGCCTCTTTCAATAAGAACATAGATACATGTATCAAAACGTCCCTTTCATATCTGGCCTCATCACAAGCTTGTCTGCTTTTTCTGCCATATTACATTTTTAACCTAACAAACCTAATTACCTCACTGTGAGATGCTGCCAAAGGCTATCTTCAATGTATCAGCCTCTGTTGCTTGTCTGAAAACTATTGGCATGGGTCATTGTCATCCACACCTGACTTAGGCCAGGAAACCATTTTGCACTTGAGTTATCCATTTTGAAATATATTTTTGTCTGACAATGTATTTTCCTTCAGGAAGCTATTATTTATTTATTTAAGCATTCTCTTGTTGTATCCTTGTGCACTTATGTAGTGTGTGTAACATTAAAAGTACCCTTCATTTCCTGGACCATCCCAACCCAAATGTGTAGTGCCATATGCACTTTTTACTTTTAATAATGGCACTCTAATCCTGATTTCTGCAATGATGGATGGGAGTGTGAACTTATTTCATATGCCTATCATATTATCTATATTCAGTTGAGGGGGAGGGGGTTGCACACCCTATACATTTCCCCCCTCTGATCGATATTCAACCAGTATTCAATATTCAACGACTATACCCAGTGTCCACCCTCCCCCATATGCAGTGTACCTATGCATCTCTATCTCGGTCACCCCACACAATGCAATCTCAACATGGGAGATATCATAAAAGACACAAGGATCAGTAGCGTCTTCAACTATAGTGTTTTCACCTAATCTGAGATGTACATATGTGTATCTCTTTTCTGTCAAAAGATGATGGCATATGTTTTGCCCTCTTTTAATCCATGTATGTACGCATCCCCAAACACTAACTTTGTTTGCTCCCATCTGGTTCCCACCCCTGTTACCCATTTAAACGTTCAAATAACATGCATAGCAAGTGATTTCTGCCACCACGAGAATCGGGAGAGATCATTAGAAAATTTGCTCATTCCTTGAGGGAACCCACCAGCCCATTTTATGCTCTTCCTTCCAGTTGCAATCTTTATATATAATTTGATTTTTTTAAATTTTTTTTTAGGCTTGTGACATCTGCTTAGATCACATGCTGTGCATGGGCCGACATCTAGTGGAAGCTGTGGAGTGTTACAGTTGTTGTTTTCGAAACTCAAAAAGGGACGTTGACAGGGCGTGCCAGTAATACTATCCCTAGTGTGATGTCCACTGTACCCATGAACCCTCACGCGTCGAGGTCCCTCAGTTTTTTTTTTCCCGCCATCCTAGACGGACGCTTATAGCGGAGTTCCTCTTTCGGCTTATAGCCATTTACTATTTTCAATTACTGATAGTTTATTCTTACTATCCTTTATATCACTGGCGATCGAAACATCAGACACTGGTGAAGACAAAGAAAACAGTCGATAGACTCCTGCAACGGATCAGTTCCAGCCTTGGAAGGGCGCTGCGGGCTTCGGCCTACACAATAGGGAAAGAGGGGGGAGGTCATTTTAGGAGATATATATATATATATATATATATATATATATATATATATATATATATATATATATATATACACCCCTTTTCTTACACTCACATTCGTCTAGCTGCCGCTTCTTTTCATTATGGACAAGACCACCTTTACATTTTGCCCCAAGTGCAATAGGAAATTTCCGTGGGTGGATAAACACCTAGTCTGTAACCTGTCTCTCCCGAGAGACCAAGTCAAGGCTTCTTGTCGGGCATGTAAGCACTTCAAGCCCAAGACTTTGAAGGACCGATCTACTAAACGCTGGGCCCACTACGCCAGGCAGCTCGAGGTCGTGGAAGTAGAAGGCGCCTTCAGCAATGGCAGCAACGCTGCAGTTTCTGACGGCGAAGGTGACAGGGTGACTTCGGTTACCCAACCGCAAGCCCCTGACTGTGGAAGACAGGCCGGCAGCCTTGTTATGGGGACGAAACCCGGCGGCGGAAGCGCTATCACCTCATCCTCAACTAAGCACACAACCGCGAGCCTCGACACACGTGTTGTCGAGCAGACGGAAACGCACGACGTCTAGGGAAAGGTCAGTGGAATCTCTGTCCTCTGGGCACTCTTGTTCAAGATCGCCACACGACAGGTCCCGGCCGTCGAAGGACGGTACAGACGTTGTGCCTAAAACTCACACCGAAGGCCGATCGTCTGCGGACGAGGCTCCGGTTCAGCCTATCGTCACAGCACGTTCCAGGGGAGCTCAACTCTCTCGCAGACTCATTGAGCAGAGATCCCCTACCAGAAGAACACGGGTGGCAACTACACGCAGAGGTCGTAAACCACCTCTTCTCTCAATGGGGTTTCCCCACAATAGACTTGTTCTCCACAAGCGAAAACAAGCAATGCCCAGACTTCGCATCCAGGTTTCCGCAACCACTTTCCAAGGGGAACGCCCTATGGATGAGCTGGTCAGGGAAATTTGCTTACGCTTTCCCCCCATTTCCTCTAATGAGCAGGGTGGTGAACAAGATTCACAGTGTGATTCTCATCCTAGTTGCTCCCATGTGTGCAAGATAGCCGTGGTATCCACATCTGCGCAACCTGGCGATGTGCGATCCCATCAAACTCCTGTGCCAGACCAATCTGCTCACCCAACACGGGGGAATAAGAGTACACCCTCAACCTCACTCAATGAACTTGGCAGCATGGCTCCTGAAGTCATAGAGTTGGACATTTAAATCTACCACGGAGGTGTATGATATCCTCAAGGAGGCACGTAAACGGAACACCAGACACTATTATTTCGACAAGTGGAGGAGATTTGTAATTTGGTGCCAGTCTAAACAAATACAACCCGTAGAATGTACTCCATCCCACATTCTAAACTATATGCTCCACATGTTAGACTCTTGGTTAGTATTCAACTCTATAAAGGTTAACCTGGCGGCTTTGTCAGCTTACACCACCTCTCATAGTAAAGTATTTTGGTGGAAAGTTCCCGTCATTAAAGCATTCATGGAGGGAGTAAAGAGACTCCACCCTCCAGTTTCAAACCCACCGCTAGGATGGGATCTCAATGTAGTACTCGCAAAGCTCATGGGCCCTCCCGATGAGCCGATACATAAGTCAAGTCGTAAACACCTGACATATAAAACTGCCTTCTTAGTGGCTCCAATTACATCCATAAGAAGAGTTAGTGTACTTCAAGCATTGTCAGTGCAGGACCCATTCTTTTTCATCCACAAGGATAAATTGGTTTTATGAACACACCCTAGGTTTTCACGTAAATTAATTTCCAAATTCCACGTGAACCAATCAATTGAGCTACCAGCCTTCTTCCAGAACCCAACAAGCTCAGCTGAGAAAAAACTCCATACTCTAGATGTAAGGAGGGCGGTCCTTTACTATGTAAACCAGACCGACTGCTCAGAAAAACAGACCAACCGTTATGTCTCTGTAGCACCAGGCAGAGAAGAAGACCGCATTTCCTAAAATGCCATCTCCAAATGGATAGTCAGATGCCTACAGCTCTATTACTCATTATCAAGCTAAACACTCCCTTTCAGACCAAGAGCTCCCTCCATGAGGATACAGGAGCTACTTTGGCTTTTATCACAAATGTTCCGCTGGACAACATTTGCAAAGCAGCTACATGGAGCTCAGTACACACTTTCACTCAGCACTACTGCATTGACACTCATTCCAATGCAGATACACAGGTGGGACAAGCGGTTCTAAAACGATATATTTGCCGCTGGACCTTCTCACAACCCACCTCCTTCTCCTAATACTGCTCGCTAAATTATACATAGCATGTGATCTAAGCAGATTTCACAAGCCTCAGAAGGGATACGTTACTCACCGTAGTCGTATTTCTGATGCTTGTATCTGCTTAGATTCACATGCGCCCACCCTTCCTCCCCTTGGAAGAAGGTGCACAGATGTTTATTGAGCTTTATCTGATCATATCTGCTTTAATACACCTATACTCATGCTACACTTCATGCTACCTCATGTCAGAAACAAAACAATCTGAGGAACCTCGATGCATGAAGGACCATGGGTACAGTGGACGTCACACTAGGGATAGTATTTCTCCAGCATGGGGTCTGGCATGGATTCACATGCTCATGAATATTCCCCGTCGTTAGGCTGGGAATCCTTCGGTAAAGAAAAGATCAGTATCAGTTTCGTTTCTGATCTGTCTTTCGTAGTAGTAACCAATCACTGATCTATGCGTCATACTGACCACAGCCAATGACTGCCCTCTACCTAAGCCCCGCCTCTGGCAGCCATCTTCAGATTTTTACCGCACGTTCAAGTTTTGGGATCCTCGTGCTATTGCTCTCGAGCGTTAGTGCTATTTTTTTCACGTTTTTTCTCAAAAACTTCTATTTTTCGGTCAAAAGAGCCTCAAGCTCCACCGTTTCTTCATCCGATCAACCGGGACCCGTGTCGGATTCGTCTACGCCCCTCAAGGGTGAAGATTTCGTCGAGCCACGCTTTTGGAGGACTCCAGAAGTTTCTCAGGCCCATCTCGGACATGGCCCAGGAGAAGGGAAGCTCGACGCCCGGAAAGCTGTTCAGGGTCTGCCCTGGATGCCAGCTTCAGAATGTCTTTAAGGAGGACGAACACTCCTTTTGTCTTTACTGCCTACATGAGGACAAGACTCACGTGGAGAAGGACTATGCGTTTTGCGGCAATATGTCGGAGAAGACCATGAAGGACCGCCATCCACGTCTCGCCAACTGGCTGGAAGGGTAGAGCCCGTCAGGCGAGAAGAAGAAGAAGTCCGAGCGGTCTTCTAAGACCTTTGAGGACACCCCGGTGAAGGGGGTTCAACACAAGGCCAAGCACCGCGAGTCCGCTGGCACCGGGAGCGCCGAACGGTCGGGCTCTACGGGCGCCAGGCAGGGCGCATCCTCGCTGGCGCCATCAACCACGAGCCAACGCTCTGGTTCGGGTAAGAGGAAGGCCGAGCACCCGGCGAAGCTCCTGGAGAGACCCCGGTCGAGCTCGAAGGCCCCATCGGAGGGGGAGCGAGGCAGTGACCCTCCCCCCAAGGAGAAGGCGGTGAGCGCACCTAAGGTGGTGAAAGCCTTAATCCATCTGGCCAAGGCCTCTATCGAGACAGTCGCGGCGGCCCTGGCTCAGCCTGTAGAGGCTACACCAGTGGTGGCGACCTTGGGGCTCAGAGTCTCCCTGCCACCGCGGAGGGAGTCCTCTTTTATGCCCGTCGACAGGACCCCCGTGAAACCTCCGACGGAGAAGAAAAAGGGGGGGCAGGAGGTCGTCGTGGATTCGGCCTCAACCTCTGAGGAAGAGCTGATCAAAGTCTTAAGCCACAGCGTTGGCGTGGAAGAAGACCAGCCCGTCGGGAGGGATCCCGACGTAGGAGACGACGATAACGTCGAGGGTGCCGACGGGGCCCCTAACCGCCCGTCGGACTCCCCTCAACCAGTGCCGCAAGACAACTCGGCGGCCATTTTGTTGGCTATACAGTCCTTATGCTCGGAGATAAGGACGAGACTGCCGTTACCACCAGCGGAGGAACCGCTCCCGACGGGGGACCCGGAGACAGGCCCTTCTGGGAGCCCTCCCCCTAAGAGAAGGAGGATTCATCCTCCACCTCCTTTTCAGCCATCGCGCCCTGTTCAGCCCTCCTCCCCGTACACGACTCGTGTGGATGATACGGGGACTGACACGGCCGCGACGGGTACGGACGACGAGGTTTACGACGAGGATCTGCCGTCGTCACCTCCCACCTGGGCTTCCCCGCCCGACGAGATTGGATCGTTTCACTCCATGATCGCCAGGGCATCCAAGCTTTTCCAGCTCTGCCCGGAAGAGAAGAAGGAAGGTTTCCTTTATCAACGGCGCGAGGCCAAGAGGAAGACGGTCCTCTCTGTATCTCTACTGGACGATATTTGGGATGAGGGCCTCGCCCTCCTCAAGAACCCATCCACGACGCCGGCTAGAAGGGATCGGTACAAGAAGTAGTACCGGGTCCCGGACACGGCCCCCTTGTGCCTTCGGGCGACCCCGGACTCGGTCGTCTCCGCGGCGGCCAGGAAGAAAGCGGGGGGGGGGGCGCGGCCTCTGTCTACCTCCCCGCCGGACGGCGAGGGAAAGAAATTGGATACGATGGGACGCAGAGTCATCTCGTCTGCAGTGACGACGATTAAGGCGGCCAACGCCTTGGCTATCGTAGCCCGCTACGACAGGGAGTTGTGGTACAAATTGGCCCCCCTGCTGGACTTCCTACCAGACGACAAGAGGGCGGAAGCCCTAGAGATCTTGCAGGAAGGAGAGGTGGCGTCGGACCACGCCATTACGATTGCGATGGACATCGCTGACACTGGATTTCGCCAGTTGGGCAACGGCGTGTGCCTTAGGCGGCGTGGATGGCTCAAGGCTACTGACTTCCGTCAGGACGTGCAGACCAGAGTCTTGGACATGCCGTTCGACGGAAACAACCTGTTTGGGGAAAACAGTGGACGATTCCCTTCAAGCCATCAAGGCAGACACGGAGACGGCCCGGGCTCTTGGGGTTCTCCAGCAACGGCGGCCGCCCTTTCGGAGCGGCGGAGGCAAACAGGGTGCCTCCAAAGGTTCCAGCGGCGGTTTTTCCACCTACCGTCAAGCGGCCCGTTCGTCGTCGCAGGAATCTTACAGGGGACGAGGCAAGTCAGGCTGACCCCGCCGTCGTCGCCAAGGAGGACAAGGCGGCAAAGCCTCGTCGAAGCAGGACTGAACCGGCCGTGGGGTCGGGCCCCCACCGAAGCACCCCGGTGGGAGGCCGGCTGGCGAGCTTCGTCAGCGTGTGGGAGTCCATCTCCACCGACCGTTGGTTGCTGGACGCCCTACCCCAGGGTCACACGCTCGAGTTTCTAAAGAGGTGCCCGCGCGTCCCCCCTGTGGCCAGGAAAGAACATCACGTCCCTCAACTTCTCTTGGAGGTAAAGGCGATGCTCAAGAAGGGCGCCATCGGGGCTCCGGAGTTTACTCAAGATACTTCCTCGTGAAGAAGACGGGACGATGGCGTCCCATCCTGGACCTACGACGACTGAACAAATTCATCAAGGCACAGAAGTTCCGGATGGTCACCCTCCAACACGTCCTGGGTCAGCTGGTGGAGGGCGATTTCCTGTCGTCGTTGGATTTGGAGGATGCCTACTTCCATATTCCCATCCTAAAGGGACACCGAAAGTTTCTCAGGTTCGTGGTCCAAGGGCGTCACTATCAGTTCAGAGCCCTTCCCTTCGGACTGAGGTCGGCACCCAGGGTGTTCACCAAGTGCCTCGCACCGGTTGCGGCACAGCTGCGCCGAGAGGGGATCCACGTCTACCCCTACCTGGACGACTGGCTCATCCGAGCGAAGACGAAGGAGCTCGCCATGGAGCACACAGCAAGGACCGTCCAACTTCTCACGGACCTGGGATTCTCCATAAACTACGCCAAGTCCCACCTGGTGCCCGCGCAAGACGCACTGTTTCTGGGAGCGAAGCTCGACACAGTGTCGTTTCTGGCCTCTCTGTCGGAGGAAAGGACGAGGGCCATCTTGGGCAAGGTGCAGCGGATGCTGCTTGCGGACGCGGCCAGAGTGAGGTCCATCAAGTCCCTCCTTGGAATGATGTCTTCTTGCATTTACCTCATCCTCCTGTGCAGGCTCCGGATGCACCCGTTGCAGGAGTTCCTGGACGTGCGCTGGATCCAGACGACGGGCAGCTTCGAGGAGAGGATCACACTCGACGAGAGTTTCCGACGAGCGATCCGGTGGTGGGGCACCCTCGCGCATCTGACGGTGGGCATGGACTTCCAGACCCCCGGCCACCAGGAGACAGTGACCACGGATGCCTCCCTGGAAGGGTGGGCAACGCCCACCGAAAATCTGCACGCGAGAGGCCTTTGGCTCCCAACGGAGAAGTCCCTCCATATCAACGTCCTGGAGCTCTGTGCAGTGTTTTGGGCCCTCAGGTCCTTTCTTCCGTCCCTCAAGGGCAAGGTGGTGAGGATCTTCACCGACAACACCACCACCATGTTCTACATCAGGAAACAGGGCGGAACCAGGTCCCCAGCCCTGTCCAGGGAGGCGCAGGATCTGTGGCATTGGGCCGTCGCCCAAGGGATGTTTCTGGTGCCGTTTCATCTGGCAGGGATAAAAAACACCATCGCCGACTCACTCAGCAGGGAGCTGCGCTCGTGCCACGAGTGGGAACTACGACAGGATCTAGTGGACCGCCTCTTCCGACGGTGGGGCACACCCCAGATCGATCTGTTCGCGACGGCGACGAACTCCAAGTGCCGGAGATTCGCCAGCAGGTTTCCCCAGCCGAGGAGCATGGGTGATGCTTTCTCGTTCCCCTGGGAGGGCCTGTTTCTATACGCATTCTCTCCATTGCCATTGCTGATCCGGCTTATCAACCAGCTCAAGAGGTCACGGTTCAGGATGATCCTCGTCGCACCTGCGTGGCCGAGGCAGATATGGTTCCCGGACCTTCTGGACTTGTCAGCGTCCCCATCAATCAAGCTGCCAGTCGACGCGGATCTTCTCTCCAGGGAAGGAGGCGCCATCCTCCATCACGACCCGAAGTCGCTGAACTTGCAGGCCTGGCTCCTGCAGCGTTAGAGTTTGGAGGTAACGACATACCGGCCGACTGCAGAGAGGTTCTTGCAAAGGCCAGGGCGTCCTCAACTCTTAAATGCTACGGACACAAATGGAAGAGGTTCTCTGTCTGGTGCCACGCACAGATGATTAACCCTCTACGGATTACGGCTCCCCAAGTACTGCCGTACCTACTGACGCTGGCCAAAGCTGGACTGGCGCACGCGTCCATCAAGATTCATCTTGCTGCGATCTCCCGATACACCAGAACCACGGGGCGGACGTCTTTGTGGTCTCATCGTCTGGTGAAAGAGTTCATGAAGGGACTGTTCAGATCGTTCCCGCCGGTGAAGGCTCTGGCCCCGGCGTGGGAGCTCAACGTGGTGCTGACCAAGCTCATGGGACCTCCGTTCGAGCCTCTGCACTCGGCTCCATTGAAGTTCTTGTCGTGGAAAACAGCGTTTCTTGTGGCCATCACCTCCGCACGACGGGTGGGAGAGATCCAGGCCCTTTCCTGCAAGGCCCCGTACTTGACTTTTCACTACACAAGGGTAGTGCTCAGGACGCACCCCTCCTTCATGCCCAAGGTGCCGTCGGACTTCCACCTCAACGAACCCTTGGTGTTGCCTGTTTTCTTCCCGTCGCCTTCGTCGCCGGCTGAAAGGACTTTGCACTCGCTGGATGTGGCTAGAGCGCTGAAGTTCTACGTGGACCGCACGAAGTGTTTTCGGAAGACGTCACAACTCTTTGTGAACTTTGGACCTGTCAATCAGGGTAAGGCTCTCTCGAAGGTTTCATTTCCAGATGGCTCTCCGGCTGTATCATGTACTGTCATCGGTTGGCAAACCGACCGCTGCCTGGCCGTCCGAGAGCCCATTCCACCAGAGCGATCGCAGCTACCACGGCGTTCCTATCTGGTGTGCCCTTGCTGGACATCTGCAGGGCTGCTACGTGGAGGTCGACGCACACCTTCACAAAATTCTACTGCGTCGATCGGGATTCCAGGGAGGAGTCCAGGGTCGGCCAAGCAGTGCTGCGCAACCTGTTCGCCTAAGGTGAGCCTGGTGAGGAGGTAAGAATTGCTTAATGTTGAGTTTGATGTAATGCTTAATGTTGAGTCTTTGCCACCTCCCGTGGTTGTGCATGTGTGTACTGCTATGTATTCTTTATTCATGAGCATGTGAATCCATGCCAGACCCCATGCTGGAGAAGAAACAAGTTACTTACCTGTAACTGTTGTTCTACAGCATGGGTCTGGCATGGATTCACATGCGAACCCTCCCGCCTACCCCTCTGCGGCTCTTCACTTGGTCATACTGCCACTTCACGTGCTACCAAATCTGAAGATGGCTTCCAGAGGCGGGGCTTAGGTAGAGGGCAGTCATTGGCTGTGCTCAGTATGACGCAGAGATCAGTGATTGGTTACTACTACGAAAGACAGATCAGAAACGAAACTGATACTGATTTTTTCTTTACTGAGGATTCCCAGCCTGACGACGGGGAATATTCATGAGCATGTGAATCCGTGCCAGACCCATGCTGGAGAACAACAGTTACAGGTAAGTAACTTGTTCCTACTGGCACGCCCTGTTGTCATCCCTTTTCGAGTTTCGAAAACAACAACTGTAATACTCTGCAGCTTCCACTAGATGACAGCCTATGCATAACATGTGAATTTAATAGGAATACTAGATGGAGAATGCACTAAATATATATATATATATACATATATATATATATATATTTTTTTTTTTCTTCTTCCTCCCACCCCACAACACTTCTTTGGTCCCTGCCCTCTCCCCATGCACGTTCTGTTTTGTCATCTTATTCGTCTTCCATCTGCACATCTTCCACCCGATACTTCTCCTTATTCCAAGTCCAAGGACTTTCTCAATTTAGTCCATTTCTGTTTGTTTTATTTGTCCTCTGGGGTGTTTTGCAGCAAGTTCAAGAGCCCCTTAATTCATAGGCCAGTCTTTTAGGATCCACTGTTTTGTGACCATAGAGGACTCGAACCCTCAATCTTTTGATTCAAATAAAATATTCAGTTGGGGGGCGCATTAGTTTGTTTCTTGGGAACACAATACTGGGGGAGTTCCATAAAGAAAGTCTTCAGTTTTAGTTGCAACTGGGCATCTGGCTGGTTCTCTCAAAAACCCTTTTCATGTTGAGGGCTTTTCTCCCTACTCGCATGATCGGTTTCCTTTAATCACACCGAGTGCAGGTGCTGCCAGTCCATCTTTAATATAAAAATCGGGTGAGTTTCTTGAAGAATAAGTACATTTTTATCATCAGTACTTCCTCCCCAAACCTAAACTTTATAACAACTGTGTCCCCTTCCTTAAAGCACCCCTACCGCCTAAAAACAATTACTACTGCATTTTCTTTTTCTAATATAATACAATGGCTGCTTCTTTCTGCCTTTCCTGCATATCTTAGTGTCTCCTATGGTTATTTATATACTGCTAACTGGATGTGTCTGACATGAGACCATACAGCGCATACATAACTGTTGTTCTTTCAATCTTTTCTTTTTTCTTCTTTTTAGCATGTGAAGTTCTACAAATCAATTCACCCCGCAAAACTGCCTGAAAACAGTCCCATACAATCTTAACGTCCGCCGATCCAATATTTTCCTCAAAATATTTCTGAACAAAGTCATCCAGCCCTTCATTAATCAACAGGTCATTAAGAGATTTGGCTTGCATTCTCCATCTAGTATTCCTTTTATGAATAATATGCAAATTGACTTTCAAAACTATTAGCGCATGATCAGAAATGCATTTCGAAGGGATTGTGTCCTCCGACGTATTCCTTATCTTTGATCATCTCCCAGCTTGCTGGCCTTGGAATTTTTTTTTTACAGTAGAGGGCGCTGCGCGTCGACGTCCCTCGAGCCGATGTCCCTCGACGGCCTCCGTATCGGCGCCGTTGTCACCACGCGTATAAATAGACTCCCGCAGCGTCCGCTGCTCAGTTCCGTTTTTCCGCACTTCGTGGGGCCTGGGAATATCGTTGCTCAGTTCTTCAGTCATATATCAATTATTCCTCGTGAATTCTGACTCGTACTCGATGGCTTCCTCACCCGAACCGACGACTCCACGGTCCGGCTTCAAAAAATGTCGAGACTTTGGAAAGAAAATGTCGTTGACGGATCCTCAAAGGATCTGTTTGTGGTGCCTGGGAATCGAGCACCATTGTTCGGAGTGCGAGGACTGCATATCCATGACGGCGAAAGCCTTGAAGGAGCGTAAGGGGAAGCTCGAGAGAGGTAAGGCAATTAAAACTTCTTCGAAAGTTTCCTCGGCGGAGTCGAGACATTCGTCTCCTCGCCATCACAAAAGACATTCTCGTTCTAGGTCTCGAAGCAGTTCCCATCACTCTTCGAGATCTAAGCATTCAAAAAAGAGACGTCGAAGATCCCCTTCCTCGTCTTCATCGTCTTCCGTTTCCCAAAAAAGGGTCTCCTGCCCCACAAAACATAGCCCTCAGGCTGAGTGGGAGGAATTCAGGAAAAAGATGCTAAGCGTCTTCGAGAAAGCGGCCTCGACCCCCTCGAAAACTGCTGAGGGTGATACCCTGGGTGAAAGACCCGAAAAATCAAAAAGCCGCGAGTCGCAGATCCCTTTGACACATAGATCGGCGTCATCGACGCCGTTATCGAAGGGTTCTTCGACGCACAGGTCAGTTGAGTCGACACCGTCTTCGACGCCGACAAAGGCTAAACTCACGGCCACCTCACAGCCAGTGGCCATACCCAGAGCCTCGAGCACAAGAATGTAGTCGACAACCTTGAGTAGAATCTCAATACTCTCGAGTTCATCGTGGCCTCTACCTCCTTTTTCGATGGCTTCGAAGCCTTTAACGTCCACGTCGATGTTTTCTCAGCCAATCATGACGAATTTGGCTCCTTCTGCTCTGGAAATGGGATTTATACCATTTTCAAGACCTGATTACTCCAGAGTCTTATCTTCTATTTATGAAGAAGGGGAGGATTCGGATCAAGAAAGACCTTTTGAGTTGCAGGGATCTGCAACTCCTGACCCAGAGGAATTTACCTCTGAGGAAGGTAGGTTGAAAGACCTCCATGAATCCCTACAGGAAGCAAGTGGGTTGAACACTTCCCCAGAAGTGGAATCTGCCACACCAGACCCAGGGGAACATGCTGAAACCCCTTATAGAACCTTGATGGCATGGATAATAAGAGTTTATGGGATGGTCCACACCCTCACCTGCTTTTCAGCAAGACAACCTCACAGACATCTTGGTCAAAGGTCCAAAGAAGGATCCTGTGGTGCCATTTCATGCAGACTTACAAAGGAGAATATTGGCAAACTGGGAAACACCTGAGGTAATCCCGGCGGTTAACAAAAAATTATCAGCTAAATATCAAGTGTCTTCTGCTAACCCTGAATATTTATCCAAACACCCAACTCTGGAGAGTCTGGTTGTTCAGGCAGCTACTTTAGCAGATAGTAAATCGGCTTACCCTACTGTTCCTCAGGACAGGGATGATAAGAGATATGACTCTATGGCCAAAAAAGTCTTTTCCACATGTAGCATGGCGTTGAAATCCATCAATGCTACTTGTACGCTCGCAAGGTTCAGCCACACACTTTGGGAGTGTGCTTCATCAGCGGCTGACTGCCTCCCGGAGGGAGAAGAAAGGGAAGCGTTTCTCAACATCATTAAGGATGGTAAGGACGCAATGTGGGAATCCCTTCAGACTAGCATCGATTCTGCTGACAGCATCAGCAGGACCATGGCAGCAAGTACAACAACCAGGAGATTTGCTTGGTTGCGAAAGTCTGGTTTTGCTCCAGATGTGCAAAGCAGACTCTTGAATATGCCCTTTGACGGCTCTTCTTTGTTTGGTAAGAAGGCGGATGACAGTTTAGAAAAACTACAAACATCAAAGGCAGCAGCAAAATCCCTAGGAGCTGCAATCCGTCAGACACCATATCGCCCCTCAGGAGCCTCTTGGAGAGGTACGTCCTTTCGCTTTTATTCCGCATTCGGAAAAAGCAGAGGACAGCCGGTTCAAAGCGGTCAGAAAAAATTCAACGAGGTGAACAGGGTAAAAATACAAAAGCCGCAGCAGAAGCAGGTGCCTCTTTACCCTCGGCATCTGCATCAGCCACCTCCAAACCGCTCTGAGGACTCTCCTCACAAGACACCAGTAGAGGGCAGGTTAACTCAACATCTGACGGAATGGCAGGCTATTACGTCAGATGCTTGGGCATTGGAGACAGTTGCCCACGGTTACTGCCTGCCCTTTCTACGCATCCCTCAGAATCATCCACCGGGGAACAGCTCTCTGAAAGTTCCAGATCCGCTCCTCTTGCAGGAAATTGTAGACCTGCTAGAGAAAGGTGCCATAGAACCGGTACCTGTAGCGGAGAGGAACAAGGGCTGGTACTCCCCCTACTTTCTCATACCGAAGAAAGACGGAGGACTGAGACCTATCTTGGACTTACGAGAATTGAACAAATTCCTCAGGAAGGACAAGTTCGAGATGGTAACTCTCTCTCTTAGAGCCTTCAGGCCCTCCAGCTCCAGGACTGGCTGGGATCTCTGGACCTCCAGGATGCTTATTTCCATGTGCCAATCCATCTCAAATACAGGAAATACCTGAGGTTCGCAATTGGCGGCTCTTATTATCAATTTCGAGTTCTGCCATTTCGGCTGACCTCCGCCCCGAGGGTCTTCACCAAACTAATGTCGGTAGTGGCTGCAAGTCTAAGGAGGGAAGGGATCCACGTCTACCACTACCTGGACGATTGTCTGATCAGAGCTGTATCTTCGGAACAAGCTCAGACCCAGCTAGAATATGTCTGCCACTTCCTTCACAAACTGGGCTTCTCCCTCAATTTAAAGAAGTCACAGATGATACCATCACAGAGACTCCAGTTCATTGGAGCGGTCCTGAACACCTCCCTGGGAAAAGCCTTGCCACCAGAGGTGAGGGCTCAAGATATTCTGCAGATGGTCACCAAGTTTCAAAATGCCCAACGTCTCCCAGCCTTCGACTTTTTGAGGTTGCTAGGTCTCATGGCATCCTGCATCTTCCTTGTGCCAGAGGCTCGCCTGAGAAGGAGATCTCTTCAGTGTGCACTGAGAACTCAGTGGTCGCAGTTCTCGGAGAGAATGGCAGACCTCCTTCAGGGTCCGGACAAGGTGGCTCGAGAACTTCAGTGGTGGGCCTTCCAGGAAAACATCTTGAAGGGGGAACTGTTTTGGCAACCATGGCTGGAGATAACAGTAGTCACAGATGCCTCACTCACGGGGTGGGAAGCCCATACTAACGACTTGACCATCAGCGGTCGTTGGTCTCCATCGGAGTCCAGACTACATATCAACCTGTTAGAGCTGAGAGCAATCAGACTAGCACTGAAAGCTTTTCTGTCATCTGTACAGTTGAAAAATGTCCTGATAATGACGGACAACACAGTGGCCATGCACTACCTCAACAAAAGAGGAGGCGTAGGATCACTGCCACTGTGCAGAGAGGCAATGCAGCTCTGGTTTTGGGCAATTCAAGACGGAATCTCTCTATCGGCAGTTCACCTAGCCGGAGAGAAGAACTTGACGGCGGACGCTCTGAGCAGGCAGGGCACAGTCTCTGACGAGTGGGAACTAGCTCAGGAAGTCCTTCAGGCGATCTTCGCCCTTTGGGGAACCCCTCAAGTGGATCTGTTTGCCACCAGAAAGTGCGATCTGTTTTGTTCAAGGGAATTTCCCCCGATAGGAGCTCTAGGGGACGCATTCGTAGTGGACTGGGAGTTTCCACTCCTGTACGCGTTTCCACCAGTTCCCTGTCATTCCTCAAATGACCAGGAGGTTGAGAAGATTCCGGAGGTCCATGATCCCAATTGCCCCAGACTGGGCCAGGAGAACGTGGTACCTGGACCTTCTGGACATGTCCATCTGCCCTCCAATTCGTCTTCCACTCAAGGAGAATCTTCTCTCACAGAAGGGAGGTCAGGTTCTCCATTCAGACATCAGAACCCTCAACTTTCACGCCTGGCTTCTGAAAGGTTGAGATACAAGGATTGGGACCTCCCTGATGACGTCATGGAAGTGTTGCTTTCGGCCAGAAGGCCAGCAACAAAGTCTTTATACCGCTGCCGTTGGAACAAATTTTGCAGCTGGTGTAGAGAAGAGAATATTGACCCCTTTTCATGTGGTACACCAACGATGTTATCCTTTCTACTCTACTTGGCAAATTCAGGCCTTCAAGTTGGCACTATCAGGGGCTATCTCGCAGCGCTATCGATCTTCAAGCGCACTGCGGAGGAGCCTTCGTATTTCAAATTACCCTTAGTAATACAATTTCTAAAGGGATTAACTAATGTCTACCCTCCAAAACCTTTCCATGTTCCTTTATAGGACTTAAATTTAGTCTTAAATTTCCTGATGGGTACTCCTTTCTAACCACTCCACTCTTGTTCGGTAAGATTTCTCACCCTGATAACTGTCTTACTAGTGGCTTTAACATCTGCTAGAAGGGTGAGCGAATTACAAGCTCTATCTTGTAAACCCCCTCATACAATGTTTCATAAAGACACGGTTGTCCTACAGGTGAAGCCTAATTTCCTCCCAAAGGTGGTTTCTGAATTCCACATCACTCTGAAAATTACCTTTACCTTCATTCTATCCGCTTCCCCATCCGGGGAAAGAGGAAGAAAGGCTACATAGGCTGGACCCAAGGCGGGCTTTAAGCTTTTACATCAGTAGACTTGCTAGGATTAGGCAAGCAGACCAACTGTTCGTGGGTTACTCGGGGCACAAGTTGGGACTACCGATAACAAAACAAACAGTTTCCAGATGGATTATTTTGGCCATCCTGGAATGTTACCAACTGGCAGGGAAAGAGCCTTCTCAAAATCTTAGGGCTCATTCAACCAGGGGTATCGCAGCCTCCTCGGCCCTCCAAAGAGGGGTTCCGGTTCGAGACATATGTGCGACTGCCACATGGTCGTCTGCACATAACTTCACAAGATTTTACAACCTGGATTTCTCCTCTCGTCAAGAGACTAGGTTTGGCAAAGCCGTATTACATTCGGTTCATTCCTAAAAGGAAACATGGCGTTTTACTCCCACCTCCAATTGCACACTACTGCTATGGGAGTCTATCCAAGGTAAGGAATACGTCGGAGGACACAACCCCTTCAAAGAACAAGTTACTTCTTACCTTGTAATGTTCTTTCGATGGGATGTTCCTCCGCCGTATTCCTTATCGCCCCTCCCATCCATCCCTGCAGTAATACTTCCCTTGTGGTTGCAGCTTACGTTCCTTCAAGATCAATATCCAATTCATGTAAAAGAACTGTTAATGTCAAAACGGAACTGAGCAACTGACGCTGCCCAAGTCTATTTATACGCATGGTGACGTCGGCGCTGATACGGAGGCCGTCGAGGGACATCAGCTCGAGGGACGTCGGCGCGCAGCGCCCTCTACTAAAAAAAAGAAATCCGAGGCCAGCATGCTGGGAGATGATCTATCAAAGATGAGGAATACGTCGGAGGAACATCCCATCGAAAGAACGTTACAAGGTAAGAAGTAACTTGTTCGTCTCTTCTATACTGGAACCAAACGTTTGATCAACTAATTTATCACTAATCAAAAAAAAATCTATCCGAAAATATGAATTATGCACCGGCGAATAAAATGAATATTCCCTATCCCGTGGATGATGAACCCTCCAAATATCAACAAGATCATATTTAAAAGCAAACTGCTTCAATTCTTCTCCTAACCTCCGACCATTATACCTACAATCTGACTTTCTGCCTAGTTCACTATCCATCACCAAGTTAAAATCCCCACCCAAAATAATCTCTCTTCCAAAAAACCGTCTAATTTCCAAAAAAAAACTCATATCCGGAGCACATATTGTCCCAACAGTAAGTTTCCTACATTATGCAATGTATCAATGAGAAGAATATGACCTTCCTGATCTTTCACTACTTTCTCAATTTTAATAGACAGTCCTCTCCTGAACAAAACACTAACACCCCTTGATTTAGTATCATAATAATTCGATACCACCTGTGGGTATTTACGAGTAGACAAATAATCACCAACTTGCTAATTTAAATGAGTCTCCTGAAGAAACACAATATCCCCCCTACTCCTCCATATCCGTGCCAAAACCTTCTTTCTTTTAAACACGCATCCAAATACCTCTGACATTCCATGAAACGCAATTTAAAGGATCAATCACACCCCAAGAATAATATGTATTCTACACATTTAAATTCCCTTCTACTGACGCAGATAAGTCTTATCAAACCCATTCGTGGGTGAGAAATAAAAGCTTCCAACCCAAGAGCGAGTAAAGTATGCAAAATAAAATAGAAAAAAACAAAGAAAATAAGAATCGTAAATTGTTGTTCTTTCACTTGTAGAACACAGACAATTCTGTCACACTGCGCCCACAAGTGCAGTATGGGCATGTGTTGCAAGTAATTGAAGAGAGGTGTGAAACGGCCGTTTCCTGCATTTCATTATTGCCTTTCTGCCGTGCTGAGTTACAGCAATTGCGAAGCTGTGAGAGTTGTTTTGGCATTGTCCTACATCTTTGTGATTGTTTAGGTCCCATCCTCCACTTCCAGCCTCGCATGAAGAGTTGGTTAAGACTCGAAACACGTGTCGGGCTACTTTTCGAATAAATACATTGGACTTATAATCACACCTCTCTTCAATTACTTGCCACACACTTCAATTACTTGCCACACATGCCCATATTGCACTTGTGGGCGCAGTGTGACTGATAATTGTCTGTGTTCTACTTGTATCTACAACAGTGGATTTGTACTTGGCAGTACTCCCACATCCCTCAGGCACCTGCAGCCTCCGTGCTTCCATAATTTTGATTCATACAAGCGCTGTGGTTTTGTGACTTTTTCTGCCAAACTTGTCCTTTTGTTCTTTCACTTGCCCTATTTTTTCATGGGCTCACACTCCATTTTTTATTTTCCTTATAGTGTGTTTATTTTCTAAGTGACAAAGGAAACATTTTCTCTGTGGTTGTTATTCTTCACACCACCAGAGTTGCATTGTTTCCTTCTTTATGATAAAATAATAAGACAAAACAAACAATGTGATAAATTCAAAATGTTCTCAAGAAAGGATGTCATCTTCTTCAGCCGCTCCCCTTCTTTCTTTTTGGCGTATCCATAGCTAATATGGTTTCTTTCTCCCTGTAGAAACCAAAATAGAGGCAAAGTCATGATAATCTGGCAAAGCGATCAGTTATTTCCTTAAAATAGGCCTTGGCTGTTCATTTTTTCCATCAATATGATGTTGCTGTGGTTGTATTTGTGTCCTCATCTCAGTAAAATGCAAAATATGTTTTCTTAAAAAATGGAAACAATGCACTTTAACTAATCATTTCTTTTAAATTATAAATATAGTGGCAGGCCTGTTTTTAATCTTTTCTGCTATGCTGAAAATGTTCTCTGTACTTTTGTAGTCCTCCTCCTCTATTCTTTCTTTGTTGTATTTATTCGGTTGAGACATAATTAACATTTTTTGTTCCCTTTCCTACACTAATCTTACCTACCCGTGGTATTTGGAAAGAAACACTGATCCTAAGTGCATGCACATGTGGAATATAGTCATACACTGTTTTACCTATCCCTAAAGTTTCATGCATTTGCCAAATGTATATATTTGACATTCCTTATCGTCAGGATTACAAAAAGGTTACTCCAGCCGGTCCGATAGCACAGCGAGTAGCATGCTCGCTTTGACATCTGTGCAGAGCCTGCTGACCAGGTTCAAATCCCGGCGGGGCCAAACCCAGCCTTTCATCCTTCCAAGGTTGATAAATGAGCACCACACACCATGGATAATAATGAGCAGCGCTCAGATACCTGAGGGTTCATAGTACTATGTACATGCTAAGTTATTATTTTATCCAAAAGTCTTCTTCATTCTCATCATTAGATATGGCCATACTCTCAGATATGTACTATTCTGTGCTCACAGCTGTTTACACCTTTCTTGGGAAAAATGCTACCTATTTAAAAAGACTGTATCCCTCACTGCCTTTTTCAGTACTCACCTGGCTGGGTCAACTTTCTCCTAATAATGATCAATGAGGTTATTCACATACTAACTGTGTCCACTGGTACTTACCTTTTCGTTTTCTACTTGTCCACTAGTACTTACCTTAGTCATAATCTTTCTTCGCATTATATCGCTATACTCCGCTAAGGCCATATAGACATTCCTCCCGTGCTCCAAAATTGACAATTTATTTCATCTGTAATACATAAATCAACATTTTCATATAAACATAAACAATGTTCGTGTTACTTACTCTTCTATATTCTTTTGTGTAATTCTACTAGAAGTTCTCTCCTACTGTTAGATCAATCTTGGCCATCCATACCTTCTTGACCTTTCATTAATCGCATTTATTTTATCAAATATACTGCACTGATCAATTTAAACAGGCACCATTCATTGCTGCTCATTGTTTGAAAATAAGTATATTTTATCCACACCTTCCTCCATAAACCTTGAGTTTGCAATGTTATTTATGTGCCTTTATTTACACCTTCTATCAACTTGTGTTTTTATGTTGCTTTAATATTCATTCATTTATATAATTTTTTTCCCTTTATTTATTTATTTCACCCCCTGGATTGATGTCAATCCTTTGGTTAGGAACTTCTTCAGCACTTTAGTTTTAACTGTTTATTATTATCTTATATTAATTAGTTTAAACACAACACAAAATCTTATACTTGACATATTATAACCCGTTACATATGTGTACTTTTATTTTGTCCCCTTAAGTGCATTTTTCCTCCACTGTCTTAGGTATGTATTGTCGTCTCATTTTGTTACCCCTTCTGGGAATTTGATGTGCACTCTTCTACCTTGCCCTGCCAGTAGGCCTCCTTACCACTCTATGGGCCTCATTACGAGTAGGGTGCATCACTTCCCCTCTCCTTACAAGCATATCATAACCGGGAATCTAACCTAATTATCTCTATATTTTCCCAATCTCATGAAAAATGTCTTCTCTTTTTATATCTCCAAATTCCACTTCTTTCTACTCCTTCTAATAAATCAGTTCATCATGCATAATAGTAATCCATATCGTGCTCAATAATTGTGCCAAGCCTTCCTTGTTTCTCCTTGTCAGCTCCCAGCCTGCTTGCACTTATTCATGAATATTTTCCATCCAAAGAAACCCTTCAAGAAATCTAAATAATGCACTCTTTATTCTTTAAAATCATACTAATCGGGGTGTGTGCTCTATAAAAAAAAGTACCCCTTTCACCTAATGGCACACTCCAAATACTGGTGTAATTTCTTGTGTGTCTACATAACTCATCCCTAAAACTCGTGCATGTTATCTCCTAGTTACTTACTGAGATCTTTCCTCAATACAACTGTTAATTTGTTATAAAATATATCATGCTTTTTTATCTAAAGTGAGTCTAACCTTCGCTCTGGTGCCTTTGAGAGCCCTTCATCTCATTACTTGTTCCTTCCCCGTTCTAAATAAAAATGTTTGCATCAATGCATGCACTTTTAACAGTGTTGCTGAAAAAGGTGTTTTATCTTATTAATTCTTGCTGTTCCACATTAATATTTACCATGCTTAATCTAGTATCATTTGCTATTGTGTTAACCTACTTTTTAATGTAATTTGCATTCATAATTACATTTTTATTCTCTGTGCATGTCTCACAAATTGAGTGATCTTTTTTAATTGTCTGTATGCTGTTTAATGGGGGAGATGCTGTCCCCCCTCTTGAAACTTGCCTTTTTGCTGTGGCTTTGGTGCATATGCTTGAGTCTTCATGTGTAATATCCTTATGACTATTGTATTATGGTGCATATCCCATTGTGCCTCTTTCTGTCGTTAATTACCATCATGCTCACTGTTCTAGTTACTTATAGCACTCTCCTCTGCTTTCATTTGCAATCTCTGACTTTTGCTCTGCCAACATTATGTCCCTTCTTATCCTCTGTCTCTCCTTCTGCAATCACTTTCCCATTTCCTTCTGCTGACCTACTTCCTTGCCTTTTTTTTGCAAATTCTATGAAAATAAACTGTGTGCATCTGCTCTTCCTTTTGGTAGCACACTGACACTTTTTAGCAAAGCACCTTTCCTTTTTCCCAATTACTTTTCATCAATGTGTCTAGATTATTTTTAATGGTTTCTTTCCATTGCCTTTTTCTCATCTGTGTAATTGCCCTATGCATACCTATTGCTTAACATTAGATTAACAAATCAGGGGTTACTCTAGTGTGTGCCTAACAGGGAAAGTATCTGGCATTAATTCCAAAATAACTAACAAACCCTTTGAAATGGCAAGTGGCTTGTGTAAGTTTAAAAAGTAACCTAATGGGACCAATCTAGTTCACATATGTGTAATGATTGGGGACAATTTCTAGTGTAAATCAATAGGCTCACAATATGAATTAGTCACATGTAGCTTTCTTGGCAAAACAACAATTTTTCAAAATATATACCTTTACTTAAGTAAACAACCAAGGGCTTAGCTACCCCACAATCTAATATAGTTCTATCAAGTGCTCCTTTAGCCCCTGGCTTCAACATAACATGCAAATTTACCATGCAAAATGCTGTTCTCAAAACTTACTCAATTTTCAATTTCTTCAACTGGTGTTTGTCATATGGCCCCTAAAGCTGAGCTTCCCTACTCAAGAACCACAAGCATTACATGTATGCGTCACAAAAACCCCAAAAAACTAAAATCAGTTCAATGAGTTCTGGTTCAAGGCTACATTCTCATAAGGATTTGAGTCAGCCCTGGCTCACTTAAAATCGTGTACACAAAATATGAATATGTTCAAAATATATATGTCAATCATGATAATACTCTTATTAATAATGTTGATCAAAATCACTCTACTACTATACACAACATATTATTTTGTTCTAAAAAACGAAAAGTTAAACTTTTTTCAAATGTGTCTGTTCTCAATTTATTCTATTCATGGTCATACATACATCAACTCTAGGCCCACTCATTCCTATTCATTTTTATCACATTTTCATGAATATTTATTTTTCTGTCTCAATGTTAATACACAATATACATTTACAGCAAACTTATTTTCGCTGGTGTCTTTATAAAAGTATGTCATTTTATAAAAAAAAAACAGCATATTTCTCATTTCTCATGCAGAACCGATCCACAGCTGCTTTAACACCAGAGTTTCCTCATGTTTTCCCTCGTGTCTTTTCACAAGGAATGCAAGCAGCTCTGTTTTCCTGCAACTATTAATCACTGTATCGCTTAGTGTCAGCCCTAATCTCAGTTTTGAAAAGAGTCTTTGTTTAGTTCAAAGCAACAGAATGCTGTATCCATTTGAAACATAAATCTCATACTTACTCAAACTTATGCACATGTTATGCTTACAAATAAATACACTTTTATTTTATTTTCACTCCTAGGGCGCGCCATGTTCAAACTATCTTCATTTGTTCAAATAAAAAATAGCATCACTGTTGTTGCTTTAGCTCACAACCCAGCCTGAAATGCTTTTAACTGTAAGCTTTCCTAGCCAGAGAAATGCTTGCAGATGTTTTTCACTCCTGTCTTGCGTCATCTTCCTTTGTTTACATATTCTGTTAGCCGGATTTATATCGTTCTTGGGATTCCAATCTATCCAGAGTTTTATCTCTGTGCATATTTTTTTTATTGATTTTTTAACCCCTTACTTGATGTCAATCCTTTGTTTAAAACATGTAACACAAATGGTGTTTTACATAGGTGCATGAGAAGAGTGTCCTCCATTATGACAATTTTCAATTGACTCTCAATACTTGCTAGATCGTTGAATAAACCTTTTATTTTAACTTAAATCACCACTTTTAACATTTTAAAATAACAAATATGAGCAAGCACCATCAATTGCTGCTCCATCCCCCTGAGCCAATAGAGGGCCAACGGAATCAAAGAGATGTGATCCCTAAAGGGGGTACCAGTAGCCAGCCTGGCGGCCAATTTTTGAAGAGTCTGCAGGCGCTTGATCAGAAACGCAGGTTGCACCAAATACTGAGTTCCAGCAGTCAATACGACTCCATACAAGAGCTGCTACTACAGGAGCCCAAAGGTGCTGAGGGAGAAACCACAGGACCTTTCTCATAATCTTCAGCCGATAGTGGCCGGTTTGGCAGACTACACCAATCTGGGCTGCCATAGAAAGTGATGCAGACAGTTTGACACCCACATTTTTAACTGTAAGAGCAGGAACAGGCAGGGGCCATTTGAAGGGCGCCAAAGAGAAGGATTTCGAAAGAGAGAACGACAAAGCAGGACCCAACACCATCACCTCAGACTTTCCTCCATTCAAATTAAGCTAGTTGTTGCTCATCCAACCACCCACGGCAGCTAAACAGACCCTCTTAGTAGCTTTGGTATACCAATCTAGATAACTGTCCCATTGCCATTGGTGTACATGTGCACCTTTCTTTTCTAATGCATTGTGTAAGCTCATTATTATAAGACAAATGGGCCTTCCTCGAGGGCGACGGGGGGTGAGTGTCTAGGTGACTCACTCTGTGTATGTTTGTGCCATTTATAAGAATACTTACATGCTTCGGGCAAATAGTGAGTAAACATAAGTGGGGTGGACTGCCTTAGGGGATTGTCAGGGCTGACCTCGGATCGCTGTACTCTAAAATAGCCCACCTCTCAAGAAGTGAATGCACGTCGTCATTAAACCAAGTTTATTTCGCAACGGCCATTGGGAGAGAGGCTAGACAACTCCTTGTAGATTGAACTAACCGGAGTCTCACCCTTAACCATAGTACATATACCATGCATACACATTTCCAGAGCACTTCATACACCCCCCACATTTCCCACATGTTCCATTATAAGTCATTACCCAAATACAAATGGGTTGTCCCAGCCCTACAGATGAGGGGTCTATTGGCCACTCAAAAAATAGGCAAATACTCCCAAAATATTAAAACAGGGATTACAAATATTCCCAACAAAAAATAAGAAACTGACATGTAGAACCACGCGTGACCCTACTTTCATCCACATAGCTCCATGGATATGTTTGATCCAGTAGTAAACCTAATACCACAGGAATTAACTACTATTATAACTACGGAAGACATGCATCTTTTCATGTGCATGAGTAATTAGGTGCAAATAAATAATTATTACAAAAACATTTCCGTTGTCCATTCAAAACATATTTTCACTTGTTAGTAAAATACTCAATTTGGGCACTGAATGTACATTTTTGCTCCCTAAAAAATAATTTTACTCCCAACTTTGAAAAATAGGGAGTAAAATACTCCCACTTCCAAATCTTATTTGGAGCACTGGTTGTCCCTGTACAAGGAAATTGAATCCCCACAATCTCATTGGCTGCCTTTACTGTGGAACCATACGTTTGGACATATAATTATCATGACATTGCAATTACAACAAGCCCAACCCTCTTCTTTGGTTTCTTCCTACAAGACACACAAACCTAACATTGCATACAATGCATTTTTAGTACAGTTTCTTCTTGGTCACAGACCTGCAGTGCTAAATCTGACATGCATGGTTTATGTATGGACACTTTGAGGCTATAGAGAACTAATGAATAGGCGCCTTTGATCAGCACTAACTTGTTTCTCCAAGTACTCTGAAACTCTGAATATTTAATCTTGGCGTCCTCTTACCTTTTCATCATGTGTGACCACCAGTTCATTTCATTTCACCTCTGTTCCCATTATAATCATATTCCTGCTAATCTATTTAACCTTCTCATCGGCCTACGGTTATCTCCGCTGCCAGTCATCCTGATAGTTTTAGGCACTAGCCCTAAATTGACAGTGCCAGGTGGCCGACGCTTCTTCGCAATTCGTTCAACAATTTCCAAGCCAAACGCTGGGCCCATGCTCTTCATTCTATTTCAGATCCAAATAGCTATTGCCATGTGGTTACAGCTGTCTTTCTGTCAACTGATTTTTTTTTCTTCCCTAGCCAGTTACGTTTTCCCAAACAAGAAAGTGTGCATGTTTATTTTTATGTACATGTGTTCAAAACCACTGCATCCCCTCATAATGGATTCTCATTTAAAAGCCTTTTTTCACTTTGTATGAAGACTTTGTGCTTTAAATTACATTGTACAAAGTTGCACAATGTGCTCCCATATTATATTTACACAATTTATGTTGCTACATGTGTGCTAATCCAAAATAACACTGACAGTAACTCTTAACAAGCCTCAACTATCCACAGTGCACGCAAAAATGCAACATTGTACAAATATTGCATTCATTCTTAACATTAATATGGTGTGTGCAATGTGAATTTCTCTTTTCTATTGGGATAAAATCGATCTTCCGCAACAGTAGGAAGTGGCACTTGTCTAGACTGCCCTAAACCCATTCTCAGAAGAATAAGACCAAGTAAGACTTATTACGGATCCAAGTCCGTTCCTAACTCGGTCTGCATCAGGACATTATTATGTCATGTGGAAGGTGCTGTGGGTACGGCTCATTAACTGACCGCTTTGCCGCATCTAATCAGAGGCTCAGATTCCACCACCTCCTTCCGTTCCTCCCCCAGTACAGACACTTGCAACTGTTGGCCAGATTTCAGATGACTGCTGGTTCACAGCCTATATCTAGATCCCCTTTATGCTCACCACAACACAAAGCGGTTTTAGTTTTTTCAGAGACTCTGGTAGAAAAGTAGAAACCAACCCTGTTACAGATCCCGTACTAGATTAGAAGAGTGTGAAATATAAAGCAGGGTGACAACTGAGTTCCACATTTAGGGTTTCGAGTATCATGGTACAGGTTAAGACAAGACAATCATGGGACTCTCATCCAAAATACTTTCTTCATGTACATACAGAACACATTCACCCTAGTCCATAATACATACTACTGTACCCTGACCAACACAGTAGTCTCATGTGTTCTTAAATCAGTAGCGGGTTTGGATGTGCTGCTTCTGAAATGCGGTGGCAAATCTTTTACTTTACTTATTCAGATATACAGTTCTATAGGTAGGGTACTTCCCTCCTCTATCTTTTGATAATCACAACAGATTTCAGAGACAAACATTTACCCCAACCCGTTTCAAACAATACACTGACAAAATTAGCTGTGTCCACCATTTTTTCAGTCTGCTCTTTCTTCCACACCTGCTCTGTCCACCGTCCTTGAGACTCCGGACGCTCCGGCCAGCTCTCACCTCCGATGAAATAGTCTCTCCTGGGCTCCTGGGGGATCACCAGGAAGTGCGCCCGGTGGCCTTAGACCTGGCCACAGAGCAGCCAGAATCTGACATCTGAGGCACCAAACTTGTCGTGGAAAAATAACTACTGACTATTCCGATGGATTGGTGAACAATTTAAAAGCAATGATGGAACAAAACAAACCAACGACAGCACGAGACTTCGGCATACGTAAGAATCCCTGTTCTCTTATACCCAAAGAAACACATGCATTTCAATGGAAGAGGTGGTCCGGACAGGGCAAGGAATCATAATGAAACAATGTTTCAAGCAGGGAACAAAGCCCCACTATGCAAGTCTTTAATACCAGCTGTGTTGTTACATGGTACAGTGAGCCTGGTGCTCGATTCAAACTGGAATATAGTGAGTGTAACAGTAATCGGTAACGGTTTGGCAATCGATTGTGTAATGTTTTTGTTTTTGGGAGGAGCAACAGAACGCGGACGACCTACCCCAATAAACTATTAGTTTCAGCGGCCATTAGGGCGGCTATATCCTACTGAGCCCTGAGTAGAGGCTAGCGCTCAGCAGGGCTAGATGTGGGGATGCCTGAGATCCAGGAATGGAGCTGGGCAACTGTTGGGGAGGTTACTGTTGGGGGAGGGGTGGGAGGGCAGAAAGTTGGGGGATGGGGAGTTGAGGGTGTGTGTGGTTGTGGGGAACATAAGTTTTGAGTTGAGCCTATTTGGGAGAACCAGCTTGCGGCACACGCGGTGCATGAAGGGACATAATCGATAGAGGATTGGGTGGGTGCTTATTAACGACCTATGGGGACCTCAGGATAATAACGTGGAACGTCAGGGGCCTTAACAGCTACCTGAAAAGGAACAAGATCATGATGTATCTGAAAAGGCAGAAAATAGACATTGCATTACTACAAGAAACGTATTTGACGCGGGAGAAGCTGGACCTAGTTAAGGGAAAGTGGAAAGGGACTGTAGTGGGCTCGCCATACTCTGCATATGCCCGGGGGTACTAATCTGGGTGGCATCGCATGTCCCGTTCAAACTGACACAGGAGGTGTTGGAAACGGATGGAAGGATGGCTATATTGCGAGGGCTGGTAGAGGGCAGGGAGGTATGCATAGTAAACACGTATGCCCCCAACCAATACACAGCAGCATATTTCAGAGCCCTGAGTGCCAATCTTAGTGTGTGTATGGGAAGCGCGGTGATCTGGGGAGGGGACTTCAATTGTGTGTTGGATCCGGCGGTGGACAGGTCAGATGACAGGGTAAATAAGCCTAGCCCAGCGGCGAGAGCGTTGCGGACGCTGCTAACAGATTTTGGTTTTACAGATGCGTGGAGGATGAAACACCCCACCGAGAGGCAATACTCAAACTATTCGTCCCCGCACCAACTGCACACTAGGCTCGATTATGTCTTTGTTACAGCAGATGTGATGGCCAAGATTACCCAAACCGAATACAAGGCCAGGGTCCTCTCGGATCATTCGCCCCTGACCCTCGGTTGGCAATATTGCCCCCCCGAGGGCGAAAATCCCTACATGGCGCCTCCGGGCAGAGGCGCTCAAAGATCCAATCTTTAGAGAAGATATAAGGGAGGAGATTGCCAACTTTTTTGTGGAAAATACTGGGAGTGTTGACTCAGCGGGCACACTATGGGAAGCTTTTAAGGTGGTTATGCGGGGGGCTGCCATTGCTAAGTCAAGAGGGTTACAGGGTGGGGTTTTGGCTGACCTACAGAGGGCGGAAACTGAGCTGGAAACAACGCTGAAGAGCGAAGAGGTAGACACGGAGCTGGTACTCCAACTACAGCAACAATGCGCAGAGCACTGGGAAAGACTCTGCAATCTTAATTATAAAAAATATGTCGAGAGGCAGCACGCAGGGGGAGACAAGACAGGGCGCCTTTTGGCCTGGCTATACAAAAGCGAGACCCCTAAGTCCCCGATTAGGACCATTATTAGGGAGGACGGAAAGGAGGTGGCCACGCAAGAGGGTGTTAACAAAGAATTTGTGGAATATTACGAAGTGCTGTATGGAGATGATGAGATGGGCGACCAGCGCATGATAAACTAAACGTTAGAGGACATAGGGCTGCCCAAGATAAGCGACGAAGAGAGGTGATGAGTTAGATGAGCCGATCACGTTGGAAGAATTAGAAGAGGTAGTAATGCAGCTGCCCACTTGTAAGGCCCCAGGGGCAGATGGGTTCCCCAGCGAATTTTATAAAGTATACAAGGAGGAAATCGTCCCCCCAATGCTGGACAAGTTGAATGAAGCGTTTGAGATAGGATGGTTGCCTGAGTCACTTAGAGAGGCGATTATAATACCGCTGCCCAAGCCCAATAAACCGGAGCACAGATGTGGTTCCTACAGGCCCCTGTCGATGCTCAATCAAGACAGCAAGATTCTCACAGCTGTTCTTGCGAATCGATTGCGGAAAGTGATTGGCAGTCTCATACATCCTGATCAGACGGGTTATGTCCCGAACAGGAACATTACACACAACCATAGGCGACTTCATCGGGTGATCGAATGGGGTGTCAAAAACGAGGGTGAGATGGTAATAGTGTCTCTAGATGCGGTCAAGGCTTTTGACTCGGTCAAGTGGTCATGGCTGTTGGCTGCTTTGGAAGGGTATGGAATGGGGCCGTGCTATGTCAGGTGGGCCAGGATGTTGTATAGTGAGCCGCTCGCCAGGGTCTGAACTGGAGCGGTGATATCCAAAAGATGGCAACTTGGCAGAGGCACGAGACAAGGGTGCCCCCTGGTCCCCGATGCTTTACATCTTGGCCCTGGAGCCTTTGGCAATATACCTTAGGACACAATACGAGACGATTGGCATTGAGGTGGGAGGGGAACAACACTTGATATCCTTGTACGCGGACGATCTGTTGCTATACTTACAACACCCAGAAGAAAACCTCTTATACATACTTGAAGTGATGGAAAGGTATGCAGAGTTGTCGGGCATCTCGGTCAACCCCCAAAAGTCTGTCATGTTCCCATTAGGTAGCTATAGGGGGATCCCTGCAGGAGGTCTGCCGGTGCTACAGGTACCGTGGGCAACGCGCTCTTTTCGCTATTTGGGCATAGATATATATCACACGGCGCAGGACGAACACAGACACAATACGGAAGTAGCCGTTGAGAAAATCAGAAATAGCATGCAGTTCTTGGCAAGATTGCCTTTAGCGATGATGGGGCGGGGGGCTATGCTCAAGATGGTAGTACTGCCCAGGCTATTGCATTACTTTAGCAATATCCCACACATAATACCCAAGAAGTTTTTTAGTAAATTGAACAGCATGTGTAGGGACTTCTTGTGGCACGGTACCCGAAATAGGGTGGCGTTCTGGAAACTTCAGAACTTTTACGAAAAAGGAGGTATCAGACTGCCCCATTTCGAGGCTTATTATTTGGCGGGACAATTGCAATATGTGGCTAAGTGGCTCTCCGATGAAGAGACCCCTGAGCACAGGGTACTTGGGCAGGACTGTGCCCCGTTTTATTTGAAAGAAATGATCTGGCTGTCCGAAACTGACATGAGGGGGCGCCCTGCGATGTTGAAGCTGGGGCGGAAAATTTGGCATAGGGCTTGTCGCCTAATGGAGATCCCATACCCGTGCCTCCCGCAGGTACCGTTGGTTGCTTTAACAGGGGGGGATGATCAGCTAAGGGTGATTGTTAGGAACTATTGGGAATCGGTGGGGCTGGCGACGTTAGGCGATGTCTGGCAGGAGGGATCCATTAAGGAGTTTATAGAACTCAATGAAGAGGTGGGGCTACACACGGGGCAATACGTCACATACATTAGATTGGTGCGGATGATTAAGGGCAGCTGGCCAGAAACAGTTCTGATAGAAGAACCAGATGCAGTTTTGGAAACAATGTATGATATGTCTGAAGGAGGTCATGAGATCTCGAGACTGTACGAGATGGTAATGGCTAAGGTGGGTAAAGATTTGACGCATCTGAGACTGGACTCGGAGATGGAAGTGGGGGCCCCGATGGAGGACGGGATGTGGGAGTGTGCCCTGGGCTACCACAAAAAAGTATCTAGAAATGCCAGATTAAAACAAATTCAGCTGTATGTAACGCATAGGGCATATATGACCCCCTTGAGGATATCTAAGTTCCGAAACGCTGGAATACAAGTGTGTCCTAAATGTAACCTAGAAAACGCTGACATGACACATATGTTTCGGTCGTGCCCGATTATTAGATGCTACTGGAGTGATGTGGCGCAGAAACTAGCTGATAAAGGGGTTACTCTGGCTATAGACACGGCTTGGGCCTGCTTACTGGGTGGGTTCCCTAGGCCGCAGAAACTCAAACATATTGAAAAACTAAGAAATCTGGCGTATGTGCTGGCGAAACGTAGGATCTCCATGGGGTGGAAGAAATGCCACAAACCTAAGGTGGATGTATGGTGGAAGGATCTACAGAAATGGGCGGAGGCTGAAACGGTGGCATGGCAAGAGGCGAGCAGCCGGGCTGATGAGGGGGAGGTGGGTACCCTATTGGCTTGGAAGGCGCTAATAACAGAATTGTTTGAAGTAACATCAAACCCAAATGACTCCGGAGAAGACGAAACTCAGCCGCATGTGCCAAACACTGAAAGAGATGGACAAATAGGCTCACGGGGGGAGGGTGGGATAATGGGAGCAGTGACTACGATCACTTGATGTGCAATTGAACCATTATGATCATGCTGCTTGTTCGGTTTTCATTGTTTTTGTTTGTATAAAATCAATAAAAGAAATAAAAAAAAAAATGGTACAGTGTTATCAGGGAGGACAGCATAACGTGATATTTTTAGATAAGGTCAATAATAATTAATTTCTTACATAGCGCTACACACCAATAGGTCTCACAGCACTGAAATAACAAAAGACATTATTATCCCACAGAGTGGTACTCAATTATTGACTTCGGAAGGATAAAGGCTGTCACAGCTTTGGCTTCCAGGCGCAGTAGTGACACGAACCAACCACCCCCACTGCGGTCTTAGTGTCTGCAAGACTAGACTTACACAGACCTCCGAGACCCAAGCAGGGAAAGAGGGTTAGGATCACGATGGTTGGATAGGTATAGAGCGGAGGATAACCAGAAGGAGGGTTAGGGGAGGGGAAGTGGACAGATAAGGGGACACAGGGTAAACTTATCAACAGTACTGTATAAAAGCACACACACAAGCATACATTCCGCAATGCATTCACACACAATATTAGGGAACCAGAAAGGCACTTAGCTCTGGTTGTGAGTGCTGGCCTTCTGCCTGCGCACTCTCAGGTCCGGTGTCAGGAGCAGTTCAAATGCTGCAAAGATAGCTTGAATTAGTGATCTGCGTGTTGCTTACATGTGGCTCACAAGGTACACTGTGGACATGCATGCAGACTGGTGACACCCCCAGGGCTGGTTAGTGCAGGTACATGCAACCTAGATCAACTGTAATATTAGGACTGCTCATGCAGCTCTGTTCGTGCAACACGTAGTTCGCTGCACAGTGGAATGATTAAAGGAGCGTGCAACTATTGTCCGCTGCACGTGGCTGAACACTGGAAGGCTCAACGTGCTGCAAAGTTCACTGCACGTGGCTTACACTAGAAGTCCCAACGTGCAGCTAAAGTTCGCTGCACGTGGCTGTATATGTGCAGTTTGATATAGGGCTGCATGTGGCTAATTTGCATGCAGCATGTGGGAGAAAACAGTTATCTCTATGGGCGCCTGGAGGGCAGGGCCACACATGGCTAATTTTCATGCAACATGCAGGAGAAAACCGCTGTGTCTATGGGCGCCGTGAGCGCGTCAAATACAGTGAAGGTTTTGCCTTGGAGCACTTAGCTTTTACTCAGGGCAGGGGACGTGGTTAGTTTGGGCTGTGCCACCCTGTGCGTGCCCTTCAATGCGAGTGTCTCCCGGGTGCTCCGTTTCCCCTCCTGCCTCTGCGCTGCTTCCCAGATGCTGCACGTTTGGATCTAAGCCCTGGTATCTCCCCACGGCTTTAGCGATACTTATCTGGTCTGAGCGAGGGGCTGGGAGAGGCGTGGCCCCTCGCGTGAATCCCCTTGTCAGGAGCTCTGCGCGATGCGTCTGCTCTGGTCGGATGTTTAAGCACAAGCCCCGTGCATTTGCTTGCGCGCATGCACACGCACGTGCCCCACCCAGCGTGGGTGTAGAAAAGTAGTTCCCGGCCTGGAGGTTGCTGGGTATTGTAGTTTGTAGGTCTTTTTTCCTGTAGAGAGGACAGAGAAGCCTTCGATAAGGCTGCAGCCTTTTACCTTTGTCCTGTTTTGTTTGTTTCTTTTTTTGTCCTGTGCTTGGGGCCTACTGGGGAGCCTTGCCCCCTCCATTCCACACCCAGCACACACACACACCCTCACCTTGTACCCTGACAAAGGCTAAGTTGACCCTGCCAAAATTCGAACCTGCCACAGCAGGTTAACACAGAAATGAGAGGCGAGCGCTTAGCTCACTGTGCTAGCTGATTGGCTAATACACTCCTCAAATATCACACACAGGGCCTCATTATGACCCAGGCGGTAAGTTACCGCCTGGGTCGTACCCTTACCACCATGGTGTAAACTATGTTTACACCATGGTGGATGGCGGATTTACCGCCCCATTCCAAGGTGAGTGGGGCGGTAAATCCCCATTTCCCATTTTACCCTTCCCATTTTTGCCCCATAGGGCATAATGGGAGTGGGGAAGGCGCTAATTACGCCACCGTAAATTACGGTGGCGTAATTAATACCATGGTCCTTTAGCGCCATGGATTTTAACGCCTGCAAAAAGCAGGCGTTAAACTCACCATGGCGCAAAGGGACCTCGGAAACAGGCGTTAAGGGTCGGCGCCGTTTACGGCGCCGTTAACCCCTTAACGCCTGATTCGTAATGAGGCCCACACTATGAAGCAGGTGAGAACGCTTACGGTATGATGATTTCCGTCTACTAATCCTGCTTTCCCTAAGGAAGTGATAGCCAAACCATGCTTACATATGCCAAAAAGGAAACCCGTCCAAAGCGAGAGATGTGAATGTGGGCATTGCTATACTTTAGGCAAAGAGCCTTCATTGCAAAAGACATGCACAGTAAAGCCTCACCTCGCACAAGCAAGTAACATTGTTTCAGCATGACAGTTTGCAGCTCAATATTATAATGCAATAATGTGCAAAGGGAGTAAATACAATTTTAAATTCCAAACTTTCCTCCACACTGTTTGACAAATTGATGTCGGTGTGACATTTTCTAATTTTTAATTGCCTATTTGCCAGATCTCGATTTCTAAAGATTTATTTTAATCTTACTGGGATTACCCGAAGCATGAGTGGGTAAACAAACTAGGCACACCCACGTCCTCCAAAGCACTGAGGACTCATCTTTTTGGGATCCTAATTTTAACAGGTAATGCTGTCGCTGAACCATTAAAATGGTTCAATAATAGCAGAACTTTAGGTGCACTGTTTATATTCTGCAAGATGGAGTCAGGCATTGCATTGAGAGTAACAAAGCATGTTCTGTTGTTTTTAGGTAGCAGAAAAAAATGGTGAAGGAAACTGGCTACTATGACTTGTTGGGGGTCAGACCAGATGCTGCCGTGGACGAAATAAAAAGAGCATTTCGGCGTTTGGCATTAAAGTATCATCCAGACAAAAATCCAGCTGAAGGTGAACGGGTATGTACTTTCTGTCGCCAAATGGTTTGCAGAAATATTGGTTTGCTTATCCTATCGTCTACTTATCATAAGTAGACCATTTTCTCTCCATGTACATTTTTGTAGGAATTCAGTGTTTGATGTTTTGTTTATAGTTTCCAAAATGGTAATATTCATTTGTAATGTTTCATTGCATTATTCAATTATTTGTTCAAAAACTCAACATTCATGGGACCGTTGACCAAGATGCTAATTTTATAAAGTAAGTAGAGTGATCGAAAAATATTACAAGATCTTTTGCAGTATCATGGCTGTTAATAACTTAAGAAAAAAAGCACAAACGCTGGGGCTATACATGCACCAAGTAGTGGAAGGTTTAGCATTTAATGACATGGCTAACAACTGGGGGTTTCCTACTAAATTACATTAAACCACTTTTTGATTTGGCTTTTGGGTGGTGCTGAAGCGCCACCTATAACGCAATACGATTGTCATAGTAGTCAGTAGTAGCTTTGCGTCCACCTTTCATGCCCATGGTCGCGCTGAGGTCTAAGTGCATTATCTCTCAGCACGTCACTGCCCAAACAGTGCTGATAGAGGTCCTCTTATTTTCCATCCATGACTAGTTTTCCAACAGTGCTGCACGCTTGTGCTCTTTAAATCATGATAATGCACAAAACACTCCCCTCTGAAATCTCCTTGTAGCATGCCGGCCTGAACCTCACACTGGTAAGTGAACCTCCTGTGAATTTGTTTTTAGTTTGGGCTATTAGGTGGCGCTGAAAGCGTTACCTTTAAGCCAAAACTATTGTCATTAAAATAAGAGCTTAAACATAAGAGCTTCAAATATGGGCATTGGAGGAGGGATACACAGTTGTTAGTTTATTGCATTCCTCCCATTTCCTGCCCCTAGCCATGCTAATCCCTATGGTTAATCCCACCCATCGTGGAACTCTTTGCACTCTTTCATGGAGGGAGTCATCTTGGATGACTGTCTCTAAGGAAGCTCTCTGGAATGAAGCCAAAACTAGAAGCCATCTTTGAATAGGAAAGAGACCATGCATCTTCCAAATAAAATTATACATTGAATCATGCAAGTATAATCTTGTTTAAAATAGCTAAAGTAATTTACAATACTTTCAACAGCAGTAATTATTGCTTTACTTTCTGAGTTTCATTTACTTGTTTTTTTAATATAGCTAGGGCTGTTGCTCGTTCTTGTCAAATTCGTTTTTAATATGTATCAATGTCTTACAAAACAAAAGCTGCAATGATGTGACACATGTCATGTAGTGCTTGAACCCTTACTGGCTCAATGATTGCCTCTGCTAGCTGAGAAGGGCCATGCAGATGCTTGCCCCTCGTGGTCCCGCAATCCGACTGGTTTTGCTTGATTTAACAGATCAATTGTTTGGCACCTGTATTTTTGTCCTTCGATGCATTCCCTTTCCGTTGTTTTCCTTCCCTGCTGCTTTTAAACCAACTGTTCCAATAAGAATCTTGCAATAAGACATGAAACCGCACAGTGCTCACATCGGAGAGGATCTCAGGGTCTTTATCCCTGAAATCCTCTCCGACATGAGCACTGTCTTGTGCGTTCGCAGGATTTTTCTTGCATTCAGGATTTCTAGCTCCGAGCTGCCGGCATGCGCCGTATTGACGACAGCTGGGAGCTAGAAATCCGAAGTGCAAGCAAAATCCTGCGAACAGACAGAGGCCAGTGCTCATGGATTTTGAGCACGGTCCTCTGTGTGTTCACAGATTTTGTACACAAATCACATTGTAAATTGAAATGACAAATATATAAATAGTTATGTGAACCAAAAATAGTATGACAGTAACTTTGTCTTCCCTGTTTGGAAAGGAAGAATACAAGTATATGAAGGGAAAATGATGTCTGCCTAAAAAGATCTTCGGTGCGTTATGCAGCTTTTTCCTTGGGAACTGTAATTTAAACATTCCACCTGCTTGAGAAATGGTAAGCAAGCATTTCTGTTGGTTTCGGGCAATTTTGACCTTGCTGGGTGACTCACTTTTCTCAGCAATCAAGTCTGTCGGCTGAGGCAGCTTTTCACTTGTTCTGAAGTGCAAAGACCACATAACAGATGCAAGGTGTGGCTGGTGAGTATTGCAGGTAGGGCAGGGCAGCCCCTGAGACATGTTTGCAAGTTATGTTTGATTTTGTGTATCATTGATTTGGCACCTCCTTGATTGAAACATAACAGAGATTAAATGTTCATCTTCCCTTCGCTACCCGTTGAGCAGGGTTGGTCCCCCCCACCCTTCCGAGGTTACTCTGAGAACCCGACAAAGACATGATGTTGAACTCTTGTTGTGCCTTCACATGAAGACACAGAAGATTTGAACTCTCCTCCAATGCCCTCCATGGGACTGTAGAACGGAATTACAGTAAGTGTGCAGGCTTAGCTACCGGAACGTTTTTCCGGGTCAACAAAAGGTGGTTGCTTGGGCATTCTGTGATGAAGCTAGGTTGTATGCCAGTTACCTGCACTAACAAACTGCGGTGAGACTTGCACTTCTCCCAATGCCCCCCTGCTCCCCAATCTTATTGGCTTGCTTGTACAGCACAGCAGTGGGCTCTGGTGTACCGCTTTCCTGAAAGAAACACTCTTAAAGCAGGTGCTACATGCATCTTTTCTCCTCAGGATTGCTTTTGTTCCATTCAGGAGGCATTGCTGGCCAATCTGGAGGCTTGCTAGCGTTTTAGGCTTATGTCCAACCCACTTAACACCAGGACAGGAATGCCCCACACTATCTCTGCACCTTCGCTGCTGTTACAAGGCTGCAGCCTGATAAGTGGACATACATAGATTAACAGTAACCAACACTGGACATTTTTAAGTGCAGGTACGCAGTACGGCCAGCTGCGTTTCGGATGTGACCCTGATGGGTGAAGTGCTAGAGTGCAGGGAGAGGAAGTGAGGGACATAGGCAGGTTAGAGGCAAGGGCAACATGTTAGCTTTGCTAGCTGGGAGAGATGGTTGGGTTGAGCAAATGCTGCTGACTGAGAACAGAATGCAATCTATAGGTCACATGTTTGAATTCCATTGAGGTAGAATCAGCATTTCATCCATCTGTGATTGATCAGAATTAGGACAATCACGTTTCGGGATATATTTTTTCTTTTTATTAGAGCCGAACTGAAACCTATGTTTTTCTTGCAGGCGAAGCGGCAAACGCTCTGTTTTGTTGCTAGCTTATCCTGCAGCCAAATAGAGCCGAGAACTGATCCGTTTTTTGGTGCATTTTGTTGCATCTCTTCGGATTGTGTGATGTTGGAAACGACACAAAGCTTGTAGGTGTTTGGTTATTTGCCCACCCATTGATTGACGATGTGTATAAAGTATTAGGCTTTTCGCAGGCACCACTATTAGATGCCCACAAAAGCCCAAACAGTTGGCATTGCCAATGCGTGATTTTGTTGCCACTCGCTTTGTTTTAAAGTCTTTTAAGTAGCAAATTAAGGCCAGCACCATGGTTAGTGAGGAAACAATGAAAAGACTTCAATAGAAGCTGTAGCCAACTGTATTCATTTGTTTCAATCATTTTTATGAATAGATAAAGCCAAAATATTGTAAACCAAGTTAACAAAGTTTTGTGTGATTACATAACTTAGTACATTAAAAACAGTTCAAATTGAAAGATAACAAATAAAGCTTATAGTAACATTCAATGAATGGTAAATAAATTGAATATGTAGTACACATTTATGATGAAGATCAAGTGATGATAAACAAAGGGGAAACAATAACAAAAACAGACAAACAATAGACAGAAGGAAAGGATAAAGGGGGAAGGGGGAAGTAATGTGGCAATAAGACGGGAGCCAGCGGGCCAAAACCGCCCCAGGTAATGCCTTAGTTATAACAAAGCCCCCGGGCATTACCTGCAGCGGTATTGGCCCGCCACCGAGGGTTTTATTGCCATTAGCACCCCGGCTTGTTGGATCGGGGTGCTAATGGCATTTTTTTTCCTGTTTCGGCGCGTTTCGAAACAGAAAAATGAAAAAAAATGGCAGCCGGGAGAGGGAAAACGGAGTCCGTTTTCCCTTTCCATGGCGGCCATCGGGAGCGGACGCGCTGCGAACACAAGTGTGCCCAGCGCGCCCGCTCCCGAAAAAAAAAAAAAGGATAAAAAAAGAAACAGAAGGTAAGTGGGGTTGGGAGGGGGGAGGGGAGGTAGGGGAAGAAAAGAAAAAAAAACGTACCTGCGTCCCCACTGGGGGACGATGGAAGCCTCCAGCCGTGTGGAGGTGCGGAGCGGGGATGGCCCGCTCCGAGTCTCCACACTGCTGGAGCCTGCTATCGTTGCCCAGCGGGGACGCAGGAGCAAAAAGGTAAGTGGGGTAGGGAGGAGGGAGGGAGGGAAGGAAAAAGAAAAAGCTTACCCGAGTCCCCGGCAGGGGTTGAAGGCAGCTTCTCAGTCATGGGGAGGCTCGGAGCGGGGATGACCCCGCTTCGAGCCTCCTCATTGGCTGAGGGGCTGCCACGCCCCCACCGAGGACAAGGCGGTTGGAATCCCGACCGAGAATCGAAGGATTCCCGGCCGGTTAATGACCCGGCGAGAGCCAATCAGAATGCTTGCTGCATTCTGATTGTCTCTCGCTGGGTACTAATGAATACTAATCAATTGTGCATTGCAATTCAAATATAGCAAGAATCTATTCCATTTCTTATTGAAATTATGCAAAGAATCATTCATTGATGCATGACAATGTTCTATGAGATGCGTTGAATAGATTGAGTTCCACCATAAAGAAAAGTTGGAAACATTTTTCCAATTACTAGATGTATTATGAAAAACAATCATAACAAAGAGGTTAAACAAACTGGTTAAACAGATAAGTATAATCAGATTGACTGATAACAGGATTAACTAATGAACCAATTATTAAATTAGTTAATGTTAAGGGTTCAGAAAACGAGAACATTGTAACTGTTTCCAAAGTCTAGACCAAAATGAATGAAATAGATTGCAGTAAAAAATCATATCTGTAAAATCAGCATTTGTTTTATTACCTGACCAGCATATATTGGATGAACCAGATAAGCTTTTAGCAATGCGTTGAGGGGTGAGGAAAGCCTTATATAGAATAAAGAAATAAGTTTGTTTGAGGTTATCTGCAGAAGATGTGTAATGTCATAACTTCCATAATTTAATCCTCAAATCTGAAGAAAGCTGAAAGTCCCAATAGTTTTCCGTGTTCCTAATAATAGTAAGATTAAGTGAGTTATAAGGTAAGGGTTCATTAAGGAATGAATAACATTTTGCGCTCTCAAAGAGGGATTATTCATTTAGAAACTTAAGAAAGGAGATGGGAGTTTCTGTTTGTAAGAAGGAAGACATGTAGTAATTGATTTGATTAAAGGGAGATCAGAAGTAGGAACATTATATTTTGAACAGATATTCCTAAAAGGAATTACATCACCATTTTGGAATAGTTGTTTAGTAAATTTGATACTTGAGGTATACCATCTATGTATAGTTGTGATATTAGATTTGGAAGAGTTCTGTTTATTAAACCATAGGAAAGTGTCATTGGGTTCAACTTTATTGAAAGAGTTATCTGGTAGTTTGTTCCAAACTATTTTGAAGAAATGAAGTGAAGGGAAGGAAGTAATATTGGGCCACGAAGATGTTACAAGAAAATGTGAAATATAGAGAGGTGAAATAATGTTGCCCTCAATTGAACACCAAAGAGGGGTGGGGTTTATTTGGGGATGACTCATGTTGAAAAAAAATATTCAGTTGTTTCAGGGCGAAAGCTTTATGATAAAGCTGGAAATTTGGAAATGTAACACCGCCTAAGGATTTGGAAAGCTTCATTTTGTTAGAGGCTATGCAGGGTGTCTTATTGTTCCAAAGGTTTTAAGAGTATAGAATCAAGTTTTTTTTTTTAAAGTAGAATTAATTGTTATAGGAATCATAGAAAGTGAGTACATAATGCAGGCAATCATCCTAATTGTGTCTAAACAACCCCACCAAGATATGAATAAAGGTGACAATTTTTCAGTTAGTTTGGTAACTTTTTTTTATAATATAATTCGTATTTAGGTTAATAGTGGAGGTTATATCTTTGTTAACTAAAATGGCAAGATATTTAGAGGGTAATTTATGGATTATTTGTGCCGCAAAAAATGGGATTTGTGCGCCATTTTGCCCGCAAATCCCTGTTAAAAAATGGGGATTTGCGGGCAAAATGGCGCGCAAATCCCGTTTTTTTCGGCTCAAATAATCCATGAATTACCCCCTTAATTTGGGAAGATTGCCAGAATAAACCTGATAAAGGAGTATTTGTCGAAGTTTAATTTATAACCTGAAACTGTGGAGTAATCTTCTTGAGGATTTGGGGCATTTGGGCTATATACATTGATAATAGTTGCTTGGAGATAATTAATAATACAATCCAATTAAAATCCACCTGCCTTCTAGATCTTTTTCTATATTGATTGGGGTAAAATTGAGACGTTTGTTAATTAAAAGAGATACTCCAGCTTTTTTTATCAACAGCGTTGGTAAAATAAGTATGGCTAGTCCATGTGGCTTTAATATTAACATTTGCAGCATCATAATTTAAATGGGTTTCCTGCAAACAAATAATATCCGATTTCTGTTTCTAAAGTAAAGAAATGATCTTTCTTCGTTTAATAGGATGTCCCAATCCCTTTACATTCTGAGTACTAATTTTAATCGACATATGAAGTTGATAAATTGATGTTATCAGAACGAATTAGAGCAAATCTAATATAATTATGAAAAACATTGTTTGTAAACAATATTAGGTGGATTAAGAGTGCAATGGAATAAATGCCATTAAGATCATAAATGAATATGGTAAAAATAGGGTAGAACATAAGGAAGGGAAGGCAACATGATAAGAAATAGAGTGAGAAAAGATAGAAAGAAGAGGTACTAAGAATAATGAAAGTTACGTAATAACAAGAAAAAGAAATAGATATTGTAATAGATACAAGAAGAGAACAGTAAGAATAAGAGTCTCATAGGATGTTGAGAGTGAAGATGGAAAAGGCATAACCGAGAGAGGTGGAGCAAAGAGAGAGTATTAAGATTGAAATAAGAAAAGCTAAATAAAAAGATATCAAGAGTCATGAGGAATAGAAACATACTAAGTTTAGACAGAAGAAAAAAATAATCTGTTATTCAAACATAAATTATTGGACATGAAGAAGTAAAAAACATCTGTAATCAAGAAGAGAATGTCAGCTCTGAATTTTTAATTGGAGATCTGGATTTATTCCTCTGATGACTTGAAGTGGAAGGTATTTCTAATGGGATGGAGGATTTTGACCTACTTCGCTTAGGTGTATATTTGTTATGTTGAAGTTTAGGAGTTTTAAAAGTCGCATTTGATGTAAGAGATTTTGACAAGGAATTTGGAGTAGGTTTAGAAGATGAATCATCCATCGGGGTAGTTTGGAGATCTTGCAGAAGATCATATAAGTCATCCGGATTTGTAAATTCTTTGGTTGGACCATCAGGAATGCTGATAATCATCCTGGCTGGGTCAAGTAGGCCCTATCTGATATTAAGTGACTTTAGCGTAGGTCTCATGTCCAGTAATCTCTTCCTTTTTGCTTGAGTCGAACTTGAAAAGTCAGGGGATATGTAAAATGTTTTGTTTTGAAATAGAATAGGAGAATTGTTTTGCACTATTTGAAGGATTTGCCTCGTTTGTTGGTATCTAAGAAAGCATGCTATGATAGGTCTTGGTGAAGCATCACATCTGGCCAATCTAGGTCTAATTCTATGGGCGCGCTGGGTTTCCAGTGGGGGTGAAAAGGTGATTCAGAGAATGGAGGGGATCCAGTTGATTAAGAAGTTAATGGGGTCTTCACCTTCAAATTTTTCTGGGATGCCATAAAACAGAGTTTATCCCTGTGATTCCTATCTTCCAGTTCAATAACTTCCCCTTCTAACTGTAAAATTTTGGTTTGCAAACATTCTAAACCTTCAACCCTATCCTCAACCGTGCTGATTCTTTCTTTGGCTTCATCAAGCCTACTTGTGAAGAGTTTTATATCATTTTTGAAGTCCTTTAATTCATTTTGTATAGAAGAAGAATGTGAGTCTAATGAAGAGATCAAGGTACATATGCTGCCCAGTTCTTGCAGAATATTTTCCCATACATGTATTGATGGATGTACTCTCTTATGTGGACATTATTAGATAATTAAGGCAGAGATGTAAGCAAACGTGTAAAAGCACAGGTGAGAAGATGATGATGTTGTAGGAGCAACACATTGGGTAATAGCTATCTAGTGTATCATAATCCCAAGCTGTAGTAGGTGAACCACAATCCAGTTTTGTCATAAATAGGATAACAGACTTGTGGTGATTTGTACCAATAGTTATTAGCAAGCACGTTTCAATCTTTGAGTAAAACAAATAATGCTCAATTAAACTGTAAAGGAATTCCTTCTGTTAGGTAAAGACTAATGAAAAGTACAGCAAAAAGTATACAGCTCTTCAAGCTAGTGTATTCCTACTTTAGAAAATTGGTTATGTGATTGTCTCAGAAAAATATAATGTTCTCCAGCACCAAGTCCAAAATGAATGAAATAGCTCACTTGTATTAGTTCTAAGCAATATAATTGTGTGCCATGTTGCTGCCAAGCTTTGAGGTGAATCGGAAAGCTTTATTGTTTAATAAACGTATATCGCTTTAAGCGCAATATTTTAGCCTCCTCCGTACCGCCCAGCTAGTGGCAACCAGTGGATTCAGCGGCTGAAAACAGTAGAAGATTGCATGAAAATTCCAGGCATTTGTAAGATCAATCACTGAGAGAATGGTTAAATGTTAAGAGCATATAAATATTATTTATGGGGGCAGCCGAAATCTTGTGATGACGCACTTCGATATTGAATCGTTGCAAATTCAGATATCTGAAGAACTTAAATGCTGTAAAATAAGGCGCTGCAATTTGTTAAGTAGTTTATCCTACTTTGAGAGCGGCTTTATTTCTTCCGTGCCGCTCAGATGATGCGCCACGTCCGGAGTTTTCTACTTGAAGCCACGATTTATGGCCTAATGTTTCACTCCACGTACTGGAGATAATGGAGGAATAGAAATGCTGCAGCTGAATTCATATGAACGATTCTGCAAAGATTCCCTTACAAGTACAACCGTTGAAAAAGCCAATGGATAATGTTCAGAGCACGCATATAGTCTTGTGAAGATGTACTTTGCCATCAGACCATAAATATTCAGCTAAACGCAGAAATTCAACGCTGGAAAACAAGGCGCCGCAGGCAATACCTTCATAATGTTTGTAAAATTCATTCACTTCCTCATAACATTACAGAAAGTTAATATCTGTAAAGAGATAAAAACTCTCCTTATGCGGAGCTCCTCAGTCAGCCGACCGTCGTCTTCGCTGCTCGGCCGCGTCCCCGTAGCCAACTGTATTCTAATAAACGTACATAGTTGGTCATGTCCAGATCGATTTAGTTACTTTTCTGGAACATAAAATGTTCTCTAAAGCTATTCATAAATGCATGTCATTCATTTACAAATCAAGATTGCACTTTTGATTAGTTAAAAATAACTTTTATAAATCTGTTATCTCTCACACCCCACCTATAACACTCCCACTGCTTTAGATTGTGTGAGCACAGCCTCTTGTCCATGCCCCAACTAACACCCAATCACCCCAGCCGCAACATTTCTCCTCCTTAACAGCCCATCTTGGTTATCTTCCTACTTGCTACTTTGATTTCCTCTTCAGCTTGTGCTTCCACCACCCCTCCCTCCAAGCCATCGCTTGTCTACTTCGTTTCACTTGAACATCCAAATTGCATTTCCACTTTGCATCTGCTTCCATTGTTTTCCCCCAAGCTCCAGATGACTGCTTGGTAGGCACTCATTTTTCAAAAACCTAATTCTTTGCAGATATTGTGGTGTTTATCGTGAAAGCTTTGCTTTAATAAAAGGGGAATTGCACGTTCCATAGATGTGCTTATTTAAGACCTTTTAAAAATAGTTCTTAACGCTGATTCCTCCTCCTTCTCCTTCTAAACCCTATACTTGAGTATTGACTCAGTAATCTGCCCTCATTGCTTTTATTACTAGCACTCTCAGACCAAGGTTATCCAAACATATCCCAAATATGTCACAGGACACTGATGTTTGGTGTGGAAAATAGCCAAAGATTTAATTTGCATGTTTCAAACAGCAGAACATTTGAAAATACATTTTTATGTGGTAAAACTGTCGGCTGGCAAAATGCAGATAATTGAGAAATTCCATGTACAACAGAGTTGGGTTGAGCTTGACTTAAGCTACCTCCTCGGCCAAGGACTTGCATGTTCACTTTGCTTGTTGTTTTGTAAATTTTTGAGAATGTAATTCTCCCGCCTGTCCTATCACCCCTTCGCCCACAGGCTGAACTCGTTTTTACTAATAGTGCATTGCCCATCACTGACTAGATAGCATACCTGCATTGACATGAGTATACTTATCCCCCCACCCTGACCCTGCCTACCTACATCCATTGAACCTATATCACTGCACCCACTTAAACTGAATCCCACTACCCCCACTTCGACCAAACCACTACTACTCTCTAAACTGAGCTTTTTATCTATAGCTGCACACATACATTTAAATCATTGTATAGGTTCTGCCAGTGTCGCATCATAAATTTCCCACTCATATAGTCCCACCCCTCAATTCTGGGAAAGGAACAGGCATTTTCTTTAAGCATACCTGAGTTTATTTAAGAGAAGAAAAGTCAATCTAAACAATAGTGGTCTCCAGTTTTATGCCAGTTAGCTCACCACAATGTTATATGTACAAAAACAATGTAGTTGTATCTGCCTGCATGAATCTGTTTTTCGCTCGCAAGCCTTAATTTCCATAATCAATTCTCGCTCTATATATATGTATCTTACTCTAAAAGGTACTAGGTATTCTAAGTACTCTTCTATTTCTTGTCAGTAAATGTCTCTCAAAATTATCAATTTCACCAAAACATTCCAACATGAGAGATTAAATACATCAAAGTATCTTCTTAATTGTCCCACTTGACACCCACCATTTATAGAATGAGAGTTGATTTTCTACATTAAATGTGGTGCTGGATATTCTCGCGTGTGCAACATTTTTTCTGAACATGCAACTTTCAATATACATGTTTGTAGTGCAGCTTTCAATCTATATGTGTATGTACAGCTTTTAAACTGTGTGTGTAGCTTCAATGAGTGTGTGGTTATGTAGCTATCAATCTATTCCTGTTCATTTGTTATTCAGATCTACAAATCTTGAGCTTCAGATGTAAGACTATCCAATAAAATGTACAATATTAAATCACACTTGCCCTTTCACGTTCTATATCAGCCTCCCTGTGCATTTGAAGATCAGTGCTTGTATGGGTTTTACAATTTGCATCCAATCTACCTCTCGCCCACAACACTGTTTATTACTACATCTCCCATTGGCGACAAATGCAGCTCTATGCTAGAAAGATGTACTGATTCTATTTCAAATGGTGCTTAATTATCTGCATTTAAGTTGCACAAAATGCTTCCCATTATAAACTGGGCACTAAATGCATTGGGCTTTCTTGGAAATTAAATCTCACTTGGAGAGTCTGGAGAGTTCTGCATCAGCAAGGCCCCTTGATTTGCCCGCGGCTGAAAGTACTTTGGGCAAAACGTTTTTATATATATATATATATATATATATATATATATATATATATATATATATATATATATATATATATATATATATATATATATATATATATATATATATATATATATATATATATATATATATATATATATATATATATATATATATATATATATATATATATATATATATATATATATATATATATATATATATATATATATATATATATATATATATATATATATACACACACACACACACACACCCCCCCTACTTACCTTCATCTTCACACTGGGTTCCTGCAGCGCCAGCTCCCTTTCACTTCTGTGATCGGGAACCAGCGCTGCAGGGTCCTTTTCATTTTGTTTTTTTAAACGGAAGGCTGCGGGGGTGTCCCCCACAGCCCCCGCTCACTATACCATAAAGAATAGTGAGCGGGGCGAAGCTGGGGATACCCCCGCAGCCCCTGTTTTTTTTTTTTACTATGCTACCACCAAAGGTTCAAACTTTTGCTGTTCGAACGTTTGGTGGTAGCATTTTTAGAACTTTTGGTTCATGCAAACCTTCGGATGCGGGAAAATCGTCCTAACCCTTATTCGCCTGCCTGTCTGGAAACCAATCCTCAATGTGTGGCCTGTTCATCTGTCTCAGAAAAGGCTTCTTTCTCCAGTCATCTCCTTCCAGTTGTATACCAAAAATCTTCTTCAGTATCTTTTTCCATTAGCCCCATCTAGCTCTGTGGAAGCTGTTTTCTAATATCAAACTCATCCTAGCCTTGTGACTTGAAAGGAGGGGCTCCTCCCTCAGAGTCCCATGACTGAAAAGGTGGGATGGAATGACACTTTTGTCTTATTTATGCAGAGGCGTTTTTTTTATATGATATACATTTGGAAGTGAATGTGTGAGTTTGATAGAAGGAACAATTCAATATGCTACCTGTTACTGTGTGATGTATAATTCATTATCTAAAATAAAACATACCCTTTTATTCCGTTTAACAAGACGTGTAAGTTGGAGGGATGCTGATTACAGCCAATAGAAGTCACTAATGGTGCATCACACATACAGTCACCTTAATGAAATCAATACTTGTCCAGACAAGTTTTTTTTTCCAATTGCACAGGAAATCAGTGTCTCGTGGCTCCAACTAAATTAAAATGTTATGAGGGTTCGGAAGTTCATGGATGTGACAATTCACTTTGTACTTGTTCAGTAGCATGCATTTAACAATGTATATAGGGCATAACTAACACGATAAATCAAGTTTTTGTTACTATGGCCTCACAGCCCACGATCTAGCATATGATGGAAATTCCTGAGGTATCGGCTAGTTGCTCCACACTATTATTTAAAGTTAAATGAAAGGCATCATAAGATACAATGGAAATTCCGAATAATTCTTATAATTTTCTTTAAACATCGCATTTTTTTAGTCAAATGAAATATAGTGCAAGATCCAAATATTGAAAAAAACAAAGGTTATTATATGTAAGTGTATTTTTCTTCTCTGTCCTTGGGACCCAGAAACATGACACTGACGAAATCCTGGACGTAGTAAAACTCCAATAAATGTTCTGCGGGCCTACTGAATACTTTTGATGTTAAACACACGCTAAATGTCTGTCTTTTACCCTTGGGGATGTGGCAAACGTTCCATCTTCCATGAGCATTTCTCTGCATGTCCTTCACATCGGCCCAGTGTAATGCGCCGCTCTACTTGGCGTTTTTGGCCCCATTTTCGACAAGGCGGCTATTCCCTATTCCATCACGTCTAGCACGTTCATTCTGCAATGGTCTAGTATTTCTTCTGCTGCCTTTGTTTTGCTTATTAGCCATGCCCCCGCCTTGCCCGGTGCCTTGCACCCTTTCGGTCAGCCTATCTGCTCTTTCTTTTTGGTGCATAATGCTAGTTTTCTGCCTCCCCGTTCCGCTGCCTGTCTTTCGGAACGTACTCTCTTCCCTCTCGCTTTTTCCTTCCTTTTTCCTGTCCGTGTCTGGCATTCCGCTCCGGATCACTGACCGCATCTCTCTCTGTTTCCCTGCTCCGCCTTGTGTTGTACTCGTCTGTTTCCTTTTTCCCTCTCGCACCTTTTACTCTGTTTTACCTAGCTCCTGGCTGGGCGCACGGGTTTGCTTGTTGTCCTCTTTGCAGACTTAACATTTTTCAGAGCGTGTTCTCTTCAGCGCTCTCTGCGTTCTGCTACGTACCTTCCTCCCGCTTCCTGGAACCTGCAGAGCCCATCTTCCAACTGACGCTGAGGGAAGTCGGATCCATACCTTACAACGGTTACCGTTGGAGTTTTTTGTGCCAAACTTGGCTTTTTCCCCAAATACTGTCCCACTTGGGGGAGGAGTCCCAGGTTGTGCTATAGGCAGCCTTCACTGTGGCTTCCTCTCGAATGAGACTAAGTCTTCATAAAAAAAAGAAGCAGGATTACCGAGCTCGAAGACCTCTGGTACCCGCCGACATGGACTTCAGATTGTCAGGTGAGGAGGAGAAGGAAGGAAGTCGGAAGCTACAGGGCGAACAGCTTCAAGAGGCTGACTGTTTGCAACGCCAAACATCCAGGATGGCCACAGCAGAGCACCTACAGCAACTCATGGCTGCAGTGCAGAATCTCTTAATGGAGATGCTGAACCTAAAAACCGAAAACAACATGTTGAAGCAGATGGTAACAGCCCGGGAACCCAGGCCTGCTGATTTACCACCCATGGCCCTCTCCTCTGGCAAGTTTGACGGAACTCAAAAGAAGCTTAAGGAGTTCTTGGATGCTTGCAACATATATTACACTTTCCGAGCAAACACATACATCACGGACCACGCCAAGGTGGGCTTGGTTATCTCAAACATGTCAGGGAATGCTTTGTCATGGGCAACCCCCCTGGTTACCGGAGCGGATCCCGTGCTCCAGGATTACGGGGCCTTTGTGGCTCTCCTAAAACCCACTTTTGAAAGACCAGAGATCACCTTTTCAGCCTGCAAGGACCTTCTGGATGTACGCCAGGGGCAGGCAGACGTCTAAACCTATATATCTACCTTTAAAAGACTGGCAACAGAGACGGGATGGCCTGAACAGTCGCAGTTTGTGATCTTCAGGTGCAGACTCCGAGAGGATTTAAAAGATGAGTTGGCTAGGTCTCCACGTCCGGCGTCCTTAGCTGAACTAATGGCGGCTGCTCTCCACATCGAGTTTAGGATGCAAGAAAGAAGACATGAGAGGCGCCGTTTCCGCAATCCCATGTCTACCATGGGTACTCCTCCGGCACTTGTTACGACATGGACGCACAAACCCATGCAGATGGACACTCCCCGACGCTCTCTCACTCCCGACGAACGGAAAAGAAGGGAGAAGGGGCTCTGTGCCTATTGTGGTTCAGACCAGCATCAGATTCAAGACTGTACAGAGATTCCCTCTCGGCACTCGGGAAACGAGGACCCTCGATCCTAGGAGGGACTGGGTATCAAGGGGTCACATCCAGTCCCTACGTGTCGTTATCAATTGGACCTAATGACACATCCGAAGATTCCAGACTCATGGTGCTTAGTGTACGGCTGGAGGTGGATCAACGTCAAGTGGAAGCGTTAGCCCTGTTGGACTGTGGGGCAGCAGGCAACTTTGTTGACACCATATGGGCAGACAAGGTGGGCCTGCGGCGAGTCAATCGCAAGGAGGACCAGAAGGTAGAAGGGGTTGACAGAAACCCTCTAAGTTCTGGCCCCATAACACAGACAACGGGAACCTTGCGATTAACCATCCAACAACATACTGAAGAAATCCGATTTGACATATGCGCTGCACATTTCCCTTTGATCCTGGGTATAACTTGGTTGCGAAAGCATAACCCCCCACATCAATTGGACCACAAACCAGTTGAGGTTTGATTCACCGTTTTGCCAAAAGAACTGCCTACAGTGCATGCTTTACCAAGATGCACAAGATCTACCTAACTCTCCCAACACGGTGGTTGGAGTACATTCCATTCCTATTATCCTGGTTGAGTACGAGGCAGTGTTCGCAGAAGTCTCTCAGTTGGAACTACCTCCTCACAAGCCGGAAGACTGTTCCATAGACCTGGTTCCTAATGCTTTGGTGCCTTTTGGGAGGATGTTTGCGTTATCCTGTCTTATTTTGATGACAACCTACACAACAGGCTTATTAAGCCGTCGAAGTCTCCAGTAGGAGCCCCGCTGTTCTTCATCCCCATACGGGATTCACTAAATCTCAGGCCATGCATTGACTTCCGAAGCCTGAACAAAGTCACCATACGGGATCGTTATCCCATGCCACTCATTCCAGATATCCTGGAAGCATTACAGGGAGCTACGATATTCTCTAAACTCGACCTCCGCAGCGCTTACCATTTACTGAGAATACGCTTGGGGGACGAGTGGAAGACCACGTTCCGAATGCCAATCGGTCTGTTTGAGTATCATGTGATGCTGTTCGGGCTGGTCAACGCCCCGGCAATATTCCAGAGGTTTATGGACCGCATATTCTCTGACCTCATGTTCATGTCAGTGGTTGTATAACTGGAGGATATCCTGGTCTTCTCTCACAACCCACAGGAGCATCACCTCCCTCTCACCGAAGTCCTGTCCCGCCTCAAGAAACACCACCTTCTAGCGAAGAAGGAGAAATGTATTTTAGGGGCCAGCTCCGTGCCTTATTCAGGTTTCATTCTGTCACCTCAAGGCATTCAAATGGATGGCAAGAAGACGGAAGCGTTCCTGCGGTGAGCGGCTCCCACCTATGTGAAGGAGAGGTCCCGAGGTTTCTGGGGTTAGCCAATTTTTACGGGCACTTTGGAATAAAGTTCTCCGAGGTGGTTTTGCCCATCACCCACCTGTTGAAGAAAACCTCCACAACTTTCCACTGGAGTCCTCAAGCCAAAGACAGCTTCAAACACCTAAAGAGCTTATTCTGTAGTGCCCCCATACTTCGACACCCGGACCAGAGGAAACCATTAGTGTTGGAAACCGACGCTTCCGCCGCTGCCATTGGAGCTGTACTTGTGCAAGAACAGGACCAGGAGGAACACCCTATTGCTTACCTCTCAAGAGCACTCACCGATAGCCAACGCAACTACTCGGTTATAGAACAAGAGCTCTTAGCCATGAAACTGGCATGCAAGGAGTGGAGGTATCTGCTACAGGGGAGCTTACATCCATTCACCATCCGGACAGAGCACAAAAACCTACAAGTGCTCCAAATTATTGATTGTATCAACTCTCGCCAGGCCCGATGGGCCCACTTCTTTACAAAATATGATTTCTGCATTACGTACATGTAACGCTCACCTGAATCCCTCGGAGGCGCAGGTCCGGGGTTGGAGATTTCAGTGTCTTCTATGGTCACGCGCAGGCCTCTGGTAACACCCTGGATAGACCCTCTCCTCACCGTAATTTTGACCTGGAGGGTGAGGTGTCTGCAAGTAGGAGAACAAGGGTGTTAATGAATGTCTGGTTGGCCAATCTGACCTTCCCCTTTCCTGGACTCCCCACGTTACTCGTAGGCTGAATGTGCTCACCTTATATAGGTGAAAGCGGAGCTCTCCATCCTGCGTCTGTGCAGGGGTGCTGATGCCAGTTGCTTCACTGGTTAATTGCCCAGCCTCTTGATTGCAGAGGATGAAGTCAGGGAGCAAGGCCGTCGTTAGCTGCACGAACGGTGATTGCTTGAATATGGAGTTTTATTTATATGACCCCTTAAATGTCTCTCGCCATTGCAGGTCCGGTATGTAATTAAGGTAAGCGAGAAGAATGCCGGAGTTCGTGAAGGCACGTAAGTAAAAGAATGTTATGCGAAGTTAAATGCACTTCTTAATGTCTCTTTTCCCTTTTTTCAGGTAGCCGTAGCTGACGGCGTGGAGATGGACGCCGAGGTACGTGCTGGAGAATGGGCAAGCCGATGACAGCTAGGAGGCACGTGAGTAGTGATGGCGTACCGTGCCCCTAATGATGTCCTTCTTGTTTTAGCAGGTGCGGACAAACAGCGCCTGACGAAGATCGAGGCGTACGTGGCACAGGTAAGCAGAATAATCACGGAGGTTCACTAACCAATGTCCTTTGTTTCCGCAGGATTGCCGGAGTATGAAGAGTGCAGCACGCGGCCTCGGGATGCTCCGATGGACGAGGTAAGTGCTGCGCTGGTTTTGTATTGTCCTAACCTGGTGTCCTTGTTCTCTTTCAGACGCTGCTGAAGACTGAAGACTGATCTGCCGGGAGGTAAGACTGAAGATTTCTTGTTCACAGATGCAGAAGCTGAAGATTCTCTGGAGCTGACACGGTGAGCGTCCTGCTGCTAGTGCAGAATAACGCGAAGCACGTTGCACTGATCGGGTGTGGTTTAAATAGGCCACTGGAGTGCTTAGGTGTCTCCTTCCACAGCCTCGCCCAGACAAGAAAGAAGTTCCAGCTTCCAGCACAGTTTCAGTATCCAGTCCCAGGGAGTGGTGCTGGCCACACCCAGAAGGTAAAGTAGTTCCAGCCAGGAATGGATGAGGATATCATCCTGCAGGTAAGAGAGCAGCATGGTCTGCAGCAGGTAGGTCCACCCAAGCACCATTCCTCTCAATATGAGCCCGGCGCTTCCTGTGCCGGGACTGGGTTCCCTTATGAGCCTGGCGCCACTGGCGCCAGGACAAGGTCCAAAAGGCCCCTGTGGAGACCGGCTGGTGCCTGGAATGGAAGTTGTGACCCTGCTTCCAAGGATGTTGGGCTGGGTCTGACTCCTTGGAGGCAGCGGTCATGACAGCACCCCCCTTCAAGGCCCCTCCCAAGCCTGTCTTCTCCGGAGGCTTTGGCTTGTTGGGAAAAGTCCGATGAAACTTCCTGACTAGACGAGGTGCATGGACATATTCTGAAGGCTCCCAAGATCTCTCCTGGGGGCCAAATCCCTTCCAATCAATCAGGTAGTACAGTTTCGATTTGGAAATTTTGGAATCCAAGATGTTTCGAATTTCAAATTCGAGTTCTCCATCCACCTGGATTGGCTCTGGAGGATTAGTCAGACGGGTTCCGGGTTGCATAGGTTTAAGGAGAGAAACATGGAAAACGGGATGTATCTTCATCCGAGTAGGTAGCTCCAATTTCACAGCCACCGGATTTATCACAGCCGAGATCGTGTAGGGTCCTAAATACCTTGGGTTGAAGGTGTGTGGTCCTTTTAGGGATAAATGCTTCGTGGACAGCCAGACTTGATCTCCTACTTGGTATTGAGGGGCCTCTTTTCGATGTTGATCCGCTCCTTTCTTATACCTTTCCTTGGCTCGTTGAAGGTGAGCTGTGGCTTCCTTGAATGCTTGAGTTATTGTCCCATGCAGATGGTCTACCGCGGGCGTTCCGAGAGCATGAGGTGGATCCAAATTAGAGGTTCGAGGATGACTTCCATACAGCAGAAAGAAAGGGGTTTTTCCAGTTCCTGAATGGATTGAATTGTTGTAGGCGTATTCAGCAATCCAAAGGACATCCTTCCAAGTGCCCTCCGATTGTTGCAACATACAGCGTAGATATTGTTCCAGAGTTTGGTTAGTCCTCTCAGTCTGCCCGTCAGTTTGGGGGTGATGGCTGGTGGAAAGTCGTACATCAATTTGCGCTAAACGACAACAACTTCGCCAAAAATGGGAAATAAATTGGCTCCCTCGATCGGAGATTAACACTGAAGGGAAACCGTGCAACCGGACGATGTTTTCAAGGAATTCTCGGGCCAAAATGGGAGCTGTGGGTAAACCTTTCAGTGGAATAAAATGAGCCATTTTTGAAAAAAGGTCCACGATTACTAGAATTGTGTTGTATCCGGAGCAGGAGGGTAAATCCGTGATAAAATCCATTGAGAGAGTATGCCAAGGGCATGGTGGAATGTCTATTGGATGTAGCAGACCTGCTGGTCTTTCCTTTTGACTCTTGTTTTGTGCGCAGATGCCACAAGAAGCCACAAAATCTTTAATGTCTTTTCTCCAAGTCGGCCACCAAAATTGTCTTTTGATTTTCTCTAGGGTTTTGCCCACCCCAGGATGTCCTTCCATTAGAGAATCATGGTAGCAGGTGATGACCTGCTTCTGTAAATCAACACATGGCAAATATAGTCGTCCTTGGAAATACAATAGATTCTGATCTATCGTAAAATCTTTCCCTTTCAGTTGCCAATTCAATGAATCTTCAGGAGTTATTAGTTGACTGACTTTTGCTTCGATATCTTCAAGGGATAGCGTGTTGATCACTCCCAGTATCTTTTGTTCGGGGATTATTGGTACCGGCTCTGAATTAGCTGTGCGTTCGTCTACCCCTATTCGGGAAAGGGCATCTGCTTTTCCGTTCTTATTGCCTGGCCGATACGTGATCACAAAATCAAATTCCGCGAAGAATAATGCCCAGCGGAGTTGTCTCGAAGATTGGGCCTTGGCTGACTTCAGATACTGGAGGTTGCGATGATCCGTGATTACAGTGACAGTGTGCCGGGCTCCCAGGAGATAATGCCGCCAGGCCTTAAAGGCGGACTTAATGGCCAGAAGTTCTTTGTCCGTAATTGTATAGTTGATTTCGGGGGCCGAAAATTTGCGGGACCAAAATGCCACAGGGTGTAATTGGTGTGTTTCGGGATCTCGTTGTGATAGCACAGCCCCCATTGCGAGGCTGGATGCGTCTGTCTCGACGATATACGGAAGTTCTGGACGAGGATGCTTTAAGACTGGAGCGGAGACAAACTTAGCTTTCAATTCTTGGAAGGCTTGTTCGGCCTCTGGAGTCCACTCGAATTTTTTATTCTTTTTCAGAAGAGCCGTGATGGGTTGAACAACTCGAGAAAATTCTGGAATGAATCTCCGGTAAAAATTAGCGAAGCCCAACATGCTCTGTACTCCTTTCACGGAAGTTGGGGATGGCCATTTGGTGATAGCGTCCACCTTTCTTGAATCCATGTGAACTCCATTGGGTGACAAGATGAACCCCAAGAATTCGACTTGCTTTACATGAAAAGTACACTTCTCCAATTTAGCAAACAAACGGTGTTGGCGAAGTCTCTGTAGAACCGCTGTGACATGTCTTCGGTGCTCAGCTTCTGAGGATGAGTATACCAGGATATCATCGATATAAACAATTACGCATACATCAATAAGTTCTCGGAAAACGTCATTCATAAAGAACTGAAAGGCGGCCGGTGCGTTACATAGTCCAAAGGGCATTACTTGATACTCAAACAATCCGTATTTAGTGCGAAAGGCCGTCTTCCATTCGTCACCCTCCTTAATGCGTACTAAGTGGTAAGCTCCTCTGAGATCTAGCTTTGTGTATATGCAGGCTCCTTTAACTTGGTCCAATAATTCGGGAATCAGAGGCAAAGGATATCTATTTTTGACTGTAATCTGGTTCAGGGCGCGATAATCGATACATGTTCTCAGGTCACCTTCTTTTTTCGGAACGAAGAACAAAGCTGAAGAAACTGGAGATTTCGAGGGACGAATGAATCCGTTAGCCAGGTACTGGTCCAGGTATTGCCTGAGATGGAGATTTTCTGGCTCAGTGAGAGCATATATTCTACTGCACGGAGGGGTAGATCCGGGTATTAGGTCTATCTGGCAGTCGTATGACCGATGCGGGGGCAAGGTATTGGCCTGATCTTTCTGGAAGACGTCGCGGAACTCTTGGTATTCCGGAGGCAATTGGGAGCTCTCGGAAGCGATGGCTGCTAGCCTGATATCGGGTCGAGGGTAGCAAGTTGGGGCGCATTCTGGAAACCGGATTACCTTGGCTCGCCAGTCTATCTGAGGATTGTGCTTTTCCAACCAAGGAATTCCCAGGATTACTTGAAACTGCGGGGCCTTGATTACATCAAACACGATCTTCTCCCGATGTCCATCTTGGCATAGCAACATCACTTCCATGGTGGTGTGAGAAACCGGTCCGGAAGCTATTTCTGTACCATCCACTGTAGTGATTATGTCTTTAACCATCTTCGAACATAGAGGAAGATTCATCCTGGTTGCCATATCTTGATCTACATAGTTACCGATCGCTCCGCTATCAATGTATGCTTTAATTGCATGCATGCGATCTGGTCGATCTGGACTTATGAGGACCATAGGCATTACCAAATGCAAGGTCAAGGAACTGGTTTTAACGCTCGGCAAGTGGACCTCTACACTTGTCGGGCGAGGTCGTTTCCCGATTCTGGTTTTTCAGCATTCTTATCGGAAGCTCCTACAGCCTTCTTGACCGGTTTCACTGAACAATCACGAAGGAAATGTCCTGAATTCCCACAGTAGAGGCACAGCTGTAATTGTCTTCTCCTTTCCCGTTCCTTTTGGGTTAATGGTCCTTTAACAACCCCTATCTGCATGGGCTCCACGGAATCAGTTCCTTTAGCGGAGCTCTGAGGTCTTGAAAATTTTTGGGTTTCAAATCTGGAACGATCGGTCTTCCTGTTCTGTAGCCGGTGATCTAATTGGACTACTAGGTCGATATAATCGGAACAATCTTGCGGGGGATTCACCACCTGTGCTAAGACATCTTTAAGTTCTCCACGCAGCCCTCTGTAGAAAAGCGTGGTTCTCTTATCCTCAGGCCACCTAGTCTCAACCACCAGTCTGTTAAAAGATGCTATGTATGCTAGGAGATCCTGATTCCCTTGTCTTAGTGATAGGAGTTCATTGTCCAAGGCCTGCCCCTGTGAGTGTCTTGCGAACAACTTTTCCATACTGGTCTGGAAATCTTGAAAGTTATGGAGGATCGGATCATCTTGTGTCACCAGAGGAACGGACCAATCTGCAGCACTACCGCTAAGATAGGAAAGTACGAACGCTACTTTGGTTTGGTCAGTTGGGAATGCGGCGGGTCTACACAGAAAGTGCAAGCGGCATTGATTGATGAATACTGCAAACCGTTTTGGATCACCTGAAAAACGTTCGGGCGGGGCCAAAGGCACATTCCCTGGCAGATTAATTTGCACCGGATTATTTGAGGTTGTAGGAGTGTAGCTCCCTCCCGAGGCAGGCAGAGGCGTCTGTCCCGCTTGTGTGTGTAGCAACTGTCTGGCCAAATCATCCGTTCGTTCTTTTGAAACGATCAACTCCCTTCGTAAAGCATTTGTCTCTTGGCGGGATGCCTGTACTTCAGCTCTCTGTGCCCCAAGCAATTGGGCCAACTGATCTGTGTCCGAGGTTTCCATTGCGCCTGGGTGGGAATTTTGCGGTAGGCTTCGCGTTCTGTAACGCTCACCTGAATCCCTCGGAGGCGCAGGTCCGGGGTTGGAGATTTCAGTGTCTTCTAGGGTCACGCGCAGGCTTCTGTTAACACCCTGGATAGACCCTCTCCTCACCGTAATTTTGACCTGGAGGGTGAGGTGTCTGCAAGTAGGAGAACAAGGGGTTAATGAATGTCTGGTTGGCCAATCTGACCTTCCCCTTTCCTGGACTCCCCACGTTACTCGTAGGCTGAATGTGCTCACCTTATATAGGTGAAAGCGGAGCTCTCCATCCTGCGTCTGTGCAGGGGTGCTGATGCCAGTTGCTTCACTGGTTAATTGCCCAGCCTCTTGATTGCAGAGGATGAAGTCAGGGAGCAAGGCCGTCGTTAGCTGCACGAACGGTGATTGCTTGAATATGGAGTTTTATTTATATGACCCCTTAAATGTCTCTCGCCATTGCAGGTCCGGTATGTAATTAAGGTAAGCGAGAAGAATGCCGGAGTTCGTGAAGGCACGTAAGTAAAAGAATGTTATGCGAAGTTAAATGCACTTCTTAATGTCTCTTTTCCCTTTTTTCAGGTAGCCGTAGCTGACGGCGTGGAGATGGACGCCGAGGTACGTGCCGGAGAATGGGCAAGCCGATGACAGCTAGGAGGCACGTGAGTAGTGTTGGCGTACCGTGCCCCTAATGATGTCCTTCTTGTTTTAGCAGGTGCGGACAAACAGCGCCTGACGAAGATCGAGGCGTACGTGGCACAGGTAAGCAGAATAATCATGGAGGTTCACTAACCAATGTCCTTTGTTTCCGCAGGATTGCCGGAGTATGAAGAGTGCAGCACGCGGCCTCGGGATGCTCCGATGGACGAGGTAAGTGCTGCGCTGGTTTTGTATTGTCCTAACCTGGTGTCCTTGTTCTCTTTCAGACGCTGCTGAAGACTGAAGACTGATCTGCCGGGAGGTAAGACTGAAGATTTCTTGTTCACAGATGCAGAAGCTGAAGATTCTCTGGAGCTGATACGGTGAGCGTCCTGCTGCTAGTGCAGAATAACGCGAAGCACGTTGCACTGATCGGGTGTGGTTTAAATAGGCCACTGGAGTGCTTAGGTGTCTCCTTCCACAGCCTCGCCCAGACAAGAAAGAAGTTCCAGCTTCCAGCACAGTTTCAGTATCCAGTCCCAGGGAGTGGTGCTGGCCACACCCAGAAGGTAAAGTAGTTCCAGCCAGGAATGGATGAGGATATCATCCTGCAGGTAAGTGAGCAGCATGGTCTGCAGCAGGTAGGTCCACCCAAGCACCATTCCTCTCAATATGAGCCCGGCGCTTCCTGTGCCGGGACTGGGTTCCCTTATGAGCCTGGCGCCACTGGCGCCAGGACAAGGTCCAAAAGGCCCCTGTGGGGACCGGCTGGTGCCTGGAATGGAAGTTGTGACCCTGCTTCCAAGGATGTTGGGCTGGGTCTGACTCCTTGGAGGCAGCGGTCATGACAGTACATCCCAGGTAGCCAGAACATGCTGGCAGATGCCTTCTCACGCAAGGCAGGTGACCCGGTTCCTCATCTTCCCCCTCCGGAAAGGCTGTTTCCTAGGAATAGACTCATCGGCCAAGTCACCTCCGTTTTGCAGCAGGTTAAAGAAGCCCTGGTCTCACAAAGACCCAAGGAGGAAGAGAAGAGACTAACCAGACGGGAGGGACTCTTGTTCCAAGAACATCGGTTGTACTTGCCCAGAGCTGCTCTCCGCCACCGGGTTCTTACCTAGTGTCATGAACACAAAACAGCAGGCCACCGGGGTCAAGCAGGTACCCTAGACATCATACGGAGATCCTTCTACTGGCCTGGTCTCTCAGCAGATGTGAAACGACATGTGCAATCCTGTCAGGTTTGCAACAAGAGAAAATGCAGCACAGCGAGACCCGTGGGTTTGTTGGAACAGAGTTCTGTTCCTATATGCCCTTGGAGCCACATATCCGCAGATTTTATTGTAGACTTTCCGGAGCCGCAAGCCTGCACCTGCATCTTGGTGACTGTGGACTCGCTATCCAAGATGGCCCATTTCCCTCCTCTCTCGGGTCTGCCCACGGTGGCGGGTATGGCGGTAGTCTTCATAAAGGACGTTTTCCGTCTACATGGTCTCCCGGACAAGATCACTTCTGACAGAGGCAGTCAGTATGTTTCCCGATTCTGGAAATCCCTTTGCCACCACTTGGGTATAGAATGTGACTTGTCATCCAGTTTTCACCCGCAGACAAATGGGCAGACAGAACAATTAAACAGCACTCTGGAGCAGTATCTTCACAGTTACATAAACATGGAACAGGACAACTGGGTGTCTCGGTTACCCACCGCAGAGTTTGCAAATAACAACTCCTGCCATTCAGCCACAGGCCTCGCTCCGTTTTACTGCACCTAAGGTTTTCATCCCCGTTTCATTCTGCCACTGTCTCCAGTTCAATCAAATCTACCCGCAGTGGAAGACACCCTATCTAGATTACAGGAAGCCCATTAGACTGCCAAACTGAGTCTAGCAGACAGCCTAAGAACATTCAAGGCACATGCTGCCAAACGCAGCCAGAAGATACCAGAGTGGAAGGTGGGCACCAGGGTATGGCTTTCCACAAAGTATCTGCCCCGTTTGCCGCGTCCGTCCAAACTATCTCCTTGTTCCATCGGTCCTTATCCCATCATGGCCGAGATTAACCCAGTTGCCTTTCGCCTCAGACTCCCTCACAGTCTGCGGCGTGTCCACCCTGTATTCCACTCCTCATTGCCCAAAGAAGCAGTTCAGGGCTCAGCTCCCAGACCGGGCCCCTTGCGAGCTCCACACAACCAAGAAGAGGAATAAGAGATGTCCCAGATCTCCCATTCCCGTTAAGGAAGGGGTCTCCTTGAGTATCTCGTACATTGAAGGGATACTCTAAGGCAGATGACTCATGGGAACTGTTCTCCCATATCAGGGCTCCCGTCCTATTTCAGAGATTCCACCAGGCTCACCCTGGCAAACCCGGTGGGTCTGGTCACGGGGGGGGGCATACTGTCATGGACCGGAGCTCCTTGGAGTTTGTGGCCCTGTTGTCGACTAGGCGGCTATTCCCGATTCCATCACGTCTAGCACGTTCATTCTGCAGCGGTCTAGTTTTTCTTCCGCTGCTTTTGTTTTGCTTATTAGCCACTCCTCCGCCTTGCCCTGTGCGTTGCAACCTTTCGGTCAGCCTTGTTGCTTGCTTGCTTTTTGGTGCATAATGCTAGTTTTCTGCCTCCCCGTTCCGCTGCCTCTCTTTCCGAACGTACTCTTTCCTCTCGCTTTTTCCTTCCATTTTCCTGTCCGCATCTGACGTTCCACTCCGGATCGCCGACCGTGTCTCTCACTCCGTTTCCCTCCTCTGCCTTGTGTTGTACTCGTCTGTTTCCTTTTTCCCTCTCTCACCTTATACTCCGTTTTACCCTGCTCCCGGCTGGGCACAGGGGTTTGCTTGTTGTCCTCTTTGTGTTCTCTTCAGCACTCTTGCCGTTCTGCCAAGTACCTTCCTCCTGCTTCCTGGAGCCTGCGAAGCCCATCTTCCAACTGACGCTGAGGGAAGTCGGATCCATACCTTACAACTGTTACCGTTGAGGTTTTTTTGTGCCAACCTTGGCTTTTTCCCCAAATACTGTCCCACTGGGGGGAGGAGTCCCAGGTTGTGCTATAGGCAGCCTTCACTGTGGCTTCCTCTCGAATGAAACTAAGGGCCTCATTACGACTTTGGCGGCATGGCTGCCGCCAAAATCGGGTCTGGGTTCCCTGAATGGGGAATTACCGGGCCATTCCGAGTTCGGAGGGCCCGGTAATTCCCCCCCTCCAGGAACCCGGGCCCAGACCTTCCCCATTCCCATTTGAGCCCGCATAGGGCTCACTGGGAATGGGAGAGGGAGCAAACAGGCGGATTACGAGCGGCCCATTGTTTGCTCCCTCTTCCCCTTGCGGGACCCGGTAAGGACGCCTGGTTTGACCAGGCATTACTTACCTGGTCCCGCAAGGGGAGCTTGTAATGAGGCGGAACGAGTTTAACGGGTCAGCCTCCTTTAGTGGAGCCCGTTAACCCGTTCCGCCTCAGTCGTAATGAGGCCCTAAGTCTTCATCAAAAAAAAAAGGAGGATTACCAAGCTGGAAGACCTCTGGTACCCGCCGACACGGATTCAGCTTGTCGGGTGAGGAGGAGGGAAATACAAAGCTACAGGACGAACAGCCTCATGAGGCTTACACTCAGTCTCTGGAATTATACTTGAAGGCCCTGCAATACGCAATTTATGGAATTCTCTTTTACTCGTTAAAAAAAAGTCTCTCTGTTACGCAGACAACGATTAGCATGTAGCAAGAGCACCCTTTCCAACATGGCAGCGAGTAAGAGACAGAAATCTCATATACAAAACAAAATCCCTCATTATGCCTAGGAGTCTCCATGTTCTCTGTTTACTTTAGGTGAATGGCACTGTGTTACATAACTCCCCACAGAGCCCAACTCCCCTAGATTGATTCCACAGACCTACGGTCGCATTGACTTTAAACTGTTCCTCTTCCTCATCTTTTATGTGGAGCTTCCTGTATTCCCCCCAAATGTACAGCCTTTCTGCTAGACTACCTACACTGCTCTCGCGACCACTCCCATTAGATGGCACGACTGCAGCACCTTATCCATTCCCATACTCCCTACACATTTCCTCATTAACTCCCCCCTACTTTATCTGCAACCCCAGGCTACGACTGACCTCATCACCTGGTCCCCCACCAATCCTCCTTCCTCAGTCAGTGCCATAACCTTTTGACCTATGTTCATTTTACTTGAACTCCATCTTGCATTTCCACTTTGCACATACTTGCAATGAGTTCTTTCACTATCTGGCCCCTTAATGACATTCCCATGGGGCAAGTTTAAAAAGGTGCGAACTACTAGGGGGGGGGGGGGGTGTGTGTGTGTGTGTGTGTGTTTCTGAGGCTTGTGGAATCTGCTTAGGTCACATGCTGTGCATAGGCCGACATCTAGTGGAAGCTGCAGAGTATTTGTTTTTTTCGAAAATTGGGCGTCGACACAGGGCGTGCCAGTAATACTATCCCTAGTGTGACCTCCACTGTACCCATGATCCCTCACGCGTCTAGGACCCTCAGATTGTTTTTTTCCGCCATGCTGGTCAGAAGCACTGAGCGGAGTTCCCTGACTTAGTCAGATTTTGCTAATATTGTTATATATTTATCCATTTATTCCACCTCTACGTCGAGTCTCCGAACATCGACACTCGACGCCGGATCGGAGAAAATTCAACCGTCGGACTACAGCGATGGATTTGGGCCTCGGACGGCCTCTGGCCTCGGAAGTCCTCTGGACTCGGCCCTGCAAGTAGGGAGAGTGGGGGGTGGCACATATCCTACACTCTGTTTAATATAGGTACATTACTTATATTCCTACACTCCCAGCCCGCTGCCATAGGGTGCGTATGGAGGGTACCCCCTTTCATTTTTGCCCCAAGTGCCACCGCAAGTATCCTTGGGTTGACAGACACGCCAGGTGTAACCTCTGCTTGCCGAGGGACCACCCCGAGGCGAATTGCAGAGCGTGCAGTCGGTTTAAACCGAAGACCCTTAAGGACCGTTCGACAAAGCGTTGGGCCCACCACGCCAGGCGACAAGAGGCCATGGCCGCGGAGGATGCCTTCAGCGATGGCAGCAACGCCGTACTTTCGGACGGCGAGGGCAATGTGGCATCGATGGACAGCCAAGCGCAAGTACCTGACCTCGGAAGGTTGTCCGGCAGGGCAGCTATGGGGAAGACCCCCGGTGACACGAGCGCTACCCACACCACTTCCAGCAAACAGAAGTCCAACCGAGACTCAACGCGCAAGTCGAGTTCTCGGCAAGAGGCACGTAGAGAACGGTCCACCGAGTCGGTGTCCTCTGGGCGTTCGCGTTCGAGATCGCCTCATGACACCAAGCAACCCTCCACTGTTGCTAAAAGTGCCTCGCTCCCCTTAGTGACTGAGGTTCGGTCGTCGGAGGACGACGCCGACCTCTATCCCCAAGCCGCACTCCAGGAGTCGGCGTCTGCAGGCAGCGGCAAGGCTGCTACCGAATCCCTTACACTCTCCAGAGACAGGGACTCTACCCCCGAATTTCGACGCCAGGCATCGAAAAGCTCTGATAGGGCCCAAAAGTCGGGAAGCACTCTTCCACCCACGGGGAGGGGGGGAAAATAACGAAGTAAGCAGTCCCAGCCTACTTCCTCTCCTAAACTACATTCTACTCCACCTAAACAGACAGACAAGTCTCAAACCCCTTTCCTTAAGGCCCCTGTTCAGGCCAGTAGGTCTAGCCAGGACAAATCTCAATCTGTTGTCCCTAAGACCCCGGTTCAAACCAGTAGGTCTAGTCAGGATAAAACAGAGAAAGCACTCCAGGAAAGAGTTATTCCCAGTTCAAAGGAATGGTCCAGTGATGACATAGACCGAGTAATGTCAAGGATGTCATCATTGGCAGATTTCTATGCCAAGAACCCGGAACACTTTCTCTCTTATACACCAGAAGGGGCAACTCCCTCAGGCTCAAAGGATCCAATACCCCCAAGTAGGAAGTCCCGGGGTGAAGCACCAACTCTAGCTTCAAACCCCTTCTATATACAGCCCTATTCTCAATACCAGGAAGATCCATCCTTTGTTGAGGATCCAGACGTGGGCATGTTCGAAGAACAAACTGGGACAGGCTATTATGGAGATGATGAAGACCAAGAGGAGGAAGAGGACGACCCAGATACATACAGGGTAGATTCCCCAGTAGAGAAAGAGCCCGCGGTTACCGACTCCCGGTCGACAACCAACCTCTCCTGAATGAGGTCCTGTCCAGAGCGGCACAGCACTTCCACATTGACACCCAAGGTGCTCAGGAAGAGAGGGACTTTGCAGAGGAACTGGTGGGAGAGAGGAGACCTGTTGCTCAGGCCATCCCTATCCTTAAGTCAATACAAAGGAGGATAGACCCTTCCCTGGTTAACCCCAATCTCACTAGGGCAGTAAACCCCAGAATTGAAAAGCTTTTCAGGGCAGCCCAATCTGACCCACTATAGACATCTCAAACCGGACTCCCCGGTTGTTACAAACACCCGTAAGAGGGCGGGAACACCCGTGTCATCGTCCGAAGCTCCCCCCCGACAAGGAGAGCAATAAGATTTATGGCTTGGGCAGGAAAGTAGCCTCCACTTCTGCCTACCAGGCAAGGATTGCAAATTCCACCAACCTGCTGGCTAGTTACAACTGTCATCAATGGGAAGAAGTCGCGGCTCTCATAGACTCTGCCCCAGAACCCTTAAAAAGCCAATTGACACGAGTTTCGGCCGAGGGGAGAGCCGTATCAGGTTGCATTTTAAAATCAACCTTCCATGCCGCGGATAACGCCGGCAGATTAATTGCTGAAAGCACGATCATCAAGAGGCATGCTTGGCTACGGCAGTCTGGTTTCAAGGCCGAGACCCAAGCATCATTGATAGATAAGCCGGTGGAGCCGGATCTATTGTTTGGAAAGGGGGTCGAGGACGCACTAAAGAATGCCAAGGACGAGTGAGGGAATGGCAATTTTCATCGGCCTCGCGGACAAAACTCCCAAAGAGGCTCTAACTATTCCCAAGGCCAGGGTACTACATGGAACACTAACCAGCAGTCTACCCAGAAATATGGCAGGGGTAACAAAAGAGGTTGTGGTAGGGGTAGAGGCAGTCCCAATAAAGGAGGGGGCACGCCTCCACCAAAATAGTGACGCTCCATTCAGGGTCCCTTCTCACGCATCCCCAGTAGGGGGGACGCATTTCCATCTTCACCCAAGCTTGGGAAGGGATCACATCAGACAGATGGGTGCTGTCCACAGTGTCCGCAGGATACTGCATAGAACTCCTAGAGCGTCCCCGAAACCACCCTCCACGACAAAGAATACACTCCTTAGACCACCAGAAGATCCTACTCGAAGAGATCGAAATTCTTCTCCCAAAGGACGCGATAGAACTCGTCCCGGGACACCAAGTAAACAAGGGTATTTATTCAACTTACTTCCTTGTGCCAAAAAAAGATTTGACAATGCGCCCAGTATTGGACTTACGGCCTGCAAACAAGTATGTCAAGCCCCAAAAATTTCGCATTACTACTCTCCAAGAGGTAATTCCCCTCCTAAAAAAAGGGGGATTACATGGCAACATTGGATATGAAAGATGCCTATTTTCATATTTCCATGTTCCCAGCGCACAGAAGATATCTGCCCTTCAAGGTGGACAGTCAGCACTAGCAGTTCAAGGTACTGCCCTTCGGGATAGCCTCGGCTCCAAGGGTATTCACCAAGGTACTGGCAGTGGCGGCGGCACACCTACGCAGGGAGGCAATCCCAGTGTACCCTTATCTGGACGACTGGCTCATCACGGGGGAGACCCCAGTAATTTGCAGGACAAACATTCAAAGAACTATCGACCTCCTCTTCGAATTGGGCTTCTCCATAAACGAGAAAAAATCAAGTCTGGTGCCCAGCACCTCCAAGCAGTTCCTAGGAGCTGTTCTAAATACTCAAGAGGGGTTGGCTTTTCCTTCAGAGGAAAGAATTCGGAATATACTACTGCAATTTCCGCAATATCAAACCGGTCGCCAGATAACAATACGCAAAGCAATGCGTTTGCTGGGCATGATGGCGTCATGTAATTACCTGGTCCCCCACGCGCGCCTGCGCATGCGTCCCATGCAAGAATGGTTGGCGAAACTGTGGTCTCAGGCAAGCCGTCAGTGGGACGATCTAGTGGTCGTTTCACCAACACTTGTACAAAGCCTCCACTGGTGGACAAGAGACAATTTATCCAAGGGGAAACTCTTTTACGATCCCGAGATACAGGCGGTAGTCACGACGGACGCATGCCTCACAGGGTGGGGAGCTCACCATCTCCACCACACAGCCCAGGGTCTCTGGTCTCACACAGTGGCCAAGAATCACATCAACTTGCTAGAGCTTCTGGCAGTTTTCAGAGCACTTCAAGCGTTCGAGCCCCACCTATTGAACCTGTCGGTGCAGATCCGGACGGACAGCACGACAGCCATGTTCTACCTGAACAAGCAAGGAGGGACTCGTTTGCCAAATCTGTCCAGACTTGCCCAGAAAATTTGGATATGGGCACTCAGACGGAACATCTTTGTCATCTCAACATGTTCCAGGGGATCTCAATTCTCTAGCGGACGCTTTGAGCAGAGATCCCCTTCCGGAGGAACACGAATGGTGTCTACACAGAGCTATCGTAGAAGATCTCTTCTCTCAGTGGGGTTTCCCCACTATAGACCTATTCGCCACAAGCGAAAACAGTGCCCAGGATTCGCATCCAGGTTTCCCCAACCAGACTCCCTGGGGAACGCCCTGTGGATGAACTGGTCAGGGATGTTTGCGTACGCTTTTCCACCAACTCCTCTCATCAGGAAGGTAGTGAACAAGATGAACAGAGAGTCGATGACGCTCGTCCTAGTTGCTCCCATGTGGGCGAGACAACCGTGGTTTACACACCTACGCAGACTCTCAGTGTGCGATCCCATCAAACTCCCGGGCTGGTACAACCTTTTGTCCCAGCACCAAGGTCAGAAGGTGCATCCTCAACCCAACTCCATGAACCTAGCAGCATGGCCCCTGAGGTCATAGAGTTTGGACATCTCAATTTACCACAGAGGTGTATGGACATCCTAAAAGAGTCTAGGAAACCGAACACGAGGCATTGCTACTTCGACAAATGGAAGAGATTTGTTATCTGGTGCCAGTATAAACAAATTAACCCAGTTGATAGCACTCCTTCCACAATCGTGACATACATGCTCCACCTGCTGGACGCAGGGTTGGTTTTCAATTCATTAAAGGTACACCTGGCAGCACTGTCAGCGTACACCACCTCACATAGCAAGGTGTCGTGGTGGAAGATACCCGTGGTTAAAGCCTTCATGGTAGGAGTAAAGAGACTTCATCCTCCTATATCTAACCCACCACCAGGATGGGACCCGAACGTGGTGCTATCTAAACTCATGGGCCCCCCATTCGAGCCCATGCATAAGACAAGTCTCAAACACCTGACCTATAAGACTGCCTTCTTAGTAGCCATTACATCCATAAGAAGGGTCAGTGAAATTCAGGCTCTGTCAGTGCAGGATCCTTTCTTTACTATTCATAAGGATAAGCTGGTTTTACGGACACACCCTAGGTTCTCACCTAAGTTTATTTCCAAATTCCATGTAAACCAGTCCATCGAGCTTCCGGCTTTCTTCCAAAACCCACAAAGCTCGGCTGAGGTTAAACTACACACCCTAGATGTGCATAGGGCGGTCCTTTACTACCTAAACAAGACCAGACCGCTTAGGAAAACAGATAAACTGTTTGTCTCCGTAGCCACAGGCAAAGAGGGAGATCGCGTCTCTAAGGGTGCCATCTCCAAGTGGTTTGTTAACTGTATCCAGTTGTGTTACTCTCTTTCTGACAAAACTTTGCCTTTTACGCCCAGAGCCCACTTGACAAGAGGCATTGGGGCCACTCTGGCTTTCATTGCAAATGTTCCCCTTGACACCATTTGCAAAGCAGCTACTTGGAGCTCTATTCACACTTTTACTCAGCACTACTGCATTGACACCCATTCCAAGACAGATACTCAAGTGGGACAAGCGGTTCTAAGACATTTATTTGCTCATGACCCTTCTCAAATCCCACCTCCTTCTAACACTGCTCGCTAATCTATGCACAGCATGTGATCTAAGCAGATTCCACAAGCCTCAGAAGGGATACATTACTCACCGTAATCGTATTTCTAATGCTTGTATCTGCTTAGATTCACATGCAACCCACCCTTCCTCCCCTCTGAGAGAAGGCGCATGGATGCTTGTAGTCTTATCTTATCTATCTTATATCTGCTTGGATCATCTGTACACACGCTACTCTTCATGCTACCTCATGTCAGAAAAAATACAATCTGAGGGTCCTAGACGCGTGAGGGATCATGGGTACAGTGGACGTCACACTAGGGTTAGTATTACTGGCACGCCCTGTGTCGACGCCCAATTTTCGAGTTTCGAAAAACAAACTGTAATACTCCGCAGCTTCCACTAGATGTCGGCCTATGCACAGCATGTGAATCTAAGCAGATACACGCATTATATATATATATATATATATATATATATATATATATATATATATATATATATATATATATATATATATATATATATATATATATATATACACACACACCATTTCTTACTCTTCAAGAGTTATTTATGACTCATGAACGGCTACTGACAAAGTGCCACTTTTGAGACCTACCATGGGATGTAAATTGAATATAATGCTCGATTAGTTGGTGCAGACCACCATAGCTGAGGACCTGCTTCAGGTGACTGGTCTGTGGTCACCTTTTGTTCTGAAGTATACATTTTCGAGGATATTGTGGCATTTATTGTCATATTTTGCTGCATAGACAAAATGAATGTTTCAGAATGCCTAGCACCGCGGATGTCACTTGCCGTACCTGACAGCATTTTATTTCTGCATGAGCCATGCATGTACATAAGCAGAGCTGCTGCCAGGAAATAGGTGGACATGGCAAATGCAAATGCAGCCCTGTTAGCGAGGTGGTGCAGCAGTGAGGAAGCAGATTGGTTGGCGCACAGACACGAGAGCTCAAAATACTGTGTACATGTAAGTCGGGCTCTGTCCACTGTGCACCTACGCCTGGTTCCCAGGGCACATGGAGACACAGTTCCCAGCACAAGTGTCCTAATTAGTGGCGTCCCACATCGCTTGAGAATTGGAATGAGAATCAAGTGCACACTGGATGCTGGATCAGGCTTTCTTACATGTAATTATATTTCTCTTGCAGAAGTTTCAGTCTGAAAGGTAATGTGGTACTTGCACAGCTATCCAGCAGTTTCTGCTCTGATAAATGTTTTTTACCAATTGTTCATTTAGCCACTTGATTTCTAAGCAATGCAACATTCTGGCCACAACCCTGAATTAAAGTACTTGGCTGGTCTCATTCTATTTTTGTTTTCTGTAGAATAGAAAGATTGGTAGTAACATTTTGTTTGGGGCTGGGCGATATATATCGAGTTTTGGAAAGATAGCGATATATTTTCAAATTTGATACAGGATGAGGCAGTATCGTTAACACCGAGATATATTAATATATATGCATTACATATACACTTTTTTAATATGTGTAATACTATTGTCTTTGATGGTTCCTGGAAATCTCCCATTATGAAAGGGGGTGGTGGAATTTAGACATACTGGATGTGATGAATTTGATTGTTCTATTGTTGATGTATTTGTTCTGATATTTTGTTGTACACAAAAAATGTATAAATATAGTAATAAAAAAAAATTAAAAAAACAAAAATATACATATTTACACATCTGTGTGTTTTCTCAAACAGGAAGAGCAACCCTGTATTTGCACTTTATTTTGATCAATCTACATATAAAACAGGAAATCTGTTTGATCCTCATAAAATTCCACACCATTCCATCAATATGCATCAAATTTTGCTCCGTTACCTAGTAGGTCCCTCCAGATGTCACTAGCTACATTACATTTGTGCATCCCACGCCTTTCCCTGGATTTGAGCACCTGGACACCATGAGATGGTTGCCTGACAGTGACAAAATATCAAGGTGGTCGTAGAAGGACCTGCCAGAGCTCATTTCAAGCGGCTTAATGCAAGGAACATAACAAACCACGTTTCAAGGCCCTATGATGCATCATTTGCGAGATGTTTTCACCACAACGTTTTGTTCCTTACACAGTTCCGCACTGTTGCACCAGTCGGCACCACATTTTGCACAGTTACCCAGAGTTCGAAATTGAGGGAAGTTGGGAACTATTTAGGTAACTTGAAACCAACAGCTTCCAGGAGCTACTTTTAGCTCCTAAGGCCAACCAGGGACGTCATTTGGGGGTCGCCAGAGGTCGCAAGAGCGACCGCTGGCGATTGGCCAGCGACCCCTGTCAATCTCTTGCGACCTCTGGCCATTGACCAATCAGAGGAGGAGGGGGCGTGGCCACAGCGTGCTGCAACGCTTGTGTTGGCCTCCATTTTGATTATTTCACGACGCACGCGAAACGCGTGTGGTGCTTTCTCGTCTTGCTGCTGCAGTGCTGCCAGCTGAGGCTGAGTGTTGTGTCCAGCTGCATCCACCCACGTCGATCCACCCCCGCTGAAGGAGGAGGCCAGGCCAGTGACTGACTTCGAGGTGAGTGACTGAGTCGAGAGACTCGAGTCGAGCGTGAGCCGAGGTCGCCGCCGACGGCAGGCCTCAGGCCGCAGCTCACCAAATTCATTTTACTGACGTGCAAATATGTGCAAATATGAATTTGGTGCTGCGGCCTGAGGCCTGCCGTCGGCACCCGAATTCATTTTACTACATTGCAAATATATGCCGGCGGCAGCTTGCAGGCCGCCGCCGGCACATATTTGCACGAGGGGGGCGGGTCCGGGGGCATCTGGGGATTTGCTTTGAAATATTTTCTTTATTAAAAGCTCTGAAGACTAATTGAAAGCTTGTGATACGACAGCAGATGAGGAGTTCGCGAACTCCCACTGATTACAGGCAAAGCAGTATTTAAGATGTCTGGGGAGAGGGCGATGAGGGTGAGGGGGGGGGATTGAGCGGAAGTGAAGCTGAGGCCAATGGAGGCTGGAATGTGAGGGAGGGCGATTGGAGGCTGAAGAGGCAAATGGACGGAAGCATGAGGAAAATGAAAGCTAGCTAGAAGGAAAGGCTGAGACCTGGGGGAGTGGGGGAATGGGGGTAGAAGGAAAGAGAGGCTGTGGGGAGTGTGGGGGGGCACGAAGCCCTGTGGCAGGAGGGGTAAAAGGCTGGAATGCTCTCGCAGTGTGGGCTTGTAGCTAGGCCGTGGGGGGGTTGCAGGGACAGGGGGCACCGAACAGAAGGGTGTCAGGACCTGCTCCCAGTGGTGGAAATGGAAAACATGGAAAAAGGGATCCCACAAGTGCTGGGGTGTGGGTGGTATTTGGTGGAGGGGGCGGAGCTGGCAGTTGAACTCCACTCAATTGAAATCTTCACAATAATTCTTTAAACGGTGCAATTTCTTTCATGCTGCTTCTTACCACACTGTACATCAATTCCACCTTAAATCCTTTCCATGGCAGTGGTGCACCCAAAATACTGTTGGTAATGTAGTGATTTTTAGTACATAAACGGACCCATAGATATGTTCTACAGTAAAATGTTACATGGGTAGCTCAGCAATTTGAGAGACAGTTGCTGAGATGTTATATATTAAACATTGCTTGTTAATCGTATGACTTTTTGCAATTCCTTATAATAAAAAAAAAACAAGTGCTATAAAATGTGTTTGGCCAGGGCATGGGTTGGGCTAGTCGTTTGCTTATATTCAGGGCTGAGATCGGGGTATTTCTGCCCCTGTAGTGAAAGTCAATAGTTGGCACCCATGAACCCACAGTTTAACTTCCTAATAACTACTGTCAGCACAACAGAAGCATGTATTTGTAATTAAGCAGTTTGATAAGCATGTAACATGTTTGTAAATTTAACCTATGATGAGACACAAAGGAAAGGGCAAAACATTACACTGTAAGTGATAGTCCAACAAAAAAAAAATACACATTTCAAAGAACACTAGTGAATGGAAGTTTAAGCGCATTTTTGAGTTTGGAAATGACTTTTTTTTCTATGAAAGTGTAAGATGCCCGGTTGGCAAGCAGTAGTGTGCCCAGCATGTAGGAAGCCAGCTTTCCACAATGATGGCGCCCGCCCCAGTGATAGTCATGGCCATTGATTCCAGTGGTGTCCCTTCCAGGGCAGAAGAAAGACCACAGGCGAGCAAATGGAGCCTGCAAACGTGCGAGTGACTGCTGGGCAAAGGAGGACAGAGCAGATTGGATCACCGAGCCCCAGCTCCCCTCTGGGAAGCTTGGAGGTCGGTACTGCTAGGGTGGCCAACTGTCCCGGATTTCGCTGGATTGTCCTGCAATTAGGGACTCTGTCCCGCAGTTTGCAGAGTGGCTATGCTGGAGACAGGTTGCCTCCAGCACAGCCACTCTGCAAACTGAAGTGGCCATCTACACAGCATGGCTCTGCCACCTGCTGCTTTCTTTACCCGGGCGGTTCCGCAGCCCTGGCTCCTTTTGATGATCCATTCTTGTATGAAATGTCACAATACACTGATATCGTAACCATTTTTTTCTTAATGCACTGAGCGATAATGCTTTATTAGGCCACTTCCTGTGATGTCATGGTGGGGGCGTGGTCTAATGACATCACTTCCTGTGGGGGTGTGGTCAAATGACATCACTTCCTGTGGGGGTGTGGTCAAATGACATCACTTCCTGTGATGTCACTCTTGGGGGTGTGGCACTGTGATGTCACTTCTGCTACCCCTGGCATTTTGGTGAAATGACGTCCCTGAGGCCAACTGGTGCCTTCCAAATGGCACATTAACTTTGAGTACTAAAGAATGCTAATAAAGAAGAATTAGAACATCTAATGTGCATTTAAACACAATGGCTCATACAAAATGGACAAAGTTAAAGGAGCAACTCTGGTAGCTCATGGTTCCCCGGTGGTAGCTCCTGCCTATAGGGTGATGCCCGATACCTAGGAGTTGGTTTTAGCTCCCATTCATCAAATCTAAATTTCGTACCCTGACAGTAATTGCTCTTGCCATGATCTTTATAAATAAAGATTTTCCAGAATAACTTATAAAAAAGTCTTGATTGTATTAAAGACACAGAGGCGAGCATTATGCTTCTCTTTCTTTATTAACACAAAAGAGAAAGAGCTCAGAAGCAAGTTTTTATGCACCCAGACAGATGATATTGCATAAATATAAACAAGGGTGCAGAAAAATATCCCATGAAAAAACTTTAAACGTGAGGAAAGAAACCTCCAGTCCATAACAAAGTCACTGAAGAAGGAACTCTGTTTCCCAGAGGGCTTAGCCCAAGTTCACAACAGGTCATAGCACCTGTGACATGAAGCCTCCAATTAACAGTAAACAATCCCTCCAAATAGGAGCCCACAGTGCATTACTTCCTCTTGAGGTTGTGAACCATGGAAAAACAGGAAGAACAGACAAAGCTTACTTACCATTACAGACGCAGGTTGCTTTAGTGGTTTCAGATAGAATTGTCTGAAAATTAATCCGCCTGCCCAGTCGGCCATCCTCATGATGTCTTCAAAACGAACTCCAACCGGAAAAGCTTTGGAAGCTATGGCGCCTTTCACTGAGTGAGCGCCAAAGCAATTGGCATTGATTCCTGCTCGTGAGAGAGTCGTGCGCACCCAGCGTGCCAATGTTGAGGCAGAAACTGCATTATGTGGCTTGCGCAGTGCTATCAAGAGTTGCCCGTTGGGGTTGGTCCTGAGGAGCGCGGTCACCTCTTCATAGACCTTTAAGCACTTAACTCGACATAGCTTTGGCTGCTCTCTAAAGGCAGGATATGATATCACTCTCGAGTTACATTTGGTTCTTCTGGATATGTGGCAGACTATGCCATCTGGAGAAAAGGTCCTGCCTGCCAAGTAAGATCTCTGACATCAGAGACCCTTCTGCAAGAGACCAAGCATAGTAGAGTAGTAAGCTTGCCAGAAAGGGCTTTGCGAGATAGCTCATCATTATGAGGCCAGGAAAGGAAAAGATGAAGCGCTCTGTTAACGTCCCATAGTTTGTTGTATCGGGACACAGGCGGTACTATCAGGCGAATACCCTTAAGTAGCCTGCATACTAGGTGATGATCTCCTGCTTGGCAACCCTCTGAAATTGCAGAGCGGTAGGCGTTAACCGTCCTGTAAGCGGGACCTCGCTCTACTAATGAGGCTAGGAAGTTTGACATTTCCTCTACAGGTGCTGAAACTGGATGAAGGCCTCGGTCCAAACACTCCAAGATTTAGAGTACTTCTTGGAGGTAGCGGGGGCCCAGCTCTCCTCGATGAGATTGACGGCCTTGCGTGAGATGCCTGGGGCCCTCTATCTTGCCCTGAAATCCTCCAGGCCGCCAGGGTCAAAGACCCGCTCAGGAGGAGGGGGGTGGCGTTGACCTGTCGGACCCGATAGCAGATCTGGAGATTGGGGTAGAAGGATTGGAGAATCTGAGGAAAGTTCCAGAAGAACTGGATACCAAGTCTGAGATGTCCAGACCGGGGCTATGACGACAAGCTATGCTTGTTCCTGACGGGCCTTCGTTAGGGTCCTTGCTATCATGGTGCAGAGGGGAAAGGCGTAACAAATTCTCCCAGTCCACTGCTGCAGAAATGCATCCGTCGCTGCTGCTGCTGGATCCTTCTCCAGCTGTAAAACTCTGGGAGTTGGGTGTTGAGGCAAGAGGCAAACAGATGCTTGGACTTGGGTTCCCATACCCGTTGGAGGCGAATTGAGATCTCTGTTGAGCCTCCAATCGCCGTAGTCGGTGGAATGACGGGAATGCCAGTCTGCAACTTCGTTTGTGAGCCCAGGGAGGTATTCTGCTGTGACAGAGATTTGGTGTTCCAGCCAGAAATGCCAAAAGTCTTTGGCTAGTTCTGCTAGAGGTCTTGATCTGGTGCCACCCGGATGATGTATCTCACTTCTGAAATGTTGTCAATTTTCAGCAATATACAACAACTCACTCTACCTGTAGCGAAATATCGCACAGTGAAAGAGCCTGCTAGAAGCTCTAGGCAGTTTATGTGCATTTCCAGTTCTTGAGGAGACCAAGTTCCCCTGTGGCGACTGAGCCACATCTTGCTCCCCCAACCTGTACGGCTGGCATCCAATTCTATAATTATGTCTGCAGTGGACTTGAAGATCGCTCTGCCGTTCCAAGCTTCCATATGCGTGAGCCACCAGACGAGCTCTGTACTTGCCTGAGGCAAGAGAGTTGGGCGTTGTGAGTACGAAAGGCTGTGCCTCAGATGCTGGCCTTTTAGTGTTTGCAACTTTCGGTAGTGAAGTGGGCCCGGAAATATTGCTTGTATGGAAGAGGACAATAGACCTATTTTTGTATTTGTTTATTATTTGTATCGCGCACCTAACCCTGAGGTAAGCGAGCGCTGGAGAGTTTAACAAGTTACAGACATAAATACGTTACATACACTAGCATATATATATATTTCTGATGTTTGTTAATCTGCTTAGAATCACATGCTGTGCATAGGTCCGACATCCAGTGGTCACTGCGGAGTATTGCATTTTGTTTTTCGTAGTCGAAAAGGGGACGTCGACAAGGCGTGTCTGTAACACTATCCCTATAGTGACGTGCGTTGTACCCACAATCCCTCACGCGTCGAGGTCCCTCAGATTGTTTTTTTCCGCCCAGTTTCTGGTCGCCTTTCGCGGAGCTCCTAGAGAGACATTGCTATACTTACCACGGACCTCGGTCCTTTTGTCATAACTTAATATACTGGTAACGATCCCTCCCCCTCGACGTTAGCTGTGAAGCTGTTTCTCCGCCGAACTATTTTCGACGGAGAGGAAGAGCGGAGGAGATCCTTCGGCGCTGCCGAACACGTGGCCTGGCCTCGACGGCCAACTTACAGTAGGGAGAGTGGGGGTTAGAACTTTGTCTCTTCTCTTTGAGAATGTCTTTCTTTCTCCCTTTTCTTTCCCTTGGGGTTGTTATCGCCAGCTATTATTGCCTCAGCTATGGAGAGGACACCATTTAAGTTTTGCCCACGCTGCAGGGGCAAATATACTTGGAAAGATAAGCACAAGCTCTGTAATCGTTGCTTACCCCTTGATCACATAGAGAACAGCTGCGCAGCCTGCAAGCTCTTAAAACCCAGGACTCTTAAAGAACGTAGGGTTAAGAGGTGGGCAGACTACGCGATGTCGAAGTCAGTTTCCTCACCCGCTGCCGCTGTTACTGAAAGTGACGAGGAGTGCGATAACTCGACGTCCGTTACGGAAGTCATGAACCCCCAGAAGGAGCGCTCACGCTCCTCGTCGTCCGTCCCCGGCCCCGACGGGCTCGGCTCACGCCCTGCTTATGGGGATGAACACCCCGGCGACAAGGACGCACACAGACCCCATAAGGCTAAACACACTACCCACGGCTCTTCTTCGTCGAGAACGAAGGATCCATCAGCGCCGAAGGGGACGCAGGGCACTCCGGCGTCTACCGCAGACCGTAAAGGTCACAAGCCCCACCCGCAAACGCAGCCGCGACCAGCGATTGGGCTTCCGTCTAACACGGGCGCTACCCCAAAAACATCCGACGCAACGCTCCATAGAGCGACCGTCGAGGTACAACGCGCAACGCACACAACGTCGACACCAAAGCCCTCGACGGACAAAATCGTGGCCGAGAGCCTAGCGAGAATTGTCGCCGAAGACGAACGTACGCGGACGACGAAACAAACGTCGAATACCGCGTCGAAAAAACACAAAAGTAGCCAGGAACTGCCCCTTTCTCCAAAGGACGCTTCCGAACTACCTGAAGGCTTTTCAGAAGGAGACGGGAACCTCTCGTCGACGCTGTGGGAGCGTTCGAAACGATTCGAAGGCGAAAACACTAATTTTCCCCCTCTAGACTATTCAGGGGTACCCCATGAGACCCTTGAAAGACTCCATTCTTGCATGGAGAAAATGGAAAGGTTTCTAGGAAACCAAGACCCACCCACTCACAAAAGACAAAGAGAATGGCCACAGGATGACCCTAGAGTCAAGATTCCTAGGCTGGTTGACCTCACTGAGGAGGAGCAATACCTCCAAGAAGATGAGGAGTGTTTGGGTGGAGAAGAAGAGGTAGAACTTGAGCAAGAGGGGTTCGAAGAAGATCCTTACACCACTCCTACAGGGTTTGAAGAGGATACAGCTACCTCGCAGCCCTGGCATTCACCGTCAGTGCAGCCTTGGCAATCCCCATCAGTACATTCAGACCCTGATGCCTTTCTCCCTTCTCCTCTCAAGGATTCACATGGGAACTCCTCTCCCATAGATGACCAACCTTCCCTCAATGCACTATTGCGCAAGGCAGCAGCGCATTTTGAGATTGATACAGGGGAAACTCTTCCAGACATCGACTTTGTAGAAAAAGTCATCAAAGAAAAAGCCCCTGTTAGCCAATCTATTCCTCTCCTGGCTTCTATTAAAAGAAGAATTTCTCCTTCCCTTACTAACCCAGCTCTAGTAAGAGGGGTCAACCCTAGAATAGAAAAGCTCTTCAGCCCTTCATCCTCTGACCCTTTATACATCAGAGGACACTCTATTCCGGACTCCCTTGTGGTTACCAACACAAGAAAAAGAGCAGGGGTGCCACTATCCACTAGTGAAGCACCTCCAGACAAAGAAGGCAAAAAACTCTACGCACTGGGGAAGAGAATCACGACCTCCGCCGCCTTCTCCACTAGAATTGCTAATAACAACTCACTTTTAGCTAGCTACGCAGATGCACAGTGGAACAAGCTGCGCAGCGAAGCAGAGGAAGCACCTGAACCTCTGCGTTCTCGCCTGCTAGCTATAATATCAGAGGGCACACTGGTAAACCAGGGCATCGTTAAAAACTCCCTAGATGCCGCTGAGACGGCTGGCCGCTCCCTAGTGCAGGGAATACTTCTCAAGCGCCACGTTTGGCTACGCAATTCAGGGTTTAAGCCCGAAACCCAAGCCTCCCTCATAAATAAACCCATTGAACAGACGCATCTGTTTGGGAAAGCAGTAGATGAGGCCCTAGAACATGCTAAAAAAGAGTTTGATACCATCAAAACTCTTGATCAAATTTCTAGGCCCCCTAACAGGCGAGGCTATGGTAATAAACGCTCCTTTCGTGGCCAAAGACAGCAGCAGAACCAACAACAACAATATTACTCTGGCTCCAACTGGCCCACCAACCAGGGTAACACCCAGTTCAGTCAAAGAGGCCAACGCCGTGGCAAAGGAAGAGGTCGTGGCTCCAGCCCCAGAGGTTCCACGCCCAATACCAGCAAATGACCCGAAAATTCGGGTCCCCTCCCATGCATCACCGGTCGGGGGCCGGCTAACATCGTTCCTTTCAGCATGGGAGGGAATCACGTCAGACCGTTGGGTATTATCCACCATAGCCCACGGATACTGCATCGAGTTCAACGGTTCCCCGAAGTACAAACCCCCACGGAACCGGCGCATGACACCGCAACACCTCTCCATTCTTCTTCAAGAGGTGGAAGAACTACTGAAGAAAGAAGCTATAGAGCCCGTCCCCCTATCACAGGTAACAGAAGGTATTTATTCAGTGTACTTCCTTGTACCCAAAAAGGACTTAACCATGCGCCCTGTATTAGATCTGCGCCCAGCGAACATATTTGTCAAACCCCAAAAGTTTCGTATGGTGACCTTACAGGAGGTAATCCCACTGTTATCACAAGGGGATTACATGACAACACTGGACATGAAAGATGCATACTTTCATATTTTAATGTTGACATCGCACAGAAAATACCTCAGGTTCAAAATAGAGGACAAACACTACCAGTTCAGAGTACTACCCTTCGGGATAGCATCTGCACCAAGGGTATTCACGAAAGTACTGGCAGTGGCAGCGGCCCACCTGCGCAGATTATCCATCCCGGTATACCCTTACCTCGACGACTGGCTCATAACAGGGGATTCTTACGAAACATGCTTCTCCAATACCCAAAAGACCGTAGACCTTTGTCCCAACTGGGCTTCTCCATCAACGAAAAGAAGTCCAGCTTAGACCCCAGCCAAACCAAACAATTCCTAGGGGCTCTAATTCGAACAAGGGACGGCCTCGTATTCCCCTCCAACGAGAGGGTCCAAAACATGCTGTTTCAAATTCCCCATTATGTAGCAGGCCGAGAGGTGACGGTACGCAAAGCAATGCGCTTGCTAGGGATGATGGCGTCATGTATTTATTTGGTACCTCACGCGCGCCTGCGCATGCGCCCAATGCAAGAGTGGCTCTACAGCCAGTGGTGTCAGGCCAGCGGACAATGGGACGATCTAGTGGTGGTCTCGCAGGCCTTGGTTCTCTCGCTACGGTGGTGGACAAAAGAAAACCTGTTATTAGGGAAAACTTTTGCCACACCCGCAGTGGAAGCCACTCTAACCACAGACGCATCCCTTACAGGATGGGGGGCTCACCTATCCCATCAAACGGCACACGGAGTGTGGACTCCGAGTTTAGCATCCAAGCATATAAACCTGCTGGAACTACTAGCGGTGTTCAAAGCACTGAAAGCCTTTCAGGAACACTTACAAGGAAAGACAGTGATGGTCCTCACAGACAGCACCACAGCCATGTACTACCTCAACAAGCAAGGGGGCACTCACTCTCCAGGACTGTCCAAGCTGTCCCAGAATATATGGAAGTGGGCTCTCAAACACAACATGTTCCTACTAGCACAACATGTACCAGGGGAACTCGAAATAGACCTGTTCGCAACCCTGGAGAACTCACAATGCCAAAGTTACGCCTCCAGGTACCCCCAGAACCAGTCCAAGGGGAACGGTCTGTTGATTCAATGGTCAGGGAAATTTGTTTACGCCTTTCCCCCGACTCCCCTTCTCAACAAAGTGGTGCACAAGATGCACCAGGAGCAGGTTACCATGATACTAGTGGCCCCAATGTGGGCACGGCAACCTTGGTTCGCTCACTTGATGGAGATGTCCCTATCTCCCCCAGTGAAACTTCCCTGCCCGTACAACATGCTGTCACAAGACAAGGGCAGGACACTGCATCCATGCCCTCAGACCATGAACTTAGCAGCCTGGCTCCTGAGATCATAGAATTTGGACATTTACAACTCCCACAGAGATGTATGGACATCCTCAGGGAAGCCAGAAAACCTAATACTCGACACTGCTATTCTAGCAAATGGAAAAGATTCGTTATCTGGTGTAGAGGTACTAGCATCAACCCAGTTGACTGCTCTCCTACTGACATTATTCTATACTTGACCCATTTACTGGATTCAGGTTTAGTATTCAATTCCATTAAAGTCCACCTAGCGGCACTTTCTGCATACACCACTTCCCAACTTAGTGTCGTGGTGGAAGATACCAGTTATCAAAGCCTTCATGGAGGGGGTAAAAAGGATACACCCTCCGATAGCTAACCCAGCTCCCGGATGGGACTTAAATGTGGTACTTTCCAGACTCATGGGCCCTCCCTTCGAACCCATGCACAAGGCAACTCTTAAAGATATCACCCTTAAGACTGCTTTCCTAATAGCTATCACCTCCATTAGGAGAGTAAGTGAACTACAGGCTCTTTCTGTACTAGACCCCTTTGTAACAGTTCACAAAAATAAAGTGGTTCTACGCACACACCCAAGGTTTGCACCTAAATTCATCTCGAAATTTCATGTAAACCAAACTATAGAACTACCAACGTTCTTTCAAAACCCTTCCAGCTCGGGAGAAAAAAGTCTGCATACACTAGATGTACGCAGAGCTGTCATGTTCTATATGGAAAGAACCAGACCACTGAGAAAGACTAATCAGTTCTTTGTCTCGGTGGCAGCAGGAAGAGAAGGAGATGCGGTCTCAAAATCCACTATATCTAGATGGATTGTTCAATGCATCACTCTCTGTTTCTCTCTTGCTAAGAGAGAACTACCCTTCAAGCCAAGAGCACATTCCACTCGAGGCACTGGGGCTTCCATAGCATTCATTGCAAATGTTCCCCTTGAGTCCATCTGCAAAGCGGCTACCTGGAGTTCTGTGCACACCTTTACAAAACACTACTGTCTAGATGCACACTCTAGATCTGACTCCCAGGTGGGACAGGCAGTATTAAGACATCTTTTCTCTACTGTTCCTTCTCATAACCCACCGCCAACTCCGGGTACTGCTCGCTAGTCTATGCACAGCATGTGATTCTAAGCAGATTAACAAACATCAGAAGACAATGCATTACTTACCGTAAAAGCATTTCTGATGGTTGTATCTGCTTAGATTCACATGCGCCCACCCTTCCTCCCCGCTCGGATGGAAGGAACATAGACTTCCTTTATATCTCTCTTTTCTGTACTCACTCACGTCTATAAGGCTCCCTCAGGGCAGAAAAATACAAACAGAGGGACCTCGACGCGTGAGGGATTGTGGGTACAACGCACGTCACTATAGGGATAGTGTTACAGACACGCCTTGTCGACGTCCCCTTTTCGACTACGAAAAACAAAATGCAATACTCCGCAGTGACCACTGGATGTCGGACCTATGCACAGCATGTGAATCTAAGCAGATACAACCATCAGAAATGCTTTTACGGTAAGTAATGCATTGTCATATACACACAAGGTACAACAGTAAGTACACGGTTACAGTTAGTTCTGGGAGACAATAGGTACAGATAGGGCATAGCAAGTTGATCAGTGAAGGCAGGATACAGGACCAGCGAAAGCCATAGGTTTATATATTGGATTTGTCAGTGAGCCAGGATTTTACTCTAGATTTGAACACCCTGAAGGTGGGTTCCATTCTAATGGAGGAGGGCAGGGCGTTCCAGGATTTAGCAGCTTGGACACAGAAGCTAGCTCCACCAGCCGTTTTTAGGTTGAATCTGAGAACTAGGAGGAGGTATATCTGGGAGGATATGGTGGGTCGGGATGGATGATATTTGGAGAAATTGTCTGATAAATATTTGGGGGCAGTGTTGGATAGGCATTTGTGGGTAATTGCCAGCGTGCAGAGTGATTTTCTGTCGCGCACTGGGAGCCAGTTGGATTGCTGTCTAAGATTGGATATGTGGCTGGATCTGGGAATGTTTAGTGCTGATCTTAAGGAGTTGTTCTGTAATAGTTGAAGTCTATTGAGATTCTGTGTGGTTTAGCCCAGCCTCTCGACGAGGCCTTCTGTCCTATTTTTTTACTGTTTATTACTTTCGCTAACTGCCAGAGGGAGATGATGTTCTTCAGTAACAGCCTGCAAATCTCTCAACGCATGGAGTGTATCTTGGGAGCTGGCAGGCGGAGTTGCGAGCTCTGCATATCCCCTATGAACCCTAGAAATTCTACGTTCCTGATGGGGCGGAGAACCGATTTCTCCCAGTTGATGAGGAAACTGAGGCTGTGCAACAGATCTATGGCGAGCCGTGCTTGTTGCTCTACCAGGGCTTGGGATTGGAACATGAGAATGATGTCGTCCAAGTATATAATGAGTCTGACACCTTTCCCTCTGAGATGAGCTACGACTGGCCTTAGAAGCTTGGTAAATGCCCAAAGGGCCAAAGAGAGCTCGAAGGGCAAGCTCGTGCACTCCCAATCCTGATTCTTCCAGGAGAACCTCGGGTAGCTTACGTGTGCCTGATGAATGGGCACTGCCAGATAAGCGTTCTTGAGGTCCAGGCGATTGAGCCAGTCGCCTGGTCCTAAAATGTCTCTGAGCAGGTGTATCCCCCTCCATCTTGAAATGGCGGTAGACTATGAAGTCGTTCAAAGCTCTGAGATTTATTACTGGTCGTACGTTTTGCTTCCTGCAAACCAAAATGAAATAGGGCTGAAAAATCCCCCCTGACCCGAACAAAGGTGTATGGCCTGTTTTTGGTGTAGATTGTGCACCTCGCTGTCTAGCACTGCTGCTGCGTCCGCTTTGGACATTACTATCTGTGCGGGGAAATGCGCTTGAAAGGGTTGGGCAAAGAACTCTAGACACAAGCCTCGAGCTGTGTCCCCATCCAGGCATCTCCTGATAAGGAGTCCCAGGCTTGTGCAAAGAGAGCTGTCCTTCCCCCTATGGGTGTCTGCGGCGCTGGCGCTGCTATGCTTAGACTGATTTGTTGGCTGTTGGGCTGGATATCTTGCCGCTCTTCTCCAGCCGCGGCCCCTTCCTCGTCCTCTAGATGGGAAGAAGGTGCCTGATCAGTCTTGCCAGAAATTCTGTTGGTCCCTTGAATGCTGGGGTCTTCTGTCAAACGAAAGGCCGGAGGAGCGACCCCCTACCTCGTCTGGCCAGAGAAAAAATCTTGGTGGTGAATACTCTTTTAATAGAGGCTTGTGCCTTGTCTAAGGCGGTGAAGGTGCCCACGAATTTAGACATCTCTTTCACAAAGTGATCCCCGAATAGCAGGCCCTGAGCTGCTTCTCCAGGTTCGGTGTTAGCCAGTTCTCCCAGTTTGGGGTAAATTTTTAAGAGACTGCCCTTCCTGCGTTCTTTCGATGGCACAGTTGGCATTCCTGAGCAAGCAGAGTGCTCTCTGGGACCACCCCGATAGGATAGTGGGGTCAATGGTTTGCCTGTTTAAATGGCCTTTTCGGCTAAGTCCATGATCTTTGCCAGGGGCCCTGTAATATCCAGGACCTTATCTTGACCGGCTCTCCGGGCACAATCGGTGCCCTTCTTGGGGTCCTTGATGTTCTTCAGGAGGAAGGTAATCATTTTGGTATCAAGCTCAGGCGTCAGAGCTATCTTCCCCGGAATCACTGGGTGAGGGCACTCCTATTTAAGCTTGGCCCTGACCTCCTTTTCTAAGGATCGACGTAGTCTGGCTTTAATGTATTCTGTGGCTCTGAATGAGGGTTCCCAGTCTGTTGACCTGAAATTAATCAAATCCTCCGGCGTAAACATTCCCTCGAGAGATGAATGTTTTCCGGATGTTTGCCTGGGAATGGGGGCTGTCGCATTTCCCGATGTAAAGGGTCTTGACCCTACAGTTTGATCGTCCTTTTCTGAGGATTGGGGGGTCATTATGGTACTCCCCTTTATCGTACTCCTCGTCTGTACGTCCTCCTCCGGGCTCGAGGCTCTGGCACCCGCATTGTCCTCCTCGGGGTGAGATGGTCTAGTGTCGGTAGGGATCTCCTTCCTAGTCAAGAAGGCTTTCTTAAGCCTGGAGAAGGCGTCAGTGATGGCAGTCGTGGCTTGCTCTGGCTGGCTCGGGTGGGGGACAAAGAGTCCTTACTCTTGCGAGTCAGCGTACTTCCCCATCATAAAGGTGTTTCCTTTTCTGTGTTTTCTTTTTTCCCAGCTGGGGCGCTGCCTGTAAGTGCTCTTCCATGCTATCTAAGCGCTGTTGGATGGGAAAGAGCATTTCTGAGACAGCTTTCTGAATGGTGGTTTCCACTGAGGATCCCTGCACCGTTTTAAAGCTGTCTGTCATGGCCACGTCGTCTACTTCATAGGGTCCCTCCTCATCATGTGACCAATCTTGGTCAGCCTGAGGGGAGTATTGAGCTGTCATTGCTTCGGGTAAATGTCTCTACCCCTTTTCTTTTATAGTGGGCAATCAACTTGAGCCTTCACTTTAAGTCCCACTGCTTTCTTGTCGGTAAAAAAAACGTTTTAATATTGTATGCATGGAAACGTAGATGTAGTCTGAAGTAGGCTATCAACGGTGTCTCAGGCGCTCGTATGATCTTTTTAAATCAAAGGAAGTACTTTGTGTGAGTGCCAGATGACAGAAAAAAGAACCTGGAGCGTGGAAGGCTTGCTCTGCTGGTCGCGGGAGTTAGCGCGCTCTGTCTACACTCTCGCAGCCTCCCTCATCACACAGAATGCCTATTAGTGTGAGCGGAGGCGAAGCAAAGACAAAATCCCTTATGAGGCAACAAGGAGGTAAGAGGAGAACTCCTTGCTTAATAGTGAGGTTCCGGCACTATGACAGCGTCCTCCAACGCTAGCTGGGAAAACAGCTGGCATTGTGGAGAGGGAAGGGAAAAAGTCAACGAGGAAAGGGGACTGCGGGAAACGCGGCCGCCGTTGCAACGTTCTGTGTAGAAAACACGGAAAGGCAACGGTGCGGTCGAATGTCTCGTAGCACTCCCAATATTTCAAATGCAATAACATTAAATATAAGGCATAATTAGTATTGAAATGACAAAAAGTAGTGAAACGAAATTCGCACTTATCTCTTGCTGTGAGCAGCAAAGAAAGAGGGAGTGATGCACTGTGGGCTCCTATTTGGAGGGATTGTTTACTGTTGATGGGAGGCTTCTTGTCACATGTGCTGTGACCTGTTGTGAACTTGGGCTAAGCTCTCGGGGAAACTGAGTTCCTTCTTCAGTGACTTTGTTATGGACTGGAGGTTTCTGTCCTCATATTTTTAATGTTGTTTCACGGGATATTTTTGTGCACCCTTGTTCATGTTTATGCAATATCATCTGTCTGGGTGCATAAAAACTTGCTGCTGAGCTCATTCTCTTTTGTGTTTGTAAAGAAAGGGAAGCATAATGTGAGCCTCCGGTCTTGACATAGAATTGCTGCACAGCGCGTGCTTGGGGCTTCTGAGTGATCTGTCCATTTACAGTACCCTTGTCATTTTAGCCCCCCAAAGTCTGTTCCATGCAAGAAGTATTGAGGATTGATTTACACCTAGCATTTTGTAAAGCAATAACGACCATGCTATCCGTATAACATATTAATGAATGTTTTCGCCGTTGTTACAGCAAGAGCATTAAAGCTGATAAACACCTTAATTTCTATGTTACCCTACCCAGTGTTGTGTATTTGTTTTTTTTGTAGCGCGCAGCCTTGCCCTGAGCCATCTGGGCGCGTAGTTACAAGAAGGTGGTTACAAGCAGGCATAATACGTTACGACAGTGTAGTAGTCTTAGACAAGATAATACAGTGAGGCTTCAAACAAAGCTTAAAAACATCAAGGTACAGGATACACATAATTACTCTGAGAGCGCACTCTGGGGCTAGTGTAGGAGGGAAAGGCGAGGTGCGCAGTGCTAATGTAATTTAAGTCCGGTGCTTATGATGTAGATGTAGTAGGCTCATCAAGCTTATGAAGCCTAAGTTTGGTTTTGGTTTTGAAGGAGAGTAACGTGGTTCTGCTCGAAGTGTGGAAGGGGTGGTGTTCCAAAGTTTAGCTGCAAGAACTGGGAAGCTTGATTCCCCAGCAGACTGCAGCTTAAATCTGGGTATGGTGGGAGTGTTGACATAGGCTGATCTCAGCGGTCTGTTTGAGACATGCTGCGAAAAACGACTAGTCAGATATGCTGGCGCCAGGATGTTCTTAGCCTTGTAAGTTAAGGCTAATGTTTTGAGCGATATTCGCTGCACAACTGGGAGCCAGTGAAGGCTGTGTCTGATGTCGGAGATGTGAGATCTTCTAGGGATGTTGAGGGCCGCCCTTATGGCATTGTTTTGTGAGACTTGTAGCTTGTCAATGTTTTTTTGACTGGTCCCTAGGTAGAAAGCGTTGCAGTAGTCTATTTTTGCCATGATTAATGTTCTGGCTAGGATGATGCAATTCTCAGTGTTCAGGAAGGGTCTACAGGCTGTGATGAGTTTGCAGGTATGGGCAGAGGCAGATGCTACCGCGTTGGTTTGTCTTGTTAGGGATAGAGTTGCGTCAAGATAGATACCTAGGGTTTTTGCTGTGTTGGACACTTTAATGATGTTGCCATCTATGGTGAATGATTTGTAGGCTGGATCAAGTTTGGCCAATTTGGAGTGCGAACCGAGGAGGAGTATCTCTGTTTTCTCATCATAGAGGCAAAGCCCATGATGAGCCATCCAAGCCTGGATGATTGAGTAGACATCATTGAGGGCTTTAGTATCAAGAGCAAAGACAACAGTGATGGGGATGAGTATCTGAGCGTCGTCGGCGTAGTTGGTGGATGAGACACCCAGATAGTCAAGTATGTCAAAGAGTTGCTTGGTAAACACATTGTAAAGTGTGGGAGAAACACAGGATCCTTGAGGCACTACGCAAGGGACAGGGGCAGGATGTTCAGAAGCTAGAGGAGAGAAGACCCTCATAGTTCTATTTGCTAAGAAGGAGCTAATCCAAGACGACGCTGAGTCCGAAAAGTGTGCAGCAATTTTGAGATGGTGGCAGAGAATTTTATGATCCACCAAGTGGAATGCTGCTGAGAGATCAAGCAGAAGGAGGAGTGCCATCTTACCCTTGTCTTTTAGGTCATCAATTTGGGTTTGTAAATCTATCAGGGCAGTTTCCGTGCCATGTCTAGGACGGAAACCAGAATGATGGAGACCGAGTAGTTGGTTTGATTCAAGAATCGCCTGAATTTGCAGGTATACAGCACGGTCCAAGATTTTAAGGAGGTATGGTACTGTCGTAATAGGCCTGTAATTGGCAGGGTTGCTCGGGTCAAGGGAGGGTTTTTTGATTAATGGGATAACCCACGCATCCTTTAGGTTATCTGCGACAATGTCCGATCTTAAGGAGGCATTTATGAAAGTAGTGATGAAAGGCGCAAGGTCATGCGCAGCTTCCTTGATGATAGGAGCAGGGCAGGTATCGCCTTGACAATTTGAAAGTTTAAGCTTTGTGATAATATTTTCCAATTCCTCAATGGATAGTGGAGAGAAGCTGAACGGTTTTAGAGGGCGAGAAGGTGCAGGAAGGTTGAACGATGGTGTGTGTAAGGTGAAATCAGATAGGATATTCTTTTTAGCATTTATTTTCGCTTGCAGTAAGGCAATTTTGTCCAGAAGTGCCTTTTGAATATTCGTACACCGTGCAACATCTGGAGAGGAAGTCACCAGAGGGGCTACAGGGAACTCTAATTCCTTGAGGATCTTGAAGAGTTCCTTCGTGTTTGATTGAGCCTGAGTGATACGTTTGTTGTAGACATCTTTTTTTGCTGCAAAGATAGCTGCTTTATAAGTGGAGGAGGCCAGGGTTAGGTTGTTTTTGTTAACCACGGAAGGTATGTTTTTCCATAGGGATTCCGCCTTTCCTTTTTCTTTACGTATGTCTCTGAGATGGGTGGGTGAAGCAAGAGTTCAGATGAGAACGAGTTTTCAGTTTACGCAATTTTAGTGGTGCAATAGTAATGAGGGCTTTGAGCATAGCCTGGTTGTGAATATCCACTAAGACTGTGGGGTCTGAGCTGGTGGTCAGATGGGTATTAAGTAGAGGGAGGAGGATGGGAAGAAGTTTCTGACTCAAGATGTCCTTCTTATTACGGGTTTGAGTGGCAGGGGCAGATTGGGTTTGCAGATTTGTGGACTGGAATTAATTGCAAAGGTTATTTTGTAGTGGTCTGACCACAGGCATGAGGTCACAGAGATCACGTTGAGCATGCAATTTAAGTCGGCAACCCAATCAAGAGTGCGGCCTTTGATGTGAGTGGGCTCTTGGATATGTTGGGAGAGGCCAAAGGCGGTTAGGGTGTTTAGGAGGTCGGAGGCTTTGGGATCATTCACATCTTGGTGACCTAAATTAAAGTCGCCAAGTAGGAGGATTTGGGAGTTGGATTTAGTACTGGAGGCAAGGATGGAAGATATATCATCAATAAATGAGGTGGTGGGGCCAGGAGGCCTATATAGGAGATGCGCTGTGATGGTTTGGTTGGCGGAGATGGGTAGCTTGAAGCATAGGAGTTCAGCAGATCACATCTGAATATTAGGCATATTCAGTTCGCTTGAGCTTTTGAAGATGACTGCTATTCCTCCACCCTTAGATTGAGTAGTGTCTCTATCTTGTCTAATGATGGAATAGTTATCTGGAACTGCAATGGAAAATGAAGGTTCGGATGCACTATGCAGCCAAGTTTCGGTGATGGCCAGGAAGTCTAGGCTACCTCAGGTAATCATGTCTGCAATATCACTGGCGTGTGCTGAGAGGGAACGGGCATTAATCAGGGCGCCAATGAGCTTCTTATTATTTTCTTTAATAAGGCATGTAGTCAGAGGTGGTGGTGGGTAGGTAATGGTGTCTGGAGTTGCGGTTGGGATATGTGAGGGAGTGTGGTCGATGGCAGGTCGTGGGAGTTTGGGTTTAAGGTGTCTGATTTCTGACATGTGAGGTGCATGGTTGACTCCAGTGAGTGCAGGCGTGTGCCGTCCGGTTTGAGGGCGATTGGACAAGAGCATGATGAAGGCATGTGCTGCTGCTAGTGTGAGGAAGGGTATGTATAGGAGACAAGTGGAATCTTGAGCATAGTCTCAGATTGCGATCGCCGGTGGCAATGGGCTGAGTTGGTGGTGTAGCAGAAGTGCCTGTGCTAGGAGGCTGATTGGTAGATGTGTGACAACAACTTTAGCCAAGTCTCAAGTTTCTAATGAGAGTGGTGCACGGTCGATTAGGTGTAGGCTTAGAGGCAAAATGTCAGATCCAGAGGGCTGGGTTGTCCAGATAAGGGTTAGGTGCAACGATGTTGGATGCGATTGGTGTGTAGTGTATGAGAAAGGGGAACGTAGTACGTGTGGGCACGGGGCGCAGCTGGGCAATGGTTGGGTTTAACAGCAAAATCAGGAACAGAAAGGGAGAGTAAGGCGTAAGAGCTAAAATACAGTGATTGCCAAAAAGTGTACTGCAACCGGAAAGGCCAGTCTGAAAGGCAGGGCGAGTCTAGAGTTTAACATTTTACACTCTACTAGTGTAGGCTGAATATAGTGTCAATACCACAAAGGCTAGATGCAAGGACAGGTGACACCATGGGGTAAGTGCAGAATCAAAGACACAGTCGTCCCGGGAGGATAGCTTAACGGCAACGTGCGCGCCTTGGAAGCAAGACAACACGAAGTAACACAGGTTCGATCCCCGGGTCCGCACTTGGAAACCGCTGGGTGTTTAAGCGCGTTATAAATACGCAACTAAGACAAAAAAATAACAATTACGCAACTAAAAAAATGAACAATTCCTGTAACAGCGCCTCGATGCCCGCAGGCTGTGTGAGCGCTTTAAAAAAATGCAAAATAAATAAATAAACAGTGAGCTAGAAGCGGTATCAGAGGAAATGGCTAGGTGCAAAGTCAAAAAGCACAATGGCTAAATACAGTCTCAAAGGTACAGTAGCTAGATGCAGAGTAAAGGTATAATGGTTAAGATGCAGTAACAGGGAAAGTGCAAAGTTGAAAAAAAAATGCACCGTGGCTAGAATAGGTTGAGTGCAGAGACCTAAACTCAATAATTGGCTCAATATAGTAGGTAGATGCATTGCAGACAGTAAGTAAAGCACTAACAATCATTTGAGGTCTGAAAGGCTTGCAAGCTATAGAGACGTGCGCAGGTGTACAAGACAATGATACATGACCATGACTAGGTAAGTTTAGTAGTAATATGGCTATGCGAATGCTGGTAAGGACAAAACATAGGGCATAATGAGCAACAAATACAGTCAGTTATGCAATACACATTAGCAACATATGCGTAATAGGTAGGCAATTATACAGTATGTGTTGAGTAGCAGCTGCAACAGGTGGCTGGGGAACATAAATGGGTAGGCGGAGTTAAGTAGCTAATAATCTGAGGAAGCGCGGAGCGCGCAGCATGCGAGAACCATGGGGTAGATAGTCTGTGTAGCCGCCAACTGACTACAGTCGGAGTGTGGGCAGGACGAGAGTTATTTCCCAATAGTTCGAGGCAGTTCAGGGCTTCTTACTGCTTGTCGGATGCATCGCTAGGAGGTTTGAGAGCAAATTGCGGTCACACGGGCAGAGATCCTGGCCCTGGGCACTGTCGGCTCAGGACAGGAAGGAGCTTTGATCTCGAGGACCTTGCTAGAGAAGGGCCGTCTTCGTCTGCAGGTTCAGGATTGGATGATATATGTAGAACGGCATCCAATCACGTCTCAGGCTGTGGGTATTGCAGCTTTTAACTGCTGATGGGCCGGGCACAGGATACAGGCGGCCATCTTGTAGTGGATCGATCTCGTTGCGTCAATGTGTAAGTCGCACCCGTATCTATCAACTTTGCTTTACCGTGTGAAATGCTTGTGTACGCTTCCCAATGAAGCAATGAATTCCCTATGTTCAGAATGCCTGATGTATGTAACCTTTAAGCAACAACCATGAACCAAGCCGACTTAAACTGCGTCAAAGACAATCATATGCAACAGTGCCTCGATACCTCTGAGTTGTAGTGCGCTCTATACATGTAAATAAATAAATAAATTGCCAGTATCAAGTTGTTGACAGCTCAGTAGACAACACAAACTGCAGGATTTCTTTTTTTTTAAACCCTGCTTGGATAGACCCTTTAAGACAACAACCTAAGCAACAGATTGCAATTAAAGTCACATACTTTTTTCTGATGGCTGCAAAGATAGCATTGTTTAACTGCCATACAATTGGTGAAAAGGCATATTAAAGGAAAATAAATGTTATATAGTTAGAATAGAATGATGTGTTAAATGTGTGGTCTTCACCCAAGAGGGTCATGGTTAGAATCCTTGTGCATGGGAGACAACATTTTTACAGCAACAACTTATTTTCTCCCAAAGGTTAGCTTCCTTTTCGTTTTTCACCTTGATACAGGCTATTGACTACGCCCATGTTTTCAGGAGGCGCATATTCAAACCTGCATTCCGTCTGGGGGCCTGGGACAGCTCAAGCCTCGCTTAGCTACCCCAGCTCTAATGCTACAATGATACCCTCTGCCACTGGCCACTTATCTGCATTAATAATCTTTGTACCAGCTTGAATCTAAGTGATTTGCCCGCGGTTGAAACTACCGCGGGCAAAACGTTCGCATTAGAAAGGTGCGAACTACCAAAAGTTTGCACCTTTCTCATGTGAACACACATGCATTCTCACACCCACACACACAACACACCCATAACACCCCCCCACCCACACCCTCAACACACCCCCACCCACACCCCCAACATAAACAAACCCCACTTACCTTCATCTTCACGCTGGGTTTCTGCAGCGCCAGTTCCCTTTCACTTTCGTGATCAGGAACCGGCACTCCAGGGTCCTTTTCTTTTCTCTTTTTTTTTTTTTAACGGAACGCTGCGGGGGTGTCCCCTGCAGCCCCCGCTCACTATACAAGAAAGTATAGTGAGCGGGGCAATGTGGGGGCACCCGCGCAGCCCCTGTTTTTTTTTCTTTTTTTTTTTTTTACAATGCTACCACCAAAGGTTAAAACCTTTGGTGTTCGAACCTTTGGTGGTAGCATTTTTAGAACTTTTGGTCGTTGCGACCATTATCTTTCAGGAAAATCGTCCTGAACCTACCGGCTCTGCCTCAACACCTCTTTGAAACACCTGTAGGTTCCACACTTAATACATCTTAACCCAGTTCATGGTTCGAAATTGAGGAGAGCTATTTAGCTCCTGCGTCTCCCCTAGGAGAACCTGGTTATCTTAAAACCAACAACTACCAGGACCTACTTTTGGCTCACCAGACCAATTTATGCCTTACAAATGTAGATATGTGACATTAACATTGCATATTTGAGAATGCTTATAGAGAAGAATTAGGGCACAACTAATAAACATTTTAAACATAATGAATGAATCATACAAAAAGTGAAAGCATGCACCTTGTGTGGAAGTTAGATTTGCGGTGCGCTTTGTACGCTCTCCTAGTTCCCAGGTGGTAGCTCTGGCCTATTGGGCGATGCCCGACACAGGAGCTGGTTTTAGCCCCTGCTTATTGAATCTTAATTTCGAACCCCGGTTACCTGTTAGGACCCTCTGGACGTCACTGGCTACATGACATTTTAGACACACCACTTCTTTTGGATACCCCACCCCTTTTGGACACCACGCCCCTTTCACCGGCAATGCTCATTTTAATCCACTCGACGCGAGGAACAAAACTGGACCTTGGAAGCCATGTTTGAAGGCCCTAGGGCACACCGTTTCTTCGATAATTGCACCACAACGCACCACTCTCGCCTCCCCTCCACGTCTGCACCGGGGTATGTAAGCCAGCCACACGCGCCAACATGATATAAACCGTTCACTGCTAAAAATGACTTCACATGTTTGCGAGTGCTTACAAACAGAAAAAAAACAATAATTGATTTCCAAAAATTGAAAAGTGTTTCTATCTCTGGCTACAGAACCTGTGCAGAGTACGGGTACTTTTTGCTAGTGTCTTGTAAATAAAGATATCTGGCGACTTACAACTGAGCATTTAAATCACATAAACAATATCAAGTTATATATCGTATATAGCCATTGAGCCCAAAAATATCAAGATATGATGTTTGGTCCATATCGCCCAGCCCCATTTGGTATTATTCCTAGAAGGTAGTGCAATATGAAAGTTGTGATTTGAAAAATATATAACTAGGAAGGACACATCTGCCTATAGAAAAGTGAAAACATTTGTGCTTGGTTAACCTCAATACATGACACAGAAAATGCAAAACTAGTTGAAGGGTGCAATAGGTGGTGAACCTTGCTCCTGGATTTTTTAAGAGGCAACACTTACATGATCTACTGTTGGAAGGGGATGCATTAAAGAATGAGATTTGTGAAGGGGGCGAGAAGGATGGTACAATGTTTGCAAATATATTAAAAGCCCAGAGGCGAGACTGAAGAGTGAAGAACATTTAGAGATGAGGAGCGAAGGGAATGGGATCATCTCACTGAGGTGTCATGGTGGTGATGGAACCGTAGTTAATGATGCAGGAATACTATCAGAGTGTAGATATCCCGTGTCTCAGCTATGAGAAGTGTGAGAAACCTGAAGGTGCCTCATCCGCTAATCCCCAGGGATCTGTCTTCCAGGTGGCCAGGACACGGCCATCGCTTTTGGATCCAGTTCCTGGGGGTGGAGCAGTGTGGGATGATCACCTGGATGAGTGGTCTTTGGGGAGTTTGAGTGGGACACTTGATAGTGAGAAGTGGTATCCCCTTCACTGTAACACCTTTTCCCCATCCTACCAGGTAGGATACTAAGGAACTCAGTCCCCCTTTCCTGACACAAACACTTTCTCATGGACAGCTCACTAAGCGAAAATGGGCTAACACCAGAGTCGTATACCTGACGGGTCCCATTACAATGGTCCGGTAAGGTCAGGCAATTACTGATCATTACACACACCAGACTTCCATACGGATAAAAGGCAGAGCACGAAAGCACACTCTGAGCAAGGCAAAGCACACAAGAAAGCAGCAGTTCCAAGATGGCAGTTTAACACGAGGAGAAAGACAGCAAGACCAGAGAGGGTTGCAAGGAGGGAAGTGTTCTTGACCTTTTCAGACTGTTACTTTTGTGAGCCTTGGAAAATAAGAAACCTAAGACCTGAAACTAAAGAGGAAGAAACCTGCATTGTGTAGCGGAGGTACCCAGAGCTCTCCTGCGTCGATAACCAAGGCGCAGAGGAGTGTTTGCCGCTGTGCTATTGTCTTTCGCTCCTACAACAAAGCAGCGCCAGTAAAGACAGCATAGCCGGTGTGTTGGGGAGACTGATACCAGATCAGCCTGTGTTAGAACCAAGGTTGCAAGCGGCATCATTGTATGAAGAAATCTAAAGAGAACAGTGTATGAAGCGTTTGTGATGAGTGACGCAGATATAATTAAAATCGAGAGGAGTGATTGAACTTTTGAAGCCAAGAAAAATACCTTTAAACAGAGTGGTCCGGTGCCACGTGGGTGCTCACTTGAAGGTCTCTGTTGGGTATCCAACTAATTGGCAAATGTGAAAAAGGAATTGTGTGATCAGAGTGGTCCTGCAACAGGTCAAGCTAAACCCAATGCACATTCGAAAGTCTTTGATAGTTTAATATGAACTGAAATTGGTCCAAGCCCGACTGAGGGAGACTAATTGTGTAAGAGGAAGGATCTGAGCCCGGAAGACGGGGATCTTGTCGGGTATCTTGTAACCGGAAGGATCTGAGCCTGGCTGAGGGGATACGGAGTGAACCGTGAGTCGCCCGAGAGAGAATATTCTCTGAACATTGCAAAGGGGGGGGATCTGAACCCGGAAGAGGTGGATCCAAAGTAACGATCATTGTAAGAAAAGGGATTTGAGGGGGAATCCAGGGTGAAGAGTGAATCACCTTAATTGTGAGAGGAAAATAACTTTTGAATGGATTGTGTCCTCCCACGTATTCCTCATCTTAGATGTTCGTATTGTCAGCTTTGCTGCTTTGGGAAAAACAATTCCACACAAGAAGACGCTGTGCTCGATGTCGTGGTGTCGATGTCCCTCAGGGGCTGCCATAGAGCGTTGAAGTCATCCGTAGTATAAATAGCTTGTGCCGCACCCATTGGCTTCAGTTCTGTTTTTCCGAATGCTTTCGCTTCGTGTGTATGAAAACAGCGCTTCAGTCTTTCGAGATGTCTTCATCATCTAATCCTTCTACCTCTAAAACTGGCTTAAAAAGATACCTCATAAAAAGAGAAAGACCGGCCTATCGGTGCATAAACCAAAGGCGACACCAGACAAAATGGCATCAGGTTCCAAACCGTCTTCGACACCTGTGTCGAAGGTTTCCTCGACGCCTCTGTCGAAAACCTACTCGACACCAGTGTCAAAGGCTCCATAAACACCTTCCTTGACTGTGCCTATATCTAAAGCACCTTCGACTTTATCGAAGCCAGCATCCACAACATCGACCCCATCAATGCCTTTGTCGAGGACAACATTGATTCCGGCACTATCATCGGCGCCATTGGCAAAACCAAGGTCGATGCCCTCGCAAATTACGGGTACAGTTTTTACCCCTGTACCAAGAAAAGACTTTCAAGTCTATGGCCTCTCAAGTCTTATGAGGAAGCACAATCCTCGGAGGAGGAGACTTCCCCTTTTGGGTGAGATATAGTACAAACAATGTTCCTGAGGAACTAATTGACCCTCGGTCATAAATGTCTGACGTCTCACTCTCTCCAAAAAGCTAGTGGTATAGACACTTCACCTGAATTAGAATTCGACAAACCTGACCCAGCTGATCATGCTGACTCAGCATATAGAAATATTATGAATAGGGTGGTGGAGTTCATGGCATGGAACAGAAATTCACCCACCTACGAACAGGATGACAGACATTCTCAGTCAAGGTCCTCAAAAAGATCCTGTTCTTCCTTTTCATACAGCAATTCAGAGGAAGGTTATGGTTGCATGGGAAACCCCAGAATCTGGATTGGCGGTAAACTGAAATTTTGCTACGAAATATAGACCCTCGTCCTCTGATCCGGACTATTTAACTAAGCATCCTACACCTGAAAGCTTAGTAGTCCAGGCAGCTACATCCACCAGACAATCGGCATACCTTTCTACTCCTCCGGATAGGGATGATAAGAGAATTGATGCCTGGTCTCGCAAGATTTTTTCTCCGAGCAGTATGGCTCTAAAGTCAACAAATGTGAGTTGCACCCTTGCAAGGTTTACATACACCCTGTGGGACTGTATTAGTGTGGCGGCTGAACTCACTCCTGAGGGCGAGGCACAGGAGGACTTCCTTGCGATTGTAAAAGATGGAAAGGAGACTATGGGGGAATGCCTCCAGTCAGGACTGGACACTGCCGACAGCATAAGCAGGTCCATGACTTCTAGCACAGTGCTATGTGGCTTTGCGTGGCTGAGAAAGTCGAACTTTGCACTTGATGTGCAAGCCAGACTTCTCAATATGCCATTTGACGGCTTAAGGTTGTTCGGCAGCAAGGTGGATGAAAGTTTGGAGAAGCTGCAGACTTAGCAACTCCATACTTCAACCTCACCAACACTCCTACTCAGGCTCATCTTCCTTGGGGGGGTCGTCCTTTTCGTTTTTATTCCTCATTTCGAAGAGGAAGAGGACAGGCTAGTCAAAGAAGACAAAGAACATTTCCTCTGGGTGGACGAGGAAAAGGTGCAATATCGGCCACAGCAACGGCAACTGTCCCCTTAGCTGCTGCTGCAGCTGCCTCCAAGTCACTCTGAGGCCTTGACCCACAAGACCCTGGTGGGAGGCAGGATCTCTCAGCATCTGAACAAATGGCGGAGCATTACTTCAGATGCTTGGGCACTGGAAACAGTGGCTCACGGTTACTGCCTTCCTTTTCAGAAAAGGCCTCAGGACCATCCACCGGGATACAACTCTGTCAAGATTCCGGAAATGTTAACCCTGCTTGAAAAAGGTGCAATAGAACATGTACCTGTGGCGAAGAGGAACAAGGCTTGGTACTCCCCCTATTTTCTCATTCCCAAGAAGGACGGAGGTCTGAGACCCTCTTAGACTTAAAAAACTTGAATGAGTTCCTCAGGAAGGACAGGTTCAAGATGGTAACCCTTTCTCAGATCCTTCATGCTCTCCAACTCCAAGAGTGGTTGGTATCATTGAACCTTCAGGATGCTTACGTTGATGTCCCAATCCATCTCAAGCACAGAAAGTACCCGAGGTTCGCGATTGGCAGTTCTCACCATCAGTTTCGAGTTCTGCCATTTGGGCTGACCTGCCCCAAATGTTTTTACCAAGTTGATGGCGATAGTGGCAGCGAGTCTCAGTAGAGGAGGGATTCACGTCTACCCCTACCTGGATGATTGGTTAATCAGGGCACGTTCACCCGAACAAGCCCAGAAACATCTGAGCATTGCCTGCCACTTCTTACACATACTGGGCTTCTCCCTCAATTACAAGAAGTCACATATGACACCATTCCAAAGACTCCAATTCGTCGGAGCAATCCTGGATACTTCCCGGGCGAAAGCTTTGCCTCCCGAGGTGAGAGCTCATCACATTCTGCAGATGGTAACAAAGTTACAGAATGCCCAGCATCTGCCGGCGTTCGATTTTCTGAGGTTGCTTGGCCTCATAGCATCCTGCATTTTTCTGGTGTCAGAGGCCAGATTGAGAATGAGATCCCTTCAATGGGCCCTGAGGATCTTTTGCAAGCTCCTGGCCAGAGTGGCTCAAGATCTTCTATGGTGGGCTTGCAGCTACAATATTCTCAAGGGAGATTTGGCATCCATGGCCAGAGATAACAGTAGTGACGGACGCCTCACTCATGGGATGGGGAGCTCACACCAACGATCTGACAATCAGCGGTCGTTGGTCTCCATCGGAGTCCAAACTACACATCAACCTTTTGGAGCTGAGGGCAATCAGACTAGCACTGAGGGCCTTTCTGCCCTCTGTACTGGGAAAGAATGTCCTGATAATGACGCACAACACAGTGGCCATGTACTTCCTCAACAAGAGAGGAGGCGTAGGGTCACTACCACTGTGCAGAGATGCAATGTGTTAAGACGGATTTCTGAACTTTGTCCTGGTGGCGCAGAAGTTCAGAAGGCCAACCTAATTACTTGGAACAGGGTAACCTCTGGACGAGCCAGACCAATCAAGGTAGCGATGGCGGCGGTCAAGACTAGGTCTCAAGAGGGGTGAGGGTGACTGAAAGCCCGCAATGAGCACACAAAGCAAGATCACTTACAAACTACTCCAAACAGTTGTTATATTAAAAATATATACACATTTATTTCAAGGCCTTTAAAACAATGACCGTAGCGAGAAAATCACAATATAACGATAGTAAACCAACACATACCATATCAACACAATATATATACAAATACGACAGTCTCAAGCGTTAGATGCACGAAATGGGTAGTCCACCTAAAAGGGGAGGAAGACAGGCAGTGCGAAATAATGTTTAGACCCAGTTCACCTTCAGAGGCACCTAACTAGATGGAAGTCCGAGCCCTGCGAAGAGTGGAGCCTTGTGCTCAAAAGTACCTGCACGCGCTGGTGCCAAAGGGCAAAAGGAGAAGCTCTTCGAGGGAAATCAGGCAGTTCAGTTTAGTGCACAAAAGAAGAAGAACAAGTTCCGCGACTCAAGCGCAGCCTCCACAGTGGGCAGAAGCAGAGAGCGAGTACGGAAAAGGGTGCTGTTTGACACAGCGGGGAAAAGCAATGGGCTCCTGCAGGAGGGCGACCAGATCCTAGCTATGCTACTCACCGGTCCCCGATGCAAGCAGACCCAGGCTTCTCCGCGTCCGTTTCAGTAGCTGGCAGGTTCAGAAGAGCAGGGAACGCCTCGTCGTCGTGTTGAGTAAAAAGACGTCCCAATCGAAGAAACCCGCACAGTTTGTTACCACAGCAGGGCAACGGAGCGGCCGTGTGTATCTGAGCCCAATGTACACTACTCACTTCAGACCTGGGAACGCCAAGTGTACGAAGCGTGTGAGAGTGACAAGGACTCGAAATACTACACAACCTGGGGGCGGTTACAGAGCAAGACTCCGTTTAAGCTGGTCAGTCAGCTGGATGGCCCAGAGACGCTTCCGAAGGCTTACTGGCAGGAGATGGTGAAGATGCCGAGAATAGCTGTTCCAGCTATTCCAAGGGTCGAAGTACCAGTACAGGCCTTCTGGTTCGATCAAAGGTGAAAAGGGTTTCACAAGGCGACAGCAGTGCAGAGGAGAAGTCCTTCAGCAGGTCACCAGCGATTCCTCAGTCCAGCCTCTTGGTTGCAGGATACTTGGCTCCTGTATTCCTTCGTTCGTGAGAACTCAGGAGATAGACATGGTAGTGGAGTTTCCAGCCCCCTCTTATCCACGGTTCCCTTTGCGCCAAAACGGAGGGGACCCAATGGGAGATCCGCTCATCAACACTCACACCATTCGTGGACCAATCACGGACCACGGTGGTCCCAGGCATTCACACCACCCTAGACTCTCTGGCACCCAGGATGTGTATTGGGACCAGACATCCCAGCCCACATCCTGGAGGCACACACAAGACATGTAGAAGCCCGCAAAAGCATCCGTGTTTCGTGGGAAAGTACATGCCCAAATAAGGAAGGCCCCGGGTCGGCTCGACCTGGGGAAGGTGAAGGGAGCAAGACGGTCAGCGGAAAGGACAAAGGAGCCTCGTGGTCTGGCCATTTTGGGAGCCAGGCCACCATTTTGGGTTAAGCGCGAAAAACGCGCTTAGAACGCCAAAAGGAGCTCAAAACACAAGAAACGATCGCTGCCATCATTCCCGTCCCTGAATCACTTGCACCGATCAGATACAATCCTAAACGAGTATCTAGGGCTTGTAGAAGGCTAGAGACCCAAGAGAGCTGTAACTTAGCTTACAGTGCCTTCTTGTGTCATGTTGCACGAAAGCCGCAACATGATAAAAGAAACTACGGGAAACAGCGTTCCCCGGTACTGACTGTCTTAAGGGCATGTCAGTTTCCCCGTAAGAAAGGAGCGAAAGCCCAGAGGAGTGCGGCAGAAGGCTGCACTTCTCTGGCAAAGTCAAGAACAAGGTGAAAAACAACAGCAAAAAGTTTAGGGGTTGCCACATGGAAGGAAAATTACCTACAATTACGAAATCTTTCCTAACACAATGCAGCTCTGGTTCTGGGCAATACAAGAAGGAATCTCTCTATCGGCAGTTCACCTACCCGGAGAACAGAACACAGCGGCGGACACTCTGAGAAGGCAGAGCACAGTCTCCCACGAGTGGGACCTAGCTAAAGAAGTCCTTCAAGAGATCTTCACCCTTTGGGGAACCCCACAAGTGGATCTGTTTGTGACCAGTGTCAACAGGAAGTGCAAACTGTACTGCTCAAGGGAATTTTCTCCAAAAGGAGCACCAGGGGACGCGTTTGTAGTGGACTGGGAATTTCCACTCTTATACACGTTTCCTCCAGTCCCTGTGCTTACTCACGTAATCAGGAGGTTGAGAAAGTTCAGGAAAACCATGATCCTAATTGCCCCGGATTGAGCCAGGAGGACATGTCCATCTGCCCTCCAATACGTCTTCCCCAAAGAGAGGATCTTCTCTCGCAAGAGGAAGGTTGGGTTCTCCATCCAGAGTTCAAGACACTCAGTCTTCAGGCATGGGTTCTGAGAGGCTGAGATATAAGGATTGGGACCCCCGAACAACGTAATGGAGATTTTGCTTTCGGCCAGAAGGCCAGCAACAAAATCCTTGTACCCGTGTCGTTGGAACAAGTTCAATAACTGGTGCAAGGAAAAGAATGTGGATCCATTCTTATGTGGTACACCTATGGTACTTTGTTTCCTATTACATCTGGCCAATCTGGGGCTCCAGATTGGTACAATAAAAGGATACCTAGCAGCGCTTTGTATTTTTAAGTGCTCCTCAGAAGAGGTGTCTTACTTCAAAATTCCATTGATTATGCAGTTTTTGAAGGCTCTCACTAACGTGCACCCTCGAGTACCATTTCAAGTCCCCGCTTGGGATCTAAATTCCTTACTTGCAAGCCTTTCGAGCCTTTTGCATTCTTGTCCACTAAGGCTTCTTACTTTGAAGACAGTCCTACTAGTGGTTATTACATCAGCCTGCATGGTGAGTGAGTTACAGGCTCTCTTGTAAGCCTCCACGCACCACCTTCCATAAAGACAAAGTTATACTTAAAGTCAAATTTTCATTTCTACCAAAAATAGTCTCTGACTTTCACTTGTCTCAAAAAATCACATTGCCATCTTTCTATCCTCTCCTCATGCGAATAAGGAGGAGGAAAGGCTCCACCGGTTAGACCCAAAAAGGACTGTAAGCTTTTATATTTCTAGACTGGTAACATTTTGGCAAAGTTACCAACTTTTCATTGGATATACCGGCCACAAATTGGGCCTAGCAGTAACAAAAAAACCTTCTCTAGATGGATAATTTTAGTAATTGGAGAATGCTACAGGCTGGCAGGTAAAGAACCTCCAGATGGGCTAAGAGCTCATTCTACTAGGGACATGGTGACTTGAATGGCTCTTCAGAGGGGTGTCGCGGTGCAAGATATTTGTGCAGCAGCCACCTGGTCGTCAATGCACACTTTTGTGAAACACTATTGTTTAGATTCAACCTCATCCCACGGAGGTCTTTTTGCTAAGGCCGTTCGACATACGGTCCATGAGTAGAATTATGGGACCTCTTCAGCATCTGACAACTCTTGTCGGTCTGCTGCCACACGCGCTGACCTACAATGGAGCTTTCGTAGCGCTGTGCACTCTCCTGTTAAAAAACACAATACCTAACCAGTGTATGGGGTGAACAGAGCTTCTCTCTCTCACTGGGTGGCTGGCTTCTATACCGATTGCTGCTGCGCGTCCTCTGCATCACCCAGGAATCCCGACCTGCCATGTTTTCTATACGGTGTCCTGCTGCCGGCACAATGGCAACCCCAGCTTCTGCTTCTCCCTGCCGCTTCTACCCCCCCACACCTGAAAGGCCTTTAAATGTTTAAAGGTCCCACTCAGGTGTTGGTCCTTACAACAACTTGACCGCTCACCAGAGTTTAGTAACTGTGGATCTCTCTTCCTCATCTCCATACTAAGAGCATTATGGGACCTGAAGTCCATAATGTTCTTTTTTGTTCTCTCATTACTCCAATCTGTTTGGGTGTTTTATAGGATTTAAATTTAAGGGAGGGTTTTAAAGGAGGTAATGGTTTTCCCTTGGATCCGAGATCCAAACATAATGTAGAATCATAACTACTGGAAGTGGTAATATTAACTCCCAGATCTCTGTGTACTTTTTTCATGTTTGTTAAAAGGGTTCTCATACTTGGTACTTTGGGTAATTCTTGAAGAGGGAGCCTTACAGTGACAACAAGCTATTAAATATTTAGGCATTAGGGAAGTCTCATCCTCGGAAGAGGACAATACAGCGTCTCTCCGGACAATACAGCGTCTGTCCGGACAATACAGCGTCTCTCCTAACGGAGTTACTACTAACTCTTGACAGCCTTCTTTATCCCATGTGATCCTCTTTCCTGATACCACCCCAGGGTTAGGATCAGGTAGCGGCTGCCTTTCGAAGGGATTGTGTCCTCCGACGCATTCCTTATCTTGATAGATTACATTCCAGCTAGCTGTCCTCAGACATTTTTTCCAGTAGAGGGCGCTGCGCGTCGACGTCCCTCGGGCTGGTGTCCCTCGACAGCCTCAGTCTCGGCGCCGATGTCATTGTGCGTATAAATAGACTCGCGCAGCGGCCGTTGCTCAGTTCTGTTTTTCCACGCTTCGTGGGCCTCGGAATCGTGTTGCTCAGTTCTTTCTTCAACAAGATTCAAATTATTCTTCGAAGATATCATCTTTATTCAATGGCTTCCTCATCCGAACCGTCGACCTCACGGTCCGGCTTCAAAATGTGGCATGATTGTGGGAAGAAAATGTTGACGGATCCTCACAGGATCTGTTTGTGGTGCCTGGGATCGGAGCATCACTGTTCGGAATCCGAGGACTGTATGTCCATGACGGCGAAAGCCTTGAAGGAACGTAAGGGGAAGCTTGAAAGAGGTAAGACTCTTAAAACTTCTACTTCCTCGAAAGACATTCGTCTCCTCGCCGTCACAGGAAACATTCCCGTTCCAGGTCTCAAAGCGGTTCCCATCAGTCTTCAAGATCGAAACACTCTAAGAAGAGGCGTTGTAGATCTCCCTCTTCTTCGTCTTTTGTCTCCCTGGAAAGGGTCACCTGCCCCACGAAAAAAACAGCTCTCCAGCTAAGTGGGAGGAATTCCGTAAGAAAATGCTTAGCGTCTTCGAGAAAGCGGCCTCTACCCCCTCGGAGACGGCTAAAGGTGATACCCTGGGTGAAAGACCTGAAAAATCAAAACGCTGCAAGTCGTTGCACCCAGCGAAAGAAATTCTCTAGGAGCGTCATGAACCCTCGAGTGAAGGCAGTAAATCTGCATCATCGACGCCTTTGTCGAAGGGTCCGCCGACGCATAAATCGGTTGCATCGACACCGTCTTCGACGCCTATGTCGACGCAGATAAAAGACAGACCTACAGCTGTCACTAAATCTCAGACAGTAGAGGTGTCGAGGACCTCGACCATTACCTCGAGGATGCCGTCGACAACCTCGACGACTCCGAGTAGGATTCCGATCCTCTCGAGTACTTGGAGGCCTCTTCTAACTTTTCCGAAGCCCTTTTCAGGTTTTTCGAAGCCTTTGACTTCCACGTCGACAACTTCGACGTTTTCTCAACCGGTGACAACCAATTTGGCCCCCTCTGCTCTAGAAATGGGTTTTAAACCATATCCTAGGTCTGATTACTTTAGAGCTTTGTCCTCTATATATGATATATATGAGGAGGGGGAGGATTCCGACCATGTGAGACCTTTTGGTTTACAGAGGACCACAACACCTATACCAGAGGAATTTATCTCTGAAGAGAACAGGTTAAAAGATCTTCAAGACTCTTTACATGAAGCAAGTAGTTTAGACACTTCTCCAGAAGTAGAGTTTGCTAAACCAGACCCGGGGGAGCATGCTGAGACCCCTTATAGGGTTCTGATGGCAAGAATAATAGAATTCATGGGGTGGTCTACACCTACACCTTCTTTTCAGCAAGATGACCTTACTGACATTTTAGTTAAAGGTCCACAGGAAGATAATGTTGTTCCTTTTCATACTGCTCTGCAAAGAAAGATCTCTGCTAATTGGGAAAACCATGAAGTTTTCCCTGCAGTTAACAAGAAACTATCTGCCAAATACAGGGTATCTGCTACAGATCCTGAATACTTGAGCAAATATCCAACTCTAGAGAGTGAGTTTGTACAAGCAGCTGTTACGCTCACCTGGCTCCCACAGGGGTGTCGAGCGGAACTGGACAGCCACGGTCTCCACCAACGTGATGCGTAGTGCAGAGATGACTGACTGGACTGGCCCACCTAGCTTCGTCTGCTTGACCCGTAGAAGTAGTCTCCTTATAGTTTTGTATGATCAGCTCTCCATCCTGCGAAGAATGCAGGGGCGCGTTGATGGCCAGTTACTTCACTGGCTTGAGGAAATTGGAAGAGTTCTGGACAAATCTTGGCTCCAAACCTCCGGGCGAAAGACTGTAAGTATATAGTTCTAATGAGTTCAAAATGTCCGATTAATCACTCTTGTCCAATTCCTTGTTTCTTTTGCAGCTTAGACCCAAAAGATGATCGTCTTGTGGCAGCTGAAAGCGTTCAGGTAAGAGTCTGTGTTTTGTAACACTGTCCGGTAAATGATGCCGAGGTTTAACTCGCTGCTTTCTCTTTTCTTGCAGGTGCAGCGTAGGAAGATTTGGCCTGCTGGTGGATAATACCTCCTGCGGTAAAATCAGGTAAGCATATGGTGGCAAGAGATTGTCTTTGTTTGTTCCCTTGGCTCACCTTGTTGTTTTCTTGTCCCCCATGTGTAGTATCTCAGATTACAGTGCAGTGATGTAGTTACTTGCTAATTAGGTGTTTATAAAAATGGTCCCAAATAATAGTCCTCATTAATACCTAGCGTGTTTAATGAGTCAAGGCGATGGATTCAACTTATTTCTCTTTGGGATAGTCTTTTTTCGATATCGCCACCTCTGGGTAGAGGATGTAGAACTTCTAATACTACTACCCTCATTTGTGCAACATTGTGATTATGGTCTCTAAAATGTCTGTAGACGGGAGATTTGATGTTTTTGGTTCTGATGTTTGATTTATGCTCCGTCCATCTTTCTTTGGCTTTCCTTGCTGTTTTGCCTACGTAATATTTACCACACGGGCAACGTAGCGCATAAATTACATTTTTAGAGTCACAGGTTGCATAATGCTTCAATGGAATTTTCTTGCCTGTGTGTGCATGTCTGATATGATCTCCTTTGATCACATTGGAGCAGTCTTGGCAGTTGAGACATGGGAAGGTTCCTTGTTTAGGTTTACTCAAGAATGTTTGAGTGGGTTTTTTTTGTGTCTCCGCTTTGATAACTCAGTCTCTAAAGTTGCTGCCTCTTTTAAGTGCTAGCATTGGTGGGTCTGGAAAAAGGGAAGTCAACGTCGAAGTAGTGAAAAACTTCAGATACCTGGGAATAATAAGACAGCACTCCCACAGACTCAGCCATGCAAAAAGATCTTTGGAGGAAAACCAGATTACTGACCTCCCAAGCCCGACTTCTGGATAAGAAATTCGGGCGTTTCTCACTGATACCTACGATAAGGTTCTACAAAGCTAAGGTGATACCTGCCTTGACGTATGGAGCAGAGGCGATGCCAGCTATTCCAACTACAATATGGATAAAACTCGATGGCTTCTTTTGGAAAGCAGTCCTGAACCTGCCGAATTCCACCCAGATCGAAGCAATCTGGCGAGAACTGGGCCTCTCTTCACTGAGTGCCAAAGTGAACCTAGCGAGCATATCCTTGTATAGGAAAACAATCCTTCCCGATGCGCCCCGCCTCTACAACCTAATAGACCTGGAGATCAAAGCAGGCACTTGCAGGATGATCGTCAAATGGGCTGAGCAGATACAATCGAAGTTGGCCGAAATTGGATGCTCCAACGAAGATCTCATCAAGAATCCCAACAAAATAATAAAAAAACTGGAAGAGGCGGACTGGATTGACACCCAAGAGAGTGCCAAAGGAAACAAAACACTGGCTCTTTTTCCCCAAACCCCAAAGAAGTTAAACCAAACAACACAACTATTCAGAAGATTTCCAAGCAAACCATTGCGGCAATTCCTCCTAAGAGCACGTTTAAACTTGCTACATACCAACGAGATCCTGTTCACGAGAGGTCAGTCACCCTCCAAAATCTGCCGCTTATGCAAAGCCGACACAGAAACAGTTAGACATCTGCTACTCCAGTGTCCTGGGACTGAACAGGCTCGACAATCCTACCTACTACCCCTCCTGGAAACCCACGTCGTGAGTGAAGAGGAAATATGGTGGGTCCGTCTAATCAGCGGCCAGCAGAAAAACTGGTCTATTGCAGCGGCAAAGATCTTACAGGACGCCTTAGCGGAGTGCTCACAAGGGGTGTCTGCCTAAGTCATCGTCTAATCAAAACAAAATCGAGCATTTGTTAAAATCCAGAAAGATGGATAAATACAATAAATTAAAAAAAAAAAAAGGGAATTCAATTGAGGATCTGTTTTGATTAGATCCCAATTTTTATGAATTATCCGCTAGATTTGAAAGCTTTGGCTGGAATATCTCAGGGTGTGTATTAGATTTGTTTTGACTTGTTTGGTCTTTTGAGTCAAAAGTTCTTCTCGGCTTTGTACATCTGTTCTTTGAATTGCTTTGTCTAATAACTCTTCTGGAAAGCCCCTGTCCATAAATCTGTTTTTGAGGGAGGCGTATTCGTCCTGCAGTTTTTCAGTATCAGAGGTTATTCTTTTAAGTCTAAGCAATTGACTATAAGGTAAATTGTCCTTAAGATGTTTGGGGTGAAAACTGTGGAAGTGCAGAGAGCTGTTCACACCTGTGGGTTTTCTGTAAATCCTTGTGTTGAATCCCTGATTGGTGATTTTGATTGTCATGTCTAGGAAGTTTATTGATGGTTTTCCAATTTCGATAGTGAATTGAATCCTGTTGTCACATTGGTTGAGATATTTCCAAAAGAGTATGAGTTCTGATTCTGTACCGATCCAAATACCGAATATATCGTCAATATATCGTAACCAACTCTTGATTTTATCCTTCCAAATAGGATTGTCCAAAACGAATGTCAGTTCAAATTTATACTTGAAAATATTTGCATATGAGCCCATAGAAGTCCCTGATTTCTGAAGATAGTATTGGTTGTTGAAGCGGAAATAGTTATTGTACAAAATGAGATCGATGAGTTCTATGGCAAAAGTTTTATGTATCTTAATGTCTTGGTGCTTGAGTAGAAACCATTCTAAAGCTTTGATGCCTTGGTTGTGTGGAATTGATGTTTATAAACTGCTAACATCCATGGTGAACAGTAGCAAGTTAGGTTCATCTGTTCTGATCGATTTGATGATCTGCAAAAAATGTGTAGTATCTTTGAGATAAGTTTCTGTCTTTTGTATAAAAGGCTGCAAGGCTGTGTCAAAATATATTGCAAGAGGTTGAACGACGCTTTCAGTACCCGCTATTATTGGTCTTAAGGGTGGATCCGTTCTGTTTTTATGAATCTTTGGAAGGCCATAAAAGACCGGTGTCACTGGATGTTTGTTGATTAGTTAGCTACTGGTACTTTCTGTGATCCAATCTAGATCTTCCGCTTCATCAATGATTTTTTTGATAGTTTCTTTGATTGATAGAATTGGGTCCCCATCCAGCTTCAGATATGTGTCTTGATCTGATAGTAATTTCTGACATCATTCATTGCATTGAAAAGTGTCCATAATGATTAGAGCTCCGCCTTTATCAGCTTGTTCGATGGTCAGGCTGTTGTCAGATGCTAGATCTTTAATTATATTGAGCTGATGTTTCCTAATGTTCAGTTTTCTGATTGTGGTATATTTCAGACTTTTAAGAGCTTTGGTGGTCTTAATCCTGAACACGTTCACTAATGGATGATTGATTTGGGGATGAAAATTACTTTTGCCTTTCATTTACAAATATTCTGGGGACTGTCTTTCTTGTGTGTCTTCTGTCAAATTGTCAAAAAATATTTTAAGTTCCATCTTCCGAACAAGTTTAAAAAGGTTGATCTCTTCTTCATATACCGTGTGGTAAATATTACATAGGCAAAACAGCAAGTAAAGCCAAAGAAAGATGGACAGAACATAAATCAAACATCAGAACCAAAAACATCAAATCACCCGTCTACAGACATTTTAGAGACCATAATCACAATGTTGCACAAATGAGGGTAGTAGTATTAAAAGTTCTACATCCTCTACCCCACAGGTGGCGATATCGAAAAAAAGACTATCCCAAAGAGAATAATATTGGATCCATCGCCTTGACTCATTAAACCCGCTAGGTATTAAAGAGGACTATTATTTGGGACCATTTTTGTAAACCCCTAATTAGCAAGTAACTACATCAGTGCACTGTAATCTGAGATACTACACATGGGTGGAAAAATACGCAAATCTAGACAGATTGTGAATCCTTGCATGGGACAGCATTTGAATTTCCTTGTGGAGAGAATTTCTTTGTGGAAAGATTCATAAATGTTACATAATATCAACATCCTGTTGTTACCTTTGGCTATCCCTTCTTACCATGTTTTACCATGTACAGAATAAGAAAATGTCTTTGTCTCTTTGCCAGATGTATACAATAATATCTGTATAAATCTTAAGTCAATACCTATTGGAGATATAATTACTCCTCACAGACTGTGAATCCCTAAATGGAACAGCATTTTGGATTATCCTATGCATAATCCCATTTTATAACATCTCCTTGAGAATTTTGAAATACTACTGAAACACTATTCCCTACCAATACCTATGCATTTTGTGACCATAGGCATATTATCAAATTATGCACTCCAATACCGTCTTGGTATGGTTTCCTACTCGAACACCTTTACTTTTTCTTTGATCATAATGCAATTTTCATTGTGCGCATGCGTCGCGATTCACCATAGACACTGCATACATCTTATGCATATGGTGGTTTGTCACATTATCTTAAAACAGATCTGTCCCGATTTTATGGGTCATATATCGAAAATCTTAGGCTCTTTTACTTTGTGCGGGCAATCTTGTTCGGCTTTTGTGTTTTTTTCCTATAGAAAAATGCAGCACTACGTGTGCGCATTTACTCGTGAGAACTACTTGTCATGGGCACGCATTGGCGTGCCTACGTCACTCTTATGACGTTATAAATAGTAAACAAACGCCGTAGACAATCAAGTTCCAGTGCAAGGCGTCTGCTACCGTGTCTTGTTCCAAACATTGTTTGAAAACGCTTTTCAAGTAAGTTTCTATGGGCATATGCTCATTTAGCCATGTATCTAACTTGGAGCACTTTATTACAACAATACTCTGCTCGATTTCCTCACAGTTACGAGGTGTTCTCCCCGAGATATTACAATTAACGTTGGTCTGTCTGCAACCAATCTACTCCTACTTCCTGATTGGCGCCTCTACGTACTCCTACAAGGTTAGCTTCTCTTATGCACGCTTATATTTTCTTTCGAAAAGAATATATATCCAGTTCATTTGATATATACATATGCTCATTTAAAACAACCATAAGCTTCCTTCGAATTCACTATCCTTGTAATAGACAACTACTTGTTAAGCATTTTTATGCATTCCTGTATTTTTCTCAGAAAAGTACTAAAACCTTGTTAGCTCCTAATTATTGTATATACATTTATAGTTCTCATAAACCACCATATGCTATTTTTCAATTTATGATCCTTGTTATAAGCAACCACGTGTAATTGCTGAATCCGTATTCCTTAACCAAACTCCCTGGATGTTATCGTCCTTCTTGAGACAAGACCTCCAGAGGACCCCTTTTTATACTTCACACAAGAAAGTATGAAAATTCTTGATTTATGTACCCCTGATGAAGAGAGAAATCTCGAAACGCGTTGGGTGATCACATTATGGATTAAAGTCAAGTTCTTGTGTTAAAAAACTTGTTACTGTTTTTCATGTATATCTTGCTTTGACTGAAATTTGTTAGTCAATTTGACTCACAGTAGATTAAGACTATATAAATGTACCTAAAATATATGAAGCTCATTGGGTGACTCTATAGGACAGTGTTACAACACATTGCCTTATAAGAGTACATCACACTGCCAAATTATTTTTCTGTATATACAGGTTATAGATAGTGTGCAGGGGACGGGAGTTCCCCATTTTGGGAACATCCACCCTCTTTTTTGTTCTAGTTCCAACCCAGATGCCAAGGTTGAGATTATCTGCCCTGCACCTCAAATCTCCTCAATCTAATAACCAAAGACACCTAGATTACCTTAAATCTTGATATAACAACTATTTCGAATTGAGGTGTGCATAGTGTTGAACACTTGGTATCTCTGGACCTTCAGGATGCTTATTTCCATGTGCCAATCCATCTCAAACACAGGAAATACCTGAGGTTCGCCATTGGCAACTCTCACTATCAGTTTCGAGTTCTGCCATTTGGGCTGACCTCCGCCCGAGGGTCTTCACCAAGCTAATGTCTGTAGTGGCTGCAAGTCTAAGGAGGGAAGGGATCCACGTCTACCCTACCTAGACGATTGGTTGATCAGAGCAGTATCTTCGGAACAAGCTCAGATCCAGTTAGATTATGTCTGCCACTTCCTTCACAAGCTGGGCTTCTCGCTCAACTTAAAGAAGTCTCAGATGATACCATCACAGAGGCTCCAGTTCATTGGAGCAGTCCTGGACACTTCCCTGGGAAAAGCCTTGCCACCAGAGGTGAGGGCTCAAGATATTCTACAGATGGTCACCAAGTTTCAAAATGCCCAACGTCTACCAGCCTTCGACTTTTTGAGGTTGCTAGGCCTCATGGCATCCTGCATCTTCCTAGTGCCAGAGGCTCGCCTGAGAATGAGATCCCTCCAGTGGGCACTAAGAACCCAATGGTCGCAATTCTCAGGAAGAATGTCAGATCTCCTTCAAGTCCCGGACAGAGTGGCTCAGGACCTTCAGTGGTGGGCCTGTCGGGAGAACATCTTGAAAGGAGAACACTTTTGGCAACCATGGCCGGAGATAACAGTAGTCACGGATGCCTCACTTAACAGGGTGGGGAGCCAATGCCAACGACTTGGCCATGAGCGGCCGTTGGTCTCCATCGGAGTCCAGACTACACATCAACCTGTTGGAGCTGAGAGCAATCAGACTAGTGCTGAAGGCTTTTCTGCCATCTGTACAGGGGAAGAATGTCCTAATAATGACGGACAACACAGTGGCCATGCACTACCTCAACAAAAGAGGTGTAGGATCACGGCCACTGTGCAGGGAGGCGATTCAGCTCCGGTTTTGGGCAATTCAAGAAGGAATCTCTCTATCAGTAGTTCACTTAGCCGGAGAGAAGAACTTGACAGCGGATGCTCTGAGCAGGCAGAGCACAGGCTCCCACAATTGGGAGCTAGCTCAAGAAGTCCTTCAAGAGATCTTCGCCCTTTGGGGAACCTCTCAAGTGGATCTGTTTGCCACCAGTATCAACAGGAAGTGCGATCAGTTTTGTTCAAGGGAATTTCCCCCGAGAGGAGCTCTAGGGGACTCGTTCGTAGTAGACTGGGAGTTTCCACCTCTATACGCGTTTCCTCCAGTCCCTGTCATTCCTCAGATGATCAGGAGGTTGAGAAGGTTCCGGAAGACTATGATCCTAATTGCCCCGGATTGGGCCAGGAGAACATGGTACCCGGACCTTCTGGACATGTCCATCTACCCTCCGATTTGTCTTCCGCAAAGAGAGGATCTTCTCTCGCAGAAGGGAGGTCAGGTTCTCCATCCAGACATCAGAACCCTCAACCTTCACGCTTGATTTATGAAAGGTTGAGATGCAAGGATTGGGACCTCCCGGATGATGTCATGGAGGTGTTGCTTTCAGCCAGAAGGCCAGCAACAAAGACTTTATACCGCCGCCGTTGGAACAGATTTTGCAGCTGGTGTAGAGAAAAGAATATCAAACACTTTTCATGTAGTACACCAATGGTGTTATCGCTTTTGCTCTATTTAGCAAATTCAGGTCTTCCAGTTGGTACGATCAAGGGCTACCTCACAGCGCTGTCAATCTTTAAGCGCACTGCGGAGGAGCCATCATATTTCAAATTACCCCTAGTAATCCAATTTTTGAAAGGGCTAACTAATGTCTATCCCCCAAGGCCGTTCCAAGTTCCCTTGTGGGACTTAAATCTTGTATTACATTTTCTGATGGGTACTCCTTTTGAACCACTCCATTCTTGTTCATTAAGATTTCTCACCCTTAAAACCGTCTTCCTAGTGGCTCTAACATCTGCCAGAATATTGAGCGGATTACAAGCTCTATCTTGCAAACCTCCTCATACAATTTTTCACAAAGACAAAGTTGTTTTACAAGTGAAGCCTAATTTCCTCCCAAAGGTAGTCTCTGAGTTCCACATCACTCAGAAAATAACCTTACCTTCATTTTTCCTCCTCCCCATCCAGGGAAAGAGGAAGAGAGGCTACATAGACTGGATCCAAGGCGTGCCTTGAGTTTTTAGATCAACAGACTTGCTGGAATAAGGCAAGCAGACCAACTGTTTGTAGATTATCCAGGACACAAATTAGGATTGCCAATTGCAAAACAGACCATTTCAAGATGGATTATTTTAGCCATTCTAGAATGCTACAAATTGGCAGGGAAAGAGCCCCCTCAACACCTTAGGGCTCATTCAAACAGGGGTATCGCAGCCTCTTCGGCTCTCCAAAGAGGGGTACTGATTCGGGACATATGTGCGGCTGCCACATGGTGGTCCGCACATACCTTTACAAAATTCTATAGTCTCGATTCCTCCTCTATCCAGGAGACAAGATTTGGCAAAGCTGTGTTACATTCTGTTCATTCTTAAAGGGGAATATTCCAATTTTACTCCCACCTCCTCTCACACCACTGCTATCGGAGTCTATCAAGATAAGGAATACGTCGGAGGACACAATCCCTTCGAAGAACAAGTAACTTCTTAGCTTGTAACGTTCTTTCAATGGGATGTTCGTCCGACGTATTCCTTATCGCCCCTCCCATCGATCCCCGCAGTAAAACTTCCCTTGTAGTTGCAGTTTACGCTCCTTCAAGGTCAATAACCAATTCATGCACAGCTAATTTCAAACTTCAAAACGGAACTTAGCAACGGCCGCTGCGCTAGTCTATTTATACGCACGATGACGTCGGCGCCGAGACGGAGGCTGTCGAGGGACACCAGCCCGAGGGACGTCGACGCGCAGCACCCTCTACTGGAAAAAAGTCCGAGGCCAGCAAGCTGGAATGTAATCTATCAAGATAAGGAATACGTCGGAGGAACATCCCATCGAAAGAACGTTACAAGGTAAGAAGTAACTTGTTCTTCTCGTGAGACATGTGAGAATTTAGGCAGGGTTATTGTGATGACTCTGCAGGGTTCATCACAGATGCCACCCTCATTTTGTAGGGCTTTCATATATGTAATTCTGAACGCATTCGCAGATTTTGCACATCATATAGGGCAATTTCACTAATTAATTTAGATGTAAAGATCTTCCTTGCAAAATTCATTCATTCACCAATTTGAATTTGTATTAGGCAGACAAGGTAAGGGTTACCTACAGAAAACCCTGGACTTTGTGTCTTCTGGAGGTTATGATACGCTATGATATGATATAGCATTTATAGTGCGTCTATACACAAGTGTTTCAAGGCGCGACAAGGCAAGGTAGGGGAAACAGATGGAGGACAAAGACAACAATCTCTTACTAGGCCTAGTAAAATTGAGATTGCGCAGGTGCAAGGGGGAGGGGAGGGCAAATGTGCCAAAGGCGAGGGAGTGTGGGCATGTGCCGTACATGGGATCAAAACAACAAGTTGTGCGGCCAGCAGGTGGCAAGCGCAAGGGTTAAGTGCAGACAGTAGGTGTCTAATAACTGTAGGGTTGCAGATACAGACCCAGGTGCAAGCGTTGCCAGGAGGCAGTGCAGGTGTGCAACTGAGTGGGCAGGGACCTGGGCCCAAATTCAGAGCGTTGCCAGGTGACCAGTGCAGTATCAGACCGGTGATCAGGAGGGGAAGAGAGAAGGCAAAAGAGATGGTTCTACTCAAGTTTCAGATAAGCAGGGAGGCTGTACAAGAAGGAGGCACCAGCCGAAAAAAAGAGCTCTACTGCCAACATGTTGCTTGGAGAAGCGACTGACCCTCAAGGAGTTGGAGGTGGAGGAGCGAAGAGCTTCAGTAGGAAGATATTTCCGAAGAGAGATTTGGAGGTATTGCGGAGCCAGGCCCCAGAAGGTCTTGTTGACAATTCAGTGGGTCTTGAACTTGATCCTTGCAGCCACTGGGACCCGCTGGAGAGATACGATCCCTGGGCTTGAGGCGAAGGACAAGTCTTGCAGTCATGTTCTGGATGGGTTGAAGAGGGCAAAGGGTAGAGGCAGGCAGATTAAGAAAGAGGCTGTTTTGCAGTAGTCCAGCCTAGAGAGAACCAGAGCTCCGGAGACAGTGAGCTTCTGGGGAAAGTGAGGAAATGAAGAATACCTCTGAGGAGGTGCGGTAGTTTGACTTCTCAGAGACGTCAGAAATGTGAGGAGAGAAGGGGAGTGTGGAGTCGAAGATGACCCCAAGGTTCTTAGCCTCACAGGTGGGAGCAGGAAGAGGGCCAAGGGAGGCCAGCCAGCGAGTGACAGGAAAAAAAGGTGCAGGTGTGCCGATGAGGAGGATCTGTCTTTCTGGCATTAAGGCAGAGATCATTGGCGACTCACCACTCCTGGATTGCAGACAGACAATCCGAGATGAGCGAGGGAAAAGAGGCAGCAGAGGGGAGCCTGAAAGCGAGCTGGTTGTCATCCGCAAAGCACTGAAAGTTTGAGTAGAGAGTAGCAATGCGGTGTGCGGGAGGTGCCAGGTATTGGTTGAAAAGCCAGGGAGAAAGGTTAGACCGCTGGGAAACACAACAGGTAGAGAGTGAGATACATGAGAAGAGGGACCCAAGTTGGACCTGGGAGGTTCGGTCCGTGAGGAAAGAAGTCGGCCAGGCCAGGGCCTGATCAGTGATACCCAGGTCATCACGGAGCTGGTTGAGCAGGATGGCATGGTTGACTGTGTCAAAAGCAGAAGGGAGAACGAGTAAGTTGAGGACAGAGGGGTGATTAGCATCAAGGTTAAGGAGCAGGTCTTCACAGATGTTCAGGAGAGCAGTTTCCAGCTTCTGGCTGCTTTGAAGCCAGACTGATGGTCATGGAGGCAACCAAAAGATTCAGTGTGAATATTAAGCTGGGAAATGGCCAGCTTTTCCAAGAGTTTGCCCAGGAAGGGAGTGATGGAGATCGGGCGATAGTTAGCCGGGCAGGAGGGGTCGGCTGAGGGTTTCTTGAGAAGAGGGTGCACAAAAGAGTGCTTCAGAGGCGAAGGGAAGGTTACAGTGGTGAAAGAGTGATTGCAGAAGTCGGCCAAGGCTGGAGCGAAGGTGTCAATATGGTACTTGATGCGTTTGGAAGAACAGGGAATAACTTGTTTTGACGAGACTTTCATAGATTGGACTTGTCTAGAAAACTCGTCAGGGGTGAACAGACGAAAGGCAGAGAAGGAGGGAGGAGAGGTGGCTGCAGGGGGTCCGGATATAGAGGAGAGAGTTAAGGGAGAAGGAGGAGAGAACGAGAGGGTTGACAGGATGTCCTTGGTTTCAGAGATGAAATGAGAAGCCAGGGCCATGCAGTGGGCCTGAGCGGGGACATGAGTAGTAGAGACTGCAGGAGGATTGGCCAGCTCCTGCAGATTTAAAAGAGTTTGGCTGAGTTGTTAGATACCGCAGAGACACAGGCTTGGATGTGAGCTCTCTTCTTAGTTAGGACAGAGAGCCGGTATTACATTTGGAGCAGGCGGCAGGAAAGTTTGTCAAAGGATGCACAAGATGCCAGCCATTTCCTCTCAGCCACCCTACACTTGCGTTTAAGGTTGACAAGGTCTGAGTCGTACCAGGAGTTGCACTTGGCTTTGGGCTTCAAGTGGATCCTCATGACAGCGGCAAGTACATCAAGAGCATCAGAGATAGAAGAGTAGAGCATGGAAAGGGCTGTGTCGGGATGTGAGTCAGCCAGAGGTGGAGAGAAAGTGGCAGCGAAAGCCTCAACTGACACTCGCTTCATGGGTCGGATGCCTGAGAAGGTGGGTGGCAGTGTGTGGGATGGCTCTGCCTGAGGGGGGGGAGAGTAGGGGAGTAGGGGAGGAGGGGAGGATGGGAGGAGGAGGAGGAGGAGGAGGAGGAGGAGGAATAGATATATATGAGATCATCAGAACATCCAGAGTATGCCTTGCAGAGTGAGTCAGGCCAGAGGGAAGAATAGAGAGAAAGAGTCCAGAGGTGGTACAGGAAGCATTCAGGTGGATGTGGAAGTCTCCAAGGAGGACGGGTTGAGTGGTGGAGGCCAGGAGGGAGGAGATGTCCGCCCACTCTGAGAGGAACGAGGTGGTCTGACCAGGTGGCCGGTTGATAGTAGCCACGGTGAGAGAGTGACCAGGAGAGGGAGCATGCAAACCAGGCATTCAAGAGACGAGTAGGCCTGCATAGGAATGATAGAGACAGGAATCCACTCTGGGAAGATCAAGACTACACCCCCACCTGAATGGTTGGTTCTGGGCGCAGAGAGAACCTTGTAGCCATCAGAGAGGAGAGCGTCAAAGCTTGTGACAGAGCTGGACAGAGCTGGCTGTGAACCATGTTTCGGTGGGACCAAGGACATCACGGTCGAGTTCTTCCAGGAGGTGGAAAATGTCAGAGGAGTGTTTGACAGCTGAGCGAGAGTTGAGAGTGGCAATATGGAGAAGGTAGCCTCCCTTGAAAGACTTCCGGGGAGGGGTACAAGTCAGAGGTACTCTCTGCGGAGGTGTAGATGGTGCCAGAGGGAGGGCAGAAGAGGACAGAGGAAAGGCGTCGTGGCCGTTTCCCCTGGCCTCACTGGCAAGTCAGCCTTCCAGTTAGGGCTAGGTCAACGGCCTTAAAACCTCATCCAAGACTCTCTTGGAGTCAGTCCTGGCGCCGTTGGCGCCAGGCTCATAACCATCATGAAGACCAACATTAGAATGGGACTATTTACTTGGGACTATTTAACTTGGAGGGGTGGGGAGAGGGTTCAGCCAACATGGAGGCACACACATAGCTCAGTTACAAGGAACTGAGCTATGCAATCTAGTCTTTTGGGTGTGGTAGGCCTGGGACTATTTTACCTGGACTACTTTACCTGAGACTATTTAAACCGCACCCAAACAGCAGAACATGCTTTGCGTTATTCTGCTGTGGGCAGCGTAACGCTCACCGTGTCCAGTTCTTTGATGCCAGCTTACCTGAAACCAAGTCTGTCTTCAATCCATCGCCGACTTCATTTCCACTCATCTGAAGGTACGAACTCCATCATCCGGCACTGCATGCATCCTGGAATACCATAACCTGGAAAGAGGAGAAAGAAAGACAGCATTAGTAAGCGTTTACTCACGTTTCCTCCCGAATGAAGAAAGCCACACAATTCTTACCTGGGTAGTCATCTGCTGGTCAGTATCATTGCTGGAACATTACAGTGCTCGGCGAGGAACATCGCAACCTGCAAGGAGAGAAAAGACACAGGTTAGCAATATCAAAAGGCGAAACAGCGCCGCGCATCGTTCATTACTCACCGGACAGCATCGCGCACACCGCGCTTTCGCCTACCGGCCCATGCTCATCTTCAAACTGCATGACAACACCAAAAAACCCTTTCCATACCTAAAAGGAAATAAGCAAGCCATTATTATTCGAACTAAGAGGAACATAAGAACTGCATATAAAGACTGTAAAGCAGCAAACCTACGGAGTCGCAGCAGGCCTGGATTCCCACAGGGGTGCTTGCACCAGTGAAGTAACTTGGTCGCTGCTCGCCCCCCACATCTACGCGCCCCTGCCACGAGTAGCAGGTCAGAGAATCCACCTTTTACAATATTAAGGTGAGGAGAGGGCCCAAGGGGGAGGAAGGAGTTGAGGCCAAGGGAGGTGGGAAAACATAAAGACAATCTGGTATTGAATCCAGCTCTCCTATATTGCAGACCCATCTTTAACCAGAGGCATTACCAAGGGACTGGGAGAGGGTTTGAGAGTGAAAATCATCCAACCACGGCTGGGTGGCGTCCCCGTGGATACCAGGTGAGCGTAACAAGGGGGCCAGGTAGGCAATGAGGAGGATGAGGGCACCAGAAAGATGGCGGAGGGGGGAGGCAAGGAAGCCGACGAAGGGAGGGAAGGGACAGCAGGAGAAGAAAGGAAAATGATAAGGTGCAGGAAGCATCTATCAAATAGGAGTAGGTTGGCCTGAGGGCCTTGGACCAAGACGGAGCCATTCAGGTAAACATTAATGATGACTTTTGAGGAGTGGAAGGAGTCAAGTAGGGCTTCCCACCGGGTGCCGCCATTATTGGGAGAGGAAGAAAATGGAGAGAGCACAGAGAACATATGAGGAGTCCATAGGTCTGGCTAAGGAACGACAAAGAGGATGTCAGTGAGGGTCTATCTGGGGGAAGCACTGGTATGGTTATCAGCGATAGGGGGGCCTGGTTGTCTACTGACTGAAAAGGCATTCGATGTGGCCAGCTGGTTATTTCTTATGAATGCATTTGTTAAATTTGGAGAAAATTGAATGGCACGGGTCAGCATTCTCTATTTGAGGTGATGGTGAAGGTTGTTTAGTTGACTGGTCTTCATCCCCTCTACCCGCACCTCTACACCGACGCTCTGTCTAATGGAACCTCTAGTGATGCTCATCAGGGACTGTACCAACATTAAAAGGCTTAAAGTGCAGGACCGGTAAAGATTACAAATAGTTTTTTTTCTTCAGTGGTAACTAACTGCTTGTTTAAGACCCTCCTTTATCAATCCCACAGATACTCATGAGGATTTGCGCATATTGTAAAAGTTTGGGTTTTGATGTGACTTTTTCAAAATCAGTTCTATTTCTGGTCTGGGAATCATGGAATGCAGGAATTATTTGTGTCACCTTCCACTCTTACTCATTTAATCAGTATAAAATATGTAGGGATAGCATCACCAGGTTATTTGGGGAACTGTGCCAAAACATGACTTTGCTCTTTGGAGTACCATCAAGAGGAATGTAGATACATCGGCCAAAATATCCCTTTTTATGGGTCAAGCAAGCACTTAAGACGAATATTCTCCACAGAAATGTTGAATTTTCTCCTGCATTGGATCTTTCATAGGTTCACATACTTGAATATTCCCTGTCATACTGGGAATCCTCAGTAATTTAAAATTAATTATATACATTTTTCCATAGGAAAAAAGCAATTCAGATTGCCCATTTTGCCAGAAACAGCACTCACTTGTGTAGTCTCTCCATCTCACTTCGGTCCTTTATGATCACAACCAATGAGGTGGCAGGGCTACAGCTCCACCCTAAGCAGCCATCTTCAGATTTTTCACTGAAGTCTGTTAACTTTCATCTGTTTTTTAATAAAATCTACTTCATTTCAGTCAAATTTTGGACTGTTTCAGTCAGCTAGGGTGTTTACGGAGAGATTCCTGGCCTCAGGAAACCTTTTTTTTTTTGCTTGAGAAATAGTTGACAGTTTCCTCGAGACACCTCGTAGCAGAGTAAGTCATGAAAGAATCATCTAAAGGGAAAACTTCCTTTTTAAGGACTGCAGTAGGTGCAAAAAAGAAAGTCCTCTGTCCTCTTTGTGAGCGACCCCCATGAGTACTTCATATACTCAGTGCTCTAGATACGATTTTGAAGTGGAAGTATTTTACTCACTACTTTTTTTTAAGTTGGGAGTAAAATTATTTTTTAGAGCATAAAAGTGTAAGTCCAATTGTTCAGCATTGGATCTTTCATGGATTCACATGCTGTGAATATTCCCCATCATCAGGCTGGGAGTCTCTGGTTGCTTTGATTTAGTAATTTTATTATGGAAAAATCTGACACCTTCAGAGTCCCATGGACGCCGTTGTGGGTGCTTTTGGTCCCCACCAATAGGACGTCGAGTCTATAGCTCCGCCCCAGTAAGTCCAATTCCCAATGGGAGTATTTTATGAGTGAGTAAAATTGTTTTAACTGGGAAACGGAAATGTTTGTGCAATAATTATTTCTTTGCACCTAGTTATTAATACACTTTAAAAGATAAATGTTACCTTTTCCAATCCTGCAGTAATAACAGCTATTCTTCCTGTGGTACGATGTGCATTAATGGTCAAAACATATCCATGGAGCTGTGTGGGTTAAAGAAGGAGCACATGGTCATATGTCTGTTTCCCATTTTTTGTCGGGAGAATTTTTACTCCCCATTTTATTTTTTTGGGAGTATTTGCCCTATTTTTATGAAGTAAAAGTGGCCGATACACCGGCATGACCTTCAATCCTGTAAAATCTTTCTTCCAGAAAACATTGCGGGACATCTGGAAAGCAAACAAACACCATCAGATAAGGAATTGTCCAAGACCGTCCCTACCTCTTCTCACAAGTGTACTGAGAAGCAGGTTTAAAAGTATAAAAGGAAGGCTATCCACCCTCTGAGGCCAAGAAAAAGAGTGACCAGCGTGCTCTCATGCCTTTTAAAAGGGTCTAAAAGTCATAAGAGCCATCATCCTTAAGAAGAATCTGATTGAAAAGGTAAGGAACCTCTCCTTCAGGCTTTGTTAATGAGTATTTCCTCTGTACCTTCCACGAGCGGCTGTGTGTCGCCGAAAAGGTGGGCTGTCATTGCCAACATCCTCCATGGAAGGTCATTCGTCCACATTAAAGATAAAAATATCGTAATCTACGAGCAAAGCTTCATACTCTAAGATCACGACGGCTAAAGAATCATCGTCAATGGCAAAACACAGCTCATGCACAAAGTCGCCTGGAGCACCGTCCACGTAGGCCCCATCGACATACGTCATGGCTACGAAAACCAGTACCACGATATCGTCCACAAACGTCCTGTCCGCGGGCAAATCACTGTTGACGGAAGAAAGAATTTCTGCACTCGCGGGACTACGACAGGTAGACGGGAACAAGGTTCAGCTATTTCAGGCATTCTACGAACAGCCAGAAACCTATCCCCAATCAGGGAAATCACTGAACTTCCAGATATCCTTCAGGAGGAGTTTACAGATACGGAGGGAGCGTTTGAAATATATATATATTTCTGAGGCTTGTGGAATCTGCTTAGATCACATGCTGTGCATAGGCCGACATCTAGTGGAAGCTGCGGAGTATTACAGTTTGTTTTTCGAAAGTCGAAAATGGGCGTCGACACAGGCGTGCCAGTAATACTATCCCTAGTGTGACGTCCACTGTACCCAAGATCCCTCACGCGTGTAGGATCCTCAGATTGTTTTTTTCCGCCATACTGGTCGGAAGCATCTTGCGGAGTTCCCTGGCCTTAGCCATACTTTTGCTGTTATTATAATTTTAATTCTTATTCATTCCCTTCCCCACCCCAACGTCGACCCTCAACCTCGACGACGGCTGGAGAAGTCATCGACCGTCGACTGCTGCACGACGGATCTGGGCCTCGGTAGGCCGCTGGCCTCGGCCCGGGCCTAGTAGGCCGCTGGCCTCGGCCCTTACAAGTAGGGAGAGTGGGGGGTGGTACATACTCTTCACTCTTGATATATAGTTACATTTATATATATTCCTACACTTAGCAGCCCGCTGCCTTAAGGTGCGTATGGAGGGTACCCCTTTTCAATTCTGCCCCAAGTGCAATCGCAAATACCCTTGGGTCGACAGGCACGCCACGTGCAATCTCTGCTTGCCGAGGGATCACCCCGAAGCGAACTGCAGAGCGTGTAGTAGGTTTAAACCTAAGACACTTAAGGACCGTTCGACAAAGCGTTGGGCCCACCACGCCAGGCAGGAGGCCATGGCAGCGGAGGGCGCCTTCAGCGATGGCAGCGACGCCGTACTTTCGGACGGCGAGGGCATTACGGCGTCGAAAGACAGCCGACGAGCGCAGGTCCCCGACCTCGGAAGGTCGTCCGGCAAGGCGGCTATGGGGAAGACCCCCGGCGACGCAAGCGCTACACACCTAACACACACTAAACACACTAAGACCAACCGGACCTCGACGACGTCGACTTCCCGGAAAGAGGCACAAAAAGAACGGTCCGACTCGGTGTCCTCTGGGCGCTCTCGATCGAGATCGCCTCACGACGCAAGGCAATCATCCACTCTTGCCAAGAGTGCCTCGCTACACACACTAACGGAAGTTCGATCGTCGGGAGACGAAGACGACTTCCACCCCCAGGCCGCGCTCCAAGATACCGAGACCGCGGTTAACACCAGTGAGGCCCCACGCCCGAAGCACACAGATACCTTTCCAGACCCTCGACGCCAGGCGTCGAAAGTCTCTGGGGCCCCCAAGGGACAGGGAAAACATTTTTCCACGCACGGAGAAGGGGGGAAACAGCGGAAAGCACAGCCTTCCACCCCTGTAAAGCCTAAGCAGACAAGCAAACACAAGTCTACCCTTGAAAATAAATCACCTGCTAAAGTAATACCCTGTTCCAGGGAATGGTCCAGTGAAGACATAGACAGGGTTATGTCTAGGATGTCTTCCTTAGCTGATTTTTATGATAAGAACCCAGAACACTTTCTTTCATATAACCCTCAAGGGGCCACACCCTCAGGCTCCTCCGATCCCATCCCGCTAAGTAAAAAGCCCCGGGTCGAAAGACCTGAACCCTTCGAGGTTCAGCCTTACTCCACTTCATATTCTACTCCACTCCCCAGTTACCAGGGACAAGTTTTCCCTAGAGAGGACCAGGAGTTGGACATGATGGAAGAACAAACCGGGACAGATTACTATGCGGAGGATGAGGACTTGGAGGAGGGAGAAGATGAGCAGGAAATTTACAGAGTAGATTCCCCAGTACAAAGCGAAGCCCCAGTTACTGACTCTCCAGTTGATAACCAGCCCCTCCTTAACGAGGTTCTCGCCCGAGCAGCGGAACACTTCCACATCGACACCCACGGTGTACAGGAGGAAAGGGACTTCGCGGAGGAGTTTGTAGGAGAGAGAAGACCAGTCGCTCAGACCATCCCTATCCTCAAATCCATCCAACGAAGAATAGATCCTTCCCTGGTGAATCCGAACCTCACCAGAGCTGTCAACCCCAGAATTGAAAAGATTTTCCGGGCAGCCCAGTCTGACCCTCTGTATATAAGGGGACATCTTAAACCAGATTCCCTAGTGGTTACCAACACTAGAAAAAGGGCTGGCACGCCCTTATCTTCATCAGAAGCTCCTCCCGACAAGGAGAGCAAAAAACTTTACGGGTTTGGCAGGAAGGTAGCCTCAACGTCCGCCTACCAAGCAAGGATTGCGAATTCCACCACCCTGTTGGCTAGCTACAATTGCCATCAATGGGAAGAGGTCGCGGCGCTCATTGCCTCTGCTCCAGAACCATTAAAGGGCCAGCTGGCTCGGATCTCGGCAGAAGGGAGAGCCGTGTCTGGTTGCATTTTAAAAGCAACTTTCGACGCCGCTGACAACGCAGGGAGATTGATAGCAGAAGGTACTGTTATCAAAAGACATGCGTGGTTACGGCAGTCGGGATTCAAGACAGAAACCCAGGCTTCTTTAATAGACAAGCCAGTGGAACCCGACCTATTGTTTGGGAAAGCGGTCGAAGACGCACTTAAAAATGCCAAAGATGAATATGAGACTCTCAAATCCCTTGGCCAGCTTACCAACAAACCCCCTAACCAGAGGGGGAACAGTAATTTTCGTCGCCCACGCGGACAAAATTCACAAAGAGGCAACTATGCCCAGGGACAGGGTACACAATGGAATAACAACCAGCAGTCTACCCAGAGTTACAGCAGGGGTAACAAGAGAGGTCGTGGAAGAGGCAGAGGCAGCCCCAACAAGGGAGGTGGCACGCCTCCACCAAAACAGTGACGCTCAGTTCAGGGTCCCTTGCCACGCAACCCCAGTAGGGGGACGCATTTCCACCTTCACCCAGGCTTGGGAAGGGATCACCTCAGACAGATGGGTGCTGTCAACAGTATCCGCAGGATATTGTATAGAACTACTGCAGCGTCCCCGGAACCATCCTCCACGACAAAGAGTGCACTCCCTAGAGCATCAAAGGATCCTTCTCGAGGAGATCGCCATTCTGCTAGAAAAGGACGCGATAGAACTCGTCCCAGGACACCAGGTAAACAAGGGTATCTATTCAACTTACTTCCTTGTGCCAAAGAAAGATTTGACAATGCGCCCAGTATTAGACTTGCGGCCTGCCAACAAGTATGTCAAGCCCCAAAAATTCCGTATGTACTTACGCTTCAAGGTAGACAGTCGCCACTACCAATTCAAGGTACTGCCCTTCGGGATAGCTTCTGCACCAAGGGTATTCACCAAGGTACTGGCGGTGGCGGCTGCACACCTACGCAGGGAAGCAATCCCGGTGTACCCTTATCTGGACGACTGGCTCATAACGGGGGAGACCCCAGGAATTTGCAGGTCAAACATTCAGAGGACTATCGACCTCCTCCACGAATTAGGCTTCTCTATCAACGAGAAAAAGTCAAGTCTGGTGCCAAGCACCTCAAAACAATTTCTAGGAGCTATCCTAGATACTCAGAAAGGATTGACCTTCCCTTCGGAAGAGAGAATTCGGAATATACTTCTGCAAATTCCGCATTATCAGTCAGGTCAACAGATAACAGTACGCAAAGCTATGCGGTTACTGGGCATGATGGCGTCATGCATTTACCTGGTCCCCCACGCGCGTCTGCGCATGCGTCCCATGCAGGAATGGTTGGCGAAACAGTGGTCTCAGGCAAGTGGTCATTGGGACGATCTAGTGGTCGTTTCGCCAACACTCGTACAGAGCCTACACTGGTGGACAAGAGAGAATCTCGCAAAGGGGAAACCCTTTTACAATCCCGAAGTACAAGCCGTGGTAACTACAGATGCATGCCTGACTGGGTGGGGAGCTCACCATCTCCACCACACAGCTCAGGGTCTCTGGTCTCACTCAGTAGCCAAGAACCACATCAATCTGCTAGAGCTTCTGGCAGTATTCCGAGCGCTAAAGGCGTTCGAGCCCCATCTACTGAACTTGTCGGTGCAGATCAGGACGGACAGCACGACAGCCATGTTCTATCTGAACAAGCAAGGGGGGACTCGTTCACCAAATCTGTCCAAGCTTGCCCAGAAAATCTGGATATGGGCACTCAGACGGAACATCTTCCTGTCATCGCAACATGTTCCAGGGGAGCTCAATTCCCTAGCGGATGCTCTAAGCAGAGACTCCCTCCCAGAAGAACACGAATGGGTCCTTCACAGAGACGTGGTAGAAGATCTCTTCTCTCAGTGGGGTTTCCCCACTATAGACCTATTCGCCACAAGCGAAAACAAACAATGCCCAGGATTTGCATCCAGGTTCCCCCAACCGGACTCCCAAGGGAATGCCCTGTGGATGAACTGGTCAGGGATGTTTGCGTACGCTTTTCCACCAACTCCTCTCATCAGGAAGGTGGTGTACAAGATGAACAAGGAATCGATGACGCTCATCCTAGTTGCTCCCATGTGGGCGAGACAACCATGGTTTCCACACCTACGCAGGATGGCGGTGTGCGAACCCATCAGACTCCCAGCTTGGTACAACCTACTGTCCCAGCAACAGGGTCAAACAGTGCATCAGGAACCCAACTCTATGAACCTAGCAGCATGGCTCCTGAAGTCATAGAGTTTGGACATCTCAAATTACCACAGAGGTGTATGGACATTCTAAAGGAGTCCAGGAAACCAAATACAAGGCACTGTTACTTTGATAAGTGGAAAAGATTCGTTATCTGGTGCCAGAATAAACAAATCAACCCGGTTGATTGCACTCCTTCCAACGTTGTGACATACATGCTCCACCTGCTGGATGCAGGGTTGGTTTTTAACTCACTGAAAGTACACCTGGCAGCCCTCTCGGCTTACACCACATCCCATAACAAGGTCTCGTGGTGGAAAGTGCCAGTGGTTAAAGCCTTCATGGAAGGAGTAAAGAGACTTCACCCTCCTATTTCGAACCCACCGCCAGGATGGGACCTCAACGTGGTGCTAGCTAAGCTCATGGGACCCCCATTCGAACCCATGCATAAAAGTAGTCTCAAACACCTGACTTATAAAACGGCCTTCTTAGTAGCCATTACCTCCATAAGAAGGGTCAGTGAGATTCAGGCTCTGTCAGTGCAAGATCCTTTCTTTACTATCCACAAGGACAAACTGGTTTTACGCACACACCCTAGGTTCTCACCTAAATTCATATCCAAGTTCCATGTAAACCAGTCCATCGAGCTTCCGGCTTTCTTCAAAAACCCACAAAGCTCGGCTGAGGTAAAACTACACACCCTAGATGTGCGTAGGGCGGTCCTATACTATGTAAATAAGACCAGACCGCTAAGGAAAACAGATCAACTGTTTGTCTCCGTAGCTACAGGCAGAGAGGGGGATCGCGTCTCTAAAGGCGCTATCTCGAAGTGGATTATCAACTGTATACAGCTGTGTTACTCTCTTTCTGAAAAGACTCTGCCTTTTACGCCAAGGGCCCACTCTACTAGAGGCATTGGTGCCACTCTGGCTTTCATTGCAAATGTTCCCCTCGACACCATTTGCAAAGCGGCTACTTGGAGCTCTATTCACACTTTTACTCAGCATTACTGCATTGACACTCATTCCAAGACAGATACACAAGTGGGACAAGCGGTTCTAAGACACCTGTTTGCTCATGACCCTTCTCACATCCCACCTCCTTCTTCTGGTACTGCTCGCTAATCTATGCACAGCATGTGATCTAAGCAGATTCCACAAGCCTCAGAAGGGATACATTACTCACCGTAATCGTATTTCTGATGCTTGTATCTGCTTAGATTCACATGCGACCCACCCTTCCTCCCCTCCGAGAGAAGGCGCATGATTGCTTGTAGTCTTACCTTTCTGTTTATCTGCTTGGATTATCTGTACTCACGCTACTCCTCATGCTTCCTCATGTCAGAAAAAATACAATCTGAGGATCCTACACGCGTGAGGGATCTTGGGTACAGTGGACGTCACACTAGGGATAGTATTACTGGCACGCCTGTGTCGACGCCCATTTTCGACTTTCGAAAAACAAACTGTAATACTCCGCAGCTTCCACTAGATGTCGGCCTATGCACAGCATGTGAATCTAAGCAGATACAAGCATCAGAAATACGATTACGGTGAGTAATGTATCCCATATATATATATATATATATATATATATATATATATATATATATATATATACCACCAGCCCCCACACCTTGGCAACCCACCACGGAGGACACAGATACTTTTTACTTTACTTTAATTAATTTATAGTGTGCAACCATAAACCCTTAGGTGTGAGGGCGCTGAATATACAATACTCATGAACAAATAACAGATGGGTCCAGTCGGGATGGAAAATCAAAGATTGTCCACACAGAGGACCGAGCAGGTGGGCACCAGGATCTGCTTATTTAACGAAACAACCAAGTTTTCAACTCTTTTTTTAAACCCATCCAGGGGTCGATGGTTTCTCAGAGTGACAGGTAATGCATTCCATAAGGAGGTGGCTATGCCGAAAAATGCTCCTCCCTGCACCGTCTTAGTCTTACATCTAGGCAGAAATAAAAGATTTTGATTGCTAGATCTCTAGTTTCTATGGTTGGGTTTTTCCTTGACATGGTCTTGTACATAGATCGGCATTGTGCCCATTCGGCACTTGAACGAAATAACTAATATCCTGAAAGTTATACGAGCCTCCACAGGCAACCAATGCCAGGCACAGCGTGACTCCGTTATGTGGGCACGTTCTGAGAGGCCCGACACCACTCTCTCAGCCCCATTTTGAACGACTTAAAGCCGATTGATAGATGCTTTACTAGGTCCTGCCAAAAGACTGCAACAATAATCAATCTTTGCGCCTATTATGGCTCGCGCAATTGCTTCCGCGTTGTCCTGAGAGATGTAAGGTCTCAAGTGGGCTAGCAATTTAATATAATAAGTTGCCGAAGCAACAGTGCATCCTTCATAAGGTTTCATATCTAACACCTGATCTAGGACAACTCCTAGGATTTTGACCTTGGGGAGAGTGATGATTTCTACATCCCCCAACAAAAAATGTTTATACTGAGGTTCCAATTTCGACAGGGTGCTTACTGAACCGCCAACCATGAGTTCCGTCTTGCCACGGTTGAGAGCCAAATTGTTCTGCATCATCCATCGTTCTATAATTGCAAATATTCTGTTAAGTTCTATTAGGTCCAGGCAGTGAGATCCTGAGAGCGGGATGACACATTGTGTGTCATCCGCGTAGTTGGAAAAAAGGATCCCTTCCTGCTCTAGGTGCGCAAAGAAAGGAACCATGAAGATGATATATATACATGGTGAAGTGCAAGCACCTTGAGGTACTCCAAACAGCACAGGGATGGCCGACACCATTGCGTCCTCTGCATTAACTCTGCTAGTTCTATTCCATAGAAAAGATAACATCCATTGAGTAGCTTTTGCAGAAATATTAGCTACCTCCTTAAGCTGCTCGGCTAGGATTGTAGGCTCAACAAGATCAAAGGCTGCTGATTGATCTAAGGAGATGAGCAAAGAAGCAAGGCCTTTGTCCATTTTCCTAAGTAGTTTGGATTTGAGGTCTTATAGAGATGTTTCAGTCCCAAAACCTTGTCTAAACCCTGATTGTAAAGGATTTAAGATGGGATACAGGTTAAGATGTAGGACAGTCTGCAAATAGGCCACTCGGTCCAGAATCTTAAGAAGAAAGGGGGTGTTCGTTATTGGCCTATAGTTAGCCGGGATGCCTTGGTCCAATCCTGTTTTTTTTTTAAATAATGGTGTAACCCATGCTAATTTTATCTCATTTGGGACCACCCCAGTTGTCAATGAGGAGTTAATAAACTTACAAATGGACTGTACTAGCGACAGTGGGCAGGTCTTAATGTTAATGTTGTTAATTTTCAAGGATATTTGTACCGTGCACTGTCACCACCGGAGTGGTCCCCTGGCGCTCATGGTGATAATAGAAGAGCAGGGGTCACCCGTACATTTTGTGGCCTTAAGTTTAGATATTACCTGTTCTATGTCCTCAGTAGTGATGGGACTAAAATTAAATATGGGAATGTCCTTATCCCTCTCAAAAAATGTTGAGCCCTACTGACCCCAGTATCGGAGGTCTGAGCTTTTTTACTAGCGATGCCTTCTCGGATCCCCTCCAATTTCCGTGACATGGCATTCTGGATCTCAAGGCACCATTTGTCGTCTCTGATAATGGTAGAATCCTAAGGTTGAGGTATCGTCTCCTGTTCCTTGAGAATTTTGAATAATTCCCTTGAATCAGTCGCAGCCTGAGAAATTCTTATGCAGTCCATGCAGAGAGAGGATCATTGAGGAGTTCCAAAGAAGGTAGAGAGCTCGACTCACAGCACCTTCAGCCTCCATACAGGGATGTGTCTCGACACCATTGAGAACACCGGCAAGGATACACAGGAGTAGATCGCCGACAGCAACAGGTAAGAAGTCACCAAGGCACATCACGTCTCCTCGTCACACCTTGCCACATAAACCATCTCAAGGCAGATCACTAGCACCTCGATCGCTAGCATCACTAGCACTAGCCCAGCGTCTAGAGACAGGTCACCACCGCTCAGTAAGCCTCAAAAGAGGAAACGTTCCTCTAATCCACAGCCATGCTCCTGGGACAGATCGCTGCCAGGAGGTGCATCGTCAAGGCCATCACTGCCCCCTAGGATCCAGGAATCTGCAACCCTATCCACAATTTGTCTCAGACTTGCAAGAAGATCTGTCTGACCCAGATACTATGGATGACCCTTACAGGGATTGTTCTGATCCGGATGAGGAGCCAGAGGAAAGGGAACTTCCCAAACACACACTGGATCAAGGTACAGATGAATGGGACACCTACATTATTAAGCAGCAACTAAAGTGTGACTCACCAGGGGGTACTTCTCCACCAGACGATGTAATGTAATTTCACACTATAATAGCTAAGGCTGCAGAGCTTTTTCAGATTCAGGTTTTCCTCGAGGAAAAGAAGTCTGTGCTTTACGAAAATAGGGACAAACGCAGACGATCAGTGACAACCATCCCTATTCTTGACACTATATGGGAATAAGTTGTAAGGGTGGGCCCCTTAATCACCTCAACCCAAGCGGACAAACCACTTGAAGAACAAGTGCACCTTTTGTACAGAAGGCAAGTTTATTGTGCAATTTATCTGGGGAGCAGTTAGATGGTGGTGTAGGACCAAACTAACCCTACATACATTTTTGCAACAGTACAAACACTCCCAGATACTTTATTACAATCCACCCCCACATGTGATTGTACAAAACCCTCTTCATAGAAATCCCATCTTTTGAATGGATTGTGTTGTCCCACGTATTACTCATCTTTTGATATCTTCCCTTCCAGCATCAGTTGCTTCAAAATTAATTTTCGACAGCGGGCGCTGTGCGTCAATGCGGTCGACTCGATGTCCCTTGAGGACTTTCGTCTCTGAGTCAATGTCATAATCAGTATATATAGCACGCGCAGAGCCCATTAGCTTCAGTTCTGTTTTTTCATGATAGCTAACACTTTGAGAAATATGGGGCGCTTAGTTTTTTTGTGAGAAAAACTTCGATACCTGAGTATGATGGCCTTGTCTTCGACACAATGAACGCTGACGACTGGGTTCAAGGAATGCCATGACTGCAGCGCTAAGATGTTCCTCACGGATCCTCATTGTGTGTGTTTGTGGTGCCTTGGCGTGGAGCATAGGATGGCAGACTGTTAGTCCATTACTGGTAAGGCTCTGAAAGAGCATAAAAGGAAATTAGCGGCAGGTAGGCCCCCTACTAAATACTCATCGATGACTCCGTCGAAGAAAACATCGTCCGACGAGTCAAGAGTTGACTCTCCTCAAAGAAAGAGATCTTCAAAGAAGGCGAAGTGCAGAGGAAAGGCACTATAGATCACCTTCTTAGTCTTCATCCGATTTCTCTCTGGAGAGAATTATGACCTGCCTAGCCAAATCCTCTACTCCAGCTGGGTGGGAAGAATTCAGGCCGAAAATGCTTAACATTTTTGAGAAGGAGACCCCGACCCCCTCGAAAGAGAAGGCAAGAGGCCATGCTCTTGCCGTGCTGTCACAAGCCGACAAGGAAAGGGATAAGGCTAAATCCTCTGTGCCCTTGAGCCTGGGACGTAGGCCGGAGACCCCTCTAGAGCCCCAGAGATCTCGACACAATGAAAAATCATTGAAGACTCTATTGAGTCAAGAGTCAAGCCCTTTGAGGGCTCCATTGATGCCAAAATAGAGGAGGAAATCGTCAATAACGTTGACGCCAATAGTGTTGAGACCCTCAATGGCGTCGAGGCAGTCGACGAGAGGCCGTTGGTGTCGAAGTCATCAGCGCCATCGCGGTTGAAGCCATCAAACCTTTGACAATTTCTAAACAATTTGAAAAATTCTACAAGCCTTTGCCAAAGAAGGATTTGTCAAGTCTTTATCCTCCATTGATGAGGAGTATGAGCCATCTGACCACAACACTCCACCATTTGGGTTTGAGTTTGGCATACCTAACGTCCCAGAAAGCCTCATTTCAGAGGAGTGCAGGTTAAAAGATTTGGATGAGAATCTCCAATGTGCTAGTGGTGCTGACACATCACCAGAACTTGAGTTTGGCAAGCCAGACCCGGCAGACCATGTATCGGCACCTTATGATCAGAGTTATAGATTTTCTGGGATGGAGCAGACATGCTCCACCATATGAGCAAGACGACCTGACAGACATTCTTGATGAAGGTCCACAGAAGGATCCTATTCTCCCATTTAATGTCACACTTCAAAAAAGGGTTATGGCAAATTGGGAGGTTGCTGAATCAAGTCCGCGGTGAATACGAGCCTCAGCCCAAGAAATACAGGCCCTCAAGTAGCGACCCTAGCTATCTGTCAAAGCACCCAACACCAGAGAGCCTGGTAGTTCAGGCAGCAGTGGCTACTTCCAAAAAGGCTGCTTACCTAACTATCCCATATGTGCAATCCAGTCTTCTCAACATGCACTTTGATGGCACTCAGCTGTTTTGCAGCAATCCTGCCGAACGCCTAGAGAAGATGCAGATCTCAAAGGCGGCAGTCAAATCCCTTGCTGCTGCCATCAGACAGCCACAACCATCTCACCCCAGTGGATCATCTTGGAGGAGTAAGTCCTTTCACTTCTACTCAGTTGGAAGAGTGAAAGGACTGGCTAGTCAAAGGGGCCAAAGAAGAATCCATCGTGGTGGACGAGGGACAGGTGCAAACTCTGCCCAAGCAACAGCTGCTTTACCATCAGCTGCTGCTTCAGCCGCCTCAAAACCTCTCGGAGGCCTTAACCCACATGACCCTGATGGGAGGCAGGCTGTTACTGCAGCTGCAAGAATGGTGGGGTATTACTTCAGATGCGTGGGTGTTGGAAACTGTAGCCCAGGGTTACTGTCTCCCCTTACAAAAGAGGCCTCAGGACCATCCACCGGGGAGCCACTCGTTCCAAGTTCCGGATCCATTCCTTGTGCAGGAAATGTTGAGCCTGTTAGAGAAAGGTGCTATAGAACCAGTACCTGTAACGGAGAGTAACAAAGGATTGTACTCTCCTTATTTCTTGATCCCCAAGAATGACGGAGGATTGAGACCTATCTTGGACTTGAGATGCTTGAACAAGTTCCTCAGAAAGGACAAGTACACAATGGTCACACTTTCCCAGATCCCTCAGGCCCTCCAGCATTGGATGGTGCCATTGGACATCGGAACATCTCTGCATCACCTGCCACTCTCTCCACAGACTGGGCTTCTCCCTCAATTACAAGAAGTCCAACATGATACAATCTCAAAGACTCCAATTCATTGGAGCAGTACTGGCTGCATCCTTGGGAAAAGCCTCTCCACCCGAGGTAAGGGCTCAACACATTCTGCAGATGGTCACCCAGCGTTTTCCAGCATTCGACTTTTTGAGGTTGCTCGGCCTCATGGCATCCTGCATTTTCCTGGTGTCACAAGCTCACCCGAGAATGAGATCCCTCCATTGGGCTGTCAGGACACAGTGGTCTCATTTCTCAGGCAGGATGGCGGACCTCCTTCTGGTCCCAAACAGGATCACACAGGATCTCCTGTGTTGGTCTTGCGAGGACAATATTCTGAAGGCAGAACCTTTTTTGCAACCATGGCCGGAGATAACAGTAGTTACGGATGCCTCACTCACAGGGTGGGGAACCCACACCAACTATCTGACAGTCAGCAGTCGTTGGTCTCCAATTGGAGTCCAAATTACACATCAACCTTTTGGAGCTGAGGGCGATCAGACTAGCGCTGAAGGCCTTTCTGGCTTCTGTTCAGGGGACACATGTCCTGATAATGACGGACAACATAGTGGCCATGTACTACTTCAACAAGAGAGGAGGTGTAGGAGCACTACCACTGTGCAGAGAGGCAATGCAGCACTGGTTCTGGGCAATTCAAGAAGGAATCTCCCTGTTGGCAGTTCACCTAGTCGGAGAGGAAAACACGGCGGCGGATGCTCTGAGCAGACAGAGTAGAGTCTCCCACCAGTGGGAACTAGCTCAGGAAGTCCTTCATGAGATCTTCAACCTTTGGGAAACCTCTCAAGTGAATCTGTTCGCGATCAGTTTCAATAGGAAGTGAAAACTGTTCTGTTCCAGGGAATTTCCCCCAAGAGGTGCTCTAGGAGACGAGATAGTAGTGGACTGGGAGTTTCCACTGCTGTACGCGTTTCCTCCAGTCCCTGTCATTCCTCACGTGATCAGGAGGTTGAGAAAGTTAAGGAAATCCATGGTCCCAATTTCCCCAGATTGGCCCAGGAGGACGTGGTACCCGGACATTTTGGACATGTCCATCTGCCCTCCCATGCATCTTCCGCAAACAGAGGGTTGGGTTCTCCATCCAGAAGTCAAAACACTCCACCTTCAGGACGCATGGTTTGAGAGGTTGAGATGTACTGGAACCTCCCGGATGACGTAACGGCGATTTAGCTTTCAGCCAGAAGGCCAGCAACGAAATCCTTATACTACTGCCGTTGGAATAAATTCTGCAGCTGGTGTAGAGAAAAAGTATGTGGGCACTTTTCAATGCAATACACATGTGGTGCTATCTTTTTTGTTACCTTTAGCACATCTGGGGCTCCACATTGGAACAATAAAAGGTTATTTGGTAGTGCTTTCAATATTCAAGCACACATTGGAAGAGGTAATTTATTTCAAGGTACTGTTAATCATTCAGTTTCTTAAAAGGCTTATTAACGTGTACCCTCATACGCCTTTTTAAGTATCGATTTGGGATCTTAATCTTGTGTTGAAATTTCTGATGTGTACTCACTTTGAGCCACTCCATTCATGTCCACTAAGACTAACTTTCAAAACCATTCTGTTAGTTGTGTTGACATCAGCCTGCAGGGTGAGTCATTGCAAGCCTTATCTAGTAAACCTCCCATTACTGTTTTTTATTAGGACAAGGTTGTCCTTAAAGTTAAACCTTCTTTTTTGCCAAAAATTGTACCAGATTTTCTTTTATCCCAGAAAATCATGCTTCCTACATTCTATCCACCTCATCATCCTGGCAAGGATGTGGAAAGACTGCATATGCTTGATCCTAGGAGGGATTTGAGCTTTTACGTTTCACGAATGGCAAAAAATACATCAACTTGGCAAGCTTTTCATTGGGTACGCTGGACACAAACTGGGTCTTCCAGTTACAAAACAAGGTTTGTCCAGATAGATAATTCTTGCTATTACAGAATGCTATGGATTGGCTGGTAAAAATACCCCAGAAGGCCTGAGGGCTTATTCCACAAGGGACAGGTCAACATCTTCTGCTCTGCAATTTGTGTGGCAGCCACTTGGTCTACCATTCACACATTTACTAAACAGTACTGTCTGGATTGATCCTCTAGCCAGCAAGGAGGATTTGGGAAATCTGTCCTATTTCTAATCCATGACAAATCTTAAGTCTGAAAATTCTTACTCCCTGCTCCACAACCTAACACTGCTTTGGGAGTCTATCAAAAGATGAAGAATACGTGGGAGGACACAATCTATTCGAAGAACAAGTTACTTACCCCTGGTAACGTTGTTGCGATTAGATGTTCCTCCCACGTATTCCTCATCTTTTGTTATCTTCCCTTCCAGCTTCAGCATCTGCAGAATTTATTTATTTTTGGTATAGGGTGCTGTGTGTCGATGCAGTGGACTCTATAAACTTGAAACTGTTACCACCGAGGTAGGTGACAAAACAATGGGCACATAGGGATTCTCTGGAGCTATCCTGTCAGTTCCTTATAATGAAGATCTTCGTATCGAGGTGGGTAATCAAAATGTATCAGCCCCTTTGTTGTATTGTACGGATACTGAAGCAAACATTCAGACCTATTGTAGCGACAGCACGATTTAGAGGGGTACCTGTGAATGCAGCATTGTTTCATTATGGGGTGATGGTTTTGTTGAGTTGGGTACCGGGGAACAGAAATCAGGCCTGGCGAGTACCATTTCAGTTTTTTTTATTCCGGCCTGACATGCCGCAGGAAGTAACAGCAGGCACCATTGTTATGATTCTCTTAGAGGCTGTAGTAATCAAGAAGAACTAGGTTGTTCTCTCAGGCCCAGATGAGGAAGGCAGAGGGTGGCGCACAGTTCTGTGCATGGATTCGACTTTATCGATTTGGGCTAGTGATATCGCCCGCAGGAACGGAAGGTAATGCCAGAGAGAGCCACCGCATTTCAAAATACGCCTCAGCCAGTTGCAGTGAAACAAATGATATTGTTCACGATTGTGCCATGTATGAGGGAGACTAGGAAGAAAGATTGAATGTGAAAGAGGATGCCCTGGAGCGGGGTAAGGTGATTATTGTTGATGGGTCTGTGACCATCAACCAAGAAACAGGTGAGAGGCATACGGGTTAATGCTGTTGTGGGTCTTGTGGATGGGCAGTACCGGGTCAGACTGAAGAGCTGGTTGCCTACTTGTTAATCTGCACAAGCAGCGGAACTAGTGGCACTTATAGAGGCGCTTGTTACGCTCACCTGGTCTTTGTGGAGGCGTTGAGGCACGGTTGCAGCCCTCCCGGGGGTGAGGTTGCTTGGGTCCGACTTCGTCCTCTGCACTTATGTGGTGATTGGTGGTAATAGGTGATGCTGCTCGGGACTGCTCCTGCATGGAGAGTAGGGGGCGTGAGTATGCCAGCTTGTGTGCTTGATCCCCTTCCAGACCCCTCCTCCCAAACCGTGGTACCCGTGGGATGCGCTGTCCCTGGAAAGCACACCTGTTGATTAGTTTTGGCGAGCATTCCGACCTGCTGCTTCTGGCAGGGGTGCTTGTATGATCTGGACCGAGTTTCTTCACTGGTCCCTTGCACATGGTAGTCCAGTCCTGCTGCGACTAAGCCACTATACTTCAGGTAAGTGTTCCTGTTTGCCTTTGTCTTTCCTCGTCTGTTGTTGTTGTATTGTAAAGTTTGTTGTCTTGTATTGTTGTCCGTTTCACTTTTGATGTTTGCTCTTTTGCTTTCTTCCCTTGCAGTTGATGTTGCCGGCCCGGCAGAAGCTGCGGAGCTCCAGACGGCAGCTGGAGGGAATGAGGAACAAAGCTGCAGCGGTATAGCAGCTGGTAAATTGTTAACTAGGGGGCGCGCAGGGTTCAAATGCGTCGCGGCCCTAGGACGGATGTTCTAACCTTGTCTTTTTTCTTCTTCACTGGGTCCGAGATCGTGGATATGGAGTGCAGTGCTGCTGCATCGGGATCAAGATCACTGCATGTCAGGCGATGAGTCTGCAGATGAAGCGATGAAGCAGCGGTTTCCTGGAGGTGAGTATGCAGGAGAACGCCTGGTTTCAAAGTTAAGTAAACTGGTCCAAGCGGCAGTAAGCGTCACGTTGCACGCGAGTGCACAGTAATGCGAAGCACAGGCTTTAAGGATGGAGCAGCTTATATAGGTGAGCTTCTGAAGCCACACCCACCAGGTCCAGCCTGCCTGCCACACCCGATAAGTCAACACATGAAGACCAGGCCTAGGGAGCCACACCCGATGAGTCAGCAGATGAGGATGTTCTCTGGAATAAAGGCTTTCAGCTCCTGGAAAGTTCTTGTAAAATAAAAGCACTCCTGCACTGAAATAAAGTAAAAGCACTCCTGCACTGAAATAAAGTGTTTCTGCTCACATCTCTATATGAGCCTGGCGACTGAGTCCAGCCAGGGCCCCTGTGTTTATGGGTCCCTAAGGGACATAAGTGAGTCAAGTGACCCATTGCCCCCATCACTAGATGGTTTGGTTTTTGTGTTCTGGGGCCTATGGCCATGACAGCGCTAGAAATGTGTAAGGGGGAAGGCAGTCACTGTTTATTCTGACTGTGCATAGGTCACCTCCACCGTCCATTCTGGGTTATCAAGATGTCAGAGAAGGGGGCTTAGGTCTGACTGGTCCCCTGTCCAGCAGGCTGTGCTACTATCCTGGCTAATTGGAGACTAGGCAGCGAAGGAAGCAGCATATTTTCCTTTCACAGATTCCCAGAAAATGGAAACTGTATCCCAACAGGTACAGTTACCAGCCCTGTACACCGCAGTCCTGGTGCTCCAGATAATATAATTGCAAGGGAGAGTGCCTAGAGAAGAATAGGAGCTCTGGGAAAAGAGAGGATGTGTTCTCTCACCCATAGATTTGCGTTGAAGACAGGAAGTGACGGGAAAAGTAGTAATGCCTGTAGAGCTGCTTCTTTTGGCTATAGGGCCACTACATTACCAGTGACATATTTCTTGATTACTAATCACAGCAGGGCTCCAGGAGGATTGGTCTATCTCTAGCCTACAAGAACAGGTATGTAGATTCATAGGGAATTGTGTAGTGCGCAGAGAGTGCAATCCTGGAAATACTGTGAGATTGGTGAGCGGATTGGGGATGGGGGGGGGGGGTCTTGCCCAGGCTCTCTGGTCCATTCTCAGAGCTCCATATCAATTTTGTGGTCATGATAATGAGGTACAGTAACTTAAAATATCTAATTGCCATGGCTTGTCCATTCTCCTTGTGCTTTGAGGTTGGCCCCTATGTACGAAAAGTGTTCAGGTTATATCTTCACAGGTTGTATCTTTTCACTGAAAGACAACAGGAGAAAATGGCGGGACTACCAACGATCAGCACAAGACTGACACAGCATCTCACCGGGGACCTCATCTATATCTTCGTCTTCATGCATCGCTGGAACAGTGTTTCCATGGGCTGTGCGACTGCGGTGACGGTGGAGGGCAGCAAGAGTTGGATCCACCTAAATTATACTCTAAGGGATACAGGCAGCCCTCCACCTGCGCAGGAGCAGGCGTAGAACTTGAGTGCGCCCCAGGGATTCACCGTTCATTTCAGTGTAAAGGGGGGTGCGACTATAGATCTGGAATTTAAATCGATTTTTTTTGTAGAGGGACAAGAATCTTTAAGATTGTAAATTGTGTCAAAATGAAAGTTTTTGTGATTTTCTTGGTACTCGGGTCATCATGTCTCAAGAGACAACTAGTATAAAAAGGGGAAATTTAACAATTGTCTAGATTTATGTGGTCTGAGGACGAAATACTAAGAGTGAAAAGGAATGCCATTAATATTTTTTGATAATGATGAATTCTATCCTACAATGAATGCACATGGTTTTGCAGTGGATAACATAGGGTATAGCCATATGAGGAGGATGGTGAGAGATATCTGTAGGATACTTCCACTACCGCTGTGCCTTCTCTATCTTCCTCGGCTTCCTTGCCTCCTCCCTCTGCCGCCTCCTTGGCTACCTTGCCCTCTCCCCCTTCCTCTCCTGCCCCCCCTCCTTGGGTTCAGATGGCTTCCTTCTCCATATTGCCACTCTCAACTCTCGCTCAGCCGTCAAACATTCCTCTGACATCTGCCGCCTCCTGGAAGAACCTGACCTCAATGCTCAATGTCCTCGGTCTCACCGAGACATGGTTTACAGCCAGCTCTATCACGAGCTTTGACACTCTCCTCCCTGATGGCTACAAGATCCTCTCTGCGCATAGATCCAACCGTTCCAGAGGGGGTGTAGCCCTGAACTTCCCGGAATGGATTCCTGCCTCTGTCATTCCTATGCTGGCTTACTCCTTTTTTTTTAATGCCTTGTCGGCAGGCGTTCTCTCTCTCCTGGTCACTATCTTACCGTGGCTACTATGTATCGGCCACCTGGTCAGATCACCTGCTTCCTCTCTGATTGGGCAGTCCTCTCCGCCTCCCTCCTGGCCTCTACCACTCAAATCCTCCTTCTTGGGGACCTCAACATCCATCTGGATGTGCCCTGTTCCTCCTCTAGACTCTTTTGCGACCTCTGCGATTCTCTTTCTTTTCTCCCCTCTGGCCAGACTCACTCTGCAGGGCACACGCTGGATGTTTTGATCTCCTCTGACCTCCCCCTCTCCATCCTTCTGACCACTACTCTCACCTGGAGGAATCACTCCCTCCTTTCCTCCCATCTCTCCCTCTCTACCCCTCTGGCCAAGCCAACTCCAACACTGCCACCTACCTTCTCGGTCATCTGACCCATGAAGTGTGTCAGTTGAGGCTTTTGCCGCCACTTTCTCTACCTCCTCTGGCTGACTCACATCCTGACGCAGCCCTTTTCAAGCTCTACTCTTCTATCTCTGATACTCTTGATGTTCTTGCCCCTGTCATGGGGATCCGTTAGAAGCCCAAAGCCAAGTGCAACTCTTGGTACGACACTGACCTAGCTACCCTTAAACACGAGTGTAGGGTGGCTGAGAGGAAATTGCTTGCTTCCTGTACATCCTCTGACAAACTGCCCTGTCACCTGCTCCAAAGGCAATACCGGCTCCTTGTCCGAACTAAGAAGAGAGCCCACATCCAAGCCTGCAGCATCTAACGACTCAGCCAAATTCGTTAAAATGTGCAAGGATCTGGCCAACCCTGCTGCAGTCTCTACCTCTCCCGTCGCCTCCCATGCCCTTTGCATGGCCCTTGCCTTTCATTTCATCTGAAAAACTCAGGACATCCTGTCCACCCTCTCGTCCTCTCATCCTCATCCCTCCTCTCTCTCTGCTACCTCTGGCCCTCATGCAGCCGCCCCCCTCCCTCTTTCTCTTCCTTTCCTCTGTTCTCCCCTGATGAGATTTCCAGACAAGTCTGATCTATGAAAGTCTCGTCAAAACAGGTTCTTCCCTGTCTGTCCAAAATCATCAAGGACCACATTGACACCCTTGATCTGGCTCTGGCCGTCTTCTGGAACCTCTCCTTCGCCTCTGGCCGTCTTCCCCTACCCTCTGAAGCACTCATATGCACCCTCTTCTCAAGAAACCCACAGCCGATCCCTCATGCCTGGCTAACTATCGCCCGATCTCCATCACTCCTTTCTTGGGCAAACTCCTGGAAAAGCTGGCCATCTCCCAGCTTAATCTTCACACCAATTCTGTTGGTTGTCTCCATGACCAATTAGTCTGGTTTCAGAGCAGTCGGAAGCATGGAAACTGCTCTCCTGAACATCTGTGAAGACCTGCTCTCCAACCTCGACTCTAACATCCCTTCTGTCCTCATCCTACTCAATCTCTCTTCTGCCTTTGACACGGTCAACCATGCCATCCTGCTCAACCGTCTCTGTGATAAACAATGTTATACATTTTATCAAACCAAATAACATACAGACATTTTGAAACACTACCAATGGTACATCATATTGTTCGCCTGTTCACATCCCCCCTAAATTCCCTCCCTCCAGCCTATTCCACTTACAATATCTACCTATGATGTGTATTAATAGCTTGAACTTCTCACGAGAACTCTAATCTGTAAATTGTAATGGTGCATGTATATGAGTTTGGGCGTCCTCCTGTGCAGGGGGAGACAACTCCTGTATCCAGTGTCTCAAGGCTCCTAAATCTATATTTTGCTCGCTTTAGCCACACCGGGATGTTTCCTGCCACACCGCCTTTTCTGCCAGTGCCCATTTCTGAAGGTCCCTCAGCCACACACTTATCACTGGGCCATGGCCTGCCTTCCACCCCATCGCTATCCTCCACTTCGCCAAGATGTATGCTAGATCTCCCAGTTTAGCGACATGTCTGGCATGCTTGGGTCTCGGAAAGATTCTTAGCAAGCACGCTTTGGGGGAGACCGAATTTGACGACAAGCCCAAATTAACTAGTGTCCGGGATACACCCCCCCAATATTGGCGTACTTTTGCGCAAGGCCAAAACATGTGTATCTGGTCTACATTGATCAGGCCACATTTCGGACAAGCTTGTACTGTATCGTTACTAAATTTGGCAATTTTCTGCGGAGTCAAGTATGCTCTCTGAGTGAAATATAATTGGATCAGCTGCAGTCTCGCATTTCTGGACACTTTCTTGTGGTACCCCATGGTCCTGCTCCAAGCTGCATCCGACATCTGCTCCAGCAAATCTGCTTCCCAACATTGCCTAGTCTGAGCTAGATGGTTATCCGGTCTCACCGTTAGTATCTCATATAGCCTAGACACTGCTTGTTCCCCCTCAGAGACGTCATAAAGTGTTTTGATCCTTTTGTCTTCTACCAATACTCCCTCTGATTCTTGCTATTTTGCTTTTATTCTTTCGAGAAGCGAAGTATAGGTCACATGCTGCCCCACTTGTACTCCTGATTTCAAAAACTACTTAATCAAAGGTCATAGGTCGTCACTCGTTCAGTATATCTCCCTATGTCACCACCCCACTAATCTCACAATATTTCCTAACATGCAGCCTAAACTGCGCATCTTCTTTTATTAGCATCACCAGTGGGATCTGGGTTGAGTATGGTGTTTCTATGCCCAGAAAGCGCCAAGCTCTCTGCCATAGCATCATGTCTAGTTTTAACAGCAGAGGGGTTTTAGGATTTCGTGAAACTGTGGACCACACCATCTCTTTTAAAAAGAATGGGTTGCGGGGGCGTGGCTTGGAGCCAGGGTGGCTCTGTGGGAGCTCCCGGCTCGCGCCACGCAACCTGCGATGAAACTCCAGTGTGGTTCAAAAGCCACAAAAGGACTCCTCCGGTCCCCCTGATGCAGGAGCATAACTGGGGTCCCTCTCATCCGTCGGCTGCCCCGATTCCGCGGGGCAACTGATGCAGTGCAATCCTGCCAACAACAAGAGCAAGATGACGGTCCTCCGCAGCCCCGGAGTGGGGAAGAAATCCAGCAATAACAGCGGCCCACCGGCGGAGCCTGCGGAAGTACCCCCACCGCAGACGAGCAGGTCCCCGGGCATCCCAGGTGTAGCCCCAACAGTGAGGGAACACCGAGGTGCGGTGAGCGGCCCGGACAGTGACCAGATCAACGGCCCGCAGAGAAGGCAGCCCCCCCCCATTGCCTGAAGGGGAGACAGACGTCCGCCGGCATGGCCGAGTTCTCAGGCCCGCCTGCGGTCCTCCTGCAGCACCCGCCTAGCCCGATCGGGCTGCTGGAAAAGGAGCCGGGATCAGTAATCCACAGCAGCTGCGACCCAACAAGCTGAGGTGGTGAACTCCAGAAGGTACGCTGCGGATGGGATCCGCAGCGGCGGGCTGGGGAACCTGTACGGACGCTGCTGGCTGAGTCGAGCCCCGGTTGCAGCACTGTCAGAAGAGAAACTGTCACGGGCCAGAGAGGGCTGCAGCGGGGCGGGCTTCTTGATAGAATAAAACCTATGTCAATGACCTCTTTCGCTTCATTCTGACCCTCCAAGATGAGGCCCCGCTGGAGCTGGACAGGGTGCACCGAACGAGATCCAGAGCAAATACAGCCACCCCGCCCGACGTCTAGTCAGGGTTCATTTCTACAAAGTCAAGGAGGAAATCATGCGGGAAGCCAGGGACCCGCCCCGCATTTTCTTCAGGGACGCCGCCATCTCCCTGTTCCAGGATCTGGCTACCACTACACTAGCAAAGAGGAAAGCCCTACCACCTATCACAGATTGGCTCAGGGAGAAGAAAACCACCTATTACTGGGCATTCCCCACGGCCCTGTCCTTCACCTGGGAGGGAAAGCCCCACCTAATCCGCACTTTACAGGAGGCTGAGATGCTGTTAAACCTGGCAGCAGAAGATGACGATCCTGATAAGGACACATCCTCCCAGACAGCCCGAGCAAGGAATCCAGATCCCTCATGAACCTGAGTGGTAAGACGCCGCAGGCTCTGTGGACCGATGCCCAAGAGCAAGCCGAACAGATAGAACTCAGCGCACCTCCCGCAGGGGAGTCTAAGATGGGGGTGCTGAGTAGGTACCCACGATACGAACCGCGCTCCATGATGGCGCAGCTCATGCCAGACTGGGAGCGCAAAGCCGGGGGACCGGAAAGTCAGAACTCCGTTGTTTCACCAAACATAAGTTGAGGCACCGTTGCCTCCAAATGTGTCAGTTGCGTTGGCCCCGCCGGACACCCCGTTGGCAGAAAGTTGACCCTAGAGACTTGGACTGCTTTGGGTGGGGGGGAGGCAGGAGCGGGGAGACAGGGGCGGGAACTCAGTAATCAACAGGGGGTCCGAGTTATCAGAGAATCATCAGCAGAGGCAATCTAAGGAGCACATACGCAACACCAACCCGGAGGATGGAGACCACTAATGAGCTCACCATGGTAACCTGGAATGTGCAGGGTCTGAATTCACCCAGGAAGCGGAAGACCATGGAACATAGACTAGCCCATCTGGAGGCAGACATTGTGTGCCTCCAAGAAATACACCTCTTGCAGCGGGACGAGAAGAGAGTGCACTTTCGACAATATCTTACTAAATTCTTCACCCCATCAGGCCAGAAAAAAAGGGAGGTTGCCATTTTCCTCAGCCGTGCGGTGCCACTAAAGCGAATCTCGGTCAAACGAGACATGGATGAGAGATATCTGCTACTCAAGGGGCTCCTGATAGACCTCCCGATCACCATAGCAGCGATATACGCCCCGAACACCGCACAAGAACGCTTTCTCAGCAACATCCTCCCCACGCTCACTGCCTTCGTAGAAGGACACCTGCTAATCGGAGGAGACTTTAATCTCACCCCACACCACAATATTGACAAAACTCTCCCACCCTCCAGGGAGGACTTCTCCCGGCACTGGGAATGGCAGGGTTTTTGAGGGAAACGGGCACCATTGACACTTGGGGACTAGCTCATTATGGGGACCGGGACTACACATTCTACTCCCATGTCCACAGGGGCTACTCAAAGGATAGACCTCCTGCTGGTGACCAATGCACTCCTCCCTTGCATTGAAGACCTACAAATCGGCCGCAGAGTCATATCGGCCCATGCCCCAGTCATAGCCCACCTGCGAGTCGATGGCCTTCCAGCGCCCCCACAGAGGTGCTGGAAGCTCCAAGACTATGTCCTAGGAGACACAGCATCCAGCAGCGAGCGCCAAGACTCTTTCGAACTACTTCATAGAGAACTCAGCTAAGGGTACCCCTGAAGCAATGGTCTGGGATGCAATGAAGCCAGTCATCAGAGCCGTAGCTATCAACTGCACAGCGGCACACAAGAGGAGGCACCAACTCCAACTCTCCAAGTTGGAGGAGGAGGTGGGCGAACTAGAGGCGCGGTTCAAAAAACGACAATCCGTGCAATTGGGCAGAGAACTCAAAAAAGCGAAGGTGAAGCTTCAAATGCACCTAGCGGACCAGGCAGCCTGGGCCCTAGCCTACACTAAGCAATACTACTACGTCAACATCAATAAGGCCAGCTGTCTGCTTGTGCACAAGCTAAAGAAGCTACATTCCCGGAACAAGATACTAAAACTTCAAGACCAAAGAGGCAAGCCCTGTTGCACAGAAGCGGAAAAGCTGGTGATCATCAGAGTACCACAAGGGGATCATGTCCGGCCCCGCCACAAGCAAAGAGGCACAAGCCCAATATCTGCGACAGGCCCGAAGAGACCCCCCACCCCTGTTTCCACAGCTGGAAGCTCTAGAACTCCCCATCACCCCGGAAGAAGTGTCCAACACAATTGCTCCATGAAGAACACTGCTCTGGGCCCCAACGGACCAACAGCGCAGTTCTATAAAAGTACTCTTATATCCTGGCTCCCCACCTCGCGTTGCTGTACAACTCCTTATTGGACTTCGGCTCAGTAACCCCCTCAATGGAGGAATTCCTAACAGTGCTGATCCTGAAACCGGGGAAAAATCCAGAGCTCTGTAGTACCTTCGACAACACCAGGCACACCCCAAATGTCATCGAATCCGCAGGCAGTACAGGGGAGCAGCTGGCAGTCCTGTCACTAGACGCGAACAAGGCATTTGATATGCTGGACTGGGGATACATGGAAGAAACCTTAAAACGCCTAGGCATCGGCCCGAGGTTCTGGAAATGGGCCCTGGCCAAATATCAGCACCCAATCACGGCCCTGAGGATAAACGGAAATAAATCGCCCAGAATCCAGATTTCTAGAGGCACACAACAGGGCTGTCCTCTATCCCCGCTAATTTTCGCATTGTCCATGGAGCCGTTTGCCTGTAGAATCCGCCAAAAGTCCTCAATAAACTGACTAGCGATGAGGGAAGAAGCTTACAAAATAGCCCTGTACGCGGACGATGTCCTACTGACTATCGTCAATCCCAAATCTTCCCTGGAGGCCCTGTGGAGCAAACTGGCCAGCTTCGGAGCGGCCTCGGGGTTCTCGGTCAATCTTGAAAAATCCACAGCCCCTGGGATTAACATGTAAGGAGCCATGGTAGAGACACTAGCCACCAACCACCCCATCCAGTGGGTCGGCTCACACTTTACCTACCTGGGGGTTCAGATTCCATGCAGAATACAGAAGGTGTACAAATTAAACTTCCCCCCACTATTCAAGGAGCTGCGAGCAAACCTGTTAAGATGGCAGAAGCAAGAAGTGTCATGGCTGGGAAGAATAACAGCAGTAAAAATGAATCTGGTGCCAAGGTAGCTCTACCACTGCCAGGCACTCCCAATCTCCATCTACAGAAAGGACCTGCAGAAGCTCCAAACAAACATCATGAAATTTATCTGGGGGGGAATGAAGCCACGAATAGCCAGAAGGGTGATGCTGCGAAGCAGGGGAGCGGGTGGACAGGTACTGCCTAGCGGCCCAGCTCTCACCGACCTTCGCCTGGAAGCTAACCACCAGCAGACATCGCTGGATGAAGCTAGAGGAGGACTGGTGCCAAAGCCCCCTAGAAGCACTCCCGCACATCGTCGGGCGCATCAACCCCCCCAAGGAGGGGTTGTTAACCGCGATCAAGAACACCATCGAAAAATTGGAGGAGGGCAGCCAGGCAATGGAACTGCAGGAGCACAACAAGCCCCCTGTTCCCGGTCTGGGATAACCCAGCCTTCACCCCCGGAATTGAAGCCAATAACTTCAACTGCTGGAAGACGGGAGGGCTGAAATATGTGGGGGACTCTATGCAGAAGGATCCCTGTTAACATTCGAAGAATGTAAGGGAATATTTGGGGTGTCAGAAACGGAAAGATTTCACTACTCGCAGATTCAACACTGGCTCTTGCACGAGCCAATGAAATCACAAGGCAGCAGAGACCTAACGGCTCTGGAACAAACGCTCATGACGCTTCCCCTTCGCCCAGGGGGAAAATAGCAGTCCTGTATCGACTACTGCACAGAGGAGACCCAAACAAAAAGGAGGCCTATATGGAAAAGTGGGACAGGGACATCGGCAGAGCAATTGAGATGGAAGAATGGGGACATATCTGGACCAGAGTACAAAAAAGCTTGAGAAGCGTGACTAACAAGGAAGGGGCAATCAAAACTTTGCTACAGGTGGTACTTAACCCTGAAGACCCTGAACAAGAGCAATCCAGCGATCTCCCTGATGTGCTGGAGAGGCTGTGCAGAGATAGGCACACTGTTCCACCTGCTGTGGACATGCCCGAACTCAACACAATACTGGAAGGAGATTCTGGACATCATCAAGCAGATCACAGGCCTGACGATCCCGTGGGACCCAGGAATAGTCCTATTGGGCAGTACAGGTGACGGCCCACTCCAGCTAACCGGCAATCTGGCAAATCTATGCACCCAACTTCTAACAGCAGCAAAAATAGCGATAGCAAGACTACGGAAGCATCCAGAGGGCCCGGCAGTGAGCCTATGGTGGGCCAAATGCTGGGACATCGCAGTGGCGGAAAGAATAACCACCATCCGCCTGGGAAATAGAAACAAGTTCTTAGACACCTGGACCCCCTTTTTAGATTGTGCGGCGCAGTTCCCCGGAATGGCGAGAAAACCGCCGCCCCTCCGCTGGCTATCTAAATATGACTAGCAAATCCCAAACCTCGGCAGGAGGCCCTCATTGAACTCGCCTGCTGAGCCCCAGTGACATGGAATCAGAAGCAGGGGCTTGCAACGCACATCCCACAATGCGCTCCCACCTCAGACAATGATCAGCCAATCCGCCCTGCGGTAATCAACAGTCCAAGCCAGGAACCCTACGACCTATAGCACCCCCGCCTATTTGGTCCCTCCTGTTCTTGCTGCCCCCCCGTCCCCACCTGGTCATGTTTTTGATTTGTTATGTTTCATCTCTGTATGAGTTGCTCGATAATCGAACTGATGCTCTTGAGATGTCTGTTTATTGATAAAATCAAATAAAAAGATTATTTGAAAAAAAAAAGAATGGGGTGCATGCCAGTTGGAGTAGCCCTGTGTCATGGGTCTGTTAATCTGACAGTCACTATGTGGCAAACTGTAATTAGTATGCAATAAAGTACCCCTCGAAATCTGGCACTCTAATCCCCCCCCTTGTTCGTATAGTCTCTGTAATTTCTCCAGAGACATGCTTCACCTAGAAATGTGCCACAGGAAGCTTCGGCAAGTAATTTCAGCATCTTAAAGAAGACCTTGGGAATATTAAATGTAACATTCATAAAATAATGAAGCAGCATCAGAAGCACTACCATTTTCAGCAACACGGCCCTTCCCATTAGTGAAAGCGGCAGCTTGGCCCAGAATTTAATGAAGTTCTCTATTTTATTCACCGCCTGTACCGTGTTCTGCACATGTTCTAATTTAGGGTCATGGAAGATGTATGCCCCGAGGTATCTGAATGTGTCGATTTCCCATTAAATCAGTAACACTGGTAACTCCCTCTTAGCCCACACCCCTTGTAACCTTTCAGGGGGAACAAACTCGACTTCTGTGCATTTACTGTAATCCCAGAAAGGTCCGCTCAAACACATCCGCTCAAACACATCCAATATGTACTGTAAATTGGTCTCCGGTTGTTGTAAATACAGGAGCATATCTTCTGCATACAGGGATATTAGGTGTGAATTGCCTCCTATACTAATGCCAGCCTTGTGGTATTCTTTCCGTAGATATACTGCCAGCGGCTCCATGGCCAATATAAATAACATAGGGGACCAGGGGCAACCTTGCCTAGTGCCTCTGCTTAACCCCCATTGCTCTGATATAGTGGAGCCTGTCTTGATTCTCGCCACTGGGTCAGTGTATAGTAGCTTTATCCACTCGATATATGTGGGGCCTATCATGTAACTTTTCAACACAGCTAGTAGCCAAGGCCATCTGACCGAGTCAAACGCCTTGACTTGACTGCATCAAACGAGGTTACTACTATGTAGCTGAGTGCTGTCTTGGGTTTGGTCGATGACAAGGTGCAAATGTCTTAAATTGCAAGTGATATTCCTGTTTGGAACGTAACCTGACTGATCTGGATGTATGAGTTTATGAATTACTGGCTTCAACCTGCTAGCCATCAGACCGTCCGTATCTTCCCATCTTGGTTAAACAGCGAGAGAGGTCTGTACAAGCCGCATTCTGTATGGGGTTTGTTAGGCTTCAGTAACGGGACTATAATTGACTCTCTTAATGACAGCGGCAAAACACCTTTATCTAATGCTTCAGCATAGCCAACAATGAGGGCGTGATCTCTGCCAGGAATTCCTTGTAGAACGTCTGCACCTGGAGCCTTACCTGTCGGCAACCCTCTAATGGTTTGTTATAGCTCCTCTTTGGATATAGGGGCCTCTAGCCTATCCGCCTCTTCCACCTCAAGCTTTGGAAGATCTATCAACGCTAAGGCATCTTCTATCTCGGATTCGTGGGTTTCCGCTGTCTCCTCGTATAGCGCCTTATAAAAATCATAGAACATTTGTTTACATCCTGTTGTGTCTCACAGATCTCTCCATTCTTAGCTGTGACTGATATGCTCTGATTCGCTTTTGTACAACCAGGCTAGCAAGCGTCCCGGTTTGTCCCCTTCGGCGTGTTGCTTTTCCACATGTTTTTTATAACTCAGTTTACCTAATCAGTCCCAGTGTACTAAGCATTCCTGGTGGAGGGCAACAGCCTCTCTGGCACTCTCGTGGGTAGATTCCTATGACCGTTCATAGCTTCTAATTTTATTTCCGCCTTACATAAATCATTTTCTATTGCCGCTTGAACCCAGTTTGCCTTAGCGATCGCAGTCCCCCTGATCACCACCTTAAAGGCCTCCCATAACATGCCCACTGACGCCACGCTCCCAGTATTATAGTTAAAATAACCCTGCACCCCTTCTCTTAAATGTTCATGAAATGCATCGTCCCTCAGAGCCTCACTCCTGAATCTCCATGTCGGGATACGTGCCCTCAGGGGGGAGATTTGCCATGTTACCATCAGCGGGGCATGATCTGACCACACCCCTGCTTTATATTCCGCCCTATCAAATTCTTCTAAAGTATCTTCTCCTGTAAAGATATAATCCAATCTTGTATGCAGGTCCAGGGGAGCAGTGTAATGTGAATATCTCCAGGCTTGTGGGTGTAGACTCCGCCATATATCCAAGAGTTTAAATGCTTGCAACAATGTGCCCAGGGCCTTGGCTGCAGGGGCTGGATGCGTGAATTTGTCATTCAACCTCTCCAATGTAGTGTTGAGCGTGGAATTAAAATCCCCACCCCTATCAATTTGTCGTCCCTGTGGGAACTTATTAGTGAGTATAACGTGCAGAAATAAGCTGCTGTTGCTTGGTTAGGTGCATATGTGTTAATAATACAAAATTCCCTATGTTCCACTCGACCTTGCAACACCAATATCCTACCCTCTGCATCTTGAAATGTCTCGAGCACCCTCAAAGGTACCGACAGTGCCACACATATCACTACCCCCTTAGCATAGGCAGAATATGATGAGCCTACTGTTATGCCTCTCAATTTATTGGCAATGGAATTCTATTTCTCCTTTGTAAGGTGCTTTTATTGTAACAACTCCCCTTTCCTCTCCTCCCCACCCCCCCCACGTTGGCCCAGCTCAAACCTTTGTGCTCAGGCCTTCCCACAGTCATGTCCTGGTGCATGGGGCACAGTAGACGGACACGTAACTGCTAGTATCCAATCAAACAAATCAGATCTTAGGTGTAGCACACTTCTCTGTGGTGCGTTCTGAAATATGCACCATGCTGTGGGCTCCTACATTTAACAACTCTTATGTCTAGAGGTACATAACTGGTGACTTCTACTGCCTTGTGGTCATCGTAGCCAACTGCGTGTGGCTACTCCCTGCCGCTCGGGCCAACTTCTGCTCCAGTTGGCAGATTTTACGTGTGCATTCATTTGCATGCTTCCTCTGGGTTATCGAAGAAAACTGCGTGGCCCTTGTGAATCGCCAGCAAGCTCGCTGGATACAACAACATATACTTCAGGTTAGCCACTAGTAGTCTCCTCTTGATCGATATGTAGTACATCCGTTGCTTTTGCACTTGTATGGTATAGTCGGGGTAAGCTGTTATGGTGGCAGACGCTCGTTGGATCGTACCTGTCAAGTACTGAAGTAGTGGAATCCTGCAGGAGTGAAGCTGGCCCACCCAGCCCCCTAAGCCTGCCAGCCCAACAATCCTGATACTATAAAACTATTGGCCAGGCAAACCCAAGGGGAAAGGGGAATGGAGAAAACAACAAAGACAAGAACTCCCACTGCAGGTACTTCAGACTATCTTCACTGGAAAGTCTTTTGGATCAGTTGAGTTCCTAAAAAGAAAGTACAGTCTTAAATACTAATATATTATTTTACTTTCTAATTCACTCTCTTACTGTAATAAGTCTCTATTACCTGTTGCCTAAGCGTGATTTGCCCTTAGGCTGCTTCTGAAAGAATATTGCTGCTGCTGAGGTGCTGTGTTAGACTTTTCTTCGTGTTAGACTTTTCTTCTCTTTCTATCTTCTTTTACAGCTAACTGTTCTCTTAAAATAACGATACCCAAAAATTGTAGTTGTTACTATAGCATTGGGTGATGTTGCTTGTGTGTAATTTCTTTTGTTAAATATATATATTTCGAAGGGATTGTGTCCTCCGACGTATTCCTTATCTTAGATAGAAATCCTTCAGCTTTGCTGGCCTCGGAAAATTTTTTCGCCAGAGGGCGCTGCGCGTCGATGATCGCCGAGTCGATGACCCTCGACGGCCTCCGTGCCGACGTCGACGTCATCCTGCCTATAAAGGCCGCGCGCAGCGTCCGTTGCTCAGTTCCGTTTTTCCGCGCTTCGTTGTGCCTCGGAACACCGTTGCTCAGTTCTCGTCAAGATAACGTATATAATAACTACTATTTACCTCGATATCGATGGCATCCTCCTCCGACCCGACGACCCCTCGGTCCGGTTTCAAAAAGTGCCGAGACTGCGGGAAGAAAATGTCGTTGACGGACCCTCACAGGGTCTGTTTGTGGTGTCTGGGAATCACGCACCAGAGTTCGGAGTGTGAGGAATGCCTTTCCATGACGGCGAAAGCCTTGAAGGAGCGTAGGGGGAAGCTCGAGAGAGGTAGGTCAACTTTAACTTCCTCGAAAGCTTCTTCGGTAGAGTCGAGACGTTCGTCTCCTCACCATAAAAAACACTCTCGATCTAGATCACGAAGTGGCTCCCACCACTCGTCGACATCGAGACACTCGAAGAAGAGACGTAGGAGATCCCCTTCGTCATCTTCGTCGAGTTCTCCTGAGAGAGTTCATTGCCCCACAAAACGCAGCTCGCAAGCTGAGTGGGAGGAATTCAGGAAAAAGATGCTAAGCGTCTTCGAGAAAGCGGCCTCGTCCCCCTCGAAGACAGCTGAGGGTGATACCCCGGGTAAAAAACCCAAAAAATCTAAACGCCGCGAGTCGCAGTACCCGGCGGAAAAGTCAACCCGAAAGCGCCTCGAGCCATCGGGAGATAAAGCATCATCGACGCCATCGTCGAAAACTCCTTCGAAACAGAGGTCGGCGCCATCGACGCCGTTGTCGAAGGATTCATCGGCGCATCAGTCGATCGAGTCGACGCCGACGTCGACGCCGATATCGACGCCGGTGAAGGAAAGAACCACGGCTACTCCACAGCCAACGGTTAGACAAAAGACCTCCGACTCGACGCCGAGAACGTCGACGTCGTTCTCGAGCAAGACTCCGATCCTTTCGAGTTCTTCGAGGCCTAGTACACATTTCTCGACGCTTTTCACGGCGCCTTCGAGTACTTTCACGTCGGTGTCGACGACATCGACGTTTTCAAGGCCTGTGATGATGGCTCCTTCTGCATTGGAAATGGGGTTTATACCATTCCAAAAACCAATGTATCCCCCTTTAACCTCGATTTTTGAGGAAAGGGAGGATTCAGACCAAGATATTGATTTACAGAGGACCACATCACCAGAGCCAGAGACTTTCGCCTCTGAGGAAGGAAGATTAAAAAATCTTCAGGATGCACTTCAGGAAGCTAGTGGTTTGGACACTTCTCCTGAAGCAGAATTTATCAAACCAGACCCAGGAGAACATGCGGAGACTCCATATAGAGCTCTGATGTCTAGAATCATAGAATTTATGGGTTGGTCTGCACCTTCTCCTGCCTTTCAGCAGGATGACCTCACTGACATACTGGACAAGGGCCCACAGGAGGATCCTGTGGTTCCATTTCACTCTGCTCTACAGAGAAGGATTTTGACAAACTGGGAAACGCCAGAAATTATCCCGGCAGTAAATAAAAAACTGTCAACAAAATACAGGGTGGCTAGTTCTGACCCTGAATATTTGTCAAAACACCCTACTCCTGAGAGCTTGGTTGTACAGGCTGCAACCTCATCAGGCAGCACATCTGCATACCCCACTGCTCCGCAGGATAGGGATGACAAAAAGTATGATGCCATGGCTAAGAAGGTTTTTTCTGCCTGTAGCATGGCGTTAAAGTCTATTAACGCGACCTGTACGCTCGCTAGGTTCAGCCACACCCTTTGGGAGTGCGCTTCATCAGCGGCTGACTGCCTCCAAGAAGGAGAGGAAAGGGACGCATTTTTAAACATCATCAGGGATGGTAAAGATGCGATGTGCGAGACCCTACAAACTGGCCTAGATTCTGCTGACAGTATCAGCAGGGCCATGGCGGCAAGTACCACAATCCGCAGGCATGCGTGGTTGAGGAAGTCTGGTTTTGCCTCTGACGTGCAGACCAGGCTTTTGAATATGCCCTTTGACGGTTCTACCCTCTTTGGAAAGAAGGCGGATGACAGTTTGGAGAAACTGCAAACGTCCAAGGCAGCAGCCAAGTCATTGGGAGCTGCTATCCGTCAGAATACCTTTCGTCCTTCGGGATCATCGTGGAGAGGACGGTCCTTTCGTTACTATTCCTCATATGGAAGGGGCAGGGGACGACCGGCTCAAAGAGGCCAAGGAAGATTTACCCGTGGTGGACGGGGTAGGGGAAAGAAAGCCGCACCCGCAGGAGCAGGAGCCACTTTACCTTCGGCAACTGCATCAGCCGCTTCAAAACCACTCTGAGGTCTCCCCTCACAGAACACCAGTAGGGGGCAGGTTAACTCACCATCTGACGGAATGGCAGGCTATTACGTCAGATGCTTGGGCTCTGGAGACAGTGGCCCAAGGTTACTGCCTGCCCTTCCTACATATCCCTCAGAGTCATCCACCGGGGAACAACCCTTTGAAGCTTCCAGATCCGCTCCTCTTGCAGGAGGTTTTAGACCTGCTAGAGAAAGGTGCCATAGAACTGGTACCTGCAGCGGAAAGGAACAAGGGTTGGTACTCCCCCTACTTCATAATACCGAAGAAGGACGGAGGACTGAGACCCATCTTAGACTTACGGGAATTGAACAAATTCCTCCGAAAGGACAAGTTCAAGATGGTGACTCTCTCTCAGATCCTTCAGGCCCTCCAGCTTCAGGACTGGTTGGTATCTCTAGACCTCCAGGACGCTTATTTCCATGTGCCGATCCATCCCAGGCACAGGAGATACCTGAGGTTCGCAATTGGCAGCTCTCATTATCAATTTCGAGTTCTGCCATTTGGGCTAACCTCCGCCCCGAGGGTCTTTACCAAGCTAATGTCGGTTGTGGCTGCAAGTCTAAGGAGGGAAGGGATTCATGTCTACCCTTACCTAGACGATTGGTTGATCAGAACTGTATCTTCGGAACAGGCTCAGAGACAACTAGATTATGTTTGCCACTTCCTTCACAAGCTGGGCTTCTCCCTCAATTTAAAGAAGTCACAGATGATACCATCACAGAGACTCCAATTCATTGGAGCAGTCCTGGACACTTCCCTGGGAAAAGCCTTGCCACCAGAGGTGAGGGCTCGAGATATTCTGCAGATGGTCATCAGATTTCAGAATGCCCAATATCTCCCAGCCTACGACTTTCTGAGGTTGCTAGGCCTCATGGCATCCTGCATATTCCTCGTGCCGGAGGCTCGCCTGAGAATGAGATCCCTCCAGTGGGCACTGAGAACTCAGTGGTCACAGTTCTCAGGAAGGATGACAGATCTCCTTCGGATCCCGGTCAAAGTAGCCCGAGACCTTCAGTGGTGGGCCTGTCGGGAGAACATCCTGAAAGGAGAAATGTTTTGGCAACCATGGCCGGAGATAACAGTAGTCACGGATGCCTCACTCACGGGGTGGGGAGCTCACGCCAACGACTTGACCATCAGCGGTCGTTGGTCTCCATCGGAGTCCAGACTACATATCAACCTGTTGGAGCTGAGAGCCATCAGACTAGCGCTGAAGGCTTTTCTGCCGTCTGTACGGGGAAGAAACGTCCTAATAATGACGGACAATACAGTGGCCATGCACTACCTCAACAAAAGAGGAGGCGTAGGCTCACTACCACTGTGCAGAGAGGCGATGCAGCTCTGGTTTTGGGCAATTCAGGAAGGAATCTCTCTATCGGCAATTCACCTAGCCGGAGAGAAGAACTTGACAGCGGACGCTCTGAGCAGGCAGAGCACAGTCTCTCACGAGTGGGAGATAGCTCAGGAAGTCCTTCAAGAGATCTTCGCCCTTTGGGGAACCCCTCAAGTGGATCTGTTCGCCACCAGTATCAACAGGAAGTGCGACAGATTTTGCTCAAGGGAATTTCCTCCGAGAGGAGCTCTAGGAGATGCGTTCGTAGTGGACTGGGAGTTCCCACTTCTGTACGCGTTCCCTCCGGTCCCTGTCATTCCTCAAATGATCAGGAGGTTGAGAAGGTTTCGGAAGACCATGATCCTAATTGCCCCGGATTGGGCCAGGAGAACGTGGTACCCGGACCTTCTAGACATGTCCATCTGCCCTCCAATTCGACTGCCATACAGAGAGGATCTTCTCTCGCAGAAGGAAGGTCAGGTTCTCCATCCAGCCATCAAGACCCTCAACCTTCACGCTTGGTGTCTGAAAGGTTGAGGTACAAGGATTGGGACCTTCCGGATGATGTTATGGAGGTGTTGCTTTCGGCCAGAAGGCCGACAACTAAAACTCTATACCGCTGCCGTTGGAACAAATTTTGCAGCTGGTGCAGAGAAAAGAATATTGAACCCTTTTCTTGTGGTACACCTATGGTGTTGTCATTCTTACTTTACCTGGCTAATTCAGGCCTACAGGTTGGCACAATTAAGGGCTATCTCGCAGCGCTATCAATCTTTAAGCGCACTGCAGAGGAGCCTTCATACTTCAAAATTCCATTGGTAATACAATACCTGAAAGGATTAACTAATGTTTATCCCCCGAAACCTTTTCAAGTTCCCTTATGGGATTTAAACCTAATTTTAAACTTCCTAAAGGGTGCCCCTTTTGAACCACTACACTCTTGTTCATTGAAGCTTCTCACCCTCAAAACTGTTTTGCTAATAGCATTGACATCTGCTAGAAGGGTTAGCGAGTTGCAAGCCTTATCGTGTAAACCTCCACATACAATCTTTTACAAGGACAAAGTTGTTCTTCAGGTGAAGCCTAACTTCCTCCCGAAGGTAGTCTCGGAGTTTCACATCACTCAGAAGATTATATTACCTTCTTTCTACCCTCCTCCTCATCCGGGGAAGGAGGAAGAGAGACTGCACAGGCTGGACCCTAAGCGAGCCTTGAGCTTCTATATCAGCAGATTGGCTAAGATCAGACAAGCAGACCAACTCTTTGTAGGTTATGCAGGACATAAGTTGGGCCTTCCAATAACAAAACAGACCATCTCCAGATGGATTATTTTAGCCATTCTGGAGTGCTACAAATTGGCAGGAAAGGAGCCTCCTCAAAATCTAAGGGCTCATTCTACCAGGGGTATCGCAACATCCTCAGCCCTTCAAAGAGGGGTGCCAATTCGAGATATATGTGCGGCTGCCACATGGTCGTCCGCACATACATTTACCAAATTCTATAGCCTGGATTCCTCCTCTAGTCAAGAAACTAGATTCGGCAAGGCTGTGTTACACTCTGTCCATTCTGGAAGGGTAACATAACTTTTATTACTCCCGCCTCCAGTCACAATACCACTGCTATGGGAGTCTATCTAAGATAAGGAATACGTCGGAGGACACAATCCCTTCGAAGAACTAGTTACTCTTACCTTGTAACGTTCTTTCGATGGGATGTTCCTCCGACGTATTCCTTATCGACCCTCCCATCCATCCCCGCAGTATGACTTCCTGTGGGTTTGCAGCCTATGCTCCTTCAAGGTGATTAGTCTAATCCAAAAACATTACTGGGGACTACAAAACGGAACTGAGCAACGGACGCTGCGCGCGGCCTTTATAGGCAGGATGACGTCGACGTCGGCACGGAGGCCGTCGAGGGTCATCGACTCGGCGATCATCGACGCGCAGCGCCCTCTGGCGAAAAAATTTTCCGAGGCCAGCAAAGCTGAAGGATTTCTATCTAAGATAAGGAATACGTCGGAGGAACATCCCATCGAAAGAACGTTACAAGGTAAGAGTAACTAGTTCTTCTGAGGCTTGTGGAATCTGCTTAGATCACATGCTGTGCATAGGCCGACATCTAGTGGAAGCTGCGAAGTATTACAGTTTGTTTTTCGAAACTCAAAAATGGGCGTCGACACAGGGCGTGCCAGTAATACTATCCCTAGTGTGACGTCCCCTGTACCCATGATCCCTCACGCGTCTAGGACCCTCAGATTGTTTTTTTCCGCCATACTGGTCGGAATCATTTCGCGGAGTTCCTGGCACTAAGCCATAATTTTGCAAAATATTGATAATTTTACCCCTTACTCCACCCCAATGTCGAGATACCGAATTTCTACACTCGACGCCGGATCGGAGAGGATTTCGACCGTCGACTACACGACGGATTTGGGCCTCGAGGCTTCCGTCTCGGCCCGGGCCTGTGCCGCTGGCCAAGGCCCTGCAAGTAGGGAGAGTGGGGGGTGGTCATACTCTACACTCTTGTAATATATAGATACACTTATATATTCCTACATTTCCCAGCCCGCTGCCACAAGGTGCGTATGGAGGGTACCCCTTTCCAATTTTGCCCCAAGTGCAATCGCAAATACCCTTGGGTCGACAGGCACACCACGTGCAACCTCTGCTTGCCGAGGGACCACCCCGAGGCAAATTGCAGAGCCTGTAGTAGGTTCAAGCCTAAAACACTTAAGGACCGTTCATTCAAGCTTTGGGCCCACCAAGCCAGGTGTCAAGAGGCCATGGCAGCGGAGGGCGCCTTCAGCGACGGCAGCGACGCCGTACTTTCGGACGGCGAGGGCTTTATTGCGTCGAAAGACAGCCGAGCGCAAGTCCCCGACCTCGGAAGGTCGACCGGCAGGCCGGCTATGGGGAACACCCCCGGCGACACGAGCGCTTCCCATGACACTCTCACAAAGCACACAAAGTCCAACCGAGACTCGACGCGCACGTCGAGTTCTCGGAAAGAGGCACTTAGAGAACGGTCCGAATCGGCGTCCTCTGGGCGCTTTCGATCTAGATCGCAGCACGACGCCAGGCAAGCATCCACTATTGCCAAGAGTGCCTCACTCCCTAAGGTCACGGAAGCTCGATCGTCGGAAGACGAAGCCGACTTCCACCCTCAGGCCGCACTCCAAGAGTCGGCGCCCGCAGACCGTATTACTACAGATCCCGACCCCCTACCTCCACGCTCGAAGGATAGGGTCAAGACCCCCGAACCTCGACGCCAGGCGTCGAAAAGCTCAGAGGGCCCTAAAACACACGGGAAACACTCCTCCAGTCACGCGGAGGGAGGGAAACGGCAAAAGAAGCAGTCTCTACCCACTTCCAAGCCCGTAGAACACTCCACTCCTCAAAAACAGAAAGACAAGTCCAGGTCTTCTAATAACACCAAAACCCCTGCACAGGCTACCAAGTCTAGTCAGGATAAATTTGAAAGACTCCCAGAAAAGGTCATTCCCAGTTCCAGAGAATGGACCAGTGTTGACATAGATAGGGTAATGTCAAGAATGTCATCTTTGGCAGATTTTTATGCAAAAAACCCAGAGCACTTTCTTGCTTATACTCCCGACGGGTCAGCACCCTCTGGCTCCAAGGATCCTATACCTCCAAGTACAGGGTCCCACTTTGAAACACCAACAGGGTCCTCAGACCCCTTCTACGTCCAGCCCTACTCTCACTACCAGGGAGAGACATCCTTTGTTGAGGATCCAGATTTGGGCATGGTGGAGGAACAAACTGGGACAGGCTACTATGGGGATGACGAGGATCAAGATGAGGAGGAGGAAGACCCCTACAGGGTAGACTCCCCAGTAGAAAGAGAGGCCCTGGTTACCGACTCCCCTGTCGACAACCAGCCGCTCCTGAATTAAGTGCTGTCTCGAGCAGCCGAACATTTCCACATCGACACCCAGGGTGCCCAGGAGGAAAGAGACTTTGCAGAAGAGTTAGTGGGGGAGAGGAGGCCTGTTGCTCAGGCCATCCCTATCCTAAAATCTATTCAAAGAAGAATAGACCCGTCCCTCCTCAATCCTAACCTCACCAGAGCAGTGATCCCTAGGATTGAAAAACTTTTCAAGGCGGCCCAATCAGACCCACTATATATAAGGGGCCATCTGAAGCCGGACTCCCTGGTTGTTACTAACACCCGTAAGAGGGCAGGAACACCCTTATCGTCCGAGGCTCCTCCCAACAAGGAGAGCAAAAGACTGTACGGGTTAGGCAGGAAAGTGGCCTCCACTTCCGCCTACCAGGCAAGGATTGCCAACTCCACCATCCTGTTGGCCAGCTACAACTGCCATCAGTGAGAAGAGTTCGCGGCACTCATAGACTCCGCACCAGAACCCTTAAAGAGCCAAATGGCACGAGTTTCAGCAGAGGGAAGAGCCGTGTCCGGTTGCATTTTAAAGGCATCCTTTGATGCCGCGGATAACGCCGGCAGATTAATAGCAGAAGGAACTGTTAAGAGACACGCTTGGCTACGCCAGTCTGGTTTCAAGGCTGAAACACAAGCGTCATTATTGGACAAACCGATGGAGCCGGATCTGTTGTTTGGTAAGGCGGTCAAGGACGCACTAAAGAATGCTAAGGACGATTATGAAACACTCGAATCCCTAGGCCAGCTAACCACTAAACCCCCTAATCAGAGAGGGAATGGCAATTTTCGTCGCCCACGCGGCCAAAATTCCCAGAGAGGTTCTAACTATTCCCAGGGGCAGGGTACACAGTGGAACAATAATAACCAGCAGTCTACCCAGGGTTACGGCAGGGGTAATAAGAGAGGAGGTGGTAGAGGTAGAGGCAGCCCCAATAAAGGAGGCGGCATGCCTCCACCAAAACAGTGATGCTCCGTTCAGGGTCCCTTCTCACGCAACCCCACTAGGGGGACGCATTTCCAACTTCACCCAGGCTTGGGAAGGGATCACATCAGACAGATGGGTGCTGTCAACAGTATCCGAGGGGTACTGTATAGAACTACTCCAGCGTCCCCGAGACCATCCTCCACGACAAAAAATACATTCTTTGGAACACCAGAAGATCCTCCTAGAAGAGATTGTCAATCTGCTAGCAAAGGACGCGATAGAACTCGTCCCGGGACACCAGGTAAACAAGGGTATTTATTCAACTTACTTCCTTGTGCCAAAAAAAGATTTGACAATGCGCCCAGTATTGAACTTACGGCCTGCCAACAAGTATGTCAAGCCCCAAAAGTTTCGCATGACAACTCTCCAAGAGGTAATCCCCCTCCTAAAAAAGGGGGATTACATGGCAACATTGGACATGAAAGATGCCTATTTTCATATTTCCATGTTTCCAGCGCACAGAAAATACTTGTGCTTCAAGGTGGACAGTCGGCACTACCAGTTCAAGGTACTGCCCTTCGGGATAGCTTCGGCCCCAAGGGTATTCACCAAGGTACTGGCGGTGGCGGCAGCACACCTACGCAGGGAGGCTATCCCAGTGTACCCTTACCTGGACGACTGGCTCGTCACGGGAGAAACCCCAGTAATTTGCAGAACAAACATTCAAAGGACTATCGACCTCCTCTTCGGATTGGGCTTCTCAATAAACGAGCAAAAGTCAAGTCTAGTGCCAAGCACATCCAAACAATTCTTAGGAGCTATCCTAGACACTCGAGGGGTTGACCTTTCCTTCAGAGGAAAGAATTCAGAATATACTGCTGCAAATTCCGCAATACCAGTCCGGTCGCCAGATAACGGTACGCAAAGCAATGTGTTTGCTGGGCATGATGGCGTCATGTATTTACCTGGTCCCCCACGTGTGCCTGCGCATGCGTCCCATGCAGGAATGGTTGGTGAAACAGTGGTCTCAGGCAAGTGGTCAGTGGGACGATCTAGTGGTCGTTTCGCCAACACTGGTACAAAGCCTTCACTGGTGGACAAGAGAGAATCTGTCCAAAGGGAAACCCCTAAACGATCCTGAGATACAGGCGGTAGTCATAACCGATGCATGCCTGACGGGGTGGGGAGCTCACCATCTCCACCACACAGCTCAGGGTCTCTGGTCTCACGCAGTGGCCAAGAATCACATCAACCTGCTAGAGCTTCTGGCAGTATTCAGAGCGCTTCAAGCTTTCGAACCCTACCTTTTAAACCTGTCAGTGCAAATCCGGACGGACAGCACTACAGCCATGTTCTACCTGAACAAACCAGGAGGGACTCGCTCGCCTAATCTGTCCAAGCTTGCCCAGAAAGTCTGGATATGGGCACTCGGACGGAACATCTTCCGCTCATCGCAACATGTTCCAGGGGATCTCAATTCCCTAGCGGATGCTCTGAGCAGAGACCCCCTCCCAGAGGAACACGAGTGGTGTCTACACAGAGAAGTCGTAGAAGATATCTTCTCTCAGTGGGGTTTCCCCACTATAGACATATTCGCCGCAAGTGAAAACAGACAATGCCCAGGATTCGCATCCAGGTTCCCCCAACCAGACTCCCAGGGGAATGCCCTGTGGATGAACTGGTCAGGGATGTTTGCGTACGCTTTTCCACCAACTCCTCTCATCAGGAAGGTGGTGAACAAGATGAACAGAGAGTCGATGACGCTCGTCCTAGTTGCTCCCATGTGGGCGAGACAACCGTGGTTTACACACCTACGCAGACTCTCGGTGTGCCATCCCATCAAACTCCCGGGCTGGTACAACCTTTTGTCCCAGCACCAAGGTCAGAAGGTGCATCCTCAACCCAACTCCATGAACCTAGCAGCATGGCTCCTGAGGTCATAGAGTTTGGACATCTCAATTTACCACAGAGTTGTATGGACATAATAAAAGAGGCTAGGAAGCTCAACACGAGGCACTGCTACTTTGACAAATGGAAGCGATTCGTAATCTGGTGCCAGAGTAAGCAAGTCAACCCAGTCAGTGAAATTCAGGCTCTGTCAGTGCAAGATCCCTTCTTTACTGTCCATAAAGATAAACTGGTTTTACGTACACACCCTAGGTTCTCACCTAAGTTTATTTCAAATTTCCATGTAAACCAGTCCATCGAGCTTCGGGCTTTCTTCCAAGTCCCCAAAAGCTCGGCTGAGGTGAAACTACACACACTAGATGTGCGTAGGGCGGTCCTCTACTATGTAAACAAGACCAGACCGCTAAGGAAAACAGATCAGCTGTTTGTCTCCGTAGCCACAGGCAGAGAGGGGGATCGCGTCTCTAAAGGTGCCATCTCTAAGTGGATTATTAACTGTATCCAACTGTGTTACTCACTTTCTGAAAAGACTCTGCCTTTCACGCCTATGGCCCACTCGACAAGAGGCATTGGGGCCACCCTGGCTTTTATTGCAAATGTACCCCTTGACTCCATTTGCAAAGCAGCTACTTGGAGCTCTATTCACACTTTTACTCAGCACTACTGCATTGACACTCATTCCAAGACAGATACACAAGTGGGACAAGCGGTTCTAAGACATTTATTTGCTCATGAGCCTTCTCACATCCCACCTCCTTCTTCAGGTACTGCTCGCTAATCTATGCTCAGCATGTGATCTAATCAGATTCCACAAGCCTCAGAAGGGATACATTGCTCACCGTAATCATATTTCTGATACTTGTATCTTCTTAGACTTAGATTCACATGCAACCCTCCCTTCCTCCCCTCTGAGAGAAGGCGCATGGATGCTTTTAGTCTTACCCTTCTACCTTCTATCTGCTTGGACTACCTGTACTCACGATACTCCTCATGCTACCTCATGTCAGAAAAAAACACAATCTGAGGGTCTTAGACGCGTGAGGGATCATGGGTACAGGGGACGTCACACTAGGGATAGTATTACTGGCACGCCCTGTGTCGACGCCCATTTTCGAGTTTCGAAAAACAAACTGTAATACTCCGCAGCTTCCACTAGATGTCGGCCTATGCACAGCATTTGAATCTAAGCAGATACAAGAATCAGAAATACGATTACGGTGAGTAATGTATCCCATATATGTGTAAATAACTTCTATAGATTCTGCTGCCTCGTTAGTAATTCAGCTGACAACTTCAAGTTCTGAAATTCACTGCTTGTTACTTCCTCAAAAAAAATGTCTCTTTAAATGGATTAAGTTAGTAAGCACTCGCTCGAAAAAAGAAATTGACTCGCTTTCAAAATCGGAAGCGTATCTTCAAACAAATGTCTTTTATTCTATGAAGACTGAAACGATACGCTACGCAGTAGAAAATAACATCTAAAATGGCCGCGACGCACGCGCGACGTCGTAAGGTCCTTTTTTCTAAATCACGCACCTTGAATAGCAACAATACGCGCCGTACGCTCTGAAGATATATGAAAACTAAAACGTTTGGGGAAAAAAGGTTATTTCAAGTTAGTAAAGGTTAGCAACTCGGCGAAAATGATCTGCACGCCTAGTTCGTACCAAAAACATTATTTACATGCTTTTTGAAGTGCAATTCTTTTTCTTGTATTTCCAAGTTGTGTTCTTTTTTTCATATAAAGCATTGCAATTTTTCTTCGTTAAATGCCCAAAATAACTCTTTTAAGTCTTTAAAAATATCTGCCGATCAAGTCTTTAATTTCTTCATATAAACAGAAAAAACGCTTAGCTTTGTCTTTGTTCTTCAGTAGAATTCAACTGCTCAGCAAACTGGTATTTACAGCAGATTCCTTCACCTTCTTTCTTGGCTTAGATTTCTAATATTTGAAATAAAAACTAAAACAAAATTCTACACCTTGTTAAATTTTAAGTATCAATATTTTAACTAGAGCTAAAAAAAATATATGACCTACTCTGATAAATACTTTAATGAAAGGCAGTTAAGAACTGTTAAGAACCTTCCAAATGATAACACAATGCTGCCTGCAGTAAACTAAACCAATCACTGCTGGGAAAGTGTTCCACCATCTTGGCTAGGGAGCATTTCATCTTTCTAAATGAAAGTTAGTTAAGGGAAATATATCAAATTTACAAATAAGATTTTCTACTCTCTAACCAGGTTTTATTTAATATTTTAACAAACCTCCCTTTCTAACTTTCCTGGAAAAATATTTGAAACAACCAATTCTCATAGAACCTTTGCTAATGTGAGGTACAAAATGTGAAAACCTGACAGCACCCCCCCTTACAGAAGTATTCCGGGATCTTTTCCCTGTCTCTGTAGTTAGGCTATTATTGGCCTCTGCTGGGCTCCAGGTGGTGGTTTTCTTATCATTGACCTATGCGCTCTTTAAACTGTGAAGCCCTGGGTGAGGGCGCCCGGACCAATTTCCTGCTGCAGCAGGGTCTCGACGTATTCTGACGGGTTTAACCCCTCTTCTCCTTCCGGCAACCCTGTATTTCTTACGTTGTTACGCAGTCTCTTGCCTTCCGCATCCTCGGCCCTGTCTTCCAGGTTACGCACCTGTTGTTGCAGTACACTGACTTCTACTGAGGTGTCTTTAAGGCCACTGGGATTCTCTGCCACTGACTTTTCCAGTGTACCTGTGCGTTCAGCGAGCGCCCTCACGTCTTGTCTGAGCAAGTTCACATCTATGCTGATAGCGTCTATTTTAGCTTCAAGAGACTCTTTCAGAGACGCTATGGCTGCAAGGATCTGTTGGTCTCCTTCCGATAGTGGCTTCTCCTTTTGAGGTGTTGATGTTGCTGGAGCAGGGCTTTCACCTAGGTGTGCAGTTTTGGTACATGCCTCCAAAGTGAGCTGCTTCCCCTTGCGTTTTTGAGGTCTAGACGCCAATGTGTGTTTGTCTTGTTTCTACAGCACCCGCACCAGTGATAATGCCGCCCGGCGCGTAGGCTCTGTCACTTGTCAGTCTGTTGTTATCGGGGGGTTGCCGTACGCTGCTCTCAGTCTAGAAAGGCTGTCAGTGTTCCCACTTCTTCATTGCATAACCTTAATTTGTACAGTGTAGCACCTCTCCATTTGTCTTGTTGTATTGCTTATACAGACCTTCCAGGGCCCTTGTGTCTAGAAACTTTGTTTTAATTCAGACCTGACTGCCGGGCAGTGTTTGAGGTATTATCGCCTGCCCCAGTTCTCAGAGCGCCCCAGTATATTAGACCTCAATAGGGTTATTGCACTTTAATGTATACTCCTTATTCAGTAGTTGCAGCAGTGTACCCTAAGTACCTCCCCACCGTTAGCCACAATTGCCTTGTGTTGGCCTGCAGCGTGCAGCTACAGCTTAGGGGCCAGGGTTGGCAATGTCCTCCTAAGCACATGTTGCCACGAACGAGCGGGTCACTTCTTCTTCTGCTGCTGTTGTAGACGTACCACTTACCACCTATCTCCTGTGTCTTGACTCCCCTCTGTCTGTATGGGCACGGGCCGTGCCACGGAAAATCTTGCACTCCTCTGGTTTATACCTGCTGTACTGCCCTTGTTTCTTCCTCCTGGACAGACCAACCTGGAACCGCATCCGGCTGCAGATTTCGTTAAGCAGGCAGCTCTAGACAGATTACAGTGGAAATCCTCAGTACGTAGTCCAGCAGTTTTTTGTAGGCCATGCTCGTTACCTCTGAGCAGTCCGAAATGGAAACAGTCTGATAAATATTGTTGTGCTCTTCAGCCCCCACACACTGCACTTATTCTTTTATTAGGCTGTGCAGGGCGGACCACACTGGGAGCCTTCAGTGCACTGACTTGCTCGTTCACTGGGCCATGCTCGTATTCCTGAGGTGGACCACAGGGGCAGCAGTCATATTATTGTGACTGTTATGTGGGCTGTAATCCTTATTCTGGAGCAGACCACAGTGGAAGTAGTTGTATGCTTGTTATGCGACCCGGTGCATGGGTTGGACCGCAGTGGAAGCTGCTTGATAATACATGTTAATTTGGTTCCATGTATCTCATGGGGCCCTCCACTGCTGCCATGGCTTGTCAGGACTTTGTCGCTTCTTCACCGCCGCAGTCACCCTGGGTCCGCCTCATTGCAAGCCAACACCGAAATCCTTCAGGATGTCGCTGTCTGTATCCCAGCCAAGTAGATTTCCCAGCAGTGCCACAGCATTGGAGTCGCGCCTGCCACAGACGACTGGTGTCGTCTTGTTCTTCTGCTAGCCCCGTCGTTCAATCAGGGCCTTCTGCGCGGGTAAGTGCCTATGCGGCTCGCCCCCCCCCCTTGAAATGCGCTCTTGGGGTACAATCCAACGGAGCAAGTAGTATGCGTGCAAGTCCTTTGTACTGCGTTGGCTGCTGGCCAAGCCAGATCGGAGATAGCAACCTGCTTCCCTGCAATATTTGGTGCGTTGTACCGCGACCCCAAGTGACTTACTGGGGTATGCTGTGCTGCGGTGGTTGAAGTCCGCCAATTGCATTATGTGTCGTCCGCCATCTTGATTCTCGTTTCTCTCGCTGGACCTCCGTCTCTCCGACCCTTGATCTCAATCGTCCTCTCCCAGACATCCAGCATGGTCAGCTGTCTGCTCGGCTTCCTTTCTTATACTGGCCTCCATTTATGTGTGCAAACGCACCGTATTGCCTCTGTTATTGCCCAGGATCATGCCAGATCAGCAGGAACCTCACTGAAGCGCTTCCTACTGCATGGCTCCTTAGCCACGCCCCTCAACCATCTCTGTGATAACCTGGGTATCACCTGGCGACCTCTTTCCTCTCTGATCGACCCTCCCAGGTCCAACTTGGGTCCCCTTCCTTTCCTCTAGCTCACTCTGTACCTGTGGTGTTCCCCAGGGGTCTCTCCTCTCTCCCTGGCTTTTCAACCAATACCTGGCACCTCTCGCCCACCGCATTGCCGCTCTCTCCTCCAACTTTCAGTGCTATGCGGATGACACTCGGCTCGTTTTCAGGCTTCCCTCTGCCACCTCTTCTCCTTCTTTCATCTCTCATCTCTGACTGTCTGTCTGCTATCCAGGAGTGGTGTGCCGCCAATGATCTCTGCCTTAATACCAGTAAGACCGAGATTCTCCTTATCGGCACACTACTTTCCTGTCACTCTCTGGCCGGCCTCCCGTGGCCCTCTTCCTGCTCCCACCTGTGAGGCTAAAAACCTTTGGGTCATCTTCGGCTCCACACTCTCCTTTTCTCCTCACATCTCTGATGTCTCTAAGAAGTCAGACAACCAACTGCACCTCCTCAGAGGTTTTCTTCCTTTCCTCTCCTTCCCCCAGAAGCTCACTTTCTTTAGAGATCTAGTTCTCTCTAGGCTGGACTACTGCAACAGCCTCTTTCTAAATCTGCCTTCTTCTACTCTCCGCCCTCTGCAACTCATCCAGAACAGGACTGCGAGACTTGTCCTTGGCCTCCAGTCCTGGGATCGTATCTCACCAGCCCTGAAATCTCTTCATTGGCTCCCAGTGGCTGCAAGGATTAAATTCAAGACCCTTTGCATTGTCCACAAGGCATTATGGGGCCTGGGTCCACAATACCTTCAACTCTCCCTACATAAATACCTTCCTACTCTAGCTCTTCGTTCCTCCACCTCCAACTCCCTCAGGGTCAGTCGCTTCTCCAAGCAACAAGTTGGGGTAGATCGCTTTCCTTGTCTTGGGTCTCCCTCTGCAACAGCCTCTCTAAAACTTGAGGAGACCCATCTTTGGCTCAGGAAACACCTCAAGACCTTCCTCTTTGCTTCTGCCTTCGCTCTTCCTCTCCCCTGCTGATCTGTCTGCTTTGGCACCGAGCACCTGGTTACCCTCTGATTTTCTGACCAAGGTCCCTGCCCAACGAGCCACACACCCGCACTGCCACCTGGCAACCCTTGCACTTGGGTCTGTATCTGCAACCCTACAGTCTCCTTACCTGCACTTATTAGACACCCCTTGTCTGCGCTTTAACCTTGTACTTGCCACCATGCTGGCTGCACTACCAGTTGTTGTTTTATCCCTTGCTCAGCACTTTCCACTCCTCCCCTGTTCTTGCACTTTCCCCCATCCCTTCTCCCCTGCACTTAGGCATTCTTAATGTCACTGGGCTTAGTAAGCTCGTTGTTTTGTCCTCCCATGTTCCTCTCCCTTGCCTCATCGTGCTCTGAATCACTTGTGGATGGGTGCGATAAAAATAAAATATAATTTCATATATCATACTTCTACATCTGCCCTCTCATTCCCCATGTTTTCTGGCATCCCTAGGGTGTTGACCCCAAGTGAGTTAGAGGTAGCAGATGCGCTATGACTAGCGCACCTAGCCTTGTGCAGGGTTCAAGGGAAGTTTAAAGGGCAATCAATTACGGCATCAGTCATACCAAGTGATTATAATTGTTCAAACGGCGAGCATATAGAACACAAAAATATTAGGTGTGTTCAAAGGGTTCAATTGACCCTAGAAGGAGCTATTTTTTCTAAAAATTGATCAGAGCAAAGGTTGAAGAGTTGCAGAGCTAGAGGAATGAGGGGATTCTCAGAAGAAGGGGTGGCACAAGTTAATCAAGAGTGTGGTACAATATGGAGAAATCATTTGCAGTATCTGACATGGCCCAAGGAGCCAGAAAAAACTGTTAAGGTACAGACACTTAGCAATTTTTCTCTGTGTTATAAGAGTGATGGCACAGTGCCCACTTGCAATAATGGGAACTGCAGTTGCAACGCTACGCATCACAGATCTGGCTCTAGGTACTCTTTTGGATAATTTCTGGACTTGTGGAGCACATGCATACAGGCAGTTGGCTCCAGTCCTGGCGAGGTGTGTGCAGTGTCTTTACCCTTCATGTGCCCATCCTCATAGGCCATTTCATTTCGGCCCATCCAATGCCCGAAGTTACCTCTGTGCCACTTGTGTCCCGTGTGCCTCCTTTTCATCTTATATGGATAAAAAGACTATTTGGTGGCGAGAATAAGGAACACATTGCAACATAGGAGAAGATCAAAACTACCTTCAGCAGCATCATCAAAAGCTATGACCGACATTGCCGATAGATACCGGCAGAAAATGGTACTCTCACCAGAACTGTTGCATGAACTGAAAGTGATCATGGAGACTGAGGATCACCAGCGAGTCATGGATCAACTCCCTCTTGAGTACCCTCTTGTTTGAGCTTTGTTGTGAATTTTCTTTCGGTCTATCTTTTGTTAGAAACCCGACGGTATTCTCCCACCTACACCCTTGGGATCTTCCATTCTGGTAGCCAGGGAAGGGCCATTGCTTTTGGATCCCGACTCTGTGGGTGGGCAAGCGAGGGAGGATCACCCGAGTGGAGGGTCACGAGGGATTGGGAGGAGGATACCCAAAGGCGAGACATGGTATTCCCCCATTCCCGAAAATACTCCATACCCACTCTCCCTCATCCGTCATGGGGTATTTTCATTCTCCAGCATGGGGTCTGGCATGGATTCACATGCTCATGAATATTCCCCGTCGTCAGGCTGGGAATCCTCGGTAAAGAAAAAACCAGTATCAGTTTCATTTCTGATCTGTCTTTCGTAGTAGTAACCAATCCCTGGTCTCTGCGTCATACTGACCACAGCCAATGACTGCCCTCTACCTAAGCCCCGCCTCTGGCAGCCATCTTCAGATTTTTACCGCACGTTCATGTGTTGGGATCCTCGTGCTATTGTTCTCGAGCGTTAGTGCTATTTTTCACGTTTTTTTCTCAAAAACTGTTTTTTTCGGTCAAAAGAGCCTCAAGCTCCACCGACTCTCCATCCGATCAACGGGGACCCGTGTCGGATTCCTCTACGCCCCTCAAGGGTGAAGATTCGTCGAGCTACGCTTTTGGAGGACTCCAGAAGTTTCTCAGGCCCATCTCGGTCATGGCCCAGGAGAAGGGAAGCTCGACGCCCGGAAAGCTGTTCAGGGTCTGCCCTGGATGCCAGCTGCTGAATGTCTTTAAGGAAGACAAACACTCCTTTTGTCTTTACTGCCTACATGAGGACAAGACGCACGTGAAGGAGGACTGTGCGTTTTGCGGCAACATGTCGGAGCGGACCATGAAGGACCGCCATCAACGTCTCGCCAACTGGCTGGAAGGGAAGAGCCCGTCCGGCGAGAAGAAGAGAAAGAAATCCGAGCGGTCTTCTAAGACCTTTGAGGACGCCCCGGCGACGGGGGTCCAACATAAGGCCAAGCACCGCGAGTCCTCTGGCACCGGGAGCGCAGAACGGTCGGGCTCTACGGGCGCCAGGCAGGGCGCACCCTCCCCGGCACCATCAACCACGAGCCAACGCTCTGGGTCGGGTAAGAGGAAAGCCGAGCACCCGGCGAAGCTCCTGGAGAGGCCCCGGTCGAGCTCGAAGGCGGAGGGGGAGCGAGGCAGTGTCCCCCCCCCTCAAGGAGAAGGCGGTGAGCGCACCTAAGGTGGTGAAAGCCTTAATCCATCCGGCCAAGGCCTCTATCGAGACAGTCGCGGCGACCCTGGCTCAGCCTGTGGAGGCTACACCAGTGGTGGCGACCTCGGGGCTCAGTCTCCCTGCCACCGCGGAGGGAGTCCTCTTTTATGCCCATCGACAGGACCCCCGTGAAACCTCTGACGGAGAAGGAAAAGGGGGGGCAGGAGGTCGTCATGGATTCGGCCTCAACCTCTGAGGAAGAACTGGTCGAGGTCTTAAGCCACGGCGTTGGCATGGAAGAAGACCAGCCCGTCGGGAGGGATCCCGACGCAGGAGACGACGACATCGTCGAGGGTACCGACGGGGCCCCTGACCGCCCGTCGGATTCCCCTCTGCCAGTGCCGCAAGACAACTCGGCGGCCATTTTGTTGGCTATACAGTCCTTATGCTCAGAGATAAGGACGAGACTGCCGTTACCAGTGGAGGAACCACTCTCCGTCGGGGGACCCAGAACCAGGCCCTTCGGGCAGCCCCCCTCCTAAGAGAAGAAGGATTCACCCTCCACCTCCTTTTCAGCCGTCGCGCCCCGTTCAGCCTTCCTCCCCGTCCACGACTCGAGGGGATGATACGGGGACTGACACGGCCGCGACGGGTGCGGACGACGAGGTGTACGACGAGGATCTGCCGTCGTCTCCTGCCACCCGGGCTTCCCCGCCCGACGAGATTGGTCTTTTCACTCCATGATCGCCAGGGCATCTGAGCTCTTCCAGCTCTGCCCAGAGGAGAAGAAGAAGGAAGGTTTCCTTTATCAGCGGCGCGAGGCCAAGAGGAAGACGGTCCTCGCGGTACCTCTTCTGGACGATATTTGGGATGAGGGCCTCGCCCTCCTCAAGAACCCATCCACGACGCCGGCTAGAAGAGACCGGTACGAGAAGAAGTACCGGGTCCCGGACGCGGCCCCCTTGTGCCTCCGGGCAAGCCTATCCCGGACTCCGTCGTCTCCGCGGCGGCCAGGAAGAAAGCGGGGGGGTGTGGCCTCCACGTCGACTTCCCCGCCGGACGGCGAGGGAAAGAAATTGGACACGATGGGGCGCAGGGTCATCTCGTCTGCAGCGACGACGATTAAGGCGGCCAACGCCTTGGCTATCGTAGCCCGCTACGACAGGGAGCTGTGGTACAAACTGGCTCCCCTGCTGGACTTCCTACCGGACGACAAGAGGGCGGATGCCCTGGAGATCTTGCAGGAAGGTGAGGTGGCGTCGGACCACGCCATCACGATTGCGATGGACATCGCCGACACTGGATTTCGCCAGTTGGGCAACGGCGTGTGCCTTAGGCGGCGTGGATGGCTCAAGGCTACTGACTTCCGTCAAGACGTACAGACCAGAGTCCTGGACATGCCGTTCGATGGGAACAACCTGTTTGGGAAAACAGTGGACGATTCTCTTCAAGCCATTAAAGTGGACACAGAGACGGCCCGGGCTCTCGGGGTTCTCCAGCAACGGCGGCCGCCCTTCCGGAGCGGCGGAGGCAAGGGCGCCTCCAAAGGCTCCGGCGGTGGATTTTCCACCTACCGTCAAGCGGCCCGTTCGTCGTCTCAGGAAGCTTACAGGGGACGAGTCAAGTCAGGCGGACCCCGCCGTCGTCGCCAAGGAGGTCAAGGCGGCAAAGCCTCGTCTAAGCAGGATTGAACCGGCCGTGGGGTCGGGCCCCCACCGAAGCACCCCGGTGGGAGGCCGGCTGGCGAGCTTTGTCAGCGTGTGGGAGTCCTTCTCCACCGACCGTTGGGTGCTGGACGCCCTAGCCCAGGGCCACGCGCTCGAGTTTCGAAGAAGGTGCCCGCGCGTCCCCCCTGTGGCCAGGAAAGAGCTTCACGTCCCTCAGCTTCTCCGGGAGGTAAAGGCGATGCTCAGGAAGGGCGCCATCGAACCCGTCCCAAAGAGGCTTCGGGGCTCCGGAGTTTACTCAGGATACTTCCTCGTGAAGAAGAAGTCGGGAGGATGGTGCCCCATCCTAGACCTACAACGGCTGAACAAGTTCATCAAGGCACAGAAGTTCCGGATGGTCACCCTCCAGCACGTCCTGGGTCAGCTGGAGGAGGGCGACTTCCTGTCGTCGTTGGATTTGGAGGATGCCTACTTCCATATTCCCATCCTAAAGGGACACCGAAAATTTCTCAGGTTCGTGGTCCAAGGGCGTCACTATCAGTTCAGAGCCCTTCCCTTCGGTCGGCACCCAGGGTATTCACCAAGTGCCTTGCACCAGTGGCGGCGCAGCTGCGCCGAGAGGGGATCCACGTCTACCCCTACCTGGACGACTGGCTCATCCGAGCCAAGACGAGGGAGCTCGCCGTGGAGCACACGGCAAGGACCGTCCAACTTCTCACGGACTTGGGATTCTCCGTGAACTACGCCAAGTCCCACCTGGTACCCGCGCAAGACGCACTGTTTCTGGGAGCGAAGCTCGACACAGTGTCCCTTCTGGCCTCCCTGTCGGAGGAAAGGACCAGGGCCATCCTGGGCAAGGTACAGCGGATGTTGGTTGCCGACGCGGCCAAGGTGAGGTCCATCAAGTCCCTCCTCGGAATGATGTCTTCTTGCATCTACCTCATTCCCATGTGCAGGCTCCGGATGCGCCCGTTGCAGGAGTTCCTGGATGCGCGCTGGATCCAAACGACGGGCAGCTTCGAGGAGAGGATCACACTCAACGAGAGTTTCCGACGAGCGATCCGGTGGTGGGGCACCCGCGCGCATCTGACGGCGGGCATGGACTTCCAGACCCCAGGCCACCAGGAGACAGTGACCACGGATGCCTCCCTGGAAGGGTGGGGAGCGCACACCGAAAATCTGCACGCGAGAGGCCTTTGGCTCCCGACGGAGAAGTCCCTCCATATCAACGTCCTGGAGCTCCGTGCAGTGTTTTGGGCCCTCAGGTCCTTCCTTCCGTCCCTCAAGGGCAAGGTGGTGAGGATCTTCACCGACAACACCACCACCATGTTTTACATCAGGAAACAGGGCGGAACCAGGTCCCCAGCACTGTCCAAGGAGGCGCAGGACCTGTGGCATTGGGCCGTCGCCCAAAGGATGTTTCTGGTGCCGTTTCATCTGGCAGGAATAAAAAACACCATCGCCGACTCACTCAGCAGGGAGCTGCGCTCGTGCCACGAGTGGGAACTACGGCAGGATCTAGTGGATCGCCTCTTCCAACGGTGGGGCACACCCCAGATCGACCTGTTCGCGACGGCGACGAACTCCAAGTGCCGGAGGTTCGCCAGCAGGTTTCCCCAGCCGAGGAGCATGGGCGATGCTTTCTCGTTCCCCTGGGAAGGCCTGTTCCTATACGCGTTCCCTCCACTGCCACTGCTGATTCTGCTCATCAATCAGCTCAAGAGGTCACGGTGCAGGATGATCCTCGTCGCACCTGCGTGGCCGAGGCAGATATGGTTCCCGGACCTTCTGGACTTGTCAGCGTCCCCGTCAATCAAGCTGCCAGTGGACGCGGATCTGCTCTCCAGGGAAGGAGGCGCCATCCTCCACCACGACCCGAAGTCGCTGAACTTGCAGGCCTGGCTCCTGCAGCACTAGAGTTTGGAGGATATGACATACCGGCCGACTGCAGAGAGGTTCTTGCAAAGGCCAGGGCATCCTCGACTCTTAAATGCTACGGACACAAATGGAAGAGGTTCTCTGTCTGGTGCCACACACAGAAGATTAACCCTCTAAGGATTACGGCTCCCCAAGTACTGCCGTACCTGTTGACGCTGGCCAAGGCTGGACTGGCACACGCGTCCATCAAGATTCATCTTGCTGCGATCTCCCGATACACCAGAACCACGGGGCGGACGTCCTTGTGGTCTCATCGTCTGGTGAAAGAGTTCATGAAGGGACTGTTCAGATCGTTCCCGCCGGTGAAGGCTCCGGCCCCGGCGTGGGAGCTCAACGTGGTGCTGACCAAGCTCATGGGACCTCCGTTCGAGCCTCTGCACTCGGCCCCGTTGAAGTTCCTGTCGTGGAAAACCGCGTTTCTTGTGGCCATCACCTCCGCACGACGAGTGGGAGAGATCCAGGCCCTATCTTGCAAGCCACCATACTTGACTTTTCACGACACGAGGGTGGTGCTCAGGACGCACCCCTCCTTCATGCCCAAGGTGCCGTCGGACTTCCACCTCAACGAACCCTTGGTGTTGCCTGTGTTTTTCCCGTCGCCTTCGTCGCCGGCTGAGAGGACTTTGCACTCGCTTGATGTGGCTAGAGCGCTGAAGTTCTACGTGGACCGCACGAAGTGTTTTCGGAAGACGTCACAACTCTTTGTGAACTTTGGACCTGTCAATCAGGGGAAGGCTCTCTCGAAGGCTTCCATTTCCAGATGCCTCTCCGGCTGTATCATGTACTGTCACCGGTTGGCAAACCGACCACTGCCTGGCCGTCCGAGAGCCCATTCCACCAGAGCGATCGCAGCTACCACGGCGTTCCTGTCTGGTGTGCCCCTGCTGGACATATGCAGGGCTGCTACGTGGAGGTCGACGCACACCTTCACGAAATTCTACTGCGTCGATCGGGATTCCAGGGAGGAGTCCAGGGTCGGCCAAGCAGTGCTGCGCAACCTGTTCGCCTGAGGTGAGCCTGGTGAGGAGGTAAGATTGCTTAATGTTGAGTTTGATGTAATGCTTAATGTTGAGCCTTTGCCACCTCCCGTGGTTGTGCATGTGTACTGCTATGTATTCTTTATTCATGAGCATGTGAATCCATGCCAGACCCCATGCTGGAGAAGGAACAAGTTACTTACCTGTAACTGTTGTTCTCCAGCATGGGTCTGGCATGGATTCACATGCGAACCCTCCTGCCTACCCCTCTGCGGCTCTTCACTTGGTCATACTGCCACTTCACGTGCTTCCAAATCTGAAGATGGCTGCCAGAGGCGGGGCTTAGGTAGAGGGCAGTCATTGACTGTGGTCAGTATGACGCAGAGATCAGTGATTGGTTAATACTACGAAAGACAGATCAGAAACGAAACTGATACTGTTTTTTTCTTTACCGAGGATTCCCAGCCTGACGACGGGGAATATTCATGAGCATGTGAATCCATGCCAGATCCATGCTGGAGAACAACAGTTACAGGTAAGTAACTTGTTCCATCGCACCCCATCTCCCTCTCCCCATTCCCAACAAATACTGAGACAAGGAGGCGGCAACTAAGAGCAGTAAATATTACCCATAGAAACAACATGGGGAATTTAAGGGAAACCTACTATAGAAAGAACTCCAGTTGTCCCACTAATGGTCAGGCAGTTAATGACCATTCACACCTGACTGCACTTGACTGTTTTTTAAACTATAAAAGGTGAAGTTTTTCACATGGAGAAGGAGCGAGCGGTGGATGCTGTTCGGAGCCTAGAAGCCAAGGAGCAGAGAGCAGCATGAGTGGAAGCCAGCGGGAGAATGGCATGCTGAGATGCTGGCCCATTATTTCTGAGGGGCTCTAGTGCGGCTAGGGAGCCGTGCCTCCAAAGAGCTGGAGTAAGGCAGTCTGTATCCTTCTGGTTGCACTCGGGAGCATGCTCATTTCCTTGGAACGTGGGCCGGTCCAAAGCGTTTCTGAGGGGCAGGTGGTGAGACCCTGCCCTCAACCCTGAGTATCCAAAGGGACCGCTTGTCAACGCGAAACTGCCCGGTGAGTGAGTGAGAGAGAGAAAATCTGGAGTGTGCGTTTGACTAAAGCAGAGCAAGAGAAAGACACACTTTTAAAGCAGCACGAAGCAGAAAGTGAGATAGTGTACAAAGGACAGAAAAGTGTAAGACAATGAGAATAAGAGAACTAGAAAGAAGGAAGTTGTGCAAGCGGCGCGGAAGAAAAGTAAAGTGTAAGAAAGGTCAGTGTGTCAAGTGTGCAGGAAGCACGAGAAGTGCTCAAGAGGCATGTAAGAAAGCAAAGGAAGCTACAAGTGTGCACAGTGGAAAAAAGGAAAGCAAAGGGAAGGTGCAAGTGTGCACGAGGAAGAAGCAAAGGAGAACAAGAAGGGGTGCAGGAAGCACCTGATGGTGAAAGGTGTAAAAGCAGGTGCAAGAAATAGAGTGGGGTTACAAGTCAGAGTGGTCACGCCTAGGAAGCGCAAAGAACCAGGCGGTTTGCGAAAGTCTCCGATTGTACCCCTCAAGTGAAGTATGTGGGAAAGAACTGTATCTGAAAGGAGCGGTACATCCTGACAATCTAAACTTGTGTTTTAAACCAAAAGGGGCCTACGCTTGGGGAAGGGAACCCTGTGAGGCCTAACAAAAAAGGGAACTGTTATATTTCTTTTGTGGTGTTTGTAACTTGAACAAGTTGAAACTTGGGGACGGGAAACCAAAGGAACCAAAGACGCTGAAAGTATTTGAGAATATTGCAAGGGCTCTGTGGAGAAGGTTTTACGAACAGCCCTTTTGACTGAACTCATTTTTGTGACATTAACCAAACTACATCTGCTTAGAAGATCACCTAAAACCAATCTTGGTTTCCTATTTTCTGTAGTACCACTGTTGTCTTCCTTTTTAAAGACTTCCTATCACATTTTTGTAAAGAGTTGAGGGCAAGCATAGGTTTAGAAACAGAAAGAATTTTATTTTGGACTATCAGACGTCTACAGCCTTTAGAAACATCAGTTCAGGTAACAATCTCTTTAGAGTTGGGGCCAGTTAGGCATTACACCAACCCAGGAACCTTAATAAGTAAAGTTTTCGAAACTAACATCTTTGAGTCTGTGTCTCTCTTGATACCATTCCTGTCACACTTTTTACTAATTCCTTTCGGTTTTTACCAAATACTTTTACGATGCTGTTCTGACAGTTGCCGTTAAGATGATGACTGTAACCCTGCCCAAGACTCTGGTCACACATTTCATCCCACCTGGGTACTCGAACTGAAGGTGTCTTGTGTTAATAGAGGGGGGATTGTTGTATTTTGCGCCAACAACGGTCATCAAAGAGGTTATGCCAGTCGGTTGTTGCTGAAATCATTTGCCAATGCTGTTCTTTGTTCAAAGTGAGAGATATTTATTATCAGACTCTCTGTTTACACACTCTCAACACGTGTTTCATCATTCAAATTCCTAAATGGCTCGTCATGAGAGGTTTACCAATTATGTCCATGCAATAGTCCTAAAGAAATATAAACAAAAAATGTATAACATTTGTCCATTTCATGCTCTGCTAATCAAATACAAAGTTGAATTTAAGATGTCATGCTTAAATCTTGTAACTCACACATGGTTAGGTTTTTCTGTTTTGGTTTTTCCTAATAGTCATAAATGATATGATTCTTCAATAACTGGCAAGTTTCATTGTGTGCCCCAGAAAAGAAACAGGAAAGAAATAGCTAGTTTTGAGATTAGCTACTAGGAAGAGGAAGAAGATTGTTGAAGAAAATACAGAATTAGTATGACATAGTTGTTCACTAGTTTAGGCTTACCTTACGTTACTTGTAACAGGGTAAATGTTTAAGGCTTTGGTTCGCCTTTCTGCTCCCCAATGTTTCCTATTGAGGCATAATGTAGGAGTGAAAATATGCGCTTTTGTAGCGCGATTGTAATTGGACACGGTGACGCCATGCGTCGCCGCACGTCACCATGCGGTGGCGTCATAACGTCACTTTTCGAGTGGATTGTGTCCTCCAACCTGTTCCTCATCTTAGATGTATTCCATCCAGCTTTGCTGCTCGGAAATTTTTTCGGCAGAGGGCGCCGTGCGTCGATGTCGTTGAGTCGATGGTCCCTCGAAGGCCTCCGTCGAGGGTGACGTCATCGGGTGTATAAGTAGCACGTGCGGTGCCCATTGGCCTCTGTTCCGTTTTTCTGCAGTATACGTTGTTTTGGACATTTGGCGCGCCTCGAGTTCTGTGAGAATATATAAATAACCAAATATGTCCTTATCGACGCCAACCACGACCCCGAAATCGGGATTCAAAAAGTGCAAATCGTGTGGGTCAAAAATGTCGATCACGGACCTGCATTGAGAGTGTTTGTGGTGCCTCGGAGAAGGCCACGACATGGAGGCCTGTACGAAGTGTCAGGCGATGACGGGGAAGGCCTTGCGAGAGAGGAGAGGAAAGCTACAGGTAGGTCGAAAAACCGATCGAAAAACTTCTAGAGTCGAGATCCCATGAGGAGAATTCTCCTTGACTTGAAAGGCATCGATCAAGGTCCCGTAGCGATTCCCATCGCTCGTCGTCTTTGTCAAAAAGACCGAAGAAACGACGCCACAGGTCTCCCTCCACCTCGTCGTCAGACGAGTCTCCAAAAAAGATAAAATGTCCCACGAAACATTCGTCTGCCGAAGAGTGGGAAGCATTCAGGGTCAAAATGATGGAGGTGTTTGAAAAAGCAAAGCCTCGGTCCGCGCCTTCTTCGGAAGCCGGCCGGGAGTGTCATCGCTCCGAGACTCGCACGGCCTCGAGCCCGGGTGATCAAAAAAGGAAGGATAGGGAACCTTCCGGGACGCCGAGTGAAAAAGGCTCGAGTCGAGTCGACCGCTCGAGGTCATCGACGTCGTTCGAGACCCATCATACCTCGAAGGGAAAATCTTCGAAGGTCTCCTCGATGCCCTCGAAGCAGACCCTGTCGACGACCACAGTGTCGTTGACGCCGTTATCGACATTGACGGCGAAACCCTCGGCGCCAAAGGCTCTAGCCAAGCCAGGGAAGCCAGAAAAAGAGAAGGATAAGGTTACAAAACCTGTATTGTCCTCAGAGCCAGGTACTAGACCTCTTCCTCCTCCTCTCCCAGAGAAGGTTTTCAAGCCTCTCCCCAGAAAGGAGTTTTTTAAATCCCTGACCTCAATTTTTGAGGAACAGGAGAGATCTGATGAGGAGAATGTACCTTTTGGGCTGGAATATGGCACCCCAAATGTCCCAGAATGCTTGATTTCAGAAGAAAGCAGAATGAGGGACTTGGTGGAATCATTACACAATGCAAGTGGCATTGATACATCTCCTGAAAACAACATTGGCAGACCAGAACCAGGAGAGCATGCCAGTCCATCATACCGTCAATTAATGACAAAGGTAGTAGATTACTTAGGATGGGCTAGACCATCAGCCCAATTCATCCAGGATGATTTTACAGATGTATTGGACCATGGTCCCACCGAAGACCCAGTACTACCCTTTCATGTAGCCCTGCAAAATAGGGTGGCCAAGAATTGGGAAACTCCGGATTCTATTCCTCTGGTAAATAAATCCCTCACCTCAAAATACCGCCCGGCCAGTAGCGACCCCGGCTATCTGTCCAAACACCCAACTCCCGAGTCTGGTCATACAGGCAGCCACAGCTTCTAACAAACTTGCATACCCGTCTATCCCTCCAGACAGGGGCGATAAGCGTGTGGATGGTTGGGCACAGGAGGTATTTTCAGCCGGGAGCATGGCATTAAAATCTGCCAACTCCACATGTGCCTTGGCAAAATTTTCGTACACTCTTTGGGAGTGCATTGCAATGGCAGCGGAGCACATACCAGAAGGGGAAGAAAGGGAAGGGTTCCTAGCCATCGTTCGAGATGGAACGGAAGCTTGCAGGTATCCCTTCAATCTGGATTGGACACTGCGGATAGTGTAAGCAGGTCCATGGGCACTAGCACGGTAATGCGCAGATTTGCGTGGTTACGGAAGTCGGGTTTTGCACCGGACGTAAAGAAGCGCCTTCTCAACATGCCTTTTGACAGGTCTCACCTTTTTGGCAACAAGGCTGACGAGAGCCTTGAGAGGTTGCAGACCTCAAAAGCAGCTGCCAAATCTTTAGGCGCTGCTATTAGGCAACCTCAGCCTTTTCGTACCCAAGGACAGTCATGGAGGGGACGATCCTACACCTCATATGGAAAGGTGAGAGGAATGGCCAGTCAAAGGGGCCAGAAAAAGGCCACTCGTGGTGGATGAGGAAAACATGCAAAACCTGCTTCAGCTGCAGCCTCTCTGCCATCAGTGGCTGCACCATCCGCCACAAAACCGCTTTGAGGACTTGCATCACAAAACACCTGTAGGGGGCAGGCTGTCGCAGCATCTGCAAGAATGGCGAGCCATTACTTCAGATGTTTGGGCTCTAGAAATAATAGCCCAAGTTTAATGCCTTCCTTTTCTAACGCAACCTCAAAGTAATCCACCAGGGAGACGCCCGTTGAAGTCTTCAAACCCGCTCCTACAGCAGGAAGTTTTAACCCTGCTGGAGAAAGGTGCTATAGAACCAGTACCTGCAGCGGAGAGGAACAAGGGATGGTACTCCCTGTATTTTTTTATCCCCAAAGAGGACAGAGGACCGAGACCCATCTTGGACTTAAGAAACTTGAACAAGTTCCTCAGAAAGGCCAAGTTCAAGATGGTTACCCTTTCTCAGATCCTTCAGGTCCTTCAACTTCAGGACTGGTTGGTGTCATTGGACCTTCAGGATGCTTATATTCATGTGCCAATTCATCTCAAACACAGAAAATACCTGAGGTTCGTAGTTGGCGACTCACATTATCAGTTTCGAGTCCTGCCATTCGGGTTGACCTCCGCCCGAGGGTCTTCACCAAGTTAATGGTAGTGGTGGCAGCGCACCTCAGGAGAGGGGGGATTCATGTCTACCCCTACCTGGACGATTGGTTGAGCGCGTTCTGCCGAGCAAGCACTGGATCATCTGAAAGTCACCTGCCACTTCATCCACAAACTAGTTTCTCCCTCAATTTCAAGAAGTCACAGATGACACCTTCACAACAGCTTCAGTACATAGGAGCTGTATTAGACACGTCCTTGGGGAAAGAGCTCGCCTCCCAAGACGAGGGCTCAAGACATTCTTCAGATGGTTTCCAAATTCCAAAATGCCCAAAATCTTCAGGCTTACGACTTTTTAAGGTTTCTCAGCCAAGACCTTCTATGGTGGACCTGTACAGAGAACATCCTAAAAGGAGAACCTTTTTGGCAACCATGGCCGGAGATCACAGTAGTGACGGACGCCTCACTCCTGGGGTGGGGAGCTCATGCCAACGATTTGACAATCAACGGTCGTTGGTCTCCATCGGAGTCCAAACTACATATCAACCTTTTAGAGCTGAGGGCGATCAGACTAGCGCTGAAGGCCTTCCTGCCATCTGTCAGGGGAAAGAATGTCCTGATAATGACGGACAATACGGTGGCCATGCATTACCTAAACAAAAGAGGTGTGGGGGTCACTACCTCTGTGCAGAGAGACAATGCAGCTCTGGTATTGGGCAATTCAGGAGGGAATCTCTTTAACAGCAATTCATCTAGCCGGGGAAGTGAATATGACGGCAGATGCTCTGAGAAGGCAGAGCACGGTATCCCACAAATGGGAACTGGCTCAGGAAGTCATTCAAGAGATCTTCGTCCTTTGGGGAACCCCTCAAGTAGACCTGTTTGCAACCGGAATCAACCGAAAATGCGAAAGGTATTGCTCAAGGGAATTTCCCCCGAGAGGAGCCCTGGGGGACGCGTTCGTGGTGGAGTGGAATTTCCCACTATTGTACGCGTTCCCTCTGATTCCCGTCATTCCTCAGGTCATCAGGAGGCTGAGAAGGTTTCGGAGCCGCATGATCCTAATTGCCCTGGATTGGGCCAGGAGAATGTGGTACCCGGACCTTCTAGACATGTCCATCTGTCCTCCAGTACTTCTTCCTCAGAGAGAGAACCTTCTCTCTCAAATGGAGGGTCAGGTTCTCCATCCAGAGGTCAAAACGCTCAACCTTCATGCTTGGTATCTGAAAGGCTGAGATACAGGGATTGCAACCTTCCAGATGACGTTATGGAGGTGTTGCTTTCGGCAAGAAGGCCAGCAACAAAGTCTCTATATTGTTGCCATTGGAAAAAGTTTTGCAACCGGTGCAGTGAAAAGAATGTCGATCCTTTTCTATGTTCTATTCCGGAAGTATTATCTTTCCTTCTGACCCTAGCACATAGAGGTCTGAATATCGGAACAATAAAAGGTTACTTTGCGGCGCTTTCCATTTTCAAGCGCTCATCGGAAGAATGCTCCTACTTCAAAATTCCTTTGATAGTACAATTCTTAAAAGGACTCACTAATGTGTTTCCCCCTCACCCATTTCAAGTACCGATCTGGGATCTAAATTTAGTCCTAAAATTCTTAATCAGACCCTCCAGAAAATTGCGGCATGAAATGGAAACTTTTGCGGCACAAAAAAGAAAAAAATTGCGGCACACAACTGCATTTTTTGCAGCATTTTCTAATGTTGAAAAATATATCATTTAACATCTTTTTTAGCCTAAAACCAAGTAATTGCAAGGCTTTTGTTAGTGAGGAACAAAATGTTGTGTTCTGTCTGGCCACGCTCTGTAGGACAGCCAGGTCGAGTCACCACAGCCTAACATTTTGGATTGTGGTGGGGGAGGGGGGATATTGCCTGATCATCTCCATGGAAATGGTGCTGTGCCGCTACTTCCAGCAGACAAGTGGAAAGCAAATAAACAGATAGGCTTGAATTCAAAAGTGTAACCCTGGTTGAAGCCCATAGGTTTGCTTTTCGCTTGTCCTATGACCCCAGGAGAGAGGGGGAACAACTCTACACTTCTCCATGGAAGGAATCCGTGAGGCCCAAGACACAGGGGCAATGCAGTGGCAGTAACTGCAAGCCCATAATACCTAGCCAAACAATGAACTCTCTTGGGTGGTCATCATTCCTTGGTTATGCCACCCACACATGGTGACTTAACACACCCACAAACAGAAATTACATCACAACACTACCAGGGGTCAAGTCCTACAAATTAAAGTGGGGGGACTCATCAACAAATGCAATGGCATGTGATGTCATCAGAAACTAGCATATCAAGGTGAAATAAGCATATATCATTAAATTGGCTTTGCATAACCACCAAAATTGCACAGGACGAATGGCATTTGCCTTTCATAAATTTAAACACCCAATTTTGTGCGTAATTGGTGTCATACAGCCCAGCCTTGATTGAAGGCTGGGCTGCATGATACAAACGCTCGTAGCTGTATTAGTTTCAAATTGCTTTACAATTATTGTAAAGCAATTTGAAATGAATACAGCTAGGAGAGTCTTCAATTGGAATCATGCAGCCCAGCCTTGATTCAAGGCTGGGCTGCATGATACAAACGCTCATAGCTGTATTCGTTTTCAAATTGCTTTACAATTGGTATCATGCAGCCCATGATACCAATTGAAGACTCTCGTAGCTATATTCGTTTCAAACTGCTTTACAATAATTGTAAATCAATTTGAAACGAATACAGCTACGAGAATTTGTATCATGCAGCCCAGCCTTGAATGAAGGCTGGGCTGCATGATACCAATTGAAGACTAACGTAGCTGTATTCGTTTCAAACTGCTTTACAATAATTGTAAAGCAATTTGAAACAAATACAGCTACGAGTGTTTGTATCATGCAGCCCAGCCTTGATTTCAAATTGCTTTACAATAATTGTAAAGCAATTTGAAATTAATACAGCTACGAGAGTCTTCAATTGGTATCATGCATGATACCAATTGTAGACGAGCGGCAGAAAGCATTAAGTTTATGCTTTCTTTTCCGGCACTCAACAGGAAAGTAATTTACTTTCCTGTCGAGCGCCAGTAATGAAAACAGTCCAGTGGCCTCTTTGGGTGCTCTGAGTTGGGGGCAGATGAGCAGACAGGCCAGTGCTTACCTGGCTACGCTTCACCAACTCTGTCAGCTCGGCAGGGCGGGCACTCAAAGAGCCTTGGAGGTGCCTGGGGTCACAGCCAAATGCTGTGCAGCTCCCAGGCCTGCGTGACCCTCCCCCAATCGTGGGCCTGCAACGCCGAGCCGGAGGTGTTAACCCTCAAGCTGCTGCAATCAGCAGTCAGCTGTGTTCGCTCTAAATCATTAAATGAGTGCAAAAAAAGACACACTAAGCTAACGTGTCTTTTTCGCGCTCATTTAATGATTTATAGCGGCAATTGCGGGAAATGGCAAATTGTGCGATTTTTTTTATTTTTTTTTTGCAAATCGCAAAATCGCCATAATGTGGATGGTCTGCTTAATGTGTGCTCCTTTTGAGCCTATGCACACGTGTCCGTTAAGATTACTAACGTGGAAAACAGCCTTCTTGGTTGCTCTAACATCAGCAAGAAGAGTGAGCGAATTGCAGGCACTGTCTTCTGGGCCACCCTATACTGTGTTCAATAAGGACAGAGTTGTGTTGAGGGTGAAACCATCATTTTTACCGAAAATAATATCTGATTTTCATTTAAGTCAGAAAATTGTCTTACCCACATTTTATCCTCCACCCCATCCTTCGAAGGAGGAGGAAAGATTACACAGGTTGGATCCGAAAAGAGCTTTAAGCTTTTACATCTCTAGACTTTCCAGACTTAGAGTGGACAACCAGCTGTTTATAGGTTACACAGGAAGGAAACTGGGTCAATCTGTGACAAAACAGATAATTTCAGGCTGGATTGTGCTTTGCATTTCAGAATGCTACAGACTAGCTCAAAAAGACCCTCCGGAAAGATTAAGGGCTCATTCCATCAGAGGCATTGCCTCCTCCACGGCCTTTCAAAGAGGTGTTCCAATAAGATCCATTTGCGAAGCAGCAACTTGGTCTTCGCTACACACCTTCTCAAAATTCTATAACCTGGATGCTTCCCAGACTAGGGAGCTAACTTTTGGAAAAGCAGTACTATACTCAGCCATCTAAGAGTATCAAAAAATCTACCCCCTCCTCCAGAGGAATTGTCTATACTGCTTTGGGAGTCTATCTAAGATGAGGAATACGTTGGAGGACACAATCCACTCGAAGAACAAGTTACTTACCAACTGGTAACGTTCTTTCGATTGGATGTTCCTCCATTGTATTCCTCATCGCCCTCCCAGCCTACCCCTCTGTAGATTTTACTGGGTTATTGCCATCTCAAATCTCGTAAGGCTCATACCTGTCTACCGGCACAATCTACACAGTACAAGATCAAAGATTAAAAAGGGCAAAAACAGAACTGAGGCCAACAGGCACCGCGCGTGCTACTTACACACCCGATGACGTCACCCTCGACAGAGGCCTCTGAGGGACCATCGACTCGACGACATGGACACACGGCGCCCTCTGCTGAAAAAATTTCCGAAGAGCAGCAAAGCTGGATGGAATACATCTAAGATGAGGAATACGTTGGAGGAACATCCAATCGAAAGAACGTTACCAGTTGGTAAGTAACTTGTTCTTCTGCTGCCTTTTTTTGTTTAGTGTTTATTGCAGTGCGCACAAGAAGCAAATGTTAATAATGTTTGGATATTTTAAGTGTGTTGTTTTGATTCTAACTATTGGAGGAACAGACTTAAAGATTAGAGTCCTTTAAAATGGTGTTAGGGGAAAGACTCCTTACGGGGTGAGAAGGATTTTTTATTTTGTTTTAAAGAAATATTTTTTTAGGCTATTTATTTGTTTAAGCAGATTTAATTTTTGCTTGATTTGTTTGTCAATGTAATCTGTTTAAGGATTGAGACAAGATGTGAAAAAGAAATGTTGAAAAAAGGTAAAGGTCTTATAGATGAGAGACAAAAAAAATAGGGTGTTTGAGGATATGACATATGGAAGAACTTTGGCTTAGTTAAACATATGCATATTAGAGCCAATTATATATCTCTGTGTCACTGTTCAGCCCACTGTCGCACAAGTCCATTTCACAAATCCATTTAACTTCTTTTTGGCACCACAGACGGCCACACGCGGCACAGCACGGTGCCCCGGGGCAGGGTGAAGGTGCGCCAGTGGTGTCTTGTGTCCTCCACCAAATTGGCATGCTTATGTGGAACAGCAGGTACATTTCGGGAATGGTGGGGGACGAGTTGGGTTTGTTCAGCGGAAGAGTATGCCCATATTGAGACCGGGGTGAAAGATGGTTGTAGGGATGTTCCCCAAGAAGATGATTATGATTTGTTAAAGTATTAACTAAAGGGGGGAATGTTGGGGTGCTTAGGAAGGGTTCCCATCATCACGAGGGATTCATGTTGCACATGCCATATTGATGAATGGGGTGTGGCAAACTGAGTGCAGTGTTGCAATTTCACATGCATCAAGTGTACTTAATTGTGGATGGGGTGTGTTATTCTTTTACTTTTTCTTCAGAACTGATGCATATTAGTATCAATTGGGTACAATAATGAGGAGAGAGTTTTCGACACTCTCCCCCGAACTACAGAAGCTGAATGAATTTGACCCTCCCACCGTGGTTGGCACAGGTACCTGATATGTATAATACGGGACACCACGTGGCAGCCAATGGGGGGAAGAGGAGTTAAGGAGAGGTTGTGGATAGGGAAGGGGAGTTTAGGAACACCGGATAGAGGGTAAGGGAACACCTAAGTTGGATAGGACAGGGGAAACAACAGGGTAAAAGCCCTAGCCTATCTAACCTAACCTAGTACCACCTGCTCAAAAACACCATGCAGTTATTCTCTTGTTCTACACCTGAAGAGCACACATAATACCTGTTTGTCATACATATGATAAGCACACCTTAATACGTGTACTGACTGTTTCTGAACAGATACAACAATACATAGAGCAAGCAGTATGAACACATACAATTGGGGACTATGCATACTATGAAGAAACAATACACATGGCCCTCAGGGCAAGCAGATGCACACAAAACTCCACATATAACATAACTAGACATTAACATAAATGGGGGCTACAATGTCCATTGGGTTTTGAGACAATACCCCCAGGCAACCAGTTACAGCACTGATTCATAGATAATAGCGGTCTCTCCGCTTTGAGCACAATCCTTATTCAACTAACAACGTGCTTGCATTCTGCTTCCGATTTCAAAGCAGATATGCCGAGTCCATGCATAAATATAGACAGTGAATAATAAACATTCCCCCCTGGACATGTTACACAGTTCGTAAAAAGAGCAGCGTTTTGAGGATCACATATAGATCACTCCCTCCAGCCCTTCCTGCACTTATCTGAGGTCCGGGAGGCTTGCGGGCCTGCCTGGAAAAAGTCTTGAACGCCTACACACACCGCCAGCAACCGCCACTGTCCGCAGAATCCTGCCTTTTCAGAAAGGCTGAACGATGATCCGCAGCGGTGCTCCTTGATCCTCCTTCAAGTCCGCGTCCTGCAGCAAACAAAATAAGCCACACCTGCCGTGCGCCGGTGGCCCGTAATAAACTGTTCTTAATCGCTAACAGCTGGGAACACGTGCGTGCGGCTTGAAACTACATATTTCACAAGGGCTGACGGGAAATGTAGTTTCTTCCTTGTCTTTCGTGTTTCCAGCCCATTTTACAGGGTTTTGCACACTCCCCTCTTACACCAACCCTTAATCCTGACAATTAGCTTGCACATACACAGAAAGATAAAGTATTATGATATGATAGGGCATTTATAAAGCCCTATACACAAGTGTTTCAAGGCACAACGAGGCAAGGGAAGGGGAACAGAGGGAAGACAGGCATCGATCTTACTAGGCCAGGTGTCATTCAGATTGCACAAGTGCAAGGGAAGGGGGAAAGAAGAAAAGTGCGGGGGGGAAGTGCAGTACATGGGATAATAAAATAACAAGATAAATAAAAGAACGGCCAGCTGGTGGCAAGTGCAGTATGAGTGAAGACATAAGTGCTGGTGGGGGTACTGTAGGGATACAGAAAACAGTCCCCATGTGCAGTGGTTGCCAGGAGGCAGTGCAGGCGTGCAACTGGTCGGGGTTGAGCCCGCGATCAGATGGGTGGCCAGGTAACCAGTGCAGTCTCAGTATCAGCCAGGACTTCAGCGGAGGAGAGGGGGGGCAGAAGCAAAGAGGAAGGTTTTGAGGTGCTTCCGGGACCGACCGAAGATGGTTCTCCTCAAGTTTAAAGGAGTCAGGTAGGCTGTTCCAGAGGGAGGCCCCTGCCGAAGAGCGAGATCTACCACCAACTCGTTGCTTGGAGAAGCGACTGACCCTGAGGCAGTTGGAGGCGGATGAGCGAAGAGCTCGAGAGGGAAGATATTTAGGAAGAGAGAGTTGAAAGTAATGAGGGCGCAGGCCCCAGAAGGCCTTGTGAAAGATGCAGAGGGTTTTGAACTTAATCCTTACAGCCACTGGGAGCCAGTACAGAGATTTCAGTCCTGGAGAGATACGATCCCTGGGCTTGAGGCCAATGACAGGTCTTGCAGTCTTGTTCTGGATGAGTTGCAGAGGGCGTAGAGTAGAAGCAGGAAGATTTAGAAAGAGGCTGTTGCAATAGTCCAGCCTAGAGCGAACCAGAGCTTTGGAGACAGTGAGCTTCTGGGGGAAGGAGACAAAAGGAAGAATACCTCTGAGAAGGTGCAGCTGGTAGTGTGACTTCTTAGAGACGTCAGAGATGTAAGGAGAGAAAGAGAGTGTGGGTTTGAAGATGACCCTGAGGTTTTTAGCCTTGCAACTGGGAGCAGGAAGAGGGCCAAGAGAGGCCGGCCAGAGAGCTATTGGAAAGGAGGGAGTGGGTGGGCCGATGAGGAGAATCTCAGTCTTACTGGCATTAAGGCAGAGGTCATTGGAGTCACACCACTCCTGGATAGCAGACAGTCAGAGATGAAGGACGGAGAAGAGGTGGCCGAAGGTAGCCTGAAAATGAGCTCGGTGTAATCCGCATAGCACTGAAAGGTGGGGCGGAGAGCGGCAATGCGGTGGGCAAGGAGTGCCAGGTATTGGTTGAACAGCCAGGGAGAGAGGTTAGACCCCTCAGGGACACCACAGGTAGAAAAGAAGATGGCAGAGAGGAAGGACCCAAGTTGGACTTGGGAGGGTCGGTCAGAGAGGAAGGAAGTCAGCCACGCCAGGGCCTGACGGGTGATACCTAGGTTATCACAGAGACAATTTAGCAGGATGGCATGGTTGACCGTGTCAAAGGCAGAAGAGAGATCAAGCAAGATGAGGACACAGGGGGTGTTAGAGTTAAGGTTGGAGAGCAGGTCTTCACAGAAGTTCAGGAGAGCAGTTTCTGTGCTTCTGGCAGCTCTGAAGCCAGACTGGTGGTCATGAAGACAGCCAACAGATTCAGTGTGGAGATTAAGCTGGGAGATGGCCAGTTTCTCCAAGAGCTTGCCCAGGAAGGGAGTGATGGAGATTGGGTGATAGTTAGCCGGGCAGGAGGAATCGGCAGAGGGTTTCTTAAGAAGAGGGTGCACAAGGGAGTGCTTCAGGGGGATGGGAAGACTCCAGTGGCGAAAGGGTGGTTGCAGAAGTCAACCAGGGCAGGAGCAAGGGTGTCGATGTGGTCCATGATGGTTTTGGAGGAACAGGGGTGAACCTGTTTATCCACCAAATGTAAAAACATACATACACATCAATATAAATACGTGGGGAATTCATGAATCTCCATATAGGAGGCCTTTGCACAATGAATCGGAACACAGTGCTTAGGGCTCTCTTGCAAAATGCACTTTGACTTCTAAACAGGTTGTCAGGTGGCAGAAGGCAGGTAAATGAGTAATCTCAACCTTTTTGCGATCAGCATCTGCAGAAGTAGCTTTGAGTTTATGGTTTTATAAGTCTGATAGATAGTAGATATCTCCTACCTTTTGAGAGCATGACCAAAAGAGTTTAGTTATTTATTCTGGTCAGTAGTAACACACTGGATAAGGTAAATGCCTAATGCTATTTAGGAGTTTCAATTGTGTGATAAAGTGGGAGCCTTCTAGATTCGAAGGTTTCAAGGGGACAGTGACATGGGAGATGGTATAGCATCACGAACAAAGGGAAATCATTCATCCATCCTCCTCATGTTGCGTGGAATGTCCATACGAGCCAAATGCAAATCAAGAATTAGGATTTAAACGGCTTGGGTGAGTTATTACTAGTAATGCACTATGTTTTCAATACCAATGTTTAACAATGTGTTGTCATCATGACGTACTACGGATGAATCATAAGAAGAGGTGTGTTATGAATATTATCTGAAGATAATTATTGAAATAACCCTGGCCAATGAAAACATAGGAATTGGGAAAAGATGGGATTTCTTTGAAGAGGGTTGTGTCCAATCATGTTTGGTAGGTGGATTGCAATAAAGTATGTTGGCAGTGTTTTAACTGTTGCTAAAACGTATAACAGATATGAACTGATGTGGTATTGTTGAGACTTGGGTTAGTCTGGTCCTGCAACAGCATCTAACCGCTCGCCGGGCCTTTGTACAATAAGCTTGCTTTATGTACAACCGTTTACTCACTTGTTAAGTGGTGGGCCTGTTTTGGGTTAAGGTGATTGAAGGCCCATCCCCATATCTTCATCAAGTTATTCCGGTCCATGTGTGTCACCACGGGACATAATAAGCCCTTCCCAGACACTTCTGAAGCAACAGAAACTGAGTTACACCTGTGTTTAGCGGGGCTTCCCCATCTCTCAGCTATTACTTGCTACAATAATGCGAGTACCCTGGCACGTACTATGGCACCCTGCTTGACATTTGATTCCCGTCCCTCTTCATCTTCTACATCAACTACTACATTCCCTGACCCTTCTACAGGCACAAAAGCATAATCAGCACTACCATGGGGTGCCGTGTGCAGTCTCCCTGCGCAGTCCCTGTATCTGTGACCGCATTCCTGTTCTCCAAATCCACCTCAACTGCTTTGATAACTGAGTTGTCCAATCTAACAAGAACCTGCCCATGTCTCCGCCTTCCTTTCTTGTGTCGATCCTTGCAGGAAAAGGCCTAACCTCTTCTTCCTCTCTCGTTTTCAATCCTTCATCTGCTCTTCTGACTGCCGGCCTCACACTTTCTTGCTGCTCCACCCTTAAACTATCTGCTAAACTAGCAGTCGGGGGAGTTATCCCCTTCCCGCTCTCCGTTTTCAACCTCTCTGCAGACCTAATCAATGAAGGAGTTACCCTTTCACTTTCTTCAAAATCCCAGGTCTTCGAAATTGTAACTGATGGAGGCGTTACCTTTGTCCGTCTCGCAACCATTGGAATAGCCGCTGAGGAAAATCATGGTACAAACTCAGGGTCTGTGTACCCCTCTGCACGCGATAAAAGATAGTACCCTTTTGGGGGCGGTGCAGAAGGAATTCCGGCACTCTTTTTTTTTCAGGCCTCCCTCCACGATTTCAACATTATTGCCCATTTTCACCTTATAGCTGGTCAACACCTAGCATAAATGATTCAATGGAGTTCCCAGACTCCCCCACCCCCAAGTTATCAAAAATGTCATTAAAAAAATGTTCAGCCGAAACCGTACCACCCGTAAGAGCCCAGTTTTAGTCGTTCTGCGCAATCACGCACTGTACTTGTTTATACTGCAATTACCTCACTCAGCTACTTACTTTAATTTTACTTCTCACTCTTATACAAAAGACAACATCTTATCAAAAACTTGCCGGCTAATATTTCTGAGATATCCCCACCACTCGAGCATAGGAGGGGCACAATGCTTTCCACTACAGCACCGCTGCTCTCGCTCATTTTATCACTAGTACGGCCATCTCTACTACAAAACCATCTTTATCTGACTGCAGGAAGGTTCCCCTTCGCTACTTCAACTAACCAAGAAAATTGAGGCGAGGGCTGTGCCTGCGCCGCTGTCAAGGCCTACTTCAGAAAGTTATCTACGGTTGGACTTTGCATAAGATGCCACCCCACCTTCAGGTGAGGACTACAGCCAACAAGACGAGCAACCTAAAAGGTGCCAGGACAACCCTCACACTGGACTTGCAGGGTAGGCTACCACCTCACGCCTCTAAAATAACAATAGATAACAAATATATGCAAGGGACTTACAACACAGAACAGTTCAATTACTCCCTCTAAAACATCCACTTTTCCAATACCCACAGCCTCAATTAATTTCACACCCACACTCCAAGTCTACACTTACCAAACCAATTTGATCAAAGAAACAACCCTTGTTTACCCCTATTTCTCCTCTTGCTTACCACCCCAAACATGCACTCGTGAACCTGAGGTGCTCCAATGTGGTGCTCCGTCAAGTCGTCCTGCAAAGCTCGGCCACGGCTCCACGTCTCTCGGGAGCACACAGATCTTTAACCAGTATGGGGTCCGCAGACCTCTTTTTCACCTGTCATGGACGACTGATCCCTGCAGTGAGGTGCTGCAGCTGAGTGGTGTGGACAGAAGACCCCCAACTTCTCGGAAAGCCTGTGCTCGTGGCTGGCTTTCCAAATTTGTAAGGGCGGTCCCTTAATCACCTCAACCCAAGCAGACCCACAACTTGAAGAATGAGTGTACGTTTATATGTACATAAAGCACGTTTATTGTACAATTATACGTTTAGCAGTTAAATGGTGTTGTACGGACAAACTAACCGAAGTCTCAACAAACCACATCAGTTCACATCTTCTATAAATTTTTGCAAGTTATACACTCCCAGATATTTTATTACAATCCACCCCCACGTATGATTGGACAAAACCCTCTTCAAAGAAATCCCACCTTTCTCCAATTCCTATATTCTCATCGTTAGCCCTTATCTTAACTAGCATCTTCAGCTCATGTGTAGAACAAACCTCTTCCTAGGATTTGTTCGTGGTGGGTCATGACATCATTTAGTTAAACATTTGTATGTAAACATTAATTACTAGCAATAACTGACCTGAGCCTTTTTAACCTTAAAATTTAATTGCACATGGTTTGTGTAAATAATTCAAGCGATATGAAGAAGGCTGGGAAAATATGTTCACTTTGAGTTACTGATACATTCTCATTCCTCAGGTCACTGGTTTCATTAAAAATTCTAATATAAATAACTGCCACTTTATCGCACATAGTACAACTTAAAATACAATAAAGATTTCCCATGCGACTAGCGCAGGAAGTCTTGATTCTATTAAAGACACAGAGGCGAGCATTATGCTTAACTTCTTTAATTACTGCTAACCACAGCTTTGTAAATCTTTCTTTTGTTTCAATGTATATATATATTTTTATTCTTTATAACTCGTATAACAACAGAAAAAATGAAACATCATAGCCTTAACGCGGCTAAACCCCCCATGAGGCTCCTCAATATGGTAGTCCAATAGCCTCTCTCTCACTGTCCAATCAGGCAATCCCTTCTACTATAAGTCACTGCCTCTCTGGGTCCCTTCCTCTTCTTTTGCAGCTCGCTTTACTGAACGAATGTTTAAAATCCATCTGCCTCTCGTATAATCCAACTGAGTCTGTCCTTTCTATTCTTGGTAGGGTCTCCGTAGTCTAACTCCGCAGCTCTGCTGCTTTCGTACACTCTAATCTCGGTGATTCTTTTGCTCTTCTCCTATGCAAAAAGAGAAATATGTACGTTAGGGGGGAATACGATGTATCACATGTTATAATCAAGCATTTACATAGATTTGCTGCGACATGTCTTACAGTTCATATCATACCCCTTACAGCCGTATTCCCTTAGGGTGGGATAATGCTTGCCTCCGTGTCTTTAATAGAATCAAGACTTCCTGCGCTAGTCGCATGGGCAATCTTTATTCTATGACAAGACCGGAGGCGAGCATTATGCTTGTTCAAAGCTTTCAACAACAGCAGCTGCTATATTGGATACTGGTTTGAAGTAAAATGTCTTAAATACTGAATCGCTCGACCAGTCTGCTGCTTTCATGATCTCCTGCAGCGGAACTCCGACTGCAAAAGCTTGTGAAGCCATGACACCCCTGGTAGAGTGCGCTTCAAATTTAGACGTGTCTATACCTGCCAACTCCATCACTTCCTTCACCCATCTAGCAATAGTAGCTGACGTAACTGCTTTGTGTGGTTTAATACGCGATATAAGCAACTGGGTAACCCCCTTAGGGCTAACCGCTGCTGTCGCTGCTTCATAACACTTTATACAGTTCGCCACACACAATTTCTCGTTAATCGGCCAGTATGGGTATGAGATCACTTTAGAATTGGTCTTTGTACGCTGCGCTATGGTAAAGGCTATCCCTTCCGGGTAATACTGTCTATCTCTAGGGCTTTAACGTCTGAAACTCTTCTACAGGACACTAAGCAAAGGAGTGTAGCTAGCTTGCCTGAAAGCTGTTTATCTGACAGAGAGTTGTTACTCGGCCATTGCTCGAACAGGTGTATGACTTTTTGAACATCCCATAACGATGAGTATTTGGGCGTAGGAGGTTTGCTCATCTTTACACCCTTTAGCAATCGGGATACCGCTGGGTGTTCACCTACTGGTGCTCTGTCCACTAGCTCGTGTCCAGCAGAGATCGCTGACCTATATACTCCTACAGTCCTGAACGCCCTCCCTGTAGACGGGAGTCTGGCTAGGAAATTCCCCACTTGGACTACAGGTGCTGAAATGGGAGATATACTCCTCCCCCTGCACCATAAGTCCCAGGCTTTCCACGCGGAATAATAGCTCCTGATCTTAGATGGAGCCCATGATAGATTGATAAGTCTTGTAGCGTCTTCTGAAAGGCCTGGCAAGCGCCATCTATGCCTGAAATTCTGCACGCTATCAGTGTTAAGGATTGATCCTCTATCAGAGGGTGAGGGGCTCCTGCTGGATCGGTCAGCAGGTCTTGTCTGTATGCAATCTTTTGTGGAAAATCCATAGAAAGTTCCATCAGAACTGGAAACCAGGCTTGCGACTTCCACTCTGGCGTCACTATCACTATCTGAGCTTCGTCTCTGCGCACTTTTGCTAGTACCCTCACCAGCATCGCAAAGGGGGGAAAGGCATAGTGTCTCTGCGACCCCCAATGATGCATGAATGCATCCGTCCCCTGGGCTCCCGGGTCCAGTTTCCAGCTGAAGTAATCCGGCAGCTGAGCGTTTAGCCTCGAGGCGAACAGGTCCATGTGCAATGGCCCCCATCTTGCTTCCAACTTCTTGAATATGTCTCTGTGTAGTTTCCAGTCGCTGTAATCTACTAGGTGTCAGGAGTTCCAGTCCGCCACTGAGTTCAGGGCCCCTGGGAGATACTCTGCTTTGACTGTAATCTTCTCTAGGCAGTCGTGCCAGAAATCCTTTGCCAATTCCGCTAACATCCTGGACCTGGTACCTCCCAGCTTGTTTATATACCTTACTGCAGATATATTGCCCATCTTGAGAAGGATGCTGCAGTACGCTTTGTCTCTGGTAAACGCTTTTACTGCGAAAGACCCCGCTAGTAATTCTAGGCAATTGATGTGTAGATCCAATTCTTC